>NC_134838.1:41155155-43555155 GCF_965363235.1 Mytilus galloprovincialis
GAAACTGTCAGTTTACTCATGAATATGAAACCACAGTCTATTGTTTGTTTATAATCATTATTTCTAGTGTGCTCAGTTTAACAAATCAAAACACAATGCCAGATACAATATTAAAGTTTTATTAGTAATTTAAGTTGATGGACATTCATTTATCAAGGAATTAATTGATCAATCATAAATTGACAAGATTTATTTAGATTATTGTGATAATTTTAACTTTTTGTGGACACAGTATGTTGAGATTGACATAGGAACATACTGTTGAATGTTGTACTTGTCCATTGTTGGTGATGTCTTTGTTGGCAGAAATTTGTCTGTTGTATGTATTCAAAATGAAATGATTGAACTGTTTTCTATTTGTATCGTGCCTTAAATATTATCTCTAGTAGTTTACTGATTTCCTGACCTGCCAAAAGTTTATCCCTGACTGCGTGAAATATGAACTTTAAAGAAACATCAATTGATCGTTTTGCTGTTAAAGGGAGTCTATGCTTATCAACCACACAATGATTTAAGGCTCAACCACAGGCCTAAATTTTCTTAAAATTCAGTTTGGGCATTTCGATTTTAAAGTCTATTGGGAAGACTGACATACATTGACATAGATATGATAGTGTAGATTTGTTGCAGAAGTGTTTTCTGTAAAATTATATGAACAAAGTACACACTGAATA
The DNA here is from genome assembly GCF_965363235.1 of Mytilus galloprovincialis. Classification (NCBI taxonomy): domain Eukaryota; kingdom Metazoa; phylum Mollusca; class Bivalvia; order Mytilida; family Mytilidae; genus Mytilus; species Mytilus galloprovincialis. The sequence goes on from NC_134838.1 coordinate 41,155,830, forward strand.
AGAAGCCTTAATCTGAAAATGATATCTTGATCTCAAATTACTGGACTTCTTTTATAAGAATTGAGTTTGCGAAGACTTTTTTAATAAGATATTATCTATGGTTAAAGATAGTCATTGTAATTACATCACATTTTTCTTAAACGCTTCCTAAATGATTCTAAAAGCAGCCAGAATGATATGTTAAACAAACGCCTACAAGTTCATGAAGTTTTAAATTATTTTCTTCATTGAGTTGGTAACAGGCTAAAAAAATAATAGGATTTCAATTACTGAACTTTTATTTCTGAAGAACTGAAAAAAAATCTCATTTGGAAATGTTAAAGAATGATTTAAGTAATAAAACTTACTCATTGATTCCCACGCTTCACTTATAACTGGTCTGTACTCCTGGAAAATGCGGTAAACGTCATTTGGGACCTATCAGGTAATACTTCTACAGAACTCATCTATTTCTCTTCAGAGAATTACAAAATGTCAAGTGTTTTAAAAATCGAGTAATGGCTTTCATCCCACAAGTGCCAACTGTATTGAAATTGACATATTTAAATTTTGCATGTTATACAATTGCACCAGACTGAGTTGTCAGAAAATGTTAAAGTTTATAACATGCTTTGTTAAGTTATAGGGAAGAGTTAATGTAAATTTAAACTGTATTTTTGCAATGTAAAGTTAACATTAAAGTCTTTTTCACCAACACTATTGATTTTTTTTTTATCTAGATTTTTTTTTATGGAAGAGGGAACTTCAAGTCAAATATTGACACTAAAATTTGTTTAAACTTAAAATGGCCAGAACTTAAAATTGACTTTTATTGACCTTTTTGGGTGATTGATAGTAAAATTGTTGGTAAACATTATCAACATTATTTCTATTGTTACTCACTAAATTGTATTGATTAGGGTAAAAGTGATATTTGTATGAAACTAAGCAATACCATTTGAGTATATGTATCTGTCAAGATCTAAGTATGTTCTATGAACAGAATCCATGTACAAATCAATAAATACTTGTTTCAATGACACTTGTGTTAAGAAATAGATATGGTACAGGAATTGATCATGTCTTCAATAAAGTTTTACCATTCTGAAGGAAGTTCTAAATTTAATTCAATTAAATTGAAAAAATAGCACTTAAAAAGTTATAAATACTTTTAGATTTGCATTTAAACACCATAGTAGTAGTATTTTTATGTGTCACCTAGGGGCATTGTGTTTTTTCAATCTGTGTGTCCGTTCATCAGTCTGTCCCGCTTCAGGTTAAAGTTTTTGGTCGAGGTAGTTTTCAATAAATTTGGAAGTGCAATCAATTTGAAACTTAGTACACATGTATGTCCCCTTTGATAGGGCGTATGACATTTGCGCTGATTTTGAAAATTTTCATTCTTTCATTTGTGCTGATTTTATATTTTCTCCTAATTAGATTTACATGTAAGTTGATACTTGAACATGTACTGTACTATACCATTGGTAAAATATGGTTATAAATGTATTTTACTTTAGTTTAAGTTAATTTTGATTCATATTGTTCTGGAACTTCGTTGTAACATGATGGACATATTACACACTGAAACTAGTCGAGGAGTCAATTCTTTAATCATCGAGGGCTTTACATATCGGAAAGTTAGTGTCCTGAAACATAACAACATATCTTACAAATGTACCATAAATTGTGTAAAGCCAGAGTCACCACGGATTCTATTGTCAAAACACTGATCGAGCATAAACATGTGGCAGATGTCCGAAAGACAGAGGTTAAAGAACTATGGGTACTGTCAAGGAAAAAGTCTGGAGGTGTATCTTGTAGGCCTTCTTCCATCTTCCCGTAGTGAGCAGGGGACAACAGTTATACATGTTATGATTGACAATTCATTACATTTGTACAAGTGGCTAATGGAAGAGGTCTAAAATGATAAATGAAAAATGCATGACTTGGATGGAGAGTTCTCTCATACCACATCCTCTTATATCTATTCACCTGTAATTTACCTGTAAAAAAATTGGCACAAATGAAAAAAAAAATTGGCGCAAATGAAAGAAAAAATCAGTGCAAATAAAATTACAGATTGGTGCAAATGCAAAACACTGCCTTGATATGATCTTTCTAATTCTAATACCTATATCACGGTCCACTAAACATAGTAAATGATAGTGCGAGTGGGGCTTCCATGTACTATATTATAGACACATTCTTATTTACATTTCCATTTAAGTACTACTTTATTAATATTTAATGGTATTTATATTCTCTTTTTTTTTTACAGGTCAGAGAAAGCGATGAAAGTGATGATTACAGAGAGAGAACAGTCCAGTTGTTAGATGACTTTAAAATTTCTGGTATCAACGGAACACGTATCCTTCTGTTTTTGTCAACACTCAATGTGTTAATTTTCATTTATTTTGATTCTTTTAGTTTTAACTTTTATGTATCAAATTAAGAAGATATGGTATGATTGACATTGAGACAACTCTCCAAATGTTGTAGAAGTTAGCAATATAGGCCACTACGACTTTTGATAGTGGGCCAAACCCTTACTGCATAGCAAGCTATAAAAGGTCCTGAAATGACAAATATAAAACAATTCAAACCGGAAAACTAATGATCTATTTAAAGTATGTACAAAACAATAAACAAGACAAAAAGTATAGAAAAAAATGATATACTGCAACAAACAATAATCACTGAATTTCAGGCTCCAACCTGGGACAGGCACATACAGAATGTGACTGAGTTGATCATGTTAACAGCCCATCAACCCTCCACCTAACATGAATAATTATTCATGCTATATAGAATTTTTTAAAAAACATACAAATTTTATAATTAGAATAATAAAGCTAATTAAGTTAAAACAAGGTTTATCTTCAACGCCAAATGAGTACTGGACCAGGTTAGCAAATGACATTGATTATTTTTTTTACATTGAAATTCTTTTTGTAAAATCTTTACTATAGGCATGTTAAAATTAACACAAATAACACTTTGTATCTTTTTATACTTATTTATAATAAATATCTACAATCAATATAATTTGATATTAGACTAAGAGTTACAAATGGCCTGTGAAATTGCATTCATTAGACTGTCAGTTTGTATTGATATTCAGATTCCTAAGGTGATAAATATTATCACATTTAGCTCGATGTGTAACAGATTTTGTGTCTAATGTTTGCTATCATTATTGTGATATGGGATGGTTAATGATATTTTGATTAGCATAATTTGTTTGTTTTCCTGCGGAATCAGTTTGACATTGAACTAAGAGTTGGGGTAATAGAATGTCCTATCGAGCAGCAGGGTTTCCTGTAAGATGAGGCTTGGGAATAATAAAAACACAATGCTTATATGCATATGAACATTGCAACCTGTCCTTGGACTAGCTCTATAAATTTACATTTAATTGTTGGAGTCAAAAATAAAACAGTATAGAAAAACTTTTCTTTATATTATTACTCAAAAATAGAAATGAGATACCCAGATGGAAATATGATGACCAAAAGAAAAACAAAATCAATACCTTTCAAAAATAGTACACCGAAAACCAATAGATAATCTCTGAATTAAGAAGCTCTTTGAAAGAAGAGAAAAAAATCTATGTTTTTGCTGTTTAGAAAATGTTTGAATGTTACAAGATTACTGAAAATGGATTAAAAAAAATACATACCTATACAACAGAAATGAGGGTACATACAAAATTGAGAAATTAAATACAAATATAAATGCTTGTATGAATTGAGATTTTCCTGTATACTTGTATATATATGATTTGTTTCTATGATTGCATTGATCCTTAACTTAACACAGATGTCTGTATGGTATTTGAAGTTTTAGGAAATAATTTATTGAAGTTGATAATTCGATCAAATTACCAAGGAATTCCTGTACGAAACGTCAAATCTATTATTAAACAGGTAAGAATAAAATAAGTTTGAAACCGAAAGAGAAGGTATGATATAAAGATCAAGAATTTTTAAGTTCAGTTTACGGTTATTAGAGAGCCTTTTGAGGTTTTAATCAAAATTTATATTGCCTAATATGTATGTAGCAGAAGCATTCTACTTTCCAATTAATAGCTGAAAGATTTTCATTTTCACAATTTTGTAAAACTGCTATATTTTGGGGCCAAAAGGGTCTTACTGAACCTACTCCTTTCATTTTCAACACAATTGACTTTAACAGTTCTGACAACTTTTCATGAAGCAAATAGGTGAGATTTGTCCAAAATTGTTAAGATCAAAGAGAAAAAACAATATATCAAAGGAAATGCTGCCAAATAAGCATAAAAATGCATGAGTCTCATGCCCAATGTGTGACTTGGCAGCCCTGCTTTAATATTGATAACTTTTAATAAATTCATTCCATTTCATACATTTTATTATCTTTTATAGGTTTTACAAGGGTTACATTATTTGCATGTGAAATGTAAAATAATTCATACAGATATAAAACCAGAAAACGTCCTGATGTGTGTAGACGACACTCACGTTCGTAAATTAGCTGCCGATGCTTTTGAATGGCAAAAGATTGGTTGTCCTATGCCAGGGTCAGCAGGTAGGGAAATTTTTATGTGTGTCTATGGAATTAATAGAGTCAAATCATAGATCTATAAACAGTTTACTTTAAAGATTTACTATCTTATATGTGAGTTTTCTGTCAGTTTACATTTATCACGTGATAACAGGTTGTCCTAATATCCTGTATAAGATAGATATATAGCATATGACATGTTTTAGCAAGTCTTATCTCAATGCTCCTGGCATTGCAATCATTGTTTGATATTGCCAAAAAGAAAATATCCATATTTCATGGGGAGGAAACTTTAGCACACAACTGTCAAATAAAATCATCCATTCATCAGATAGAGCTGCTCAAGAATTATGTACCTAGGTACCTTTGATACACTTTTTAGACCCTTAGTTAGCACATTCATGTGATGAAAAGAAGAATGTAATCTCCATCAAATGTCGGAACATAAAATGTGAAGTTAAAAATATAATCAATTTACTTTGCAGTGAGTACAGCACCAAAAGAGAAACCAGACACGTCCAAAATGTCCAAAAATAAGAAGAAAAAGATGAAGAAGAAATTAAAGAAACAGCAGCAGTTATTAGAGGTGCAAATGCAACAAATAGAGGAAAGTCAAATTGATTCAACGGTTTGTAGTCATTGCATCCTTTGTTGCAATTGTAATCAAACCTAGTTGATGTGGTGGTGTAATATATCTCTTTGTCATCTGACCAATGTCATGTCACTTCAGTAGCTTTCATTTCTCATTGCTTTGGAAAAACATTTTTGGTAGAATTTCTTAAAAGCTAGACTTAAAATCCATGCTTGCTGCTACTCTAGTTTGAAAGAAAGAAAAACATGTTAATTTGAGCTTTAAAGAACAAAAATTGGTTCTGGTTATTTTATGTTTTCTGAAATTTAAATTTCAAAAATAGAGGTACTTTGAAGTGACTTAAAATGCCATTTTTGTTAAAAATTTGCACTTTCACATTGGATTTTAACATGGCGTGTCCTAATGAAAATTAACACAATTCATGTGTAGCAATTTTTTTTTAACCAACTTAATTAGATAGCTATTTTCAAAATTAATTACTATTTCACATTCTAACTTGGTGTGCAATACTCTAAAATTAATGGCATAATATAGTGCTAGCTATTTTTAACACTCCTGGCATTAAGATTTCAAGAGAAACACATTCATTTGACTTTCTGTTTCCTCATGTATTTATATGTAAATTTAGAATGTTTTACATCAGGGCTGTTCCATAAAAGCATACATGGGACACAGTGAAGGCACTTTCACTTTGGTTTTTGTCAAGTAAAGCAAAAATCTTGACACATTTATAAGTGTGTTTCTATATGTATTACTCATTTTAAAAGTGGCTTTATTGAGTATCATGTTTGTTGACATGGAACAGTTTTCATTATCATTTGATATATTTTTTTAGTTTTTCTCTAGGTTATATCTATATTTATTATTGTAAACATTTTACTTAGTTTATTTATAAAACAGACATCAGATCTAGAGGTTCTTTTAAAGTACATATTGAAAGTTTCATATCCCATCTATAATACTAAAAAAACAAGGTCCAATTTGTCAGCCGTCATGGGGTAAAAACGAGAAATCAAAGAATTCAACTTTATATATAGCTAATATATATAGGACAATGGTGTAGATTAAAAATTACACCACTCCAGACCCTTTTGTTTTCCACATAATTGATATTGCCAATAATTAACAAGTTCCGGGTCGAATCCGATACCGATACCAATAGTACGTTCATCTGTTACCTATTACCTTATCTGTACATTCCGCATCTGACAGGCGCACCACCAAACGGTGTATTTAGGATTTTGCTATATACATGGGTCATTATCACAGGGTTGACACTACTAAATTCAATCATTGTCAAATTTTTCCCTATTGTAGTATCTCAATCAGTAAGACTTTCTAAGATAATAATACAAATACTAAAAATCTGGACTTAAAATAAGACGTATATATATAAAAATATATATATATAGGTACAGTTTTTAATTTGTTAGCAATACTCTGTTAAAATACTCCATTACAGGACCTTTTGTTTTCCAAATAATTAATATTACCAACTATTGATAAGTTATTGATCGACGGGTTCAAACAGAAAGATTTTGAAAGCAGAGAAAACTGTGTATCTTATAGTCGGCATGACTTTATCGGATGACAATAGTTATACCAATACTAAAATAAGGCTTACGCATTGTTATATATATGCAGTCACGGACCTGCAACGCAATATCAAGGGTGTGTTCTAGTACTTCATAAGATCACTACATTCTACCATTTGTTAATTAATCTAGAACCCTTTGGATTTGTCTCATTATTATATTGCTCCTTTTTCAAGGAATTAAACCAACAGTTAATTGATCTGTAAATTAAATGAATAAAAGGATTTTTATATCCCATAAAAGCACTAAAATAATGAATATTTACGGAAAGATGACAATTTTTTATTTTTTTTTTATCAATTTGTATATCTTTTAGTAAATCATGCATTCTTGATTTTGTTAACCATACCCATTTTGCAAATTATCAGTCTTCCCTTTGCTTATATCCTCTTGTCCAGATCTTTATACAAGATGCTTATTTATTTGGTTTTCTGGAAACAACGCATCCCTATTGCAAATCTACCAAAAATAATCTACAGCAGTTGGTCAGTATGTTATTAAATTTAAGGTAGAAAATCAGTTAAGTGTACACATTTCAATTTTTTTGGGGGGGAACTATTCTATTAAAATGAAGGTAGGAAGTTGAATTTTATTTTTGGACACACATCTTTCCATTTGATGGACTGCATATGACTTAACGAAAGTAAACTAGTTGTGGGATGATTTTAAAAGTCTTTTCCTACCTTTCAACGTTATGTTTTGATATTATAGCCCTGTAAAATCAAATATTGTATCCCAAAGTTTAATGGTACTGCTGTAATTGTATATCAATGTAAAATTTGTTTGTTTCAATTTTTCAAAATATCTTGCATTATGATTTGAATTATAAAGTTTTCAAATATGTAAAATTGAACACAAGTGAACCAACGACTGGTATATTTTCTGTCAGTAAATTCCATAAAGTGGATATCTCGGATATGCAGGGTTTGTTTTTGGTATATATGTAAAATATTTCACTGAATACACTGAGAAGAAGAACCTGACATTTGTCGTTTTTCAACATTTTGGATACTACTACCTCGGATAGCAAAATGTGAAAATTTAGTGTAAAATGATTCTGGAAAAAAATAAAATTACAATAAATTTATTTTGTATCTATTTTGATTTGTATTAAAATTAATTTAAAAAAACTGATATTATTCATCTTTTTTTTTGGGGGGGGGGGGGGGGGGGGAATTTCTAATTTTTGACAGGTCTTTTAATGAAAATATACTGTACTACAATCATGACCATTGAACATAATGAACTTACAATTGTATAGAACTTACATGTTTTATGTTGTTGTTATCGTATCACTTCTGACTTAAGATTGTATGTAGTATGTATGTATGTATTCATTGTATTTGTGTTTATCAATCTGCACCTCTGTCACAGAAATCAGATGTATTGAGATTTTTTGGCAGGAAATAGTGAATCTAACTCTGAACTGTTATTTGATATAGATTAAGATTAACAAAAAAAAATCTGAAATACCTTTCATTTCAAAATTTAAATCATAAATGATAGTGATTTTATATTTGATGGTAAATAGAATATTATAACATAGATTCACATCTTCACAAATGCTATAATAAACTGTTTGCATTTCCTGAATTTGTTATATAGCATTAATTATTGTGTCAGTGTTGTGAACTTGTGATCTCTTTATTTGTTATGTATAAAAATAAGCAATTACATATACCAAAAAATACCAGTTACTTTCAACTGGGAGATAGACACACAGGAAAAGTTGGAAAAAAACAAGGCCGAACGGGCAGACAACATCATAGGTAATCAGAAAATGAATAAAGTGTAGTTTAGTCATAATTATAGATATTGTTTTGACAGCAGAAACAGAGGAACTGAGTGATTAATTTATACATGAGAAATTATTGATATATTTTAACTTTACAGATGACACAGAGTGCCAGTATCAATTCTTTTCCAGAGGGGAACCCAACAGGGGAAGGCATGGACCAAACTGATCAAGACAACACAGAAACCAGCGATCTGCCAAATTCTGAAACTTCCAGTCTAAATATGCCTAGCTCTGAAAGTTCTAACCTGATTTCACCCATTTCGGACAGCTCTAATCTTATTTCACCAACTTCTGAAAGTTCTAATCCATTGCCCAATAGTGAAAGTACTGTCCCTAGCTCTGACGCATCACCTGTGATTGAACAAGCAAATATAACCAAAAACGATAGTGAAATAACTATTACAGAATCAGATAATAATAATAAAGGTAAATATGAAGTGACGTATCATTGCAAGCCAAGTTGGCAGTATACATGATTGAGGCATTTATTACCTTTTTTTAAAACACATTTAGACCAATTCTCATCAAGAAATTTAGACTTGCAGTATTTTTTTTAAGATTACTTCATTGCTAGATGTATACTTCGTTTGATAACTCAATTATTCATCACCTTTAACACTTCTGTATTGATTTAATATATTAAACATGTTCTTCTTTTCAGCATTTGGATTTATATAAAACTTGACACTGAAAGAAGTGATTTGCACAGTTTCCCGGTTATATCTGGTCTATAAGAGTTAGTTACCACATAATACCCATGCTTGTTTGTCTTTACAATTTAATAGGATTTTGTGGGAAGTTTTGATAATTGGCTGAAACTAGATATTGTTCAATTTGTTGTGTGAAAGGACTAGAGGTCATCGCTGTTAGTCTAACATGGGTAACGGATAGCAGCATGTGCTCTTCATATTTCGGTCATCATTCTTCAGCAGCTCTGCATTATATTGATTTGAAATTTGGCGTTTAATGTTATCTTTATTAGTTGTAAGGTGCTATGCATTTTCATGGTTTTGGTTCATGGACAGCAATTTTGGCTTCTAATATTACAAATTCTGCCTACTGGAAATCCTGTTCCAAAATTTGCAACTTGCATAATACATTTGTTTAAAATTTAGAATTAGCTGGGTGTTTGTTAGATCAAAGGTGTATCAAATGTGATTTTTTTATCACTTTCACGCCTCTTAAGAAATATGCAAGGAATAAAATTATGTCTCTTCATTAATATTTATTTGTGGAAAAATATGTGAATATTTTGCATGCTTATTATTACTTTATTTGAAACTTATCGAGACTCAAGTGCATAAATATGATAAATAAAAAATAAATTAAACTGCTATTTGTTTTTCAGTTAAAGAGAAAAATATTGTGAATGAAACAAAAACTGAAAATGCAAACGAAAATAATGTTGAAAAAAAATCCACAGAAATGTGTCAACCGGACATTATAGACTTAAATATCAAAGACGTTGAATCCAAATTAAATGTGGAAAATGAGAAGAAATCAGTTGAGGAAGGACAACAAAATTCAGAGGTTGTACACGATGCAGGGGACGTTCCGATGTGTAATGGATTTGAATCTCAGAACGGTGATGTGAATACAAACTTTTCTAGTAAATGTGAGACAGCAATGGATCAAGAAGTGCCACAAGAGGAAGCCCAAGACCATAGGGGAAATAGACGCTCACATAGTCCAAGTAGTCAGACTCCCAGTGATAAAACAGATTCTTCAAGTAAGTAGCTGTCAGGTGTAAGATAAAAGATTATGAACAAATTTTCTTATAGGAAATAGGAAATGGTGATCATCTAGTCTATATGTATCTGAATCAATAATTTAATATGTCTCACTGGCAGGTATCATCTGATCTTGACATGGATATCAATAATGTGGTCATTTTTATAAATTTCCTGTTTACAAAACTTTGAATTTTTCGAAAAACTAAGGATTTTGTTATCCCAGGCATAGATTACCTTAGCCGTATTTGGCACAACTTTTTGGAATTTTGGATCCTCAATGCTCTTCAACTTTGTACTTGTTTGGCTTTATAAATATTTTGATACGATCGTGACTGATGAGTCTTATGTAGATGAAATGCGCGTCTGGTGTACTCAATTATAACCCTGGTACCATTGATAACTATTTACACCACTGGGTCCATGCCACTGCTGGTGGACATTTTGTCCCCAAGGGTATCACCAGCCCAGTAGTCAACACTTTGGCTTAAAAATATTTTGATATGAGCCTCACTGATGAGTCTTATATAGATGAAACACGTGTCTGGCGTTCTAAATTATAATCCTGGTACCATATTCATGATTCATTGGTCAATTTTAAGTTTTCATAGTTAAGTTTGTTTCTTAGATGCTATAAGCAATATGTCATCTATATGAAATGCATAGGTTGATAGTAAGGTGTACATGTCTGTCTGGCATAGTTCATCTGACCTTGACCTCATTTTCTTGGATCTTGTTAAGTTTATGTGATACTAAAGTTAATAGTAAAGCTTTATATTTCGGACTATCAGCATCAAATCAGTGGTTAGTAAAGAAGGAAAACATTTTAGCCTGTGCATTCTTTTAACATAATATATATTAGCACGAAGGCTTCAAATATTTCAGATTGAATATATGTTTATGTATTTTTAGGTGGGAAAGCAAATGCTGCCAGACCAGATCCTGTGAGAGAAGAATGTGACATTCCTGTTAAAATTGCTGATTTAGGAAATGCCTGTTGGACAGTAAGTTTATATTGTTTATGAAACCATAGTTCGATAATTGTTTTTACCAAAGCAAATAATACTTATTTAAAAGATTCCATATTATTTGTCATAAGTTGGCAGTTCATATATTACATTGATAATAGATTGGACACAATGTATAGCTTAATCATGTGTACCAATATTTTGTCAAGGAAATAACTTTTTCCTCTAAAAATGCTCATTAGGGAAAAAAAAAGGAATAAATAAAAGTGCACTCTAATGCCACAAGCTTGGTGAAGAAGCACCAAAATACCAATTTTAAAGCAGAGGTTCAAAGCTACAACCTCTTGTACTCAAAGTAAGGAAGTATCTAGACCTGGTAGAGACTATTAATACTTAAGAAATAATTCATGGGGGCTTGAATATATGATTTTACCACAGGTTGGCCCTTAATGCAAAATATTTACCCTGAGTGATATCCCCATGAATTATTTCAATTCAAGTAGGACAAATACGGCAATTCTTTTTGATTGAAGTGCTCTTGGTAGAGGCAAATATTTGCGGTTCGCATGAATAAACGCACTATTAAATTGGCATTAAATAATGGAGCAAACTGAATTAGTGACATGCTTAAACTATTTATAATGACATATTTATATTGTTTTGGATGAATTTAAATGATAATTTACTTATATGTCTTAAAATTTAAAAAAAATATGGCATATTACACATTTAAGCATCATTTGTTTACATTTCCTTGTGTTGATTTTCATTTTCACCAGCGTATATTTTCACGTCAAATGCTTATACAGTGTATTCATATGTCCATGTTCTATGATGTCAGGAAGTCCATTCATAAAAGAGCATATGACTTAGGAGTACGTTTGAAACAGCCCAGGAAATATATTCATATTTTACCACGGGTGTGTACTCAAAAGCGTTTGAAAGACGTCATGTTAGAATTGAAGATAGATAGATAGGATATTGAAACTTGGAATAACAGAATTAATTAGTGAGACATTTGGTCATGTCTTTAAAAAAAAATTTAAAAATGATTTCTTTCATGATCAGTTCATAATTAAAAAAAGGAAATATATCTATATATTTATGTTTCAGTATCACAGGTTTACAGAAGATATCCAGACAAGACAATATAGATGTCTTGAGGTGTTGATAGGGGCAGGGTATGGTCCTCCTGCAGATATCTGGAGTACTGCATGTATGGTAGGTTCTATTGTATTATACTTTTTATGTTTTATATGACTTGAAGGAGAGGCTGGATACCAAAGTCCTATGACAAAAAATGAAAAAACAATGAAAGTTACAGCAGTATACAAAAAACAACATAGAAAACAAAAGACTGAGCAACATGAACTCACCAAAAAACATCCCACATGCTATGGGATGGTTAGCAGAAGATGCTTCAAATGTGACACCCTTCGAGCTCATGCACACACAAATCTGGTGATTATTCAGTAGGTCATATTCGAGGAAAAGAGGACACGATTGTAGTGATGACAATTGGAACATATCTGTCGTCTTCTTACATATTACTAAATCTGCTAAGTGAACAATATAATTGTAGTTGCACAGATGTTATGATTAAAGATTACAAATATTTGTTTATTATTGACCGTCTTGTCATCGACTTTGTTGACACTTTTTGTTCATATGACGTAATATATTAAATATAATTTCTATATATTTGTAGGCATTTGAGTTGATAGTTGGTGATTATTTATTTGAGCCTCATTCAGGAGAAGACTACTCTAGAGATGAAGACCACATTGCCCATATTATAGAACTTCTAGGGCCAATACCTCGCCATATAGCACTGGCCGGCAAATATTCCAGGGAATTCTTTAATAGAAGGGGTAAGGATTATTTCATGTGTGCAACTGATTTTAAAACAGATACATGCTTACTTAAGAATTGTTGTATTTCTTTATGGAATCTAACTAGATGGGTATTTGGAATTGTTATATCATTTTATTCAACATTGTATTTATTTTAGCAGAGTTGTGACAAAGTCAAACTCAGCTTAAAATATGATAAACTCCATCAGAATGTCAGGAACTTGCAACATATTCAACACGATTTTAATAACACAAGCACTCAAGTTCAAAAGTCTAGTAAATTAGATATCTATGAAAATCATTTTAGGTATAATTGCAACAAACACTTAACATTTCATGGATATATGTAAGGAAACAAACATTATAATCTTCATTATTTTACTATTAATTTCTAATTATTAATTAATACTTTTCAGGTGAGCTGAAACACATTTTAAAACTAAAACCATGGGCTCTAACTGAGGTGTTACAAGAAAAGTATGAATGGACGCCAGAGGAAGCGGGAGCATTTGGAGATTTTATAGTCCCCATGTTAGAATTCGATCCAGAGAAACGTGCAACTGCAGAGGAATGTCTTCAACATCCTTGGTTAAATGAAGTTTGAACTTCAGTGACACAATTCATGCTAAGCTGACTACATACACATAAACGAGATTGGACATTGTGTACATCACTTCCTACAAAAACTGTAGTGTAAAATACATGTATGCTGCTTGGATTTCTTCTCATGTTATCACAGTTTAACTGACTGTTTATGTATTTATTAGTTGGTTTCATTTATCATGACTTAAAGTTAATATATACAAGAGACTCTAATTTTCATTCACACAGTTATCAGTTATATACACTATGTGTATGAATTCAGTACCAACAGACTATATTGAACTAGGTTAGGGTTTAGGTATTGGTGTGTTTTGCACAAACAGTTTGATTTTAGTGTTTGAAATTGTTAGGGTAAACTATGTTTCATTAGATGTATGTATTTACTATTGTAAATCTTAGATTACAGCTATATGGTTCAGTTTTTCTTTTCATTAAAAACATTCTGTTGATTTTAAAAATGACAGTACTTACAATGTTAATACTTTCTGTAACCAAGAAAAAGATGTTTGTTATAGTCCATCATCACTTTAAAAGCAAACTCTAAATTGCATGGATATGTATCATTTGTACACCGGGATTTGTTTATATAACCCTCTTGATTATTGTAAATTCAGAAATTATTGAGTGCATTTATTATTGCGATTTTGTCATTTAAGACTAAAATGTGATTTTATTATTGCGATTTTGATAAAAAATCCTGTTTAATTCATATAAGAATATCAAAATGCAAGTTCCGATTATAACCCTGTCGCTTTTTCGCAATAATAAAAAAAAGCAACGATTTCTGAGTTTACAGTATTTTTAACATGAAATGGAACATTCTGTAAACAAACTGTCATGACTGTAAAACTTTTATAACCTTTGAAGAAATATAACACCAGCAGTTTAATCATCCATTCAGCCATTAGCAGTTGTCCTTTTTATGACAACAGAAATACTTATATATAATTTCATGTAATTAAATATGCTCGTGGTATGCTTGAATGTGTGAAATTTTTAATGCAGATTGAATATTTGAGTTTCAGTTGAAAGGTCTTATGTTAGATATATTTTTTCTTTGCTTCACAAAAATTCAAAAGTTTTCAACTTGAAATACATATCAGCAAATAGGTCTAACAAACAGTTGGACCAGCTTGGATAGTAGAAGTATTTAAATGTAATAGTATTTAAAGTTAAAGTGCTCTTTTCTTCCAAGTATTCTACTGTAGTATGACCATCTGTTGTAAAAAATTATAGAGCTGATCATATGCATATTTAAATAGTTCATTAAGTCATAAAACTTTTGAGTAGCCTTTTAGCACATAGATATAATGTAAAGACCGGTTATAGTTTAGCTATTGTGGATTTTTTTCTGCAGTGAAAAAGTAACTTAATAAAATTGTAACTATCAAAAAAGATGTCTGCAAGAAGCTGATACATTTATAGGAAATTAATTTGGTAAAACTGTTTCACTTCATATTCCAACAGCAATTTATACTAGCATATAGTAAATAACTCGTGTATAGAATTCCTTTTACATGACAGAAAATGATAAATGAATTATATTTTCTACACAGTGCTATTCAAACATTCCTTTTTAGAAAGTATACACAATTATAGAAATACCTAGTTATAGTGTGAGATACAAAGATTTTCATTGTTTGTGTAAAATGAAACCGAACTAATCCAAACCCTGATTTTTGAAAAAGTTTTTCTTTAAAAAAAAAAATGACTAAAATTGGACAGGCTTTTCAATCAAAAGGGGATTGGTTAGCATAAAAGTGGAGATCTGTACATGTGTTAAAGGTGACATCTCTTTAAATCAGTAATGTGTTTGTAATAGGCTACCACATCAATTATATTTAAGCACTCATGTGAAAAAGAAGTCAAGTAATGTAAACTTGCAAGCTTAGGATTTAGTATGAAAACCTTTGCCTCAAACATTTCTGTGAATTTGAAGACTTGTATTCTTTAAGCTATGTCTTCTTCATAAAAATAAGTTTCAGAAAATAAGTAATTGCTGCTTAGTCACAAATAGTGCTGATGTTCTGTTGAACAAGACATTTTTAATTGTTTATACTTATTTACTATTTATGACCATGTTATTTGTTCTAGAAATCCCTTTATTTTTACAGTCAAGATTATATGTGCTACAAAAGGTTGTTTTAGTTTTCACATTTAATAACATGATTGTCTATTTGAAAATTACTAATTTTGACATCAGTAGAAATTCAAGAAAATATATCATTATCAACCTTAAACAATTGGCACCGAAAAGTTTTGTAGTAAACATAGAAATACTTGAAAATCTATATAAACAATGATAACACCTTTGAAAACTTAAAAAAAAACTTTACAAATCTGTTCATGTTCTGACCATTAAAAGATTGAAACCTATGCAAAAAAGCAAGATGTTTGAAAATTGTTTAAAAAGACACATGAACTGAATAAATGCAATCAAGATGAATGCTTGATATCAATATGTCTTAGAATATACTGCTACAGTTAGGTTTATACAGTGTCAAAAGTGTTTATTAGCAGATCTTTTGTATAAAACAGCAAATATGTACTTCTTGAATGTTTGATTGTATGACTGTTGGAGAATACATGTTTGAATACAATTTGTGAATAGATTATTGTATTTCAGTTTTCTGTTTTTCTTTTATTGAATAAAAATAGAAATAACACACCTGTGATCACATCTTTGGTATATATAAAGTGAATACACATTTGCAGTAAGGAACCTTTTGAAATTAAACACACTTTAACTCTAACTTTAAATAAAATCATACAAAGTTCTGAAGGCATCTTCTATAAGAAAATAAGATTTACAAAAAAAATGACCAGAAAAACCTTAAATGATCGTCGATTTATCCAAAAGTTTTAAAGTTACACATAGGAAGTAGTGCTTATTAAAAATCCTCGTGTAGTTCATTATGACTTGTGCTTTTAGCTAAGATGTCAAAGAACAATTGTATGAAATATTTAATCGCCGAAAATTTCTTAAGACAAGCAGTTTAGATTTCCTAAATGACAAAAGTCGTAGGAATATTGTTTGTCATCAATACGTAGTACAACTACGTCAGTAGTCTATTATATAATTCAACTGTTCATGCTGTTGGCGGCAATTTCAAATTAGAAAAAGAAATTTTCGTAGCTTTTCAATTTGGAGGCAGGTGTGCAAATTAGCAGTGGTCCGAGACCTTCCACTTTTGCAAGCGGAATTTCGACTTGGATAGTTGGTTTCTAGCTACGCCCGACGTAGTCGCCTTACATTTGAAAGAAAATAAGAAATTACTTTGCAAACCTTTTCACCTTGTTCACCAAAGTCTCCAATTAAACGAGCTAAAAACTTATTTTTATCATTATTATTCATGACGGCGATGTTTATTTTGTTCAACCGCTAGCTTTATACAGAAAATTACCGACAAATATTGTATAAATTCGAGTAAAATCGTATCTGATTGACAAAAACAACATTGTAAACACATAACAATGGCGGCCGTGAAGACAAAATTTTACAAAATCGGATCCGATTCCGGACGCGGATAAGGGTAATTCCGGGTTTGACGATCATTTACAAAATAAATCCAAGCAGGTGAAAAAATACATCTATGCATGGTAAATGAATATAAACACTAGTCTTGTAAACCAAAAGATATATGTAAAAGAAAGAAACAGCAGAAACATATTTTATTCAAAAACTAAAAATTACTTTTTGATAAATTTTAATTTAAAAATCCAATACAACGTGACAGCTGGGAACAGTATATCTAACAATATACATGTTCATGGTCACAGTCTAAATTTTCTTTATAAATGATAAATCATGATAATGCATGTGAGATGCTTTTAAAGTGTAAACATATTACTGCAATTTCGAGGGGCTATTTGTTTTTTTCTCAATTTTGAAGGGTCAATTAAGGTAGCTGAAAGTTTCATTCTTTAGTTTCACAAATAATGCAACTATATTATATATACCTTAATGTAAGTAAATCATATGATGGCATTCTTTAGGCCACTCTACCCCCTCCTGTTTGATAATTTGGAACAATGGCGGATCCAGCCATTTTAAAAAGGGGGGGTTCCCAACCCAGAGTAAAAGGGGGGGGTGGTTCCAACTATATGCTCCCATTCAAATGCATTGATCGGCCTAAAAAAGGGAGGGGTTCCAACCCCCGGAACCCCCCCTGGATCCGCCACTGTGGAAACGGTCGAGCTCCCTACCCCTAAACCATATGTGGGGCAGATCCAGGATTTTAGGTTAGGAGGGGCGCAAACTTAAATTTTTGCTGAGCAGAGCGAGGCTAAAAAAAAATTGAGGTAAAATTATCGGAATTTTCTTTATTAAGCTGAGAAACAACCCATGCTTTGCAAATTTAAGGGGGGGGGTGCAAGCCGGCAACCCTCCCCCGTCTAAATCCGCCCCTGCATATATTCAAGTATAGGAAAATATAATAAATAAAAAATGAAATATAGGGGGAGTCCCTGGAGTTACCCCACCCTCCCTGTTTGAGAACTTGGAAACGGTCGAGATCCACACCCCTTAACCATATATATTCATGTTTGTGACAATATGAAAAATCAAATGAAATATAGGAAGAGTCGCTAGGGGTCACCCCACCCCTCCTGTTTTAGAATTTAAAAATGGTCGAGATCCCCATCCTTAAACCATATATATTCATGTATAACAATATAACAAATCAGATGAAAGATAGGGGAGTCCCTGAGGTCACTGTTCACGCTCCTGTTTGAGAACTTGGAAATGGTCAAGATCCATACCCCTAAACCATATATACTCATGTATGGGACAATATAACAAATCAAATGAAATATAAGGGAAGTCCCTGTGGTCATCCCAACCCTCCTGTTTGAGAACTTGGAAACGGTCGAGATCCCCACACCAAAACAATATATATTCATGTATGGATCAAGATAACTAATTAAATGAAATATAGGGGGAGTGCCTTGGGTCACCCTACCCTTCCTGTTTGAGAACTTGGAAACCAATGAGATCCCCACCCCTAAACCATATATATTCATGTATGGGACAATATAACAAATACAATGAAATGTAGGGGAAGTCCCTAGGGTCACCCTACCCCCAGTGGCGGATCCAGAAATATTCATAAGTGGGGCCCACTGACTGACCTAAGAGGGGCCCGCTCCAGTCATGCTTCAGTGATTACCTATATAAGCAACCAAATTTTTTCCCCAAAGGGGGGGGGGGGCGGGCCCCCTGCCCCCTAAATCCTCTGCCTACCCATAC
The DNA here is from genome assembly GCF_965363235.1 of Mytilus galloprovincialis. Taxonomy (NCBI): domain Eukaryota; kingdom Metazoa; phylum Mollusca; class Bivalvia; order Mytilida; family Mytilidae; genus Mytilus; species Mytilus galloprovincialis. Next base: position 41,174,741 of record NC_134838.1, read on the forward strand.
CTGTTTGAGAACTTGAAAACCGTTGAGATCCCTACCCCTAAATTATATATATTCATTTGTATGGGACAAAATAACAAATCATTTACATTTACTATGGGCAAGTCAGTCAGACCTCATCTTTGATCCCTGTTGTAGTGAACATTTGTCTGATTCGTGTCTCATAACTTTTGTACTATAGAACACACACTCAGTTTTCTTTCCAGGGAAACCAGTCCATTCATACTATTACATGTTCATACTACGTCAAATTGAACTTCTAGCAGTCAAATAAAACCAAGGTTAACTACCAAGTAGAACAACTGCAATCATTGGGAACTTGTACCACTGCAGACTCACCATAAAAAATATACATTGATATATGCATTGCTTTTGAAACCATGATAACATATAAATTATTTGCCTTAATAAATAAATCATTAGATAAACATGAATGTACTATATATGAATGTTTAATGTTGAGGCAACATTGCCACAGTTTTCATAATTACGGTTGCCTTGGTTTTTGGTTAACTGCCTTCAGCGCTTACAGCGCTTTGATTTATAAAAGTGATTAGCCTTCTTATATCTATTTTGAATTTGCCACTGGACATTTAGCAACGAATAATCAATCAATATATATCTATTTGTGGTTGAAAATGCGAACATTTGAATATTTTAAAAGCATTGTAAGAGTAGCATATTTTAAGTTGTAACATAAAACCTTCTATCTTTATCTTGGTGTAAGCTATTTTTATGTACACCTACAAAAAAGTTTCAAGGCGACTAACACAAAAGAAGCCACTGTCCTTATTTGATATAATTATTTTCACTCTTAAATGAGGGCTGTTCCAAAAATAAATGTAATTGGGGAGGGGGGATGTTTGACCCCAACCAAGCATAAATTTTAGTTATATATTTCCTTTAAATGTTTTCTTAAAATAACCACCATCTATCAAAATTTAATTAAAGTGCATTCCGACTTTCTAGCTAACATAAAATATTTGTGTAAATTTTTTTTTTAGAAGGTTGAAGACCTGAATGCTTCATGCCTTGTATGCAGATACCTTATGAAACTAAGTTTCTGTCTGTCATATGACCATTGTCCTTCACCTCATTTTCATGGTTCAATGACTGCTGGAAAAAAGAAGTTTTTATACGACCGCAAAATTAAAAAACAAATTTGGTTGTATATTGATATCATGTCAGCGTCATCTGCATCGTCATCGTCCGAAAACGGATGGTTTCTGGATAATAACTTCAGTATAAGTGAATAGAAATCAATAAAATTTTAACACAATGCTTGTAACCACAAAAGAAAGGTTTGGACTGATTTTGGGGGTTATGGTCCCAACGGTTTAGAAATTAGGGGCTAAAAACAAGTATTTATCTAGTTTCAGGACAATAAGTTGTGCATAAGTATTTCAATTGCTCTGATATTGTACCAGAATGTTAATACCATAAAGTAGAAGGTTGAGATTTATTTTAAGGGTTATGGGGCAAACAGTCTAGGAATTAAGGGCCAAAAACATGCATTTTTATAGTTTCTGGACAATAACTTGTTTAACTGTATGGATCTCTCAGACATGGTACCACGAGGTTCCATATAAAGAAGGGAAGGCTTTGATTTAGTTAGGGGGCTAATATCCCTGAACATTTAGGAACAAGGGGCCAAAAAGAAGCGTTTTTCTAGATTACAGGCAATAACTTGTTTATGTGAATGTATATATGTTTGATTACTTGATTACCTCCCTTACACTGCTTGTTTTCAAAAGTTTAAAGAAGAAATCTTCAATTGCAAAAGGTGTAATAACCAACAACTGTGATTCGGAAAATGAACAATGGGTAAATAACCTGTATATAAAACAGAAATTCAATGGTATACAGTGGCGGATCCAGGGGGGGGGGGGGTTCCGGGGGTTGGAACCCCCCTTTTTTTTGGCCGATCAATGCATTTGAATGGGAGCATATAGTTGGAACCCCCCCCCCCCCCTTTTTAAAATGGCTGGATCCGCCACTGGTATAGAACTTTAACTGCACTACATATAAAGCACGCAGGTGGATGATATTACTGTTAGACATACTGGTGCCTATGAAGACACTGGTGTGGTTCTATCTAGGAGGTTAAAGATACAGAGGTAAGGTAAGGTAAGGTATACAATGAATGTAAGGGGAAGATGTCCGTTTTGTCGATATCATATGACCTTAACCTCATTTTCATGGTTCATTGGTAAATTTATGTGTTGTGGTTGGTTTTTCAAATACTAAAAGCAATAGGTGAGCTAATTTTAGTGTATGGGACAATTATAAATAGCACAATTTTGTCTAACAGTTATTATCTTACCTTGACCCCATTTGCATGGTTCATTGATCAATGATCAGTTTTGGTATTTTCTAAGTTTATTAGATACTATAAGCAATAGGTCAACTATATAGTTTATAGCTTGACAGGTATTTTCTTACCGGCTTAACTCATTTTCATTGTTCATTTGTCAATGATAAGGTTTCGTTATTTTGTCCCGTTATCAGATACTATAAGCAACAGATCAACTTTATTTGATGCACGGAACGATGGTAAGGTGTACATGTCTGTCGGGTCTATTCATTTGACCATGACCTCATAATCATAGAACATTAATAATGTTCAGTTTATATGATACTTGTGGGAGAACCTTCATGTTACAGACTTATAACATACATGCAATGATAAGTTAGACAGGCGAGACATATTTAAGCGTGTGCACTCTCGTTTTTGATAAGAATTATTTAAAAACAAACTTGTAAAATATCTATAATAGTATCCAAGACAATACACATGCTTGATTGTTCATGATGTGCTTCTGTACTTTAAAAAGCATATGAGAGATTCGGATGAACACATACCGACCGTGCAAGGGCGTTAAAAACTTCCATTTGTTGTTGGATGCACACAGACAAGTGTCAGTAACAGTTCTCCAGCCTCTTATTTCTTGTTTGAAAATGAAAGCTACAATTGAACAGTTCATGTAAATAAAGACAACAGTAGTATACCTCTGTTCGAAAGTCAGAAATCGATTGAGAAAAAACTAAAACAGAGAGAAACACATCACCTATAAGAAGAAAACAACGAAACAATACAAATTCTGAAGTGCAACAAAAACAAACGACAATGCAACACACGACGAAACGAACAATAAGATAACAATTGCCATTTTCCTGACTTGGTACAGGACATTTTAAGAAAAAAAGGTGGGTTGAACCTGGTTTTGAGGGTATCCAAACATCGCGCTTCTATGGCAATGTAATATATATTTAACACTAGATGACAACATTACATGACAGGAGTACAGTAAAAAAAAAAATGCAAGAACATTCAGAACAGAGAAACACACAAATAAACAATACAATACAATACAATATTTTAAATTTAATTTTCATGGTTATTTACTTAGAAACTTTAAATGAGACGTTTAAAAGTAGTTTCGTAGTAACTATACATGTTATAATTGATTAACTGAATGTATTTTGTGCAATATCCAGTGGTAAATATTTCATGGATGATGATGCATATTTAGTTTAAGAACGAATTTATAAATTGAATTTCTGCAGGGTGGGCCGACCAAGATAAATGGCGGGAATGTCGATTAATCCAGACGAATAGCAACACATCAAATACAAGTTTCGTTAATGTTTATTTCTTAATGAATTTTGTCGGTAAACCTTCATTAAAGTAATGTTTAAACAATTCTAAAAGTGATTTAAATTCGTTTTCTTTTGATATCCTGTATAAACTATCAGTTCCACTCGTTCTTGTTTTCACTTTGACATAAATACAACCGTTTTTGTGCAAGTTGGTACTGTAAATAGAAAAGAGAAAAAACTCACTGTAAATTCATAGTTTTATACCACCATCTTCAAAACAAAATCAAAACCTACACTACTTGTAATAAATCAACTGTAGTAATATATAATAAATTAAACTTCTACACTATAAATTTCAGATAAAGATGATATATTAAATAGTTACATTAGAACTGAAAAGGTAGAACTATTTTCCATTTTCTCATTTCTTATCGATTAATTGATAGAAGTTTGTCCAAGTACAGTGGCAAATATCTGATGCATATTCAAAACGAGAACGAATTTATAAATCATTCAATTGGTAGGTACCAAATAGTAGTTGATCGTCGTTTGTTCAGTGACCGGCCGCAAATATTTCCTGCATTTTCTGAGGACAAGCACGTGTCACGCTGTGACTTCTATATTGTGATTCACAATATGTAAAATAGGAATGTTAAGACATACGACAGCCGTCATCCAAAGAAAAGAACTAACATAAAAAAAAAAAATGCTTTGTTAACGGTATTGATACTATGGATGAAAATACACCGAAATTAATTCACTAGTACTATACCTTAGAGTTATTATAAAAGCTTCTTTCTGTTTGCTATACCATATAAAGAATTCCTCATTCTTCAGAGATTTCACTACTTTATTGTGCTATAAATAAATCAATGTTAATTTATTCTTCTAGTTTAATATTGCATCGATGTGTATCATAAATAATTTTAATGTTCCACTCATTGTTAACATTTTCTAATTTTTTTCTCATTTTACAAACAAATGCTGATCGTACTATCTAAAATTACTGAGATAAGGCTTTACTTAAAACTAAGTAAGATACTACATGTGTGTACTACTTTTAAAACATGTTTTCGAAAATTCAAAAAATATGTATGTAGCTATGGACACGAACTACATTTTATTGTGTAGAATTTCTGCCACAATCTTGATCGTGTCATCAACACCAAATTCTCATCGACCAGCTTAATTTTCCGTTTTTCCACGTTACACATAATTTGGCCCGTAAAGAAAAAAGACGATATTTTGCGTATTTTGTTCAATCAGGTGTTTGATAGACAACACAATTATCTACAAAACGGTAACTTCAAAACAAGCAACTTTAATGAATATATTATACTTTTTCTTGCTAAATGTCAAATCACCCATTGAAATTGATTGTGTGTTTGTCAGATCCATAAATAAATTATATTATTTAAGGAATGACTAATATTTTTTCTGTCTATGAAGAAATAACATAAAAAATGTGGTGCACACTGAATAACGCGCGTAGCGGGTTATTTAACAGTGCGCACCACATTTTTTATGTTATTTCGAATAGACAGAAAAAATATTACAGTCATTTCTTATAATTTAATTCTAAATTCCATTTTAAACCGTAGAAAACCATGAAAAAACGTTGATGACGTCACGGTCACATGACTAAATTATGTCTATGGGCTCATAACAAAATAACGTCAGCCAATCAGAAGACGCGTTACATCCAAAATTAAATTATATATATATGTATTAAGTCACCTAAGTATATACCGTCCATATGAGGGTCTGAATGCGCTTTTATACAGAATAGAGAATAATTGGCAAAGGTACAGAATAAAGGGCAAAAAATTATGAGGAAAAGAGAAAAGCAGGTTAAAAAAAATACTGAACAGAGAATAATCTAAAACATAAAGAATGGAGAATAACCAACAAAATTTATAAAGAATAGAGAAAATATCTTTATGAATTAACGATGACAGAATTGAAAGACCCCCATCCAGACACTATCTATTGGAACTTACATTTGTGTCATTTATTCTTGGGCACCATCCCGGGAGAGACAACAGCTCCGTGTATGTTTTGTAGTAATTAAACTGGGACGATTCTTCCAACTTGTCGTCTCTAAATGGAATTCGGAGACACAGTTTAGTTGTGTCTGTAAATTGAGGAGTATCGTATTCTGCTTCCGTATCGTCAATATGTTCCTCCTCTGGTGGAATTTCATCATAACCTGCTTCTTCTGAAGTATCTGGTATCGCCGCTTCAACAGACGTGCATTTGGTATTTTGTTCTGGTTTTATAGGACCGTCTGCAACATTCGAATCAGCAGCGATTCTCTGTGGTTTTTGTGAGTTGTTGGTGTTGCTGTATTCTGATCCTGCTTTGAGTAAATTTTCCTCGTTTTCAGTAGCATATCTTCCGGTTTCTTCTGTATTTGTTATTAACTCTGGCTTTAAATCCGTTACTGTTGTACCCTTCAAAGCTAAATGAAACAAGAATGTGTCCAAAGTACACGGATGCCCCACTCGCACTATCATTTTTCATGTTCAATGGACCGTGAAATTGGGTAAAAAATCTAATTTGGCATTAAAATTAGAAAGATCATACCATAGGGAACATGTGTACTAAGTTTCAAGTTGATTAGACTTCAACTTCATCAAAAACTACCTTGACCAAAAACTTTAACCTGAAACTCCCACTTTCATTTTCTATGTTCAGTGGACCGTGAAATTGGGGTCAAAAGTCTATTTTGGCTCTAAAATTAGAAAGATCATATGATAAGCAACAAGTGTAATAAGTTTTAAGTTGATTGGACTTCAGCTTCATCAAAAACTACCTTGAACAAAAACTTTAACCTGAAGCGGGACGGACGGACGCACGGACGGACGAACGGACGGATTTACAGACAAGAAAACATAATGCCCTCTACTACCGTAGGTGGGGCATAAAAACCAGTTAAGTCAATGCATAGGTTGATTAAAAAATAATTATCGGTATTCCCTACACACCTCGTTCATTTTTCTGTTTACTTCAATTTTATGACTTAAGTCGGAAAGTCAGATGGAAAAAATGAAAATAATACGCAATTGCTGTCTTTTGCCCATGAAAATATGTGGCTATATTGAATGATATTCAGCGAATAAGTCGGCAGACACGGTCTTATGTATGTGGTTTCCGATTAGCATTGTTCATAGTTTTTCCCTGTTTGTAATAATATTGTTTATTTTAACAGAATTAGATATTGAACCAGAAATAATAACAACTGTACAAAATACAGGTACAGCATTAAATAACATAAAAAAGCAAATTAAATCTAATTGCAATGTCTTTTTCAATAATCTATTGGAAAAAAAGATAAAGGACTGGTAAATTTTTAATTAATTAAAAATACTTAATTCCATCTCGGATGCTTTCGACATTATTCGTTACCTTTCGACATTACTCGTTACCTGTTTGTACAAATTTTATAGCTATAAATACGTTACCATCATAAATTCTGAGTGTAACCCCAATTGCGTCATAGGTCAGATGGAAAATCCCTACTAAAAATAAACGTACTCTCACTGGTCCGGACATATACCCCTGTTTGCCCATATTCTTCCATTCAATTTCCATCTGCGACATCGGTCACACGTGCACATCAAGTTTTACAGATTCAACAGAGAAGTGTTTAGTTTGTTTTGAATAGCTTAATTGCTTTTCATATAATTGTGTATTTTATTGGAAATATATTCCCTTGTTTTGTTTAAATTTCTAAACAAATTATTTGTGTTTTTTTTTACTAAAGTAAAATTTATTATGGACTTTAATTTGAATAGTCCGTATGTAAGTATTCCTGGTTCGGACTATCTCTTAGATGGGTCACTACCTTTAAGTCCCCCCCAAACTACCAGTACATTGACCGGAGTTTCGACAACGGTGTCTGGTATTGCTACCTATCCGACCCTTTCACAAGGTTCGGCCATGCATTTTGGGGGGGGGTACCTACGTCAACTTCGGTGACTCATACTTTATCTAGGCCTGTTAATTCAGCGGGTACTATTAGTTCTGTCCCAGGTACAGCTATGGGCTTGAACTTGCCAGGTTCTAGACCCCCATTATCCTATTGTGGGTATATGCTTCCCAACACGGGCACACAACCTTTACCCTCATGGTCTCAGCCACCTTGGCCACAGTCTTACCCTTATGGTGGGTTTATGCCAAACCAACCTGGTTTTTGGCCTTATAGGGACAATTTCTATGGTCCCCCTTCTGGGGTAGCTACTGCACCACCTTTAGCTCCTGCTCTACCCGTAGCAGTATCTTTGACTTCTGCAGTAGCTCCTTCTACCACCGTACCTGACTCTCAAGCTTCTAGTTCTTCTCATGGTACTCAGGTTTCTGATCATGCATCACCTTTGGATGGGTTACAGAAGTTACTTTTGGACTTTGGTGAGTCTTTCAAGGCTGAATTTAGCACTCTATCCAGTCGTATGACTCTACTGGAGAATAGAGTTTCTTCTCATCAACCTTCTCCAGCTAAGTCTGTAGAATGTGATGAGAGGGAGGATGACGAGCTTTCTGTTTCCCCTGGGAGTCATGAAAGGGCTTTCCTCACTGATGAGGATGTTGAAAGTTCTTCTTCTCCCAAGGTATCGAAGACGGCCCCTGAGCCTTCTTCTAAGTCAGCTCAACAACCTCCCACCAAGGAGACTGAGGATCCTCCTTCCTTGAAGGATCTTAGGGATAAGGTGTATACCTTGATGAGGGATGAAGCACATATCCCTTTTGCCTCTCCTTCCAAGCCGAAGAAACCTTCTTCAACTTTTGAAGCTTCCTGTGGTATTTCTCAGGATACTGTGACTTCTCACAATTCTTTTCCTGAATCTGGCCATATGGCTTTTGCTTTACAATTTATTAATGAAGGTATCGCTAATTCTGCTAGTGAAAAGGTTGCTAATAACAATATCTCAGGATTTGGAATGTCATCCTTTTCTGATCAGGTTAAGTACAAGGATTTTGATATCTTTGATTCTTCACTGGGTAGACTTGTTCCCAATTGTGACAAATCTATGTCATCTTTATTGGGAAAAAAGCCAGTAGATGGTCTTCGTCTCACTCAACCTGTTTGGTCAAAGACTGAGAATCTCCTTCGTAGTGCTTCACAAGTTCTTGGCACAGCCGAACATTTTCTAGCTGCAACCGGACATTTGCTTAACAGCGAAGATTCGGTTGTTCCAGCAGAAGTACGATCCTTCTTACTTCAACTGGATAAAGCTTTAGGTTCATCTCAGTTGCTTTTAATGGGTTCTATTGCTAATTGCACCCTATCTAAAAGAGCAGAGTTTCTTGAAAACATTTCTATCGCTGAGCCTTTGAAAGATTCTTTACTGAAATCTCCACTCTCTGACAAGATGTTTGGTTTACCCTTACAGCGGGTTCAAGAGGAACTCAGCAAAAACCCTCCTCCAGTCAAAGTTAGTGTACAAGTTACTAATGGCAAGAGGTCGGTTAATGCTACATCTAGTTCTACTAGTACTTCTGCTTCAGGTGGTCCTCCTTCTTCTGCTAAGAAAAGGAAGAATAACTACGGCAAACCGCAGAACAAACCCAATAACTCAGGAAAAAGCTCAGGTAAGCCTTCTGGTGGTTTTAAGGGTTCCAAGAAACCTGGGTCTAGTACCTAGGTTCTTGCCCCCTCGTACGTTATTGACAGCTTCCCCAGGGGAAAATTTACAACAAATTCCTCAAAAATCAATACCAGTAGGGGGGAGGTTAAGTTTTTTCCTAAATCAGTGGAATAAAATTACCTCAGACTGTTATGTGCTGTCAATAATTCGAGGGGGATTAACACTTCAGTTCAAGAACCCACCTCCTCTGTCTGCAGTTCCAATAAGTTTGTCTCATACTCAAGACCCAGTAAAGTGTCAACTTCTATCAGTAGAAGTGGACACAATGTTACAAAAAGCTGCAATAGAGGAGGTGTCGATCTTAACTCTGTCTCCGGGATTTTATTCCCGTCTTTTTCTGGTTCCAAAGAAGACTGGAGGAATGAGACTACTTCTCTAGATCTTTCAGACGCGTATTTCCACATTCCCATTTCCCAAACTTACAGGAAATACCTTCGCTTCGTTTGGAACAACAAAGTTTTCCAGTTCAAGGCTCTCCCTTTTGGCCTGTCTACAGCCCCTTTGGCTTTTACAAAAATCATGCAGGCAGCTATAGCTCACCTACATTCCCTGTCTATTCAGATTCATTCCTACCTGGACGATTCCCTTCTCAAGGAATTTTGCCCAATCAAATTGAGGGTTCAGACAGATTTGGTCATCAATTGTTTTCTGTCCCTAGGTTTCCTTATCTCTTGGAAAAAGTCAGAGATAATTCCGTCTCAAGACTTTGTTTTCCTGGGAGAACATTTCCTAACCAGTGTAGGCCTAGTCCTCCCACCAGAGGAGAAATTTACAAAACTATGTCAGAAAATACATTTATTCCTGACGGTTCAATCAGTCACAGCACGTCAATTCTTGCAACTTCTGGGTCTATTGAACTCTCTGGCAGATGTAATTCCATTGGGACGACTTCACATTCGTCCGCTTCAGTTTTATCTGCACAAGTTATGGATTGCAGCTTCACAAGAATGGGAAGCATTGATTCCAATCACTCAGCCTTTATTTCCACACCTTCAATGGTGGTTAGTACGGGAAAATGTAATGAGGGGCCTATGTCTGTTCCCTCAAGTTCCCAGTCTAACATTATTCACAGATGCCTCCACCCTCGGTTGGGGAGCATATCTGGAGGGGCTTACAATCTCGGGAGTCTGGAGTCCAGATCTTTTGGAAGAGCATATCAATGTATTGGAAATGAAAGCAGTTCTGTTTGCACTGAATCATTTCCAAATGTCTCTAAAGAATCAGTCTGTCATTCTGGCCACGGACAACACAACAGTTGTAGCTTATCTCAAGAATCAGGGAGGAACTCATTCACCTTCTCTTTATCAGATAGCCAGAGACATTCTCCTTCTGTGTTTTCAACTCCAGGTTCATCTAGTGGTGAGACATATTGCGGGGCACCTCAATATTCTAGCCGACACTCTATCCAGATCCCTTGCTCCAGTAAACACGGAGTGGGAACTACTTCAAGTAGTTTTCAAAGCTGTGACTCTTCATTGGGGGTCACCTCAGATAGATCTGTTTGCGACCAGTCTCAATCACAAACTTCTAACATTTGTGTCTCCGGTTCCGGATCCAAAATCTTTTGCGGTAGACGCAATGAGCCTATCTTGGAAAGGAATGTTCGGGTACGCCTTCCCTCCTTTCAGGTTTCTCTCCCCAGTACTTCAGAAAATAGCAGGGGAAAATTGCAAGATCATAGTTATTGCTCCAGCATGGCCAAAACAGTCTTGGTTTCCAGACCTTCTGCGCCTTTCATGTGCTTGTCCTCTAGTTCTACCTCTGAGACCAGACCTTCTGTCTCAAATCAAGGGCAAGGTTCTTTATCAAAATCCAGAAAAACTTCATCTACACGCCTGGCTTCTCTCAGGGTTAGCCTCAGAAAGAGAGGTTTTTCTGAAGGAGCAACCAAGCATCTCACAAAGTCTGTCAGAGACTCCACTAGCATTGTCTATGATGCAAAATGGTCAATCTTCTCAGATTGGTGTAGTGAGCGGGAAATTGATCCTTTCCAAGTCACTGTACAACAATTAGCAGACTTTCTAGTTTTTCTTTTTGAATCCAAAGGATTATGTCCCTCTACTATTAAGGGATATAGATCAGCTATCTCAAGAACTATTCATATTTCTGGTGGCCCAGATTTTGGAATCAATGAGCATATTTCTCTTTTGGTTCGTAGTTTTAGTCTTGAAAGACCAAGACAAAAAACTTTAGTTCCTAAGTGGGACCTTGGACTAGTTTTATCCTTTTTAAAACTTCCTCCTTTTGAACCAGCAGAAACAATAGATTTAAGGTTTCTTTCCTATAAATGCTGTTTTCTTTTAGCTTTGGCTTCTGGACGGAGAATGAGTGAAATCCATGCCTTCTCTATTTCTGATGCTTGCCTTCGATTTAACAGGGATAAATCTTCTGTTACTCTTTTAACGGATCCTGCTTTTTTGGCAAAGAATCAGATTCCAGATAAGGGTGCAGAACCAGTTGTGATTCCTGCACTCCCTAGCGATTCTATTTCTGTACTTTTATGTCCAGTAAGAATCCTTTCTATTTATCTTGAAAGAACGTGTAGTTTACGTTCTGTTTCTAACTCAAGACTCTTTATTCCTATTAAAAAAGGAATCTCAGATCTTTCTGTTAAAACTATTTCTACTTGGATATGCAAATGCATATCTTTAGCTTATGGTTCTTCTAAGGCAGAACTTTTAAATAGTTTTAATGTTAAAGCCCATGATGTTAGGGGTATCTCTACATCCTGGGCTCTGTTTAACAGTGCATCTTTAGAAGAGGTACTGTCTGCAGGTTTCTGGAGAAATGAGAACTCTTTTATATCTCACTACCTCCAATCTATGGCTACTTTTGCCGAGAGTTTATACTCTCTTGGACCTATAGTTTCAGCACAAAGATTGAACTTTCCTCCTGTTTCTTCTGTTACAGGGGATTCAGCTTTACGTTAGATTCTGTTAATCAGAATTTATGATGGTAACGTATTTATAGCTATAAGATATTCAAATTTTAAAGTAATCTTGGATTTTATTAGATAAATACTTACCATCATAAATTATAGGTCCCACCCACCTCCCCTTCATCCCCTTTCCTTATGTTTCTGTCTTGAGGAAATTGAATGGAAGAATATGGGCAAACAGGGGTATATGTCCGGACCAGTGAGAGTACGTTTATTTTTAGTAGGGATTTTCCATCTGACCTATGACGCAATTGGGGTTACACTCAGAATTTATGATGGTAAGTATTTATCTAATAAAATCCAAATTTACTTTAAAATTTGAATAATTTATCATTTTTTATCTGGTCAAAATAAGTGGTCTGATGATACTGCGGACATTGAGACGCCTTTATTGGCTAGTTCCGTCAGATCTAGACAGAATAGAACAGGTAACATTAGTAAATCTTCTAGCATTGTAAAAACACCGTCTGTTTGGTTCTGCTCTGATTTTCAGAAAAAGAAATGTTCTTTTTCCAGTGCTCATGATAAGGTCATAAAGGGGGTCACAAGGTATGTGCAACATGTTTGTGCGTCTTGTCTATTGAAAGATAACAAGCAATTGCCACATGCTGAGTTAGATCTATCGTGTCCTCATCATGAGTCATGACTACATGGCAGTAAAATTGAGAATGCTTGTGCTTTAGATTGTTGCAATATATGTGAAGGGTCAACATGTTTAAAACATATTTTTGGTGAACATGGTATTGAAAATCTTGTGCATTTTCATAATCAAGTTAAGAGTTCAGGCGTGCCAAATGTATTTGGTTGTAAAATTCCTGTTTACTCAAAGCTGAATGTCAATTTTTTTAGGTCTATGTTATCTATGTATCATGATTCAGATATAGCTAATTTTTTAGAGTATGGGTTCCCATTGAGTTGCGAAGGTTCATGTTCAGGTTTGTCTGAGGAAAAAAATCATGCTGGAGCCAGAAGTCATCCAGATGATATGAGAAAATATTTGAAAAAAGAGTGCACCTACGGTAGCATAATTGGGCCTTTTTTCAGTAATCCCTTTAATACGGACATGGTTATTTCTCCATTAAATTCTGTGCCGAAGAAGGATACTATAGATTGTAGAGTGATTTTAGATTTGAGTTTTGGTGTTGATGGTGAGGACTCAGTTAACAGTCATATTTCTAAAGATTTATATTTGGGTAATCCTATCAAGGTTTCTTATCCTTCAGTTGACTCTTTGGTGGAGTTGATAAGGAGAAAAGGTTCTGGTTCGTTGTGTTTTAAGAGGGACTTAAAGCGTGTTTATAGACAAATCCCAATCTGTCCTGGTGACTGGCATTTGGTTGGATTTTCATGGGAAAATCATATCTTTTTTGATCGGGTATTGTCCATGGGACTAAGGTCAGCTGCATATATTTGTCAAAGGGTGACTAACGCTGTTAGTTTTATTTTAGACGCTCACTATGATTTACAAATTGTTAACTATCTTGACGATCTAGCGGGTTGTGATGTACAAGAGAAGGCCTTTGACGCTTATGCTATTTTGGGTGAAGTATTGGACAACTGTGGTTTAGAGGAATCTGTAGAAAAGGCCACTCCTCCATCTACATCTATGGTTTTTCTTGGTATACTCTTTGATACAGTAAGTTGTACTCTATCTATTACTAAGGATAGGTTGGAGGAAATACTTGGTTTGGTTAAAAGTTGGTTGCAAAAGGAGAAATGCTCTTTCAGAGATTTACAATCTTTACTCGGTAAACTTCATTTCGTGAGTTCATGTGTTCGCCCTGGGCGACTTTTTGTTTCAAGGTTATTGGTTTGGTTGCGGACTTTTGGTGGTCAAAATATTACAAAACGTGTACCCAAGTATATTAAGATGGATTTATTTTGGTGGAGCAAGTTTCTAGACATATACAATGGAGTTTCTATGATGTTTCTTATTGACTGGTCTAGTCCGGATTGTGTGCTTTCTTGCGATTCAACTTTGATTGGTTGTGGAGGTATTTGTAATGGGAGGTATTTTCATACAGTCTTTCCTGCATTTATTCGCAGGCAACAGTTGCATATTAATGCTCTGGAACTACTTTGTGTTATGGTGTGTCTGAAAGTTTGGGCAAGTGTACTTAAAGGTTCTAGGATTATTATTTATTGTGATAATTCTTCATCTGTCACTGTACTAAATTCTGGTGCTTGCAGAAATACGTTCATGCAATCTTGTCTCAGAGAAATCTGTTTTCTGACAGCTAGTCACGAGTTTCAAGTAAAAGGACGGCATTTGAGTGGTGAAGCAAATAGAATTGCTGACATGCTTTCTAGGTGGGATATGGATCCCGGTATTAGTACAGAGTTTTTAAAGCTGGCTCGTGTCAATGCGTGGAAAGAAATTGAATTGGATGATGATCTGTTTCATTTTACTTCACCATGGTGATTTTTCTTTGATATTGTTTATTGTAGATACTGAGTTATGTAAGTTACAGAAAGACACGGAGTTATGTAAAAAATCTGCGTTTGCAGAAGGAACTTACAAGAATTTGAAAGTGCAATTTGTTTCTTACTTTTTATTTTGCACATATTTTAATATGTCACCTTTGCCTACTTCTGTAAATACTCTTTGTTTATATGGAAATTTTTTGAGTAGGAGTTTTAAGAGTGTAGCTTCAATTCAAAATTATATTAGTGGTGTCAAGACTTTACATTTGTTATTAGGATTTGAGTTTCCAACGGAAGATTGGTTTTCCATAAAATTATTGTTTAGAGGGTTGTCTCGTCAAAATCATCATATGCCTCGCAGAGCTCTGCCTATTACTCCACAGATTCTTTTGAAAATGTGTGAATTTTTAGATATGTCTAATCCGTCAGATGTCACTATCTGGTGCTGTTTTTTGTTTGCCTTTTTTCTTATGGTTAGAAAGTCTAATTTAGTTCCAACTTCGGCAAAGAATTTTGATCCACACAAACAATTATGCAGAAATAACGTTATTGTTTTTAGTGATTGTTTGTTGGTTAAAATGGAATGGTCAAAAACCATTCAATTTGGTAATAGGAAACTGGAGTTACCATTGGTTAAGATAAAAGGGTCTCCACTTTGTCCGTACAACGCGTACAATCGTATGTGCACTCTTATACCAGCCGATGGTGAAAAACCCGCTTTTTTAATTCCACAATCTAAAGGATTTAAAATTTTATGTTATTCTTATTTTCAGAAAAGACTACGGGACATTTTAGAAAAGTGTGGTTTAAATTCTTCCAAATTTTCCTCTCATTCTTTTCGGAGAGGAGGGGCTACATGGGCTTTTCACAGTAAAGTTCCTTCCGAGTTGATACAATTTCACGGGGATTGGCGTAGTGACGCATATAAAGTTTATTTAGAATTTGATTTACATGACAAATTGTCTATTTCACGAGCTATGGCTGATGAGATTCTGAATTAATATTGTTTGTTTATCTTATCTTATTTTATTTTTTTGTAGACATTGTGTCAAAAAATAAGGTTTTGTTGCTGTCAGATTCTACTTGTAAATATGTAAATAACATTAACTGGCTGGAATGCAATGCTATATCTGGTGCTAATATATACACTCTTCATCAATTTGTAAAAGACAACAAATCACTTTTAAGAAAATACACACATTTGTTATTGCATGTAGGCACAAATGATGTTGGGAATGGTTTATCCAGTAAATTGATTATTCAATATTATAATAATTTAATTGATTTTATTTGCAATGTTTTTCCTTCTTTAAAGATAATAGTTTCAGCAATTTTGCCAAGACCTATAGATTTTGATGACACAAAACAAACTGTAATAGAATGTAATAAA
Source organism: Mytilus galloprovincialis (assembly GCF_965363235.1). Taxonomy (NCBI): domain Eukaryota; kingdom Metazoa; phylum Mollusca; class Bivalvia; order Mytilida; family Mytilidae; genus Mytilus; species Mytilus galloprovincialis. Next base: position 41,190,738 of record NC_134838.1, read on the forward strand.
GCTTTGGCTAAGCTTACTTTAAAGAGAAATATTTTATTTGTCAAAACTTATAAGCAATTTGTTCAGCAACCAGGATCTATTTATAAAAGTAAATGTTTTTGTAAAGATAGATTACACTTAAGTTATTTTGGTGTTTCAGTTTTAAGAAACTTTTTTATAGGTGTAGTTAATCATTTGTAATTATACAATGTTGTATTTAAATGTATTTTTTTTTCAAGATACTTTGTGGTTTTTAATTTTATTTTTCAGAAGATGATGGTCAAGAAAGCTGGGCTAGACCATTACTTCTACATCTGGTTTACCTGTAAACCTATATTAGTTTGCAGGATTCCAGAAGTAACTGTTGTTGTATGTATTATCAGGTATGTTTATATTATAATGTAATTTTTTCTTTAATACTGTACACTTTATAGTGGCCGTTGGTTTGGTGCATTTATATATTTTGGAAATTAATATTTATCAAGAATATGGACTTTAAATGAGAAATTTATTTATGACATATGTATGATTGTAAATTGTTATTTATGCCAAAATATGATTATCATTACTTATGTGTTGAGTTTTTGTTTTATTACATCGAAATGGGAGCGGAGGGAATTGGTAAATTTTTAATTAATTAAAAATACTTAATTCCATCTCGGATGCTTTCGACATTACTCGTTACCTTTCGACATTACTCGTTACCTGTTTGTACAAAATTTATCGTTCGTAATTTATACGCATTTCATTGGTTAACAGAAATACCTGTTCACTTCAGGTAAATTTTCATAAATATTTCCTAGTCATTTTGAAAAGTTTACTGGTCAGTTCAACATGTTAAATTTACCCACCCTCCCGCCCATTTTATTTTTGTATTATTTGATATTTTTGTACATGTGTTATACCTTATTAAATAGAAGAAGTTAGTCTTTTTCAGATAATGCAGATTGATGAATTTGATGTCTGTTTGGGAAGTGACTGGTGCATTTATATATTTTGGAAATTAATATTTATCAAGAATATGGACTTTAAATGAGAAATTTATTTATGACATATGTATGATTGTAAATTGTTATTTATGCCAAAATATGATTATCATTACTTATGTGTTGAGTTTTTGTTTTATTACATCGAAATGGGAGCGGAGGGAATTTAGATGAAAGTCATAAAATTTTCCTATACAAAAATATTAAGATTAACTTGAAACAAGAATTTTACCTAAAACATTACCATTCTGACTCCAGAAAACTATTAACAAAATTCAGAATGGTGTGGTCACGTTTCTCCAACATTTGGTAATTAAACTAAAACAACATTAGGGATTATGGGGTCCTCTTAAGGACTGGATCTTGATATCTACCTGTAATTCACCTGTTCTTGACCAAAATATTCTTAAAAAGGTATATATTTTTTAAAGATATACATATATATTTTTTAATAGTCTCCCAAAATTGTAAAAGTCCATATAGTCTAACACAGTGATGTAATTTTTTATTTTATATAAAAAAAAAAGATGTGCATGGTATGATGGACAATGAGACAACTTTCTACAAGAGACAAAATGAAACAGAAGTTAACAATTATACATAAAAAAGAAGACGTGGTATGATTGCCAATGAGACAACTATTCACAAGAGACCAAATGACACAGACATTAACAAATATAGATCACCGTACGGCCTTCAACAATGATCAAAGTCATACCGCATAGTCAGCCTTAAAAGGACCCGATTCAAACGAGAAAACTAACGGCCTAATTTATGTACAATATAATGAACGAAAAACGAATATATTACACAGCAACGACAACCACCGAATTACAGGCTCCAACACTCCTCCTTATCTTGAGACTTTATTCAAAATTCTTAGTCAACTTGCATTAATTGTCCAAAGCTCAAGTAACAAATCGAAAATACTAGTAGTGCACAATATTCACCAAGCCAGTTCCCACAGTTAACCACTATATAGATCACGACGCGACGTGATGTACCCAATTTGTATCAGCTCCGTTTTCGTAGAAAAAATGGACAGATATACGACTGACTATTTCATCTGCTAAGACAGCATACCACGCAAACTGGCTTCGGCTCTAGTGATATACAGACAGAACGACTAGGTAGATATGTGGTTCTTCGCACTAGAAGACAATCGCTTTTGGTGACTTTTTACATAAATAAAACTTGGCTGTTTTGCATCGGTTTAGATTTTAACATCTACATGTAACACAAATACAAAAATATATCAAGTAATAGAATACATTACTAAAATGAGGTACAGTCAGTGAACATTTCGATTTTTCGTGTTACTTTTAATAAAAAAAATATTTAAAAAAAATGATTTCGAGATTATTTCTTCATAATTTTTTATGAAATTTTCAGTTTGATTAGAATTTCCCTTGTTTATGTAAGGATTTTTTTTGTTGAATAACCTTTTTAATTTTGTAAATCAAATACGGCGGATGAAAATAATTACGTAATCGTTTCTTGCTATACTCGACCAAAAATATATGGTTTGTTAATGTTTTGATATAAATATTTTTAAACAATATCCCTTTTTACAATATTTTAGTTAAGACCTGATATAGTTGAATTACAGGTAATTATCACGATGCCAGTCCTTATGAGGACCCCCTAATCCCTTATGTTGTTTTAGTCTAATTATCAAATGTTGGAGAAACGTGACTAAACCTTCAGAATTAGCGAACACACTCTTTTAATAGAAAAGGGTAGACATCTTAAGATCCCTAGAGATCAGAGATATTGCAAATTCTGTAATGAGATAGAGGACGAAAAACACTTCTTTCACAAATGCCCTAAATATAACTTTTATAAAAACAAATATTTTGACTTCATGAAAATCAATTCGGAGTGGAAAGATACTGCTAAAGATGACATGCTTAAACTTAAAATAATACTTAACCCCACATCTCACAGTCAAATTAAAAATACAGTTTCCTTTATAAGACAGTCATTAGAACTGAGGACGGGAGACCCAAAACAATAATTGGAACCGATTCATTTTGTATTTTAATATTGTATTGTTTATTTTTGTATATATGTTATGTTTGTCACAGATCATGTTTTTGATTTATATGGCAATAAAATTATTTGATTTGATTTGATTGATTTATTAGTCATTAGTTATGATTTCTACCTTTCTTTTGATGCTTTTTTTAACAAACGTGACTATCAAAGTTAGTTGCATACCTGGCAAGAGTTGTTTTGCAACATGCGAATATCCACTTTTGTTTAAACAGTTCACAAATTTCCTGTACGAATCTGATCCCGCAAATCTCAAAATCTTAATCAATTTATCCATTTTGTCCGAGCTTGTCTTTTCACTTTTCAAATCACCATGGTGATCAAAAGTGATCACACGATTTTGTAAAAGATGATCTATTACATCGTCAGGATTTACGTTATCTTTCAGGTAAAGTATATTCGATTGAAGTCTGTCTTCGTCTTCTTTATTCATTCTTCCCTTTTCCATGGTAATTTAAAAGTCTACAACACGAAAAAAAACTATTCTAATATTTGATCTGATAGGGAAACCTTCAGTTTTCTATATCTATGAAATTCTACAATTAATCAAAATGACAAAAATTTTAATACTTATTATTCTTTATAGTTAAAAAAAAAACAGTACCATATTTCATCTAATACTTCAGAAAACATTTGTTCATGAATAATTTGACAGCCTCCCGAATAGAGAGAATACTAAGAGGTATTTCTCATATACTAGTATTACATAGTTTAAATTCTAAAATGTCCTTATCAAAGTCGTGTACTTTTTCTGCATAACTGAAGATCTCAATTGAGTATGCACAAATAAAAAATAAGATGACTTTGTACTTGTCTGTTTTGTTTGTTTTTTAACGTACAGTGACAATTATTTCACACATATTCAAAACGCAACAAATTTACAATCAATAAAATATTAAGAACGCTTTGCATGTTGTGACAGCACGATGAAAGGAGACATTTGACCTGCCAATGGCGAATATAGGTATACATGCTGGACAGAGGCAACACGTTTGTCTTGCGACTGACCATCTTTTTATCTCACCTGGCCCGAAGGGCCAAGTGAGCTTTTCTCATCACTTTGCATCCGTCGTCCGTCGTCGTCGTCGTCGTCCGGCGTCGTCTGTTAACTTTTACAAAAATCTTCTCCTCTGAAACTACTGGGCCAAATTAAACCAAACTTGGCCATAATTATCATTGGGGTATCTAGTTTAAAAAATATGTCCCGTGACCCGGCCAACCATCCAAGATGGACGCCATGGCTAAAAATAGAACATAGGGGTAAAATGCAGTTTTTGGCTAATAACTCAAAAACCAAAGCATTTAGAGCAAATCTGACGGGATGAAATTGTTTGTCAGGTCAAGATCTATCTGCCCTACAATTTTCAGATGAATCGGACAACCGGTTGTTGGGTTGCTGTCCCTGAATTGGTAATTTTAAGGAAATTTTACTGTTTTTGGTTATTATCTTGAATATTATTATAGATAGAGATAAACTGTAAACAGCAATAATGTTCAGCAAAGTAAGATTTACAAATAAGTCAGCATGACCGAAATGGTCAGTTGACCCCTTTAGGAGTTATTGCCCTTTATAGTAAATTTTTAACCATTTTTCGTAAATCTTAGTAATCTTTTACAAAAATCTTATCCTCTGAAACTACTGGGCCAAATTAATCCAAACTTGGCCACAATCATCTTTTGGGTATGTAGTTTAAAAGATGTGTCCGGTGACCCGGCCATCCAACCAAGATGCCCGCCATGGCTAAAAATAGAACATAGGGGTAACATGCAGTTTTTGGCTTATAACTCAAAAACCAAAGCATTTAGAGCAAATCTGACACAGGGGTAAAATTGTTTATCAGGTCAAGATCTATCTGCCCTGAAATTTTCAGATGAATCGGACAACCCGTTGTTGGGTTGCTGCCCATGAATTAGTAATTTTAAGAAAATTTTGCCGTTTTTGGTTATTATCTTGAATACTATTATAGATAGAGATAAACTGTAAACAGCAATAATTTTCAACAAAGTAAGATCTACAAATAAGTCAACATGTTCAAAATGGTCAGTTGACCACTTTAGGAGTTATTGCCCTTTATAGTCATTTTTTACCAATTTTTCGTAAATTTTGTAGTCTTTTACAAAAATCTTCTCCTCTGAAACTACTAGGCCAAAATTTACCAAACTTAGCCATAATCATCATTGGAGTATCTAGTTTAAAAAATGTGTCCGGTGACCCGGCCAACCAACCAAGATGGCCGCCATGGCTAAAAATAGAACATAGGGGTAAAATGTAGATTTTGGCTTATAACTCTGAAACCAAAGCATTTAGAGCAAATCTGAAAGGGGTTAAATAGTTTTAATAGTCAATATCTATCTGCTCTGAAATTTTCAGAGGAGTTGGACAATTGGTTGTTGGGTTGATGCCCCACAATTGATAATTTTTAAAGAAATTTTGCTGTTTTTGGTTATTATCTTGAATATTAGTATAGATAGAGATAAACTGTCAAGAGCAATAATGTTAAGCAAAGTAAGATCTACACAAATAAGTCAACATGACCTAAATGGTCAGTTGACCCCCTCAAAGAGTTATTGCCCTTTATAGTCAATTTTTAACAATTTTCATTAATTTTATAAATTTTTTTAAATTTTTACAAAATATTTTCCTCTGTGTAACTAAAGGGCCAAGTTTATTATAGATAGAGAAAATTGTAAGTAGCAAGAATTTTCAGTAAAGTAATCTTCAAACACATCACCATCATCAAAACACAATTTTGTCATGAATCCAATTGTGTCCTTTGTTTAATACATGTATGCACATAGACCAAGGTGAGCGACACAGGCTCTTAAGAGCCGCTAGTTTAATGAGCAGAGAGAGAGAGAGGGATCAGATTTAATGGTTCCATTCTGCTTGGACGCAGCTGCGAATGTAGTCATCACGAGGATACGACGTTAATTATATTTTATGCATCATGAAGTACATATTGAAGTAGCTTAGCTGTAATTGTTGAAGCCAGTTGTTGTGAAGCTTTAGCACGACCATTTAGGCCCATAGACTAGTCGTCAATTCTATCTAAAGCTTCGTCCCGTTAGTGTAGCGATCCACATATCGTTCTACTGAACCCGGAAGTGGTGATGGTATCAAATGAAATTAGCTTCTTCGCTCTTGTTCGAAGTTATGCAATAGCGAAGGTCTGAAATACTGAACATTCAACAGATCTTCAGATAGAACATTTTGATAGATTACATATTTTAAAAGTGTTTACAGTTAGTGCAGGTACTTACAAAAGTTGTTTATTTATAACATGGCCTTATTATAAAATCTCGGATTTTAAAAATCTATATTTACTCTTATTTATTCAAATTTAAATACCCGTATGTTTACACACCTAGACCATATGTTCACATAATGTAGAGTTTTTTTGTTGCCAAAATTAAGTATCAATGAAGATTTAAGTTTTTCTACGTCTACGTTTAATTATCTACAATTTGTATGCATTTATAATAAACTTTTTATAGATACCAGGATCAAATTATTTGTATGAAATAAAGTACGAAGTTGAAGAGCATTAAAGAATCACAATTGCAGTTTTTTTTTCAAATACGGTAGTTTATTCCTAGGGTGGAACACTCCTTACTATTTCGATTAGTTTTGTAAACAGGTAACTAATAATGTTGACTATATCAATGCCAATTCATGTCAACGCAGAAGTGCTGAATGGTTAAACCCTAGGGAAGGAAACATCAAAAAGAAGTGGCATCCATGGCCCTCTACACAGGCCAATTCTTAACATTGTTTTTTATTTTATTTATTTTTTTTTGGTGGTCATTTACATGAACACTTACCTCTGTTTGTCCCTAGAGAGACGAATCTGGAATGAGCATTTTGTATTTTTATGAATCTGATGAGTGGAGCCTTTTTCAACTGATTTTTATAGTTCGTTTTTATGTTGTACTGCTACACCACTGTCCCAGGTTTAATAGGGGACGTTTGGGATCCCGCTAACATGTTTAACCCCTCCACTTTCTGTATGTATGTGCCTGTCCCAAATCAGGATCCTGTAATTTAGTGGTCGTCGTTTGTTTATGTGTTACATATGTTTTTCGTTCATTTTTTGTACATAAATAAGGCCGTTAGTTTTCTCGTTTGAATTGTTTTACATTGTCATCTGGGGACCTTTTATAGCTTTTTATAGTGGATTGGGAAACAAGTTTTGCATCTTATATAACCCCTTTCAAATATACGTGTGCGAGTGCTGCCTTGTAGCGGCATTACGGTGATTTAATTGTTAATTTCTGTATTATTTTGTCTCTTGTGGCGAGTTGTCTCATAGGTAAGCATACAACATCTTCTTTTTATATTGTCTTAAAGAGATCGGATTTTATACGAAATCTACCGTTTTCACTCAGGACTATGAAAAATATTGAGAATGGAAATGAGGAATGTGTCAAAACGACAACTGCCGAAGGCCATCAATGTAGCGAGAAACTCTCGCACCCGGAGGCGTCCTTCAGCTGGCCCTTAAATGTCTGTTTTACCCGCACTTGACATCTAATATATCTTTTCTACAATCATTTTCTCAATAGAAATATTTTTACATTTTTACATCCACTTTAATCATCTGAGAAAGGATACATCTTAACATGCTTATCTAAACTTCTACTTAACTGTTCTTATAGTAAAGATAAATTCACTGTCGGCAAAGGCAAATTTTAATATTGTTGAAATGCGTCCGTGTTAATACGTCCTTTACATATGTATAAATATGAAAATGTACAAGCATACAAAATTAAAAGGATATCTGAAATTAACTGTCTTGAGTTCGATTCATATTTTGCGCAAATATTTTCAGGTACATTTAAGTTTAAAAAAAGAAAGCCAAACCCATTTAAGCCATTTGCAATTGAAAGTCGTATTCCAAATAATCTTTTTTTTAATCTATGAAACTATCTACAGAATAGACAAGCATGGAACATGTTATATACTGTTGGCCACGAATATGTTCCATGTATGGCAAACAGACGATCAAGTATATGTTCCATGTATGGAACACAGACGATCAAGTATATGTTCCATGTATGGCACACAGACAACCAAGTATATGTTCCAAAATATATAAAAAAAATCAGTCCTGGTATATATGATGAGTTTATTTACAACCACAGGGTCGATGCCACTGCAGTTGGAGTTTTTATTCCCCGATGGTATCACCAGCCCAGTAGTTAGCACTTCTGTGTTGACATGATTTATCATTGATATGGTCATAATTATAAATTAACAGTTTACAAAACGTTGAAATTTTTAAATACTAAGTTTAATACTGCAGACGTCTGGCGCATATAGAAAGTTTTAATCCTGATACCTTTGATGAGTTTATTTCCATGTATTGAATACAGACGACTAAGTACAAATATGTTCCATTTGTTGAAACAACGTCCTCGTTGATGACATGCGAATTTTCAACTCTATTTTTACCACGACGTGTACCAAAACGGAGCTGGAACTCCTTACCCTTCTGTAGAGGCAAGGCATTTAATTGAATTTGAATCACTCAATCTTTAGTTTCTGTTGAGTGTTTTGTGTTACGTTGTATGTTTCATTTTGGCAGGTGAATTCTTTTCTTTTTATCAATTTTGTTACTACTGAAAAAGAACCTTATACAAAAACATTGCAAATGAGATGATATAAATGCTAACAATTTGATAGTCTAAAGAACGATTATACGCTGACAAAAGGTGTAGTTGTGCATGCAATTTTGTGATCCTCTTGAGTGATAGTAAACAATGTTGTACACAGCTGTAGTTGCATAATAATTTTAGTAAGTCTAGTAAGTGGTTTTATAACTTACTAAATTTCAGGTTTGAGAGCCTATACAACCGAACAGGATCAAAAGTATGACCAATATCGGGTTATGAATCAGAACTTTGTATGAAGGATATACTTTCCTTGATTTAAAATGAATGAACAGCAAATTCAAATCAAATAATATTCGTACTTTCATGCCAGTACTGAAACGATATCCTGAACTATTGGACTGGCGATACTCTTGGAGATTTACAGTCCACTAGTAAAGATATAGATCAAGTAGAACGCGTTCACTACACCAGATGGGCAGTTCGACAATTAATGTCACTTCGGTGTTTCCCCGAGGCCAAAATAAATATTGATATATAAAACCTATTACAAATGAAGAGTTTATATGCCCCAAAAAGGACTAACAGTTTAGACAAATAGTTAATTAAAACTGATATGTAAAGTAAATTAGCAAGAATACCGAACTCCATAAAACGGAAAGTCCTTATCAGTCATTTGAAGAATTAAAACAGGAGTCTTAAAACTAAAAAAAAAAGTAAAATCAGAAAAATACTGAACTCCGAGGAAAATTCAAAAAGAAAATTGTTTATTTTAAAAGCAATGAGCATATGCATGCACACTGCCCATGTTTAAGACAATCTCTTTAAACGACCTCTATGTAAAAATTGACAATGTGGAATCAAGGATTAGTACAGGAACTTCCCAATGAAAATGAGTTATTACACCCGGTCTTTACAGCTCCAAATCTCATACTTATAGAACGAATATTGCAGTGCCAACTAAGATAGGTTAATGGGTGGTTTAATCAAGTACAACACGTTTAAACGCACCACATTATATGCTTCAAACAAGCCATCTTGAATACGTGTTTTGTTATTCTGTGGATTCCTTTTTATTCGTGAGATACCTATGTTCGTGGATTTTGTGGGTCCAGGCGAACCACGAAATTAAATGCTCAACGAATAACAAATTGTCTATAGGTTTTTATGCAGTCTTGGGTAAAACCACGAAATTAAATAACCAAGAACATGCAGGTTTTCCTTAATCCACGAAAATTGGTACCTACGAAAATAAATGAATCCTCAGTTTTTGTCTTTGTTCGTTAATCTCAATCTGGGTTTATCATTGGAGTCGGTTGTTGGTAGTTGGTGTGTGTTTTGTAAGTGTCTGTGATTTTTGTTATCTTTTTTTCACGTGTCTGTGATTGCTGTTATCTTTTTTTAAATGATTTATTAGACGTAGATCTTGCAAAAGAGACGCGATAGATACCGAAGAGAAATTCAAACTCAAAGGTCAAAAATAAACTGATAACGCAATGGCTTATAAAGAAAAAGATAAACAAGCGACAGTACTTAAAACTAAAGACTGAGCTACAGAAATCTCACCAAAAACTAGGGATGATCTCAGGCGCTCTGGAAGGGTAGACAGATCGACACATGGCATCCGTCGTATTACTGATGTCAGTATAACCTTGGTGATAATTCTAATTAGGTAGGACATATTTTGGTTAAAGGGGAGGGAACTATAGTAACAACAATTGAAACATATCCGTCGTCATCTGTGAAGCAGATATGTCTATAAAATAACGGTCAAACAACTCTAATGGCGTCCGTACAACTAAAAAAGGGATGATTTCAACTTTACAACTTGGAACTGTATGCTTAATAACGTCCATGTGAACAGCAAGCGCCTATGAAGGACATCATGATAGGAAATACGAGCTTGTGAATTCACAGAACTTAAAGCATGCCCTCAGCAAGAGTAGCTACAAACCCTTAATGTGTCTTGAAACTCAAGCCTGCGATATATCATGCATGTAGTCAATTGAACTTCAACAGTCAGTGCAAGCGCAGCTTTGTCTGAACGAGTTTTAACCTTGGAGTGTGTGTGTGTGTGTGTTTTTTTGTTTGTTTTTTTTTATCAAAAAGTAGATGAAACTAAAAGCCCGCATGCAATGGTATCGACCAAGCTGTAACTAATAAAAGTAAAATCAACACATTTTATTTCTTTCAATGCACATATCTTATTCTTTTTATTCCGGCAATTGGAGATTCATTGTAAATTACATTATACAAATGTATATAACAACAAGAATGTGTCCCCAGTACACGGATGCCCCACTCGCACTATCACTTCATATGTTCAGTGGACCGTGAAATTGGGGTCAAAACTCTTATTTGGCATTAACATTAGAAAGATCATATCATAAGGAACACGTGTACTAAGTTTCAAGTTGATTGGACTTCAACTTCATCAAAAACTACCTTGAACAAAAACTTTAACCTGAAGCGGGACGAACGGACGGACGAACGAACAGACAGACAGACGGACGAACGGACGTACAGATCAGAAAACATTATGCCCCTCTACTATCGTAGGTGGGGCATAAAAAGAACACATCACCCATAGATATATTCAACCAAAGAGTAAATGGTCACCTTTGCTCAAATAAAGGATTACATCAAAATGCATTTAGTGTGAACATGCAGGAGCGATTTGCTACTGGACGTTAAGTATCCAACAATCAATCAATCTTAAAAATAATAACAACGCAATGTCAATTTAACCTTGATCATCCCAACATTTCTTAAACTAGTCTTTAGTTTTTTTATACATATATCTTAATTATTTCTGTATATGACAGTTTAATTCACCACTTGTTAATAGGGATTTGTGGTCTGATTGCCAATGAGACAATCATTAACAAGAGACAAATAAACGAGGATGAATTTTGGGTCCTCAATGCTCTTCAACTTTGTACTTGTTTGGCGTTGTAACTATTTTGATCTGAGCGTCACTGATTAGTCCTATGTAGACGAAACGCGTGTCTGGCATATTAAATTATAATCATGGTACCTTTGATAACCACTTTAAACAACTATTGTGCAAGATGCGACCAATGTCTGTTTTGTTGTTTCATTTTCCATGTTTGTTTTGTGGTCTTATTTTTTCATGTCTTTTTTTGTTGTCTCATTTTTCCATGTGTAATCAATAAACCAATTCCTTGATTTGAAAATTTGATTACTAAAAAAAGACAACAACATATAATGTAGCTTCGTCAGGGATCAAAATAAAACCACTTAAATAAAATAGTGCGTAATTTTAAGAATATATTTATTGAAAACAGAACTAGAAAATATGAAAACAGATACAGCAGTATATAACAAATACATAGAAAAATATAATCACAGATATAATCACAGATACAAAAAATATCATTGTAAAAAAATAATATTATTTTTCTTGATATTGCACATTTCGTGAATTGGACCAATTAAATATGTATCCATTTAGAGATAATAACTTAATTGTTTGTTCATAATATTAATCTCCTGCAAAATTTGTTTTGTTTGCTAAACGATCAGTTAAAAGTTAAAATATTCAAATATGCAAATATATAGGCAAAGGTTTGTTGTCTGCTGTTGCAGTTATTGAAATTAAAGAAAAGCAATCTCCCTCACATTATTCAAAAATGCGATTTGAAAAATAAAATGAAAGAAAGATCGCTCCATTTGCTTATACAATCCATCTGTATCAGGTATCGAGCAAATCTAACGTTTACCGTTATATATCACCGGTACTATATATTAATCGTCTCACGAAAATTGAGTGTTAAATATGTTAGTTTCAAAAAGAAATATAAGTTGTGTTAGTACATTTTAATAGGAAAGTCAATTCGTCATTTTCTAACTGTATCTTATTCATCTGTATAAAAAACATAATTATTTTTGTCATCTATATTACCATGATCATCAATAGTTCATAAATAAAATGACTACCTCTGTAAAAATACTTATATATATATTTTTCTCTCTCAATAAGATCAATACATTTCCAAATGGTAGTCATACGTGTATTGATCTAATCAAATTAATCAAATCCGTGTTGAAACTATTAAAATTCTTGAAATTTTACATTTGTAGAATTTTAATTTTCAATATGCTTTCAACTAAATTTTCATTGTTAAGTTAAAAAACGAATGAAAGGTTAGGTTTATTTCTTTTTTCTAGCAGCATGACAATAAAATGATAATGTTAATATAAAACATTAAACAACATTTAAAACTAATAGTATAATGATCAATATTTTATTGCAACTGCAAAATCTCAAACGAAATGTGATGATAATGATGAAATTCAAAGCTAAGTTTTACACTAGCACTATAGTGGTTAAATGTTAGCCATTGTCATCCATAACTTAAAAAGTCGCCTATTTGATCAAAATGTATTTGGAAAGGATCCTTTGTTTCCAAAATTCAGAAAATATTGATTTGTCATGTTACAGCAATTAAAATGGTTTTAATAGTAGAAGACCCAAATAAACAGCAATTAGTTCAAATTTTACTGTAAAATATTTTTTTTATAAAAAAATACGGATCAATATCCCTTGGATTTCTATCGTTCACAGAACTATTTAAAGAAAAAGAGAAGTTGTTTAAATATTACTGATATGAATATTTTTCAACAATTTTATATATATCCATATTATCAAGTTATTGCGCGTTTCAATATTGTGTTTGAAGGAAAGGCAATTTTGAAAAAAAAATCTTGTTTTAAAAAAAATCTTTTTGATTGAAAATGACTTTATTTGATTGAAGAGATACATTTCTTCTGGTACATTTTTGGTTTGAGTGACGACAATCCTCCTTATATTTTTTAACAAGTACAAGCACTGAATTTGAATTATATTCCAACTTTTGATCAACCTCGCAGTTTAAAGATATCTATGAGCATTTATGGTGTGTCATATGTCCGGAATACGCCAGTTGCCAAAGTATAAGAAAATCTGAAATTTAAGTAAAGGTGGGCGCAAATGACTATGTTTTGAAATAAATTTTGGGAAAAAAATAATTTGGTACCTGACCTTTTTCATTTAAAAGGGGCTCAGGTACCAATATAGTTTGCTAAACGACCGCTTATCAACCGTCTTCAAGAATTCTAGACAATGGCAAAGCTAGGCGGAATGAATAATGGTTATGAACATACTACACAATAATCAATTAAACATTAAATATCAAATATTATAAATAAAATAACTATCACAGATATTCACTTGGTGTAGAATTACAAAGTAATTATTGAATAAAGTGTTTTCTTCTCTTTGGTAAATGTACGTTAAATATATTTAGTGAAATAAGATCGCATATATGTTTTACATAAAGGAAACTGTATGTACCTTAGACATAAAATCTGTAAATACTAGTATTGAACATAGTTAATGAAGTCTAATTTTGAAATATTTATTTATTGTTTTATCACTAGCAATCACTAAAAATGACCCAAATTATTCTTATAAATATTTCTAAATAAACCTTTTCTAAAAATGTACAATGTAGGAAACAAAATGAACTATTAGAAACAGTTGCTTTCACTACCATTTTCCCTAAAATGTCTTTACTTTTACAAAAGCAACATTAAAACAGAGAATACAATATCTAAAATGAATTTTAAAAAACTTTTCTTCAAATTTCCATTAATTTTTTTCCATCATTCTTGAGAAAAACGAACTTTCATCATTTCTTGCATTCTGTCTTTCTCGATCATTATAGGTTTTCTGCAGTCAGTCCACACAGACTCCAGGGCGGTGCAACGACAGTACTTGCCAGAAATATGATGATCTCGGAGCACTCTGCCGGATTTGGACACATACAAGTGTATGTACACGTGTTTGGTGATCCTGTGGTGCTCATTGTATTCTTGCAGAATTTAACATCACCATGGAAACGGCCGACAGAAGATGTCACTGGGTAAGAAATCTGAATATAAACAATCGGGTTAAGTAGTAGGAATTACTAATTGTGTATTTAAAAAAAATATATAACAGTCTATGGAAGAAGCGAATCGATAAACACTTTTCTTATATCAACGAGCGATATTGTCTTATATAGACGAGTTGCATTGTGGGAAATTTCAGACGAATGTTAGCATTTGTACGAAGAAAGGCAGATTTCTCGGTATAAAGTAATGACTCTTTTCTTAAAACAGGGTGACAATTGAATTGTTGAATAAATGAAACATAAATGCACGATTTTTCATTTGTAGATGTACACATTCAGTAAATATCATGGAGCAAATTCAGTGGAATGTAATTGAGATGAATTCAATAGTTTGCTAAGCCAAAATCACCTATAAGTCAAAGATACTGCTATATTTTATTATAGCAATGCGATGTTTGTCTTATATCATAGCGATGTTTTTTTAATATCAAAAATTTATGAATGCGATACTTTTCTAATATAACTGCTATAGTTTTTTTTAAATATATAATAAATACGATGACACGTCAAAATGCATGTCAAGAAAACCGCAAACATAATTCACAAATTTAGTTCATGACGGCTTAATGTTTGAGGATCAATATCACTAAAATTTCGTATCTGTAACAAAATTAACGCTTACATGAACTTATCATTTTGAATATGTTGCTTGACCCTATTGATAGTTGAAAGTGTTAACAACCTGTTCAGTCTATTGTTTTCAATCACATGGTTTAACCGACTAATTCTATTTGAAGTGTTGAAGCAATGCCGGAATTTAAATGCGGTTGTTAATAGTCCACCGACCTATTAGATTCTAATATAGTTCCAGAGGCGGATCCAAGGGGGGGTGGGTGGTCCGGGGGTTTGGACGATCAATGCATTATAATGGGGACATATGGTTGGAACCCCCCCCCCCCCGCTTTAACCTGGGTTTGGAACCCCCTTTTGAAAACGGATGGATCCGCCCTTGAGGTCACACTGCTATAGCCTATCCACATGGGTAATATCGAAATATCGAAATAGACAAAAAATATCATTACTTAAAAGAGAAAAAAAACATTCATTCAAACAATCCAATCCAATACAGCTCCAAATAACAATGAATATTCAAATGGTAAAATAAGTATTTCAAACAAATAAAAATGTACAAATGCTGATGTCCTTTGAAGATACAAACTGAGTAGCCTCAGACTATAAATTGAACAACTTCAGATACAACGAAAATTAAACATTTTGTCAAACAGAAAATGTATTTATTATTAACATAGAAAAAAGATATTGCGAAAGAAAAAAGTTCTTTTTGGATATCAAAGACTTTTCCCGTTGGTAAATCGATATATCTATGAACATCATTTTAGCTCGCCGCGTGGACGCTCTTTTACATCGCGATGACCGTGTGGGCATTCCGATGTATTCTGGCCACAGAGATTTGACTTTCGTTTTTGACTAGTAACCGATCGTATAAATACGTGAACATTTCTTAGTGCAAAATAACAATCCGTATAGCTTGTTATAAATTCATTTCTTCAATGAATACTAAAAAAATGTTTAAAAAACAAATAAATAAGATGTAAACGTCTATTGACGGTAAAAATGTGTATATTTCTTTTCTATATTTATAAATTTAGATCGTTCAGTGCTGTTTATTTGATATTTTTATTGACGTAATCGTTCTTGTACCATCATAATTGTCGTTACCGTTAAAGATTTAGAAGTGTGCTAGTTCATATTGCACTTTACAAAAGATTAAGCAACCAAATGACGTTTTTGGAGGATTGGAAAGCAGTTATTTTTAAGGGGAAATTTTAAAGATTTATAGATATAAGAAGATGGTGCACGAGTTCGAATGAGACAACTTTACATCAAAGTAGTAATTTGTTTCAAGTAAACCATTATAGATCAAAGAAGGGCCTTAAATACGGAGCCTAGGCTCACAGAAAACCAAAAAATTACTAGTGTTAAACCATTCAAACAGGAAAACCAACGGTCTAATTTGTATAAAAAAAAGAGATTCAAAAGTACAGGTCAGATTTTGTCGAATCAATCTGAGCGAGGACAGTATGATTAATCTTTGTCACAAGTTAGTTTCATTGTTATCAATAAAGAAAGTCTTCCATGCGTGCGTTGCGAGAATATCAGATATATATTATTTCGGTGCGTTCATTATATATAAAATTTTATATATGTGAACAATAATTTTGATACTTAGCTATTTGATTACGACATTGTTTATTAAACCCCATCGGTACTGGCATTTTAAAATTTTGAAAATGGTGGATTGAACCTGGTTTTATAGCGCTAAACCTCTCACGTGTATGACAGTCTCATCAAATTCTGTCATATTTACAACGTTGCGTGAAAAAAACAGACATAGTAGGTAAAATTGTCAAAATATGGGTACAGCAGTCAAATATTTATACTAATAAGTACTAATATTAATATAACAAAAACACCGCTATGATATTTTAAAAGTATCGCATTGATATTAGAACTAATAGCATTTGTATATTTATGTATATAAGAAAAACACAGCACTTTAAATTTTACACGGACACATACGTTTGCTTCTAACTAACTTCTGAATGTATATTTAGATTCAATTGTTGTTTATATTTGATCAATAAGTTTTAGAGTTAGTATTTTCTTAATTTTTCGTTGCCGAAAACAACATTTTCCGCATGGAATGTCTGCATATTTAAAATTGATATTAGACAATATCGCTTTGTGATATAAGAACAGTTTTTATCGATTCGCTTCTTCCATAGACTGTATAACACATTTTAAATTGAGCTTTGGACAATGGTTATGGGTTTAGCTATGTAATTTTGTAAAAGTGTTGAAAATTGGTTCATATGGGCGAGTTTACTGCCATCTTTAAATTAAAATTTTATTATTGTTAGTTCTCGATGGTATCATCAGCCCCGTAGCCAGTGATTCGATACTAACATAAAAAATACGGATATTGTGTTATCAAAATTTGTGAAATTATTAATTATGGAATAGATTTCTCACATGCAAAGAAAGCTCTGATTTCTTGTGTGAGTTTCAACTATATGTTTGTTTCCTTTTAGATTAAAGCACGTGAATTAAAGCTCTTCTTTTAAAACAAGTTGCTTTCTTTAAAAAAAGAAAAGCAATACATGAACCTAAGACCGCCGACTGCTTGGTCCCCAAAAGATTGTTGCTGAATTTGTGTTTGCTTTTAAATTGAAATAATTGACTGTGAATAGAAGAAGCCAGTTGAAAGTATATATTTACATCTTCTAATTGAATAGTCATTGTAAAGCTCAACTATTTTATTTATTACTTGGGAATGAACATAATTTTTCCGATTAATATAACCATTTGGCAAATCATAATTTCTACTAACCGGATGACTTATGCAAATTGCAAAAACCTATCGCAATATAAATTTATGCGCTCAGTTTGCTTTGTAATCTGGGATTATGGATGCATTTATTTTTATCTATCATATCTTTATATTTTGTTTCCTACATGAATGCCTTTATATTCTCAACTCGTATTTGAAGCTGTTTTACTCATGGTAGATGTTGTATGCGACGAAATCTGTGGCATGCAATTGATTGGAATCCATAAAACATCTCAAATTTTAAGGATTTCCTGATTTTACTTAAATCCATTCAAACATTCTACAGGAAAACTTAGTTTTGCGGAAGAATTTCTTAATTCAGAAGTTTATGAATACCTGTACACACTTTCAAAATAACCAATTTATATAAAAAGGTATGTAGATAGAAAAAGATACCAGAATTAAAATGATGTATGCCAGACACGAGTTAAGTCTACAAAAAAAGCATCAGTGACGCTCGAATGAAAAAAGTTAAAAGGCTAAATACATTACAAAGTTAAGGAATCTATTCCTTGGGTAGACAATCCTTAGCTTTTCGAAAAAGTCAAAATTTATAATAGGACAGTGACTCAAAAAAGAAACAAAAGAGAAACAACTCGAAGTCAGAATACAGTGAGTAATGATGACCTTGCTTGAAAGTCACATGTAAAGCTCATTCTGCCGTGTCCTGAATTTAGATAACAAAAACGAAAATAAGCTTTCACGAGTGTTATTTCATGCAAGTAGTATTTTAGCGCACGAAATAGTAAATAGAAAGCATCTCACTGATACTCAGGAAAAGAATACGCATTTGCGTCATCACATATCTTAATCTAATAGTTGTCAAACGGCCTACATTAAATGTTTTGACTCCGGATTCATTGACATTTTATCCGGAATTTTTGAAAACGCAAACAGATAGTGTGCTCTATAATGTGAATGAATCAAGACATGTAGGATAGTTGGTCAACACAATGAATACCCTTTTCAAAACCGTACCATAGTACAAATATGTAGATGCTATAAGGTTAAACTATTAAAACAAACAAACAAAAATTGAATTGAAACTTTATTATAAACTAACATTCCTGTTAGTAATTTTTTCAAATTCTTTTGAATATATATAATATCAATAAAGACAATAACAATCAAAACCAAGGAGTAAACAAAGACTCACAAAACCACAGGACATTTACATCAACAGTTATAAATAATAATTAAGAAACAACACGAACCTCACTAGAAACCGGGAGTGAAATCAGGTGCTCCGAAAGGGTAAGCATTTCCTGTACCGTATACGGCACCCGTCATGTTATTTCTTTGTTCAGTTCGGTAATGATGGAAGGTTATTATGACTGAGGGAGAATATCAGATATGATTTCTGACACACTTTTGTCATAATGGCCAATCAGCTCATGATGGCGACCGTAAAATTTCTTGAGGGATGCCCTTAATTTGATTGATTCATAGCCCTGTCTTAAACACGAACATCAAGTATTTACGGATGGACATTTTATTTATCGAATGAATCTATTTTTTAATTCTAACATTCAACTTTGTGAATATATTACTATACAAAATATAAGCAAAGACTTCTAAATCCATACTAAAACAGTATAAAATAATCAAAATTATGGTTGTTATTAAATTTTGTTGTGATTATTGTAAATTATTTTTACGGTTATTGTGAGTTGCAAGGATTTAAAATCATGCTTTATGAATTGAAAACACACAAGTATTTTTATTCCCGACCGTTTTAAAATTTAAATATTTAATAAATTTATCTTACTTTCCGTTTTATGGATATATAACAATACAAAAAATAAATAATAATTACTCATAAAACTTTAATACTAAAATGGTATGAAATAATTAACGTAGAAATATAATGATATTATTGTTTATAAACATTTTTTTGTAGGATGCAAGAATTTATTTAGATTTAATTTTTATGTTTCCTTTACAAATGAATATTTAAAAATACCAAAGCAGACGATCTTGTCATATAAAATACTTATTTCTTAATTGCAACTCTGAAAATATTCTGATTTCAATCATTGTTAGTTTCTTCAGAAACATAGATACAGTATATATTTTATATATATATTTCTTTGATTCTGATTGAATTAAATACTTTTGATAATATTATATTTCTGTTTTCCGATCTAATATTAATATTTTAACCAGAATGTTCTCTCCCGTAAGTCTATGATGAAATACACAGTATCCCGTGGTTAAATCTTCAAAAATAATTAGTTTACATGTTATCAAAACAACAGAAAATACCACGTTATAATTGACCCAGATACACACAGTGTACAGTGGTCGTTTTAAAATAAATATAATTGTGTCGTCAAGGGCCATCAATGGACCATATCAAAGACGTAGATAACAACCTGTTAAGACGTATAAATGACCGAAAACTTTCGAGACATTCCGAGAATTTTATTCTGACTTCCGGCCGAGAGATATCGAGTGGCCCATAGACACATCCAAAACTCGCCAATATATAAGCATGAACGCAAAAAAGTTTTGGATTTTTTTGCCTCGATCATCACCGAAGATATTTTTTTGTCGATATGCGCATCAGATGTAGAACAAATGGTACCGTAAACGTTATTGGGATAATCCAGTTACATTGGAATCAAATAAATTTTAGTACTGAATAATGGCAGAATTATTTGATTAACGACCTTCTGTTATTTTTATTCACAAAATACGGTCACTATTCTTCATTTGTCTCAATAATAACCAACTTTTAAACCATAATATTCCTCTACTACTAAATCCGTTTACAGAAAATACAGGGGAAATAAAGGAAACGTAACCTTTCCCTGCAGATGCTATTTGTTAATCTTGGAGAAGTTTATTTCCAATTTTCAAACATTCTATTTATGTATAACAAATGCATTGATTCAGATGCAAAACAATTTTAACAGCGGTATACTAATGTTGCATTTATTAATCATAGGCTTTTGTTCAAGGAAAAAAAGAAAGATCCCTTATCAGTAAAGTATTGAAAAAGAACAATATAATTTCAAAATTTTGTAATCAGTAAAATGCGGAAAAAATGAGAAGAAAATAAATTGTACCGGGATAACCATTCTGCGAGTCTTATTTCCAATCGGTTGTGGGTATACGAAATAGTGACGTTTTACATACTTTTAGAGGCCTGCTTTGAATAGTTCCATCATAGGTAGGCGTGTTACACACCATTGTGTAGATAAATAAATTTAGATTTACGGCATAATTAGTTTCAGTGGGGTTGTCTGGCTCCCAACAATAACCTATAGTAGTTCAGCAAAAATGGACGTCACATTAAACTCCGAAACATATATATGAACCACAATTATTAAAACTATCTATACATATAAGGAAGGAAGAGAACATGTACACTGAGCTAGATTTAAAAAAAAAGTGACATTTCACAAGGGTCTGCAGAAGACATCACGGTAACCCTATCCAAACATTATATTCTGACTCCGATTCGACTAGTCTTTATTATTACTGATAAGAGCAGGAAGCAACTGGAACAATTTGAATATGATTTCATGACAATGCCATGGATGACACATACTTGTATGCATGTATGATTCAATAATATCACCCTCAGATTTTGGTGAGGTTCGGGGTACTCAGTCTTTAGATTTCTATATTGTGTTTCGTGAACTATTGTTTGTCTGTTTGTCATTTCTTTCTTAGCCGCGGCGTTGTGAATTTATATTCGACTTATTAAGGATGTACTTAGGTGAGGTAAGGTGAAAAATAATAAATTAAGAATTTAAAATTGATACTATAAGCTGGTAGAGCATCCATTAAGGATAAAGATAAGCTAAAAATATTGATAGGTCATGGACCTCCTTTTTGAGATATTTGAGATTTAAAATGTGGCGGGAAAAGGCTGACTCGGACTTTTACCTTATATTTGCATTGGTATTTTTGGGGTCTCAAAACAAAAGAAAGAAAATCAAGAATCTTCTGAAATTTTGGTAAATGACCTTTCATGAGCTATTAAGTCTTATATGAAAAAATAAATGGGTGTTATGGGGCAAAATACTTTACATTGTATTGTATGGAAAAACACCAAGGAGTCCGAACATTTGACAAAAATGCCAAAACCTCACCCAAGTACATCCTTAAGTATGAATATCCTTCAGATATATTTCGCCTCTCTTTTACTATATGTAACTCTATGTACATATGCTCTAACTATAGTCCAGTCAAACTAAGATTTAACCTCAAACTAATTGCAACAGAAAATGTCTTAGTTCTAATCTATAGCATTATGCCCTTTACATAAACAGAAAAAAGTCCCATAAAATTTAACTTGAGGAAAACTCAAAATCAGCATTTTTTATTTCCTATGGAAATTAACATTGGAAGGGGAGATAACTCTTGCAAAAATGAGTCTTTTTTGGTGACCTTTTAGTTGTTTTTCTTGGAATGTATGTAAAGTATGATACTTTGATGTGGTTATAATATATCTTCTGCTCATGAAATGTACAAAACCGAAGTGTTATGGGTAGATTTATTATTTTTTTGTGCATTTTTCATTAAAGAAATTGCAAATTTTAAGCTTTGTAACCATTTTGAAAAAATAATGTGAAAATTTGGTATTGTTTGTATCTGTATATTATATTTTTTTAGCAACTTACTTATCTAAAGAAACTTTAAACCACAAAAAGATGAATACATGCTTAATTATTTTTATTAAATTTGAGATTCTTTCCCTTAACATGTTAAAATTTCAATAAATGGTCAACTAATGAATTACGAGTCTAGATAATAGCTTGATGAAATATATAAAAACACCTTTAGAGTTGTTTGCTATACTCTAAAGACCGCTAAAAAAAATCAATAATCAATACATTCTGATGAATAGAAGCGGTAAAGTTATAATTTTGTATCAATTTTTATTGATATTTCTGCCTTTTTTACAAGAGTTATCTCCCTTTTCAATGCAAATCTCCATAGGAATTTTAAATGGTGATTTTGTTAGTCTTCTTCAAGTTAGATTTTATGGGACTTTTTTCTGTGTATATTTGGGGTATAATGCTAAAGAATAAAACTAAAAAATCTTCTGTTGCAATTACTTTCGGGTTAGGGTCAAATTTATGCTAGATTGACTGGACTATTATGATATATATTGTGTTGCTTTTGAATAAAAAGTAAAATTACTAAAATACTGAACTCAGAGGAAAATCAAATCGGAAAGTCCATAATAACATGGCAAAATCAAATGACAAAACACATAAAAAACGAATGGACAAGAACTGTCATATTCCTGACTTGGTACAGGTATTTTCAAATGTAGAAAATGGTGGAATAACATATTATACATGAATGCCACATGCAGAAAATGTGCATTCTCATAGATTTTCGAAAAAAGTGTTGGATTATGGTTTATTTAATGTGTGAACCAATGAACATGTTAGTCAAATATAAATTTGTATTAAAATGTGTACATTGAGAAGGAATATGGGTGTATATGAGAAGGAATATGGGTGTACATCAGAATTGGATGTCAACAGAAGAAAACAAAATATCTACACTAAAGATGAGTAATTACTAATTTTCAGCAACTAATACAAAACGTTTGATCAAACTGAACTATAAATCCCTTTAAAACTCCAATTTATTTTGATTGTATTTTAATGTTCTTTTGAACTAACTCACTTATAGCAACCATGTACTGACTTAGAAACATCTGGTTATTAGGGTACTTTTAAAGGGAAATTAAATCTTACATCATGCTACCATTGATGAAATATACAAGTAATTTTTTTGGCGGTGTTTGAATTGTTAAATTTCTACCCAATTAATAACACCACACACAAGTAGTTTTAGTCATATTTATTTTGTAACATCTAAATCTATTTTAACAAGCACATTAATCATAAAATGCAGTGCTATCACTTGCAATATTTCTTAGTTACTGTAGCTAATTTGGAAATACAGTTTAAAGAGACAAAACACTTTCCTACGCATGATCTACGAACGACAAATGCAAAGTGAAAATATAAAACTCATACTAGACTTTCCATACTTAAAAGGTTTTAAGTACACTGTTTGATAAGATGTTTTGTTTATATCTAAGTATAACTAGTACATTGAATATCTATATATGGTATTTAATCAGTCGTGAAACAAAACTATTTGTATAAGAGTACTAAACTGATGAGCTGTAAATAGTCTATAAAAAAGAAGTATAGAAGTGCATTAAAGAAACTTACGGATACCTGCAGGACCTTGTCTGCTCCATGACGAACACATGATATTCCCTCGCCCTCCACAGTAATTGTAAAACTCTGTAGGTTGATGTGTAGGATGGTGGTATTTATTCTGGCCCAGAAGACTGGAGGAGTGTTCCCCTGAACAGGTAGATTCATGCATGTACTAGAGGAGTTGTCAAAAACGTTAATCATACCGTTTATCAATAGCTCGCTGTCGTCTCCAAATATGTCAATATAGTCTTTGACTGGTATCATAAAAAGATAAGATAAAAGAATTTTCAAAGTTTTATTCATATGCATGATTTGACAACAGTAAAATAATATTTTTACAGGGCCATTAATTATTTTTGGGAATGTAGACAGTGGCCTTCAATTGTGGACCGACAAACAGAAAGTAATTAATATAAAAGATAGAAAATTAACAAGCGTAGACGAAATATTGTATTATTCGATAGTTTTCATCCTGGCCTGTCCTGGCACCATGGAAAATCGATAGTATCAGTGAACTCTCAAAACAAGAGTAACAGAAATCCCATGATTTTATTCAGTATTGCATAAAGCTTTCTGCATTTGTGTTGATAATGTAAAAAACGTCCTGAGACATGTCAACACTTTCTGTAACTTTTCTCAAGATATAATCAACTACCAATAGTTATCAAATATAAAGTGTCCTCTAAATATCTAATCAAATATATAGTATCCTCCAAATATCTAGTTAAACTCAAAGAAATGAACATGTCTCTTTATTATGAATTGTTCTGACTTTTACAAGCTGTTCAGATAAAAATTTCAGTTTCAGAACAAAATTAATTTACTAGTGAAGACCAATATCTCAGTAAAAAAACAAATAAGCAGGATGAAGAACGAACTACTTCCAGCATATTATGGTCAAACCCCCGCATGTTTACTGCCTCTTTTAAAACAATTTCCCAATTTCATTGCATTGCCTGCGGTAGATTATTCCGGATTGCAAATGAGATGTTCCCGTTCCTTCTTTCTATGTATTCGACATCAACGTTGTTGTGACATTACTTTTTTCAGAGTTCCCAAACAACTAACTTCAGACGTTCTTATTACTATCAAAACCATCGATACAGATCACGTTGTAATGACATATAATGTATTACATCTTAATCTGTTACAGTTAAGTTGTGAGGTAGATGTCATAATTATGAAGAAGGATCATACGTAAACTAATAATAATCATTAATAAAATCAAATTCTGTTCAAAACGGAGTGTCCGTAGAAGAAAACCAAAATATAGATGACATGTTTTATTGTAAAAGAAAACTGATTAAGAACCTATCGATATATATAAAATATTTTCTTTACTTTTATTTGTAGCCTTAGGGAGCAACCATTTAACTAACAAGGGAGATATGTTTTTTTTTTTCTTAGTCAGCAAAGCGCGAACATTTTTTATTTTTTTTTCAACGATATCAATCAAATTATTTAGTATTTAATCCTATAAGGTATTGGGAAAATCTGGATTCAGAATTCAGAATATGGTTTTTCATCCGCTTGAAATTGAAATCAGAAAATAAAAAAAAAATAAAAAAATAAACAGACCCCAACTTTTCAGTTACATGGTCGTTCCTGTAACAGTTAACTCACGTGAGACATAGGTAAAGTCGTAGTCAACACCACACATGGAATTACAGTTTTCTGTCATTAGACCTGCCTTTTTGGCAATCAGTGGACTTGTCAATTGATAAATGGAATGAGTTCCGTTATCCGCTGGTGCACCAATCTACAAATGGGGCGAAACGATATATTACTAAATATTTTAAAAATGACATTGTGCGTTTATATTTCTATGTGCTATGCACCATTATTATGCAATGGCTTTGATCTTTTCGTTCCTCAAAACAAAGACACGATACACAAATATTTCATAGTATGTAGTGCTCTTTCTGAGTTCAGAGTTTGTCGTTGTTGTTTTTTCCGAGCACCATGGATTTCTAATCCCCCACTAAGAAGGTGTAGATAAAATCAGCAATAAAAACAGTTAATATTTCTTCGAGAAAAATTGGCTATTCTACTTACGTCAACTGGAAGTGTATCGAAGCTAGTACCATCAAAACTTCTTGACATGGAGTAGTTTCCTGGAAATGTGGAGTTGTCGTTGATATTGTTAAGAATGTTCACATGCGTGATGATAGCTGGACCTTCAAAGTCGTACTGTATGAAAATAGAATAGAATAGAATATTTTATTTCCAAAATTATAGGTCCCATGAAGGGCATAAAATCAGATACAATTGATTTACATAATTGGTAACAACAAAAATAATAGTCACATGTAAAATATATATTTACAATATTAGCATTGGTCAGAATCAGAGCCAAAAACCACATATATATTGTGAATAAAAGAATAAAATTACATTATATGGGTCTTATCTGCATTCATTCTCAAATAATTTTATATGATAACTTAAGTTTTGTGATTTTAAGAGTTTGTGTGTGGTGCAATCTAAAATAAACATAAACATTGTGAGAAACTCATTTGCCAAAGTTAAAACAAAGTTAAACAAGAAATATAATCTATATAAATGATTAAGAACTATTTTCAACTTAGAAACGAATTCAAAATATAGCAGCATATTACATGTTATTGAAAAATTAACATACTATAGGCTGTCCAGAGAGCGGATACTGAGCTACCCATATTTGCGTGGATGTGTATTTAGAACCAATTCCGAACCAATAGTCCTCTGATCTTGTTAGATTTATTCCCTCTTTAAATTTTGACTTGATTCGAAGTACCAATTTATCTTCTTCCTCGTCATCAAAAAGGGGCATATTACATGCAGGCTTCATGTCCACAGCAACGTATTCATAAGTACCATCGCTAAGGCTGAAAGTAAAGTTCGAACTAAACACTTATATCATAAGTTCACTCACACATGATATGTTTATATGTAATCTATGTTCTCGTATTTACTTTTAAAGTCTTAATATCAGGTTTTAGAGTGAATTGTTCATGAGCGCTGGTGTCTGCTGGTGTCTGCTTTATACATGTACAATGTCGCATGTTTCCCAAGAGAACAGAGTTACGGTAAGAAAAATCTCAGTCATGAATATACTGAAGGGAGCAACTATTTAACCTCAAGTTCATTAAGTTTTTCGATGATATCAATATCAAAATTTAACACTTTTTAAGTTATGAGAAAAAATCTGGATACCTGGATACAGATTTTTCCTGTTGTCATTTGCTTGACGACAATATATTTTTTCATCAAATTAGGGATCAGAATTTGTTTTTTTGGTAATAACCCACCCCCTTGAAGTTAAATAGTCGATCTCTAGCCTAAACTTATATTGTCAGCTTATCAAAAGTTAATCTATCCTATTCATGTGACTGATAGTTTATTTTAATTTAGTATTGACCTTTTAGTTCCAACAATTTATTAACATTGTATATGGTATGATAGTTTACCTTTAATTTCAATTTTGCAATCACTGTAATCAACAAGAAACTGTGAAATCAGTTATTTAAATAAACGGTTTTTATCTCATTTGAACACGCAGATTATATGATATGTTAAAGCTTAGAGCATTGGGACGTTGTTCCATATTCAAACTAAAGTTACATACAGTGTTTTATTGGCATTATCAACAAGCTGGACAGGATTGAAGCATACTAAGTTCTTCCCCATTTTTACTACTTCGATTCCACAGACAACAAACGTTCCGTCAGTAACATTGGAAGGAATAGGAAACTCAATTTGTAGACTTTCCGGATTCGAGCCTCTTTCTGTGGTGATTGTCAAAATTAGGTCAAAGGTTGAACCTTCCGTGATGACCTGGTTGTCGCCACAATCGCTCGTCAACTCAAAAGTGTGGTTACAGTTGGTCTGAAAATAACACAAAGACAAAAATACTACCATTTGATATATAAAGTGCAGGATTACTATTTTTGCTTTGTATTCATTTAAAATAAGACAAGTTAGACACCAACCATTTCATTAATTTAAGATGTATCAAGAGCATTTAATTAAAACCTTACAGAATAAAATAATCTGCATTACTTTAATAAAT
Source organism: Mytilus galloprovincialis (assembly GCF_965363235.1). Lineage (NCBI taxonomy): Eukaryota > Metazoa > Mollusca > Bivalvia > Mytilida > Mytilidae > Mytilus > Mytilus galloprovincialis. The sequence continues at coordinate 41,218,931 of NC_134838.1, forward strand.
TCTTTCCATATAATATTTAAAACAGCCAATAAATAACACAAGCTGTAGTCAAGAAGAGTATTTTCAAACAATATAAAAGCTCGCACACTTTCCAGCTCGCAAAAAGATAGATGGTTCGTAATAGAAAGACAACAGACACCAAGCGGACTAAGATTTAAAATTTCTCGAATATCCTTCATTTCGGTTTTAAAAAAAAAAGTTTTCTACATTAACAAATGAATAATTTTATTTGATTACTGAAGAGAGGTTTGATAGTACTTACGGCATACGTAACTGTTCCGCTCATAGTGTAAGTTAGTGATTTTGTATGCCCTCCCCCGGATGGTTCGTGTATAGTCATAACGACGTCGTATTGCTGGCCGTCTACTGCATAGCCAACACCTCCTACCATAGCGACATTGATATGTATCTTGTCGGCGTCCGTGTTTACTGCTGTATTATTAGTACCATGATTAGCTGCGGTAATGTTTATATATGCAATGTCCACAATTCCATCTACTTCAGATGCTTCGTATGTCGTTGTGACAGACGCACATTCAATGTTTGCCCCAGAACTATCAACATAAGCCTGTGATATCATAATACCAGATGTTCCACCTCCATTTTTAGATGACTGAACTTTATAGATAACTGAAACAAGTCCTCTTTTTTCAAAGGTTATGACAGCAGTAGCGAGAAATCCCTCTCCGACTTGCTTTGATAGGCCGTTTACAGCCGTAAAGCTGTCTAGAGGGAAATCAATCTGTAGAGAGGTATACAATATAACATTAGTTTTAAAGAGAGAAAAGTATAGAGGTATACAATATAACATTAGTTTTAAAGAGAGAAAAGTATAGAGGTATACAATATAACATTAGTTTTAAAGAGAGAAAAGTATAGAGGTATACAATATAACATTAGTTTTAAAGAGAGAAAAGTATAGAGGTATACAATATAACATTAGTTTTAAAGAGAGAAAAGTATAGAGGTATACAATATAACATTAGTTTTAAAGAGAGAAAAGTATAGAGGTATACAATATAACATTAGTTTTAAAGAGAGAAAAGCATAGAGGTATACAATATAACATTAGTTTTAAAGAGAGAAAAGTATTGAGGTATACAATATAACATAAGTTTTAAAAAGAGAAAAGTATAGAGGTATACAATATAACATAAGTTTTAAAGAGAGAAAACACAATGTTGTGCTGTTTTTAAGCATTTCTAAGTTATGGGCAAGGGTTGTGCACTAACAAAAATGTTAAACTCCGACCAATGTATGTTCGTAGTCAGGATCCAGTAATTTAAGTTTTCAATAGTTGCTGTCTGCCATATTTTTTTACCTATTTTATTGTTATGTCAGCAATCAAGGCGTTGGTTTAAGCTGAATATACTGCTAAGTGTTTGCTATTGTTGAAGGTCATACGGCGACCTACAATTGCGTACTGTGACATCATTTCTTGGATCGTTGTCTGAGTGGCAATTAAACCACATCTCCTTATCTTTATAGAAGATCTTCTTAAACTGTAAATTTAGTTGTGTTACATGTATATTTTTAGTTCGTTTTTTGTACATGTTAAATTAGTCCGTTAGTTTTCTCAATTGAATTGTTTAACCTTTCGGGGTCTTTTATAGCTGACTTATTGGTATGTGCTTTGCTCATTGTTGACGACCGAACGATGACCTATAGCTGTTAATTTCTGTATCATTTAGATATAGGTAGATGTGGTGTGAGTGCCAATGAGACAACTCTCCATCCAAATAACAATTTAAAAAAGTAAACCAATATAGGTCAATGTACGGCCAGCAACACGGATCCTTGGCTCACACCGAACAACAAGCTATAAAGGGCCCCAAAATTACTAGTGTAAAACCATTCAAACGGGAAAACCAACGGTTCATTAATTTGTTCTCTTGTGGAGCATTGGAGAGTTGTCTCATTTGTCATCATACCACTTTTAAATGATTCTAATTATGTGCATACATTAATGTATGATTCATTGGTTATTGACTCCTTAGCTTAACTTAACAGTTATAACATGCATTGTATCTGTAATACACACCGGGTCTGCTGCAATGGCAGTGACGTTCATTGTTGCTACCCAGACCTCCGATCCGTCTATCTCTACTCCAACGCCAAATGGATATTCATCTGACAGGATAGCAGTTGATTTCATGTGTACCATGGCTTCAAATTTTATTTTATCTACTTCACCAGCTACCGCAGGTAATCGTGATCCTAAACGATACATAAAATAAAAACTTTAAAAATAAAAGATGGGTTTTGTTCTGCTTCAACGTTGAAATATTTGAACTGTCCATTTTTTTATTTTTGTTTTGTGTATAATTGTTGTGTACAAATTGTTATGTTGTACAGAATGTTAGAAATATTACTAAAAAATAAAAGATGTGTTTTGTTCTGCTTCAACGTTGCAATGTCTGAACTGTCTATTTTCATATTTTGATTTTGTGTACATATGTTGTGTACAAAATCGGAAATTGTAATGTTGTACAGAAGTTTTTGAACCGCTAAGCACAAAAAGATGACACAAGCACAGTCTAATGTTTCGCATAAGTTCTGTCATATTTTCATGACTACATCATACAGTCTAATATTGAGCATTGATACAAAAACAAAACAAAAAATTATAAAATTATAAGAACACGAAATCGCTACTTTTTATGGATATGATTTTGGTAAGGAGAAAAATAAAAATAGAAATTTAAACCATTCAGGTGTCATTATTGCGGTTTTCACAGACGATTTGGAATACGGCTATTTTATTTTGTTGCTTAATAAGAAAACTTTAAAATTAATGTTTTATGTGGAAGCTCTACCGATTCATAAAGAAGGGGTTGGGAGAGATTTTCTCGCGGAACTGAAGTGTTTTCCGGACTATAATAGTCGGATCCGCTATAATACAAATTAATAGAAAAAAAACAGCAATAATAATTGTTCCCGCTAATTCCCTTGCATATATTTGTGCAGAACTAACATGCTAGATATGTCGTAGTCCTTTCGCCTTGACATTCTGGAGTGCAAAGATGAGTGCATTTGCAGTGCATAGTTTATCCATTAAAAAAGTAATCGATTGCCTTTATAATTAAAATGTATATAAAACAAATGGTTTCAATTCAAGTTACTTTTTTATTTTTAATTTGTTTATAAAACTAAAGCTTAACATCTTTTATCTAAGAAAAAACAATTAATCCTTTCTGAGGAAAAAAAAATCAATCCTTTAAAATTTATAATAAAAAGCCATCTGAACAACATGCATTCCAACGTTTTTATTTTGGCTTACGTCTTTGAGTGTGTAACGTTAGGTGACACCAGTATCGTGCGACGTTTCGATATATTCATTTCTCAATTTGGCGTATAAATATTCGCATGCGCTCAGACTCAGTAATTCAGTTTTCACACATACAAATCTAGATTTCGCGCCTTTTCTCTTGTCAAGAAAATTCACTGATTAGATCGACACGTATATTTTGCATTCATGATATGTTATTAAATAGAGTTATATCTTTTTCTGATCGAACATTTTTATATTTGTAGACCCCCCCCCCCCCCCCCCATTATTCGGAGATCCGGAGACCATGATTTACATGACCAGAGTTGTCACAATTCATTTATATTAAACTGATCAGTACAATTTCTCATGCCACATTGCTTTTTGTTTTATTTACGTATTATTAAACAATCTTTATGTTCGTATGAGTATAGCGAAGAAGACCATGTATGTTTCATTAGTTTCCGTAATTTTGATTGGCGACAACAAACCCGAGCTTTGGTAAAATTTGATTTTATTTCCCTATAGAATGCAACATTCATGACTGCTAGTGATTCTCTTGACAAAACAAATGAAAAGTTTGATATAAATCGAAATTTCATGGTATGATTAAACAAAGGACTGCTTTCAACTCTTAAATATCAAAATTATGCAAACTGCAGGGTTTTTTTTTCTTTATTGTCCCTATATATTCATGATTAATTAATATCTTACAGCAAGACCATGCAAATTGTCAATATCGAATCGTATCTTTAAAATAAAAAAAATGTTTAAATAAAGGCAACAGTAGTATATCGCTGTTCAAAACTCATAAATCCATGGACAAAAATCCAAACCGGGGTAACAAACTAAAACTGAGGGAAACGCATTAAATATAAGAGGAGAACAACGACACAACATTAAAATGTAACACACACACACACACACACACACAGAGAGAAACGGACTAAACTTTTCCTCTGAGTAATCAATCAGATTCGATCCAATTACAATAATAATGGTACCACTATTTCGCCTAAATGTCCCGCCCTTGTTTTAACATTTGTCTAGCAGCGTACTAGTTAATGGCATGATGCTTACAGTTTAAAACAAAAGACGCGCACCTTGTTTCTTAGAAATTCGATTCAAATTCCGTTGGATTGCCAAAGAAATTACGAAGTTGATTAGCATTGTAAATCAATATTTCCATAATGTTATCCCGAATCGGACTATGATCATATTTGCCTGATTTAAAAACCTACCTGCTTGAAATGGTTTGAACATTTAAAAAGGAGGGACGGACGAACTGATGCACCTTACCATTCATATGTGGGCGTTTACATACTGTTGGTTGAAATATCGATCATAATTAAAATATAGTTACGCACTGCAAATGCAGAAGTAAATAAAAACTTATACACGGTTGAATCTGTTTTATAGATCAAAGGTTTTAATAAACTCATCATAAATGTGACTTTCAAGTTTCAAAATGTATAAAGTATTCGTAAAGTTAATATTATGTCATTTTAGTTGTGAAAAACAAAATTACTACCAAGAAACTCAATATTAATGATTTACGAATCTGCGGTAACAACAGTTAGATAAGTTTATAAAACTTAGTGGTAAGTTTTTATGTTTGATCAAATATCTGTATGGCTTAAACAGGCAACAACATCTATGGCTACGTTTTGTTCCTTCACTTATCTATTCAATATAGATACCTCCGGAATCTAAACTATTTTGTAGTTGTTTATGTCGTTGTCATTTAGTCTTTGATTCATACAGATGTCTCAACATTCTTAAAGGCATAGATCTCCTTATTTTTTTTACATATACGTCTGGTATGTAAATACTGTCGATCGCAATTCTGCGTTACTTTACGTCAATGCATTACGTTTTCGAAGGACATAGCCATTACATTGGCGCGCAAAAATTATTACGTTTGCTCGCATCTTTTGATTATTTTTGGGAGCATTCATTTACATTTAAACTTAGGTTCTAAAACACATGGAGATTATACTTTTTTATTTATGATTTTCGAGCAGGATAAGTCCGTTCCATTGTGCACAAGCACTTAAAACTGTAAATATAGATACAGATAAGTATACTCCTTTTACCTATGTAACGAAGGAATAAAAACTACGGTTATCTCTAACTCAACCCAAGATCAATTTCTTAATAATTATTTTACAAAACTACGTATTATAGGTTTACCCCTGTTCGGTATATATCCAAGTTCTACTCTAAGTCTTCGTGCTCCACCTGGATCTGTTGCGCAGTCTGCTCCATACGCCTGAAGTAGTGGATAGTTCAAGAATGTCGTGGCGCTAGTAGTGTCGTAGAATTCGTAATTGGTTGTTAATCCGCTTGCAATACATTTCAAAGACACAACACGGAGATGATCATTCGTAGTTGACAGTGAAATAGCTTCGACTGCTATAAATGAGTTTGGGTATGGTACCCAGGCTTCAAATGCAACTGGGGTTAAAGACATCATCTTTATTTCTGTCACATTTTCCATGGAAAAAGCTGGTGTCTTCGAATTGGCCTGAAAAGGAAAGGTTTCTAAACTTCTGAATTTTTAAATACTAAGGCTTTTCTACCTCAGGAATAGATTACCTTAGCTTTATTTGGCAAAACGTTTAGGAAGTTTTTGAGTCACTGATAAGGTCTTTGCATCGGAACTAAACACATTTATTCTAAAAACAGTTGTTGGCATGACACGGGTTATGTTCTTCTCATATATGTTATGATGGTATGATACTAAACCCCTAACGGGAAGGATTGTGCCTGATGTTCATATGATGAAATCATAATCTTTCAGTCAGTTTAATTGAAGTCTGGAGCTGGCATGTCAGTTAACTGCTAGTAGTCTGTTGTTATTTATGTATTATTGTCATTTTGTTTATTTTCGTTGGTTACATCTTCTGACATCAGACTCGGATTTCTCTTGAACTGAATTTTAATGTGCGTATTGTTATGCGTTTACTTTACTACATTGGTTAGAGGTATAGGGGGAGGGTTGAGATCTCACAAACATGTTTAACCCCGCCGCATTTTTGCGCCTGTCCCAAGTCAGGAGCCTCTGGCCTTTGTTAGTCTTGTATTATTTTAATTTTAGTTTCTTGTGTACAATTTGGAAATTAGTATGGCGTTCATTATCACTGGACTAGTATATATTTGTTTAGGGGCCAGCTGAAGGACGCCTCCGGGTGCGGGAATTTCTCGCTACATTGAAGACCTGTTGGTGACCCTCTGCTGTTGTTTTTTATTTGGTCGGGTTGTTGTCTCTTTGACACATTCCCCATTTCCATTCTCAATTTTATTATCCTCAATGCTGTTAAACTTCGTACTTAATTTTGCCTTTTTAACTTTTTTGGATTCGAGCGTTACTGATGAGTCTTTTGTAGACGAAATGCGCGTCTGGCGTAAATACAAAATTTAATCCTGGTATCTATGATGAGTTCATATTCAATACATGGTTAATTTCTTAAATATTCTTGATGTCTCGTTCAGCAGATTCAAAGTCAATTGAATTTATATGTTCAACTGTATTAAAATCAAATTTAACAGTATAAAATAAAGTGTATTTTATCATTTATCAAGACAGTGAAGATAACATTTATTCTCAAACTTTGATCAAATAAATTATTTCGATAAAATATTCATTCACTGCAGCACTAATTCTCAATGCCACAAAAATCATAATTTTTCAAGCAAATAGTCAAAATACACGAAACAAAAAATTCGTTCTATGCATACAAAAACGCAGATATTAATTATAAATATTAGTCAGTTGACGGCAACGACGTATTTCAACAAACCAGTGTTGCGGTTCTGATGTAGTGGGCAATCTGTCCAACCCAGATACTATTACTGTTGTCATACTCAACACCTGCGCTGACCCAGTGTGTCTCGTTGTCTGTCAGTCCGGTTGTGGACACAACAAACGATTCAAACTCGATAAGATAAGCATAGTCGGCCTCATTTCCACCACTGTTAGTGACAGTAACGTCTCCTAAATCAATCACAGCACGAGTCGACAGTTGTACATTTTTCTAAAAAAAAAAAAGCATGATTAATTTTAGTGTCTAAATGAAATTCTGTTCTACAGTGAGAATATCAAATACACTCCCAAGGAAATAAATATGAGAGATGTTTATTCAAATTATACTTAAACAAACAAAGTATTCATCTTTCTTTTAAAGAAGTACGCCTCGGTCTGATGCGATAGTTTCTCGATGTGTTGAAGACCCATTGGTGGCCTTTTGTTGATTTCGGTTCTTTGGTCGAGTAACTGTCTCTTTGATACATTCCTCATTTACATTCTCGTTTTTTTTAATATAGATTGACAGTTAGATTTCCAGCGCGGGACGTTTGCGCTTTTTTATAGGACATTGAAAAGCACTTTACGCCCATGTATAAAGCCGGATGAGTCGAGTAGAACTGTTCATTATGGTGGGCATTGGAGGATTCTGGTCCATTTGTCTTACTATAATGACAAATATAAATTAAGTTCATTAACGTAATGATTACTTCTAATGTCCTGTGCCCTAGATTTCCCGTTTGAATTGTTTTACACTAGTCATTTGTGGGACCCTTTATATGTGTTCGGTGTTAGCCAAGGCTCCGTGTTGAAGACCGTACTTTGACCTATACCAGTTTACTTTTAAATTTTTTTGACTTGGATGGAGAGTTGTCTAATTGGCAATCATACCACATCTTCTTATATCTTTAACGTTCTGACACTCTATTCGTATGTGGAAAATAAGAATGGAGGAACAGCACGTAAAAGTTATGTTATATATGTGTGTATGGATAAAATACGGATAAATTAAATAAGGGAAAATAAGTTGAAAAAGGAGAAAAGAATTAAGGATCTGTGTGCTTGTTTTCGAGATACTAGTACATGTTGTAATAGCCATTTAAAATTTGGCTGGAAATAATTCTATCTAGATTTTTCATGCACATAAAATAGGTATCTTTTTCCTTTCGAAAACAATAAAAAAATTAACAAGGATTGTATTAGATTTTCAAAGATGACGTTTCAAATTATATGTACTAAAATTATGGAAAGATAAGTAGGGTTAAGTCGGCAAAATGTTTTAATGGCACTACATGGATAAAACCAGAGGATTCTGAATATCTCCTTGAAAAATATATTCAAACACAAGAGGAGCGAACATCCGTTAGGGCATACGATACATAGAGAATATCATATGGCTTTTTCAATATCGCATCCGTATCAACCCGAGACACCAATATAATCCCAAGAGCTCTGCTCGAGGGATTATATTGGTTGAGGGTTGATATGGTGTGTGATATTGAAAAAGCCATATCATATACACTTTATTATATACATATACCTCAAGTAGATGTTTTTTAGTGTAACATGACGTCATACAGATTAGGGATTTGAAAGCCTTTGTAACAGTGACTGCAATCGATGACGTGACGTCATACAGATTAAAGGTGTGATAAAGCTTTTGCAACCGTGCTGATATCGATATCATCACGGGTGGCTGATACAGCACGCTTGCCAATGACTGTATTACAAATACAATTTATCTGTATTTACTACTAAGTATATAATAAAGTTTTTAATCCCATATTGAAATTTTGCTAACAATTTGAAATGTACACTTTCAATAAGTTAAGATTATGAGGAAATAAAGTTTATTTGTCAAAAATATACAATCAGTCATGTGAACAGTCTTTTTTTTTAAATGATTAGTTAATCATGAAAATGCCACCTGTATTAAAAATCGCGCAAATCTTTGACGTTTTGTACAGAAGTTGTTTGAAAATAATTGAAATACGTCGAGTAACGTTACCATTAGGCATTACTAAACCGATCACTGTGCGTAACGTTTTTAAGTTTGTGCAATTTGTTTTTCAAATAACTCATATTTATCAAATGTTCACGAATGTAGTAAAAAAAAAAACGTATTTTTTTGCTGCATATTGATCAAATTTAAAAAAAAAAATGCACTATTTACGTTTTCATAAAAATTGGCACAAATAATCTTCTTACGTAATCAAACCAAATGGCATTTTAAAACAGAGAGGTCCATGAACTCGTTTGTGCACTTTTCTTAAAAATTTGATTAATATGCAGCAAAAAATTACGTTTTTTCCCTACATTCATGATCATTTGATAAATTTTAGTTATATGTAAAAATAAAATGTACAAATTTATGCACTATTTATATAACTGTTACACATAAATGATCATCAATTACAAATAATGTAACAAAAAACAGCTCGTGTTCATCTTTTTAAACAAAAAAGTTATGTATTTCTATCGAAAGGAAAAATACGTCCACAAATCCGTATTTTGAGGAAAATTTCTGAAATTTGAATCTCAATTTACTCAAAAAGTAGCACTTGCAGGTATATTTTATTACATATTAGATTTAATCAGGTAAAAAATAGCATACATGCCTCATAAAAACTAAGATACGGGATCAAAACTGTTTCGTATGCCCTTAAATGAAATTTACAAAACGAAACCAAAGAATATCCACCCCCTCTTTAAAAAGAAGAAGCTATAAATCAAACTTAGGAGTTATCTTAACATTCTGTCTAAGTATTTCAGTAATTTAATCAACTCCATTTGAATGCAAACAGTGTTTCAGTTTCAAATAAAAATCTTGTTCAATCAAAGAAGGGTAGCAAAGACCGTAACGATAAATGTTCGATTTTTATGGAAGAGAATGTGGAAAATATTAATAAAACTTACACCTAATGTTTCATCAGTAATGTGCCGGACTATTGAACTGGAACCAGTCTTCGTAACATGTGTTGTAGGGGCATCAGTAACTGTTATTTGGCCTAACGCCATAATTGTCACATTTGTAGACGGCAAAAGCTCTATACTAACTGCGCTCGTCATTCCTACCGGAAAAGCTACTTTGACCTCCATTTTAGTCATACCACCAATGTATACTTCAACCTCATCAAATCCAGCTTTAAGATTGACATCAAGTGTAAGTTCTGCCGGAGCGGCACAATCAACTGAAATACATTTTTTTTAACATGAAACGAAATAAGCAGCAAGCTACTAACGTAAACTTTGACATCTTTTATCCAAAAAGTAATGACTAGTTGATTTCTGTGAAAACATAATTATCCTCATTGCGACATTATTTTTTTTTAAGATTTGGATTTTTAGTAAAACAACGTACTTAACATAATAACAAACCGATAATTAAAGAACCAAAAAGTCTTGCCCATCCACAAATAAAAAGAACAGCTGACTGAATGAGTTATGCTTGCATAACGTCCAGTGCCATATATTACGCAAATATACAGGCCTTGAAGTCATAAAACTTTCGAGTCAGTTTTTTGTATTCATACTCCAAAAGCAACTAATCAAAATGTTGGATTTCATGTTTCGAGCTTCATTTTTTTGTGTTCCAAGCACTGATCAAAGTTTTATGACTTCAACCCCAGGGCGACGTTATGTAACGGAGATAAGCAAACTCACAATGTTCCTTGCATCGTATAGACTCTCTGTTAGCAAGACTGGAGACATGCAACATTACTTTGTCACATTTGTTTCCCAAATGGGGCAGATAATTCATTGCTATTATTGATCCTTAATCCCGCATTGTTAAGCAGACGAGAAGCCACAACTACCGCGGGAACTACATCCCACATTCGATTCAAGAACCCGGCCTACCGTGATACCAAGGGGCGCTTAATATTTAGGGGTAAATGCCTATATTCGATGCAACCACAATATACAATATAACATGTAGGAGTAAATGTATATTCGATGGCAACCATAATATACAATATAACATGTAGGGGTAAATATATATTCGATGGCAACCATAATATACAATATAACATGTAGGGGTAAACATATATTCGATGGCAACCATAATATACAATATTACATGTAGGGGTAAATATATATTCGATGGCAACCATAATATACAATATTACATGTAGGGGTAAACATATATTCGATGGCAACCATAATATACAATATTACATGTAGGGGTAAACATATATTCGATGGCAACCATAATATACAATATAACATGTAGGGGTAAACCTATATTCGATGGCAACCATAATAAACAATATAACATGTAGGGGTAAACATATATTCGATGACAACCATAATATACAATATAACATGTAGGGGTAAACAGATATTCGATGGCAACCATAATATACAATATAACATGTAGGGGTAAACATATATTATATTCGATGGCAACCATGATATACAATATAACATGTTTGGGTAAAGTTTTTTTTCCATTTTGAACTAGATATTCCTTTAACAAAAATAAATAAAACAATGTATGCTATAGCATTATAGCTTTCAATATGCACATCTTATTTTAATTGTTAACAGTTTTGCGATTATTGATCAACATGTTACATAAAAGCACACGCACTAAAGGAAATATAGACATAAGCAAACATGTTCAAATGCTATCACTTAACACTACATTTTACACTTTTTTAATGGAGCAAGCCTATCAGATGGAACATGGGAAAAATTCAACGCAACAATGTACATCGATTTGTGTGCTTTGTATCGTGAATATTGAATGATTGTGTTTTTGCGTCGCTGAACAAATATTTGTATATTTCCATTAATGTTTACTCTCAGGTATTGAAATAACAAAAACGTTACTTGATAATCAATTAAGGCTTTAAGATACGCAAAGCTCTGTACCATGCTGCATGTAGATAAACCTGGTTTAGTTTATTCAAAACATGCTTATATCCTTCCAAATGGTTGTGCTTTTTAAAGAATATAGAAAATAATTGATAAAACAATCGACTTTATACTTGTTACTGTTTTAATGTATTTCTTTGTTGATCCTTTTGGGGTTTTGTTTTTCTGTTTACTTAAACCAGCTATTCAATTTTAGAATGTTTGCATGAGAAGGTACAATGAGTTATCAGATTTGGTGAGAGTCGTCGACCTTTGCTCTTTCACACTGCAGTCATAACCTGGTGCAGTCATATACGTAAGCGTATCTTATGTTAATGCCATGCACTGTTTTTGCTTCTGGAAACGATTTTTATGCCCCATTTACTATAGTAGAGGGGCTTTATGTTTTCTGGTCTGTGCGTCCGTTCGTTCGTTCGTCCGTCTGTCCCGCTTAAGGTTTTTGGTCAATGTAGTTTTTGATGAAGTCCAATCAACTTAAAACTTAGTACACATGTTCCCTATGATATGATATTTCTAATTTTAATGCCAAATAAGATTTTTTACCCCAATTTCAGTGTCCATTGAACATAGAAAATGATAGTACGAGTGGGGGTATCTGTGTACTGGGGACACATTCTTGTTCATAAGTAAAACTAGTTTTAAAAGAATTTATTGTATAAGGTCATATTTTTTATAGATTTGTTAAAAGATTTTTTTTATTACATTGTCAAACTTTGAAGAAGAAAAAATATAAAGAAAACCAAATTCAGAAAATATTCAAAAGGATGACCATTTATGTAGTAAGAATGTATCCTTGTCTAATTCTGAAATTTGAAACAAGGATATACTGAAGAATATGTAAATAAAATTACTTATTTAAAAATATTGATAAAGATATTACAATCAGGAATCGGGGAGGGGGATAACATTGGAAAAAAAAGTTTACCAAAAGACACTGTTGAGAAATAATCTTAATTTTCCAATGATGGAGGCAGCTTCGGACGCATGAAACATATAAGGTGTTGTTGTCATTTACTATGCACAGAACAGTGAATTGGAGTTTATACACATCGGTTCACTTGCACATTTTCTGTAATATTATTAAAAACTTTATTTATAGCAATTTTGAAAGTTACATGTTTATTGAAATGCTTATGTAGACAGGAAAATTTGCGGACAATATGAATTTCTTGGGTGTTTGTGTTGTCTATTTCCAACCTCAAAAATTCAGATATCGAAATGAAGAAGTTTCCTTTTTCCCTTGAATCAATTTTCTCTCAAATTCCTTTTAGAATGAAATTCAAAACAGTGTGGCTGTGGCCATTGATTGACACATTGAATTCATCCATTGACTGAGACAATTTAAGTGAACGTTTGTATGTAACGACCACTGCTCACTATGTACTTTTTAAAGACACTTAAACTATGGGGTCACCAAAGGTTCTCAACACCTTAATAAAGTAATTCGAAAAATTAATCAGAAATAACACGATGTTTTGATTTATATCAATTATATAAATCAAAACATAAAGGTTATTCCTGATTAATTTTTCGAATTATTTTATAATTAAAGGCGTTAAGAAACCTTTGGTGACCCCACAGTTTAAATGTCTATCGTAGGTACGTCGTGAACAGTGGTCGTTACAGACAAACGTTCACGTAAATTGTCCCAGTCAATGGATGAATTTAATGTGTCAATCAATGGCCACAGCCACACTGTTTTGAATTTCATTCTATTGATTTTCTCAATATTAAAATTGAATGCATGATTTCTTTATTCATGATTCAGACAAGCTAAAATTATACACCAACAAAAGCCAACAAAACGTGTCATTCGCAACATCGCATGCTGCATCATTTATAGTCGTTGATCAAAGCTTGACGGAAACCGTTCATCTAGTTACAGTAATATTCAAATAAATACTTAATTCACCCGTTAATGATGAGAATACAGAAAATAAGTATAATCGACGTCCCGCTATGCCGCGGATGTCTCACATTGAAACGTTAATAAGGTGTGTAGACTGCACAGAAAAATAGCACCAGCATTAGAGAAACAAGTGAGCAATACAAATAAAATTAGTGATAGTCTACCGCATGGGATTTATAATTAAAACTCTATAGAGTCGACTAAATATGTTGTTAGAGTCTCACGTGAACGCACTGGGGTTGCTTCTCGGAACAACTCTGGTAACAGAAGGGTATGGCCATGACCAAGCAAACAAAAAATATGATTGGTTTGACGTCATTCACCGGTTGCTCGACTTTAACCCTGGCCCATTGAGAGTTGGACCCCGATATGAGGCGTCAACTCGAGAGGTTCTAGCAAACCCGAGTAAGTAATGTTAATTTGAGGTCTTCAAGTGAACTCGGCAACATTGATTTCATCTAAACACCTTCAATATCATGAAAACTAGCTACACTGTCTACATCACCTTCTGTAATTACTTTAAGGTTAATTTGCCCAATAATCGGTAATGGTGGCCAATCTGAGAGATTATACTGTTGTGCTTCCAGTTTTTCATTATTTTTCCTTTTTTTAATAAATGTTCGGTCTCTTTGTTCTAAAGTAAGGTTAATCAAATAGTTCTTATTGCCCATAACCTATTATATCGCTCACGCATGAATAATAGGTAATATATCCGTAATTATAAATGCTTTAGTACAATGTGAGAGAAATGACGTCTTGACAGACTGTCACCAATCACAACACGACACCGCATCCAGCTTATCATATTTTAAAATCAATTTTACGCTATTATAATATGCACAGACAGAAGAAAATCAATTATTGAGGTGTTTTATGTGGATTGTCTTTTTGCATTTTAACTTGCTCTAAAAGTCTTGATTTTTCATAATAGGAAATTAAAAGACTAGTGGGAACTGTTATTTTACTTCAATTTAAATTTCTTAATGTTCATATGATTCAGAAGGACACGTAAAAATTCTAATATATTATTAAGCCAAAATATAAAGTTATAAAAGCACATTTATTCGTTTATACTTTAACAGTGCCCTAAGATGATACCTGGAATAAAATTCTGTTCGAATCCTGAATGGGTGATATAGGTTTGGAATGATTTTTAATTGATATATTATGAAAGTTGAAAAATAAAATAAAAAAGTCCTAACAATCTTAGACAACTAAAAGTAAATACTCGAAATAATAAAAAAAAAAAAAAAAAAAAAAATAAAAAAATAAAAAAATACATCAATCATCTGCCTCAATTAAAGTATAAAATATCAGTTTCATTTATGAAATAACTTAATATTTTGTTTCAATCTGCTTCGTTTCAAATTTCAAAATTTATTTTTAAAAAATCCATTAATGCCGTATTCACAAGGTACTTGTCTATGAAAAATAAGTTACCCCTATACCATAATATGACACTAAAACACATCTCCTTCACCAAAGGTGTTTCGAGAACGTTCTAATTAGCAATATGAAAAGGGGAGGGGGCTGCTTCGCCCCATTTCCTATATTTATATAAGTTAAAGAGTATTTTTCAGAAAAGTACCTGTAAATTGTAACACCACAATAACGATTGTATATTTCTTGACAAAATAATCACCTTTCAATTTTAATAATGTTATCTGTACCCGCCTCTTTTAACAATTCTTAGAAACAAGTACCGCTGAAATATAACACTAGAATGACGATTGAATATTTACTGACAAAAAGTAACCAAAAACACCTTTCAATTCTAAAATTATCTGTACCCTACCTATAACAAAAGCAACTTCCCAAGATTTATTGAGTCTGATATACCGTTTGTTTGGCTCTGAGCAGTTAAATGTGGCACCGTTAAAGTCCACAATTCCTCTTAAGTCCACAACAATTTTCCGCTAAAGTCCACAACACCGCTAAAGTCCACAAACTTTCCGCTAAAGTCCACAAAATGACCTCCGCTAAAGTCCAAAAGAAAACGTCGATAAAGTCCACAATCGCAAGTTCCGCTAAAGTTCACAAAAAAAAAGCACCGTTAAAGTCCACACCATCTTTTTATTGTTAAAAACATGTTATTCGTTATTTTCATCCCGTTAGTACAATACAAAACATGGGCCTTTTTTTCTCGGTAGTATTTTTTTTATCAGTTTGATACATGAAAAAAGTACAATATCTTGTCCAATTAATTTTGATCTTTGTATTATGATGATGAAGGCCAATTTGGACCTCATTTCTAAAAAAATGGCACTCATACCAAATCTTCTTATATCTATGTATAATTGACAAAATTTTCCAGTGAATGACATAACTCTGAACTGGTGTAAAGCCTCCTAATCTATAACATTTAAAAGGTATTCATTCAGGCAACAATCTTGATAATAAAATTAAACAAAAAAAATCTAAGTTTATAAATTCCCAAAGGTCTCCTTTTGCAAATCTTTTAACCAACGTTTAACGTTATTAATTTCGGTGTTCGTTATAGAAAACAACGAAAAATAATGTGTTATGATTTTCAGAAGGGAAATGTAGCCAGTATGATAAATTCTAAATAAAAAATAAAATATTCTATGCTTTAATTTATATTTTTATCGATTAGTATCGGATATCGATGCGTTGAATGAGTTTCTACCAAAATGTCACAATAAAACCTGATTTGATCGATATAGGAAGATGTGGTATGAGTGCCAATGAGACAACTCTCTATCCAAGTTAAAATTTATAAAAGTAAACCATTATAGGTCAAGGTACGGTCTTCAACACGGAACCGTAGCTCACACCGAACAGCAAGCTTTAAAGGTCCCCCAAAATTAAAACCATTCAAACAGGAAAACCTTACACATCTTTAAAAGAGAATAGAGAAAGAAAATTAACTCTGAGAGAGATACCGTGAACTTTGATGTGACGTACATTTTATCAATCAATATGACTTATATATTGTTCAACAATTGTTGGTGTTCGGGCTCAATGCAAGATAAACGTTCCTATCGCCTTTATTCTATATCCACACTGGCCCTCAAATGCTCATAGACACTTATTTTTATTAGTTCTGGATTTCTCAACACACAAATACATCGGCAAGTGAATGCAAAAAAAATTAGATTTGACGGCATTTACAGTTGGATTTTCACAAACCATTTGTTGAAAGGCGCAGAATTGTCTGAATATATATTTGTTTATATGGTCATACTTTTCTTCGGTTAGTTTTATATTTCTCCTGGTGCAAATTAAATTTTTGGATAAAATATAAACTTTGTGTTATATCATCAGAAATTGATAATTAACGCTTCATAATAGATATACTACCAAATAAACCTATGAGAGTTCTGCTTCTATTGGTACTAACTTTGATTAATTAAAATCTTACATGATATAGTCCCAGAATATTTGTTATGAAATAAACAGCTGCGCCATGAGCACATGATACGTGTGAGAAGTTTTATGCAACAATCTTGAATAATTTCTGAGATATGGCGCGACATGTAAAAAAAACTTTTTTTTACGAAAAAAAGCGCAGTCCCACTAGGCCACGATTGCACTAAGATCTGTGAAAAAATTAATATTTTGACGATCGTAGTGCGATCGTGCAGATCGCAGTAAGGTCGTAGTAGGGTCGTTGTGAGGTCTTCGTGATCGTGATGAGCGTGACCAACTTTGAACATGTTCAATACAATCGTGGTGCGGTCGTGGCAAAATCAGGTCGTAGAAGAAGCGTAGTGACAGCGCAGTTAGGTCGTGGTAAGATCGCAAAGGTCGCTGTACCATCGTAGCGACAGCGCGATTCTTGTCGGGGAGACTGCGCTACGATCTCACAGCGACTTTACTACGACTTCATTACGACCATCACGATCTTACCCCGACCCAAACACGCTTCCACTACGACTATACCACGTTTATACACGCTTATATCGCGCTGTTCAGGATCATAGTACGATTTTAGCACGCCCATACCGTCCTCGTCACGCTTTTCTTACGACCCGACTACGTTCATACTACGATCATCATGCTCATTGTCATTATCATACACAATGTATAAAAGCTCTCCAGCTTTTGTTTGTATGTATGTAATTTGAACCTCTTGTCCTTTTCCCCCAACGGCTCAATCATTCTTGACACATCTGTGTCATCCCTACTATCAATCACTAAAGCATCGTCACTTGATCTTGATGGACCAGAAAAAAAAAAGTGATTCAGGTTGGATTGGTCAGTCCGACATATTGGCAATCATATCTTTTTTTATATATATCTTCTGGATCATGATTTGTTACTATCAGATCTCCCTCTGCCTCTGTATCTACTCGTACCCTTACGTAGCTTTTGGTAGCAGGACTTTTTTTTTACGAGAAACTCTACGTATCATGAGAAATAGAAGGAATGAGTTGTAGTATTTATATGGGACACAATGTTGACGTTATTGTTGGGAGCGTGGTATGATCGTAGTATGGTCGTGCGACAAGCGTGCTATACTCGCAGTAGAAGCGTGGTAATATCGTGTAGCAATCGCATAAATCGTGGTATTGTCGTAGTGAGAACGTGATGAACGTAGAAAGATCTTGATAAGCGTAGTGAGGTTGCGGAACAAGCGCGGTGAGAACGTGATATAATCGTAGCGGGATCGTTGTAGAAGCGTAATGAGGACGTAGTAGAATCGTGAAAGCAACGAAAATTTACAATTTCATGCCGCTCATACCTCGACCTCAACACGATTTTAGCCAGACCTCAATTACAGATCTTGAACAAATGTCTACTAAAGAATAAAAGAGTATAATATCTAGATAACTTTTCAGAAATGTTGTCTGTTTGATTGATAAAATCGCAAAACAAAGATCAAATTGATGGTTATAAAGCAAATACTATAATCTTTTCATTCATCAAAAATATAATTTATGCTGACAAGATATACTTTTTAAGAACAAAAGTACATGCTTTTAATTAGATCTATAATATCGAGTGTAAAAAAACAGAAAATTGATCTTTTGATAATACAAAAAAATTTTTTTTTGACTTAAACGCTGCTTTTTTGTGGACTTTAGCGGAGGTCATTTTGGGGACTATACCGGAAATTTTGTGGACTTTAACGGCGTTGTGGACTTTAGCGGAAAACTGTTGTGGACTTTAGCGGTGTTGTAGACTTTAGAGGAACTGTGGACTTTAACGGTGCCACAAACCAAATAAAACATTACTAGTGTATATATATATATGGATTTAAATGAAACTTAAAACATAAATCACAGAACCTGACTTCGTAAGACGTTGCATCTCGGCTGACGAAATTAAAATATTAAGTAGAACATAATAACATAACTGGACAGAAACGCAGAATGGAAATTCGAAGATCTATCAGGGAATTTCGTCATCTGCAGAAATTCTGTCTTAAATAAAGTCACTTTCAAATATTTACTTTAAGGGATTTTGGACTGATACAGTTGTGTTACCCTCAGCAAACAACGCGTTGCACTCATCTTTTTGAACACTATGAACAGACGTGGCTGGTTGCAAAGCTTACTCGGCGGCTTCCTTAGATATAGTCTAGCTTCCAAATAGGAGTACCCGGGCAGCTAAATGTCAATTACTCCATTTATTACCTTTGTGGTTGAATGTGGTGCATATAAATATCCCCGTGTCAAAACATACCCCCAGGGATTCATATTTTGTTCCAATGTCACATGGGAACAGCAAAATAAATTTCTGAATATTAAAGGATCCCGATCATACAGAACTTTCTGATAGCGATTTGTTTTAAATTTCATAAAATGGAGTTATGAATGACTTTCGTGTTATTTGAATATCTGGTACAATGAAACAAACCGTTTACCACTATCATATCATTTACCTTGCGAAAACAAGGCGAACATATCTAAAGGATATATAAACGCATAAGTCACACAAAACACAGAATGAAGAAATCAAGACTGGACAACACGAAACCGACCAAAACTTGGTGATCTCAGGTGCCTCGGTAGGATAATGTAGATATTGCTCCACACGTGGTACAATGTACCTGTCGTGTCACTCATGTAAGTACAATACCGTCGATAATTCTAATTTTGTAGGTCACAGTCGACAGAAGAGGACAGGATTGTGGTTACGGCAGTTGGAAAATACATATGGTTATCTCTGAAACAAATTCGATAACGTTCAACCAAATCGTCACTGCCTGGAACTTTTGTTTAAATGGCATCCTTGTAATCAGTTACACGCTATCAAAGAGGTCATTACATGAAAAGCCAGCTCTGGAGTTAAGTATAAACTTGGAAGATATACACTTCATATACTGTCGAATGCTGGAACTTTGCAACATATAAACGGAAATTTCACAATTCGGAAGCTGAAATCTTCTGTTTTGTCGTACAATCTTGTTCAAAACCGACCATCATTATCGATATCTAGACGTATGCCAAGAAAGGAGGCAGACTTAATTGTGTCTGTTTTGTAAAATTATGTGAAAATATGTGTTTTTTCTCTTGTCGATCTTACTTAACATTTTCCTGCTTCCCTGTTAGTAATCCAAATTTATGATGTGGAATCCCCAATGATTGACTCGAAATAAGGTCAGGATTGGTATTCTCCAACCTGGCAGTAAAACCAAATATGCTAGTAAGAGCGTCTGTTTTACTTTTCGGAATGCATAAATACACAGCCACGTATAATCGAAACGAGTTTATGTAGGCAGAGTACTAACCTCTCTCCCCATTAAAACACTTTCCACAACTATGGAGGGGTGTAAAGGTAATCTGTCGAACGCATATTTATGCTCCCATCCATAATCCCATTATTTTCTGGGGAGAGATGGAATTTCCATCTTTTATCCTGGTCTATCTACAACTACTAGGCAGATTTACCTTTTATGTTTAATACAATTTATTCTCATCCACATTGTACATAAACTATTTGCCGCATCACTCAACCAATCACTCAATTCTGAATGTATCTACTGTTTGTTCATCACTACTAAAGAAATCATTTTGCCGTTCATCGTTTCTAACCCCTTCCTATTTATACTTAAACTTAAAAATCGCCTTTCCGATTGCAAAAAATAAAAATATCTTTTCAGGCCATTCATTTTAATCAAAGTTCTATAAAGGCAAGATTCCATTTTAAAAAGAATGACTCTTTTTTTTAAACTGGGCTTTGCTTTATTATTGAATTGGTATATTGATCCCCCTGTATTTGTTGTTTTTCGAAATTAAATATCAAAAGCAGAATTGAAATAATTTTAAAAGTTTAACTCTGACAAAAGGTGGATAATCAATAAACAATGACCGTGTTTAATTATTCTTAATAGAGAATTACAATGGTCAGAATAGAAACAATAATTTTAATAACTTATGATTTACTCACCAAGAGATGTCCATGAAACAATCATCAGTAGACAAAGCGGGGTATACAGACCCGCCATTTTCTTCATCGCTCACAACTATGTCGCACCGATGTTGCTGATCCTGGATAAAACTGTCAGCTAACCTGTACAGGTATATCGCGTTGTTTAGCAACCGAACCACAGATAGTCAAAGACATATGACATTACATGTTGAAATTTTCAAACATGAATAATACATAAAATAAATGAAAAGATGGAATTTAAAATCAATAGTGCTGAGGTGTGAAACAATTCTTTAAGGATGTTATTGATTTCTACCTTTCTATTTTGATGTGTTTTGAAGAATTAATATTTTAATCTGTTCGGATAGTTGTAGCGGTTTAAAAGAGAATATTAAAATCCATATTTCCGTTTCTGTTTGTATTATTAGAAAATATTGATTCGGCTATAGCTAATAGTTAAATTTTCATTAAATATAGAATGATACTGATAGAAAGAGATAATGTCACGTCCTATTTTGCAGTGCCAGTGTGTGTGTGTGTGTGTGTGTGTGTGTGTGTCTTTTTGTTTCTCGATAGATTGTCAGCATCGGGTTGTGTACACACATATCTTACTAACAACTCTTCTTTAACTAGGAAGATTTTAGACGAGCTTACACCATAAATATGTACCACATGTATTTAGGTATTTATAGTATCGGGTAAATTTCTAAGACAGCAACCATTTGATTTTCTAGGGGGGGAGCACCCTCAGATGCCACTATATATATATGTAATACTAAAATTGAAAGAAAAAAAATGTTTTCGACTTGTTGCAAAAAAAAAGTTTGTCTGAAAAAAAAATCCATAGCAAATTCAATAATTTAATAAATGAGAAAAAAGAAAGAAAAAAACAACGGGAGTCATGTCGTTAAAATTGAAAATAGTGTTGCAAGTACAGTTGAGCCTTATAGTGTGCTAAAACTTTTTATTTCTCTAAATTAACATTTCAAACTTGAACAAAATTCAGATTAAATGCCTCTCATTAAAACAAGCGATTGGTCTACTTTAAATATAGGGTGTTATCAGACAAGCTGCGTAGAAATATATTTGACGCACTTAAAACAATGTTTAGTCTTTAATAACTTAACATGAAAAATTCCTAACTGATGTTTTCATTCAAAAAAAATAAAAAATAAATGCAGAGTTTAGTTTAGTTTAAACATATTTTATTTGCGTAAATGTGCAAAAGGGATGAGACACAAGTTAATCAAACTTATAAAGTCTTCTCCCATAACAATTTATATCAATAGAATATTTACAAAGCATGCATACAAACAATACATTATGTATATATATGCGAGAGGACACACAACTTCCAAAAATTTACAATATTGACAAATATGCGACATATATACTTATAAAACATTAGTTAATATTAATATAAAAAAGTAATATGCGTAAAAAAACCAACAAAATCAGCAATCCGGACAGGGTCTAATTTTAAATAAAGAGTTGGTATCGTGTAAAAAATTCTGACATTTTTGTCATTTGTCTAGTCTATAGATTAAAAAGAAGAGCTGATTGGTAGATTAGGATACTAGTTTACCTACCTGGGGATTAAAATGTTTTACGTTTGCGCGCAGCTTTCAATTACATTTGCGCGCATTCATTTACAGGTAAAAATATAAATAAAAATTAAATCAAATTGTATTTGACTATATATTTTTTTTATTTTCATAATAATATATGACTATCAATAATTAATTATGAAAATATTCCTTAATTCAGATTATATATTGTTCACATTGAATTCCGAGTAAACCAAATTGAATTATAAAGCTATCATTATAAAGTAGTTTAGCTTAAGCACAGTGTAGATACTATTCTGTACGCTATCCGGAAGTCGCGATTTTCGAAGCGAGGATTTCAAACTGGCTAACAGAACGGTTTTGTTTTGGTGCTTTTTCTCATCATTTGTTTACTCCTATATCTATAAAGTGCTTTGCACATCTTAAATGTATGTACAACATCATAAATATGAGTATCTGTAACAAAAACATGCAGTAGAATATAAAATATTCGCGTGCATCACATCAACTTCATAGAAAAAAGTGAAATCGATTGACAATTTTGCTCCCGTAGTACAAAGCAGATAATCTTTTATTGCGAATATTTGCATCAGTTTACAGTAAAATATATACTGTTTCAATATTCCTACCGTATTTAAGTAGAATGTTCGTATTTCAAATAAAAAAATATGCTTTCCTTGAGGAACCCAAAATAAATTACTGTACGATCAGTCTAAAACTGACTGTATTCTAGTAGCGATTTCAGATTTTTTGTCTGTATGACCAGTCGTGATTTTGAAGAAAAAAACAACAACAAATGGAAGTTTTTAACGACCTTGACTGAAAAACAACGGCAATTTGAAGGTATATATGTGTCTATGTGATATTATGATTGTGTCCATGGAACTATAACGTGTAATTTCTTTCATCAGACAATACAAATATATTTCTGATGATTTTTGTAGACGGCAAATTAATTTTTGTTCTGTCAGTCTTACTTAAAATCAAATGCCTAAAAAGTAATACATGATTCGCTTGTGGACTGTATTAGTGTGTCGTTGCAGTTATCTGTTTAACTATTACATTTTTAAAGACTATTTACACCGTCTACCGTTGATCAATTGGTGATTACATACATCAAGCCTGTCTCTTTTAAAATGACAAAAAATAGATAGAGAAAGCTTTGTTAAAAAACTTTAGGTATTGAGGAAAGAATTAACGAAATTATACCCCGCCACTTCTATAGTCCATGTTTTGGAAAAAAATAAACCACCAGAAAAACTAAATTATAGGTGCACAGGGGCATCATTTAATAACGAATATGAGAAAGTTTTATTAATACTAGTATATGGTAAGTTTTTGAAAGTTGCGTATAGTAAGCGGGTACCACCCAATAAGGTAATGGAAAAGTCCATATCATGGAAATAAAAAACTGATGATTTTTCGAAAAACCAAAATAAGAGGTACACAATTGAATTAAATGATAAGGAATCTGAAAAAAAAAAGATTCATTAAGTTATGACAAGTGTCTGAAGGAAGTTGTGGATATAAAATAGGTACGCCCAATATAAGGTTATGACAAAGTCCGTATTTACGATAGAGAAACATCAAAAATATGTTTACAAAATATTCGAAATAGAAGGTCCATACATACATTAATAGATTACAAATGGAGCAATTTTAGAAAAGTTTAACAATTGGTTTTGGAGGTCACGGTTGAAAATATCTGATGGGTGCCCCCATATAATGCAATGTTCAAGTCCGTATCTTATATAAAGAGACCCCATAAAATATTCTTAATAAAATCAGAAATACATTCCTTTTATTATATAAATAAGGCCGTTAATTTTCTCGTTTGAATTGTTTTACATTGTCATTTCGGGGCTTTTTATAGCCGACTCTGTGGTATTGGCTTTGCTTATTGTTGAAGGCCATACGGTGACCTACATTTGTTAATATCTGTGTCATTTTGATCTCTTGTGAACGGTTGTCTCATTGGCAATCATACCGCATCTTCTTTTTTATATTTTTTTATATTTATGATACGGAATCCGAGAAAAAAATAAGTAATAGTTATACCATTGACGGATTCAAGAAAATTGGGATCCGGCGGTTTGAAACTCTTTTTTTTAACTTTCAATGCATTTGTATGGGAACATATATTTGGAATCCTCTTTTCTCCTGGATTGGACCCCCTCTCCATTTAAAAATGTCTGGAAACACCAATGTATATTAAGTGGTGTATGTGGAGATGCGCTTGCAAAACCGGCGAAACATGTTGTACCGGTCCAACGGACAAACGGAAAGACGGACTTCATTATCACTATAAACCATCGCCTCACAAAGTGGTGTACAATTGAGTGTGAAAGAGACAGATCTACATCCAAAACAAAGTGAAGGAACTGTGATCAATTATAGGCTACAGTACGGCCTCGAATGTTTGTAAATTCATGCATTTTTATATAGTAACTATTAAATCTGTGTGTTTGTACAATTTTAAGTAAAACGGAGGACATTTCTGAAACTTCTATAAACAAACAAACCTTTTTCTTATTTCAGCCACATTCAAACATCCTTATACTTAATGTAATAAGTCGAGTACACCATATCAAGCTAAAACATGTTTGAAAAGTTTACAGGATGTGAATTTATTAAAATATATTTGTGTTATTTAGAAAAATGCCATCTTCTAATGTATCGTAAATAACTTTGAAATCACTACTAGAATACAGTGAAATAACGACTGATCATACAGTTTCAAAATATACAAGCGAGACTGATCGTACAGTGAGAAATTCAAACAAGTGTAATTTTCTTATTTCTGGCTTCAAAGATCTGGCTGAAACTTTTACCACCACTTAAAATACACTTTATCTAGTAAATTAAGTCTGGATTTTACGTTAATTTGTACAGTAAGAGTGCAAAAAGATTGTTTTTAGGTTCACCAACTGATTTTCCTTAGTGATGCACTTGAAAATCTCTTAATTAAGGCAAAGATACGAATAATGAATGTGCTAAATTTAATTATAAACCATTTGTGAGTATCGATGTCAGCTGAATTAATCATTAAGCAATGTACAGATGAACATCTTACCGTTTAATATAGTATATCCGACAAATTTAAAATGTGATCCAAAAAGTTCTCGCTTCGAAAATCGCGACTTCCGGAAAGCGTACAGAATAGTATCTACACTGTGTTAAGGCATACATGTAACTTCATTGTGAATATTTTAGGATGAAAAGTGTTTCAACTAATATAGTGTTCGTTTTTAAAATTAGTAAATAATATAAGTTAGTTTGTAAAGTTACACCAAGGTACAAACATGGAGTTTCGGCACCTACCGACATGTAATATAAAGTAATGAATTTATCTATACTTTTACCTTTATTAAAGATTAGATGTTTTAACATATTTTAACAGTTACATCTGTATATATATTTATTTCTAGGATTTAGTGCTTGTGCATAATAAAATGGTCTCGAAATCCAACTAACGGACCAGAGACATATAATACAATATTGTATGATATGTTTCTGAACGGACTAACGGAATGAGTACTATACTTGTAAATAATTGAACAAATTATAAATAAATAAGTATAATTACCTGTATTTTACCTGTCAAAAAATGCGCGCAATTGTAATCAAAAGCTGCGCGCAAACGTAATGAATTTTGAGCGCAAATGTAATGGTAATGCGCGCAAACGTAATGCACCGTACCTGCCAATTCCTTTGTTTCCGCCTGAGTGAAGAACCACGCCAGTGAATTTCTTTATAGTTTTTGTTATGCAGCATGTTTTCTATTTTTCCATCAGTTAAGAACTTTGTATTAATGACAGGTTCGGATATATGTTAAATTTATTCAAACTTTTTCTATGTGTCTGAGGCGATTTAGACTTTGGCATTCTGTATCGGTACCTATAGAAATTCTATATGGGTATTTGTTAGACTTTGTCATTCTGAGTTGGTAGTTGTTTATTGTTGACTGAGAGTATATTTTTATTGTTTAGTGTGGTTAGTGTTGTGTTGTTAGCTTAAAATTCATATACATATGGTAAAAGTAACAATGTATCCAACTGACGTTAAAATGGTCTATGTTTTTATTTTCCCTTGAGATTTCCTTGTTTTCTTTGAACCACTAATTTAATACCTTGATGGTTTTTAATCCGTATGTTGCATGGAATATAAATAACATTACTGCGACTTAAAACAGAATAAGTAGTACCATATAAAGTAGTCTTAAGAAATACAGAATTATGTAATTTACATAAAAAGAGGCGGATTCTATGTTCTGTGACTGCAGAAGGCAATATTCCATTGATCAAGTGTGAAAAGTCTGAATAATTTATCAAGGTTTCTATAACAACGCATGGATGTTGTCATCTTATATAATCTTTATTTACTTGATCTCTATTGTATTAACAAACCGCGTTTTCTTCTTTAATCATTCTAAATCATTCACTAAATCTGCAATGACTATATAGAATGAAACTTTTTCTTCTAAGATCTATTCACAAGCAGTTCTGGCATTGACACCTTTTTATTTTTTTCTCTTATTTTCAATACAATTAGTTTATTATTTCGGGCTTACACTTTTAAAATATTGAGAGAAGTGTTTCAAGTTTATAAACCACGTTCAACGAAAAATTGTGTGCATGGTATTAGAAAAACACAAAAACAATTTGAAAATGGGATGATGTTACATGCATCAAGTGCCTGTGTATTATCATAAGACTACTAGTCTACGTGTATTAAAATAGTCCCAGTCTTATCAGAGAGTTCATTTAAAGAAACTTATGCCACGGTAGGTATAGTGTTCGGCCAGGATCGCGGTTTTTCAAGTGAACCGGTCCAATTTGTTCGAGTGTAGGACGGGATACAATATGTGATAAGCTCAATTAACTGCTATTTCGTACTTATATTTTATTTACATTCCTACCAATCTTTATTTGAATACTATGCATGTTTTTAGCAACATAGAAGGACATTTTCCATTGATTTAACCAAAACATTCAGTGTGAATTGTTATCTGTTTTTTTTTTTGTTTTTTTTTTAGAGCAACAGTGAACCGTACAGGTTTTCCAACAAATGATCCGGATTTTTATATAAAAAAGAAAGTATTCTTGAAATTTTAAAAAAAGTGACTCTTTCGTGGTTATTGTAACTGTTATTAAGCGAAGGACAATATCATATGCGCCCAAAAAATCACCGAAACATATTACTACAATTATCAAAATGTGCGGAGAAGTTTTACTACAACTTTCCAGTGTTAAATTAGAATTTACTATATCCTTTATAAAACGGTCATTAGAACATAATACAGGGAATCATAGTCTTTCTTATTAACAATAAAACGAAATGAACAGTTCATCAGCTAAATACACTATATGTATGTATGTCTGAATCCAAATTGTTTATGCTTACATTAGATTGTTGACATCACATATATAAACTATACATGCACAGACTTTTGTTTCAGAAAAAAATCTTTATACCTTAATATATTAAGGTATTTAAGATATTTTTCTTAGAAAAGTGTCTGTGTGTACTTGTTATGTATGCGATGTGACAAACAACACTATACACACATGAATGAAACTTTATAAACGTAAATATACTGACTTATCATATACTTAGACTAAATAACATATGATTTTTACCGTATGATAATAGCATTAAATTAAAGTATTTTCCATATTTTTCGAATTGGTGTTTAGCGGGCTGATATGAAAAGTTTATCACATGCTTCGATTGTTATCACATACCTTTCCGTGACGTTATCACATGGCATTCCGGTGATACTCGGCAAATTCCGGAAAATACACCTCAATGCTACGTTTTCAGTGAAAAACATTACAATGTAGTGCACAAAACAATTATTTGAATAGTGGAAAGTATATTGTGTAAAATGATTACATTAAATCAAGGACGTATATGTTAGTTATACGTCCTTGATTAAATCAAAAAAATATATATATTAAATAAATGCAGTTTTTAAGTTTTTCTGAAACATAATTTAGAAAGTTACTTTAAAAAAGTTGACTTTTCCAAACAATGTTTATTATCTATATTGTTGAATTATTTTTAGTCGATTCGTCAATATTAAAATGTGGGTTTTTTTTCTTTGTTGAGGCATATAAAAGAAAGATTTCATATTGAATGTATCAAATTTGGGGTCCGACGTCCGTGAACTTTTTACTCTTTCAACTTCTTTTCGGGAACCACGTAGAAGGATCAATATATGAATCTGTTATTTTCCTCTACTGTTGAAGCATATGATAAAAAGATCATAACATGTCATTTTTCATATCGCATGTATTATCAGCCCTCGGTCAATATCAGCCCTCGAGCCATGCGGCTCTTGGGCTGATATTGAACCTAGGGCTGATAATACATGCGATATGAAAAAAGCCATGTAATAATCTGATAATATAACATTTTAAGCTATAGGCAATATGCATACTCATCGATAGTTTGCTAGTGTCTTGTTATCTAAGGATATACAGATTACATGTATCCATTTCCTTCGGTATATATGTAAGAATGGATTTATTCTGTATTTTGAAATAAAAGCATTGTTTATTTTTTTTTTTTACGAAAAATGATGCCATATTGATATCTTTTTATCTCAAATACTAACAGACCTTGTATATTAAACTCAAGCTTCTATATCGTGTCTTGTCAGAAAAGATGTCTATTTGTTTAAATTTATGATCATATTTACTCGGATAAAAATGATAAAAATCGAAAAATCCCGATCAAATCACTCGAAAAACCAAGATCCTAGCCGGACACTATACCAACCGTGAATGCGACAAAATCAACTATTGATTCGGGCACTTATTTTTAGTCCTATAAAATGTGTAGCCATATGTGTTCAATTCTTATATTTTTGTATGGATATTCTTATCCCATCCTACTTATTTTTTTGACTTCATATTGTTATTTTTTTTTTGAAATATGACATGAAGCAGAAGTAAGTACAGTATTCAACTACCTCTCTAACAAATTTATACATATCTCTTAACGATGGAATGTCAGCAAGTGGTGCTTTACGCCAGTATAATGTAATATGCAGACACTAAATGAAATCGTGTTTTAGGAAAGATTGACCAAGAATGTGTCACAAAGGGACGTTCCAGAATTTTTTCATAGAGAGAGGAAGCCCTAAGCAATAGTACACAAATACAAGCTAGAAAATGTTCCCAATCATATTTATAATGTTGACGCTCGAGAAAGGTGTTTCTCAAAACCACACTACTCCTTCAGTTGTTGGTAAAAATTGGTATCGACATCCAGACGCAACAAGCGGAAAATATAGAACTACTACCATCATATGTTATGGTTGTGCTGCTGGAGAGGATATTACTCCATACTTGGTCTTTGCTGGTACGAAATGGTACGATGGCATACTTGTTGGGGCATCACCAGGTGTAAGAGCAATTATGTCTGACTCAGGATGGATCAATGTGTTCCGCGATTAGTTAAATCTTTTTCTTCAAGTATGTACCAATAAACTCATCATAGATACCAGGATTGAAATGTAAGGAATTCAGCAGCAAATACAACTTTACTTATACTTGATTTCATATCACTCACGTGTCATTTGTTTTGATCGATTGACCAAACAACACCAAATAATCTTATTTATTGTACCATATATATTAACCATTTGCTGTCTCTTGTTATGGTCTTTTCCAGAAGATGTACATTGTACGATCATTGCGGAATTAACATAATTAAACTATATTCATCACGTGCGCATCTGGGGCAAATATTAAATTTCAATCCTTGTATTTCTGATGATATTATTTACAACCAATGTGACGATGCCACTGTTGACGGAGTTTTAATTTCCCGAGGGTGTCACAAACCCAGTAGTCAGCACTTCTGTTTTGACATGAATTATCATAGATATGGTTAGAATTATTAATTAACGAATTACAAATCTTTGAATTTTTGAAATACTTAGGCTTTTCTACCTCAGGTATTGATTACCTTAGCTGTAATTGGCAATATTTTTAGGGAATGTTTGGTCCTCAATGCTCATCAACTTCGTTTTATTTGGCCTTTTTAACATTTTTTTATTCGAACGTCACTGATGCGGCTTTTGTAATGTTCAATCCTGGTATTTATGATGAGTTTATTGTGTTCATGGTATCATATTTGTGAACTTTCTTGATGCTTGTACAAGAAAGCCCTCAGTGCTTATAATTTGATATATGGATTCTGAAAAGGAAATGTATTTTCACAACTCTTCTTTTATAGACTTAATATTAATGATGATATCAAAAGTCTCTGCCACATATACAAAAGCTGAATCTAGCAGCAAAGAATAAAAATATGATTAAAGACTTTTACCTCCATTATAGATTATCAGCAGATTATACTTACAAAACTAGCCATAAAATTAAAAGAGAAATGACTTCATCTTCAATAGGTTGATTACTGTCAGACAAGATATATCTTATCTATATGTCGTCATTCTCATAGCATAGATTCAGTCAACCGTCAGAATATATAACCAAGACAACCTTAGAATCATATTCAAAACAGTGTGGATGTGGCCATTGATTGACGACCTAAATTATCCCATATTAATTTATAAAGCCAAACAAGTAAAAAGTTGAGGAGCATTGAGGATACAAAATTCCAAAAATTTGTGCCAAATACGGCTAAGGTAATCGATGCCTGGAATAAGAAAATTCTTAGTTTTTCGAAAAATTCAAATTTTTGTAAACAGGAAATTGAAAATTGATCAAAATGACCACATTATTGATATTCATGTCAACACCGAAATGTTGACTACTGGGATGGTGATACCCTCGGGGACGAAACGTCCACCAGCAGTGGCATCGACCCAGTGGTTTAAATAGCTATGAGGTGATGAAATGTGTAACAGGGGAGATAAACCATACAGGCTTTTATCAAAGAAATGATATTTCTGTCTTGGATTTTGTTCAGGAAATATGCCTTCATTAGACAATAATAATACGCAACTTACGGATTTGGCCATTCTTTTAAGACCTTTTGGATTATAGCTCATCACCTTTTATATAAGCTTTGTATTTCAAATATTTCGGCTACGAGCATCACTGAAAAGACATGTATTGTCGAAATGTGCATCTTGTGCAGGAAAATTGGTTCGTTAAATGATATTGCAATCGTGTCGGATTCCAAATGTTTGGATTTGAGCGTTCCTGGGGAAGGTACATCCAGAAAAGCGCTTCGAACGCAAGAAATTATAAAACGTTTTGTTTTCAATTTTTTAACAGCATTAACACATATGTGTACTTATTAAAAAAAGTTAATATCAAGATAAAAAAAGGTTTATGTGTAAAAAAAAACCCCATAATCAGCCATCTGGACAGCGTCCATTTTTAAATAAAAAGGTGAAAAATCAAAGTGTAAAAATGTTCACAGTGCGGAAGTGATGTTTCGGCTATTCTTGTCTATATATTAAAAAAGAGAGCTGAGTGTCTGTCTAATTTATTCAAACTTATTTCATAGCTCCAAGGCGATTTAGACTATGGCTCTCTGTATCGGTATTTTTTAAATATTCTATGTAGGTACTTGTTATACTTTGGCATTTTGTGTTGGTAATTGTTCATTGTTAAAGACATTGTTTTTTTTTATTTTGTGTGGTAAGCGTTGTGTTATTAGATTATAATCTACGTCTCGTGTTATTCATATACATATAATAAAAGTAACAATAATGTACTGACTGACAGTTAAGTTAACTACATTCTTATTTTCACTTGAGATTTCCTTGTTTTCTTTTAACAACTAATTCAATACCTCTGAGTATAGTTTTCAATCCGTGTGTTACATGGAATATGAATATTCTTACTGCAACTTAAAACACAGTAAGTAATAATAAAACCGAATTATGTAATTCAAATAAAAAGACGCGGATTCCTTGTTCTATGACTGCAGAATGCAATTTTCCTTTGATCAAGTGTGAAAAGTCTGAATTATTTATCAACATTTCTATGAATTATTTATCAACATTTCTATAGGTGTAATACCACCATTGATTTTCCCCAATTAGTCTTTGTTAAATTTGCACTTATCAACAAATTGTGTAGAATTTATCTTTGTTTCAAATAAAGAAATACTTGGCATAAGTAAAGTTTTATCCTGTACTATAAAAAAAATTGCATATACGAAAAAAAACCATCACTGGAAGGTAGCCAATGAAAAACCCCTTTTTTCAACCTGTGCACACACTTTAGAAACAATGTAACCTATAATCAGTAGCCTGTACTCCAGTGGTTGTCGTTTGTTTCTGTGTTACATATTTGTTTTTCGTTCATTTTTTTACATAATTAAGGCCGTTAGTTTTCTCGTTTGAATTGTTTTACATTATCTTATCGGGGCCTTTCATAGCTCACTATGCGGTATGGGCTTTGCTCATTGTTGAAGGCCGTACGGTGACCTATTGTTAATTTCTGTGTCATTTTGGTCTTTTGTGGATAGTTGTCTCATTGGCAATCACACCACATCTTCTTTTTTATAACCTCAAGTTTCCAAAATATTCCATAGAATCCCCTAATAAAAAAATAATGGTGTTTTGTATTACTGCAATGAAATGTAGGGTTAGCATCACTGTAAATATAACGGAATTTGATAAGACTGACAAGAGTGAGAGGTTTAATCCACCATTTTCTACATTTGAAAATGCCTGTACCAAGTCAGGAATATGACAGTTCTTGTCCATTCGTTTTTGGTGTGTTTTGTCGTTTAAATTTGCCATGTGATTATGGAATTTCCAATTGGATTTTCCTCTGAGTTCAGTATTTTTGTGATTTTACTTTTTGCCCACAACTGTCAAATTCAAGGGATTTTTTTCGACCTATTTTCGGTTTACAACCGGATGTGAAGTACTATGATTTGGTTGTATTGCACCTTTAACAACATATGGATCTTGCCATCTTATATAATCTTTACCAGATTCTAGATTTTTACTTGTTGTATTAACAAGCCGTGTTTTCTTTTTTAATCATTCGAAAACCTCAACTAGATTGCAATGACTTTATAGAATGAGACTTTTTCTTAGGCTTTATTCACAGCCACTTCGAATTCTGGCATGGACACCATTTTATCTTATTCTCTTATTTTTAATTTCGGTGTATTCCCCGTTATTGAACATTTTCTTGCTCATACGTTGAAAATACTGAGAGAAGAATTTCAAGTTTATAAACCACGTCCAACAAAGAATTGTATGCAAAGTATTAAAAAGAACACGAAAACAATTTGAAAGTGGTATGATGCATTATCCTGCCACTAGTGCATTTTAATAGTCTCAGTCTTATCATAGGGTTCATTTAAAGAAACTAATGCCACGATGGGTATATAATGTCCGGCTAGGATCTTGGTTTTTTTATGTGAATTGGTCCACTTTGTTTCGATTGTAGTTTTTTTTAGAGATAAAATATGCGTAATTACAATAGATTTTTTTTACATTACTACCCATCTTATTTTGAATACTATGCATGTTTTGAGCAACAAAGAAGTACAATTTCCTTGTATTTAACATTGAAAAATTAATGTGTTGTCTGGTTTTTACGCGACCAACAGTGAAACCGGCTGGGTTTTTCAAGAAATTGTCCGGGATTTTTTATAAAAGAAAATTTGAATACAAAAAGAGGTATTCTTGACTTTAAAATTATTTTATCTAATTTATAACTATAAATAAGTGAACGACACGACACTATCATATATTCCCAATAAATCACCAAAGCATATTAATACGTTGATCAAAATGTTTACAGTTTTAAGTTAGGATTTACTCGATCCTTTATAAAACGGTCTTTACAACATAATCCAGGTGACTCATAATCTTTCATAAATTTCATATATAATTAACAATTAACTATATGTATGTACGTCTGAATCCCAATAATCTATGCTTAGATAAACGGTAATAACTGTCCTTCCCTAGATTCAAATATTTCGGTTTAACACGGGAACACTATCGTTAATTTTCTATTTTTGAATGTTGACGTATCCATCTTACGGTATCTATATTTCACAACTAGATCGCAATGCCGGTGTCTGTTGTGACGTTTTTGATTTTAACGAACAAAATCTATGTAAAACTGGTAAATGCCAAGGAATTTATTCCCACAAATTAATTAAAACCTGAACTAACTTTTTCCATAGATACAAATATTTTGTTAGTTTGGTTGTAACTGCAGAACACTTATTTCAAACGGGATAGTACATATTCATGCTTACGGAAATGTTGTTTACTGTGCCCGTAAATTTAGAAACGTTTCCTGATAAACCTATTGATCCTTCCAATATACTTATTCTAAAAGGTATCCAATTCAATACTGTATGTAGATCATTGAATATTGTTTTTATTGGTACTAATATTGATTTTATTATCATTAAATTAAAAGCAAACTAAATATTATTTATCGATCATGAACTTTTGACGAGGTCAGTACGATATATATGGACCTGTTCAGATTATATTGACCGAGGACGAAGTCGAATATAATCTAACAGGTCAATATAAAACGTATTAACTGATTGAAAGTCCTTAATTTTCCTATTACATATGTAAATAATGTATTGAAAATTAAATATTTTTTTAATAACTTCAAAAGCTTGTTGCATAAACTATCTTGCATTCCTGGAGTCTGCATTTAACATAAAAATCTTGAAATATCCTGATAAACTGTATTCCTCTGATTTAAACTGATTCCTCTATGGTTGTTTTTTGTGAGTCATGACGCCATTAATTTAAGATTTTTAGCTCACCTGGCCCGAAGGTCGTCGTCGTCCATCGTCGTCGTTAACTTTTTACATTTTGAACTCCTTCTAGAGAACCACTGAAAAGCATGAAACCAAACATGGCATGAATGTTCCATTTGAGGTGCTGACCAAGTGTTGTTACTTTGTAGCCGATCCATCATCCAAGATGGACACCCATCGGGGATCTTAGTTTAACATAGGACACTATATGAAATGCATACAAATGACTTCTTTTAGAGAATCACTGAACTGAATGAAACCAAACATGGCATGAATGTTCCTTATGAGGTGCTGACCAAGTATTGTTACTTTGTTGCTGATCAAAAATCCAAGATGACCGCCAGTGGGGGACTTATTTTAACATAGGCCCCTATTTGAAATTCATACAAATGTCTTCTTTTAGAGAACCACTGAATGAAATCAAACCAAACATAGCATGAATGTTCCTTTTTGGGCACTGAGTAAGTGTTGTTACTTTGTCACCAATCCAACATCCAAGATGGCGGCCAGCGGTGGACTTAGTTAGTAACATAGGACCCTAAGGGAAATGCATACACAAGTCTTCTAGAGAACCGCGGAATGGAATGAAACGAAACATTGCATAAATGTTCCTTATGATATGCTGACCAAGTGTTGGAACTTTGTAGCCGATCCATCATCAAAGATGGCTGCCAGCAGGGGATTTAGTTTAACAAAGGACCCCATGAGAAATACATACAAATATCTTCTTTCAGAAATCCACAGAATGGAATGCAATATTAAACCAAATGTTTTCTTTTTTTGTATGATTTTATAAACCCAAGTAACTTCAGTTGAGCGATACAGGCTCTTCGGAGCCTCTAGTTTTTATATTGACCACCAATATACACATAAATAGAAACATAGCTTCAATCAGGCCTGGGGCCATTACATTGCAATGTAATGCATTACATTACAATTACTTTGTGATTCTTCCATTACAATTACAATTACAATTACATTTTTTCTCACATGTAATGCATTACATTACAATTACTTTGCCTGTGTAATGCATTACATTACACATTACTTTTTCAATATAAAAACAAAAAGCATTTCAAAAACAAAGGTATATGTACATATATATATGTATACAGTGTTAGGTACATAGACTTCAAATACTGGTTAATTAATATGTGCACTTTATCATCATAAGTGGTTTAAATGTGATGCCATTAAGAGAACAGCGATCAGTTCTGTACACCTTTCCGGCAATACTTAAAAGCCTTTCTACAGGAGCTTATGTGTGGGAAATGGCTAAATACTTGATAGCTGTATTAGCCAAAGAAGAAAGGCACACTGAATTTGACTTCCATTATTCCAGTGCATTGATTGAAATTTCTTCACATGGCTCAGACAAGTAGATGTCAACATCATGTACTGCACCGTACCTGTGTCTATACCCATTGATTGAGTAGTAGGAGGCATGAAACTGAAAAAGTCACTTTCAAGTTTCTTAGGTGGTGGTAAAAAATAAATAAATTAATTATCATATAATTTTGTTTCTAACATTGATCACTTTATCATTAAGACATCATTAAGGATTTCAAAGGGATATAACAAATGTGTCATTAAAGGATTATCTTGTGAAATGCCTAAGGGTTCTGTGAGGACAAACATAAGTTGAGAAGATTTGATTGCAATAAAAACATTGTGATATTAAATTAGGTGAAATAACAACACAGACAGGACCCAAACCACAGTTTGGTTTAAAAATGTTGTTTGGTATATTCAATATTTCATTGAAATACATGTAAGGTGTGTATAGAATTATGAAATTTTCATCTTCATTTTTTTTTCATTGATCTATATAGTTTTGTTTGATAATTTTTTTATAAGATTTTTCATAGACCACCAAACACCAAAATATTCCCATATCATATTTAACAAATATCAGAAACCAAGATCAAAGACTTGATATTTTTTACCATTTTATATTTCTTACCTTAATGTGTGTTTTAAAGATTGATGTAATTTATTTAATACAGTAATTACAATGAGTTGACTGTTAGTGTTGCTCTCCACCAATTGCAATTCATTCAAAATTTTGACCAAATTGCAATTTGTTTTATAAAATCAAATTGTTCAACTGGTCAGAAATTTGAACCAACTGCTGTAGAAAACCACAGCCAAGTCATGAAAGTGCAAGGTGATAAAATAAAAGATACTTACAATCCTATAAGACTTTAACTCCACTTTAATGATGTTGTGACAAAATTAGTTTATCAGTTTGTATAGTTATATTATATTCATTTCCATGCTGAAGGGGAACTGTTTATTTTGAATTGCTATTAAATTGTCCAAACTAAGCTTTCATATAGTTTTTCTTTCTAAAAGTATTCTATATTT
Organism: Mytilus galloprovincialis; assembly: GCF_965363235.1. Classification (NCBI taxonomy): domain Eukaryota; kingdom Metazoa; phylum Mollusca; class Bivalvia; order Mytilida; family Mytilidae; genus Mytilus; species Mytilus galloprovincialis. The sequence continues at coordinate 41,256,808 of NC_134838.1, forward strand.
ATAAGAATTAGACATTATGTGAATTAAAACATTTCATATTCAGTAAAATATGTGTAAAATTGCAATATATGTTTGTAGGAAGTTTCCATGGGGGAGATAATAACTTTTCTTTCAAAAAGTCTTTATTCAAAAGAATAATATTTTAGGTTATCTCCCCTGAAAACTTATCAATAGCATATTGTTATTTCACACATATTTTACTGAATGAATGAATATATGATGTTTTATTTAAAATGATATCTGATTCTTATAAATATAGAATACTTTTAGAAAGAAAAACTATATGAAAGCTTAGTTTGGACAATTTTATAGCAATTCAAAATAAACAGTTCCTCTTCAGCATGGAAATGACTATAATATAACTATACAAACTGATAAACAAATTTTGTCACATCATCATTAAAGTGGAGTTAAAGTCTTATAGAATTGTAAGTATATTTTATTTTATCACCTTGCACTTTCACATTTTGACTGAACAATTTGTTCAATATTCTGACCAGTTGAACAATTTGGTTTAATAAAACAAATTGCAATTTGGTCAAAATTTTGAATGAGTTGCAATTGGTGGAGAGCAACACTAACAGTCAACTCGCTGTAACTGTGACAAAACTTTTATTCCATACTTTCTTTTGTTTTTGTTAATATTTTATTTTTATTATACAATATTCTTCAATTTTATCTATTTTACCAATTTGTAATGAAAAGTAATGTACTGTAATGGAGGCATTACATCAATTTTTAACTAAAGTAATCATTACATTACATGTAATTGTAATGCAGAAAATGTGCATTACAAATTACTTTGCATTACATCCAAAAAATGTAATATTACAATGCATTACAATTACAAATTACCATTACCCCAGGCCTGGCTTCAATATACACAAAAATAGAATCAAGGCTACAGATACGTCAAATAACCTTTGAAATACGTGATCGTTATATCCAATGAAAACAGTAGAATGCTACACCATATGTAATATTGTTATATATGTCGTGTACAAGTTGCGATTTTGTACAGGTTATAACATGTACAAAAAAATTGTACATGTTATAATTTGTACAAGGTAAAAATACAAGTTATTACATGTACAAAAGTACCTTAAAAATGGGTTTAACTTGTCGAGGGAACAATTCAACTTCGTACTTTATTTGGCCTTTTAAACATTTTTTTGATTTGAGCGTCACTGATGAGTCTTTTGTCTGGCATAAATATAAAATTTGAATCCTGGTATCTATGATGAGTTTAATTTCCTCTGCAACCAATTTCCTGTTTTCAAAGGAGAGGATAGAAATTTTGCAGCAAAAGATGCAGGTAAAACTACTGACAAAGAAAGAAACTTTCCGAAACGTACACTATAAATATGCTTTAACTAAACAGTATGAGATATTGACAGCTTGAACCCTTGAAAAAATAATCAAAAGAAATACATCGGATGGTGAGCGCTATGTTAATACAGTCTATCAAGGGTATATTTTCAAAATTCTGGATTCCAATGAAAGGATACATTTCTATGTAAATTGCAAAATTAATACATATGTTTGCAGTTTGATTTTTTTTACAGTCACCTTGCTGTAGTACATCAAAATGGCGTTCGACCCACGCAATGATCTATTTTAATATCCAAAAAATATTGCTGCATAAGTGTTGCATAATCATCAGTTATGCATAAGGTCAAAAATATAACTACATTTACACATTCATGGATCTACAATCTGTCGATACCTGTATCTTGGTCATGTTTTTCTCTGATTTGTTATGACGTTTTTAAATTGGATGTGTACTGATTGATAATTAAGTATTAGATGCATGATTTTTATATTAGTTATTAGTGGCTTTGAACTAGCTGTCAGTAACTACGACTACTCTCATGAGTACTTCGTGTCTTTTTGTTGTTGGGATATACAAGTACCCGGCCACGTCCTCTCTGTGTTTTTTACGTATTTCTTTTTGTATCCATTTGATGAGTTGAGCTTTTTTCAACTGAAATTTATAGTGTGTTCTTATGTTTTACTGTTACACCACTGTCTAAGGTTAGGATCCCGCTAACATGTTTAACCTGCCACTTTTTGAGTGTATGTGCCTGTCCCAAGTCAGAAGCATGTAATTCAGTGGTTGTCGTTTGCTGGAATGTTACATATTTATTTTTTGTTCATTTTTTGTACATAAATTAGGCATTTAGTTTTCTCGTTTGAATTGTTTTACATTTGTCATTTCGTTGCCTTTCATAGCTGACTATGCGGCATTGGCTTTGTTCATTGTTGAAGGCCGTATGGTGACCTATAGTTGTTAATTTATGTGTCATTTGGTCTCTAGTGGAGAGTTGTCTCATTGGCAATCATACCACATCTTCTTTTTTGTATTTTCATTAGATTTTGACCTCACAAATATATACTGTACATGCACAAGCATTTGTCTTAGATTTTTTTTTTTATAACTCAATATATTGATACATTGTTATGTTACACTATCTTTTAAGATGAAAGTGAAGGTTGGTACCTATTAAAACGTTGTAACCCGCTGAATTTGTTTGCAGCAGTCCTAAGTCGCGAATCCGATGTTCAGTATTTATCGTTTGTAGATCTGGTTCATAAGTGTTTCTCGTTTTTTATATAGATTAGTCCGTAGATTTTCCCGTTTGAATGGTTTTACACTAGTTTTTTTTGGGACCTTTATAGCTCGCTGTTCAGTTAGAGCCAAGGCTTGTTTTTAAAAAGTACTTTGATCTATATCATATATGGAAAGTTGACTCATTGGCATTCATACCACATTTTCCTATATTTATAAAGGGTTTTTTTTTTCTGAGAAAAGTGCCTGTGTGAAAATGTAATTTATGAGATGTGACAAACAGCAATATAATAAATACAAATGAACCATACTTTTATAAAATATAAGTGTAAGTACACCATTGTCAAACTGATGAATGCATTGGTTTCTGGACTTGGAACGTACTTATTTTGAACCTTTTTTTTTTTATTGTTTTTAAAGGTAAATATACTGACAACATTTAAAGCAATACAAATTTTTAATAATCATTCGATAAAACACGGACGCACTAGAAAAAAAGCACAGACTGCTCTCGAAAAAACGCGGACATATAGAAATTAATTGTCTCAAAATGTCGTTTTCAATGTTATGTGTATTCTGTATTTTGGAATTATGGCATTGAAAGGCTAAGTATTTTTTTTAAAGAAAAATAATTCCAGTTTATTATATATTTCATTATCTCAATACACCTAATCGCTATTTATTCTATTCCGGATAAGTTCTAAAATTACACAACTTTTTCATCCAGTTAAAGCTATCTGGGACCCTGTTTAAACTACCGTAAATACTTTAAACAAAATATCTTTTTACTTCAATTTTAATTTCGAAAAAGTGGATCATACTCTATCAAAGTTTCTTAATGGTCGCTTTCTAAAGTTTTTCCTCTCTCTGCTCACTACTGATGACCTCTATTTTCGGCGGCATGACCCAAACAGGAAGTTGCGTTAATAGTTATCAAAAGTACCAGGATTATAATTTTATACGCCAGACGCGCGTTTCGTCTACATAAGACTCATCAGTGACGCTCAGATCAAAATAGTTAAAAAGCCAAACAAATACAAAGTTAAAGAGCATTGAGGACCCAAAATCCCAAAAAGTTGTGCCAAATACGGCTAAGGTAATCTACTCCTGGGGTAAGAAAATCCTTAGTTTTTCGAAAAATTCAAAGTTGTGTAAACAGAAATTTATAAAAATGACAATATAATTGATATTCATGTCAACACCGAATGACTGTTTTTCTCGGATTGGACTAAATAGCGATAAGGTGTATATTATATATTCAGCTACCTCTCCCATCTTGGAGTTGGATTTTTCAAAGGCCAAACTACAAGTGATAGTAAATCTGTTTTACCTATAGTTTTGATTTTTTCTAGCTCATGATATGTCATTTTTGCCATAAAGTCATTTTGGGGTTTGTAATATTGAATGTTGATTTTCGAGTCTTCTGATATCTTCTTCAGAAACATCCCCTTCTAAGAATGGCATCAGTTTTCATTATTCAAGGTGTAATTCCTGCAATAAGCCCCATCCCATAAAATGTATCAATACCATCCAGTGTTCTGATATTGTGATCAACATTGTCTGCAACAAACTGAATAAAACTATTGCTGACATCTTCTGGCAGGTCAATCCCCTGAGAGATAGCGGCAGATGATTCAAATCTTTGAACCTTGGAGTATGATGTACAAAACCCATGCAAGACGGTGTATGGTCGACACAAGAAAGAGGGAGTCAAACTTATGGTGAAGCTTTATGCCAAGCCCGAGCTGTAAGGGTGTAAGAAGTATGCGAGGTCTAGACGCTTGCATAACTGCCTGTCCAATTGATGCGAGCTGTAAGGGTGTAAGAAGTATGCGAGGTCTAGACGCTTGCATAACTGCCTGTCCAATTGATGCAATCTTCAGTTTTGAGTCTTTTTCAACAAACATTGTTTTCATAAGGAGTCTTTAAAACTATCTGGGACATATTGCAAATTCCGATCTATCGATGCTATGTCTGAGGGAATGGATAGTACTCCTTAAAGGTTTCTATTGATCGAATGTCACTTTTGATCAGCTTTGCAGCTGCTAAAATAATAGCTTAATTCTCATCTTCAGAATTTTGAGGCTTTGTCGAAGGTAAAAGTTTTAGAATGGTTGTCGCATTATCTCTAACTGTAACAATACTATCGGATATCTCTGTGATAAGAATATCATCTTTAAAATGGTTCTTAAGTTTTCTCTTCAAATAAACAGAACTGTAGGCTTGTTCTCCACATGAATCGTTCATATTATCAACTAGTTCCTTAATTGTGATTTGTTCATCATCATGATTTTTTAGGTATTCAACTGTTTAAGAAATAATCCACATAAGCTGCTGGCCTACCTCTACTGCTGTTTTCTTTTTTCTTGGGTTCAGGTGAAAACGTTAAAGGAATCTTTTTGTTTGTCCTGAAATTCACGCTGCATGCTTGATGGTACAGCGCATCTGCAGCATGCAGATCACTTATTGATTGAAGTCTTCCTTGATTTACTGATGCCCATTCATCGTCACGTTCATTGCATACTTGAATAATTCCAGTCTGAAAGTCATCTGTTCGTACAGGAAAAACTTCGCTACCTTTATTTTTATTTTTTGTTGGTTTTCTGCCACAGCGAAAGAAGTGATCATGGAAATTGAATTGGAACGCAAACAAGGAGTATTGACTTTAATTTCCTTCAGAATGTTTTTTGTCTATTATATTTAAGAATTTCTGTCGGATTTGTGTATGTTCTTCTGCAGGATTGGTGAACAAACTGACCTGACTCTACATTCAAATCACCCCTATCTCGCTGCTTGCTTCATCAATACCATGACTCCCCTTTTCTCACAACTTGACCAGGGATTCTCTGTCGTCATCTTTAACACAAATTCCACAATTTTCCATACTCATAGCAGTTATCACCTGAAAAGGAAAATAGCTGTTCCTAATAACGGAACATTCCTAGGGATTAGGATAAAATTAAAGTTAAAATTGGCTAGTTTAAGGTAGCACAATACAAAGATTTTATAACTCCAACTCCCTAGTTTTAAAATGCTGTAACTTTCTTAATAATGCTTGAAAATTTATAAAAGTGGTAGTTCTGGATAGCTAACAGATTACTCTTTTAAATTAATGCAATGTTAGTATTATGCAACAATTATGTAACCAATTATAATGTTAACTGTGTCTAAAATATTTTTCACCAAATTTCCACTTTCAAATGAAATTAGCTTCTGCATAGGTATCCCTAGAGGGTTGATTTTATTATATGTTGTTCCTATGGCCATTATCTACAAAAGCGTGCCTCAGATTTCAGATATAATGTATAGAACAAATTTTACACCTAATTAAACATTATCTTCTTTAATGTGGTTAGGATGTTTACACTAGTTAGAGATTGATAAGCGAATGGAATACCATAGAGACAATCTGAGACACCCTTTTGAAGCCCATGATGTGTTGATTAAGATTTCGTTAAAATTTTCTGTATTGTTAAAGAGATGATAGAGCTAAATTCATTGAAGTGAACTTACCCAGATTTTGCCACTTATTACATAATAATTTGATTACATAATGATTGCATAATAAAAATATTGCATTCATTTAAAAGATTAATCTTTTATCTATCTATGTATACCTCTTTTATTGTTTTTTATGCATTCATAAGAAAGTTACAGCATTTTAAAGGTTAGTGATTGGATTATCACATCAATGAAAGGAACATTTCAGGAAACTGCGTACAGTGACGAATGTCATATGTAAACAAATGATCCTCATAGAAACGAAGATGGCGGAATTACAATGGAAAATATTCTGCAAAATGTGAAGGTCAGGATTATTACAGTATGATCACTTAAAAGGTAGGTCAGTAGGGGTTTTTCTTTTTGCGATTTATGAATGGAATGTGAAAAACTATATCTCGAGTGAACGCGATTTATAGTTTAGATTATTTTTACCGATAACCGCTACGAATTTCAGCTGACGGCGACTATACTCATTTTAAAAGCTGCCGTTATATTTTTATCGATAAACGGTAAATGCTTGGATTAATGTCCAGATTGGCTTTCCATAGATTTATTTTTTTTTGTTACAAGACGTCTGTTGAAATGTGTTTCATTTAACCATGGACGGTCATTGATGGAGAATTTGTTCAGCCTAATATTATTTACGATGTATCAATACAATTAATCAACTTTTTAACTGTTAACAATACTGTAAATTGTAGGTAAGCGTTTTCAAACGTGAATTTGATGACGTTATTCAGTCAGGACGGATCGGTACTTTTAACGAAATCGGTAATTTTAACGAGATCGGTAATTTGAACGACCCAGCATCGGTAAAACTAACGATTATAAGGACGCGCTCTTTCTTTTCATTCAACAATGTTCAATAACATTCAATAACAAAGTGTCAGCATCAAAAACAAAGTGAGTTGTTATTTATCGTAATTTCATATACTGCTGGATAATTCTACCACAGCTTTTCATAATCCATCGAAGCATAAACAAAAAATTGAGATTCAAATACATTAAAATTATTCTGACTTAATAACAATAATCAAAAGTAAAATCACATAAATACTGAACTTAGAGGAAAATCAATTCGGAAAGTCCATAATCACATGGCAAAATCAAATAACAAAACGCATCAAAAACGAATGGACAAGAACTGTCATATTCCTGACTTTGATGACAGTCTCATCAAATTCCGTTATATTTACATTAAAAGACAAGATTCAGATTATATCACCATGCTTCATATTTCAAAATGGATACAGTCTAATAAAACACATCCTCCTTTAATGGAGCACCACAATTTGTTGGGCCTTTTGGGGATACGTTGGTGTATTTGTTGTTGAACAATGTAAGAAGAGAAATTATATTTTTATATAACTGATATATATGTAATAATTAGATATGTCCAAGTGCAAATGAATGTCTCTTATGTGTATATCCTATAATCTTTAGATGAAAAGGTTGAAATTTAAATAAGGGGGGTCCATGAACAGATTGAAAACCAATGGTTCTTGTTGAAACAATCAACAATCAAAAGAATATAGTCCCTAACATAATATGTAAATTTGTAGATATGACAACAAGTAGAACTTCTTAATACAAAAAAAGCAACTTCACAGAGGATGGAAAATTTGAAACAACAGTGACAAGGGAGGGTACAAGCCGAGGTGATGCTTACTACACAAGGACTAAGACCTTACTGAAGAAGGATTCAGAATTGCACACCTCAACAGGGGCCCATGTGAAGGTTATTGTTATCCCAACCTGGCACAATGGGAAATCCAAGGTGATTTGATTAAGAAATACTCATCTTATTTCGAATGTGTATATATTATTATCTTCAACTTATTAATCCATATTAAATCTGTAATGATACAAACAACCCGAACATACACATACAGAGGAGCTTGAATACTTAACACCATTAAGATATTACTTTCAAACAAAATTCTTTAACAGATATTACGATGTTGTCAAGTTCTGAATACTGCGACTAATGCTTTGGATACAGAATACTGTGTAGCGGGTTATTTTTGCTTTGCATGTTCACTTTTAATTTGGTGATTTGCGAAAATTAGATTTCAATTATTATATCAAATGTTATTGTTTGCTTTTGTGTTTCTGATCAGTTCCTGGGTTGTCTTTTGTCATTTGATTACCTTTCTATTTATATAACGCTTTGGTTTTCAACCCTGTCTTACTGACAGTCACACAGGCTTCATTTACTATGTTAAACTTTCAGGCAACAAACTTTCCTGAACTGGTGGCAGTTGATGACCATTTACAGGAGACTGAAGCTGAGCCAGGACAAGAACAGTAAGCAGATACATGACTTGCAATTACTGCAAGCCCCGTAAAGGAGCCTCTGCCATTATCAGAAGTGAACCAAAACACAGTCTCTCAGGCCGCTAAAAAGGACAAATGTGGCATCTGTTCAATTGTGTACAATTCGGATGCAGATTTTTTGAGCCACTGGTTTAATGTTCTCATAAAAACTGCAGTTGGTGGGTACATTGTAGATGTCTGTGTATTTATTTTTCTTGTTTTTGTAAATATGCGCAAAACTTACTACTCATACGGTTTTTTTTTTGTACCAATTCTCGTATTTATTTAGTAACTTACCTTTTAATAAATATTCTTTGTCCTTCTGTATTCACTTAATTCGTCAGAACAGCGCTCAGAATCAACCAAAACAAAATGTTGACCTTTTGCGATAATTCCCCTTTGTATGTATAGCGGCCTTTTTTGAACATATTTTAGACGTTTTATGACCATGATATAAAATCGTCAAAAAACTAAGACTTTTCCAATTTCTTAGGACTTTTAGTATGTTTAATATAATAACATTATTGACGGGTCTGATCAGAAAAATATTCTGTTGCAATTTGTTTAAGGTTTATCCTAGATTGACTGGACTATAATTGTTGATCACCATAAATATGTTGCCCAATATGGACATGGTTACACAAGATGCGAAGTAACTGACATTACAACAGTATTTTCTGTTAAGCTACATACCATTATCTATTTTAAAATTAGGAATAAGATGAATGGATTTCTCAATAGGTGGGCTGAATTGAACGTAGTTCGTCCTAGAAGCATTGAAATAGTGTCATTTTGTTTGATTGATTGGACAAAACAACACCACATCATTTATTTATTTTACCATATGTACCAACCTCTTGCTGTCTTTTGTTAATGTCTATTGTAGAAGGTGTACAATCATGCATGACTCAAAAGAATGAGACTATATTTATAAATAAACTCATCAAAAATACCAAGATTAAATTTTGTATTTACACCAGACGCGCGTTTTGTGTACAAAAGACTCATCAGTGACCCTCGAATTAAAAAAAAGTTAAAAAGGCCAAAAAAGTACGAAGTTGAAGAGCATTGAGGACCAAATTCCTGAAAGTTTTGCCAAGTACAGCTAATGTAATCTATTCCTGAGGAAGAAAAACCTTATTTTTTTCAGAAATTCAAAAGTTTAGTAAACAATTAATTTATAAATATGACCATATCAATGATAATTCATCACAGAAGTGCTGACTACTGGGCTGGTGATGCACTCGGGGAAATAAAACTCCACCAGCAGTGGCATTCATCAGTGTTTACCAGAACTCATATTTGTGAACTTTATTCTGGCTTATATTTGATATGTGAATTCCGAAAAAGAAGTATTTTTACACTTAACTCTTTTATTATCTCTGCCACAGATACAAAATCTGAAGCTGGTCTTCTCTTTCATTTTTACTAATATGCTTTGTCTATATGCCAGTATCTGTATCTTTGATAGAAAAGACGTGGCTCTGTACTTATACGTCCTGTTGTTGTGCTATTGTAAAACACTTTTGTATTGTTGTCTTTCATTTTAGCTTATGTACTTTGTCGATATGCCCTTTTTATGTTTATTTGATACATATGTGTCGTAGCTGTAAATTTATATATCCCGTCATTGTGTTTTTGTGCTATGGTAAATTATGTATTCTTGTCTTTAAATTTTGCTAATATGCTTAGTCTATATGCCTTTTAGCTCTACATATTTGTTTGCTTTCATAATCATTAAGATTATAACACAAGGCTGACTGCTGTACCCTATTTTATACACGTTTTCCTATTACGTCTGTTGTTAGTTCATACTGTATATCGTTGTCAATGTTATGGAATTTAATACGACTGTCATACAAGTGAGAAGTTTAGCTAGCTTTCAAAGCAGGTTTAATCAACCATTTTCTACATAAGATAATGTATGTACCTAGTCAGGAATATAATAGTTGCTTTCAATTCATTTGATGTGTTTGGGCATTTGATTTTGCCATTGATTAGGGACTTTCCTTTTTGAATTTTCTTCGGAGTTTATTGTGATTTTACTTTGAAACAATGTGTACTCAAATGTTTTATTTTTAAAGCATAAAATAATTTGTTATAAGTATCCGTACATACTGCTACCTCATCTTGGTTATTTCATTAACAAGTCGTATTTAATATGGATTTCAATCTCTTGTTATTTTGTTATCAATATCACAAAAAGGGTATCCTACTATGATCCCACACATATTCTTTAATCAATACCAAAACCAAGGATCATGTTTTCTAGATGATAGCCTGAAAGTAATTCAAAAACAACCTTAAACATATATTATACTGCATGAAAGCATAAATTTAATCTGCTTTTTGGTGAACGAATCTGTCAATAAATCATTAAATCGTAAAACTGAAATCACCTATACAATGTATGTCCCGAATGTACGTTAAATATGTCAGAATTTGGGTCACAGCAGTGAACACTGGCATACTATAAATCATTATTCAAATAAACAAATGTGTCAAAAAAGAAAGAGTCACATATTAGGCAAAGCAAAAATGAAAGACAAGAATACAAAAAAAAATATGAATATATGACAATAAAAACATTGCGGGATGTATAAGTACCGAGCCACGCCAAACGGATATTTCCAAAAATTGAAAAAAACAGAATACTAAAAAGAACACTAGAACACATTATTACGTTGATAAACGTAGTATATTACTACCAACGCGGGGAAAATTGACGAACTTAAAAAATCGTCACACATAGCATATTCTAAATGATATCTGTATATTCTAAAATTAAATTAAGCACAATTTTAACCTCAATGGAGTTAAACCTTTTTTGTATATAAAAGTGATTAAATAGTTCAATTCAGCTACCTGCTAAAAATCTAAAAAGAAGCCTTTACTAGATAATTTAATTTAAAGATGTTACGGCTCGATCATAATCGTTTCCGGCTCAATTGTTTGGTTTAATTCTCGCAAATTTCATAAATTATGTATCATTTTAAGGAAATAATGTATCGTTTCCTCCGCCTCTTTTTTAGTCGGTGTGGACACATGTGTCCCTCTGGCAGCAAGAGGGTTAGACCTAAACCTCGAATTTGACTAAGGGAGCTACCATTTGATTTTTATGGGGGAGGGGGGGGGGGGGGTGGGGGGCTAGGATGAAATTTGAAAAAAAATAGGCAGGACAGGAGTTTTGAGTAAAAAAAAAGGCAGGATGAGACACTTGCAAAAAAAAAAAGTCAGGACGACAATTTAGGTAAAAAAAAGTCAGGATAAACTAAAAAAAAAAAAAGGCAGGACCGAACAGAGTGAAAAATAAAAAGGCAGGACAGATTACAGCTAAAAAAAAATGCAGGACAAAATTTTTCATCCTACCCCCCCATAAAAATCAAATGGTAGCTCCCTAACATAGTCATCTCAGTACCAGAATCTACGACATCGAGACGATTTTCATTTTGAAATAATCAATTTCCCAAACCTAAGTAGCAAGATAGAACAAAATACCAACTTCATTTACATATGTGATATACACTTTCCCCAACTCATTTTGTATTCAAGAGCTTGGAGCTCCTACTAAGACTTTGTAAAACGTCACCAGTGTCTGAGCAGAAAGTTGATGAACCAGTATATATAAGAACGTCGTCCTTTTTCTAAAAAAGATTCTTCAGAAGGTACCAAATAAACTCATCATAGATACCGGGAATGAATTTTTATATTGACGCCAGACGCGCGTTTCTTCTATAAAAGACTCATCAGTAACGGTCGAATCAAATCATGTTTAATGGCCAAATAAAGTACGAAAATGAAGAGCATTGATGACCAAATATTCCTTAAAGTTTTGCCAAATACAGCTAAGATAATCTATTCCTGAATTAGAAGAGCCTTAGTATTTTAAAAATTCAGAGATTTGTTTTCAGTTAATTTATAATTATGAGCATACCAAGACCTTTTTGATTTTTCCGTATCAACTTCACACAAATAATAGATTTCTACACGATGGTCTTGAAGTAGCTATAGATATTGCGTACTGACGCTGTTTTCATCTTAATAACGTGTTATAGTATTCTTTTATTTGTCGTTGTTAATATAACTTTTACTGTTAAGTCTGTTTTTGTGATATTCATTTGGCATGACTCTGTACTCATCCTGTCATACATTGATCGATACAATTAATTCATTTCTACCTGTGTGACGTCAAACGCGCGATTCTACGTTAAAGTTAATTTTAATCTAGAAACTATGTGTCTGTCACATAAACAATGACTCGAATGTATCCGTTCGATTCAAATAGAAGCAGGATAAGTATGCTTATACTGTTTTGTATTTATAAAGTAAAATGGTCGACTGTAGGATACAAGTCCTTCTCCCAGCACTCGAAAAAAAAAAATAAACATTGTGATTCAGCCGACAAAGAACGGTTAAATTATATAAATTACTCGTAAGTCATTATAAGGACATATGGTGTAAAAATTGTTAATCAAATATTCCTAATCTATCTTCCGGCATGTTTTTTTTTAGTTTGTACATTATCGAACTACGTTTCTAACGTTTATATTTAAGCGGACCATCGGACTTTAGCGTATGGAAGCATCACACTTTAGCGTAGACCATCGCACTTTAGCGAGGCCATCGCACTTTAGAGTCCCCATCGCACTTTAGAGTCCTACATATATATTACGCGTTTCTCTCAGTTTTAGTTTGAAACCTGTTTTTTTTCTAACGATTTGTGAGTTTCGAACAGCGGTATACTACTGTTGCCTTTATTTACGGACGCAATTGGATATGTTCCTCACGTCGTAATTATCGTCCTTTTCCCTTTACAAGAAGGTGACCTATCGAATTGGACTATTTACTAGACTGGCATCCAGTGGCTGGTCATGGAATATACCATACCATCTGACAACTCGCATCTATCTGCAAGATGAACGTGCAAACAGCCAAACCATTATTTTTGTCGAGCCTGTGTTTCACTGGTAGGCAATGAAAGCTACAATCTTCTATGTTAAATAGAGAGATCGTATGAAAACTGATCCCTGGTACGTAGCAGATCCCCCTCTTTTTTTAACTGTTTGGTTTCCATTGCAGCTTATTAATTATAAAATTCAAAGAGAACACCCTAAGTTCCAAACTGATCCCAATTCAGGAACCGGTCTCTTTGTTTCATTCAAAGAAGACCTAATAATAATCTCTGAGGGAACACAGAAGAATATAACCCAAAATATAAGATGGCGTACAATGTGGAGACATGTTCAATTTTCGTCTGGCAGTATCCCGCCGGTTATAATGTAACGGCAATTTATTTTTAATTTACAACACATTTTAAATGATAAGCCAACTTAATTAAAAGTCTTGTAGAAATAGCAAAATATGAAATGTCAATAATCTTGAAAATATATTGAATCGATTAACAAGCGTCTCATCCATTGACAATATTGCACGTTCTTTTTAAGCTGAGCTGTTTGAGTTTGAGTGGCAGTATATCCATTGTACAATTCCTCTGCATAACTGATCATAACTGCATCGTTTACATCTAAACCTGAAAAAATTTGAACAAGGCAGCAGAATTTTTTCATCTTTAATTTTTTTTTTCGGGGGGGGGGGGGGGGGGGTGTTTAACTAACTATGTTGGCATACTTTAAACTTGTTTAATAACTCATGAATGACGTCACAAAATGACGTATTATGGAATGTGAATTAATTCGGAAACAATTAGGATTGATTCCGGAAAAAAAAAACGGATTTCTACTTTTATTGAACCAGTTAATCCTAATATGATAAACTTAATAGGTTGATTGTGGGAATGGAAAGACATGATGAGGAGTCTCTTCATATCATGCAAGAAATAATTTAGTTGTATATATCTTTATTGCAAAATTACCCCCATAAGGGTCAATCAATACAATCAAACAATTTTATACAATACAATGTAATACAATACAATATATAGAACAATAGAAACATTTTAAGAGTTCAAATTAAAGTAAAAAAATACCATCATAAGCTTGTCTGACATGGTTCTGACTCCCTTCAGTTATAAAGACGGCCTAATAAAGACTCCAAAATGACAAACAAGTTCAGGGATGGGGATAAGAATGAGTTTTAGTTTATTTAATGTATCAAGGTGTTGAAATGATGGTACATACATGTAGTCGTTTAGATAAGCAAAAAGATTAGAACGCAATGATATATTCCCTTGCATGAATGTGACCTACCGGATTTGTTATAAAAAATTGAAAACAACACGTTTAACAATTTCTTGCGTCCGACGCGCTTTTCTGGATTTACCTTCATCAGGAACGGTCAAAGCCAAACATTTGAAACCCGAAGATGTATGAATACCGAAACCGTTGAATACATATATGTCAAAAATACCTAAAATAAATAGCCAAATTTATCTACAGCCAACTTTGCCTGAGGGAGTTGAAACCTTAGTTTCTTAATAACATGAGCAACACGACGGGTGCCACATGTGGAACAGGATCTGATTACCCTTCCGGAGCATCCATGATCACCCCTAGTTTCTGGTGGGATTCGTGTTGCTTATTCTTTGGTTTTCTATGTTGTGTCGTGTGTACTATTGTTTCTCAAAGGGAGAGTAACTACCTATACAATTATTGCAATTTAAATATTCCTCAGACTGACAATGATTTTTTTAATTTCCCCTAAACACAAAGTTTTGATGAGGAATCTATTTTTTAGTGTTTATTTTGTAGTTTTTTCATATTCCTCTGAAACACACTTTTGATATTAAATTTTAACACGTTTTTTGATTGTTTAAGGTTTTAGGTACATTAATATAAGAGTAATTTTCTGTTTTTTTTTAATATCAATCTTTAATTTTTTTTTCATCTGCAAATGAGTACCAAGAATAAATTCCTGCTCAATGTAAATTTATGTTTGTTTGTAGAGATTCTTTAACCAGAGGATTGATATGATTACAGTTTATTCTAGAAAAATACACGAGTGTTTGAGTTTTTAAATAAGAGTCCAAAGTAAATCTATCTAATTCTGATCTAGCACCTATGTTAGTGGCTGTCTTTTTCAGCCCAAATACTGCTTAACAAATTTTCGAATGAAACTTCTCAAAGGGATATTTTTTGCTAATGCAAGAGTATCACAAAAAGTATTATTTACAGCAGCTCTATTATAGAACCTGTCGTATTTTCAGTTTTTGGCAAAATCATGGGAGGCAGATACTTTGTTACAGTCATCCAACCAATCCCAACCAGCATTATGTCTTCGCCTATTTACTTCACCATTTATTTCCATCAATTCTTCTCTCACCTCCACCAATACTTTTTCTAATGGTTGTTGCTACCGTTCATCACGATTTATAAATATGTATCGTTAAAAGTTACTGCTATTATGAATATTTCACATAGTTTTATAGTAATTTTTGATAAAACTTATAAAAGGATAAATGAATTCTCATTCCCTTTTTGTATATTATTTTTAATAAGTTGACGGGAAAAAGAATCAAAAACACATATCACAGAATACCTGACTGTTACAGCTTTGTTTCCTATTTTAATTGTTACAAGGGAGATAAGCTTTAAAAGTGGGCAAAACGGTAGGATCTTAAAAAATAAAGGGATTTCACACCTGTAAAATAGCTGGAATAGCATGACTTCTGGAGGTTGGACTCTCTATACTAGTATCTTTTCTTATTAAATCCACAACTTCCAAGATCTTAATTCTTGAAATCTGTATCTTGCGATAAGCTCAATATCTGCCATATAGTCAATGGGGTTGTTCCGATCTCGAAAAATACGCGGCCTCCTCTCTTTCCTCACTTCTTGTTCTAGTACAGCCATGAACGCAGCCATAGTTGCTAAAAATGACATGTATTATTTCCCGTTTTATTAAAGTTTCAGATTTACAACTGCTTAAACCCAGTGGGAAATTTGCGACCAATATTTCTCGCAAGTCGTAAATCGTAAATATATGTGAAACGGTCGCATATCGTTGAGATGGTCGTACGACATATTTCTCGATTTACGACCTTTTGTGAAACTTTGGCCTGGTTCTTGAGTTTCATGTGGACATGTACATCTTTGTAACAGGTCTACCCAGTGGTTGAAGGCTCAATATGGGAAAGTTTATATCCACTGACTTTTATGTTCTATAATTTCAACTTTTTGTGTTGTGACATTAAATATTATTACGTTCTAATTTTTTTTTTGCTTATCTAAACATATTGATGCATTCAATTAACTAAAACACATTCTACCATCACTGAACTTGTTTGTCATATTGTAGTCTTCGTTAAGCAGTCTTTAGAACTGAGAGAATCAGAACCATGTCAGAAAAGCTTATAATGGTGTTTTGTACATACATTTATAATTGAACTTTAATATGTTCTATTATTCTATATATTGTATTGTTTAACGTTGAATTGCATTGAATTATATAAAATTATTGTTTGATTGTATTGCTTGACCCTTATGGGTGCAATTGTTTTGCATTATAATTTCAACAGCAATTACTGGCATTGAGAATGACAAATCTTCCACTATCGTGGTGTGATATGTTGCCATGAACTTATCAAACTCGACAGTCATTGTTGATATACATCTCTCAATGGCGGACATTCCTATAAGGTAAATCTTGGTTATTCATCGACTGTGGTGCTTAACTTGTTTCTTTTTCACTTTCTTTACCACATAAGATACCTACTTCAAATTCAACAGTAATTAGTGATGGCTCTCTCAGCAGTAGTCATTGACTGCGATGGTAGACTTTATTTCCTATTTACTTTCTTTACGATATTAGATACCTTCTTTGTTTTTTTTTTCATCTAACCTGATTTTCGTTGTCCGATATTACGAATATAATTCCCTTAAAGACCTTTTAATTATAGTGTATTTTTTTAAATTTTCTTTTTCCCTTTCTCATACATTTCTTAGTTTTTCTGGGGTAGAAATGAAAGAAGAGAGCTGAAATAAACTTTTTTATTTTTTATTTTAACTGATTCTGATATGGAAAGAGTGATAAGTCTAGGTGCAAAAAGGTATTATTTACACTTTTCGGAACATCTCTTGACTTACTTATAAGGGTATGGATGTGTATCGGCCAAATTATGATGAATACAGGTAGAATTATTTCTTGCAGGAAATGTTACTGATTTCTCAATTTCAATATTTATTGAAACATGAAGTCTTTTAAAAACTTATTATTTAACTATAATATATATTTTATATAATGATGCTTCATTTTTTTCAATAAAATATTCTATCTTTTATCACAAGCATTTTTCCTAATTATGAATTAAAGTTTCTTACTGCAGGAATGCTAAAATAGCTAACACAATTTCTCCACATCCAATAGAAATGAGAAACGGGATATCGGCAACTCTGCATGTTCTTCCAAATCATCCTTGTACAGTAATGATACAGGGATATCGTCTGCTCTGCATGTTCTTCCATATTATCCTTGTACATTAATGAGAAAGGGATATCGTCTACTCTGCATGTTCTTCCGTTTTATCCTTGTACATTGATGAGAAAGGGATATCGTATTCTCTGCATGTTCTTCCATATCATCCTTGTACATTAATGAGAAAGGGATATCGTCTGCTCTGCATGTTCTTCCATATTATCCTTGTACATTAATGAGAAAGGGATATCGGCTGCTCTGCATGTTCTTCCATATCATCCTTGTACATTTCATACAGAGATGCGTTTGTTAGACAAGGATGCAGGTGCAGTTTTGTCTTATCAGGTTGTTTCTCTGCAAATTTATTTGCATATTCATGCAGCCAAATGGTTGCTGTCTGAGTTGCCGACATCTGTTGATGTTTTATTTTACCTTACCATCCAATAACTTTTTCACCAACTAAATCCATTTAGATGTCTGTTTGTTTCTTCTCATCCTTAAATTTGTACCAATGCACAATCTTCTTGTGTTGCTTGATCCTGTATGCAGATGAAACTTTATATGGGCACCATCTACACGTTACCCTGTTCTCATTATAATCATATCGTACATACCATTTTAAACGTTTTCCCAATACTTCATGTAGGTGTTACAAGTCAAAATGTGGTAAAGAAAGATGTGATTTTTTCCTCGAGATATTTTAATATTGATTATTTTATAAAATTTTGCATCAACATTTATCTATATATCTTTAATACCCTAAATTTTAACTTTAAAAACCAAATTCATTCCATGAAAGGGTTTACACCTTGGTAGGAGAAAGTTAAATAACAAAAATACCAAACTACAAGTCCCTTATTAAATAGCGATATTGTAAACCGATATTCTATTGTTTAAAGTAAAATGGAAATCCGTGATGCTAATGATAGTGTTCAAAACACGACTCTGCATAAACGAATGTTGCAGTTCGAGCAGCCATCGTTTCTTTTACTCAACGTTTATTGCACCATTAGCATCTTGTGTTCGTCCTTTTCAAACGAACACTAACATGATTATTGTTTGGTTGTTGATTTACAGTTTTCGTGTTTCCTTTTAGTGAAATTCCCAAATAGTTACTTGGCAATCTCGATGCAGTTATCCACCAACGAAATTTCCTTGGTAGATAAATAAAGGCAACAGTAGTATACCGCTGTTCGAAATTCATAAATCGATTGAGAAAAAAACAAATCCGGGTTACAAACTAAAACTGAGGGAAACGTATCAAATATAAGAGACTATAACTACGACACAACAGAAACACAACGTTTACATGTAACACACACAGAAACGAACTATAATATAACAATGGCCATTTTCCTGACTTGGTACAGGACATTTAAATACAAAAATGGTGGGTTGAAGCTGGTTTTGGGGCATGCCAAACCTCCCGCTTATATGGCAATGTTAATTATAACATTAAAAAAGAGTGACGAAAGATACCAAAGGGACAGTCAAACTCAGAAATCTAAAATAAACTCACAACGCCGTGGCTAAAAATGAAAAAGACAAACAGACAAACAATAGTACACATGACACTTTTAAATGGCAATATTACATGACAGGATTACAATACAAATAAATGGAAGAACATATAGGACAGAGAAACACACAAATAACCAGCAGATTCGTTCATAACAATAAATGCATTAGTGATGCATAATTTATGATGAAAAAAGAAATGTTTCTTCCATTTATTTGCTGATCTGCATAGATGTGCTCTCGCTGTTGCACAAAGCTGATTCTTTCTGTCTACACCTTCCATGTAATTGAAATAGCCTTCAACTGGATGTTATCTATTAATTTCAATTCTTTTTTTTTGTCTTCAAATGGTGGAGCTTTCACTTGTTGGATTGCAGTTGGTAGACAGAAAATTCACTTGAAGAAAAGTTTGTTAATTTCTCATCAATTCTTAATTGTCGTTCTTCATTTATAACTGACATCGATACCTTTAACATTGAGCAAGAAAGCAGCGTATAAATCTGTCAATTTTCTTCTTCTTCAGATTTCACAAATAAATATCTGTTTTATTAAAGAAAAACATAAGTATTACATGTTTTAAAAAAAGTAAGATTAAAATTAAATTCATCATTTTTAAATCATTGTTTTATTGTTAACTTTTCCTCTTATGTCACTTTAATATTTACATATTATTTTCTGTTTACTTACTTTCTTATCGTGTCACACAGTAGCTACTGAATTGCAATTCTAGATGGCAATACTCTCCCTCGAGTCATCCTTGGAGGATCTGTTATGTCTTCTGGTAGACCAAATTCTAAGCCTTTAATGGTTTCAAGTCCATGAAACTGATTCATTTGAAACATCTCAATAGTGGCACTGATATAAAAAGTAAATTAACCAATTCCAAGGAAAATTCGAAACGGAAAGTTCTTATCAAATGGCAGTCAAGGGCTCAAACACATCACATAAAAGGAAAACAACTGACATATTTCTGACTTGGAAAAATAATATAGCATATGGGCATAGCACAAATGACAGACAAAGGTACACTTATTGACCACAGCCCAATGACGGGATGTATAAGTACTAAATCACAGCAAAATAAACATAACAGTTAAGGTAATAATTTACAAAGACAAGTAAATGATTGAACTCTAATAGAGACGATAAACAACGTCAGTATCTACAATTTTTACTTCAAAACCATCATATATTATTTGTGGTATAAAGAATAACACCAAAACATGGACTAAACAGTTAAGGTAATAATTCATAAAGACCAATAAAAGAAAACTGTACCACGTAATGAAGATGAAAAACAACATGGTAATATACTTAAAAACCATCCTGTATTATTTGTGAAGTTGATGCGGAATATTTACCAACAAGGTATTACATTCCGATGACACAATAACGGGATGTATAAGTACCGGGTCAGGTCAAAGTGTTATTACCATAAATGAACTGAACAGTAAATGTAATGATTCCCGAAGACAAAAAAAAAAAAAAAAGAATACTACAAGACGTTATTAAGATGATAAACAACGCAAGTAGCTGGAATCTAAACTTAAAAGACCAACAAGACTTCACGTTAAGCCCATGCCTAGGGTGGGTGCAGGCAAAACAAAATATTGAGGGCATGGAGCTATACACCCAATTATTTTCTAATAACCATATCAATAAACCATTTGTTTGTCTTCAAAATTCAAATATCTTAATTTTGATAACTTAAAAAAAATTACATCTTTACCTTTCGCAGTTGACATTATTTTTATTAAATGATTAAATATCTCTTTTTCTTTCCCATGTCCATAGAAGATATGGTAGAAAAAATGAGATTGATGGAAAAGTTTCATTTATAAGACTTGAACCATACACCAATCTTCAATTTATAATATATTATAATTTTATTAATACATTGATTTACCTCTTCCCAATAAAAGTCATTTTCTGATGTCTGTTCTCCATAAAGGTTTGTTTGCTGACAGATTTTCAAGAAAACAATTGCTCTTCAAAAACAACTGAGAAAGTGCATTCAATGACAACATGTGAACGGGACCTTTCATTTCATTGAAATATGGGATATCAATATTCTTCAATTGTTCAGACCTTACAGTAATCATCAGATGCCCTTTTGAATTGGCTGGTCGTAATTTCGAACTTTACCATCACTGTATGCCTTACTATCAGAATCAAGATTTCTATAAGAAAGCTAGGGTCTGAATCTCCTTCAGATTCTTTATCAAATGAGGCCTAACTGAACTTGTTTTGTCACTTCCTCTACACCTGATTCCGAAAACGGCGAAGATATGGAAGAAAGGAGAATGTTCATTTCTTCAGTCGGTCATGTTTTATTACCCAAAAAACGCCAAGTACTAAAAAGTAAAAGCTGAGTAATATTTAGGGGATATGGTATTTCAAGACATAAAAAGACTATTAGAATATTTATTTAAATAAAGTTGTAGGAAAAAATATTTTACATTTTTTACACGAAAATAGCACTAAATAGGGTACTATATAATAAAATTCAAGCGATAAGCGGGGTTTAAAAGTTCGAGCCGAAAAAGTTAAAAACCCTCGTTATTCACGTTCAACTTCTTAAGAAAATTGTTGATCGAGACTTTATAATCCTACTATTTTCATAAATTGGCGGGATTGGAGGTTAAAGGGTTAAACAATTTCATCATTTTTTAAAAAATTTGACTAGGTTGGGGTGGGAGGTGGTAGATTTTCTCGTGGGTTTGAACCCACCCCCACTGAAAAATGGTCATTTTCCGTCTATTTTCCGATTTTAAAACGACCTTGAGAGATGAACATTGACCAGACTGTGTTTCTTTGTCATTCAAGTCTTACCCTATAGTTACTGCAGTCCATTCATGCTAATTGGGAGTATTTGGGACTTAAGTGTCTTACTGGCGAATTATTATTGTCAAGTCAGGTCTGCCTAAATGTCTGTTTTTACGAATTTTGGACAAAACGGTGACCTAGATTTTACAGACTAGTTTCCTATTGGCCATATTATACCTCTTCGTGTACCTATACCACCTATGCATGTATTTACGATAATAGTTTATACCTACAATGACTACCAGTTACGTAGTGGCCATCAAAAGATGACAACCCCACCTGATTTTGGCTACTTTTCACGTTTTTCCGATTTTGAACTCTTAAACGGCTTTCAAAGTGCCATATTTGAATAAACAGACGTCTGAAAAGAGTTTATGGACCATGAACTGCTTGGTTGAAGTCCCTGCTATCATGACAGTTCAGGTGAAGCAGTTAAAAAAAGGTATGGAGGGTCATACGGGCCATCAAAGAATGGTCGCCATCACGCCTACAGGCGAGATTGGGGGTTAAAGGGTTAAGTTGGTAAATAACATTGACTTGGTGTTCGTCAGTTTTAGAAATAAAGTTAGACAGAATGGCGTTAAAAAAAAACCCAAAACAATAACATATTGTTTAAAATAATAATTCAAGATGATAAACAATTATTTCATCCAGACATGGTCAGCTTGAGTAGAAAAAATCGTTCTCTGAAGTGAAAACTATGTCTTAAACTGACACAGAGTACTGTTAAGGTATTCAGGAATTAAATATGAGATGTGATTTTCCCACACAATTTATATGTTTTATGTTTTGTGATGTAAGAACAGTATTGGACAACATTACAAGGAGCAGTATACAGTCAGGACTCTATTTCGTCAAAATTATCTCCCCATTACGCCAGTTCATTTTCACAATCGTAGAAATGGAAGCCATTGTAGGGATGACGCGCTGCCAATTTTGCTCCCGGAAACCGATAAATTTATCCACATTGCACCATTACGATCCTTAGGGAGCTACCATTTGATTTTTATGGGGGGGCTAGGATGAAAAATTTTGTCCTGCTTTTTTTTTTTAGTTGTAATCTCTGTCCTGCCTTTTTATTTTTTACTCTATTCGGTCCTGCCTTTTTTTTTACTAGTTTATCCTGACTTTTTTTACCCAAATTGTCATCCTGCCTTTTTTTTTTGCCAAGATGCTCATCCTGCCTTTTTTTTTTACTCAAAACTCCTGTCCTGCCTATTTTTTTCAAATTTCATCCTAGCCCCCCCATAAAAATCAAATGGTAGCTCCCTTATATGTCAGTTGTATTTTAAAAGACAAATGTATCAACTAGCTAATGAGCATCAGTTAATGGTCTTGTCTGCATTGATTCAACTTAAAACTATTGTCTGATCGGTTGTCAGGTGGAATTTTCGAAAATTCATAAACATTTAAAAAAATTCTAATTAAATATTTCGTGGAAGGGCAGACTAGATTTTTTTAGTGGTTGAAGACTATAAACACTAGTTTTCACACACAAAAAAATATAATTTTTCGAAGATATGCATTTTCATTATCCAACTTGAAAGACTGTCGTCAAGTACTTTCAGTCAAAAAATAGCTATTCGAACACACCTACTCTGTTTTGTGATTCATTAGACAGGTATTTCACTTGACCCATATATTTCATCTTTTCGTACTGTGATTTTTTAATGTTATAAAGTTAACTTGTAGCTTTGATATATAAAAATGATAGAATCTGAAGCGAGACAATGTATGAAATATTCTTGCTTTGTACGATATCAAGACAAAATATTCAACTCAAACACGCCCCAACATAAAAAGGTGTACTCGATTTTCTCTTTTCGATACAATTGTTACCCATTTTTTAGAATTTTTTATTGAGTCACATAATGGAAGGGCAGACACGAAAATTACTGAACTAATAGATTGATATGTTTTCCGTCCGTGGTAAATTAAAAAAAAATCGGAGGTTATGCATTTTCTACATCCAACTTGAAAGATACCCATGTCGTCGACTTGATATCTAATTGTTATGCTTAACTATGTACTAAATAAATTGAAAACTTATGCAAATGGTGTTTTTAAAATAAAACACTTCGTAATTGAGAAGAAAATTGTAATTTTGTTTGTTTCTATTAACTTTTAAAATTTTGGTCACTATAGTAAACATTACAGTAAGCATTTATGATCATTTATCGCCTTCTCTAACAAAGAGCTTCGATTCTTTTGTTCTATTTCAACCGGGTTTCCGACTGTATACGAGAAGCTGATACATGTATTACAAGCCTATAGTCAAACAATCAATATTCAGCAATAGCGTTGGCGGCAGCCGGAACAAATAAAGTCAAATCAATATAGACCTGGGTGACTATAGATATTAACATGATTTTGTATCAAGATGTTTGACTTATACGACCAAAGTAAAACCCTCAAAAAGTCACCTCCTCTACCTGAGTTTTCGCTATTAAAATAAAATAAAAGTAAACATTTATACTTTCAAAGACTAAATCAAAATAAGTATTTGTCTCTAATTATTAGGGGTAATGGTAACATAGGCCTTAATGATTATAATGTGCAACATAGAAAGAGAGGAAGACACAGAAGCAGGAAAAAGACTATGCGAATAGTATACATTTTGAATAGATAAATATCGCACGCGAGGAGATGAAAGCCATGATGTTAACAGGTATAAACATGGCATTAGTTTGATTTAAAATAATCAAAGAAACTTCTTAAATAGTGACCTCTCCTCTTCTTGGCCTTTCGCTATCAGAAAAAGAGTAAACATTTCTACTGCCAAAGACTCAATCAAAATAAGTATTTTCCTCTAACTATTCTGAGCAATGATTAATAGGTCGCAATTATTATAATGTGCAACCGTATACAACAGTAAAATACAGGTCTAGTGGTCGTTGGAACTACTTTAGTTAGTAGGTAGTAGATAAAATTGAGAATAATAGAACAGAAGACAGCAGAAGGTCACCAATAGGTCTTCAATGCAGCGAGAAACTCCCGCACCCGGAGGCGTCCTTAAACTGGGCCCTAAACAAATATATACTAGTTCAGTGATAATGGACGTCATACTAAACTCCGAATTATACACAAGAAACTTAAATTAAAAATCATACAAGACTAACAAAGGCCAGAGGCTCCTGACTTGGGACATGCGCAAAAATGCGGCTGGGGTTAAACATGTTAAAATGAGACTGATTAATTTAATTACTTACTACAAAAATCATAATATAATAATGTTCAAAATACAGGCATATGATAAACAAGTGAGACCAATCAATGTCGGGACAACATCGCATTTCTGCTTATACATTTTTATAAATTTCCTGTTTAAAAACCTTGAATTTTTCGAAAAACTAAGGATTATCTTATCCCAGGAGTAGATTTCCTTAGCCGTATTTGGTACAACTTTTTGGAATTTTGGGTCCGCAATGCTTTTCATTTTTGTACTTGTTTGGCTTTATAACTATTTTGATCTGAGCGTCACTGGTAATTTTTATGCAGACGAAACGCGCGTCTGGCGTTTTAAATTATAATTCTGGTACCTTTGATAAATATTTACACCACTGGGTCGATGCCACTGCTGGTGGAATTTCGTCCCCGAGGGTATCACCAGCACAGTAGTCAGCACTTCGGTGTTGACATGAATATCAATTAGATGGTCATTTTTATTTCCTGTTACAAAACTTTGAATTTTTCGAAAAACTTAGGATTTTCTTATCCCAGGAATAGATCACCTTAGCCGTATTTGACACAACTTTTTGGAATTTCGGGTCTTCAATGCTCTTTATTTTTGTACTTGTTTGGCATTATAAATATTTTGATCTGAGCGTCGCGATCTCATTAAAATCCGATGTTCTGATACGCTACCCTCCACATTAATCCGATGTATCAGAACATCGGATTTTAATGAGATTGTGAGCGTCGCTGATGAGTCTTATGAAGACGAAACGCGCGTCTGGCGTATTAAATTATAATCCTGGTACCTTTGATAACTATTAGAATACAAAAGTACATATAATGTTTTTGCTACATACCAAGTTTAAAGAGTGTATGTTTAGTAATATCAGAGGAGTTGCTATCACAAACTATTTGCAACGGATGGGCAGATGGACTGACAGACAGAATGAGTGACCTGACTTCTAGACCTGCTGTCTCCTTCGGCAACACAGTTTGAAATGTAGATGCAGGAGATTGTTACAAAATAAAAGTTTCATAATATTAGCACATCAAATTCATTTTCAACTTACTATCCTTAACAAAACTCTACCAGAGTAGTTTCAGAGGGGTTGTGGTCACAACATCTGTGATAGACAATTCCCGAGGTCTCCCTACAAAGTACATTTCTTGTCCATTCGTTTTTGATGCGTTTTGTTATTTGATTTTGCCATGTGACTATGGACTTTTCGAATTGATTTTCCTCTAAGTTCAGTATTTTTGTGATTTTACTTTTTATAAGCATTTCTACAATTCGAATGGAAGATTCTTACATGAAGAGTAATACTCTACAATATTTTAAGAACAATTTATATTATCTTTTTTTTTTAATATATATTTTTTATATTTCTGTCTTTTGACTTTGTTTTTTTCTTAATTTTCTAGTCTGAATGATTGATTGTTAAATAGTTTTCTTTATTTTTAAAGATGTATATTTTATTTAATCCAACTTTATTTAATGATATGCATTTGGTTAATTAGCACCACACTGATGGCAGTATATCATATCACTTAAATATTAAAAGCTCTATCAATGTTCTCTTTTTTATATTTGTTTATTTTTGTTTATATTGTTTTTATTAATTTTATGGTTTTTTTTTTGTTATTATTTATTTTTTTATTCATGTATATTTTTTTCAACCTTTTTAAAATCATTACATGATTGTTCTATAAACATAATATTAATGTCTAGACTTGAAATTGTATTTCCATTGTTGTTACTTGTTTGTTCCTCAATTAATCTTTTTTATTTTGTTGTAATTAAATTTGTATAGCCTATTTTCTACATTCATACATATGCCATAAAAATATTGCAGTCCTATCAGTGCTGAAAACTAAAAAAATAGATGTCCTATATGTGTGTCCTACTGCATTTCGCACTGGTCCCAACCCCCCAATAAATACTGACCGGTCCCTTATTGTGCTGACTCTTTATAAGATAAGATAAGAAAACTTATTTTGATTCGGCATAAGTTAAAGTGTACAACACAAGCTCTAAAAAAATATAAAAAAAAAACATATACATAACATAAAAACAGTCTAATTTGACATGTAAAAACAACCTGTAATACAAAGTTGAATCTCACATACATAGCATGTTATAAAAATGTGCAACAAATTTAGAATGAAAGTAAAACATGCTATAAAACAGATGTGGCATGATTGCCAATGAGACAACTCTCCATAAGAGACCAAAATGACACAGAAATTAACAACTATAGGTCACCATACGGCCTTCAACAATGAGCAAAGCCCATACCGCAAGGCGGCTATAAAAGACTCCGATATGACAATGTAAAACAATTCAAACGAGAAAACTAACGACCTTATTTATATAAAAAAAAATGAACGAAAAACAAATATGTAACATCAACAAACAACAACCACTGAATTACAGACTCCTGACTTAGGACAGGCACATACATACATAATGTGGCGGGGTTAAACATGTTGGCGGGATCCCAACCCTCTCCTTAACCTGGGACAGTAATATAATAGTACAACATAAGAACGAACTTTAAAAATCAGTTAAAAAAGGCTTAACTCATCAGATGGGCAAAAATACAAGTGGACGTGGCCGGGTACTTGTACATCCCGACAACAAAAAGACACTAGGAACAGATTTGAGAGTACTCGCAGTTACCTGACACCAAGTTCGAAGCCACTAACAACTAATAAAACAATCTTGAATCTAAGACTAAACGCTTTATGCTAGATCAGAGCAACCAAAAGCAAAATAAATAATAAACAGCTTAAGAGTTATCTTCAAGCAGAACAGCGACATTCCAAACCATTCCAGGACTAAACAAGACTTTAATTTTAAAATGTGAAAAACTATTTTCAGTCCTGAAATAGTGAAGGCTGTTTCATACAGTAGCAGCAGCAAATTTGATAATTTTTTTTTTACTGTAACGAGTTGACTTTACATGTGGAATTTTCAAAATATTTACATACCCGAAAGAATACTTAGATTTTTTTTACAGTCACCAAATTTTGCAAACACACAGGCGCCATATTGTTAATGATCTTAAAAGTTTCTAGAGCCATTGTTCTTATCCATCTGATCTGCTAGGAGGGCACCTTAGCTTTAAGTAAAAGATCCTCGTAGAAGCTGGTAAAATCCTCATAAACAAAAAATGCAAAACGGAGTGCTCTTTCCTGCATCTTTTCTAGTTTTTTGGAATTTCTCTTAGTGCAAAAATGCCATGCCAAAGGGCAAGAGTTAAAATTACTAAGAATAAAAGTATGAAAAATATTAAGTTTACTAAGTCTATCCAAAACTTAGCATAAATAAAGGCAACAGAAGTATACCGCTGTTTGAAATTCATAAATCGATTGAGTAAAGAAAAAAAATCCAGTTACAAACTAAAACTGAGGGAAACACATCAAATATAAGAGAACTACGACACAACAGAAATACAACATTAAAATGTAACACACAGAAACGAACTATGATAAAACAGAAGGATCCTAAACGTTTTAAAAAATTGAATTGCTGTGATGCCCTCCTAAAGATTGAGCTGAAAGGAACATCAAATTTGAACTGGTAGTCAATTGGCCGTTTCATAATCTAATGCATCCTGGGTAATATTTTCAAAAGCGTACACCAAAGCGTTTTGATTGGTTTAAAACGTTATAAACAATGGAAATTCAACCAATGACGTAACGTTATTTTCACTTTGGGGTACGAACAATGAAATTACCCATGATGCTTGAGGTTCTGAAACGGCCAATTTCAATGCCTAATACTTTTACTGTTTTTTTTTTTCACATGTAAGGTCCGAATTTTGAATATGTATAGATGTTTTTTTTTTCAAAGGGTTTTTTGCCAACAGCCAAAACTTGAAACTTGTCGGGATTTGCTATCATTTTATTTATCCGAAACCACTCAATAAGTATTTTTGACTCGGATTCCAAAGTTGAAATTAATAAATCAAAATCTAGAGTACAGAAAGACAAAGTATTGTCTTCTGCATAGTTATATTAACTATCATTTTTTACTAAAAGAAAAATATCATTTATAAATATGGCAAACCTGAACAATGGCACTAGTATAGAACCCTCGGTGTGGTACGCCTTTATGGATGTCAGCCCAACCACTCAGAACATTGTTCAATTCAATTTGCGGTTTACGATAAGATAAATAGGGGATACACCATATGCTGATAATTTATCTAAGCATGATATACAGCCAAAGAGCCCGGCTAAGAAAGATCCATTAATACCGCTGCAGTGTACTGGTTTTTATCAAGAGCTTCACACCAATCTTCTAGCGCTCTGAGAAGTGTGGTCTGCGTCCACGTCTAAATGAGCACATAAAAGGATTAAATATTTGATCAAAGTATATATTCAGTTAATTGAATTTCATGTTTTTTTTCAATGATTTTAGAAAATATGGGAAGACGCTAACTGGTCTATAGTTTGTTTTTAATAAGGATCACTCTTTTTATGAAGGGGCCACTAGGGCTTCCAGGAGCGAATCCGGCCATTTTGAAAAGGGGGGTCCCATCCCAGGACAAAAAAAAGGGGGGGGGGTTCCAACTATATGTCCCCATTTAAATACATTGATCGTTAAAAAAGGGGGGGGGTCCAACTCCCGGAATCCTCCACCTGGATCCGCCACTGGCTTCTTTAAGTTTGTCAGGGAAACATTTATTTTCAATTGACAAAACAAGAGTTGACAGCTCTGGGAACAGTATACCTAACAATACATATATATGTTCATGGACAGCTGTGGTGCATTATAAGAGTTACAATTTGGAATACCATCAGCTCCTGTAGCCTTCCTGATGTTATTTTGTTCAAGATTTTATCGACATTTTCGTTAGATACTTTCTTAAATTCTAAATTAGGCAGCAACCATTTGATTTTCTGGGGGGGGGGGGGGGGGCTATGGTTTTTTTTGGAAAAAAAAGTTTGTTTCCAGTTTTTGGAGAAAAAAATAATTTGTTTTTGATTCTGAGAAAAAAAATTTGTTTGTTTCACCCTCAGCTGCCACTATATGTAATGGCTAATGCTAAAATTGAAAAAAAAAAATTGTTTTCGACTTGTCGCGAAAAAAATAGATTGTTTTTCGCCGTAGTCGAAAAAAAAAAATTGTCCAGAAAAAAAAACCATAGCCCCCCCCCCCCCCAGAAAATCAAATGGTTGCTGCCTTAGAAACATGCTTTCTGTTATTAAAAATGTCTTTTATACTTTGTCGAATTGAGGGGTCATACTTACCATACAAAGAACGGGCAAAAGAACAAATTGCTGGCGCCAGTGAATTAATTATTGTTATAGAAATATGTGTTTTTTTGTTCCGGCTTAAAAAAATATATTTTAATTAGAGACGATCAGAGACGACAAAGTAGATATTTTCTTTTCTATCGTTTTTTTCACATATAGACTACGTTGTACGGAAAAGCGCCCGAAGTAGACAGGTATGTTACTATTATAAATGTGTGAAACGTCATAAATTAGACGTACACAACCGGAAGTATACGTGATGGAAGAAGACCTCGAAAGAAAAAGTAAAATATCCACAAATGTTGCAAATTCTGGTAGATATGTAGTGACACGACATTGAAAATGATTGAGCACTTTCTTTGCACACCTTTCTACCCAATATAATCTTGAAGTGCTCCGCAACATGCATAATTTTGTTACTAGATGTGTCCATACGTGTACTGGCTACTTTAGTTTTACTGTCATGACTGTAAAATTATGTAGTACATTTAGTTGTAGTTGCACGATGGTTCCTTTTCTAATTTATAGTCTCTTGGTTCTTAGTATCATGTCCGTTAGATCCTCTTTTTTAAGTTTATCCTAACTTGGGTGTTGATTGGAAGGGGACAACAGCACTTCAGACATCACGTACATACTTTACTTTTGAAGTTTGTGCCATGAACATCCTTGAGGGGGATAGGACCTCTATCGGGACTCTGGGATCAAGTGTTTTTAAGCTCAGGATTTCGGGATTGACCCCCCCCCCCCCCCCCAAAATCCTTCTGAGGGTCAAAATGCCCTTTATCATAAGGCGTCAAAGGCACAGACACTTGTTTCTATCCATGGCAAGAATCGCTGTATAAATGTTTTGAATTGCAACCCAGTTTCAGGTCGATCTTATTTTCAAATTGATTATGGCCTGTGCACAGCTTGTCATTTGTCCAAATAATCTTTAAAGACTATTTTTATTGTTTGGCTTTGACATCTTCCTGCTACGTCACAACGCTTTTTGGTTGGACATTGAGACTCTATTTTGCCATAAAATTTCCAATAACGACTAGAAATCTTTGCAAATGGACCATAATTTGCTATTGGGCTCGTTTCCTATAACAGATAATAGTAAAGACTTGTTGTAGTTTCACAGTATTATAGCTGAATATATACATTTTGTACAGATAACTATTGAGAGTAATTTCTAGAAGATTGAAAATTCAATTTCATTCTCTTCTTTCACTAATTCTATGTAGGCAGAATACAAGATTTGCAAATTTTAGGTAACCTTGTTAATTTTCAAGCATAGTTTCAATAATCCAAACTTGTGAAAATGCATTTTATTGCAGTGTTTAAGTGAATTGTAAATTTAAATTGCTATCATTTTTAATCATATTATTAAATAAACACCCAACATGGTCATGTCATTAACACTTATAGAAATGAAAAGGCTGATTATTGTTATATATACATGTAAACATATCTGTGTTCTAATCTGAATAATTACTTATAAATAAGGGATGTTCATATAATTATTTAAAAATATTTTTTTACACATTGTTCATTCTTAATATACATGATACACATGTATATATATTAGTTATATTTATTGAAAAAAATGAATTCTTTAACTTTATGTTAACAGTTTGATCAATCTAGACCTATGGGTGATTAAATAGATTTTTAGGAGAATTATTGAGGAAGGCTTTTTCCATTAATTTTTATCTAATGTGTCTTCATATACACTTGTCCCACAGTTGCTAGGATAATAATTTCTCAAATTTATACACTTGTATTATAAGACTCTCAAACAAGCAAACTTAATTTTTAATCAAAATATTTTTATATTATTTATATTTAATATCTTAAATGTGTTGCATTTGTGTTTGCAATTGATTACTGAATTTTTAGTGAAATTCAGGCCAGTTTTTGTCGAGCCTTTGACTTTAGTCGAAAAGGCGAGACTAAGTGATCCTACATTCCGTCGTCGTCGGCGTCGTCCACAAATATTCACTCTGTGGTTAAAGTTTTTGAAATTTTAATAACTTTCTTAAACTATACTGGATTTCTACCAAGCTTGGAAAGAAGCTTGTTTATGATCATAAGATAGTATCCAGAAGTAAATTTTGTAAAAATAAAATTCCATTTTTTCCGTATTTTACTTATAAATGGACTAAGTTTTTTTGCAGGGAAACATTACATTCACTCTGTCACTCTGTGGTTAAAGTTTTTAAAATTTTAATAACTTTCTTAAACTATCCTGGGTTTGTACCAAACTTAGACAGAAGCTTGTTTACGATCATAAGATAGTATCCAGAAGTAAATTTTGTAAAAAAATAAATCCATTTTCTCCGTATTTTACTTTTAAATGGACTTAGTTTTTCTGCGGGGAAACATTACATTCACTCTGTGGTTAAAGTTTTTAAAATCTTAATAACTTTCTTAAACTATCCTTGGTTTGTACCAAACTTGGACAGAAGCTTGTTTATGATCATAAGATAGTATCCAGCAGTAAATTTTGTAAAAAATTAAATCCATTTTTTCCGTATTTTACTTATAAATGGACTTAGATTTTCTTCCAGTTAACATTACATACAGTCTGCAGTTAAAGTTTTTAAAACATTTATTAGATTCAAAAACTATCCTGGATTTTTACCAAACTTGGACAGAAGCTTATTACAATCAAAAGATAGTATCAAGAGGAATATTTTTATTGATTTTTTTCCTCACTTTTGTTGAGCCTGCGATTTACAGCAAAAGTAGGCGAGACACCAGGTTCCGTGGAACCCTTACAAATTTTTTTTATATTACCCAGTATTGCACAGTATTACCCAGTAAAACCCCGGTTTTCCCAGTATTTCCCACTTGGCTAGGCAATACTCATAAAACCTGGATTTTTGCCAACCCTGATTAGTTTTATTAAGCCCTGCTGAATGGTGGTCCCCCTATAGTGATCAGCCCGTCTTTGTGTGTCACAAGGTATGTAAAACTTCTTAGGTCAAAGTTCAAGGTAAATAACATTGGTTTTGGTTGACAACCCCATGTCCTATGACATGTATGATAAAAATACAAATTTTCTACCACACATTATTCACAGCGTGGCCCACAGTGATCACTCCCATCTCAAATATATCTACATGTAGTTAGATGTGGAATAAATGTACATTTTGTATTTTTTATTAGGAGATATGACTGAAAATGAAGGCCAATTAGATGGTTCAGGAGATCACAGTGTTAATGATCCACAACCGTCAGGCATTGACAGTTTAACAGACAGCACAGCGATAACAGAAAGTACAGTCATCATTGAAGGCCCTGATGTGTCTGATGATGAAGGTAGGCTTATAAAGTACAGACCGCAAATTAAAGTTGTATTTCTGAATTCATATAAAAAAAATATCATTAGGATCGTTATATTTGAAAATAAACTTTAATGCATTTATTCTGAAGATTTTTGCATTGACGGTTTAATAATTACATTTAAATAACCTGGTATGATAGAGTACAACAAGTTCCTAATTTAAGTATGAAGTATCGCACATATCATGCAATTGCAATGACCAAACAGTGGTAAACATACATAAACATGTAGAAATTGTAATTCAGATGGTTGGAGGTGATACATTATAACACTCTCATTAACAACCCTGTAAGGAACTAACTATGCCTTGTGAATTCATATATATCATGTATATGCAAAGACAAATTTCAGAGTCAATTCATCCACAATCTTCTCTATTTATTGTGAATATTTTACTATCAAATTCAGTACTGTACAACTGTTATGTGTTTGTTTTGCCTTCTTTTTTTATGTAGTGACTTCTTTATATATATACATGTATAGATGAAGGAAGACATAAGTTTAAGTCAATGATTACAGTCTATAGTTTCAGGGATTTGCCAAATGTCTTGTTAAAGTAAGAAGGTGTGCTATGATTTCTCATAAGACAAATTTATATGCAAGCGGGGGCATCATCTGTGTACACATGGACCCATTCCTTATTTATTTAACTTATTATTTGTGAATAAAATGTAATTGTTTTAGCAGGTAACTATGACTACAGTGATGACTTTGAAGATGATGATGGAGAAGATGGCAGTAATGACGGAGAGGAAACAGACATCGAAGATAATTTAGAACCACAATTTACAGTGTGCCAAAAGGCTGACCCAGATCTTCCATCTACAGTCACAGTATTAGATACTGGTTGGGGCAGTAAAGTTTTTCTTATAGGAACTGCTCATTTTAGTGAGGAAAGCCAAAATGATGTATCTCAGGTTAGTACATTCATGAACTTAGGGACGTAGGGACGACATCAAAAGATCGATGTAGGATAAAAAACTTAAATAAAATAGTTGGGGGGGGGGGGGGGGGGGCAACATTGCTGCAAGTTTTGTTAATCTTAAATTGATTTTACATATATTCCTATTGGTCAATCAATTTTTCCCAAATTAAGTTAAGAGGGAGGGGGGGTGTGGGGGTCAGTGAAAAAACTATGTGAATTAAGTTTTTTATCCTTCATTGAACTTTTGATGTCGTCCCTTAATTGATAATGATTGACAGTTTTTTTGCAGTAGGTTGGTGGTACACTTAAAGTACACTGGCTACCTCCACCAATAAATACTGGCAGACATGAGGTAGCCTAGGTCATTGGAAATGGTGTTAACTACCACCAAAGCAACAAATAGTAATATCATATACTGATTTTAGTTTGTGCAGATAATTTCAGTGGAAATCATACTGTGGATTCATTATAATTCGTTGGATACTAATTTTCTATGATTTTGTGGGAACAGGTTAACCACAAAATTAAATTTTCAGCTAATTACAAATTTTCTATAGGCTTGTATGCAGACCTTAGCAAAACCACAAAATTAAATATCCACGAAAACATACAAGTGTTCCGTTATCCACGAAAATTGATACCCACGAAAATAAATCAATCCATAGTAATATAACCACAAAAATAATGTTTTCCTCATGTGATAAAATTTAGTTTACATGAATGCAAAAGATTCCACAGAAATCAAAACAAACTTATTCATATATTAAATCCCATGTGGTGAACCAACGCCTGTGTGAATCATTTCGTTAGAGTCCCTGAAGTGGATACCTTGGTATGCAGGGTTGTCAAATTATGCAAATGAATGCAACATTAAAATAATACTAAAATTGACAACAACACTTCGAATGGTCTGCAATTTTATTTGCTATGGCTTCATCAGGACAATTTTTATACAGAAATTCTTCCCTGAAGTACTCAAAGTGGTGCAATTTGACGTCGTCATGGTGAGAGAAACAATGAAAAGTGAAAGTAGCAATACAGAGTTATAAATAGATAAGATAAATATAGAAAATTAAGAAAATTAAAGTTTGTTTACAATGTAACTTGAGTTCGTTTTACTATTATATGATACATGAAATTGTTCTAAAGGCTTGGTATCTAATTGGACGAACTTCCCATGGTTCCTACCACTAAGCAAGGCTTCTCTTCCAACCTGGCCATTGTTGGAGGTTACTGCTTCCTGGCGCGTCGGCAACAATAGGAAGATTATGGTCGCCGCTATGGAAAATAAAATTGTCAAAAAATGCTCCCTTGTTTTAAATTATTCATATATTGTTCTACTTAAATAAAAAATTGCTTAATTAAAGATAAGAAGTCATTGTTTTTTGTACATTTTGAAAAAAAAGGCTTGCAAAAAAACTTTGAAATTAATTTCTATTCAATTCAATTGAAAGAAAAATTATTTTAAGTAGAAAACATTGAAAATTAAAATTGTACTAGTTGTGAAAGCATTTTAGGAGTATAGATACATTCTGCCTGTGTTATGTTATCCGTCTGTTATCTGCTCTTGGTCGTGTTGTTGTCTCTTTGGCATATTCCCCATTACATTCTCAATTTTACATGTATGTTTTTAATACAAGTATTTTGTTCACACAACAATTAAAGAAAAAAATGGAGTCTTGAAGGCAATAAATTGCACAAACATTAACTGACAACCATAGAAAAATTGGTATCACCATCTTCAAAAAAGTGCTTCTAACAATGTCTAATGAACTGATAGTTTTCTCTTCAAACAGCCAAAACATGCTTTGTTCAATTGTGAACAAGTTTAAAAAAAAAATGCCACAAAATGTGTTTATAAACTGTTTTTCTTTTCTTCCAGGTGATACAGAGGGTCCAACCAAATGTAGTTATGGTAGAATTGTGTAACAGTAGAGTTAATATATTACATTTAGACGAAGAAACTTTATTGGAAGAAGCCAAAAACATTAACTTTGAAAAAATCAGATTATCCATACAGCAGGTGAGGAGTGGTTGTCATAATTCTTGCAGACGTATTACCATAGTAACATCTGGAATATCAATCTTTCATTAGAAATGTATAATTTGATATGTTTTAGCTATTTCAATTAATCATGCATGATATACAGGAAAACCTTAACCGTTTCTATAGATGGTAACCTGATTTTCATAGTGCCTCCCTTGGATATCATGTATGTTGAGGATGGCCCTAAAAACAGTTTAAGAAAAATCCTACTTTTTGGCTAGGTTTTTTTTCTTCGGATAGCTTAATATGTAGGAAGGAAAAAACACTTTTTTTGTGAAATATTTTCTATGTTTAACTGACTACATTTAGAGGAACATAACTAGCTGCAAAGATTTAGGTAAAATTTAAAAGGCCTTGGGTCAGAAACATATAAATGCTTTAAATGGTCTCATCTTTCATTGCCAAATTAAGTAGTTATGTTACATAAAAAAACTTTATAGTATACTTGTTGATGTTCTATAATATCAGTGATATAAACTTATACCATATTTTTATGTTTTCAGCAATTGCTGTATAATTTAATTTAATACTAGAAATTTGTTATAACTATATATTCTAAGAGAACTAACTCTTGATTTAAACAATAATTTGGAGGGAATGGTCTTGTTGAGAATTGTAGATATGTCTTATATGTTGTGAATTAGAAATTGTTATTATTGTAGAGTGGATTAGTTCAAGGAGTAATGCATTTGTTACTGCTAAGCATGTCTGCTCATTTAACGAAAGAATTGGGAATGGCTCCTGGTGGAGAATTTAGAAGAGCTTTTAATGAAGTAAGTTTTGATTGAGGTAAAGAATGGTCTCGGATGAAATTCAAAATATTTTCATAAATGAGGTCTTTTCAAAAACTAATGTATAATACTTTAATAATATAAACAAATATATAACGGTGTGTGTGTGTGTGGTTGTTTTTTAAAAATTAAAATTTTTAATGCTAAAGATGCTAAACTGTTAAAAACATATAGTGGAAATAGGAAGAATTTCTTTATAATATTTTCCTGAAAGTTTATATAAGGTTTAAGAAATAAAAAGATGAAATTGTGCTCTTTTCATTAAATTGTATACAAATGCTTTAACATTTGTTTAGGGATAAACTTTTTCACACAATTTGATATCATAAACTGTGATTACTTTTAAGTGCATTAAAATTTCTAGTAAAGATATTTATTATTTACAGTTGATATTCACATCTGTTAAAGGTTTAAACAATAGCATTTTGCCATAAATAACTTCAAGATAATAAAGCATTGGCGAAAGAAAACTTGACCAAAAAATACATTGTCAGTCTTACAGCACACGATATGTTAACTTTACATGACTTGTAATCTCTAGAGTAAGAAAATAACTGATTTAATTTGAATTTTTATGCCCCACCTACGATAGTAGAGGGGCATTATGTTTTCTGGTCTGTGCGTCCGTTCGTCCATCCGTTCGTTCATCCGTCTGTCCCGCTTCAGGTTAAAGTTTTTGGTCAAGACAGTTTTTATACGCCCGGGACGGGACGTATTATGGTATACCGTTGTCCGTCCGTCCATGAAACTTTGGTGAATTGTTTATATCTATTGATGTAAGCTCCCTTTCAATTTTTATAAATTTCAGATTTTACATTTCCGTGTTATGAATTTTTATGCTTAAAAAAAGGGGGATTTTTCCAATTTTGGGACAATAACTAACACTTTCACAAAATTTTATGTATGGATGAAAAATTAAAGACAACAAACTTAGTTAAATTTGAGGTAGCCTTAATAGTGCCAATTTTTTTGTGCATTTTTATTTATTATTTGGGGGGGGGGGGGGGGGGTATTTGACAGGGCTCACACTATTTCTAGTTGATCATATAAATTCATTTAAAGCATAAAAGACAAGTTAAAAGAGCAACGGGCGTATCATGCGCTAAAGCGCAGCCCTTTATTGATGAAGCTGAAGTCCAATCAACTTGAAACTTAGTACATATGTTCCTTATGATATGATCTTTCTAATTTTAAAGACAAATTAAACTTTTGAACCCTATTTCACGGTCCACTGAACATAGAAAATGAAAGTGCGAGTTTGAGGTTTAAGTTTTTGGTCAAGGTAGTTTTTGATGAAGTTGAAGTCCAATCAACTTGAAACTTAGCACAAATGTTCCATATGATATGATCTTTTTAATTTTAATGCCTAATTATATTTTTTACCCGTTTTCACGGTCCATTGAACATGGAAAATGATAGTGCGAGTGGGGCATCCGTGTACTTTGGACACATTCTTGTTTGTCTACTGTATTTGGAAATGAAGAGGTAATAGTGAATAGAAATTGAAATACTTGTTTGATACTAATAACTATTGTTTTATTGACTTCAGGCTAAACTGATCCCAGGTTGTAGATTATATTTAGGAGACAGACCAATACAGATTACTCTTAAAAGGGCATTAGCTTCACTATCAGTGTGGCAGAAATTGAGATTAGCATGGTATCTTATCACATCCAAAGATCCAATCAGGTAAACACAAAAATGATAGAGTTTATGAAACAGTTAAAAGTAATAAAGGTTATTTAGAAGGAGTTTATTGATGTGAAAACTGGCCTACTCACAATTTTTGGGCTTCATGTTAAGTTTGTGAATGAAAAACAGTCATTAACCATAAAAAAATCAATAAAATAACCTTTATTACTTATAATTTCAGATAAATAAAAAGTGCATAACACTCACAGAACTATTTTGCCTGTGTAGGAGCTCATAATTGTGACATCATCAAACGGGTCCATACATGTAATAACTTTTCCCTCCAGGCGCTCACTTGATAAGAAAAACTTAATGTTCAACATTGGAAATATATGTGGATGGTTGTCCTCTCAAATAAATTTTATATAATCCTAAATGTTCTTTGGAAGAAATTACATTTACCAAATGTCTAACCCACTGCTGGAAATTAACAGCCTTCATAAAAAATTAAGCTCATCAAGTTGGTACAAATTTGCCAGCTTACAAAATCTAATTCCAGATGTGTCTGTTATCAACTTGGAGGGAATATATGTTATAGATTTGAAAAATATAATTACATATACAATATAAGATATAAAATCAATTCAGTGATGAAAACATTTGTTCCTTTTCCTTTTATTTGCAAAAACAATACCCACTGCATTTTGTGTATAGAATGATTCTATGAACAATTCTCAGGACTTTAGGCTTAGTTATGACTGGCAAATTTTGTTCATTTTATTTTATGAACATTTGAGAATGCTTTTTTCCATTACATTTATTGCTTTCTTTTCATTTGCATTTCTGCTAGAACTAAACGAATTCAGCTACACAGTTTCTGAGGGAAAATAATTATGACAAAAGAAAGAGGGAATGGCATTTATCTGAGCAAATGACAAAAACCCCAAACAACAATAATAAAAACTCACTTAACAGCAACTTTCATTTGGCTCAGTGGTGAATCCAGCCATTTTAAAAAGGGGGGGTTCCCAACCCAGAGTAAAGGGGGGGTTCCAACTATATAATCCCATTCAAATGCATTGATCGTCCAAAAAAAAAGGGGGGTTCCAACCCCCCCTCTCCCCTCCCCCCTGGATCCGCCACTGTGGCTTAAACTTATGGGATAAACATGTACACAGCAATTCTTTTTTAAAAAAAACCCATCACATTGAAGAACCCTGAAGATTGCAAGAACCATTTGATGATTTTATAGGTGATTAAACGTAGGACATTATCTCATTTTTATTTCAGCAAAGAAGAAGTAGAGAAATGTAAGCAGAAAGATTTGCTAGAACAAATGTTGAAAGAAATGACAGGGGAATTCCCTGCCTTGTCAGAAGTTTTTGTTTCAGAAAGAGATGTATTTTTGACCCACTCACTGAAAAATGCCGCTTTGCCTTTAAGATCCACAGAAGAACCACATGGTAAGTCCAAATACTATTTATAATGAAGCACTGTACCTTTTGGATTTTTTAATTTTACTTTTTTTAACTTGGGTCATTGAATCTGCTTGCCTTAAAAAATGGGATATTTTGTTCACGTGAAGGTTCATATCAAGTAAACAATTTAAAGATTAAAAAAGCCAAAATCAGAATAACAATGATTCTATTTCATGTTGCTTTTCATGCCTCACATAGAGGCATTATGTTTTTGGTCTGTGTGTCCCTTTGTTGGTTGGTCTGTTAATCTGTCCTGCTTCAGGTTAATTTATTGGTCAAGGTAGTTCATGATGAAGTTGAAGTCAAATCAATTTGAAACTAAGTACACATGTTCTCTAAAATATCATCTTTCTAAATAGAAAGCCATTTAAGAGTTTTGATCACAATTTCACAGTTCACTAAACATAAAAAATGATAGTGCGAGTGAGGCATCAATGGACTATGGACACATTCTTGTTGAAGAAACTGTTTCTGTTTTACATTTAATTTTAAACCTTGAAAATTATTAATTGGTGTGATTAGTCTTATATAATTGTCAAATTATTCTTTTTCAGTATATGCCAAAATGAGTCAAAAACTATTTGATTGTAAAACTATTGACATTTATTAAAGTGTATATCAGTAAAAGTATACAAAAGAGTGTGTAAAAATTCAATGCTATCATTATTGAGACATAATTACATGAGAAATTCTGATATTTGTAGTATCAATTAATAGTTACAGATCAATAAAACCTATTTGCTCAGGTCTTTATATACAGTGATATACTGCAGCTGTGCTATTTGTGCAGTCAAATTGCATTGACCATATATTCATTGTGTATATCACCTTTTCTTTGATGTTGTTAATTTGTTTCTAGAGAGTTTTATTTATGACATCATTAAAAATACAGGTTCTCAGAATTTTTAAGGTCCAAATTAAATTTGGTTTAAATCTGACTTTGAACCAGAACCTTTATTCTGTATGCCATGTGATTTTCAATCAAGCTCAAGGTTATGATACATATATTAAATAATTGTGAATTAAAATTGAATTATCTTTCTTTCTTCATACTTTACAGAGTTACAACCAACAACAGTTGTAGGTGTAGTGGGAATAGGACATATGCCTGGTATTATCCAAAACTGGCCAAAAGAAAAACATGATCTAAGAGAAATTACTAGGTAATAATATTATAAATAAATGTCTGTCATTCTTTTGCTTAGATAAAAGATAGAGGGATAAGATATTAAAGGTTTATTACACTCATATGTCAAAAACAAACTGACAACTATTGACGTAAAAATACAAAAAAATACCAAAAGACACACAGTTGTCTAAAAAACATAACAAAGAAAACTAAAAATTGAGTAATTCAAACCTAACTGAACTGCTCTTGAGTTTTGTCAGGATTTTATAGGTAAAATTATAAAACTTAAGTGGTAGTATGTATTGTAGTATTGCCATTGACTGTGAAACTTGAACACCAACATATATATATTTAAAACCAGAAAGATATTTACCATTCAATGTGTGTTCCAATTATGGAAAAAAATTAAAGTATCTAATTGTTATTTGGAAACACTGGTAGGGAATGTTTTTATTTGTCTGTTCTGTAATGCATTTTTATTAAGTTTGAAAAATAGAGTTACAGATGAATGAAATGTATGTATAGTTTTTTTAATGTTGAAACAATAATTTACCTGTTTCAAAAAAATATTTTAGGAAGTGAGTTTAATTTAATTTTATCTTTTTTTTCAGCATACCAAAAGGATCTATTGTAGGGAAACTTTTTGTTTGGAGCTTCCGATTGACTTTTATAGGAGTTTTATCTTATGGGTGCTTCAAA
Organism: Mytilus galloprovincialis; assembly: GCF_965363235.1. Taxonomy (NCBI): domain Eukaryota; kingdom Metazoa; phylum Mollusca; class Bivalvia; order Mytilida; family Mytilidae; genus Mytilus; species Mytilus galloprovincialis. The sequence continues at coordinate 41,299,381 of NC_134838.1, forward strand.
GTGTATAAATGGACATTTCCTTATTTATATCTAAGTCTTAGTAAATAAATAATTTAAACTGCATGAAGATATATCAATATTAAAAACCAAGGATTATGTCCATGATGATTTGGACAGTTGAAGGTAGTGTGACTAAAAGTCATATCAATGCTACATTTTAATATGTCTTTAGATATTTAAAAATCTATCTACAACTGGGATTTTAAGAATTGTCTGTGCCTTCACGGAACAATAATGAAAGTGGAAATACCTATCTTTTTGATTAAAAAGATATATGGGGTATACAGTAATGCGATAACTTTGTAATACCTTTAACCTTTAAAAGAACCAGAGAAAACTTTTAACTAATGGTTGATAGTTATATTTTGTTATGAAAATTATTGAAAAACCTTCCTGTTAAAAATTATACAATGGTTTGATGTAGAAGAATCCAAACAATTGGAAGTGGAATACTGTGTTCACCTTATTAACAAATCTCACTACTTTTGTTTAGGTCTTTGTTAAGGTGGTACCCAACACTTTCACTAAAACTAATTTGGCTCGTTTAATTTTCATAAAATTTTGCCAAAGTATTTACTTTGACACTTTAACAAAAATATAAAGATTTTAAAAATTTTGAACCAACCGTTTTGTCAGAAAAATTACACTGGTTATATAGCAATTTGACAAACACCAATTTTGATCATTGAGAAGCTTAATATTCCTTTTACAACACAACGTAATTAAAACGTTTAGCTGACTTTACAGAGTTTTCTCCCTGTAGTGTTAGGTACCACCTTAAGGGGTAATCCTTGATAAGGCCATTATATTTCACCATAATATGAAGTACAAAACATATCTGATACATTTAGGGAAATTTGACATACATGTTATACTAAGGTGATTTCCTTAAAGTTTTGTTCTTATTTTGGTTAAAATTTTAGATGTTTATAGACATATGAAGATGTGGTGTGAGTGCCAATGAGACAACTCTCCATTCAAGATACAATTGTAAAAGTATGCCCAGTTGATTATGAAAAATTTCATTAACCTCCTCTATTGTAATATATGGAATGGTAATGTTCTCAAAAAACTTTTGTCATATATCAATAATACTTTACCACTGTTTCACTCATCTTAAGTGTCAATAGTGTATGATTTGTGTACCCAACGTCAGGAAATATTTTAGATATACTGGGCATTCACAGTAATAATCTCATCAAATGAGGATTTTTGGAATAATAGATGATATATTTGCATACCCCTTACGAGGTACATATGTACATGCTCTTTCCAGCTCAAATATTATTGTACTATACCATAAGATTAATTTGACATATATGTTATGCATGTGTTACTTTGTTTAAGTTTTTGCATTAAAGTAAATATCACTTAAACCTTAAGTGGTAGTTAGTTTTGAAAATAGAATTAGAGGAATATACATGTACCCTTTTTCTATGTAAGTGATCTGCAAATCTATTGCGTAATATAAATGGACTTACACACTTTTGAACTGTGTAAAGTAAGTGTATTATAAGTGTAACATAGTGTACAGTTGTATATTTGGCTTTTTTTCTTAGCCTTGTATATTATCTCTAAAAGGGTAAAAATAAAATGACTTCAAAATGATCAGACGCATGACCTCAAAATTGGTTGATATGATGTGAGGACACAAAGATAATCATAATAATTCTGTATTAATTTTTCTGCAAAATAATAAAGGAGTTAAACCTGGTCTTGCAGACTTAAACCGTAATGTCACTTTAATAAGCTCTTGTTTACCTTAAGCAATTGTGATATATATATAGAGTAATAGTAAATAGCTTTAAATAAATTACAGCAACAATATAAATAAATTGACTAAGAAATGGCGAAGAGATAATAATGAGCTGTTTTTATATGTTTTGTGCATTTTTTCAAAACTAAAATAAACTTAATGATGATAGACTGCTTAACTACTAGTCACAGTACTACTGACTGAAATAAAATGACAATCTTGAATTCTGCTATAGCTTTATATATTTGCACCATTATATTGTTATTTAGCCAAGTGCTTAAATTGCATCATTGGTTTCAAAAGTAATAAGCCTATATTTTTTTCATTTAGACCATTCATCACTGATTTAAAAAGATAAGAAATCGTGTCATGTAACTTGAGTACTTGTAAACCAATATTGTGTTAACATGCTAGGTGTAGACATTTAATTTGTCAGAGTTTTCAATATATTAATATTTTTAAAAAATTGTGCGACTTAGCCTCCCAATCAGAAGACTGGCATTAAAAAAAAGATTCAAAATCGTTAAAACCATATGTTGAGGTTTAAGTTTAGCAACCTTGGTCTTAAAGTCTATTTTTCTTTGTTTAATCTGTAGTTGGAAGGGCAGAAAATTAACTGGTTAATCATTAAGAGATTTGAGAGGCAACTTCAAATAACTTCTGATATAAAATTGAAATAATAATGATTACAAATGAGCTCTATTTCATAAGTATCATGAGTCTAAATTGAATAACCCTTACAATGTGAAATTAGTACCCTGTAAATATAAAGAACATAGAATCAAACAATGCTTTTGGGGTATAAAATGTCACAAAAGTACATTTATTGTCAGGAATATGACTGCATTATTTTTTTTTTTTTTTTTTTTTTATAAAGCATATGGTTTGGTCTTTGCTCTTTCGTAAGCTTGGGTCCCAAGTTAATCCCAAGATTGAATATTTAGCACGATTAAATTTGTGTGATTTTGTAAATAAATTGCCTAAAGATTTCCTAATGATATGGTAAGTACGTGGATTATAAAAACATTAAGGAAGATAGAACTTCTAACTTTCGTTTTAATACGGAGAAGCATAATCATATATGCAACTTATTTGGAAAACTGCTGATTGAGGGACCACTATTACTCTGAAATGTATGAAAAGCTGTCAATAAAAATTGTTACATTGTCACACGGTTATTGGAATTATGACGCTAGTCAAAATAATTATTAATGATATAAAGTTTTTAGGCTTGTTAAGCAGAGACGAGCTGTATTGTATTTTTGCCTTGTATCACACTTTGCACACTTTAAATAAAAACAAAGAGCAAGAGTTTTGGGTGTTTTCAATGATATGTACATAAACTGGTGATTGCTTTGAAGCATGAATGTGTTGTTATTTTTACAAACATTTTTAAATTGTTATATTTTCTTGGTATAAATTTGCTTTCATGCTTGGATAGACATACCTTTCATGTTTTCAATTGCAAGTATTTTGAAAAAAAACAATTATTTCCAAACTTTATTAATCTGCCAAAACCTGAAAAAAATGAGCAACACAAATGTTTGCCTGTTATTTCTTGTTTAAATTTATAATAAAAAAAAACAATCATTTTTAAGTTCAGTTTTTAGCAAGTGGCCAACTGTATATATAATCTTACAAGAACTCTTATTCTGTTGAAATCAAATTGACTTCAACCTTAAATTATAGTTATTTATTGTGTCACTGTTAAAAGCCTATTTCAACTCTATGATTTTTATTTCATTAGCAAAGAATTAAAAAAAAAGCTAGATTAATAGCAAATATAAACAATAAAAGATTGACACTATTTCTGGAATATTCTTTTTATATTTGTAATAATGGTAGTTTTTTGCAGAGACAAGATAAAGTCCAGAGTTCTACTAATTCTTTTTTAAGTTGATAAAATGCAAGTATTACATGTATTATCTAAATTTATAAAGTGTACAGTAAGTAAATATCTTTGACCAGTTTAATTTAACAAATTATTTTGATTTGATGTTAGGTTCTGTTGTTTAATGTATTATATTGTTAGATGTTATTTATATGTGTATGTTTTTTTTACAGAAAAAAATATTATTTAGGTGGTTGTTATATATGAAAAAACAAACAAACAATAAAAAACAATAATTACTCTTCTTTTAATGTGAACTTCAATTTGTCAATATTTGTTAAGAACTGGCTTCACTTCTGATTCAAACAGATAGGGCAGAAGATCTTGTCACAGTACCCAAAACCTACTTATTATTAATCTGGTTAGATAGATAATTATACTCCCAGAATACTGAGTCGGGGTATATAGCAATCCTCATGATCAAACTTCCGTCACACTTGGTTTCCTAATGATAGAAATTAGTTGAAATTATAATGGAATGTTTTGAATCACTAAAGACAGGTTTAGTAGGTTAAGTTCGATTTTCATTGTTTCACTTGCACTGTTCCAGAATGATGCCTTATTAGGTACTTGATTGTTAGAAAGTTCAAAGTTTTTGGGTTTCCATGTGATTAAAAAAGAATATTCTAAAACTATTACATTTGTATTCATGAAGAAAAAAAATGAGTGGGATGTGTTTAGTGTGGCTCAGTCTGCAGTTTTCTATTTTTGGTTCTGTGTACTGTTTTTGTTTTGTTTTTTCTTTACATTGCATTGCCATCTTTTTTTCAACTTGTGAGTTTGAATGTCCCTTTGGTATTTTTCGCCTTGCTTACTCGTTTGATAATTTAAAATCACATACCAATCACACACCAATTTAAATGGTCAACATATGAAAAAGGGTACTAGTAGTTAATATTTGTTGTGGTAATGTTAGAATATTGCATCCCAAGAAGGAAGCTCTAAGTCTCCTATATCCGATAGAAGCGACAGATACTTGAACAGCAAGGTTTCAACAGAAAAATATAGCATCTGAACTAAGCCTTTGCATCGACAAAACACACTCTTTGGGTAGACAATTTACGACAACTTCACAAAAACGACAGAGCAATAGATGTCCTGTTGATAGCTTCCTATCCAGGTCTAGCTAGTACTAACAATCTGCAAGCACTACAGTAAACTAGATAACATTGACACTAAAATGTAATAATTTTTCAGTAATAAAGATATCTATCTTCTTTCGTTAAAATCAAACACTTTGTTACATACACGAGCGAATTGAACTAGTTGAGATATATAAACACCATGAGATGATGACAAGGGCATAAATTTACCACACGTGGCTCTGAAAGGTCATTCGTCAAATACGCCGTATCTAAACATTTGATACAGATATCAGTGCTTACCATACGTATTTCCAGAAATCATCGGTCAAGTACGCCCTCGCTAAACATTGTGTACCAATATCAATGCTTACCACACGGGTTTCTGTTTGATCATACTGGTATGTCAAGTTCGTCCTTATTAAACATTTGATACCGATATCAGCGCTTACCATATCTGTTTCGTTAAGATCTTCCATCATTACATTTGGTACCTATAGTAGTGTTCTCCACACCTATTTCGGGTAGATCTTTCATTAAGTACGTCTTTACTTATTCCAATTATATTACACATTAAAGGTGCAGACACAGAACAGCTACCAATAAAGCTGAAATAAGTATTGATATCCTATATAACACTACAAGACCAATACGACTGAAACAAATATACTGTTGAAACAGTTCATTTTTGTGGTCGGGAATCATACCATATCTACACACTTTATAAAGTATGCAAAAGCTTCAAAGTATATAAACCATTATTGAGAGGGCGGTGCATAATAATTTTCAGGACAATGAGATGCGCTAATTCCAATCGAAATGCATACCAAATACTATTGACTTGCCATTAGTTGTTGTTCTAAAACCGACATTATCACAGACTGTACTTGTTGACGAAGCTGCCGAAACAGAATATCTTAGTCCCGCCTCTTCCACGAATTAATTGGTCCGAAACTAAACCTTTGAGAAGACAACATCAATAAATTGCTCCGATCCTTAAAAAGCGCACATTTCCATAAATAATCACAGAGTCTGCGAAAGTTAAACTGAAATTTAATTTCCGATTTTAGAAGAAAAAAGAAAAACAACACGTTATTAGTTATCAAAGGTACCAGGATTATAATTTATTACGCCAGATGCGCGTTTCGTCTACATAAGACTCATCAGTGACGCTCATATCAAAATATGTATAAAGCCAAACAAGTACAAAGTTGAAGAGCATTGAGAGTCCAAAGTTCCAAAAAGTTGTGCCAAATATGGCTAAGGTAATCTATGCCTGGGATAAAAAAAATACTTAGTTTTTAGAAAAATTCAAAAGTTTTGTAAACAGGAAATTTATAAAATGACCACATTATTGATATTCATGTCAACAACGAAGTGTTGACTTCTGGGCTGGAGATACCCTCGGGGACGAAACGTCCACCAGCAGTGGCATCGACCTAGTGGTGTTATTAGTTATCAAAGGTACCAGGATTCTAATTTAGTACGCCAGACGCGTGTTTCGTCTACATAAGACTCATAAGTGACGCTCATATTAAAATATTTATAAAGCCAAACAAGTACAAAGTTGAAGAGTATTGCGGATCCAAAATTCCAAAAAGTTGTGCCAAATATAGCTAAGGTAATCTATGCCTGGGATAAGAAACTACTTAGTTTTTAGAAAAAAATCAAAAGTTTTGTAAACAGGAAATTTATAAAATGACCACATTATTGATATTCATGTCAACACCGAAGTGTTGACTACTGGGCTGGTGATACCCTCGGGGACGAAACGTCCACCAGCAGTGACATCGACCCAGTGGTGTAATTAATTATCAAAGGTACAAGCATTATAATTTAGTACGCCAGATGTGCGTTTCGTCTACATAAGACTTATCCGTGACGCTCATATCAAAATATTTATAAAGCCAAACAAGTACAAAGTTAAAGAGCATTGAGGATCCAAAGTTCCAAAAAGTTTTGCCAAATATGGCTAAGGTAATCTATGCCTGGGATAAAAAAATACTTAGTTTTTAGAAAAATTCAAAAGTTTTGTAAACAGGAAATTTATAAAAATGACCACATTATTGATATTCATGTCAACACCGAAGTGTTGACTACTGGGCTGGTGATACCCTCGGGGACGAAACGTCCACCAGCAGTGGCATCGACCCAGTGGTGTAATCAGTTATCAAAGGTACCAGGATTATAATTTAGTACGCCAGACGCGCGTTAAATTTCGTGAATCTAACGCTCTTTCCGGAATTTACCTTCGTCAGGAAAGCTCAGAGCCAAATATTTGAAAGGCAAGGATGTATAACAAAATTCATCTAAGGTCAGCTTTACCTTAAGGGGTTGATCGAAACCTTAATTTCTTTATAATATAAAAATTTATAAATGGACAAATTTCGAAAGGATTGTTATAAATCACGTCAGTACCGAAGTACCGAGCTGTTTTTGCGTCTTCGAGCTTACGCTTTGCATCCGAGAGTGCGTTTTCGGCAGCGGACAAATCTTTTTCTTGTACATTGATCATTGACATTGTCTACAGCTTTCTTTGTACCCTGTATAAACTCTTTCTCCAGCTCAGTTAGATCTGAATCTGTTTCCTTTAACTTGTCATTATTTACCTTCAAATCAGACACGCATTTCTTGAAGTCGGAATTTATCTGTTGTAATAAACTTTCGGCGTATGACGCCATTTCATCAATTCAATTTTTGCCTTTTCAGTTAAAGGAAAAAGGACTTTAGCTATGTGTATGTCATCAATTTGACATCTTTGACGAGTTTTTTCATTAAGTAGCTATAAATGCTGATAACTGTTCCAGGCCTTTCAACAGAAATTCTAAAACTTTTTCAAAATTGTATTTATATTTTTCATGAATTCTGGCCTGCACTACTGGCATATTGCCTGTAATTGTCAAGGAACATATTATAATCTAAACCTGTGTTTGTATAATGCCGTGAAATTATTTTTATCTAAAACTGTAGTCGTTTTACCGAGTGTAATTGGTTTTTTTTTTTAAATATTTTACGTTCTTGTCTTCTTTTTTTTCAGCTCTTAAACGTTCATATAAGATTTTGTATTAACACATCGAGCGTCACTGGAGAACATTAACTGTCGAAATGCGCATCTGGTCAGTAAAATTTGTGATTTTACATGTTTAAAAACAGACAGTAATATATCAGTGGTAAATCAATGATATAAAAAGGGGTAATTGTGGTAGGGACCCACCGAAAACGTTGTCAAAAATTGGGGCCCGGTAATAAATAGAAAGGAAATATAATACATTTTGTGATTACAATATATTCGTGCTGAAAAAGCTTGACGATCGTATTGTTAAGTGTAGTTTGCCTATGTTTGAAATAACTTTAGGAATGGAAATAGGGAATGTGTCAAAGAGACAACAACCCAATCAAAGAGCAGACAACAGCCGAAGGCCACCAATGGGTCTTCAATGCAGCAATAAATTCCCGCACCCGGAGGCGTGCTTCAGCTGGCCCCTTAACAAAATTGCATACTAGTTCAGCAATAATGGACGTCATATTAAACTCCGAAATATACACAAGAAATCAAAAATCATACAAAACTGTCAAAGGCCAGAGGACCCTGACTTGGTACAGGCACAAAAATATGGCGGGATTAAACATTTTTTTGTGAGATCTCAACCCTCCCCCTATATCTCTAGCCAATGTAGAAAACAAATACTATCATACGCACAGCAAAACTCAGTTTAAAAGAAGTCCGAGTCCGATCTCAGAATAGGTAACATAAGAAATTAAACAAAAAGACAATGATACATAAATTAACAAAGGACTACTAGCAGTTACTGACATTACTTACTAGGCCTCCCATTAAACTGTTTGAAAGATTATGTCTCCATCATATGAATATCAAGCACAATCTCTCCCGTTTTGTATTTAATATCCAAATAATACTCATAATGAACACAAAAAGTAAAGGCTTTCACATGCATACAATTTTATTGAATAAACAAATAGTTTCATCTGTTAAAGGAAATTTCTTATTAGTTTTTGGTATGAAAGTTTCTTGACTAAAATTCAAAATCATTTCAAATTTCAATATTTTTCGATATTTTTCAAAGTATGCGTCACCTCTCTCAATGGAATCATTTGCTGCTGATGTTTCTTGTTTCTTCTTTATCCCTCCTGAAACTTTGCTTGGTTGTATTACGTACTCCCTCCATCACTGCTTCACAAACTTCTATTCCAATTAAATCACCTCCTGAGGGAATGCTATTAGTCGCCTCCTTAAAGTATGATAGCGCTTTTTTATTTCTTTCATTCTAAACTCTGTTCAATGCTATTTCAGTTCCTTTCAATGATTTTTTATGAATAAATAGCCGATTTACTATAGAATAGGATTAACCTACCTGCATTCATTACAATAAAGAGTATAGCTTTTTGTGCCTCTTGACATCCATTATGTAGTTCCTCGTGTTTCCTCCTGATTTTATGGTCATCTTTTCTAGGATCCAAAGCTACTAAAAATCCCAGGCAGGTGATTCGGTCCATCAAATGTTCGTTTGATATTTGAACATATGTTCCAGTAATTGTACGCACATTATTCGTAACCTGACTGGCCTTTGATGCCTGTTCAAATATGACATCCATAAATGTGTCAGTTACTGGTGCAGCATCATTCGTCCTTTGTTATTCACGGCCTATTCTTGCCTGGTCTACAAATCCGTCAGAGAAGAGTGCAAACAACATTTTGTTAGATCGGACAACATCTGAAAGAATCGGACGAGTTTTCCCCATTGATCTCTTACTTCTGCTAATGCATTGATGCCCTTAACCAATGACTCACGAATAGAAGCAAAATTAATCTTCTTTGATTCAAGTTGTGTCCTGTATATTAAAACTTTTGTCAGTTTTTCATTGGACTCTCGTAGCTCATCATCCGATTTTTCCTGACGTAGTTTTGCATCTCGCAGGGTTTCTTTCGCTAGCTCAATTTTATAGCGAGCATTGTCAATCGCTGCTGTTACTGCAGAAGAACTACCACTCTGTGAAGGCATTTTGGACAAATGAGGTGATTTGTTCTCAAGTTGATTCCTTCCAAGTGCTTTGTATGCCGCTACTTCGAGTTTTTGAAATTCATTCTGAAGGCATTTACTTTTGTTAACAGCTTCCGAAATAACAGCATTTCTATTTTTTAAATCTGCCAAACTTTTAGGAATACCCTTTCACGAAGTTCTCTTTTTTTATTTCTTTCATTCTAAACTCGGTTCAATTGCTATTACAGTTTCTTTTGATTGTTAATCATAAACTCCTTTTGTATTAGTAGATGCTTCAGGAAGTTTTCCTGCCAATTTCCAACAAATCGATTTTTACTGGCTGCAGTAAGCTTTCGTCAGCGATGTTCTGTATTTTAGACAGTGACGTAGGTAACATCCATTTTACTTCATCCGGTGTACCTTGCATAAGAAATTTAGGCATTTTTTACATGACCATCAACGTTACCACTATGAAGACGAATTTGATCCATACTGGTATGTACTTCTTTAAATGCACCCCATCCAGCATGGCTGACTTGAACTAATGATGTTCTGAATAAATTTGGATACCGGAGTAGCTTGAAGCCATCTGTGGGTGGTTTTTCGTCAAGACTAAAGTCTGTGTCGGCTGATTTCAGTATCAAATCTCCCAACAAAGCAATTGCACACGGAGCTGGTGTTAAGCACTGATCCCAATTGATGTTTGGTGCCATCAACATCACATCATCACTTTTTTGTCATCTCGTTTGCATAAGCTTGCTACAACCTTATCTATTTTTGCAATTTCATCTATTACTTTCCTTCAGGATTCCTATAAAATAAATACATTCAGCTGTATGTTTACGGCATATCAGCACTGCCTTTATATCAACAGTTTGAAGATATACGAATACGATATAGATGGTTTATTCTACAATTATACATTTTGCTCGGTCAAATTGCATTGAACGAATATTTATTTGTAATTTATAGTGACTACCGTAAATAAAATTAAATAATAGTTATCAAAGGTACCAGGCTTATAATTTAATACGCCAGACGCAAGTTTCGTCTACATTTTGCCAAACAAGTACAAAGTTGAAGAGAATTTATGATCCCAAAATTCTAAAAATACGGCTAAGGTTAAACAAGGAATACAGGTTCCCGGAAGTTTTATATCATCCGAACCAATTTCAAAATGGAAATTTCCTTATTTAAAAAAAAGTGGATTTAACCTTGTTTTATAGCTACAAATGTAGCTAAACTTCTCACTTGTATGGCAATCGCATAGAATTCCAGTATATTGACAACAATATGTGAGCAAAGCAAACAGACATTATATGTAAAGAATGTCAATAAACAACTGAGCCACAAGCGCGATATAAGCACGTCTTTTTGTGTATGAAGTTTCATGCAATAATTATAAATAGTTTCTGATATACGGCACTTCATGTGGAAAACCCCCTTTTTATACAAAAATCGCAATACCTCTTAAATTAAAATTTTTCAATCATCACCAAAAAGTAAAATTAATATAACTAAGAAGTGTGTAAAGTTTTAAGCAATAATCATAAGTGGTTTTTGAGATACAGCGCGACATGTGAAAAAACACACCCCTGTTCAGTTATAAAGTCCCGTAACTCAAAAAGTTGAAATCTTATTTTCGCCAAAAAGTATACAGATCGTTTGACCATCATAAGAAACAACTATGTTCTCAAGTTACGTTGCGACATGTGGACGCCGGACAGACAGACGGACGCCGGAAATTTTTATAACATAATACGTCCCGTCAATATTTTGACAGGCGTATAAAATTGGAATACAGCCTATAAATAATTGTTTATGTGCATTAGCTAACCTAATCATTATAAAAACAAACACCTATGTCATTAACAAAGAAAAACAAAATGACATGAGGACACTAATCACAAAATTAAAAATTAAAGACAAGACTCCACAAAATGACCACAGCACAATAACTCAAAAGTAGACTGTATAAATAACGAGCACACCAAAAGGATATCACTAAAGTCGCTTTTTGTCAATTTAACGGAATTCTCAATTTAGGAGTTTTCATTTTTCGAAATACTATTAATCTACCTGTTTGATGACATTATGTGCAACACATCATAGTTTTAATTTTGCAGTACGAGATTTCAGAAATGTATACCATTTTAAATAGTTTTCCTTTACTAACTGCCTTGTGCTGTGTTTGAAATAATAATAGTTTCTTTTCCCGCTAAAAAGATGTTTTAAATGGAAAGAGTACTTAAAAATATTGTATCCGAAACTAGCGTAACAAAAGAATTCTTGCTGTATTTAAGAATTGAATTCTTCTTTTTGTAATTTTATTGGGGTGTAAGAGTGTTGAGCAAAGAAACTCAATGTGGATGATCAGCTAAATGAGTTAAGATTGGGTGTCTTTAAGTCAAACATTAGATTCAAATATTTGTGATAACGCATAACCATTATACCATTTACTCTGAACTAATTGACTATTACAATAATGCATCGACTTTGTCATATAGCACAGAGGTAGTAATTTTGAATTTTCTTTAATTCTTTCGCTTCTTGAATACAATTGGGTGTTGTTTCCGTTCAATGGTCGAGTTTGCAGTGTTTAGAATATCATCTTTTGACAGTGGTTTCCAATCCTCAATGATGTTTAATTTTTACCTTAAAACTTGGAATACAAAATATCATCTTTCAAGATTACAGTGGAAGCAATAATGTTTGGAGCAAGGATGTTTAACATAATCGTAATGCGCGTCTGGCGCAAATACAAAATTCAATCCGGGTACCTATGATAAGTTTATCTGTATGTATTGAAAGAAACAATTGTTTTAATCACCTTAATGGAAATACCAATGCAGATGGCTTTTATCGAAGCTTATACGTCGAAACTGGTTTTATAAAATAGATATAAGAAGATGTGGTATGAGTTCAAATGAGACAACTCTCCATCCAAGTCACAATTTATAAGGGTAAACAATTATAGGTCAAAGTACGGTCTTCAACACGGAGACTTGGCTCACACCGATCAGCAAGCTATTGAGGGCACCAAAAATATACTGGTGTAATACCATTCAAACGGGAAAACCAACGGTCTTATCTATATCAAAAACAAGAAACGAGTAACACTTATAAATACACCAACAAACGACAACTACTGAACATCAGATTCATGACTTAGGACATGTGCAAACAATTGCAACGGGTTTAAACATTTCAATAGTACCAAATCTTCACCCTTATCTGAATCAATAGTGCAACATCACAACATAAAAATAGTACGAATTAATAAAAAAAAAAAAAAACAAGTTTGAAGACTATTTACAACGTATTTTGACAATGTACTTCTTCACCTACAAATGTACGAAAACGCGCCAGTCCATGGTAGAACTAGGTAATATTAGATAGTTACATGTCCAGTACAATTCTTAAATCAATGAATTAAATTACCTTAAACGAACACCTTACTTAATCCGAGCATCGAAACACACCAATACCAAGATCCAATATGTTTTGAAAGGGGTGACATTTATTGATGGGAAAAGCTGCAACACCTATTCTTGACTGAAAAATCGCGTCAACAAAGTATATTGCTTTCTGAATATTTTTAAATCTTTTTAATTTTGCATTCTCCTTTTACATACGTTTTAATGCCGACACATATGTAATGTACTATGCTATTTTTGATTTTCAGAAAGTCATTATTAGCTGTTACATCACTATATCATCATGAATATTTTTATATATATAGATTGAACTATAAATAGATTAAAGTAACAGCGATATTGCTAGTATATTTTTGTATTTAATAAATAAATTGGTCATTCATCCGTCTTTACATTCTGTTTATTTATTTTGAAATCAAAGCAAGAAAAACAACATCTTTACTTCTATAAGACATGCCACACTAGAACTTAGTCTGATACAAATATTGCTGATACTAGTAGTCAATCGTTTTTTTACAACAGAATTAGTTCTACAGTTTTTGTGTCTTCGTTAACTTTATGAACCTTAAATGAAGTACCAAGAGTGTACAAGCACTCTTGCTCATTGTGAGAAGAATGCGTCTCAATGTTTCTGGGGCGATTAGAAGAATCTTTTGAATTGTCAAATTTAAACAGGGTACCACTATTGCGTCGAAAATACTCCGCTATACTTTGGCTTCGAGTGCAAGACACCATGGTAGTAAACATTATCTCTTGTCCAGGTTTGTATTTGTTAGTGACATCTACATCAACTCCTCTGTATGTTTCATCTTCAAATTTCTCTAATTCTGCCCAGAACGTAATGGTCATATCAAGCAATAGTGCATAAAGACCCAAAGCTAAATCATCTGCAGCTGGTTTGTATCCATCCTGAAATTCCCTCCCTAATGCTTTGTTTACTTGTTTATACACAAGGTTGCCAGTGTAAAATTCGATGAGTTTCTTGAAAAATGTTGCTTCGTCCTTAGCATGAGCATCTCGAATCTCCTCAGCGGACGCTTTACAATGACCGTACAAAGCTTGGTACAGTTTTACTTCAATTTTGGGCCAAGTGTCCTTTTCATCATCAAATATTTGTTTCATAAGTTCGACTGAATGATTTTTAATATTTGCATCAGGATTAAGTAGTGTAGTTTTGTACATGACAACCTCCAAAGCAAAAAGAGGAAACCCCATTTCAGCAATTTGCTGCCCACATTTTTTTGTTACAAATCGTGGAACATCTCCAAACCTTCTAGACCGGTGATTTTCAATATTTTTGGTCAGAAGCTGTCTAATGTTGTCGTAACCTTTAAGCTTGGCAAGGTCTGTTGCGGTCGAGCTTGGTGCAATCATTTCATCCCGACATTGTTTTGATTTTATGATTGCATCACATGCTTCATATCCAAGCAGTTTGGTAACTATGGTGCTATTGTTCCAAAACACAGCTTGATGAAGTGCTGACCAAGCTCTGTTTTCTGGAATACAGTTTATCAGGTAAGACTTCCTATCGAGAATATTACATACTTCCTCCCAACGGCTGCCTTTTGCTGCCAGCACCATGTCATTGACATCCTTGTTATCACTTTCTATGTCAATATTCATGGTCAGAAGCGTCGCGTAGAAGAAGTGGAAAACAACACGCCTCGATCACCAGATTTTCAACCCAACTAGCAGATACCTGAAAATGAAAGTGTAAAGTATTTAACATTGTTGCAGGCGTGCCATAATAGTTGAAGAGTGCATTAAGCGTACGAGTGACGTCAGTTTTGTTTTACTCAGGAATGACCCTTTGGTCTTATTTCTGTAATTAAAAGACCAACTATTGTTTTTTTAAACATTCAGAGTAGTATCATTTTCTTTATTCTTAGTTACTTCTTTCAGACAAACTCCGTATATTACATTATAATAAGTGTTTAACAGCTTAAGCTACAAAATAAAAATAGCTTGAAATAATAAAAAAAAAACACTATTTATTTGTCTAAGCTTTGAATAGTTGGAGGTGTATTTTTTAGATAAACTAAGGGAAATAGACTATAATTTTTTAATTTGCAAGATATACGATACCAAACCAATATGAAGCATATATTTGAGAAACCGTTTACAAACAAGCTTTTATTACAAAACGTTGTAACAAAAAACACAATTAAGCATCAGTTTAATAAGCACAAAATGCGATTTCAGGATTATTCTCTTAAAACATTTACTTTCACATTGTGCAAGTGGTAGGGGAAATAACGGAATAATTGTAATGTCATGCATAATGTTGTAAACGTGATTTTGAAAATAATTTTTCATCATAAAAATGACTATTTAGAGATTTTAGATATTCATAAAATGTATAAAAAAGAAGACAAAGAAAAAATTGACTGATTTTGTTTTTATTGTTAAAATAGATTTTTGAAGCTTACACTGGTAAGTGATTATTGCGATTGCGCAAATAAATTCAAGCGTATGTAGTTTGAACAGAGGTTGGAAGTCATTATAGTACTTCACAAGTTTTTTGTAACTAACATGTGAAATGTAATGTTGGAAACAGAATTGTGAATATTCAAATGTTGTTATAAGTTGAATTTAAAATATAAAGAACTATATTTATTGTATTAAACAAATCATTATCATAGTGAACTTTTGAGCGAGAAGCGTACCATGTGTAACATGTCGTTTAGATTAAACAAGATATATCATGGTTTATCATGTTATTACACATGTTACACATTAAGTACAGTTTAATGTTGAAAATAAGTCAGAAATTAGTTACGTTTCTTATTTAGAATTGTCATGCATTTTTTGTTTATTAACGAGAGGGAGCTTACTTCCATAGATATAAACAATTCACCAAAGTTTTATTGGAAATCGTGAAAGCAGGTTGAAGTCAATCTTCCCGGGGTAAAGGTATTGCAGAAAACCTAAAAACAGAATTATTTAATTAATAAAGTGACTTAATACACTGCCCCTCTGTTATTGAGGGAGTGAACAAGGAATAATTCCCACTTGCCTCCCGCTTTCAATTTTTTCAGGTGAAGCATAAATTATCTACTATTTACCGGATTTGTAGTCACATAAGCAACTGGACGGGTGCCACATGTGGAGCAGGATCTGCTTACCCTTCCGGAGCACATGAGATCACCCCTAGTTTTTGGTGGGGTTCGTGTTGTTTATTCTTTAGTTTTCTATGTTGTGTCGTGTGTGCTATTGTTTTTCTGTTTGTCTTTTTCATTTTTAGCCATGGCGTTGTCAGTTTGTTTTAGATTTATGAGTTTGACTGTCCCTTTGGTATCTTTCGTCCCTCTTTTATCCTTATCCTTTTTTTATTTCCCTAGCCACCTGGTTCCCGCTCCACTCTCAATTCTCTCAAACCTAACTCCCACTCATTTCCAAGCTTCGATTCCAGAATCGTGTCCAACTAGTGGCATCTTAGATTGAACGAGGTTGTTGGTGAGCTCAGTCGATTCTCAAATTGAGGGGTGTAATGTGTACGAATCGTCTGCATCAGGTAACGGAAAATTTCGAAAATTTGATCTAGATGATCAAACGAATATTTCGTATCTATATATTGTTGTTAACTAGATGGTCAAACGAATATTTCTTTTCTATATATTGTTGTTAATAAGTCACAGTGTAAATAGTTATCAAAGGTACGAGGCATCTATACTATTAAACGAGAAGACCTCATTTTGTGTGTCGCTTCTCTTCCTTCCACGATAAATTAATCATCATGCCTCTGTGTTCTATAGGTAACATGCATAGTCGCATTTGTCATCCATTCTTATGATTATTCAGATTGAGTTATTTTTGGAGAAAAACGAGTCCGGATATTGATTCCGTCATCAGACTGACTTTTAGTCAAAGATAAGACTTCCGGTTTGAAACATGCACAAGTAAAACCAATCGTATGATAGATACGTGAAAAATGAAAAATGAATAAGCTAATCAGAGCGTTCTCCACATCATGGTGTTCATATCGCAAGAACCAAAACTATTATACCTCCTTAAAGAGGACAATTAGTTGTCGCGTTTATCTACATGTAAACTACGATTATACTACTTTAATATATGGAGACTCTCTGTATTCTGTCTACTGTTTTCTTTGAAATGTTTACTTTTTAAGGGGTCATACCAGTTGCATATATATTAAAATAAGTAAAACATGTGGAAACAAGAATGTGTCTATAGTACACAGATGCCACATCGGCACTATATTTACTAAGTTTCGAGTTGATTGAACTTCAACTTCATCAAGAACTACCTCGACCAAAAACTTTAACCTAAAGCGGGACAGACGGGCGGATGAACGAACGAACGCACGGATGCACAGACTAGAAAACATAATGCCCATAAATGGGGTATAAACAAATATTGTTGAAAGTGAAAGTAGTGATTTGGCAAAAATGAAAGTAGGGTAGAGATTAGAGGGAGTCAGGACCTTTTTCGGGACGTCGGGATCGGGTGCTTTTAAGCTCGGGATTTGGGGATTGATCCTTACGGGATCCGGGAATATATTTTTCGATTTCGGGATATGAATTTCTTTAAATTTTGCATCTCGTGATTTCATGTTTTTAAGCCCGGGATTTCGGGATCAGGACCCCTACGACCACCCCATTAAATTACCCTTAGTCGGTCTTGGTCATTTATACAAGATTCATATCCTACCATTGGCATGTTAATAAGGCTCTCAAAAGAAAAAGCACGGATGGATTGTCCTGGAGGTATATTTTATTAGACTATGAATGGTCTATATAAAAGCAGTTAAATTTATTTCATGTTTGAAGCGGTGCAAATTTTTAATTTTGACTTTTACCAAAAGATGCAAAAAAAATCGTCCTACAACAGTTCCCCGCGATTTCGCGGGTGTGTTTTAGTATTATTTAATACGCCAGACATGTGTTTCGTCTTCATAAGACTCACCAGTGACACTCAGATCAAAATATGTATAAAACCAAATAAGTACAAAGTTGAAGAGCAACGAGGACCAAAAATTCCAAAATGTTGTTTAAGCTATTTTAAACACAAAGATAGGTAAAAATAATATAGGAAAATACAACAGACCGCAGCAACAATCAAATCATCACGTCCTTACAAAAATTGACATGCAAACTTTACATATTTTAATAGAAACATGTTTGAATTTAATTTATATTCAAGCTAACGTAGTTATGAAAAAAAATATATTACCTTTGTTGTTATGTACTGAATCCAGCGGCAAGTGATACATTTGGCAAAGGATGTACATGTAAGTGTTTATATAGGATATAGGGTGATGTATCAATTTTCGGAAAATATAAGTTTGTTGGTAAAAACATCATGTGCAAACTTTCAGTGCAATCTGCAAATTATTGGTAATATAAGATTTCTAAATATCCTGTGTAAAAATAGTAGCGGAAATTAATATATTTACTGTAATACTTGTATAAATGTTATATAATAAGTGGCATTTTTATGATTCAATAAATACAGAGTTTCTTGGTAAAACATGCATAATGTAAAACATCATTGTGCATGTTGTGCAAACTGAAATTTACTGGTAAGGTAAGATTTCAAAATATCTGGTGTAAAAATAGCAGCGGCATTTAATTGATTAACTGGAATACTGGTTTAGATATTATATAATGAACAATATTTCTATGAGTTACACAAAAGTCCGATCGTTTGATGTGTTTCGTTCTGCCAATATGTTAAGGTATTCGTGAATCCTCTCTACGACAATTAAATCTTGTAAATCAGAGAGTATTCTTGTCTGTTTTATTTCATTCTCGCAACTTTTAACATGTTTAAGATGTGCAAAGTTTTTCCTTCAACAGATATCAGTACTTAATTGTAACTATAAGATTTCAAAAATATTGTAGAAGAAAAGCGACATATTTCAGACTATTGTCCAGATTTCTATGTTATAGTTATCTACTTTCCTTACATAGTTTCTATTCGATGCACTGACCTGCTTTATATATATATTTAACTTACAAAAAAATATTTTTGTCTTATTACATTTTATAAATTATAAATCGTAAGTCGATAAAACATTTCATCAATATGCCTTAGCAATTTTGATTCATTTGTGTCAATCTATGTTTGCGATGAAAAATATGTACCCAAACTGCCAGTTTTTAACTGCAAATAAAGTCGTCATAGATACAAAGGCTTCAAATTGTGTACGCTAGCTGTGCGTTTGATATACAAAAAAGGAATATTTAAACAGACCTAATGATACTTTTTCCAATAAATCATTACCTAAATAAACACAAGATCATTGAAATGGTTCTAATGTCAATTTTATCAATTTTCATCATAATTTTTAGCATAATTCACTTTGATCGCCGTTTTTGTCCAAATAAATGTGTTGTCTATGGATTCATTATCAACCTTGCTTAGCATCCTTTGATTTCGGAACTTTGCGGCCAAGATTCCCGAAAGCTGAAAATTCGGAAAAGTCCAACACAATATCATCGTGTTTTCACAATATCTTAAAAAAAATGAGCTGGCTTTTGAGCCCCTGGTGTATTTTGGTATACAAATGTCCGTCCATCCGTTCATCAACACTTCGTGCTATCCCTTAATTTGGCTGTAACAAATTCTCATGTTTATTTTAAAACACATCATAAGTATTGGTGGCAAACAGCTATCAGTCTATTTTGAATTTATTTTGTTTTGTTGTACTTTAGCTGTTTGAAATTGGGTATTTTTTCGACATTTCGCACACTTACTCCAATATACCGGATTGATTTCCTCAAAACTTAATATTATAGTTTGGATTAATATAAAGAAACTCGATTTTTAAGATACAATGTTTTTCCGTTCAAAAATTACTCGAGTTTTAATGTTCACTTTAAAGCATTTTTCATATATCGTGCTATGTCTGGATATTTTCTTTAAACTGAATATCATTGTTGGGATTGATAATTTATCAAATTTATGTGTATGTTTCACATGCATGTTGTAGCATAAGTTTAGTTTGTTCGCATCAATTTGCTTGAATTGATTTACTTACAACTTTACAAAATTGTTCTAATTCATGAACCGTTTAACACTGTTTATTGAAAACAAAATATAATATAGTTGTCATTCCTTCGTAACTGCAGGAAAATTGGTACCGTTAATGTTATTATATGTCTTTGGCCGTCAGTGAGATAAACGGTATTTGTTTAAATGTCATGCAATAGCATATATAGTATATAGTATGCTTGAATCAATTTCTACAAACTAAACTCTGTTGTAGGGTATTGGTAAGGATCGGTGAATATACTCTTTTTATCATGAATTGTTTTGGTTTATTCTGAGTTATGCGACTTCGAACTGTCATAAATAAAACCCCAAACAGAAAAATAAATGAACAAATTGCTTTCAAATCGTATCCAAATCTCTTTCAAATCGCGATTCTGCGATTTGTTAGTTCATTTGCTTGCGATTCATTATTCATTAAACAAATCATAAACAAATCAGAATTTTCCAAATTCCCTAAAACTGATTTCTTTGCGATTTCTTTCTATTGTATGATTTGTAAGCAATTTGTTTCTGTTTTAGTGTGATTTGTTTACTTAGAATATCTTATGAAATGATTTGAAAGAGATTTGTTAACTTTGTAAGCTAGAATGGTGATTTCGTTATGATTTGTTAACTTAGAATATCATATGAAATGATTTGAAAATGATTTGTTAACTTTGTTAGCTAGAATGATGTGATTCATTGATGATTTGCTACAATGAATAAAATGTTAATGCATTTCAATTTTCTTTGTTTATCTATCTCTCTAACTTCCGGTTGAGGTCAAATTCAAATTTCAAATACTGTTCTATATTAACTGAACAAAGAAGGTTGCAAGATTTGGAGTTTTATTCAGTTTAAGAAAGATGATGGTGGTAAGGAATCTCTATATTTATAATTTCACATATTCAACTAATACTATTCAAACGTTAACCTTTAAAATTTAGAAACTGTGCATTTCAGTATCTCATTATCATCATGATAATTGTGCACTGTAAGGAATAATTTTCAAAATAAAAATGTGCAAAAGATGTGTAAACAAATCGAAACATTCATTTAAAGACTGGCTTCCAGAGACAGCAGACATAATTCGTACACTGGCAAGTTTAATGTTTTAATTGTGCATGATGTTTACTGACCAGGTCCCGGGCATAATGGGCAAAGCTATATTACAATATAGCAGAATTGGACCAAGACTAAGAGCCATCATCTATTCGACACCATTCTACTAAGTACACGTGGTTGCCCATGTTTTTTTTTTCAAATTTCGTTATAGTCAAATTCTGGAGAGAAGTAAGAGAAACTTACACAAAGTGAACAATTCGTCCCTCATCGCAACCAAAGATAGTATTCCTTTTTACAATTAGATGAGCAGCTATTTAAGATAAAAGTTTAGTGGTTTCAGGTGCAGAACATATTTTTGATCTGGATGTAAATGATTTAATCTGTGAATTTTTGATTGATGCCAATTTATTTACGATTTGCTTATGACTTACTTCTGATTTGTTTAAGATTTGATAACAATTTATTTATAATTTCTTAATAATTTGAAAACAATTTGTTTATGATTTGCTTGAGGTAGGGATATGATTTACTTATGATTTGTTAAAGATTTGTTAGCAATTTCCTTACAATTTCTTTACGATTTGAAAACAATTTGTTTGTGATTTGCTTGAAGTAGGAAAGCAATTACCTCTGATTTGTTAATGATTTCAAAACAATTTCTTGACAATTTGTTTATGATTTGCTTATGAATCGTAAGCGATTTGTTCGTGATTTGTTATTGTGATTTGTTAGCTCATTTGCATGTGAAATTTTATCACTTTCAAATCACAAAAAAAATCATGATTTGTTCCTCATTTTTGTTTGTTTGGGACAATACTTATTTGCCTCAAGGTAGCTGCAAGCATGTTTTTCTACAGATTTATTTTGTGACAAAATGCCTTTTGTATCCCATTTTGTTTGAAATTTTATCCAATTTCAAGATGCATAATAACTGTATAACATGCGGTTTTGGCGCAGTTCTTTATTCCTTATACTCTTTGATTCATTATCATTCGTTGAAGTACGTATTTTCATTAATTTCGAGGGTAAATATAAATCACAAATATTAATGTCCCGCGAACAGTCAAATTTGTATAAGCTAGTCCTCAAAATCAAGAAATCAAATGTCCACGAAATTACATTTTTTCTCAATCTATGAAGATTGGTATCCAAGAAAAGACTGAATCCACAGTATCATGAGTATGAACGTAATTATTTGTTTAAGATCTGTATCTAATATGATAACAAAGCTACAAAAAATTTGTTCTGTAACGGGCATAATCAATGCCTAAATAAACATTTATAGACCCCTTAACAGATTCAGCTATTTGGTTATGAACAGAGGGCAACTACTTTTTTTTATTTATATAATTTTATATATTTATTTTATATAAGACGAATATCGATATTATACTTGTGCATCTTTTCGTTATTTTATTTTTTCTTGTGATTTTTCTGTAAATTTAGAAAAAACGGATTTGCAAAACAAAACACATTTTCTTAAAAGATGACATGTGTCTTGAAGTTTGCATTGGTTCATAGTTAAACATATATTCTGGAAATCACTTTCTTGTCATGATGTATATTTATATCTGTCACATTTAGAATTTTCTATAAATAGATAGATGCATTGATCGACAAGATGCTTTATCTTTACTTTCGATTCTTCTTGTTGCATTACTAAACATGCATGATTTTTTCAGTGTTAAATTATAATATTATTCTACAACAATTACAAAATCATAAATAATCTGGTTCCTACAACATGTACAACCAAGAACCGAACCAAGAACAAAGTTTAACATCTACAAAAGTAAACAAGAGGGTATAGTCTGACACATGTTACACTACAGAAAAATATAATGTATTGTAGCCTGAAATTGGGGCAGGTATTTTGCATGTCTTGCAGAAAAGCTTGCCATAGTTATTCGTGTACACTCAAAAAATAAATAGTTCGTATCCCTCTAATGGAAGAACAAAAATTTACTAACGAAAATTTAAAGATCTAACATTGTTCGGCTAAGTTTATGGGTAAGTATAAAATGTAAATTGCTACTTGATCTCTGTATAGACAAAGGTTATCTGATGAAGAACTTTGTCGAAAAGTTGTCACTGATACTTATAAAAAACAGTGAATGTTAAGCAAATAATCAATAAGATTAAAAAAAAAGTACTTTTTTAAAAACAAAATATGATTTTTTTTTCGAAATTTTGTTTATCGAGACATATGATCGTGTAAAAATATCTGATAAGTAAATTTACACTTCCAAAAGTAGCTGTTGATCAAACACATTTGGGTCAGATTTTTATGTGTAACGCGGTTTGAGGAAAGCGTATGGAAATATAACTAGAACAATTACCTGTGAATCAAAACTTGTCTTTAAGCGGGTTTAATGAATATAAATTATTAGGGACAGCTAATTTTTAAATGAATTGAGTGATTGAATTATTTCTCAAACTTGATGCCTAGACAAATCACACCAACCTAGAACACCATCGGCCATCCCAAGACAAGAGTATAACGGAATGCAGTCGCTAAACTTTAAAAGTTAAAAAGAAAATTAGATGAAGCAATAAACTTCTTCCATCGTATTAATTGATCAAAGACAAATAAAAGAACACTATAACACTTAGTTAAGATTATAAACGTCAGAACACATAATCTATATACATCAAGACCATCATGTATTATTTGTGAAGTTGATACGGTTAAATTACAGAGCATTATATCATTATGAACTTTATTATAGCTTTTTGATCAGTATGAGTGTTGTTCATGGTTGAAACCAGTACAGTGATCTGTTGCATTCTCATTTCAACATTGTTCGTTGGTCTTTAATGGATATTCGTATCATTGGCAATCTTACTAAATCTCCGTATTTTCGTATTGAATTAACCGAAAAAGTTTTGTTGCAAGCAAACTTTTTCAAAACCGCATTTATATTTCTAATGAAATGTTTCCTCCGCTACTGACATATTGCCTGTAATTATAATGGAATATAT
This sequence comes from Mytilus galloprovincialis, assembly GCF_965363235.1. NCBI lineage: Eukaryota > Metazoa > Mollusca > Bivalvia > Mytilida > Mytilidae > Mytilus > Mytilus galloprovincialis. Next base: position 41,323,590 of record NC_134838.1, read on the forward strand.
TTAAGACTAAACCTGGGTTAGTATGATGGAGATAAATTGATATTATGTAATATTTTTTTTTATTTTCCCGAGTTCTTGTAATTATTTTTCATAAATGTTTTCCTGTTCTTAATATTTTAGGGTTGACATTTTCGACACGATCCAACATGACGGTGGATTCTACCCGAACAGGATGTGTTTTCCCTTACTTGACTTGAGATCATTATGGTTTTTGATGGGGATCGTGTTGTCAATTTTTAAGTTCTCTGTGAAGTGTTTTGTAGATGTTGTAAAACATTTTTGTTTTCTTAATGCCTAATGTGTTTCCTATTATTCTTTTATTGCCTTCATTTGGTTGTGAATATATGACTTTTTTTAGCTCCTCAACATTTGCATATTAACTTGGTCTTGAGTGATAAAATATTTTGGCCTCGAGTGTCACTAAATACACTTTAATTTTCGAAATGCTCTCCTGGTGCAGCAACATTGGTTCCGTTAATGTTATTACATGTTCTGAGCTCAATATAGAACAATATTAGGAGGATCCAGGATGTTATAAAACAGTATATGGTAGGAGGAGTCAATAACAAACGTTTTTACAAAAAGGCGATGTCCAGCAGTTAAAAATTAAAAATAGAATTAAAAAACACATCTTGTCCGAGACCACAATTATTTCGTAGTGCATTTCTTTTAGAACATAAATGAAAATTAAAAAAATCCCACTTGCGCTTTCTCAATGAAATTTTTACAGTGTACTACTTTTGGGACAAATTATATCAAAATTATAGAAAACTTCATCGGCTCTAACTCAAAATATGAACAATTTTATGTTTAGGGCGTCTTGGAATCTTTTGACAGCTTCCGAAGTGCTAGTTTTTAACCTTTTTCAACTGGACCAAATCACTACTTTCCTTTAAAATTCTGGACCCAAATTTTTTACAGTGTAATTTAACCCCCCTTCTTGCCATTTGAGGCATAAAACATGGAGAAATAAATTGGGAAGGGGTATAAAAAGTATTGGCAAGTAACCCACTGTCAACACTAGGGACTATATTTGTGGACAATGAAAATCAAGGGACGACAATTGTGGTCTCGGACCATCTGACACAATTGCATGGCTACGCGTAGTATGCGCTCTATATGTTTGAGTGCATATTACATTATCAAGTAAAACGAAATATCTGTTAATGTATCAGTCATAATTGGGTGTTCAAGTGTGTGTGCAGTCATCAGGGATGGGGTCGATTACTTTAAAATGTAATCGATTAAATTACAATTACTTTCGAGTTCATTTTTTTGTGATTTTACTTTTTGATAATAAAATGTAATCGATTGCATTACAATTACACCTTATTTCAAATGTAATCGATTACATTATACTATTTTTCTTTAAAGTAATCATGATTACTTTGGATTACTTATTATTACATTGTAAATCGCAAAATCAAAGAATTTCTTATAACTTTTTATACTCACAAAAAGCTAACTTTGATGATTTTTTTAAAGCCTGAATTTATTCCTCTTTATAAAGAATATAGACAAGTACAGTGTAACATGTGTAAAGTTTGAAAGCATAGCTATAGACAAGTGTCCTTTCTCTATGTAAAAAGACATAACTTTGTTTGTTCAACAAATTTTAACCAACTGCCTAATTAACAAAAAACCAGTAAAGAAAAATCAATTTAATATTATGGATCGCCACACCTGTCTTATGTGTAACTCTGATATTACGTTATGTTGTTCTATTATTACTAAATGATAGTTTGTCTTTACATAATATGGTTTTGACATTACGTAATGATGTTTTGATATAACTCAATATGGAATAGTCATTACATAATGATATTTCGATATTACATGATATGGTTTCGTTTTGACTTGATATAGTTTTGTCATTACTTAATATGGTTCTGTCATTACTCGATGTGGTTTCACCATTATTTAATGTGGTTATGTCATTATGAAATGTGGTTTTAACATTACTTGATGTGTACATGTATGTGACATATTATAATGTAGTTGTTTCATTACATGATGTGGATTTGCTATTTCGTAATGATGATTTGTCAATTCTTTATATGGCTTTAACATAACGTAATGATGTTTCAAAATTTGACAATTTTACACTACATGATGTGTTTGTTTTATTAAATGATGTGGTCATGTCATTCTTTAATGTGGTTGTCCCATTACTACTACAAGGTAAAACCACGTGACCATTAGGGAAAAAATATGTTCTTTTTTTAGACCGATTTCCATATGTCGTATGTGTAATGCGCTTTGGATGAGTACCGCTATCCATTAAGTTAAAGTTCAAATTAATAGTTGTTGTTCATAGTTATTCGATATGAAAAAGGAGAACGACAGACAACATTAAGAAAAAAGTACTAAAACATTTACAGTAATTCGGACATAATTAAGGGGGATATTCCAAAACCACTTGCCGGTTTTTCCTTAGTTCTCAAATGGAAGCAGTATTATAATAAGTTCGTAAACGATTCCAAGGAACACTGCTTTATCTTGGTCTTGAAGAATAACTCCTATACAAGTTTTATATCAATTCATGGAGGTTTACAAATTTATCATGTCAAAATAGTTTAATTCGGTAATATTCAATGCAAAAAAAACAACTTATATAGAAATAAAAAAAAATGTGGTATGATTGCCAATGAGACAACTCTCAACCACATACCAAATGACGTTGAAGTTAATATATATGTGTGACTGTATGGTCTTTAAGAATGAGAAAAACTCATACCACATAGTACGCGGTTTATTCTTTAGCGTGTATCATTTGAACATATGAATATTAAACTTTTATTTTTATTAATTGCAGTTTCTGGTATACCACGCACTACTTGAACAAGAACTATCTTTAAAAAAATATATCCGACGTATTTGAATTTGAGTATATGTTTAAAACTATCATTTCGATAACCTTCAGAAGCACAATGACTTAATAATGCAGGACCTCTCTCATTAAATCTCCATCTGAAAAATGTAACTACAAGAAGGCGATTGTAGTGCACTGAAAACCTGCATAGTTTGACACAATTTGTCCTTGGTGGCAACGCCCGTTCACTACCTTAATCTTGTGAACAACTATCTAAAAATCAATGAATTACCAACAAAAGAACGTTACAAATTGTTTTGTGAATATTCCGATTATATTTAAATAAGTGATTTACCATTTAAATAACGTTTTCTCTGTTTGTGTTCAGTATTCTCGGTCCTCGTATCTTTCTGTTTACATTCACCAAAACCCCGCGGAAATCTCACATGCGTAGGTGCGTTCTAAAATACATGTTCGTTCGTACAACAAAGTTAACATTAGAAATTATATAATTGTCCCGAATAAACATCTGTCATGGATGCAAAGAGCTATTGGAGAAGCAATTATTTTAATAAAAATATAAATCTTTGTAAGATCTAAAATGTAGATCAAATATTTATAGTTTTTCACTTGCTTTCCATCACGATATAATTAACGCGACGTTTTTTCAAACACAACCAAATCACCCACCATGACAGAATTTTGTCCAATCATAGAAAGGATTTTCAATCATGCGTATTCTGTTGCCATAGTTAAGCGTCCGTAAGTTCAAAGGGCACAAACCGAAACTATACCGACTACGTCGGAAAAAGAAAAACTTTTTGAAATATTTGTTTCACAGGTGACGACGGATAGGTTACAGTTGTCGTAACCACAATCCAATCATCTTTTCCTCGAATGTAAACTACCAAGTAAAACCAAATCACTGGGTTTGTACATTCACGAATAACACGACGGGTGCCACAAGTTGAGCAACATCCGCTTACACTTCCGGAGCAACCGAGATCACACTGATGGATTTATGTTTCCCAGTCATCCTGATCTATTGAGTTGAGCAAATCAAAACTGTCTTTACATTTTCTTCTTATGCCGTGCAATTATACAATAGGTTAGGTTAGGGTTTTATACTTACATACAAGTTATAAACTCCGCCGCGTGCACTTTCTTTATATGCCTGCCCAAGTCAGGAGCCTGTAGTTCAATAGTTGTCGTTGTTTCATGTGTGTCATATTTGTTTTTCGTTGATTATTTAGCTATAAATTAGTCGTTAGTTTTCTCGTTTAAATTGCTTCACATTTTCGCGTAGTGGTCTTATGTGGCCGACTATACGGTGTGTTTAAGGCTGTTCGGTTACCTATGATTGCTGGCATCCACTGCATTTTAACTGGTGGATAATGTTCTCATTGGCAATCACACCACATCTAACTTTATTTCAATTTCTATGTTGTGTTTTGTATGCTGTAAATTTGCTTATCTTTTGTACGCATACTTACACCTGAACCCTCTTTTCGGACGCAAAAAGCAAAAGCAAAAGCCCTTGATCCGCGATAAAAAAAAATTAAAAAAAAAAACTCATATTAAATAACTCGAATTTCAACTCTTAATCGTAATATAAATGAGACTCAAATAAGGGTTTACCTCGAACTTTACGTCGAAAGGTGACTCAAATTCAAAGTTGAAGTCGAATTGTAATTCGGAACTCTATCTTTAAATGTGACTCAAACTCGAAGTTCAACTCGAAACTTGGTATGTGGTTGAGAGTTGTCTCGTTGTCAATCATACCACATTTCTTTCTTTCTTTATAAGTTTTTTTTAATGCATTAAATATTACCAAATTAAACTGCTTTGACATGATAAATTTGTAAACCTCCATGAATTGTTATAAAACTTGTATAGGAGTTATTCTTTAAGATCAATATAAAAGCATTATGTAAAGGCAAACTATCATCAAGTAATAATAGAACATCATAACGTAATATCAGAGTTCCACATAAGACAGCTGTGGCGTTCCATAAAGTATAGTGTTATTGTCTGTGGGGACATAATTGATAAATAAACTACTTCCCTTTGATTTAACAAACAAAAGGTGAGCATGGGTATTAAAATTTTATTGTCTTAATTGCAATATCAATAAAGTTATAAGTGGTATATTGTCAATATTTATATAATTGTTTTGAAACATTTTAATACTTGATGTAATTAGAAAGCACATATCATAAAATTTATGGAAAACACAATGTTTTCAAATTGTCGAAAAATTAAATCTGGTATTAAATTCCATTTTGAATAATGTGGGCTCATTTAGTTATGTCGCCCATCACAGTCAAATTGGAACTAAATGTTTCCTGCTTTTGAATTTTAATGTAGTTTTTTCAAAATAGTATGCAAACTTATAGGAAATTGGAGTTAATATCAAAAGTGTTCAATCAAGTAACAAAAAAGGCCTTCTATGTATATTCTTGTATCATAAGAGCTTAATCTCACAACAAAATATTGGAAAGGCAAATCCCTTTAGTAAACTGTTAAAAAAATAAAACACTTGGTTATACAAAATCTGTTATATAGATGATGCAATTTATCACATTAAACAATGTCCCATCATAGTGAATACTAGTTTCATGATTTTTCATTTATGCTTAACATTTTCTTAATTTCATATTGTCTATTAAAAACAATTTGCATATACATATAAGATTTGTAATCTTATAAAGCATGTGAAGATAAACATCCGCGCCCGAGGGTTCGCTTCTTAAGAGCCTACATTTACCGTAAAATTTGCAAAGGAGTAAGTTCGGTAAGTGCCATATTTGGCCTCAATTATAAAGTTCATGGTTACAAGACAATAATTGTTTTAAGTTGCCTTAAAGACATGTGAAAAAGTTAAACAGAGCTGTTTTTGTCAAAGTTTAATTCTAACACAACGATTTTTACATTCCAAAACGGTCAAGATAAGGGATTTTGGTGAAATTTGACAAAATCAGAGGGATTTCAACCAAATAAAGGACCAGGAAACATAGAGCGCAGGCGTCGACAAGCTTAATATTCAAATAAGACATGTTAAATGTCTTCACAAACATTATTCTAAAAGATCTTTGTTGTCCACGTATGCGCTCTATGTTTCCTGTCAAATTATCTTTGGAAATTTACCCATTTTCATTGATTTTTTCGTTAAAAATCAATATGAGTACAACTTGTGACGTCATAATGAAACGCAGAAACGTAAATTTTTAAACAAAATGGCTTATATCCTATCTAGTCAATGTATTAGCTATAATTTATCGTGATATTGGTCAATAAATCCGAATTTGAAATTTACGCTAAAAAAGTGGGCCATTTTAGGACCTTATCGAACATACTCCTTTGGCGGTGAAATTTCTTATAATCTTCTGCGAAGTTTTCGATATTCTCCCAGTCTATTTATTTTCCTGCTTCCATTTCGATCTTCGTTTGAAGTTCCGTATTTTTTGTACTTTTTTTATACTACACTTTTTTGCATTTCGTACCCTTTCCAGTGCTGATTTATTCGATTGCACTTCACTACGAGCAGAACTAACGTTGAACTTATTGGAACAAAACAAGACTGCTTCTTCAAATGCTCTGACGCCTTCTACTCCCGTGCCAACACCGGCTGCCATACCAGCTATACATACGGGCGGAAAGAAAATTGTAATAAAAGCTGAGATGAACTTTATCTTATACTGAATAGAAAAAATAAAATAAAACCATGGAGTCACCGTTCATTTAAGCTCACCATCTACCTTCGAAAGAAACACGCATTTTTGTTAAAGTACTTTTTTCTGTTTAAAAAAAAAGAGAAAAAGAGGTAATATCGGAATAAAAAAAAAGAACTTTATTACAGAAATCGCTTAATTTGTTTAGTTTAAGTACAGCTATTTGAAAAAAATAATTAAAAAATATAGGTCACCGATGAGTTAAAAAGATAATTCCGTTTTAATGCCAAAAAATGGCATTTTTGCACCAAACATGCCAAAGGGAGATAACTTGGAGCTTTTTCAATGATATAAAAATTTAAAAAGTCATCTGGGGCCAAGATGAACTCACTTTCTGGTTGATTTATGCACCATATCATAAAGTTACAACTGATAGTGTAATAAATAAAATTTGCAAGGAAAAAAAATTTGCAAGAAAATATTTTTTTTTAAATTTGGCTGAAATTTTTGTACCCTCGAGCCTCCTTAAGTGCTCTGTAAAAGCTGATAAATGTCCCATAACTATCAACAGAACTTCTAAAACTTTTTCAAATTGTTCTCATGAATTGTGCCCTGTACAAATTTGAATTAAATTCACCTCCTGCTTTATTGAACACCAATTACTTTATCGAAATTTGTGAAATTAAATGTCAAGAAAGTTCGACGTGACCAAGTTAAGAATGTTACCTCATTGTCATTACACCTTTTCAACAATTGCCTACAACGACAGGTGTGAGCGTGGAATTTTAGGGGTGGTATCAAAAGTAATAGAAACTATCGCAAACGTAAACTTATAGGTAGTTATTTGGCCTAATGTATATAACAATTGGAAGATGTGGTACGATGAAAATACGATTAAATGTTTGGCATTAATTTTCCTTGAAATTTTCTGGCTTACGATTGATCTGAAATGTTTTACCTTTTTCTGTTATACTCACCACATAATTGTATTAGAACTAAATCTCCACACTAGTTCATTTTTTATGCTTAGTCGCAGCATGGACTATACTTTTTCTTTCATTCCTCAATGTTCCGTAGAAAAACCGTCCATTATGATATGTTTTAACTATTAAAAATATTTTTCATGCAGCAGATAAGCATAACAAAGGAGTCAGTGCATTGTCACTGAATACATAATTTAAATGAACAGCAGATTGGAGAATGAAAGGAAAAATCGCTTGAAGTGTCTTACAAGCTGTTTCACATTCAGTTGTTTTATAGAAATTATTTTTTATTCAAACGCGCAACCAACCAAAAACCTCAGGTGCTCCAAAAGTATTTACAGGTTATGCTCAACATGTGGTACTAGTCGTGTTGCTCATTTAAGTACACATTCGTGGTTGAGTCTAATTCGGTAGGTTACATTCTAGGAAAGGAGGACGAGATTGCGGTCATGTCCCTCATCATCTGTAAAACGGATATTCAATAATTATCAACCAACCATGATGGTTTCTATTATATTCGCAAAGAGATGGTGTCAACCTCACGACTTGGAATTCTTGGTTCAAAAAATGGCTTGTTGACAGCAAACGTTTTTCATGTATATCAAGGAATCACGAAAGGAAATGCAAGTTCTGGGGTATCCTTTCAATGTTGAAGAAAAAGTCTACATGCTGGTGCTAATGGAATGTTACTACATAGAAATGAAAGGTTCACAATTGGTCGGCTGAAATCATCTTTTTTGTCATAAAGTTTTGTTTTCAACCGATTATGTGTCAATTTCTAGATGTAAGTCAATATATAAGGCATACTTAATGGAGCATGTTGCATCCTTTGTAAAACAAGGTTCGATCCAATATTTCTACATAATGAAATCCCGCGGTACTAATTCGGGAATATGACAGTTATTATGCATTCGTTTGATATATTTGAGCTTTTGATTTTGCCACTTGATTACGGACCTTTTTCCTCGGAGTTCTTAATTTTTGTTATTTGTGTTATTTTACTTTTTATCTTATAGTCAATGGGATAGAAGCGCTCACCATAGACATTACACGTTTGATTATGAGGTGAGAGGACATTATCTTTTAGCGAAACGTAAGTGGTCTGACCAATTGATAAAAAGGTTGTGATAACGACTATATAAACTTTGATGGCAATCAGTTCTCTAGAAACATCTATATTGAGAGATTTAAACAGCCATATGGCAACATGGAAACGGCAAGTTGATTCCAAATTATTTCCCGTTTAGGAAGTATCTCTTCATTAAAAGGGATGCCAAGAAGCGGATAACTATCGCAAACAAATTAGCAGCAATGAGACATTGTCCTTTGTCATTAAAAGTTGCTTGTAATTTTAATGTTATCGAAATTATCGACCCAATGTATGCACACCACATCTTCCTATATCTATATATGTACAGTTTATATAAGTTAAGTCATGCTTCACTTTTTCATATTTATAACGAATCTATAACGTATCATTGACAAATAACATTTTATTCAGTTATTGTTGAATGCAGTCAATTGTTTTACATTGTCATATCGGGGCCCTTTATAGCTGACTATGAGGTATGGGCTTTGCTCATTGTTGAAGGCCGTACGGTGAGCTATAGTTGTAAATGTCTGTGTCATTTTGGTCTCTTGTGAACAGTTGTCTCATTGGCAATCATACCACTTCTTCTTTTTTATAATCAACTTTGAAGTTAACCGGATCGTGACATTCATCATCGCACATTACGTGGCGCGCGAAACAAATAAGTGAACTTATACAGCCATGATACTCTGTAAGGTATATAAGCCTTTAACAGTCCATTCTGTAAAATATTGGACAGATCTGAGGCAAAATTTAACAGAAAGGACTGTTAGAGGCTTATATCTTACTTAAAACATTGTTTAACACGTCGAAAAAGGTAAAATAAAAGAAAAAGCAAGCAACGATTTATTTTCATCAAGTATGAAAATTGTTTTGTAATAAACTTTCTCTACATAAAAATCTATCCTTCATTGTGATCCCTTTAAACAATAGCTTATACAAAATAGACAAAAAGAAAGCTGAAAGTAAACAACAGGTATTGATTTCTACATGAAGAATAAGACACAGGGTATGCGTATTATGATTTTTGCGTGCGTAAGGATAACTCAATATATTATATAATATTTCAAAATGTAGTCATCTGCTATTAGTTTCTTGTTTTACTAGGTGAATGAGAAAACAGGAATAGCATATGAAGACAGGTTTTTGTTGAACCATATTGAGTGCACCGCAGTCGATTTTATTTCAAATATCTAATTAATATGAACGAATGAAGAGATAACAACATACAGTCAGTTATATTCTTTTGTTGAAATTTTAAAAATACTGTTATTGTTTACCCAAATGGTACCACCTGAATCCCCCTTTTTTTTCTGCAAGGTCGTGTCGCTCGTTTTCTGTTTATAAGTGTAGTGAGTCCCTTGTGGTTTTTTTTTTTTTTTAATTTTACCGATACTTAATTTTGTCTCGATTTTCTTTAAAAAAAAAAACTTGTATAAAACGATCAATGCGTAAAAAGTACGTATCGGTCACACGATTTGTTTGTTTGAAAGGTAAAATGCGATAATGTCTTCCTTTATTCTGCTTCCCATATTCATCGTCGTTCATAGGCGAAGTGGTGCATTATATTCTGAATCATATTTAAGCAATAATATCAGACTTAAAATACAACAACTTGTAATAAACGTCGAAACCTGAAAATTATAAAAAATATTATAGTCCCTAGTTCATCAAGGAAGTTCTAGATTCGCACTTTGTACACAGTTAGGTTGTTCATGGCCCTTGTATTACGGCATGATCTATCAAATTTTGGAAGCATTACTCTATTGCTTTTTTCATTTTAATTGTTGTTGAAATTGATGTTAGGAAGAATAAGAGCAACACCAGAGGTCAATTTTGATAACCTGAAGATGGACGAGGATAAATCTTTTAAAAAAAGAATTTCATAGGCAACAAAAACAAGACTTACAACGAGCATAATCAACTTATTGAATTAGTGCTAAAAGAGACAACTCAAAAACATGAGAAAAATGGCTGTGATATAAATATTACTAGTGTTAAAAATCAATTTGAAAGTGAATTTTTTCCTCAAGAAACCGTTTTGATCAGTGACAAAATTATTGTATTGGAAGGTGACTTTGATAAAATGTTTTCTTTTAATTGTCATTTCTTCTTTTTTTGTATTTTTTTACAGGATGAAAACAATTGGGGTAATTAATACTTCTTTTTTATTTCAGTGATTGCACTATCAATTACCTGTAAGAATCAGTTATGCTATCTTTAGCTCTACAATATTTTTAAGAAAGAGAAGGGCTATTCTTAAAAATATAGGACAGCTAAAGGTAACATAATGGTTTCTTACAGGTAATTGATAGTCCAATCACTGAAATGAAGAACGGGTAAATCAATAGAATGACGTCACAACAATGTTTTAATCTTTTATATATTCCATGCTTTTACATTGGTTAATTAAACTTGTCCTGAACAGTTATTAATAGATTGATTTATCTAATCTGTTTAAGAATCGGTAATTACCATTTCCCTTCAAGTGCACGTTTGTTTACATTCTTACATCATGCGCTGTGCGGCGACTGCATACGGGAAAATATCAGTAGATTAATGTACAGGTAGCACGGTAGTATTTGCATTCCAGAATTTAGGTTGCTTTTTTGTGTACCCTGTGTCAATGTATCTGAACATTGTGATTGATAAAATAAAATACAGTATCAACTGAACATACTTTCCAAAACTGAGGGATGAATCAGGTGTAGAAAAATATGAAATAAATTTACATAAAAGTGATAATGAAGTTTTGAGAATTGTTTTTTAAATTTGCACTGCATGATAAAAGACAAAATAGCAAAAAATTAAACGGTCATGATACATATTCAAATTTATTACTGATTAGTATAATGAAAGTACTTCAGTTAACTGTTTATGTAGAATTTTTTGGAAGTGCTAAAAAGCGGAGAAAATCCTTAAAAGGCTATCATTATCCTTTATGAGCCAGGAAATACTAACGTTCTACCTTAAGTAAGGCAATTAGTAAATGGTAGTATATCTATAAAGATTTTGATAATATGAAGGAGTTTTCTTACAAGATAGTTTACGCTCACTTGTTTTATAGAAATTTGAAGTTTCGTATGACTTTAAAGTCAATATTTCTCAAGTCAGGAATCTGTAGTTTAGTGGTTGTAGTCGTTTTCATGTTTGTAATATTTGTTTTTATCAAATTGTTTTGCTATGAATTATATCGTTAGTCTTCTCAAATGAACTGTTTCATGTTTTTCATGTTGTGGCCTTTTATAGCCGAAAATATAGTACATGTATTTTTATCATTTTTATTTTGAAGGCCGTATAGTTGGCTTTAAATGCTTACGTCCATTTCATTTAATGTTTAGTGGATAGATGTCTCCTTGCCAATCATACCATATCTCCTTATTTTTATATTATGAAGTCTGTATAATCGTGATCTATAATTGTCTTCATTGACCTTATCACATTTTTCTCTGATGTTACATATGCATGCTAATAGTAAGAATCACAGAAGAAATTATAGTACCAAATAACATAAATAACTTTACTTCTTGAATTGTGGTAAAAATACAACTTTTATAAGATAACTATTTGTCAATCTGAACATGCTAAACTGTTTTAGTCATACTGTTCATGAAAAGTACATTTTGCTACATTCAGTTGAGGATTATGCCAGGCAATGGGCTAAGCGCGAGAAGGAAGACGTAGACACTCTTTCCGAATGGATTAAGGCAGTGAGGTCGTTAATACAAATCAGAATTAAGAAACTGAATGGGTCTATCAATGCCCATGCTACGTCAATCTTTAAAGACCCAAATGTTGCAAAACACCTATCCTACCTCCATGACAAATATGTTGTTATCCCCGCAGATAAAGCCCCAAACAACATCGTTTTTGATTGTAAAACTCATTACATTAACTGCTTGATAAACGAATTAGGTATTGACAATTCACTTGGAAACTCAACATATACCCTCACCACGACACTTACTAAAGAGGAAGTCCTTGATAATCATAGGTCTGTTCTGTGTTTCTTTGGAATTTCAACCAAAGATGAAGAACTGGATCTTCCTTCACTGTATTGGATACTTAAACTACATAAGTGTCCTTACAAACAACGGTATATTGCTGGGTCTTCCAAGTGCTCCACGAAACCTCTTTCTAAATTATTAACATCTATTTTATCAACAATCAAAGACGGGCTTCAAAGTTATAGTGAAACTGCCTATTCTAGAGGGGGCGTGAATCAGATGTGGATACTTAAAAATTCCAAAGATCTTTTAGAGCACATACAATCTAACTCTCTTTCATCTTGTAACAGTATTAACACATTTGAATTTTCTACCCTTTACACTAGTATTCCACATTCCAAACTAAGAGACAAATTGAAAGAGTTGGTATTGCTTTGCTTCATTAAAAAGAATGGCCAACGTAGATACAAGTATCTTGTCTTAGGGAGGGATAAATCTTACTTCGTAAAGGATCATTCTGATTCAAACAAAAATTCTCTGAAACTGATGTTATCAAGATGCTTGATTTCTTGATTGACAACATATTTGTTACGTTCGGAGGACGTGTTTTTCAACAGGCTGTCGGCATTCCAATGGGAACAAACTGTGCCCCTCTACTTGTCCACTTGTTTCTTTATTATTTTGAGGCTAACTTCATGCAGGAACTTCTTAGGAAGAAAGATAAGAAGTTAGCAATATCCTTTAACTCTACTTTCCGCTATATAGATGATGTCCTTTCACTAAATAATTCAAAATTTGGTGACTATATGGAACGTATCTATCCCATCGAGCTAGAGATAAAGGATACTACAGATACAGTCAAGTCGGCCTCATATCTTGACTTACATCTAGAAATTGACAATGAGGGTCGGTTGAAAACAAAACTTTACGACAAAAGAGATGATTTCAGCTTTCCAATTGTGAACTTTCCATTTCTAAGTAGCAACATTCCAGCAGCACCTGCATACGGGGTATACATCTCCCAATTGATACGATATTCCCGTGCTTGCATTTCCTATAATGATTTTTTTGATAGAGGGTTGCTGCTTACAAGGAAACTATTAAACCAAATGCAAGAGTTTCAAATGGTGAAGTTGAAATCATCCCTTCGTAAATTTTACGGACGCCACAACGAGTTGGTTGACCGTTATGGAATAACCGTTTCACAAATGATATCGGATATGTTCCTTACGTCGTAACTACAATCCCCTTCCCGTTCATGAATGTGACCTACCGAATTAGACTATTTACCGGATTTGTTATCACATAAGCAACACGACGGGTGCCACATGTGGAGCAGGATCTGCTTTCCTTCCGGAGCACCTGAGATCACCCCTAGTTTTGTGGTGGGGTTTGTGTTGTTTATTCTTTAGTTTTCTATGTTGTGTCATGTGTGCTGTTGTTTGTTTGTCTTTTTCATTTTAAGCCATGGCGTTGTCAGTTTGTTTTAGATTTATGAGTTTGACTGTCCCTTTGTTATCTTTCGTCCCTCGTTTGCTAGTAAACCACTCGCAGGCAACAATATCATTTTATTAAACATGATTAAAATTTGGCAAAAGATATCATATTTCAATCTGTATTAGTGAAATTTTTGAATATATTGTTATTAAACTTCATCTTAAATCTACATCGAACGACGATCCATCATAACATTGGCTTGTCAGTGCATCCAAATAACAATTTATAAAAGTAAAAAGTTATAGGTCGATGTACGGCCTTCAACACGGATCCTTGGTTCACACCTAACAAAAAGCTATAAAGGGTCTAAAATAACTAGTGTAAAACCATTCAAACGGGAAAACCAACTGTCTAATCTATATAAAAAACGAGAAACGAGAAACACATATAAATTACATAAACAAACGACAACTACTGTACATCAGATTCCTGACTTAGGACAGGTGTCTTATATATATTATAGTTTCCGAAAAACTATTAGAACAAAAAAGTCGTCTCTCAACGGTAGTGATTCCTTTATTTTGTCAATATTTGATTTCGACGATTTTGACTTGTTTATAGATATATTTTGCAGAGTATGTTTGCTAGTTACAGTTTTTCTATATCTTTAAGTGGCTGCAAAAAAAATATTAAAAGGACAAAAACTCTTCTCTCTAGAGCAATAACCAGTTGGTAGTTCCGACCACTTTGACTTATTTGTCTATCGTATTTTGTTGAACATTGTGGAAGGGGGAAATTTTTACTTATCTATTTTTAACAGGGCAATATATTTTTAGAGACGTAATATGTTATTCTTTTTTGTTTGTAATACATTAACACTGGAAAAGTTTAATGTCTTATTCATTAAGTTTTTTAACTCTCTCAATAATTTCATAAACCAATATTTTGACTTTTATTATTATGTCTGTTTTGTTAATGTATCGTTGTATATATAAAGGAATTTGATGTGACTGTCATATAAGCGAGAGGTTTAGCACTGTAAAACCAGGTTCAATCCACCACTTTCTACATTTGACAATGTCTGTACCAAGTCAGGAATATGACAGTTGTTGTCCATTCGTTTGATGTGTTTTGTCATTTGAATTTGCCATTTGATTAGGGACTTTACCATTGAATTTTCCTCGGAGTTCAGTATTTTTAGTGATTTGACTTTATACTAAATAATGATGTCAGATAAAATTCGAAAGGGTTGTGTCTAAATAACATTTTTTAAAATATTTTTTTCAATCTTGAAACTGTAAACTGTTAAATATATTATATTGTTCATGGTAACATACAATTTATCTATTTAAGTGACCTTTTTAACTTTTTGATTCGAGCGTCACTGATGAGTCTTTTGTATACAAAACGCGTGTCTTGTGCAAATACAAAATTTTAATCCTGGTTTCTATTATGAGTTTCCTTTCACGGATTTGGCTATACTTTTTGGACCTTTTGGATTATAGCTTTTATATAAGCTTTGGATTTCAAATATTTTGACCACGAGCATCACTGAAGAGACATGTATTGTCGAAATGCGCATCTGGTGCAAGACAATTGGTACCGTTAATTTTATTACTACCACTGGGTCGATGCCTCTGCTGGTGGACTATTAGTCCCCGAGGGTATCACCAGCCCAGTAGCCAGAACTTCGGTACTGGCATGAAAATACGGATTTTTTTGTGTTATTAAAATTTGCTGTTACAAAATTATTATAAATTAAGGAATGTATCTCCCTCATGCAAAGCTCTGATTCCTTTCACGGATTTGGCTATACTTTTTGGACCTTTTGGATTATAGCTTTTATATAAGCTTTGGATTTCAAATATTTTGACCACGAGCATCACTGAAGAGACATGTATTGTCGAAATGCGCATCTGGTGCAAGAAAATTGGTACCGTTAATTTTATTATTTGCAACCATTTGGTCGAAGGCACTGCTGGTACATTTTTTATTCCCCGAGAGTATGACCAGCCCAGCAGTCAGTACTTCTGCGTTGACATGAATTATCATTTATATTGTCATTATTATACATTAACTGTTTTTTAAAACTTTGAATTTATGAAATACTAAGGCTTTTCTACCTCAGGATTAGATTACCTTAGCTGTATTTGGCAAAACATTTAGGAATTTTAAGTCCTCAACGCTCTTCAACTTTGTACTTTATTTGGGTTTTTGTTTTAATACAAGCATCACTCTTTTCTAGACGAAACGCGCGCCTGGCGCAAATAAAAAGAAATCAATCCTGGTATCTATGATGAGTTTATTTTAAATTGTAGACTTAACGTTCACCGTTTACCTGACTGTTAATAGACATAGTAAGTTTACCTATTTGTTCTGCGTTGTGTATATCATAAGATCGAAATAAAACCATAAAAAACACACGAATGTCTTTCATATCAACTCCATTTATTTACAAAAGAAAAAATCAATTTACATAAGAGATATCACCTACGTTCGTACTAATATCGTTTATTTTTGCTGCTGTAGAAGCTCAGATGACCTTGGACATATATAAGAATGAAAAAAGAATTGGAGAAATTTCAGCCGAACAGAAGAAAGATCAATCAGGTATTGAGATCAAACAAAAAAGAGAAAACGCCAACCAATTTTAATTGAGAAAATGTTTTGTGTTTTGCAAAACTTCTTTTGTAATATTTTTTATAAGTAGATATTTTCTTGGTGACTTAAATTTACTCTTTCTTATTCATTATGGTTATAATTATAGGGTAGCTTTGAAAATTGTCTTGCTGTTTCCAAATTTCCATCGTCTTGAGTAACAAAGTGCATTTATTTTGTTTTCTATCGTTCCCTGTCAACACATTTTACCAGATTAATATCTAAATGTAAGTAGTGAACAGATTGATTCATGTTCTCAGTTTGAAACACAGAAAAAAGACGATGCTGGGCTGTTTTCATATCTGTACATGAAATTGTCATTACTAACATAAGCATTTGCCTATGTGGTATTTTACACATATTCGCTGCATATGGCTGTTTAACAAAATCTTCTTTATGTACATTCTTAGCCATAGCATAATTAAAATTGGTTCAGACATTAGACTTAGAAAATCTTCTTTATTAAAAATATTAACAGTGCTATATATGAGAATATGCAAACCTTACATACTATTTTCACATTTTTAAAAATTTAATAGTAGGCATGCTTTTTGTATCAGCAGCAACGCATCATTTGAACATTTTACAATATAACAAATGCAATATCTCATGATTGATAATACAATATATCATGTCCCTGAAATTGGAAAAGGAGTAATTTTTTCCAAATTAAGCCATGGTTTTAGTGTTTAGATTAGTTATCAAAGGTACCAGGATTATAATTTAGTACGCCATACGCGCGTTTCGTCTACATAAGACTCATCAGTGACGCTCATATCAAAATATCTATCAAACCAAACAAGTACAAAGTTGAAGAGCATTGAGGATCAAAAATTCCAAAAAGTTTACGGCTAAGGTAATCTATGTCTGGGATAAGAAAATCCTTAGTTTTTCGAAAAATTCAAAGTTTTGTAAACAGGAAATTTATAAAAATTACCACATTATTGATATTCACGTCAATACCGAAGTGTTGACTACTGGGCTTGTGATAAAACAGATTTAGACAATGAATTACCAATTATTCCACCCACAATAACAATTTGAACTAGAGGAAAAGCCAATACATTTTTAGAGTTGCAAAATATGCTTTTTTTGTCTTTTATGCATTAAAGAGGTACTAAAACGCACATAGCATTTAATTCTTATTTTAAAGTTCGAAATACTTTATCAAAAATGCACAAAAAAAAACTTTTAAATTTTGTTCATTAAATACAGAGATGAAAGCATGTAAAGTTCTACTATTTTTACCGTAGGACAATCCAATCTACGATACTTCTGGAAACAGCTCTTAAAAATCTACAAGAAGTGACGCACTGTGGATCACTTCTTTGGCTTATCTAAACGTTGTTTAATAAACGAACTTTCTTCTAATCTTTGATTTTAATCACAAGAATTTTGCTTCCCCTTCAAGGCTCATTCTTTCTAATGACCAATTTGGCAAAAGGAACAAAATATGTTTCAGAAGGGAAGTGTATTTATACCGTGGTCCAATTGCAAAAGGGGAGATTGGGTTGGGTTAATTCAACATTAAGTTTTCAACTGAAAACAATGTTCCTGATCGTTCAACTGAGACAAATTGGCGGTCAATATATTATATTTAAGCTTTTAATTAAAAAACATATTGAGTCGAGAAAATAGTTGGTTTATATTTACATGTGCGTAAAGTTGTATAACATTTTGACTAAATATGACGTAAGAGGCTTCTGCTCCATGTAATACAGATAATTATTTGCAAATTAAAACAGAGTAAATGCAATACCTATTAAATAATGTCACTTATCAAACTATAAAGTCTATCACCTTATAAACAACAGGTGACATTTCTACATGGCCATTTTTGTTAATTACCTGAGTGGAGAGATAATAACTACTGATTTATTTTTTTTATTTAACAGGATGTTTAATTATCAGTAGGTGCATTGTTTAATAACCAGAATAAAAAAAAATTATGGAAAGGATTAATACTATTTTTGCTTGATTATTTATTTGCAATTGCTTAAATTTCAAATGAAAGAAAATGTCAATATTTTAAAAGCAGTATGGTATAATTTTCTTTATTCAAATTAAATTTGTCATCATAACATTTAGGATTTAGGACATAAGTAATTTGGGAACCCCTTATTGAAAATATTTTATATCATTGGTTTTTTGTTGAAGTTATAAATTTTCTTATATTTTTTAACTTATTTAATATGTCTGTTGCTTTTATATTTCTTCGATTTAGGTTTTATATCTCATTTTCTTATTAAAAAATGATATATATTTACAAATAAATAGGCCTGTGATTAAGGACACAGACATATATTACAATTGAATTATATGTCTCTATGGCAAGCGTTCTAAAAGTTAGACCACAGAAAGTAACTAATTTGATTGTACAAAAGTAACAAATACTATTTGTTTCGTTTGATTTAAAACATAGGAAAAAATTCTAGAATTGCTTTTGGTAACTTGCATGGATTCATTTACAATTTATGAAATAGTTCGTTTGAACGTTGAGTAATGAATAGATGTCAAATTTTATGCTCGAAAAGGATTTATTTATTGGCACTTTGTCACATAAATTGTATTTTTTCTTTTGATGTTTTGATTTGGTTAAAAACAATGTAAGGGAAATTAATGGTATATCATCTGCAATATAATGTTGTACCGTAGTTTGTTAATTAAATATGCAACTCAACTAGAATCTCACGGAATGAAGGCGGAGCTTAGCTATGGTACAACATATTCATCTTCATGCTATTCCATGGTTGAATCTCCGCCCAATTATTGAAATATATCCGCCTCTGAAATATTTGAACGACCATGAGCATTTATTTGTTTTCATTATATAACATAAATCAATAAATCATTCATAAACATAACACATCTCAACTGTCAGTCAAGACACCTTATTTTAAGAGTTTCTAATTTTTGAAAAAAGTACTTCAGTAAAGTTTCTTCCTTCAGTTCCGAAAATTATAAATACAAAATTGTTCCTTAGAAATATTCTATTTAATTTCATTTAAAATTGTAGGGGTGCCTAACTACAGTAATAATGATAAATACCACTGAGCGGAGAAAGACATTTTTGAAATATTTTTTTCTCAAAAATTTTCTATATCATAATTGGATTTTACTATTAAATAGGGGAATGTACACTCTTTACGCTCCCTTGATCCATCACTGTTTAGTGTTTGGCAATTGTGTTTAACATTTCGTTTAAATAATTGATTTGATAACAAAATTTATAACATTTCTTTGATTGAACTACGAAGCTAGGCGATCATACACGGGACGCATAACTTACTTGCACGAGCTTCCATCTCATTTAATAAAATGGTAACGTGATCAATTTCTTATGTTAGTTCAAGCTGTCAATAATTTTATTCATATTACAAATTTTATATACCATGTGTAGGCTTATCATTCGGATTCGTTTGTTTAAATATGTCAACTCGTGAGAACCATGGCTTTTATAGTACTTGCCATAATGAAACCATTTAAGTACCACGCCACTTTGACAAATTGTTCTCTATTTTTCATTATTGATCAGTTCAGAATGAATTTCGTTTGCAAAGTTGCCATATACACAAAAGTTCTAAAAAAATATACACAAAAAAATATTTTGACAAATGTTTTCTTATTACAAAAAAGAATACACTACAATCTTAATTGAGATTTTTTTGGTAATGTGACTTTTTATCCAATATTTTTCCGTAGGAAGGACTATGCTCGTGATGCTGGAATCTGCTATAACGTGTATAGGATATAACACATAAAAAAATAGTGTACATAAGTTCCAAGTACTATGACAACCAAATATACTTATACTCTTTTCCATTTAAAATTTTTATTTGATTTTAAACCCCGCATATGTTAACTACAATTCTATCCAGTATTTCATTTTTCATTGAAATAGCTTAATCAAAATGTTTTGCTAAACCAGCCAAGCAGATTACTGTGACTGACACAGATATCTGGAGAAAAACTTTATTACACGCCTAATGTAAATGTAAAATGAACGTGCACCATCTACCTGAAATTATAACAGTATCATAACAGGTCAACATCTACCTGACTGCTGATTTCAATGATTTCCTTTGATCTACATTGTATATATCTTAAAATCATACAAATTCTAGAAAAAAAACAAACGATAATTTGATGTATCATCTCTCTCTTTAAACAGAACAGAAGGAGTGTAGTAGGAGACCTATCGCTCTCTTTCCAAAAGTCACCAAACTCTTCCGTAACCTCTTTGCAAATCATAAAGGCACCCCACTTATAAAGCGACGAGTCAGTTGCTAAAATCAATTGTAAATGGGGTTCTAATCTCCAAGAGGCAGTTCTCTTCCAATTATCCAAAAAACGCCAATATTATAATTCTTCTTTTAACTCTTTGTAAATGCTAATTTTCTTACTATTTCTAGAAGCAAGGCTTATGGTCCTATTGATTTCTTTTGAAAACAATCTGGCAGAGGGGACAGCAAGAAAAAAATGATATACATTTTCCTGCAAAACGTTGAAGGGTTTTAATGCCTACGTCATTGCCATCAAGGATAGATTCCCTTAAAATTCTAAATGATTCTTTTTTCTGCTCCGGCAAGATAAAGGCCAGTTTAGCTGAGTCACAAAACATTCCCAAGACACTTGGCCAAGTTTAAAAATATCCCAATCTAACAAGAACCTGACAAAGAATGTACAGACTTTTTTCCAATTCGGCATGACCTGATTTCTTCTTCAAATTTGTATTTTTAAACTCGCAAACTAACCAATCATCTATGTACAATAGAGAAGGTATACCAAGGGAGTGACAATAGCTGATTGGAACCAGACCAGTTGTGTGATAAATATAAGCACTAGCTTGGAAGCCGAAAGGAAGAGGGTTAAAAACCATGTACCAGCCTGCAAACTGGATTCCAAAATATTGTCTAGAGTTGGGATTTAAAAGTATAAGATCGTAACCAGACTTATCATCAAGAGGTGCCATGAAAGAATCCTTTTCTATCAATCTAGGAACCTCTTTAAGAGTATCTAAAGAAAAAGGGAAATCCTTATTCCATAAATTAAAGTATCTTTCATCATGGCACATACATGGTTTAGATAGCTCAATGGTGATAGGTAAAATAAGGAACGGCGGATCACATTCCCCAACTCTGCCAATTACAGTTAATGATCCATTGGCTATTCTTTCTAATAAAGTGTCACATAGAAATTTCTCAAATCTTTTGCAACTAGCAGAATTTTGAAAATAAGCATGTTGGGGAAGGCTTGAATCATAACAACGACCCTTAAAATGTTTAAACAAGGGCCTAATATCTACCCCATGTTTAATCCAGTCCAAAATTTCACCAGGACAACCTATTAGCTCCCATTGTTCTGAACAATACATTAAATTTCCTGCTTTGAAAAAGTTAGGATCTAAAAAAGACAGATGCTCAAAATCATAGTCGCTACCATTTACAACCTCTTCAGCACTTGGTAAGCAATCAGAGGGTTGGGTGATCTCTCCTTTATAATCTACTGAAAGTATGTCACTTTGCTTTCTTTATTTAACGCTAGATGGATCGAAACCCGATTTTTACTCCCAATCTGGAATTTCTGGCTCAAGCTTTTCTTTCTTAGCCAAAGGTTCATGATCCCTGATATTCTGAAATTAACAAAAAAGAAAATCTTTTCAACTCTGAAAAATTGCTTGAGATTTATAAAATGAAATAAAGGAAGGAGACACTCAACCCTTGCCTGCGTGAAAAAAATTCACTGGAGATCAAAGCTTCTGGGAAAGGGAAAGGCATGTAAAGATTAAAATTATTAAAAAAATACACAAAATACAAAATTAATTGTCTTTTTTC
Organism: Mytilus galloprovincialis; assembly: GCF_965363235.1. Classification (NCBI taxonomy): domain Eukaryota; kingdom Metazoa; phylum Mollusca; class Bivalvia; order Mytilida; family Mytilidae; genus Mytilus; species Mytilus galloprovincialis. Next base: position 41,346,022 of record NC_134838.1, read on the forward strand.
ATCTTTGGACAATTTGCAATAAAATGTCCCGACTCCTTGCAAAAATAGCATACACCGTTTGACACTCTCCTGCCTCTACCTCCTTGCATTCTTGGAGGCCTAAAACCACCTGAATTATAGTTTGGCCCTGGATAAAAATTATGATACGGGAAACCAAAACCTGGATTCTGATATCCATATCCAGGAAAAGGAAATGCAGGAGCAGAAGTAGGTGGAGCAGCTAATATATCCTGCCTCTCCTTTGACCCTGATGGTTCCTCGTATTTTTTTAGATTTTGCCCAGTCTGAAATTAAGGAGGAAATCTTCTTGTCCTCCTGGGAACCAAATAACTTTAAGACGAGCCCACAAAAATCAACATTATCTTCGTATTTTTTACACATTGAAAAAGATTTTGAAAATAAAGAACAGTCCTTATGATTCGCTTAGTTAGCTGCATCAACCAACATTTCGATGGCCGCAAGTAATACTCCCGGTGTTGTGAGTTTTGGTCTTGCTGCCAAAGTTCTAACGTAAGATAGTGCTTCATCTACCTGTAAAACCTTTGAATTTTCTTTAACTCATCCAGGTCTTGTCTCATTGCTTGCAGCTGCTGGTTTGTGGTGGATGGGTCTCCAGGAGTCACTTTACCATCACTTCCTACAACAAACAAAACGAACAAACTAAACTTCCTTGCAACAGTTTTTTTAATATATATATCAAAAGAAAAATCAAGAAAATCAAAACATACTAGCAATACAAATACAGGACAATGCCTTGCTCTAAATAACATATGTAAGCTGTAAATGTAGGAAACCATGAACGTATAGTGCCAATACTAAATGCCTAAAACAAAGTTAAGTGTAAAAGCAAATAACGAAAACTTTATAAAATTATCAAGTCTGTTTTCTGTAAAAAAATTAAGTTAACTTAGCAAAGAAATCCTGATTTCCTGAAAATGCAACGAAACAAGACTAGAACTGTTGCCTTGAATGATATCTCACTTAAATAAACAAAGGCCTGCATAAAGGTCCATAAACATTAAGTTACAAATAAGGAGACATTATCTTCGATAAGCACTTGAAAGGGGCTAAATTAGGACAAACGGACAAGCAAACTTATCCAAAGAAAAAGGTAAAAAAGAAATATTCATACCTTTCGCCGCTGGTGTATCTGTACTCTGATTACTTAACCTCTGTCCTCTAGCACCAACAGAATTAGCCAATAATATGCTTTCATGCACTAGAAGTCTCACATTCTCAATACTGTCACCCTTCAAACACAAAAGATTTAATACATCTTTAACGGATTCACCTGGAATTAAATAAAATCATTAATCAATCAATCGAAACAGATACAATTACATGCATAATGTGTAAAAAATCACTAACCGTGAAAAGCGAAAAACTCGGAGGTAACTTGTTTACCGTCAATATAATACATTAAATAACAAAAAATAACGTATAAACCGAAAGCTAATTTCATTGCACCAAATGCAGATCTACATTTCTAACAAAAATATTTGTTCAAAAGAGCATTATCGGTCAATTGAAGCTAAATTATCAACAACAAAAAACAACAACATTAAAGCCATATTTACTTTGAATATAAGGTTCTCTGAAAGTCTTAAGAAAACGTTATAATAAATTATGAATTACCTGTCAGCTTCTCAAACTGAGCAATTAATTCGACTTTTGTTAAACTCTCTAAAGGTTCATCTTTTTTCAGTCTTGAAAGCCCTAAAACCGCTTCTGCATCTGAATTTTTTACCTTCAAAATGATCGGGATTAAACTTTTCCCCGCCAGGGAGCAATTAGGTTTCAATACCTGAGCCATAGCTGAAATTGTTAAAAACAAATTTAGTAATCCCATTGCAAATCCGCCATTAAAAATCGTGCAATGCGGACTGTCTTCGTCATAAATTGAAGATACAAATAACTTTTTCTAAATTAACCCATGAACATTCAATAAAATAAATGTGCTCTTGAACTCCTAGAATGAACTAAACCAAAAACATTCTCCTTAAAAGTTATTTTCAATATCTCGGCAATAACGCAAAATTCGGAGACTTCTTCTCCCTAGATATATTTAACAAAAATCTCTTACAATATTTTTATTACACGCTGCAACCTATGCAAATGCCACTTTAAGCTTTAAATAATACAACACTTCCCGACTTACAGGACAGTTCTCAATACGCGTTGTAATCAATGCAGACGCAAACTCCATATAAGTACATTAATTATAAAAACAGCATTTAAACACAAAAACCAGCCGTTATCAACAAAGTACATTGAAATCATTAACTACATTTAACAAAGATTTAAAAAACTTACTTCCACAGTAAGAAACTTCTTTACTTTAGACACTACAACCACACTCTACTCAAGAGCTGTAAAAGTCCGTGCTGTCACGCTTGATAGCATGGCCAAACTGAATGTATTGGTCAAAACACGCGGGACTCACTTATGATATCTTTTATTCTGTGATAAGGTCAGTTTTTCTCTACTTAATATTTCACATTCATACTAAAATACTGATATGAATGGATTGTATAGATGATTTTGTATGAATGGTCAGAATGAATGATTTCAGAGTAAAAGGTGTATAAAATAGTTTAAAACATATAAAAGTATATTAGATATTGTTTAAATCAGTTTAACTAAATTGACACAGTCAAGTAAATCATTTTGTAAGTATTTCAGCCATAAACAGTAAAAGTATATGAATAACTCAGTTTAGTGAAAAGAAGTAATAGTAAGAGATACAATAGTAAATTTGTACGTTAAGACGTATTTTTAACTATTAAATGATTGGATAATTTAATGCGTAATCTATAAACACAAATAGTTATGATAATACTTTTATTACAGAAATTTGAACCATACTGTTCGTATGTCATGTAGAAATAGAAGATTCCATATTGTAAATACAGGACCTATGTACCTCATACATGGTAGGTTATGTATTCTGTTTATATGTGTGTTTTGTTGCTTAACATTTGTCTTGAGCATGGCTTTAATATTTGTTTTAATAAGCTTATTGTGTTATGTTACTGTACACTTTGCTTTATGTGTACTAATTCAATGTTATTAATTTGAATGGAATGATCCGTAAATGACTATCAGAAGAATATTTGGTAGAATGCAACATGTTTAAGGTTAAAATGTGTAATTTGTGATGAGAACAATATTTCCCATGGTTAACATTCTATGTAGATAGATTTGTTTGTAAATAACATGGAAAACCATAGTTGTCCAGTAGGGGATATTTGAGTATTGTATTTTAGGCATAGTCACCTAGAATGAATAGAGTTATCTTTCTTTGTACTGATTATTTGTGTTTGTATTGCAGTGTCATTTCATATATTACACAATAAAACGAATCCATTGATCCTGAGGTGTTTATTTTATTATACGACCAAGACAACCTGGTTACATAGACAGACTAAAAACCTGTGATAATTTAAAACAATTAAAAAATATTAAAAGCTATATTAAACTCCAAATAAACTTATTTTTGTCCATCTGATGAGTTAAGCCTTTTTCAACTGATTTTTATAGTTCGTTCTTATGTTGTACTGTTATACCACTGTCCCAGGTTAGGGGAGGGTTGGGATCCCGCTAACATGTTTAACCCCGCCACATTATTTATGTATGTGCCTGTCCCAAGTCAGGAGCCTGTAATTCAGTGGTTGTCGTTTGTTTATGTGTTACATATTTGTTTTTCCTTCATTTTTTTTTTAACATAAATAAGGCCGTTAGTTTTCTCGTTTGAATTGTTTTACATTGTCTTATCGGGGCCTTTTATAGCTCACTATGCGGTATGGGCTTAGCTCATTGTTGAAGGCCGTACGGTGACCTATAGTTGTTAATGTCTGTGTCATTTTGGTCTTTTGTGGATAGTTGTCTCATTGGCAATCATACCTCATCTTCTTTTTTTAAACTGTTCATTAGATAAGAAAAAGACATAAATACAGTTTATTGACATGTATTGACAAATATACGCTTTAAGAGTGATATTTAAATGTAACGTTAAATAAGCACTCGTGATCTAGTGGTATCATGCATAGTCACATTGCGCTGTTAACCTAGGAACATCGGATATAGTCGAGTCGAGTGGATCCTGAATTGAATGGATGTTATTTCTTGTTTGACTTAATAAATATTTTGATATGAGCGTCACTGATGAGTCTTATGTAGACAAAATGCGCGTCTGGCTTACTAAATTATAATCCTGGTACCTTTGATAACTATTTAAACAATTTATTTTTGTGATCGGGAATCATCCCAAAACTACTTTATTTCATTTACTATGAAAAAAATTCAATGAACCATGAATGAGAGTGGGGTGCAAAATAATGTCCATGACAATGAGATGCGCCAATACCCATTGAACGGCATACCAATTAACATTGACTTGACATTAGTTGTTCTTCTAAAACCGACATAATAGCAGACTGTAACACAGGGACTCGGTTAGCAGATTAAAATTTTGTTAATCGATGATTTGTATATTTATTAAGTATTTTCTGTCTATTTGTATTACTTTATTAACGTATTTGACGATTCCATCGATTTTTCTTTGTTTTCTAGCAATGTGCACTTTACTATCCATATCCGTATACTGAAAAAACCGGATATGGATAGTAAAGTGCACATTGCTAGAAAACAAAGAAAAATCGATGGCATCGTCAAATACGTTAACAAAGTAATACAAATAGACAGAAAATACTTAAAAAAATATAAAAATCATTGATTAACAAAATTTTAATCTGCTAACCGAGTCCCTGTGGACTGTAATTGTTGACGGAGGTGTCGAAACGGAATGCCTTAGATGCCACTGCTGTTGGAGATTTATTTCCCCGAGGGTATCACAAGCCCAGTAGTCAGCACTACTGTGCATGTGTTGACTAGACTTATCATTGATATGTCTATAAATATAAATTAACTGTTTACAAAACTTTGAATTTTTGAAATAATAAGGCTTTTCTACCTCAGGAATAGATTACCTTAGCTGTGTTTGTCAAAACTTTTAGGAATATTTGGCCCTCAATGCTCTCTAACTTCATACTTGATTTGACCTTTTAATCATTTTTTGATTAGAGCGTCACTGTTGAGTCTTTAGTAGACAAAACGCGCGTCTGACGTAAATATCAAATTTTAATCCTGGTATTTTTGATGAGTTTAGTCCCGCCCTTCCACGAATTCGTTAAGTCGAAACTAAACCTTTGAGAACACCGCATAAATAAATTGCTCCAATCCTTTATAAGCGCACATTTCTAAAAATAATCACAGATTCTGCGAAAGTTAAAGTGAAATTTAATTTCCGATTTAAGAAAAAAAAAACAAAAAACCCAACACGTTGTAAATTTCGTGCGTCTCTTATAAATTTCGCGCGTCTAACGCTCTTTTTTTGGATTTACCTTCATCATGAACACTCATAGCCGAACATTTGAAAGCCAAGGCTGTATAACTAAATCCATCTAAGATCAGCTTTGCCTAAGGAACTTGAAACCTTAGTTTCTTTATAATTTCAAAATTTATAACTGGACAAATTTTGAAAGGATTGTTATAAATCACATCAGTACCGAAGTACTGTCTACTGAGCACTCGGGAACTGATAGTCTACCAGCAGAGTTATCGATCCTCAAAGCGCTTTTCCGTATCTCTCTCCATTAGTAACTCCCAACGCCGAATATTTGAAAGCCAAGGACGTATAAGAACTGAAACAGTTGAAGATCTATATGATCAAAAGGGATCTAACAAATAGCCAAATTCATCTTAAGTCAATCTTGCCTCAGTAAGAAAAAATTCTTTGTTCTGTATACTTTCAAAATTTATAAACGGACAATTTAGAAAGGTTTTTCAAAAGTGTAGATATAAAGACAGAAACAAACAATCGAACGGACTTAACGATAAAAAAAATATCATCGCTTTTGTTAGTAAGCCTGGTTGCCGTTTGCCGTTTTTTCTTCTCTTTTATTGTTATTAACTGAAATAAGGTAGTTCGTATTCTCTTTTGAACGTTGTTACAGTAATCAATCAGAGCTCTCACTACTTTTAATGGGGTTTGCTCATTGTTGAAGCCCGTATGATGACATGTAGCACCTTTCTTGAAACATTACGCGTTGATCTTTTGGTGGATAGTTGTTTCATTGGCAATCCAACCACATCTTCTTATTTTCATATTCAGTCATTCAAAGAACGATGTGTTGTTAGCAAACCGCAAGCGATAATCAAAAACGAAAACGTTAAAATTGCATGTTCGTTACGTAAGCGGGTCATTGTTTGTGGTGTTTTTCGTCGATGGAAGATGTTCGTTGTTGTTCTGGGATTGACAGGTTATATCCGCTATTATAAAATTTGCTTGTACGTTTCTCTGCGAAAAGTGTTCTTGAATGTGTTTGTGCTATATTTCTGTCACGTTGTGTTGTCATCCTTTGTTTTCCTCTTATAGTTGATGAATTTCCTTTGGTTTGATTTTGTTTTATTTTGTAGTCTGGATTTGTTTTTTTTCGATCAACTTTTTGAACGTAGGTATACTACTGTTGCCTTTATTCATACAGCACATTCTAGTACTGTAAATTCAGAAATTATTACGTGCATTTATTATTGCGATTTATTCATTTTAGGCTATAATGCGATTTAAATTTTTGTGACATGAAAAAAAATCCTGTGCGTGTTTAATTCATAAAAAAATATTTAAAAATGCGAGTTTAAATTATTGCGATTATAACCCTGTCGCATTTTTCGCAATAATAAAAACATCGCAATAATTTCATTTTTATTGATGTATATATCTCTCTCTTTCATCTCTCTCTGTATATTGTTAATTTATGTATTTCAAGTATTTTAGTATATAAAGTATGTTTATTAATTTAACATCTTCAACAAGCTTTATTTGCAGATAAGTAATTGTCATAATGTTTATGATGCAATGTTGAATTGACAAAATGTTAATGACATGATAATCTAGTATACTATATTTGTGACTTTTATTTACACTCTATAAATAAAATAAAAACATTCCTATCTTCATCATGTTCATATTGTGAAACTCTATGAGCATTCTGAATTACCAAGTTTTAGATAAAAAGATGTTACAATTTTAGATTATACTTAAATGAGATGATCAATATCCGAACATTCATCATCAGTTTGCCATTTTACACACTCAATCTGAAGCAGGTGTTTTCTCATAACTGCTTGCATAGGCTGCTCACACAATGATTGGATTGCCACGCATTTACACAAAGAAGAGAGAGAAGTGCCTAGCATCTTTGTTGGCGATTGAAGCATACAAAGTGAATATCCACCAGAAGTTTCGCATCTTAAGATCTTATATTTGCCATAAAAGTCGCAAAGTTGGCGATTAAATTTCTTGTAATCTTCACCGAATATTATTATAAGGTTTCGATATTCTTCAAGTCTATTTTTATCAGATTTTACGTCTTTCATTTGGGTCTTGGTTTGTTGTTTCTTTTTGTTTGCACTGTCCAACTTGTTTTCTACTTCAGTTTTAGCATTTTTTGCCCTTTCCAGTGCTGATTCACTCGATTGCACTTCACTGCGAGCAGAACTACAATTATTTGAACACAACGAGACTGCTTCTTCAAGGGCCGTGACGCTTACAATTCCTGTTCCAACACCGGCTGCCATACCAGCTAAACCCAGGGGTGGAATAAGAAATGTAAAGAAAGCTGAGACTACTGTCGTTGCTACTCCAGCAGTTAAAGTTGTTGCTTGATTTGTTTTTGCGTCTTCGAGCTTACGCCTTGCATCCGAGAGTGTGTTTTCGGCAGCGGTCAAATCTTCTCTTTTTCTTCTACATTGATCATTGGCATTGTCTACAGATTTCTTTGTACCCTGTAACTCTTTCTCCAACTCATTTAGATTCGAATCTATTTCCTTTAACTTGTCATTATTTACCTTCAAATCAGCCACGCATCGCTCGAAGTCGGAATTTATCTGTTGTAATAAACCTTCAGCGTATGTAGACATTTCATCAAATTCCCTTTTTGCCTTTTCAATCAAAGGAAACAGGACTTTAGCTATGTATTTGTCATCATCTTTACACCTGCCACCAGTTATGTCATTCAAGTGCTGTATAAAAGCTGATAAATGTTCTAGACCTTTCAACAGAAATTCTAGAACTTTTTCAAAATTGTATTTATATTTCTCATGAATTCTGGCCTGCACTACTGATATTTTGCCTGTAATTGTAAGGAAAACATGTAATAAAATAAACATGTGTTAGTATGAAATTCATTTTATCTAATACTTATTATCGTATTTCCGAGTGTATTTTAAAACAATATTCTACGTACTCTTGTTCTAAATTCTTCTGGGTCGACATTTTGGACATGATAAACACGACTGGTCCCACTACCGGAGTACAACTTGCTTACCCTTCTGGTGCGCTTTAGATAATTTTCGTATTTTGGTTGGTTTTCAATTGTTATTTTTTCTGTGTAGTGCTTTAGAGTCTGTTGGTTTTGTTCTCATCGAGTTTCTTACGGCTATTGTGTGTTGTGTTATTCTTGACAGCCCTTAGTAAATTTATAAATAATTGTCTTCTTCAGCTCTTAAACGTTCGTATAAGGTTTTGTATTTAGAAAAAAATGGCCTCGAACGCAACTGGAGGAAAATTAATTGTCGAAATGCGCGTCAAGTCAGTAAAATTGGTACCGTTTATGATTTTACATGTTTAGAGAGACAGACAAAATTAATCATTGGTTAATCCAGGATGTAAAAAAGGGGTAATTGTAGGAGGGTCCACCAAAAACGTTTGCCGAAAATTGGAATCCGGCAATAATAGTTATCAAAGGTACCAGGATTATAGTACGCAATAAATAGAAGGAAAATGTAATACAGTATATTTGTGCTGAAAAAGCATGCCGACCGCGTGGTTAAGTGTAGTTACCTCTTTTTATGTTTGAAAGCATGTTTTATTATTTAGTGCAACTAAATGTGTTTTTATGTATGAAACATAGATGTGAATGGCGGATGTGTTTGTAGGCATTATATCATAGATCTTGAATTTACGATGCATGTGATTAAACTCCTCAAAATACTTGGTGTTAGGAATTTGATCGCTATCAGTATTTTGTGTAATACTATTTAAGATAATCTTTGCTATGTATTTTTACGTTCTTTTAATCACCGCTGCATATTCTCAAAACGACCTATATTGAAACCAGTCACATGAAAAGATAAAATTTGGAACACCCTTAATTCTATTCCAAAAAAGCCCATGCCGTTTGCTGTTCCAAACTCATTATCTTTTTACAGTACAAAGAAACCTGACTTGTGTTGATTACTTCACCTCATTTTGGTGTCAGGAGGAAAGTTGTCTTATTTGCAATTATTCCTCATCTCTTTTTTCATATTGAAAGGTAACCTTTAATTGATCTCGATCTGTGTTTCCTTGTTTTGGTAGATATTTCAGAGTCAATAAACTTTTTCGGGAACCTAAAGATAAGAATTTCCTTACGAAAATGTAGAGAAAACTAATAGTAATTATAATTCCTGAAAACCGTTGCAACTTTTAACGGGTGTCACACGTGGAGCAGGATCTGCCTGCCCTTCTGGAGCACCTGAGATCACCCCTAGTTTTTGGTGGGGTTCGTGTTGCTTATTCTTTAGTTTTCTATGTTGTGTCATGCGTACTATTGTTTGTCTGTTGGTCTTTTTAATTTTTAGCCATGGCGTCGTCAGTTTATTTTCGATTTATGACTTTGACTGTCCGTCTTGTATCTTTCGTCCCTCTTTTAGATATAATTGAAGTTGATAACAATGAGACAGCAACCAAACCACACAAATTACAAAAGTTGTCTCACGAAATACCGCATTCTGTTGAATGAGTTTAAAATATGGGAAATGTTTATTCTCTTTATCTATTTTGACAATTGATCTCTATTTTGTATCTATTGGAAAACTACAAGAAAGTATTGTATGCATTGTGATAAAGATTATCAGTTTAATGTGACATATACAATGCTTTTGGTTTTAAGTTTGAGAAAACTATTTAAAATAAACGGAATATTATTTTTTTTATTTTAAGTTTAAATGAAACTTTTGAAATAGACAATATAAAATTGAGTATGGAAATAGGGAATGTGTGACAAAGGCAACAACCCGACCAAAGAGCATATAACAGCCGGAGGCCACAGATGGGTCTCCAATGCAGCGAGAAAATCCCGCATCCGGAGGCGTGCTTCAGCTGGCCCCTAAACACATTGATACTAGTTCAGTAATAAAGGACGTCATACTAAATTCCGAAATATAAAAAAGAAACTAAAACTAAAAATCACACAAGACTGGCAAACAGGGTTTCCCCTGGGTCCATTAATTTTTTCGCCACCTCTTTCGCCAAAACAATATATTTTTCGCCACTTTAATATTTTTTTCGCCAAGTAACATAAATATATTTTTCGTTTAAAATTTATCTTTTTTCTACCCCCCCCCCTTCCCTTAAATAAGATGATTTCATGATCCCTCATTTCATGTGTAGTCATTACATTGAAGGGTTACTCTCATTCGAGGGGTTGTTCCCAACCTTTTGGATATATTTCTTCAGAACGACAGCTTTCTTTTCTTGACCATCGTAAATGAAAAAGTTGAGACATAAAACTTTGCTTGAAACACGTGTGTCACTCAAAAGACTTTAAAGTAGTCTCCATAATCAATTACCTATATTAAAGTCAAAGGAAAGTTGAAGTTTTAAATCGGAGATTTTTCTTGCTTTCAAACATTTTTCGTCACAACAACAACTTTCTTTTCTAAACTATCTTCGAAAGGAGAGGAGACGTGAAAAATTTTGTTTCAAACACGTGCGTCGCAAAGTGGTAAATAAATTCTGTAAAAAACTATGTGACAATTAGCGGAAGCCATTTAACCATATCATTTTGTCAAACAATTCAATCAACACCTTTATTAATTAGTCCTTTGTTGTCGATAGCTATACAATGCAATCAGCTGATTATTGATTTTCTGTCCAAATCTTAATGAGATCAAGGTGAATTCCGAGTATTGTCTGATCGGCTAAAGTCCGAGAAACTCGAAAAAAGTAAATAAACAAGATGGAGGAAAATAAATCGTTATATATATTTCTTTCGCCAAATTCTTTCGCAAATGACGAATTTTTATCGCCACAATTATTATTTTTTCGCAAATTGCGAAAATGGCGACCGCCAGCGGAAACCCTGCTGGCAAAGGCCAGAGGCTCCTGACTTAGGACAGGCGCAAAAATATGGCCGGGTTAAACATTTTTTTTAAATCTCAACCCTCCCCTATACCTATAGCCAATACAGAAAATATACAGAAAACAAACATACAAAAATACACACATTAAAAGAAGTCCGAGTTTGATGTCAGAATAGGTAAAACAAGAACAAAATGACAATGATACATAAATTAACAAAGGACTACTAGCAGTTACTGACATTCCAGCTCCAGACATCAATTAAATTGATTGGAAGATCATGTCTTCATCATATGAATATGAAGCACAATCCCTCCCGTTTTGTATTTAATAGCCAAATAATACTCATAAAGAACCCAAGAAGTAAAGGCTTTCACGTGCATACAACTTTATTGAATAGACACATTGTTTCATCTGTTAAAGGAAATTTCTTATTATTTTCTATAACAATAGAAAATAAGCTCATATTTACCTACATCATGTATATGACCTAGTATTGTTTTTTGTTCTGTTTTAAATCCTGGACCAATACATGGACCTGTTTTCAAATTTATTAATTTTATTAATTAAAATGTTTTATACCGAAAAGACTGCAATTAATGAATGATGCATGCTTATCATGTTTAACATAGTTCTAGAAATTCTATATAAAAGCCGATACCGTTTTAAAAATATATACCCATTTACATATATCATGTGACAGTTTTCTGATCCATACTTATTTCAGTGAGCTATTTAAACATGTTTTTTAAGAAAAACATTCAAAAAACCTTTAAAAGCGCTGAGCCGATTAATATTTCTCATGAAAAATAAGTTTGACAGAAGGGGCTTCATATTTCCATGCACTAGTGCTGGTTAAATGTGTGTTTTTGTTTTTTTTTTTAATATTCTGATCCCCAATTGATGAAAAAATATTATTCTGGTTGCAAATCCCCCCATACCGTATACTGTTAACTTAAAAAAAAATTGATTGAAAGCGACGAAAAACAAAATAATTTTGTTCTGACTAAGAAAAAAATCCTACCCCCCTTTTTAAAGTTAAATGGTTACACCCTAAGGATTATCATTTTGTTTTAGAAAGACATTTTTGCCGTTCTTGATCTCGTTTTCTAGTACACCAATCCTTAATTTTCTTTTGTAAATTCAACTCGTTACAGTAAAAAAAAAATATCTATCAAATTTGCTGCTGCTACTGTATTTGTAGAGTTAGAAATGAACATGGGGTTATGAAAGCTCTTACAAAGTATAACGATAGAGTATTCTTTTTTCTCTCATGACATTCGTATGTACCGTAATTCTTTCAAGATTTATAAACACATTCAAGTATAAAAATGAAAAAAAAATGTTTCACATTTTAAATATGTTCAGTTCTCGTCATCAAAATGTCGTTTATTTCCTTCCCGCCATTTTGACACCGTATAAAAGGGGAATAATCGATCTGAATAATTTCAGTGTTTTATGTCACCGCAAAAGGATTTATACAACATTTTCAAAATTGACTTGTATTATCAGTTCGGTTATCATATTTTTATTATTAGAAAAGGGCTTATTTTAAAAAATAAACAGCTGTTACAAGAAAGATAACATCTTTGTCAACCAAATACAACTTTATTTTCATGCATTGACTTTTGAAGTTGAAAATTTACACACCATCTTTGAATTGGAAAAAAGGAGGGTCGGGTCTGAGACACCAGAAATTAAAAGTTTTGATGATATAAGGAATAATCGAAATTGGTTCTGGGTATGGAAGTTTCTAGACTAAAATTCAATATCATTTCAAATTTCAATGAGTTTTTTATGAATAAAAAAAAAATAGCCGATTTACTCTAGAATAGTATTAACCTACCTGCATTCATTACAATTGAGAGTATAGTTTTTTGTGCCTCTTGACATCCATTATGTAGTTCCTCGTGTTTCCTTCTTATTTCAAGTTCATCTTTTCTCGGATCCAGAGCTACTAAGAGTCCCAGGCAGGTGATTCGGTCCATCAAATGTTCATTAGATATTTGAACATATGTTCCAGTAATTGTACGCACATTATAAGCAACCTGGCTGGCCTTTGATGCCTGTTCAAATATGACATCCCTTAATTTATTAGATAATGGTGCATCATCATTCGTCATTTGTATTTCACGGCCTATTATTGCCTGCTCTACAAAATCCGTCAGAGAAGAGTGCAGACAACCTCTAATTAGATTGGACAACAGCTGAAAGAAATGGACGAGTTTCCCCCATTGCTCTCTTACTTCTGATAATGCATTAATGCCCTTTACTAATGTCTCACGAATTGTAGCGAAATCAATCTCCTTTGATTCAAGTTTTGTCATGTTCATTAAAACTTTTGTCAGTTTTTCATTGGACTCTGATAGTTCTTTAGCTAATTTTTCCTGATGTCGTTTTGCATCTCGCAGGGTTTCTTTCGCTAGTTCCGTTTTGTAGCGAGCATTCTCAATCGCTGCTGTAACTGCAGAAAAACTACCACTCTGTTTCTTCTTTATCCCTTCTGACATTTTGCTTGGAAAAGTAGTTATATTACGTACTCCTTCCATCAATGCTTCACAAACGGCGATTCCAATTAAATCACCTCCTAACGGAAGGATATTAATCGCCTCCTTAAATTCTGATTGCGCTTTTTTTATTTCTTTCATTCTAAACTCTGTTCTTGCAACTTCAATTGCTATTTCTTTTTCTTTTGTTTTTTTACCATAAACTCCTTTTGTATTAGTAGATGCTTCAAGAAGTTCTCCTTCCAATTCAATAACTCCAACAAATCGATCTTCACTGGCTTTAGCAAGCAGTAAGCTTTCGTCAACGATATTCTGTATTTTAGACAGTGAAATAGGTAACATTCTCTTCACCTCTTCCGGTGTACCCTGCATTAGTAATTTAACGGCATTTTTAACCTGACCATCTACGTCCACACTATGAAGACGAATTTGATCCATACTTGTATGGGCCTCATTAAACGCACTCAATCCAGCATTGCTGACTTGAACTAATGATTCTTGGAATGAATTTGGATACCGGGGTTTCTTAAAGCCATCTCTGTGTGTTTGTTCGTCAAGATTAAAGTCTGTGTTGGCAGAAATCAGTATCAAATCTCCCAACAAAGCGATAGCACACGGAGCTGGTGTTAAGAACTGATCCCAATTACTATCCGATGCCATCATCATTATATCATCACTTCTATTGTCATCTCTTTTGCACACGCTTGCTACAGCTTTACCTATTTTAGCGATTTCATCCATTACTAACTGTCATATTCCTACAAAATAAATACATTCAGTGGTATGTTTACTCAGCAATGATTTTTTTATTTTGCTTAAAGTGGGAAGATATACAGATATAGTTAATTCATACCACTAGAAATCAGTAAAATTCTGAAATTGCCTGTATCTGTAATCGACCAGTCTGAATTGGTCTAAACTTTACTTGATGATACTCGACTGTAATCTGAACCATACTTGAAAGTCTGAACTTGTACTCGACCAGTACTTAAACCATTTTAAACGTGTCTGAACCATGCTCAACCTAGTCTTGACCATGCTCATCCTAGTCTGAACCATACTCGACATAGTCTGAACCATACTCGACCTAGTCTGAACCATACTCGACATAGTCTGAACCATATTTGACCAAGTTTTAAATAACTTTTTGTATCTATCTATTGTATATCATCAATTTAGGAAATGTGTCTAACAACAGTTTCCCCCCAGGCTAGAAATTTCAACAACAATTTGAAACTAAAATTGCATTCAAAGACGATATAGCATTTAAACCAAAATTTCACAATAAACATAATTTAACCTCAACAACTTATTCAACAACTACATATATTTGCAATGGCAAAGATAAGGGTCAATTACTAGTCAGTATAGTCGAGTATGGTTCAGGCTGGGATCGAGAAATGTCAGGTAAAATTCAGACCAATTCAGACTGGACGATTAAAAATCAGTTGAGTCAAGTACAGATTTAGGCAATTTCAGACTTTTACTGGTTTGTAGTGTACTGCAACTGTGCTTTTTGAGGATTCAAATTGGATATATTCATTTCATTTTGTGACCACGATAATGGGTTTCCGTGGAATATTATTTATAGTTTCAATAAAGAATAAAGGTTCTTGAAAAGTTGATGTTATTCACTTCAAAATTGCTTGTTTTCATTTAAGTAACTGTTGTAAGAGTTCAAGTGTAACATGTGTAAAGAGACAAACAATACTTTGTCTCGATTTTTTTTCTACCTGTTACTGCATGATTGTTCACATATATGTTGTATAGTGAACTGTCGTTATGCACTTTTTAAAACACGTAGGGGTTTTGAATTAGTTTTTTTTTTATATTCGAGCGCAAGAATGATAATGTAACGAGCGTGTGTCGCATAAAAAAAATAGCCTAATATTTTCGATAAGTTTAAGATATATTAAGTTTTATAATAACTTCCTGACAGACTCTGCGAGTAAACAATGTGATCGTTTCGGCAGGATTAAAAACATGTGCGTCCACTACATTTTTAAATTTATCTAATAACATCAAAAGAAAACAATTTTTTTTTTATTTCATCATCCACCATGTCCACGTGGTATAGCTTTAGAATGTTTAGGCGACACACATGTTTTGATTACTGAAAATTTTGGACTGCAGTTTGTTTTAAAACCTTTTTATTTTGCATTCATTTGTTTGTCTACACATATGCAGTATATTGTGTAATTTCTGATTTTCTGAAAGTCACTAGTAAAGCTTGTTACGTTATTCATGTTATTAATTTATATTTAGCATGTTTAGATAGTTGCACTATAAATAGATTTATTCATATATTTTATTAAATTATTGATCATGCATTTTATCCATTTTGTGATTTAGAATGCAAGTCGCCTGCATTAATTTTCTAATTAATTTTATATTTCGCCAAGCATAGCTTTGAAATGTATGATGTGCATTCTTAATTTGTATCATACAGAGATCAGTTATAGAAATAGTGTCTTTGTAAAAAGAAAAACACAAAGAAGGATAGCAGAAACTGCCAATATTGGACAGAACAACAGACCACAACAACAATTAACACTTGATTTCTCCGTAAAATAGACATGTAAAGACCAATAAATATCTATAATGATAGTTATGATCTATATACATGATATATCCCTGTTTGTAAAATCAAACTCATTCTGAAACTAATGTAATTATAAACTTGAAAATATTACCTTTGTGATGTACTAAATCCAACTGCAAGTTACAAATAATACATTTGTAATAAGATGTAAGGATTTATATATGACTTAGTTTTTGTATCAATTTTCTTAAAATAGAGAGTTTTCTTGGTAAAGCATGCTTTATATAAAACACATTCTTGTGCAAACTGCAACTTATTAGTATTTTACAATTTTCAAATATCCTGTGTACAATTAACGACGGAAATCAAGGATCTCACTGGACTAGTATAGCTATTATATGGTGAATCATAATTGTTAGACGTTAGAAATACATCTTTCTTATTTAAGCTTAGAACGCGTTAAAAAAATCAGTTTATGTTTTCCGATACAGTCTTCAGTATGACGTCAATTATCACTGAACTAATACACAATTTGGTTTAGGGGCCAAATGAAGTACGCCTCCGGGTGCGGGATTTTCTCGCTATATTGAAGACCCATTGGCGACCTTTGACTTTTCTGCTCTTTAGTAGGGTTGTTGTCTCTTTGACACATTCCTTATTTCCATTCTCAATTTTATTTCACATTTAACTTTTTCAGGGCATTAAAACGTCTCAGCAGTTCTTAAAAATAATGCGTCCAGCACTTCTGTTTCAAACCTCCCCCTTTTCCCGACTTTTAACTTTCTAGCATGTAAAAATATTTAAACAAACCCTAATATAATTTTTTATAACAAATCATCACCAAAATTCACTTTGGATCAATAAAAAAAACTGGGAAGAGAACTGACGTCACACTTGGTATTGATGTTTAACTCTAGACTGTATTTAAGTATTAATTTCAGAAAAAATTGATTCATGTCTTAGTAATAGTAGTATTCGGAAAAAAGATATTAATTTTTTTATGCTGAAACTGCTCTTAACTTATAATGACAAAGCTTTTGTCAAAGTTTCATTAAAATTCCGTGAAAATGGAAGAAAAGTGTTAAAAATATCACGTCGGCAGTATCTAACTGCTAATTTCAAAAAGTTAGTTAACTAATCAGTAAAAGAGGTGCGAAAGATACCAGTGGGACAGTAAAATTCATAAATCGAAAACAAACTGACAACGCCATGGCTAAAAAGGAAAAAGACAAACAAACACATAATAATACAAGACACAACATAGAAACATAAAGACTAAGCAATACCAAAAAACTTGGGGTGGTCTTATGTGATCTGTCAAGGTAAGCAGATCCTGCTCCACATACGGCATCCGTCGTGTTGCTCCTGTTATTACAAATTCGGTTAATAGTATAATTCGGTAGGTCACATTCGTGAAAAGGGATGTGGATTGTAGTTAGGACTTAAGGAACATATCCGATATCATCTGAGAAATGGTTATTCAATAACTATCAACCATCTCGTAATGGCGTCCATAAAATTTACGATTGGATGATTTCAACTTCACCATTTGGAATTCTTGGTTTAATAGCTTTCTTGTGAGCAGCAACAGATTTTGTTGGTAAATGTTAATCATACATTTATATGTTCAAAGAAGAATAACTTTTTATAGACTTGTATATGGAGACTTTGACAAAACAAGTAAAATTAAATTTTCACGAAAATACATTGTTTTCCTCAATCCACGAATATTGGTATCCAAGAAAATAATTGAATCCACAGTATTAAAGAAATGATTAATTATAAGATGTTTCAATACATACTTCGAATATGATAACAAGTATAAATCTCATTTATTCTGTAACAGGCATGGTTTATGTCATATACAAACATTTAGACAGTCTATTTTTTGGTCAGAAAAATGCTGCACTTCTCTAGCCTTTAAAGAGGCATAAGTTAAGAGACATAAAAAAGATTTTTGTTTGTTCAATCATTAATGTGAGTGAAAGAGAGAACGAATAATTCGCTTTTAGCAGCCACTATAGTTACATTTTGTCAAAATAAGCTAAGAAACATCGCTGATCAATTATTCACTTGTCAGTGAATAATTCGACCTCATTGAATCTGTATTCATGTGACATTTACTTTTAATTCCGTAGCTAGAGATTATTTACGCATATAATATAATCGTTTTCTTGACGAGCTCATGTTATCAATTGAGTGGGTCAGATTATGTGAACGTTCCTCTGTAACGCTGAATTATCACATTATACTTGTTATGGACATTTAAACTATGAGGTCGCCACAGGTTCTTAACAAATAAATCAAATAATACGAATAACTAGTAGATGGCTTAACCTTGTGTGCTGATTTTAATGTTTATTACTTGAACATTCTTTTTTTTCGCATGGACATGCATGAACTATACTCTGACAGAATGAGTGAGCGTAACATCATTGTTATCGATTGCCGATGACAAACAAGATAAAGATAAATGATTCAGCATTATTGCCAACATAAGTAATGCTGTTGTCTACACGGGGATACCTCAATGCCATTAACAGACATAGAATGTCAACATTGAAAGTGAAACAAAGATGAACCATTTCGTTGACTGATACGATCAACAATTAATCATTCTTATTCAGGTAATAGTTATCAAAAGTACCAGGATTATAATTTAGTACGCCAGACGCGCGTTTCGTCTACATAAGACTCACCAGTGACGCTCAAATCGAAATATTTATAAAGCCAAACAAGTACAAAGTTGAAGAGCATTCAGGATCCAAAATTCCAAAAAGTTGTGCCAAATACGGCTAAGGTAATCTATGCCTGGAATAAGAAAATCCTTAGTTTTTCGAAAAATTCAAAGTTTTGTAAACAGGAAATTTATAAAAATGACCACATGATTGATATTCATGTCAAAACCGAAATGTTGACTACTGGGCTGGTGATACCCTCGGGGACGAAACGTCCACCAGCAGTGGCATCGACCCAGTGGTTTAAATAGTTATCAAAAGTACCAGGATTATAATTTAGTACGCCAGACGCGCGTTCCGTCTACATAAGACTCACCAGTGACGCTCAAATCGAAATATTTATAAAGCCAAACAAGTACAAAGTTGAAGAGCATTCAGGATCCAAAATTCCAAAAAGTTGTGCCAAATACGGCTAAGGTAATATATGACTGGAATAAGAAAATCCTTAGTTTTTCGAAAAATTAAAAGTTTTGTAAACATGAAATTTATAAAAATGACCACATGATTGATATTCATGTCAACACCGAAATGTTGACTACTGGGCTGGTGATACCCTCGGGGACGAAACGTCCACCAGCAGTGGCATCGACCCAGTGGTTTAAATAGTTGTCAAAAGTACCAGGATTATAATTTAGTACGCCAGACGCGGGTTTCGTCTACATAAGACTCATCATTGACGCTCAAATCGAAATATTTAAACAAGTACAAAGTTGAAGAGCATTCAGAATCCAAAATTCCTAAAAGTTGTGCCAAATACGATGATTAACATATATTATTAACATATAACATGAAATCAAACAGACCTAGAAAAAAAAATCCAATTGCACGTTGCTGCAATATATTCATATTTATGTTTATGTTTGTATCGGGTCATCTCGATGTTAATAAGATGGCTTCACGACTAAAATACACACGAAATGCTGATACCGTATAGTGGGTGTAAAATATCGCGAATAACCTTGAATAAGGTATACGAAATATTTTGGCGATTATCATTTTTGCGGATTCAAAACTTTCATCAATACCTTCGATGTTCACTTCTAAATTGGAGGAATTAATTTTGGCGATTTTGTTCTATCCGCAAAAATACGTGAAAATTTACACCCCTCGAAAATAACCCGCTATACGGAATAAGTAATCGAGTCCATGCTTTATTAATTGTATATTTAAAACTTATTATAATTTAGATATACGTTTTAGCCTGTACTAAATCATGGAATATGAATTTGACAGCTAATGTCCTTTTAATAGTTCCAGATATGCGGATTTAAACAGAGGCAATTACTTTTCATATGCGTGTGTGTTATTATTCATAAGACCTATACTGATATACGCAATACTT
Source organism: Mytilus galloprovincialis (assembly GCF_965363235.1). Classification (NCBI taxonomy): domain Eukaryota; kingdom Metazoa; phylum Mollusca; class Bivalvia; order Mytilida; family Mytilidae; genus Mytilus; species Mytilus galloprovincialis. The sequence continues at coordinate 41,366,333 of NC_134838.1, forward strand.
GCATATTTTCGTATTCTCAGTTTTTTGTCATATAATTGATCTTTAAATTTAGAATGAAACGATTTGCATTAAATAATGTTCTTAAAAATCTAGATTTATTACGTCTTGAAATCTGCATTGGTCACAGTAAAACATATTTTCTGGAAATCACTTTCTTGTTATGATGTATATGTGTATCTACATTTAATATTTTCTATAAATAGATAGAGGCATTGATCGGCAAAAGATTTCTCTTTACTCTTAATTTTTCGTGTTGCATTGCTAAAGGTGGCACGGTAGTATTTGCTCGTTTTAACTTTTCGCACTGTCTGACACATGTGCAACCACTGGAATTTGAGACGCGACATATTTTAGTTGCCTGTACCTCCTATCATTTTCACCAAAATAGATGAATTGCATATTTTTTATTTTTTTTCCATACAAGTACAGCTATACTAGGTTTCTTCGGGTTTAATTTGTAGTTCTGTGGTAACATGACACCAGTATGAGCTTTTTTGGAACCATTCAGTAGTTAAGGGGTCCTTACTTATTCATTTAGCCCTCATGTTTGGCTGAAATAGAGATAGCAATAGGGGTTTCTTCACATTGACAAGACATTTTTTTCGACAAAGGATGTAATTATGATTGTATGTCAGCAAGATTTTATAGTTTATTCATTTTCCCTGCAAATGTTATTAATTATTTTGATTTTCTGACAATGAAAAGCACAATAAAGGTAAACTGATTTTGTAAGGGGACATAATTTAACTAAATGCATCCATGAGAAATAGACAACAGTCAACTTAGAGAAATATTCTAGTATATGTACTGTCAAAAAGATTTTAGAATAATAGCTAACTGCCATCTAAAGAGTCTTGTTGTGATGCCTTCATAATCTGGAAATGCTTAAAGTAGTGTAAGGCATGCTGTAAAATGTGGAATGGACTTTGTTATCATCATTCATGATTTGGTGCTTAAACTGTTTCTTTCAGTCAGATTGACTATAAATAGAGTTGGCAATTCAATAAATCCTCCTGAATCACCATGTTTGGCTTCTGTCTTGATTTGAAACATCATATATTTGGGTTTTGTTCACTCCTATAGTAAAAATGGTAAGATGAAAAAACAATTAAAAATCTGCCAGCTGGGGTAGGGGTGTAATCTTTCATATTTTTTTTGGTAAGAAATAAGTGTAGACTAGTATTCTTTATTGTAATATGTTTCATAGTAAGAAGTCTATGCATCATAGGTATCATGACTGATTTCAAGTTTGTAATGTCTTGGTTAAGGTGGCACGGTAGTATTTGCATTCCAGAATTTGGGTTGCTCTTTTGTGTACCCTACCTAAGTCAATGTATCTGAACAGTGTGATTGGACAAAAAATACAGTATCAACTGAACACACTTTCCCAAACTGAGGGATGAATCAGGTGTAGAAAAATATGAAATAATTTTACAAACAAATGAAAATGAATTTTTGAGAATTTTTTATTTACTGCATGATAAAAGACATAGAAGCACTAGTGGCCTTAGGTTTTTAAAAATGGCAAAAAAAGTAAACGGTTATGATACACATTCAAATTCATTTCTGAATATTAAAATGAAAGTACTTCAGTTAAGGTAGCACAATACAAAGATTGTTCATCTCCAATCAGACATCTTTAAACTGGTGTAATCCCACTCATCCTTCTTTAAATTTCATAAATGAGGTACCAAAAGAAAGAAGAATGATTAATCTTTCAAATTGTGATAATTTCATTATGACATAATTATTACAAAATTAATTGTTATGTAATTAGTTGCTATATTGTGATGTCCATACTTGAATGAATTTAGCTTCTTTGTTATTCATAGCATCCCAAAATAATGTATAGATTCTTGCACAACACAGTTTGACCTCCAAAACTGTGTCTCAGATTTTTCCTATTGTATTTCATTCTCTTAAAAATCTTCAATGAAGTTTGCAACATCAATTCATAAGAGATCACTCAATTCAATTGGGTATAAAATTTGTTCTATTGATGTTTTTGGAAATCTGAGACACAGTTTTGGAGGTCAAGCTGTGTTGTACAAGTATCTATAAAATATTTTGGGATGCTACGAAGAACAAAGACGCTAAATTCATTCAAGTGTGTACATCACAATATAGCAACTAATTACATAACAATTGATTATGTAATAACTATGTCATAATGAAATTATCACAATTTGATAGATTAATCTTTCTTCTTTCTTTTGGTACCTCATTTATAAAATATAAAGAAGGATGAAATGAATTACATCAGTTTAAAGTTATCTGATTGGGAGTGAAAAAATCTCTGTATTGTGCTACCTTAACTGAGAATGTAGAAATTTTTGTAGTGTTAGAAAGTGGTGAAAATTCTAAAAAGGCTATCCTTATCCCTTATGGGCCAGGAAATACTACCGTGCCGCCTTAACAAGCATGATTTAATTTAGCGTTGAATCTATATCGTTGTTAGTTTAAATATAAGGAAACTTTCTGTCCATTTTCAAAATTTTCAGTTTTTCCGGTCTATAATTACGGGACTTTAAACGTTAACAGTAACATTATTTTCCACATATAGTACTCTAACTACAGTATGCCTGGGTTGATTTCATTTAAACTTTACAATATTAATGGGATTGATTAAAGAAAACTTTTTATCTAATTTTGTAATTTTCTGTTCTTCCTTTCCAGAGTTCCGCGACTTTGATTCTTATATGTACTTAAATGTTTCGCATGTTGCTTGAGTTTGCCGCTTGAATTGTTTTAATGAATGATTTCAGGTTCCTATACTTTTCTATTTCTATGTAGCAACATTCCAGCAGCGCCTGCAAACGGAGTTTATATCGCCCAATTGATACCGGGCTTGTAATTCATATAATGATTTCCTTAATACAAGGAAGCAACCGATTTAGACTATTTACCGGTTTTTTTTATAATACGAGCAACACGACAGATGTCACATGTGGAGCAGGATCTGCTTGTCCTTGCGAAGCACCTGATATCCCTCCCATTTTTTTGGTGGGGTTCGTGTTGCCCAGTTTTTAGTTTTCTATGTTGTGTCTTGGGTACTCTTATTTGTCTGTTTGTCTTTTTCTTTTTTAGCCATAGCGTTGTCAGTTTTTTTTCGATCTGTGAGTTTGAATGTCCATCTGGTACCCTTTACCCGTTTTTAACTGTACAAAGTGTATTTAAAAAAAAATCCTGAGAAGTCATCCCTGAGAAATAGGAATTTGACCGTCAGATAAATAAATAAACTTTTTTTAAATGTCACGCACTATCTATATAGTATCATCGGATCAAATTACTACAAACTAAACACTGTTGTTGGGATTGATTGGGATTGGTTTTACTATGGAGTACTATTTTGATTTTGATTTTTTTCTAATAGGCGTGTTCAGGCATTAAAAGGAAAAGAATGTTAACATTGAAAGTGAAACAAAGCTGAATCATTTCGTTGACTAATGCAATACACTAAAAAGCATTCTTATAATGGTAAAACGATGATTAATTAATTGTTTTAACCTATAGCATGAAATTTAACAGACCCAGACAAATTCAATGCCACATGGCTGCAATCTATTTATGTTTATGTTTATATAGGGTTATATGACCGTCGACAGTCTTTCGAGGCCATCTCGATGGTTAATTTGATGGCGTCTAGACTAAAATACACACGAAATGCTGATACATATTACCGAGTGCATGCTTTGTAAATAGTTTATTTCAGACTTATTTTAATTTGGATATACGTTTTTGTATGTTATAAATCTAAAATGAGAATTTGAGTCAATTCGGTGAACATGAATTTGACAGCTAATGCCCCTTTAATAGTTTCAGCAATTTCGATATGAACTGGGCAATTACTTTTCATATGTGTGTGTTATTTTTTATAAGACGTATACTGATATTATACTTGCATAATTAGATATTCTCATTTTTTCCATTGAATTGATCTGTAAATTAAGAAAGAAACGATTTACAAATAAATAATGTTCTTAAAAGATGTATTGTGTCTTGAAGTGTGCATTCGTCAGAGTAAAACATATTTTCTGAAAATCACTTTCTTGTTATGTTGTCTATTTATATATGTCACATTTAGAATTTCTATAAATAAATAGAGGCATTGATCTGCCAAATACTTTCTCTATACTGATAATTTTCTTGGTGCATTGCTAAATAAGCATGATTTTGTTAAGCGATGAATTATCATTTTTCTAAATAATTCAAATTACAAAATTATTCTATAACAATTACAAAATAATCTGGTTCCTACAACAAAAAACCAACATCTACAAAAGTCAACAAAGGATGTGGTCTCGCACTATAGAACGATTTATTGTGGTAAGTAAATAGTATACCTTGCAGATCAGTTTGCCATAGTACTTCGTGTACCTTCAGAGAAGCAAAGGTTCGAATCCCGCTAAGAGAACAAATTTGCATATCTTACATTGTTCAGCTAAATGTCTGAGGAAGTATACTAGTATATCAATTGTGGTTTGAGCCCTGTATAGCCAAAGGTTGTATGATGAAAAACTCTTTTATAAATTTGGAACATATACTAACATTAAAAAAGAAAAGAAACGCAACAACCAATTTTTTTTACAAAGTATGAATTTTCTAAAAAAAAAAAAAAAAAAAGTTGTTGAAACATATGATCGAGTTAAAATTTAAATGTCCAATAATTGAATTAAGACTCCGGATAGTAGCTGTTGATCACACTTGACCTTTTTAGGTCAGGATGTGTTACGTTGCATTTGAGAGTCAAACGGTTATATTTAGGACAGTTGCGTGTAATTCATGCCTTATCTTTAAGCGGGTTTAGTGGATATGAAAGACACCTAATTGTAAATTGAATTCAGTAATTAAATTGTCTCTTGAACTTGACAAGTCACAACTACCTGAAATATCGTCAATGACCGTCTCCATACCAGTATATAACGGACTGTAGTTATTACACTTTAAAGTGTGTCATCGATCAAAATAAAATTGGAAATCGGATGAAGCTTTCATATTTTTGCCATCCGTATTACGATAACTGAACAGGGTGGCCTTGGGAATATCATGTTTGCCTTTTCTTCATACTTTAAAAAATTTGAATATTTTTTTTGTAAGATAAAAGTTACTGTAACAGTTTTTTTAATATCATGATTACATTCTGTTCATTATGGCTTATTTGCAGTTCGTAATAGACCACACTACAACATTCTAATACGTATTGACAGTTTTTATTTTGTTATTTTCAAAAAAAATTGTAATCATCTACGGTTTATGAAGTTCATAATTATTCGTATGGAAAAAGCAATGCAGTTAAATGTAATTACACAATTATCTTTTTTCGCACTACCGGAAACCTAAATGTGTGTGTTAAAATCTCTGAATTTTATTTCAAACGTTTGTAATGGTCACAATTAAGTATCAAGTGTTCTATGTAGCTATTTACTATGTCAATGAGGATTCCGCATTATTATTGATCATCACATGTTGTTTTATTGTAAACACAAATTTAGCATTGACACCTCAAGAAGTACAGTATTGTCTTTATTATATTTTCCAAATAATATTCTTACAAAGTATTATATTATAAACTCATTTATTTATTTTCTATAGCCTTGACTTCACAAGAGAAGACTGATGAATTCGATGATGCTATGATAATGAAATGATGCAGTGAAGTGTATGCGGAATCCTCATTGACACACAGTCTAAAGAAAAATTTCCCAGGAAAAAAAAAATATACATCACGAACGCCATAAGAATCCCGGGTGTGATATCAGATGCTCCAGAGTGGTAGACAGATTCGCCCACCGTTGATATTAGTTATGCTACTCACGGTTAGTTCGAATTTGTAATATTTTCAGTGATGTCGCAATCAAGGACAAGAGGATGAGAGAATAGCTTCGACAATTGTAACAAATCCGTGGTTATCTGTGACACAAATATTCTATAACGTTCAACAAATTCAATATGGCGTTCGTAAAATTTCGTAAAAGTGATATATATTTATAACTTTTATACCCTCAGGTCTATATCATGGGTAAAAATACTTTCCCAAACAACGTGTTATGAGATAACATTGTAATCAAGAGCAAATTAAGTTATGAGACATAGCGGTCCTTCCCTGAAACTTTATAACTAGGACGGAATAGTGCAAATTGATAATATGTGCATCTCAAACTCTAGTAAGCGTTTTACGATGAGGCCATAACAAATATGTTAATGATGAACACAGTTGAAAATAACAATTAATGCCAGTTCACATTTTCAATCCTGCTAGTAAATTACGAATAAAAAGAAATATTACTAAAATATATCGACTTCATTTAAAAAAAACCCTACTGCTTATAGAAAGACACCCAATTCTCACCTTCACGCAGTTCCATTCCACGTTGTCTAAGTGTTTTGTTTCGCAAAAAGGGCAAATATTACATATCTAGTGCTTTTCTTAAATTGCCTCCCAGTCGATTATATGCAAATTACACCAATAAGAGATTTCTAATAGCTCAATTCGCAATGTTTACGGTGTGATGCCTAAGTAAGCCAATACCGAAATTATGTTCGAATTAAGGATACTTATGTTCCTTTTGTCTTTCCCATATTGCTTTTCACCTTTAACATCCCATAGCTTACATCGATACGACTTAAAATCGATGTTTCTTCTTTCTTATAAGACACAACACGACTAGTCTCTTTAATAAGTGAGCTGCTTATCTGCATATTCTGTAAGTTTTACGTTTGTCTTATTCAATTCATTTGGTTTTAATTGGTGAATGTACTCTTTTGTTTTTGAATTTTTTTATGTTTGTCATTCCAGGATAATTCTTCTTTTAACTGTCATAATTGTAACAATAGTTATTTGCCTAAGAGTTTCCTTATGCATGTTTTTCTACAGAATATTATTTTGTTTTGCTTTTATGAGTATTTTTTAAATACTTTCAAGATGCACAGTAATAACGTATTATGCAATCTTGTATATTCATTATACTGTAAATTCATTACTATTGGGGTGGTATAAACTTTCTTTAATTTGGTGGGTAAATTTTAACCAGGAATCTAAATGGTAATCGAAGATTCAATTTTATTAAATTTTCAGCGCAGAGACTAACCCAATAAATCAAATATCCACGGAAATATTATGATTCTCCAATTCATGAAAATTAGTACACATAATGGAAAATGAATCCAAAGTATAAAGACATAATTGATTCTAAAATGTGCTAACATATATTTTGAATGTGACAAAAGAGGGGCGAAAGATACCGAAGGGATAGTACACAAGACACAACATGGAAAACTAAAGACTAAGCAACACGAACCCCAACAAATTTAGGGGTGATCACAGGTGCTCCGGAAGGGTAAATATATCCTGCTCTACATATTGCGCCCTTGATGTTGCTGGTGTTATTACAAATCTGGTAAATAGTCTAATTCGACAGGTCACACTTGTTATAAGGGCGAGAGAATGTACATTGTAGTTACGACAAAATAGCTTCTTTATATTTGTGCTGAATATGCAACTGACATGATTTCAGTCGTAGACAAAATAGATTGAATATGTGATATAGATACAATGGATAAGCGTTGATTCTTGAAAAAGAAACCATGAGCCATTGTATCTATAACTTAAACTATTGTGATAATATCTATTCAAAATTAAAGCCTATTCTTAATTAGAAGGTATTGTAAGTGAGTTTAAATAACCTGGTTATCGTGACAAACGATGCATTACAATAAATTATATATATTACAATTAAATGGTTAAAACAATACAAATACATGCTGAACACACCACGTCTGCCGTTAAAGATTTTCATTTGTCAGGCATCTGAACATTTTTGGCAAAATGAGACATATTGTATCTTATTTCTCATAAGATTGAGAATGAAAATGGGGAATATGTCAAAGCCGGGGACAACAACTTGACAAAAAACATATATAGCATATATTTAAAGCATGTGTCCGAAATTTCTAACAAGAAGTCTTCTTCTAGGCATAGCCCGATTTTCTAGCATAGGAATTTGCGAATAAACAGATGAAATCATACTATATTGATTTATAAAACAAAAATGAACACCTAGAATGTAAACATTTTCATTTCAAACATGTGGAATAGCTAACAATGAACCGATTATAAACGGATAAACTCGCTTTTATTAAACAAAATATCCACAATAACTTAAAAAACAAGAAACAAAACCGGAAAACTAAAGAAAATAGTCAACAAAATAAGAAACACAAGGATTCGAACCTAAACCGCCAAGTCTTAACTCATTAAGCATAACCATGAAACCTCGCGGCTACCAACTGATACACTACGAATGCCTATTATTGTATATATAAATGTACAATCCATGTGTGTCCGTTGTACCGATGTATATCAAGTATTCATTTATATATATACGTTAGACAATTAAATCGTAACCAATTGGTAGTCGAGAGGTTTCGTCGATATGATGATGTTAGTGACACTTATGAGAATTCAAGGACGGGTTCGATTCCCAGTGCAGGCATACAGAAATTACAAAGATTAAAGGTAAGTTTTTAAAATAATTCTATTAGTGAACAGAATTCAGTAAATTGGCCAATTCAAACTTAATGAAATTAGACACACAAAGAACACAATTGAATAATTCTACAATGTGGATATGATCAAAGTGAAATGTGTTTCAATTATCTGATTCAGATGTTAAATAGATCTTGGGGTAAGATTTACTTTGGAAATACACTTGCTTCTCATAAAGTACACTTTCCGTATTCTTAATTATTATAAGAATTGTTCTGTAAAATTTAGAAAAAAGATAAATAGTCGCCGTCACGTAAAATTGGTACCATGTTTTTTTTTTTTTTTTTTTTTTTTTTAAATAACAACCGCATTCATTCGAGACTGTCCTACTTTTTATTGTGTTTGCACACATGATCCGAGATTATTTTGTTGGTGGAATCCGATATTATTTTTATCGGTAGTGTTGCCGTGGAGTTCTACGTGCTGTATATTTTCATCATATTAATGCAAAAAGCGCGGCACTTGTATTATCAATGACAAAAATATTACCGGAGAGTAACGAAGGTTATATAATTAGGAATATAAGAGTGACACGTGACTTCCGGTCGGCATGGTCAAGATTTTTCTGCTCCTGCAAAAAATCAAGAAAAGATCAGTTTTCTGTGTGTTTTTGTTAGTCAGTTGTCAAATAAGTCAAACATTTTCAGTATATAAGTCATAAATGACTGTATATAAATGTAAATATGGATAAATCAGTAAAGAATAGTGAAAAAATCTCCTTTGAAATTGTGCAGTGACACACTAGGCTCGTTGCCGCCATATTGATTTTTTTCTGAAATTGAAATTTTGAATATATCTATATGTCCGTAATTGACATTGCTTAATTAATAGTAATTCATGTCAGTCAATAAGATTATAAAAGAATACAAAAGGGTTTATAACCTATTTAAAAGGCAGGACCTTTCACGAGATACCGTGCTATTCACGGATAGCAATGGGTTCAGTGTAGATAAAGTGGTTCCAGACAGCGTCAGTGACAAGTTCCACATAGTAGAAAAGAGTGGAGCTACAGCTACCACTGACGAACACCGAAAAAAACCTTTTTTCAAAATTAGAAGAGTTGAAACTTAAAGATCCAATCATCTTAATCTGGTTCGGAACTTGTGAAATTACAACAAAGGGAAAGTACATATACCTCAGACACTACCCATATCAAAATATAGAGTCAATACTAACAGGATACAGAGATTTAAGAGACAAAATATTGGCAAAATTCAAATATGTCACTATAATCTTTCTTGATTGCCCATACTACTCGATATCAACATTTAATAAAACAATCAGAGATAGAGAAGGGAGAAAAGCAAAGACAAATTAGATCAAAACAACAATCAAACAAAACCAACAAGCTACTCCCTAGTAGTGAAAAAGTATAGTGGTACTAGAATTGTAACAAAAAAGGATAGAAAAAAGAGCCACTATCCGGCATTAGTAATTGATAAGACAAAAGGGTATAGATGAGTAACGCAAGCAAGTAGCCTGGTTAAAGAACTATTCTACCAAGTAGACTACTACAATAGACAGTTAAAATTACTCAATAAGAAGCATAGAGCACCCAGATTCTCACAAGACCAAATAATATCAAACAAACCCAAAACCAAAACCAGGGTGACGTACAGGAAAAACTATAAACTATTGTCAGACGGCATCCATCCTAATAGAACATTAGCTAAACTATGGGTTTATAAAATGGTGGAACTGTCCCTAGAAGTGTCTGAAACCTGTTAAGGAAGTATCAACGAAATAAGGAAGCCCTGTTCTGTACATAACGAAGTGAAATATTGACTCTATAGATAGGTAATACAGTTCCGTAGACAAGGAAGCCTTGTCTCCAGATTTAAAACGTACTAGAAGACACCCGCGAAATCGCGGTATACAGCTTGTGAACTGTTGTAGGATGATTTTTTGAAAAGGATATTATGTATGAAGAATTTCATAAAAGGTACCAAAAGCCCTCTCCCTATTTAGCTCACGTGGCCCGAAGGGCCAAGTGAGCTTATGCCATCACTTGGCGTCCGTCGTCGTCCGTCGTCTGTCGTCGTAAACTATTTCAAGAATCTTCTCCTCTGAAACTACTAAGCCAAATACTTCCAAACTTTAACTCGATGTTCCTTAGGGTATCTAGTTTATAAATAATATCCGAAGTTTTGATCTATCAACAAACATGGTCGCCATTGCTAAAAATAAAACAGAGGGGTCAAATGCAGTTTTTGGCTTATATCTCAAAAACGAAAGCATTTAGAGCAAATCTGACATGGAGGTAAAAATGTTCATTAGGTCAAATTCTATCAGCCCTGAAATTTTCAGATGAATCAAACAACCCATTGCTGGGTTGCTGCCACTTAATTTGTAATTTTAAGGAAATTTTGCAGTTTTTGGTCATTATATTGAATATTATTATAGATAAAGATAAACTGTAAACAGCAAAAATGATCAGCAAAGTAAGATCTACAAATAAGTTAATATGACCAAAATTGTCAATTGACCCCTTAAGGGTTTATTGTCCTTTAATGACAATTTTTCACAATTTGTTCATCATATTTGCAAACTTTAAAAAATCTTCTCCTCTAAAACTACTCAACCAAATTTCATTTGAATGATCAGTAGGGTGTATAAAATAAAGTTTGTGTTTTATTTTCTATTTCGTCAAAAAAACATGGCCGTCATGGCTAAAAATAGAACACATTTGAGGAGAGATCTTTCTATTTATGTACTTACTTAAGGCTTTATAATAGTTCATGTAGAATTAATAATATGTTGATGCACATCACAACTGGACAGTGATTTGTGTGCATCTTAAAAGTACTATCTATGTTTATTGCCATTGTTATATATATATATATATATTGATATACTAGTTTTTGCTTGATTGTATTTGAATTATCTCCCCTTGACTTAGGTTGACATTTATTATGTGACTCTGTCCAACATGTTGTCCAATATGTTATCTGTTAATGATCTCTGGTGGCCTCTCCTGGTACCTCTCATGTTTTACATCACTGTATAGGCAGTGATGCATGTGGCTATAGGAGAGGGCTGATGCAATCATTAACCTTATCAGCATATTCAGGTCTTCTAATCCAGAGTGATAAAGGATGTGTATGATCCAGTAGAAAATTTAGAACATTTAGCATAACTAACTTTTTAATTTTAGACTGTTATTGAAAAATTTAATATCATTATATGTATTATGAATTAATTATATAATTATGTATCACAATATATACTTGGTGTATTTTCAGATAAAATAAAAATAAATTACAAAAAAAAAAAAGAACACATGGTAAAATGCAGATTTTGGCTTATATCTCAAAAACTCCAGCATTTAGAGCAAATAAGACAAGAAGTTAAAGTATTTATTAGGTCAAGGTCTACCTGTCCTGAAATTTTCAGCCGAATTGGGTAACTGGTTTTTCAGGTATAATGCCCCTAAATTGATGATTTTAAAGAAATTTTGCAGTGTTTGGTTATTATCTTGAATATTATTATAGATACAGATAAACTGTTAATAGCAATTGTATTGTGAATCATCAGATTGACCTAGACTGTATCTTAATCAAGTGTAGGGCGAATTCATATCCATTTCTTTCCAGAGGTTCCTAAGAGGCTTTAAAAGGTATTTCCAGGATAGTACATGGCCTTTGTTACTCTGTTTAATTTACAACAAACATTAATTTATTAATTTAGTTAATAAGGCATTGTTTACCAGGTGAGCGATTCATGCTATTGAGAGCCTCTTGTTCCAAAGTCCGATATTTGTTTCCTTTCTGTTAAATTCAATTCATTTTCGTGTTTCTGGCCTCAGACCACAATTATTCTTCTCCTTTGCTACAATGCTTCGTTAAATCAAATTAAAAATTTGCACCGTTTCAAACATGTAATAAATGTAACTGCTTGTATATAGACCATTATGAGTCTAACAAAATATGCTTCTAGGACAACCCATCAGTGCTTTTTTCTTTTAAGAGCCTTATTAACATGCCATTGGTAGGATATGAATCATGTATAAATGACTAAGACCGACTAAGGCTAATTTGAGGGGTGGTCGGAGGGGTCTTGATCCCAAAAATCCCGGGCTTATAACCATGAAATCTCGAGATGCAGAATTTAAAGAAAATCATATCCCGAAATCGAAAAATATATTCCCTGATCCCGTAAGGATCAATCCCCAAATCCCGAGCTTAAAAACACCCGATCCCGACGTCCCGAAAAGGTCCTGCCTCCCTCTAATCTCTACCTTCCTTTCATTTTTGCCAAATCACTATTTTCCCTTTGAACAATATTTTGTTTTGCCCCATTTATGGGCATTATGTTTTCTAGTCTGTGCATCCATGCGTTCGGTCGTCCGTCCGTCCGTCTGTCCCGCGTCAGGTTAAAGTTTTTGGTCGAGGTAGTTTTAGATGAAGTTGAGCATGTTTTACTTATTTTAATATATATATATGCAAGTGGTAAGACCCCTTAAATAGTTAACATTTCAAAGAAACAGTAGACAGAATCAGGGACTCTCTATACTAACATAGAAAGTCCCTGACAGAATACAGAGAGTGTCGCGAATAGCGAAAACTTTATTATTCAAATTTATGGACTTTATGGATTTATTAATCTCCGCTAAATAGTATTTTACTCCGCTAATTGTCTTTAGATATTTTCTTCGTCCTTTTGTGAATTTGACTCCGGTAATTGTATTATAATGTAAAATTATCAGGCACTTTATGTGCATTTCATGCAACCGGTTTTATATTTGACTATAAAAGCAATTTCAAATTATCATTGTATTATTCTTGATACATATGTTGATGTTCAAGTGTCGTATTAAATATGAAAAAGGATTACTTGTTATAATGTTTCCGATGTTAGTGTAAAACAACTATCTACACAACATTGTTTGGTGCCGGAACCCGGGATTAAGTTTATTCCGAAATTGGATCTTAATATAGGAAATTCAAAATGTCAAATGTTCGATTCCTCAAAAGTGTGCGAACAAGGTACAGGAACAGTATTCAGACAGAAATACTGAACGGGAAACAGATCTTATCATCGGAGGTAGATAAACTCGATGAACAACGTTTTGTGTTGGAGGCAACTAAATGTGCGGACAAGCTGAAGATGTATTCTGAAAAATTAGAAAATTCAAAGTGGGAAACTTGCTAGTGCTTTGGAAGATGAAGGGGAAGTAATAGATGATATAGTGGGTGAAGATTGTGAGCTGTGTTCAAATGTGATGGATTTTTTCTTGGATCTGATACAATTTAAAGAAAGGTTAGTTGACTTTATTAAAAAGGAGAGCATAGAAGTTAAAGAAAACGAATTCTCTAGCCAAATTGTGGAGTTACAAAGGGAAATGAAAGATATTATGCAAAGTCAAATAAAACAACAACATGAAATCTTTAAGAAACAGTCGATAAATGAAAAGGAAAATTCTACGTGTTCTATAAAATTACCAAAATTAGATCTTCCTTTTTTTAATGGTGAGAAAATAAAGTGGATGGAGTTTTGGGATTCATTTCAAAGTTCCGTACATTCAAATACAAAGTTGACAGATATTGAGAAATTCAATTATCTTTGGAGCAAGCTACAAAAGGAGAAGCTAAACGTGCAGTGTCAGGTTTAACTTTATCTAGTGATAATTATTCTTTGGCCATTAACATATTAGAGGAAAGATTTGGAAACAAACAAGATGTGATTGATTTTCATTATAATCAATTAATAAATCTTCCAACGCCATCGAACAAAATTTCTAGTTTGAGAGATTTTATAGATAAATTTAACAGACATATTTGAAGTCTGGAAGTCACAGGACGTGAACCAAGACGTGTTTGTATCTATTATCAGATCAAAACTACCCGAAGATGTATTGCTTCAATTAGAAATTCAAAAGGGAGCTAAGGCAAAGTGGAAAATATCAAGTCTTTTTGAAAAATTAAACGATTATGTGGTTGCACGAGAGAAATCCTGTGTCACAGAGAAGGCAAAAGATTCTGTAAAACCGAATTGTTTTGGAAATAAATTTTCTCCAAAGCCATGGAAAACTAATTCATTCAACAATAATAGAAGTGAAAACCGTGTGTATCAACCGAGAAGTTCTGCTGAAGCATTGATAGCAAATTCACCCAAATCACAACCTGGAAGTAAATACTTTGACAAGTGTAGGTATTGTGGAAGTAAACATTGGAGTGACGAATGCCAAAAATTTAAGACGATTGAAGAACGAAAACGTAAGCTGAAAGGAAGTTGTTTCAAGTGTTTGAAAGCTGGACATAGTTCTTTTGAGTGTAAAAGGAACAAATTGTGCATTCATTGCAATGAAGTTAATTCTCATTACAGAAGCTTGTGTCCAAAAAAGTTCAACACGAAAAACACATGTGTTTATTTGTCAGAAGAAATTAGTGAATATTGTTCTGATAATGTATAACAAGAATTTGAAAGCACAAATAATGAAAGTGAACAAGAGAGTTCTATGTTAGCGTTCGGTGAAATGGTTCTTATGCAGACTGCTACAGCTGAAATAGCAAATCCAAATTATACTAAGAAAGAGAAGGCTAGAATTCTGTTTGATTCTGAATCACAAAGAACCTATATATCTCAACGTCTAGCATCAAAATTGGGGTTGAAAAGTTACCATGAAGAGGAAATCAGGTTAATGACTTTTGGTAGTGAAAAGATAAAGATAGTAAAGACAACACACACCAATCTTGATATCAGACTCAAGAATGGTCTATATTTCAGTATCATAGCAAATATAGTACCAGTTATAAGTGGTTGTTTGAATAGAAGAAAACTTGATAGTGTTTCCATGACAAAATTAAAGAAATATGTGAATGATATCTACCTAGCAGATGATCTTCCATTTGAGAACGAGTCTTCAGAAATTGATTTATTGATTGGAAATGACTATTATCTAGACTTGATACTGGCTCGTAGACTTGAAGATCAACCAGGATTGTATCTTTTTGCATCTAAATTGGGATGGATGGTCACCGGAAGAGTTAAGGACAAAGATAACCAAGCGAATGAAACAGGGTTGTTGATCATGTCTCATACCAATGGAAATGAATTAAAAGAACAAAACAGTATCAGATTAAGATAAGAAAGATTACGGAGTATTGTCGTCTCCAGACCTAACAGATTTCTGAAAATTAGAATCTGTTGGTATCACAGATCAAACAGACAACACAGACGATGAAATTGCTATGAAGATATTCAAGGAAACACTGACACTCGAGAAAGGACGGTATCAAGTAAAGTGGCCCTGGAAAGAAGACTCACCAGATTTACCAATGAATAGGAATTTAGCATTTTGTCGATTGAATTCAAATATTGATCGAATGAAGAAGAAACAAGGTCTTTTAAAACAATATGACTTGATAATACAAGATCAACTGTCGAAGAAATAATCGAGAAAGTAGATATTCACAACACTGAGGGATTAGTGCATTATATTCCTCACCACGCAGTTATATCACCCCTCAAGACTACAACGAAAGTGAGAATCGTGTATGATGCTTCCGCAAAGACGAAAAAGGAAGTGAAGAGTCTAAATGAGTGCTTACATAGAGGCCCAGTTCTTTTACAAAACTTGTGTGGGATGTTGATTAGATTTAGATTATATAGAATAGCTATCGTCGCAGATATTAAAAAGGCTTTTTTGCAAGTTAGACCTCAGCCAAGTGAACGGAATGCAACAAGATTCTTATGGTTAAAGGATTGTGAAAACCCGACTACAAATAAGGACAACATTCAGGAATACCGGTTTTGTCGGGTTCCCTTTGGAGTTATTTCCAGCCCCTTTCTTCTTGGAGCTACGAATGACAGTCATTTAATGACTTACAAGACACCGTGTGAAGAAAAAAATCAGAAATGACATATATGTTGATAACTTGATCACCGGAGCAAATTCTGTAGTGGAGTCTATTAGTATTTATTCTGAATCCAAGGCAATATTCAGAGAGGCGTCAATGAATCTCAGAGAATGGATAACAAATGAAAAATGTGTAAACGAATTTATCTCAAAAGAGGATAGAATAAATTCGAACTCAAATAATGTACTTGGACATGTTTAGGACATAAAAAATGATACACTGTGTATGAAATCGTCAGATCATGTGTTATTTTCAGAAAAGGTTACCAAAAGAACAGCTTTAAAAAGAATTGCAGAATTGTTTGATCCACTTGGATTATTTTCACCAGTTTTATTACAGGGGAAAATACTCCTACAAAGTTTGTGGAAGAAAAAAATGAACTGGGACGATGCACTTTGTGATGAAGATTTGTATAAATGGAATGACATTAAATGTGATTTAGAAAGAATTCCTAAATGTGCGATTTCTAGAAGCATTGTATTGGATTCTGATTCAAAAAATGTCCAGTACCAGTTGTTGTGTTTCTGTGATGCTTCAGGAAGTGCGAACTCAGCTGCGATATATTTACACCAAAGAAATGAAAACCATTCCAGATGTGATTTAGTTTTTTCCAAATCTAGACTCGCCCCAATCAAGAAATTAACAATACCAAGATTGGAATTGATGGCAGTTTTAATAGGAATACGATGTTTAAAATTCATAGAAACAGAACTAAAGTTACCGATAGAACAGAAATACGTATGGTCAGATTCACAATGTGTGCTTAAATGGATATCATCAGAAAAGGATCTGAGTGTTTTTGTTCGAAATCGAGTAGAAGAAATCAATAACTATTCAGAAATACATTTTGGATACATTTCAACAAAGGAAAACCCTGCTGATGTTGCAACACGAGGGACAAATATAAAGACACTGTGTGAAGACAAACTTTGGTGGCATGGACCCATTTGGTTAAAAAACAAAAGTGAGTCATGGCAAAAAATCAATACTAAATGTAGTGACAAAATAGAAAAAGAATATATTGCAGAGGTAAGACGCAGTCTAAAAACTTGCAGTTCCTTATTGGGTACAGATAACAAATGCAATTCACCAAGGGAACCTTTAGTTGATGCACCCTTCGGAATTGATAGTGATAGATATAGTTCATTTCAAAATTTGATTCGTATAACTGCTTGGTGAAGCCGGTTTATTTCTCGGATCAGGAAGAAAACAGTGTGTTCCCGCACAACTTTAACTTCTGATGAATTAATCAGTGCAGAAAAGAAATGGATAACGTACATTCAGAGAAAGCACTTCCCTGATGTATATAGTGATCTTGCCACAGGAAAGGCTAATAACCTCCAACGACAACTGGGAATTTTGTTAGAGATGACGAAATATTGTGTTGTAGAGGAAGATTATATAATGCTGATTTGTGTGAAGGAGATAGGAACCCCATCTTACTGCCAAGAAGAGACATACTTACAAATTTAATAATTGAAAGATTCCATAATCAGATACTACATAGTGGTGTCTCTCAGACGCTTGGTAAAATAAGACAAATTTACTGGATTCCCCTAGGACGTGCCACAGTAAGACAGGTGATTCGGCATTGTAAGATTTGTCGACGATTGGAGGGTGGTGCATATAAAATGCCAGCGATGGCTCCGTTACCAAAGTCTCGTATTTCGCAAGATGTTCCATTTTCAAGTGTTGGTCTTGACTATTTAGGACCCATTCAAGTGAAATTCGAGAGTGAAACGAGGAAACGTTGGGTATGTCTATTTACGGTTACTGTAACTAGAGCATTACACTTAGAAATGGTTCATGATCTGACATCAGAAGATTTTCTATATGCGTTGCGCCGATTTATATCAACATTAGGTACACCCTGTGCTATTGGCAGTGACAATGTGTCGCAATTCAAATTAAGTAGCAATGTTATACAGTCGGTTTGGTCACAAGTGATGCATGATGAAGATGTACAGAACTTTGCCTCTAACTCGGGTATTCGTTGGAGCTTTATTATCGAACTTTCGCCATGGATGGGAGGGTTCTACGAAAGACTTGTGGGTCTTGTGAAACGTTCTCTTCGAAAAACCTTAAAGAAGAAGTTACTTACTGATGTACAATTACAGACTGTGTTAAAAGAAGTAGAAGCAATTATCATTTCCCGACCATTAGTTTATGTAGGTGACGACATTAACTCTATAATTACCTTAACAACAAGCCATTTTCTATCGCTCAATCCAAAGGTTGGTATTCCAGAGATTGACTTTGATATAAAAGATCCAAATTACAAGAGATTTGAAAGCTCTTCGGATAAATTACTCCAGCTATGGAAGAAAGGACAAAGACTTCTTAACAGATTCTGGTCTATTTGGAGAGAAGAATATCTTATTGGCTTGAGAGAAAGAATGCAGACTAAACTTAAAACAAGCAGAATTCAGTCACAGTATTCACCAAGTGTCGGAGATGTGGTGATAATAAACGAAAATATTCCCAGGGGTATGTGGAAGCTAGGGAAAATAATAGAATTGATTCAAAGTAGAGATAAAGAAATTCGTTCAGCGAGAATTAAAGTTGCTTCTGGAAAAATCCTCGGTCGTCCACTTAATTTGCTTTATCCCTTAGAGGTTGACAATGGAGCAGAGGATATTCAATCCACAACGGACATGATGAATGAGAACAAAAAAGCCCCTCGTAGGGCAGTTGTCATTGCCAAAAGAAAAATAAAAGAATTATGTGATTCAGTTTAATGTTTAAAGTGTAATGGACTTATATTATTTACCAAACTGAGTCAAACTAAATCATGCTAAAATGTATACATGTAGTAAATTTGGAATTACCCTGAGTTTATTTATAGTTAACGGAGTCATTTAATGTACCTGAGATTATTTTTTAGTTAACGGAGACATTTAAATTACCTGATTTATTTATAGTGAACGGAGTAGTCTAACGACTCCGTTGAATAATATACCGCCAAATTCAAATGCACGAGAATTTCATGTTACAAAATATAATTTTACTATATAAAAGACGATTTCATTACCTTAATTATATAACAGTCAAAATGTTTCAATGTGATACATGCCAGAAGGAATATAAGTATAAGAAGAACCTGTCGCGACATATGATGGAAAACACCATCCAGATTACGAACACTGGAATTGTAGTATGTGCAAAAGAAAATTCATACGTCGAGAATACTTATTCAGACATTTACAGAAGATTCATGGTTTAGATAAGGTAACATCAATAAAATTGGCAATGGAGTCCACAAGAGGTGACACTAATCAGCAATCTTCCTATTACGAAGATATTAGTGAGGATGACACCATTTTTGACCTGATTGAAGAACTTGATTTCAGTGATACT
Organism: Mytilus galloprovincialis; assembly: GCF_965363235.1. Classification (NCBI taxonomy): domain Eukaryota; kingdom Metazoa; phylum Mollusca; class Bivalvia; order Mytilida; family Mytilidae; genus Mytilus; species Mytilus galloprovincialis. The sequence goes on from NC_134838.1 coordinate 41,386,094, forward strand.
GACAAACCGAGAAAGAGGTTTCGGGGACTACCATTTCAGCGAAAGGGGCCCACCTTGGGCAAGGAAGGTTGGCAAATTAAGGAAGCTAGGCTCCTAAAAGGAAAAAGAGGAAAAGAGAATGTAAATAATTCTAATGGTAAAAAGGTTTTTAAAAATGTAAAAACAGATAATTTTACAGTTTTACCCAAATTAACCTGTATATACACAAATGCAGACCAGTTATTTTAAAACAAGCTGCCTGAATTGAAAGTAAGAACAAGAGACGACAAACCAAAAATAATTGGTATAACAGAGGTCAAACCTAAAAATAATTGATATAAACTAGGAATCTCAGAATATTCTTTAGACGATGTATCTGATTACAACATTTTTGGTAAAAACCTAGACGTCGACACAGGCAGAGGTCTTTTATTGTACATAAAGAACTGGACGCATCACAGGTCCATATGAATACAGAATTTCAAGAAAACTTATTTATTAAGATTAATTTAAACCAGTCAGACCAGCTATTATTAGGATCAATATATAGGACACCATCAAATAAATCACAGGAATACACTAAACAATTAAATTTACTTACCACTGAAGCTTGTAGTAAAGGCTACTCTCACATATCTTGATAATGGGAGATTATAATTATTCAGAAATAAACTTGGATAGTTGGAATTCACCAGGTGATAGTACAGAAAGTAATGAATACAGATTTTTAGAAAATCTACAAGAAAACTTCTTATTTCATCATGTTACAAGACCAACAAGATGGAGAGGTACCAACACACCCCATACCCTAGACCTGATTTTAACAAATGAGGAAAATATGATCTCAAATTTAGAATACCAAAGTCCACTGGGAAAAAGTTATCACTATACCATGAAATTTGACTTCAGTTGCTACACAAATATTAAAAGTAAACCAATATTAATTAAATTATTCAGTAGAGGAAACTACATAAAAATAAAAGAAGAATTGGATAAAATTAAATGGTCAGAATTACTACAGAAAGAAAATGATATAAACGAAAACTGGAGATCAGTTTTAAGTATAATTCAAGATATGGACAAAAGGTATATACCAACAAAAGAAAGGAAACAAATCGGTAGAGGGAAAAAACTTTCCAATTAATAAAAACACCATAGATAATATTAAAAGGAAAAACATCCTGTCAAAAAAGATAACCCATAATAACGACCCAGAGGTGAGGAAGGAATATAATAAGATAAGGAATCAAGTAAAAAGTAGAGTAAATAAGTTGAAGAGGGAATATGAGAAAAATCTATCTGAAAAAGCTAAAGAAAACCCTAAAGCTATCTGGAGTTATATCAAGTCAAAAACTAAAACCAAAGAATGAATTGGGGACTTACATCTGGATCAAGAAGACATAAAATCAGATATAACGGAAGATAACAGCAAAAAGGCCAAATTACTAGTAGAATACTTCTCCAGTGTATTCACCAAGGAACCTGATGGAGTGGTGCCATCACCAACGCCGGTATCAGTAACTAATAAAATGCCAAATCAAAAAATTAAGGAGGCAGTAGTGCTGAAACACTTAAATGCATTAAAAATAGATAAATCTCCAGGTATGGACAAACTACACCCCAGACTGTTAAAAGAGATCGCTGAATCATTGGCAAAACCTTTATGTATCATATATAATCAATCACTTGAAAGTAAGACCATACCTAATGATTGGAAAAATGCTATGATAAGTGCAATATTTAAAAAGGGTAATAAGTCACTAGCCAAAAACTATAGGCCAGTCAGTTTGACATCAGTAGTATGTAAAATAATGGAGAAAATATTGCGAGAATTTATTATAGAGCATATGAAAAAGAACAACTTATTCTCTAAAACGCAATACGGATTTATAACAGGAAGGTCATCTGGTCTCCAACTATTAGAAGTGATTGATAAATGGACAGAGGCACAAGATCAAGGATTAAACATAGACTGCATATATACCGACTTTATTAATCTAGGTGTCCATGAAGATATAGTAGGGTGGATAACGAGCTTCTTAGAAGATAGGAAACAAAAGGTCATACTGAATGGTGAAGAATCAGACTGGACTAACGTTACATCTGGGATACCCCAAGGATCAGTACTAGGACCACTACTATTTGTTCTATACATAAACGATCTTCCAGACCAAGTAGATTATGATGCATACCTATTTGCAGATGGCACCAAGATCTTCAGAATAATTAAAACACAAATGACAGAAACATTTTACAAGAAGATCTTAACAAGATGGAATCCTGAAGTGACAAATGGCTACTAAAATTTCACCCGGAAAAATGTAAATATATGAAAATAGGTAAGAAATCTAATAGCACTGACCATCCACAAATCTATAGCCTACTAAATCACCCTATAGCACAAGTTAAAGAGAAAAAAGATATTGGAGTCCTTATCGACTCAGAACTCACCTTCGAAAACCACATTAGTGAAAAAGTGAACAAAGCAAACTCCATATTCGCAGTTCTTAGAAGAACATTTAAATACTTGGGAAAAAGAGGGACGAAAGATACCAAAGGGACAGTCAAACTCATAAATCTAAAACAAACTGACAACGCCATGGCTAAAAATGAAAAAGACAAACAGAAAAACAATAGTACACATGACACAACATAGAAAACTAAAGAATAAACAACACGAACCCCACCAAAAACTAGGGGTGATCTCAGGTGCTTCGGAAGGGTAAGCAGATTCTTAGTTGATCCAAATTGAAAAACATCATCTCAAGTGAACACGGCTGATTCTTACAAAACAATTGACAACAATCATTGTGCCAATTTTACGTGACGGCGAGTATACAAATAAATGATTTTTCCAAAAGTTGTGCTTAGAGAAGTCTGCATTTGTCTTGAGTGTCTTAGTAAAAGTTTTCTGCAAATCCCTGAATACGTAATTACGTTCTAAATCTATATCTATTTTATTTTAGATGCGTCAAAAATCGACACAAACTATCTTTATGATAATGGTCTCGTTCTTATTATTGTTCTGCAATGTGAAACAAACATGATGATTTGTATTGATTTTCCTTGATTTTGTCATTGTTTTACGATTTTATTCAGCGTTTTATTATCACTATTCTGAAAAAATAACATAATTATTGTACTACAATTCCCCCCCCCCCAAAAAAAAACAAAACAAATAGTTGGTTTCTAGTCTGGAATAAATATCTAGAAAAGGTTACAAGAGGCTCCGGTCGTACCCTACAAAACATAAAAAGAGACAGCTGGAATAATAATCGGTCGCGTAGCAACCCATCCAGCCTTGCGGAGATGCTTATCGGGGGGTATTCAGATAAGAGGTGTTGTCGCAGAAATTTTTGCATAAATGGTACAAATTCCTGCATTCTGACCATCTTCTAATAATCAAGGGTACACAAACAAATAACAGTAGGAAACCGTTGATCGAAAGTCATAAAATCAATTTAGAGACAGCAAATCCGGGTTGAAAACTAAAACGGAGGGAAACACATCTAATGTAAGAGGAAAATAACGAAACAACAGAAACACGCAAGTGCAACAAAAAAAAAAACCCAAAGACAATGCATCACACACAGAAACGAACTGTAAGATAAAAATTGCCATATTCCTGACTTAATACAGGACATTTTAAGAACAATGGTGGGTTGAACCTGGTTTTGTGGCTAGCTAAACCCCCCGCATGTATGGCAATGTTAAATATAACATTAGATGACAACATTGCATGACAGGACTACAATACAAATAAATGGAAGAACATTAAGGACAGAGATAAACCCAAACTAACAATACAATACAACATTACGACATGCAATGGTTTATATTAATTTTACAAAGCTTATAATGTAATACGCCAGACGCGCACTTCGTCTACATAAGACTCATAAGTGACGCTCAGGTCAAAGAAGCAAAGAAAGCCAAACGAAGATGAAGAGCATTGATGACACAAATTTCCAAAAAAGTTAAGCAAAATATGGCTTAAGTTATCTGCCTGGGATAAGAAAATCCTTAGTATTTAGAATAGCTCATTACAGAATATTATTTTAAAAAATTGTCATATAAAAGACAACACCTCAAACTTATGGTCTATTTCATCGCAGCGTTTTAAAATCACATGCAATATGCAAGAATTTAAATGATCCTGATCAGAATGTTAACTTTTATTTTAAGAGCAGATGTATATTTCTTGTCATTTTAATCTGTTAATTCATTTATACATTTGTAATTAAAGATTTTACATAAATAAATCTTCAAAGATACAAAAAAGAAAAATTTCAAAGAAAAATAAATTTAGGGCACATTTTTTTCAAAGTAACAAATGAAGGGAAACAGAACGTATCATAGCAGTTTTCGTTTTTTGACCCAGGCCTCACATATGATATAACAAAGTAGAAAAAGTAGAAAGCCTAACAACAAAATTCTAACCAAATAAATAAATAAATAAACCAAGGACAATTATGCTTCTATTCGTACCAAATTGATTAAAATTAAACAAGAATTGACTTCACTTTACTTTTTATTTTAAAACCACAGTTTTAAATGAAATACTCTTCGTATTTTAAACTTGTAGATTATAAATAATTTATACATGATATATGTATTTGTGTGTCTAAGAAGCGCAGGCATGTTTTTTCACGCAATCGAAAATTTTAGGACAAGATATATATATATAAGATGTGGTATGATTACCAATTAGAAAATTGTCCGCAAGAGACCAAAATGACACAGACATTAACAACTATAGGTCACCGTACGGCCTTCAACAATGAGCAGAGCCCATACCGCATAGTCAGCTAATACGTCATACAATTATATTGCTTTTGTTTGTAACTTAAATTTTACTTTGGGTATTTAATATCTATTTGTTGAAACATTTTGTATTTGTTGCGTAGGGGTACTGTCTCAAAATATACTTTAAATTTGTGTTATATGTATCTTACACTATGTATCTTGCTGCTTTCGTCGTCATTTCTTTGTGATGATGATTAACCATAAATCTACTGCATATAATATATATTCTACTCTGTAAATCGAAGGGAAAAATTTAAATGATAAATTGATTGCGGCAATATAAATATTCTGTCAATTTATATACAACAATTATAAAAAAAAATAAAAATCAAGCCCTGATACTTGTTCGCCCAGGGTCCATTCGCCTTGATTTTTATTCAATCAATTTATCATTTAAATTTTTCCCTTCGAATTACAGAGTAGAATACTGGAATACAATGTTACAGTAATTCTCTTTATTGATGACTATTCTCAGAGTATAATAATAAATGAACTTGTAAATCCGTTTCATGACTTACAGTTGTAAATCCGTTTCATGACTTACAGTTGTAAATCCGTTTCATGATTTACAGTTCGTACATAATTGTTTTTATTAATTTCAAGCTGAATATTTTATCAAAACAAAACGTTTGATTTTAATTAATAATTCATCAAAGGACAAGTATCACAATAATCAGTGATCCGAATTATTTTGTCATTGAACAGTTAATGATCCTAAACAAGCCATAAACTTTTAAGATATTTCCCTGTTTCCATAAATTTCTAGAATATATACAATAGAAATATCTGAATAAGTTTATTCAACTTCAATGCCCTGAATATTAATATTTTTTTGGTAGGGCGAACGGACTCTATGGGCGAACGAACTCAGTGCGAACGTACCCAGGGCGAACATGTTATTAGGGCGAACGGACCCGATACCTTTCTGCAGTGACGTCATTTAGAACTGTTCTACAGTCCTGACTGATTTAGTCAGTTCTGCTGACAGTTCTACGGTTAGAACTGATTTGGTCAGTTCTACCTAAAACAGTTTTAGACAGTTCTACCCTAGAACTGATCCTGACAGTTCTACCTAGAACTGATTTAGTCAGTTCTACCTAGAACTGATCCTGACAGTTCTACCTAGAACTGTTCTAGGACAGGTTAGAACAGTTCTATGACAGAATATTCTGACAGTTCTAATGAGAGGTTAGAAGTGATCTCCACTGTATGTTCAAAGTATACAGAAACACGAAAATGATGGAATATAACGGAAACAAAATAATAACGAACTTTGAAAAAAAAAACGAGAGGGCTGAACAATATTATCCTGTCTCCATGTACCTACATGACTTTTGATATCATTTCTTAAATTCTCAAGACATACAATCTTTTACAAAATTCATTCTAAAATAGTAACATACTTTCAAGTAAGCTAAAAATGCCCGCGATTTCGCTTTTAAGTCAAACAGGACTTCCGGTTTTAAACTAGCACATAAATTTCATAGGAGTACTCGGGGACAGGACAATGATTATTGCGTTGATAGAAACTCTCCAAATAGTGTAGCAGCGATCGTCTAGGAGAAGAAATTGATAGCTAATAACAAACACACTTTACTTATAGTATATGTATGTTCATAGTATACAGAAACGCGAAAATAATGGAATTTAACAGAATAAAAAAAAATAAAAAAACACGGCTTTGAAGAGGGAGAAGGCTTAAACTGTTTCCAAGTACCTATGAATTTTGAAACCTTTTCTGAAATTCTCCAGATATTTAATCTTTTGCTGAAATTCTCCAGACAAAAAATCTCACAAGCTGTAAACGCCCGCGATTTCGCGGGTGTGCTCTAGTTAATATTTACTTGTACAGGATTTGAAATCTTAAATTGTTCAAGATAGCACGCTAAGAGTAAATAGTCATCAAATTAAAGGTACCAAGATTATAATTTAGTACTCCAGACGCGTACACAAGACTCATCAGTGACGCCCATATCAAAAAGTAGAAATTTTAACGTTCACCGTCTACATAACTGCGGATTGAAATAATAATTTTCTGCATTTGTTCTGTCTTGTGTATATCTTAATGAATCCTAATGCTCTACAACTTTGTACTTGTTTGGCTTTATAAATATTTTGATATGAGCCTCTTATGTAGACGAAACGCGCGTCTGGCGTACTAAACTATAATCCTGGTACCTTTGATAACTATTAAGACCGTAAATGACCCACAAAAACAGACGACTGTCTTATATATCAACTTTTCTAATTAAAAAAGAATTAAGATAAAAGATATGATCTACATAGTTGTATTGTTTATTTTTGCTGTTGTAGAAGCTCCGACGACAAAGAATGAAAGAAAAATTGAGGAAATTTTTTAAAAACAAACAGATAACAGATCAAACTGGTAATGAGATGTAAAAAGAAAAGTGAACGTCAACCCGTTTAAAGTAACAACATGTATCTTATTTCACACAGCTCTCTTCTCTTTTTATCAAATTTTACTAACAATATTTTTTTTGGAATTGAGTTGTATTTACATATTCTTTTTTTTATCAGTTATAATTTTACAGTTGTTTTAAAAGGCGTCTCGCTCTTTCCAAGAAGGAACAAAGTGTACTAAAACATGTTTAACCCCGCTGCATTTTTGCGCCTGTCAAGTCAGGAGCCTCTGGCCTTTTTTAGTCTTGTATGATTTTAATTATATAAATTTTAGTTTCTTGTGTATATTTCGGAGTTTAGTATGACGTTCATTATCACTGAAATAGGATATGGGCCAGCTGAAGGACGCCTCCGGGTGCGGAGGTTTCTCGCTGCATTGAAGACCCATTGGTTGCCTTCGGCTGTTGTCTGCTTTTTGTTTTTGTTGTTGTCTCTTCGACACAATCCCCATTTCCATTCTAAATTTTGTTGTTATTTTCTAACGTTCTTGTGTTCACACATTTTACCAGATTAGTTTATATGTAGTACCGTTATCTTTTTGATAAACATTTCGTATATGATTGTGTTGAGTATTATTTGTAATTGTCGAGTCTTTAGGCCGTGTTCACATTGACCTAAACTCGGTGTTGTGTTAGTGTAACTCACACAAAAACTAAACATAATTACGTTCCCATTGATAAACCTCAATGTTTACATGCAGTTTAAACCATGTTTTGTCTACATGCAGTCGATAGTCAATGTAGGCGTCAATGTAGGCCTTGTGTAGGTTAAGTGTACACAAAACTAGGCATTTAGAACATTAATTTTACCATGTATAACGGGGCTTTCTTGTGTGTGTTTTAGGACTATGTCATTATTTCGGATCTACGTATCCGGGATCGTAACTCCATCTTGCCCGTTAATATAGGGAACTAGTTATTGTAAAGTTTCTCCGTAAGCTCACTTAGTACTGTCTATATAACGAAGTCCATTTAATGTTCACATATTTAATTATATATATATAATCTTTATATAACAGTACATGTATAATAAATATTCTTAATCATAATTTCCAATTAACGTTCGTACATACAACTTGGTACTTCAAGCTACTACTCTCATATCTCTCTGACCAGTACATAAAGTTTCTCACAAGATCGAGCTATAAACATGTTCTTAATTTATGTAAGGCATTGATTAATGGTCTTAGATTATTTGGATAAACTATTGCAGTTCAACTGTGCAACTAATGTATCGTATAAAGTGTCACATTAAACAAGATGAAAGATCATCAAACTGATTAAGAACTGACCATCAAATCTTAGATGGAATTGATTACGCCACATCATTTTAAACTGACCATCAAATCTTAGATGGAATTGATTACGCCACACATGTATATTTAAAGAAGAAACGATTTTTGAATAAAATTGATACTTATAACAATTATTAATAAAGTTCTTTACAGAAATAGTTGTCATAACTTAATATATGTATTTGTTATAAAAACACTTTACGTAGCTTTATTAACCCCTTATCAAGACTCAAACATCATCATTGCCGAACACATAATTTATTTGAAAAGGTCTTCCCGAATCGACTGGACGTAAACAGAAATATTTGCCACTGGTCTTTACTCAAACAACGATTCACTCATAAATGCATTACTGAAAAGTCTGTGGTAAATTGTTTTGTTTGTCAAGTATCTCATATCCGTTAAAATACACTTTTAAAAAAATAATACCCCCTCCCTTTGCCAAATACTCTTTAGAGAAAAAAAATACCATTTGAAACAAACGGAGAAGATCGAAATGTAGTGATCTTTAACACCGCAATCCTTTTTCCTCGTCTGTAAACACGCTGATGCAGCCTACTTTTTTAATGCGTAATCGAGACATCTTTAGTATCTGTAAACTACTGCAAATCATCAAAATGGCTTTCATAAAGGAGCAATCACTTAACTACTTCAAAAAAAATAAGGGAGGGGGGCGGAGGGTCTGAGTCAGAATTTTTTCGAGCCAACGTTTTTATTCACTTTTTTTCGATGGTAGCAATCAAATTTTTTTCTTCAATATTTAACACTATTATGTACGGAAGCCGATAAGGGCCATTAAAAAAAAATATTTTATGTCGAAATTACGACATAGCATGTCGTAATGTCGACATAACATGTCGTTATTACGACATCGCTATGTCGTAATTTCGACATAACATGGCGTTATAACGACATCGCTATGTCGTTATTTCGACATATCATGTCGTTATAACGACATCGCTATGTCGTATTTTCGACATATCATGTCGTAATAACGACATCACTATGTCGTTAAAACGACATAGCTATGTCGTAATAACGACATCGCTATATATAAAAGAATATGTATTATGATTGCCAAGAGACTAAATGACACAGAAATTAACAACTATAGGTCATCCTAATGCCCCCAATAATTAGAAAAGCCCCCCCGATTAGTCAGCTATAAAAGAGGGAGGAAAGATACCAAAAGGAGAGTCCCCGAAATGCTGTGTGGCAGACAGTGTTATTAATTAATTATTAGCTCCCTTGGTAAAACTCCAAATTTCATATTTAATGTATTTCATTGTTAAATAATTTACATGAAGCTTAATAAGTATATATTTGTTAATTGCATAGCTTTTGCTATTTGAATTCATTGGTTAAAGATTTTTTATTTATATTGTAAAGTTTAATATTTGCATCGTCGCAAAATCTTTGGTTACCTTCTTTGGATACCTTCAGTGAGAAACTTATATATTTTTAAAATCCCGTCTAAGTATTATAAGTTACCTGCCGTGGAAGGGCTGTACACCCAGACAAGTTTGAAATAAACAAATAAGACGTGGAAATATATGAGGACTGACAATGCATGCCAAGCATTCCATCTCCCTTTATATAAGCGCAAACTACATGGCTTCTTGTAATAAGGGTGAATTGAAGTATTGATATCTCTATTTCTACTTTCAAACGTTGGGCACGACGTTACACTTTAACATGCGGCGTCGAAGAGGGTTTTTGACTTTGTTTAATTTTTGCAAGTTTTATTCGGTTTTTTATATTGTTGGTTGATTCTGGTTCTGTTCGTTTTGTGATGTCATTTTATCAAAAATTACCTCGAGTTGTGGAAATCGATTTAATAATGTTTACCCTTTAAGTTATTTCATCTAAAAATGCAGTACTGTCGCAAGTAATGTAGGAAGAAAAGATTGGACGGAAGTACATGTATACGGTTTTCCATATTTTTGTTTTATCATAGGATGTTTAACTTTCAAGGTGCATATCATCTGTGATTGTAAAATTTCTATATCTTAATTCAACCAATACAAATATATCTGACACTCTGCAAATAAATCGAACATTTTTACCCTTGGTTAAATTTGAAGAGAATTGTATTTTCCCTGGCACATAAGTTGTCGAAATACACCCCTTCAATTACTTGAACCTTGGCTTGAGAATTATTTCCCAAGTCATCTATAGCGTTTAACTTCTGATATACATTCTAAAATATAGTAATCTACTCCTGGATCGTCCGCGAAAACGGCAAATATAATCCCGGGTTTTTATTAATTCGATGAAACGGTTTTCGTTGCTGTTTGGGATTCGTCTTTCAATTACCTCCATTTCATGCACAAGTTTATATTGACGAAAAGTTCCGGCTTCGCTAGTACAGGAATTATTTTCATCACGACCGTTATAACATGAATAGCAGGACAAATCGCGAAGTAAAACATTCCGTGAACTGGTATTAAGTCTTTTAATATTGGTGATTGCACCTTACTGAAGTGACGACTTTAAATGATCTATTTCGGAGTACTTCCGTAACATAAATTTCAATTCGCATTTTACATTTAGAGGACTGTCTTGGTGTCTCCAATTTGTCTTTGCAAAAGTTGGACGAAGTTCATGTAATGGGATGTTTTCCCCATTTCCCAATTCTTTTAAATAAATCGTTAAAAGCTATAAACGATCAATAAAAATTGCAAAATTTAACCTGTGTCGAACCTATGCCCCCGGGCGGAGTCTATAGCAACATGCACTATTCTTTTTTTTCGGCAGCAATCATCAACCTCTTTTTCCAAATTTCATAACACGATTTGTTATAATTATCATGAACATTTAATTGAAACTTTAGCACATAAAACGTCGGAAATTAGCATCTTTAGGATTTTAGACGTTTTCAGACGTTTGGACAAATTGGCTACCGTTTTGTAATGTGTGGAAGCATTTTATTCCTTAAAAGACCCAAATATGTAGGTAATAAGAAAATAATCTTGGCATTTTTTACTCTTCGTGCATCTAACTTTTGTTTTTATCAATTATAAAAAATACGCGTTAACTGCTTTGAAAAATGAAATATCAACTTGGACAAAATGGCTACCGTTTGAAAAACGACTGTGTAGAGAAGATTTTATTGAATCAGCAATATTTGAACTCACATGAGGCAAATATTTGTACTTTTGTTAGATATTATTATTGTCTTACTCTTTTTATTCATTTTCTGCTATATCTACTTATAAAATTCACTTCCAGTCGTCAAGTTAATGAAAAACGTCGTTGGACATTTTTCTTATTCCAGCTTGATATGCAGCCACCGAGTCAAATGAAATTTGGCAAAATAACGGCTTTAACGGCACAGAGAACCAACACATGTCGTTGTTCCTGCCAAGAATCAAGAAGATCAGAGAATAAGAAATAGGATCACTATACATAAGAGTTAAAACAGTTTTTCATAAATGTAACGTTGGACATCCGTTTTTTTCACATAGCTTTCTTATTTTAATCCTCAAATAAACTAGATATTACTTAATAGTATATGATCAAGAGCTGTAAAAACATAATTTAAAACATATACTGAATTTGTTACAATATTGTTTCGTGTTTTCTAACATTTGTTTGTTTTTTTTGTTTTGCGGATGAAATTTCGAAGATTCTGTTTTAAATCCTAGGCGTTGTAGGAACATCGTGCCCATCGTTTGATAGTAGAAATAGAGCAATCAATACTTCAATTCAACCTTATTACAAAAAGCCTTGAAGTTTGCACTTAATGGATAGCATGACTTGCCTAGGTAGGAATGAATGTTATACCTAACATACACGGTCGCGGTATATTTACATAGGATCTATAAAGTATATAAGTTTCTCACTGAATCTATTCAAAGAAGGTAACCAAAGATTTTGCGACGATTCAAATATTAAACTTTACAATATAAATAAATATCTTTAACCAATGAATTCAAATAGCAAAGTCTATGCAATTAACAAATATGTACTTATTAAGCTTCATGTAAATTATTTAACAATGAAATACATTAAATATGAAATTTGGAGTTTTACCAAGGGAGCTAATAATCAATTAATAACACTGTCTGCCACACAGCATTTCGGGGGCTCTCCCTCTGGTATCTTTCCTCCCTCTTTTATAGCTGACTATGTGGGGCTTTTCTAATTATTGGGGGCATTATGATGACCTATAGTTGTTAATTTCTGTGTCATTTAGTCTCTTGGCAATCATAATACATATTCTTTTATATATAGCGATGTCGTTATTACGACATGATATGTCGAAATTACGACATAGCGATGTCGTTATAACGACATGTTATGTCGAAATTACGACATAGCGATGTCGTAATAACGACATGTTATGTCGAAATTACGACATCCTATGTCGTAATTACGACATGCTATGTCGTAATTACGACATAATTTTTTTTTTTGAATGGCCCTTATCGGCTTCCGTAATAATGTAAGGGGAAACTTTGGATTCAGAATATTTTTTTTATTTCAATCATCTATATGACCCGAATAATATTTTTTTCTATCAAATTGTGGAGCAGAATATTTTTCAAGGACAAATCCATCCCCCTTTTTTTGAAGTGAAGCGGTCGTTCCTTAACTGCTAGAAAAGTTGTCAGAAAATTTGAATTCGGTTCTACGTAATGACCATTTAATAAATGACATATAGTTTACGAGTGTGAACACATCTTATGTACAGGTAATTAAACAAGGTGTATAGATGTGAACAAATTTAATGTGAAACTAGTCTACATTACATTAAACGAGTTGTAAACATGTTTACTGTACACGGCGTTTGGTGTGAAAACGGCCTAAATCTGACTGTGTAAAAGTAAATAAACTTATCATACATACCAGAATTGAAATTTCATATATAAGTCAGAGCACGTTTCGTCTACAAAAGACTCATCAGTGACACAAGAATCAATAAATGTTAAAAAAGCCAAATAAGGTACAAAGTTGAAGAGCATTGAGAACCAAACATTCCTAAAAGTTTTGCCAAATACAGCTAAGGTATAATATAAACTATAACTAATTACCTGACTGCTGATTGAAAGGATAATGATTTCTTTTAATTGTTCTAAGTTATGTTTATCTTAAACTCAAACAAATCCTAGAAAAACAAACGACAGTCTTATTTATTACTTATGCTAACCACATATTTAGAAAAGTCATGACCTCCGTAGTAATATTGTTCTTTAATGCTTCAATTCCGGGTGCGGGAATTTCTTACTGCATTGAAGACCTGTTGGTGACCTTCTGCTGTTGTTTGTTCAATGATCGCGTTGTTGTCTCGTTGGCACATTCCCCATTTTCATTCTCAATTTTATTAGTTGTAGCTCAGGTGACATTGGACATATCTAAGAATGCAAAAAGAATTGGGGAAATTTCAGCCGAACAGAAAAAAGATCAATCAGGTAATGAGATGAAAAAAGAAGAAGAAAAAAAACGTCAACCATTTTTTATTGACCAAATGTTTAGTATTTCGCAAAGCTTTTTCGTATTATTTTTTATAAGAAGTAATAATTATTTTGGGCATTAAATTTCCTTTGTTTTTAACTTCCCGTGTCAAAATATTTTTTCATATTATTTTAAATGTAGTAAAAAGATCGATTAATCTATTCAGTTTGAAACACAGAAAAAATGATAACATTGAGTTATATTCTGTATTTTAAATGTGTAATATAAATAAAGCTGTCAGTATTTATTAACATTTGATAATGTTCAATTTCTCAAGGCATTACTGTGTATGTTTGTCAGATAAAATCTTCTCTATTTGCACTTAATTTATTTTACATATCTAAATATTGGATAAGACACTAGTCAAACAGAGTAATAGGGTCTCCCTCATTAAGCATATTAAACAATACAATATAAATTAATATGCATGTATTACATTTTATTTCAACATTTGTATCAATTGAACCTAATTAAGTCAATGGTAGTAGGTACATGTATACATTCTTTATCAACATAAAAACACACGTCAATAAAAAATACAAAAACGTTTAACCATTAAAACAATAAGAGGCTATTATTTGACCACTAGAATCGCTAAATAAGTATTTTAAAAGTAATTAAGTATCGTAGTTTAAGTGATTTGTTTTACACAACAGATATTAGCCAAGGTCTCAAAATTCCACTCACAATTACAAGATGAACTACAGGAAACGCCAATACAAAGACAATAACTGTTTAGCGTCTTTAAATATCAGCTGTATTTGTACGAGGCTAGGAAACAATGTGTATGCGAGCTTTTAGCGGGCTACTACATCTGTTTCGAGCCGAGTACAAATACAACTGACATTAAAAGACACTAAACAGTTATTGTCTTTATCCTGCAATTAATTCTGTATATTATTTGTGTTTTAAAAGACACTAAAATACATGTTTTGCATTTATTTTCGATTTGAAATCCCTTGAGGCCCGTGTAGTAATACGATACAGTAATCACACATTCAGCTGAAGACGTCACGGGTTCGCAAAAAAGAATATCGAATGGTCAACAATAATACATAGCTCAAGGTGAATAATTATCTATTCTAGCATAAAAACTAATTTCAACAGTAAAAACAAATAACAAAACATTGTCAAATTTGAAACAGGAGTGTACGAGTTGTCCT
Organism: Mytilus galloprovincialis; assembly: GCF_965363235.1. Taxonomy (NCBI): domain Eukaryota; kingdom Metazoa; phylum Mollusca; class Bivalvia; order Mytilida; family Mytilidae; genus Mytilus; species Mytilus galloprovincialis. The sequence goes on from NC_134838.1 coordinate 41,401,214, forward strand.
ACGCTTCAGACTCGACATTCACTAATCATGCGTGCTGAAATTGATATGGTTGTTTTTGTTACACAATCATACACTTTCAAGTTTTGAAATCGATAGTTGACTTGTCATCCTAGAAAATAATGCTGTTCATGTTTGTACGTTATCAGGAAATTGATGCGATTCTTATTGCACTAAAAAATGTTTGAAAGCGAACAGAATGTATAAAAGTAATTCGCAATTATTATGTCATTGGAATGCGACTGCAATACACATTCTGAGGTCACGCAGATTCATACACTGATACTCAGTCCGGCAGTGGGCGGAGCTTTAAAGCGATATTTGTATAGTATACATATACAGCATAGCGATATCTGTAGGGCTGTATCTGTATAGTAGAACACCCAATTGCAGGATAAATTAAAATATTGTAACATTTCTTGTAGCTTTTCATTGGTAATGCATTAAAGCTTAGAAAAGGTTAATTTCTCAATCATTAATTGCGTTTTGGCGTTTTGGATTTAGTAAATAGTGGTGTTGAGTGGTATTTGAAAATAGACATTTAAAACGTTTTTATCAATAACTGTAACTGTTCATGATTACACGCTTAATGTAAATGTAAAATGAACGTTCACCGTCTACTTGACTGATGATTAAAATACTAATGTTCTCCCCTTTTTCTTCGTTGTGTATATCTTAAACTTTAGACCATAAAAAAATGCTAGACATTTTTTGAAGAAAAAAAATATCACTAAACTTATCATGACTTACGTAGTATTTTTGTTCATTGATATTGCTGTACACATAGGTCAGATGGCTGCGCACATATCGAAGATTGAAAAAAGATTAACAGAACTGGAGAATGAAAAAACAGGTAATGAAATTTAATTAAGAAAAAAAAAAGACGAAATGCATCATATATCGTATTGTTGTTTATAAGCAACTATTGTTTTGTGAATTAAACTTACTGATTCTTCTTCATAAAGGTCATATTTGTACGGTTGCTCTAAAAGCAGTCTTGCTGTTTCCGAGTTTCTAGCGTCTTGAGTAACAAAGTGTATTTTTGTTTTTTTTTTTGTTTTTCAACGTTCCGTGTCAAAATATATTACCAGATTGTTTTTATAAGGAAGAAACAGATATATTCATCTTTGCAATTTAAAACAAGAAAACAAATTTCTATTCTGTATTTTTAATGTGTACAGGAAATAGCCTGTTATTACTTCCAGTAACTTTTGGTTTTGTCGTATTTAGAACACATTCATTGCACGTAATTGTCATGAAAACCCATTAACACCCCCCCCCCTTCCCCCCTTTATTCTCCTTTTTTGGAAGTTAAATGGATATTTCGTTATATATTTATTATCATAACTAAATAATTAACGAGAAATTTTTGAAAGTTTTAGAGGAGAAGATTTTTTGTAAAAGTTAACAACGACGGACCACGGCGCCAAGTGATGAGAAAAGCTCACTTTGCCTATTTTGGTCATTTTGACTTATAAGTAGGTCTAACTTTGCTGTAAATAATTGCTGCGTACAGTTTATCTCTATAAAAAATATCATAATGATATTCAAGATAATTACCAAAAGCTGCATAATGTTCTTAAAATTACCAATTCAAGGACAGCAACCCAATAACGGGTTGCCTGAATAATCTTGACATAATGAACAATTTTATCTAGTCAGATTTGCTATACATGCTTTAGTTTCAGATATATGAACCAAAACTGCATTTTACCATATGTACTATTTTACGCTATGTCGGCCATCTTGCTTTGCGGGTGGGGTCATCAGACACGTTTTTAAAACACGACACCCTTATGATAATTTTTGACAAGTTTGGTCAAGTTTGTCTTCATAGTTTCAGAGAAGAAGAAAACAAAGCTACTTTGTTCAATTATCTATATTACAATGAGGAAATGTTTGAAGTACAGTGTATCTGCCATTGAAACAAATACAATTTCTTTTATTTCGATACTGTATGTTTGTGTATGATCATTTATCTAAATGTGTTATTTTTATATGTTAACAGCAAACATGCCAGCCTTTACTGCTTATTTTAAAAAAGATGGATACACATCTTTAGCAAGAGGCCAGCTATTAATATTTGACTCAGTCCAATTTAACGTCGGAGGAGGGTACAACCCAACTACAGGATATTTTACTGTTCCAAGAGCCGGGCTTTACTTAGTGTCGTGTAAAGTGAGATCAAATGGCGACAAACATCTACACGTCTGGCTTATTAAGAACGATAACAAGGTCACATTAGCATACGGAGGAAACTGGAATGAGGGAAGCTTTAGTATTCCTGTACAGACAGCAAAGGGAGATCGACTTGTAATAGTACATGACACAGGCTCTTTAAATGACGAGGTTGTACAGGGTGGTATTGTCTCATTCTTCTCTGCCGTGTTCATATCAGACTAGCAAATTACAAATGTATCCGTGCTGTCATGAAATTGACCAGAAAAAGAATATTCTGTCAGATTAGCATTTAAGCTAACAGAGATAATAAACATACATAAACTAGTTTGTTCTGATTATTAAGGCAGCTATGATATTCTTTTTAGGAATTCACAGCTATTTGAATTATTTTGTTGCATTATGATTAATTTAGTGACAGAAGTTACCAATGAGTATATATATTTGATGCGAAGACTACGAGGGGAAACACAAATCAACACACTTTAACCATCCGGCAAACTAAGTTAAAGAACAATCAAACTAAGCAGTTCTCAATTTCAATGTAATTCAATTCCTCTACTCTGTCTTGTACAACATTGGGTTTTTGTTGCCCATTTCCGAACCTGATATACAATCAAATTATCACGAAAATCTTCATTGTGTTAGCAAAATTATTGACAACGTGTTTTGTTTATTTATTTAGTGTAACCTTTCACTAGAATGACACATCAAATCAGTACTAACAAGCAATAACGTGTTTTGTTTAACGATTAGGATTTTAATCGCTAAACTTCTCACTTGTATGGCAATCGCATAGACTTTCAGTATATTGACAACAATATGTGAGCAAAACAAACAGACATTATATATATGTAAAGAATATCAATAAACAGCTGCGCCACGAGCGCAAGACATGCCCGTCGTTTTGTGTATGAAGTTTTATGCAATAATTATAAATAGTTTCAGAGATATGGCACTACATGTGAAAAAAACCCTTTTTTACAAAAATCGCAATACATCTTTTAAAAATAAAAAAAGTTTGAATCATCACCAAAAAGTATGCATTTATTCAAATCAATATAACTAAAAAGTGTGTAAAGTTTTAAGCAAAAATCATAAATCGTTTTTGAGATACGGCGTGACATGGGGACCCCCCCCTGTTTTAGTTATAAAGTCCCGTAACTCAATTTTTTTTTTTATTTCACCAAAAAATATACAGATCATTTAACAATCATAAGAAACAACTATGTAAAGTTTCATGACATTTAGATAAGTGCTTCTTATATTACGGTGCGACATGTGGACGCCGGGCAGACAGACGAATGCCGGAAATTTGCATACCACATATATATAATACGTCCCGTCAAAAATGACGGGCGTATACAAATATGGATACAATAGTTAACATTGTGTTATAACCTTAATCATTATAAAAACAGAGAACTATGTCCTTAACAAAGAAAACAAAATGACATGAGGACACTATTTATACAAAGCACAAAAGCAAAAATGAAATACAAGAATAAAAATCATTTGCCTTTCGTCTCATTTTTCGTAAATTATTTTACTAAAAATGCGTCAAAAAGTTCATGTGGAAAAAAATTCGTAAACATTTTGTCCCGCCGCGTGTTGTGCTTTTCCCATGTCAGGAGTCTCTGACTTTTGTCAGCCTTCTATTTCTTTTTACGTCTAGTTTATTAGTATGTTTCGGAGTATAGTATGACATCCATTTGCAAGGAACAAGTACACATTTTTATTAAGGGGCTAGATGAAATCCGCCACCGGGTGCGGTATTTTATCGCTGTGTTGAAGACACATTGGTGGCATTCGGCTGTTTTCTGCTCTTTGGTCGGTTTGTTGTCTGTTTGACATATTCCAAATTTCCATTCTCAATTTTATTTGTCCGTACGGTGACCTATAATAGTCTAAATTTAGTTTAGCGTGGAGAGTTGCCTCATTAGCAAGTATACCACATCTTATTTTTAAACTACTAAAATTTCTAGTCGTACGGAAATACGGACAGTCATATATAAATAAAAAAATTAGAAACTGCTTGAGATAATTATTAACTGTATATAAATGATAACACATCACGTATAATGTGATGATTCATTAATTTCTCCCTTAATATCCAGTTGCAAATACGCCATACACATTCACGACGAGATGCAAAGTAGATCAACCGTAAGCAAGTGATAAGAATCTATAGCGACACTTTAATAATATAGAGCATTGGCTAGGGGTTAACGTATGCCGTAATAGAATAAAGTTGAGCTAGTAATCCTCCGTTTTCCCCCACGGTAGACAAATACCAAAAATTTACAATCAATAACGGCCGATATAAGTAACTGAGATACTATGGACTTATTTAGGACCGAATGATTTCAACCAAAACCACTTTGAATCTCTGAATTTGAAATTTAGGGTATTTCGCTGGCTGTTTTTCCCGGACCCTATTTCAGACTCCCTGATGAGAGCGTGTCTGATAATTCATGTCCGATTAACTTTTAGTAAATTGATCCTCCGTCAACTAAAAGACCTACACCGGGTTAGTTTAAACATGTTATTGTTCAAAATGACAATTAGATTAGACACAAGTTTTACAACTTAGTAACGTCTTCTTCAAAACAACAAAACATATACACATTAATTAATGAACACCAGGGTTAATACGTTCAAGGTACAATAAATAAACAAAAGAAGTCCTTCATGAAATGGGATCGTCCAAGGTATCTAAGATAATTATTTTGCTTATCATTTGAATATCAATGAATACTGCATGGACAGGTTTGTAAAAGTAATTCGAACATACTAACCACTTCTCGTCCAATGAAAAGTCAGATTTCCCCACTAAGTTTTCATAGTACATGGCTTTCCATGCACTATAAAATGCAATTCATGAATGACTCTTCATTGTAGATTAATTATTAAAGTGAACTCTTGGTGAAGTGTACGTACAATTCCTGAGGCATTTTCCTTGGGAAAATAGCCTTTTGATTAAAGAAACCTTAAAGGGTGTAATCCTGGTTTGCCCACTTTTAATTACATGCATATGCAAACATAGTGGGAATTGTTGTTTTAACAATTATAGTTTATTTCTGAATAATAGTCACATTTACTTTTTACTTTACCTGTAAATTGTTTTTAAAAGTCATTATATTCCATTATTAACTCGAGAAAAATGTGCCAAAAAAATTCTATATTTATATATTATTTTGTCAGGAAAACGTATTTAATTTTGACGAAAAAAAAAAAAAGAAATAGAAAAAATGTGTACAAAAATGTTTATTATTTTTTACAATTTTTCAAAAAATAATTTCAATTCTTGGTACATTCTGACAAAAAAAAAGTAAAAGTAACATAATGAACTAAAGATTAGAATAAATGTCATTTGGATTTCTTTTTATTCATCGAACTTAATTTTAAAGTTTAATAAATAAACTGTTCTGAAATTGTATATATAAAATCTCCAATTCATTCTAACAAATAGGATATACTGGTAAATGCAAATGTTCAGTAGCCAAGCTTTGAATATGGCATAATTTGAACATTAATTAGCATCCAAGCTACCATTATCTTTTGAAAAAAAAGCAATAGTACACCCCACCTTGTTGAGGATGTTTGGCTAACAATTTTAGAAGACATTGAAAAGCTGACAACATACCAGTTGCAACATCATTACAAATTACGTGAATTCTTGGTTGAAGGATACCGCTTTCTATGGAATCACTAATACACAGAAGGACCCCGCACTACAAATCACCTGGAAGTATGGACAACAAACTAAAGACGGGACGCAAACATGCCCACCCCAAACATCTAAGAGATCATCGAGTAATTGAAGAAAACAAATGCACCAACATAATTTAATATTATCCAGTATGCAGTATACGTAGGAGGAGCCCGCCAACCAAAAGGACGACGGTACATAGTAATAGACACATGACTCTAACTACTGAAAGACAATTACCAACAAGGACTTATCAACATGATAGATTACTCAGACGCAGCTTCCCATCATCTTCATTTGAACCGAACAATTAGGTGAGATATTGTAATTTGTGACTTTGTAAATATAATGTTTTGTGACTTTTGATGTAGATATGAAAGATTGTATTACTCAACTTTTTACATATAGTGCCCCATAATACTTATTTTACCATAGTGCTTTATTTTTTTCCTTATGCAATGCATTTATCAAATTGATTCATATATTAAATTAAGTATGTTTACAATAAAAGAGAACTTGTATTGGTGCATTTATATCATGAAAATCATTCAGAAACTAATGAATAGAAAGATACTTTTATAACTGAATGTCATTATTTTGTCATTGTACATCGATATTAAACTATTGAGATTTTTGTTTTGTTTTTTTTAATTATTTTTCTATACATATGAAAATGGAATTAGAAAAAAAAATAACTTAATATATAGAAAACACTAACAAACTATTATATCCGTAATTTGGAACAGACTTTACAATTGTATTCCCATTAAACCTTTTTCTTTTTTGTTTACTGTAAATATAGATAATTGGTAGAAACAAAACTGGGCAAACCAGGAGTAAACCTATTAAAGATGAAAGAGAAAAGAATTCTGCTAATGTTTATACATTTTGTAATGGTACACACATATGAACCAGTGACAACTCTACAACAGATTTATCCATCGGATCACCAGCAGTGATAGTGATAAATGGCTGTGTACATTCTGTATATACAACTCGTCTTAACATCAACCCAACAATGTTAGATCTGTCAATTGCTTTCGCATATTTTTTGTTCTTCCCTCGTCCAAAATTCGAACTTCTGAGATATCATGATACAAATCGCCTGCACTGTTTCCGACGCGCTAGACGACTCGACCACCTTGGCTTCACAAAAACTAAGCTTTCGGTGGCCGGATGTTACCTTTCCTCGTCAGTTTTAATCTAGCGTCGTAATACAGTACATGATATATAAGCTTAAGGCATGACGATGGTATTGTTACAGATCAGCTGAATTATCTATTGTAAAGGATCCTACAAATTAATGCAAGATGCAGTTCAAAAATAAGCATATTTATGAGTACGTCCGAATCAGTGATAACTCTACAACATATTTATTCATCGGATCACCAGCAGTGATGTATTACATACAAGCCATTATGCAAATGAAGAATTTTATTATGTTTATAAATTTCAATCATGCTTCGATTAAATAGTGTTCAAATTATAATTTGGTATACCATGAGGGAATATACATTATACATAGAAATGAAATGTACGCATGCTATTTACACAGTGAAACTAAAAGTACATTTTCACTAAACTAGTACATGTATTTCTTAAGGGCAAGATGAAATACTCCTCCAGATGCATGATTTTCACGGAGTGCTGAAGACCCGTTTTGGTGGCCATTGGCTGCTTTTTGCTCTAAGTCGGGTTGTTGTCACTGTGACACGGTCACCATTTCCATTCACAATTTTATTAACTTGATAGCAAGTTAATAATGAAAACTATTACAATTAAGATTAAGATAGATATCACAAAAAAATCCCTCATTTCTAAATTTTGCTCAGGAGTTTGGCTTCGTACACACTCAATCTGAAGCAGACGTTTTCTCATATCTGTTAGCTTAAGCTGTTCACATAACTCTTTGATTGCCGCGCTATGGCACAGAGAAGATATGGAAACGCCTATTATCTTTGTTGGCGATTGCAACATATGAATCGAATAGCCTCCAGATGTTTCGCATCTTAAGACTTTAAATTTGCCATAAAAATCTGAAAGATGGTGGTGAAATTTCTTGCAATCTTCAGCGATTATTATTAAATTATTTCGATATTCATCAAGTCTCTTTTTGTCATTTTTTACTTCTTCTAGTTTGGCCTTAATTTGCTGTTTTGTTATATTTACAAAGTTCAACTTGTTTTCTACTTCAATTTTAGCATTTATCGCCCTTTCCAGTGCTGATTCACTCCATTGCACTACACCACGAGCAGAACTAAAGTTATTTGAACACATCGAGACTGCTTCTCTAAGGGCTGTGATGCCTACAATTCCTGTTCCAAGACCGGCTGCCATACCAACTATACCCACGGGCGGAACAAGAAGTGTAAGGAAAGCTGAGACTACTGTCGTAGTTACTCCAGCAGCAATGGTTGCTTCTTGGGTTCTTATTGCGTCTGTGAGCTTACGACTTGCATCTGAGAGTGCGTTTTCGGCATCGGACAAATCTTCTCGTTTTCTTCTACATTGATCATTGGCATTTTCTACAACTTTCTCTGTACCCTGTAACTCTTTCACCAACGTATTAAGATACGAATCTATTTCCTTTAACTTGTCATTATTTACCTTCAAGTCAGCCACGCCTCGCTCAAAGTTGGAATTTATCTGTTGTAATAAACTTTCAGCGTATGCATCCATTTCATCCAATTCCGTTTTTGCCTTTTCAATCAAAGGAAACAGGACCTCAGCTATGTATTTGTCATCATCTTTACATATACCTCCAGTTTTTTCATCCAAGTACTGAATAAACACGGATAAATGTTCCAGACCTTTAAACAGGTAATTTAGAACTTTTTCAAAATTGTATTTATATTTCTCATGAATTCTGGCCTGCACTACTGACATATTTCCTGTAATTGTAATAGAACATAGTATTAAATAACCATGGGTTAGCTTTATGATGCCGTGAAGTGTATTTTATCGAAAATTTAGCTGGTTTTTATCGTTTTACCGAGTGTAATTTATATTAAAAAAAACGTATTTTACCTCCTCTTGTTCTCAATTCGTTTTTGTTGACATACTTACCATGATGAACATAACTGGTGCCACTACCGGAGTAGGACTTGCTTACCCTTCCGGTGCGCTTGAGATTATTTGTGTATTTTGATGGGTTTCGTGTTGTGCAGGATTTTTTCTTTCTTCCTGTGTAGTGCTTTAGAGACCGTTGTTTTTCTTTCCATCGATTTTCGTTCGGCAATGGTATGTTATTTTTTTCTTAGTGAATTATGAATAATTGTCTCATTCTATTTCAGCTCTTAAGTACAGCTCTTTATTAGAACCAGGCAGAGTGCCATATACATGTGATATATGGGGGGTTCCAGATTTTATCTATAATTGGACTAATAGAAGCAATAAATGAATAAAGCTCAAAAAATAATTTTGAGTGTGAAAATATGAGTGGTTGCCATGGTAACGGACACACTATTTTTGGGTTATTAAGCATTGTAAAATCATTGAAAAATCAGCTAAATCACCACATTTTAGAGCCTGATTATGAATAGAATCATGCATTTTTCATTAATGTTCATATGTAACACTTATACAACTTGGTTTAAGCTTCATTTTAGTGAAGATTGCATGTCAACCAAGTTTGTATATTTTTTGAAAAATTTTGCGAAAAAATGCATATTTTCAACATAAAATTTCTGAAATAAGATTTTTTCGAAATTATCAAATTTTCTCAGGTGTTTTTAAAAAAAGTGCAAATGTGTACAGAATATTTAGCACTGTAGTAATGCAGTTTTGATACTACTTTACCAAATTAAATAGAAAAATGTGTGGGATTTTTTTTAGTTTTATCACCATAGCAACCAATTTTTTCCTTGGAAACAGAGTTTTTATTTGCAGAATATTGCAGTTTTAGAGCTTAAATGTCCTGAATTGTTTTATAACCAATACGAAAATACATAAAAGCCAACTCAAACTTATAATTACTATCGTCAAGTGTTGTTGACTTCAATTGTTACCACGGAAACACATAGTATCCATAGCAACATCCACTTAAAAACTGCAAAAATAGAAATTTATGTAAAAAAGTACATAAATAGAGGGTGTTTATTTTCAAATTGGAATATGGCTTCATTCTTTGCTTCACTCACAGTCTTGTCTGGGTTTTTTTTCCTTCAGATTGTTCAATAAATGTAATATATAATGTAACATTGGAATTGGAGGAGGGAGGGGGTAGGGGGGTATGTTGATTTTTTTAAATGTTGCATGTATACAAGTAGATACTTAAAAAGATAATTGCAGTTGGTCGGACTTTGTTCCGAGTTCATCATCTGATTATCAATTTTTGGACGTTAGCAGGTGATGAACTTCATGGGTTTACAATAACTGGGCCAACCTGGCTTATGGCAAGGCAAGATAGATATGGCCCTAACAATTGTGAGAAAATTCTTAATTTTTTATGGCACACACCCGTCTAAGATGTTATTCCAGCATAAATCACAAAATTGACCTGTAACATAATATTAACAAACCAATAATAGAATCATTTGGTCAAAGCATTTCTAAACTGAAACTTAAGTGTGATAGACGGACGGATAGACGGACAGGCAAATTGAACACATTTTAAGTTGGTGGTGACTTAAAAAAATAATAATAGTCAATTGTTGATCGCTAATATCAGAAGTCCAGTATAATGGAATCCTCTTTAAATATACATGTAGCTATTAACATATCATTAATAACTCCTTTGTTGTACTACTATCCCGCAATTAAAATTCAGGATCTCCGAGATAGACAAATAGAATACATCTGCTTAGTTGGAATTGTGCTAATCCCGTTAAAATAATTATGCTATTACCGGCAAGATTATCATATCAAAATTATCAAGCAAAATAATTGTAACAATTATGAATTATTCCTTACTATGCGTCGTTCTACATATATCTCATAAGTTCAAGATTCCGATAACATTATATCTTGTTTTGTGTGTGTGTTTGTGTGTGTGTGTCAAAAGGAAGGTTGGGATTGATTTTTGGAGTGTGGGTCACAACAGTTTAGGAATTAGGGGCCAAAAAGGTCACAAATAAGCATTTTCTTGGTTTTCGCACTATAACTTTAGTTTAAGTAAATAGAAATCTATGAAATTTTTACACAAGGTTTGTGACCACAAAAGAAAGGTTGGGATTGATTTAGGGAGCTTTGGTTCCAACAGTTTAGGAATTAGGGGCCAAAAAAGGGCCCAAATAAGCATTATTCTTGGTTTTTGCATAATAATATTAGTATAAGTGAATAGAAATCAATAAAACTTAAACACAAGGTTTATGACCACAAAAGAAAGGTTGGGATTGATTTTGGGAGTTGAGGTCCCAACAGTTTAGGAATAAGGGGCCAAAGAGGGGCCCAAATAAGCATTTTTCTTGGTTTTCGCACCCTAACTTCAGTATAAGTGAATAGAAATCTATGAAATTTAAACACAAGGTTTATGACCATAAAAGGAAGGTTGGGATTGATTTTGGGAGTTATGGTCCAAACGGTTTAGGAATAAGGGGCCCAAAGGGTCCAAAATTAAACTTTGTTTGATTTCATCAAAAATTGAATAATTGGGGTTCTTTGATATGCCGAATCTAACTGTGTATGTAGATTCTTAATTTTTGGTCCCGTTTTCAAATTGATCTACATTAAGGTCCAAAGGGTCCAAAATTAAACTAAGTTTGATTTTAATAAAAATTGAATCCTTGGGGTTCTTTGATAATTATGCTGAATCTGAACATGTACTTAGATTTTTCATTATGGGCCCAGTTTTCAAGTTTGTCCAAATTGTGGTCCTAAATTTAACTTTGTTTGATATCAACAAAAATTGAATCCTTGTGGTTCTTTGATATGCTGAATCTAAACATGTACTTAGATATTTGATTATAGGCCCAGTTTTCAAGTTGGTCCAAATTGGGGTTCAAAATTAAACTTTGTTTGATTTCAACAAAATTGTATATTTGGGGTTCTTTGATATATGCTTAATCTAATCATGTATTTAGATTTTTGATGTTTGGGACCGGTTATCAAATTGGTCCACATTGAGGTCTAAAGGGTCCAAAATTGAACTTTATTTGATTTCATAAAAAATTGAATTCTTGGGGTTCTTTGATATGCTGAATCTAACCATGTATTTTGATTTTGGATATTGGACCATAATAGGTAATGTCCAATTTTAAATTTAAAGCTTTTAAGTTTAAGACCACATTCATTATGTGTCAGAAACCTTTGTTGTGTCAAAGTATAAGTTTTTGTATTTTCTCGAGTGTCACCGGAGAAAAATAATTGTCTAAATGCGCATCTGGTCAGTAAAAAGCGTATCTTTAATAATTTTACTTGTTCCGAGACAGACATGAAAAAATCAGTGATGAATCCAGGATGTTAATAAAAGGAGGTATTTGTAGGAGGGACCCACCGAAAACTTTTTTTTTAAACATTTAAACCCGGAAATAAATAAAAGGAAAATGTTATACAATATATTCGTGCTGAAAAAGCATGCCGACCGCGTGGTTAAGAGTATATAGTAAGTACTCTTTATCTTTCAAAGCATGTTTAATTATCTAGTAAAACTAAAATCGAACTCCTAAAACTATTTGGTGTAAGGATTTTATTCGCTATTTATAGTTTGTGTTTTACTATTTAAAAAATATTTCTTTATTTTTTTTATATATATTACATTTTGCTTCTGGTAATATGTTATCATAACGACATATATCGAAATCATTCAGATGAAAAGAATTTGGGACACCCTTAATTCTATCCTAAAATAGCCCATGCCATTTGCTGTTCTAAACACACTAATTTTTTTCGGTACAAGGAAACCTGACTTGTGTTGATTATACCTCATCTCATTTGGTCTCACGTGGAAAAAAGTTATCAAAGGTACTAGGATAATTGTCGCATTGGCAATTATTCATCATCGTCTTTTTTCATATCAAAAAGTTAGTTTGTAACCCCTTCAATTGATCTTGATTGTCTCGTGTTGTATCGTTTTGGTAGTTTATTTAAACATTTCTTCGTAAATATATATTTCCAAACTTTTCGAAAAAATATACAATGAAAACTTCCTGAAGATAAGAATTTCCGGACAATAGGTATAGAAAATGAAACTAAAGTGGAATCATTTATCATCATGTGTACCAATTTTCGTAGATTCAGGAAAACTTTTGTGGATATTTAAAGTCGTGGTTTTGACAGACTTTGCTTACATTCTATGGATAAGTAGCAATTCGATGAACATCGAAATTCCTTGTTCCAGGGTACCACAAATACACAAAATTTAAAACAGAAAAACGAATTGTAATGAAACTACAATGAGACAGCAACCAAACCACACAAATAACAACAGCCGCCTCATGAACTTTTTTAACACTTATTTTGCTCTAAGGCATAACAACGAGCAAAAGTGTAATATAAGTTTATAATGTAATCATGTCTAGGAGGTCAAAATCTTTTTCCAAATAGAAAAAAGAGATATCAAGAACAATCAGAATTTTTAATTGCATTATTTTGATTTTCGTTTTTAAACTTTTATGTTTAAATTAAACCAATACGTTATAATCACACTTTTATTTTCTGATGTTTTTATATCAACAATATGCTGATACATTTAAACTAAACCTATGATATATCTCATCAAGAAGTAGGAACAACAATTGGTGTAATTCCAAAGAGAATCTAATTTCATTACTGCAATTTCTTTAAAGGGGCACCAGCTGTCAAATTCATGTTCACAATTACTAAAATTCTCAGATTTGTTTTATAACAATGTAAAACATTTATCCAAACTATAGAAAGTCTTAAATAAACAGTTCACAGGCCATTAGCTTGATAAAGTGTAGCTTAGTTTCGTGTGTATTTTAGTCTAGACGCCATCTAATTAACTATTGAGTTGACCTCAAAACACCTTCGATGGCCATATAAGCGATATAAACATAAATATAGATATAAATAGATTAATCAACTCGTGCAATTAGATTTTCTAGGTCTGTGTAACTTCATATTATAGATTAAAAATGTATGTTAATCATTGATTTTACCTGTATAAGACTGATTTTTTAATCGAAACAGTCAATCAAATGATTTACCTCTGTTTCACTTTCAATGTTTACATTCATTATCTTTAAATAATTTTACATGGACAATTCATGCGTTATCCATTTCTAGCTAAGAGGTTAAATTGAAGTTAACATAGATACGGATTCAATGAGGTCGAATTATGCACTTGCAAGTGCAAAATTCCTCATAAATTTTTTTTATTTTGCCATATTTGATGCTAAAAGCGAAATATTATTTGACTTTTTCACTTACATTAATGTTTGAACAAAACAAATCATATTTAATATTTTTTTTATATATCTCGTAGCTAGTGCCCCTATAAGGGAAAATTTGTTTGATTGCAATCAATCCAGAAGAAGGCTCCAACAATATAAGCAAGTATTAAACGTCAAGCGGTAATTATTACATTCATATCACAACGAATACAAATTAATGCCATACATGATTTTATATATATTATGATTTTGTATATATTATGAAATATTACCACACTTTTTTTAAAGAGTTTAAAATATGGGAAATGTCTCACTGATGTAATGCTACTAAGAAATGCGTGAAATTGTGAAGCATCATTATATAAAGTACATTCTACAATATTTTCTGTCTAAAACGATCAGTCTCTTATAGATTTGAAGTTATTTGATCAAATCATATCATCAATGTCATCATCGGTAAATGGTGCCATACCAGATGTCACATTCATTTTTATTTCTTTAATTCTTTTGGGTTCAATTGGTGGCATATTTTTTTCGATTTCATGAAGTTTTGCAATTCTTTCCTCCACTTTTGCGTTGAATTCCGCTTTCTGTTTCATTACAATAGAGAGTATAGCTTTTTGTGCTTCTTGGCAACCATTATGTAGTTCCGCGCGTTTCCTCCTTATTTCATGTTCATCTTTCTTGGGATCCAAAGCTACTAAACGTCCTAAGCAGGTGATTCGGTCCATCAAATATTCATTAGATATTTGAACATACGTTCCAGCAAATGTACGCACTACGTAAGCAACTTGGCTTGCTTTTGATGCTTGTTCAAAAATGACATCCCTAAATATATCAGACAATGGTGCAGCATTATTCGTCATTTGTATTTCACGGCCCACTGTTGCCTGGTCTACAAAATCCGTCAGAGAAGAGTGCAGACAACATTTGATTAGATTGGACAGCATCTGAAAGAATCGAACAAGTTTTCCCCATTGCTCTCTTACTTCAGCTAATGCCTTAATGCCTTTAACTAAAGTTTCACGAATAGTGTCAAAGTCAATCTTCTTTAAGTCAAGTTTTGCCATGTCCATTAAAACTTTTGTCAGTTTTTCATTGGACTCTCGTAACTCATCAGCTGATTTTTCCTGACGTCGTTTTGCATCTCGCAGGGTTTCTTTTGCTAGCTCCGTTTTATAGCGAGCATTCTCAGTCGCTGCTGTGACTGCAGAAGAACTTCCACTCTGTGTAGGCATTTTGGACAAATGAGGTGATTTGTTATCAAGTGGATTCCTTCCAAGTGCTTTGTGTGCCTCTACCTCGAGTTTTTGAGATTCATTTTGAAGGCATTTACTTTTGTTAACAGCTTCCGAAACAACAGCATTTCTATTTTCTAAATCTGCCATACTTTTAGCTAGACGTTGGAGCGTATTGCAAATGTCAACAGCATAATCACACAATTTTAATACCCTTTCACGAAGGTCTCCACTATTCACCTCACTATTGACATGATTTCTAGCTGTTTCAATGAATTGCTGGATGAGACCTACAGTAAATCACCATGATTTATCCTTCCCATATCAGGACATTGCTGACCGTTGTCAAAAGTTTTACCTGTTGTAATCTCCACAAGCTGGGAGATATACCTGGTGATTGTTGATACTTGAGAGTAGACACGCTGTCGTGATAGTTCGTTATCAAAGTACGCATCATCTCTTTCACCAACTTCATCATTGCCAGCTGATGTTCCCAGTTTCTTCTTTATCCGCTCTGACATTTTGCTTGGAAAACTAGTAATATTACGTACTCCTTCTATCACTGCTTCACAAACGGCGATTCCAATTAAATCACCTCCTGACGGAATATTATTAATCGCCTCCTTAAAGTCTGATTGTGCTTCTTTTACCTCCTTGTCCATGTGACTAAGTCTTTTTTCTGTGTTTTTTATTTCTTTCATTCTTGACTCTCTTTCTGTTCTTGCGACTTCAATTGCTATTTCAGTTTCTTTTGTGTTTTCATCATAAACCCCTTTCGTATTAGTAGATGCTTCAAGAAGTTCTCCTGTCAATTCCATAACTCCAATAAATCGGTCTTCAATGGCTTTAGCAAGCAGCAAGCTTTCGTCAGCGATGTTCTGTATTTTAGACAGTGACATAGGTAACATTCTATTTACTTCATCCGGTGTACCTTGCATAAGAAATTTAACTGCATTTTTTACATGACCATCTACGTTGCCACTATGAAGACGAATTTGATCCATACTGGTATGTGCCTCATTAAATGCACCCCATCCAGCATTGCTGACTTGAACTAATGATGCTCTGAATGAATTTGGATACCGGAGTAGCTTGAAGCCATCCCTGGGTGGTTTTTCGTCAATACTAAAGTCTGTGTCGGCTGAAATCAGTATCAGATCTCCCAACAAAGCAATAGCACATGGAGCTGGTGTTAAGAACTGATCCCAATTGCTGTCTGGTGCCATCATCATCATAGCATCACTTTTTTTGTCATCTCCTTTGCACAAGCTTGCTACAGCTTTATCTATTTTTGCAATTTCATCCATTACTTTCCTTCAAGATTCCTATAAAATATATACATTCAGCTGTAAACATGTTTACGGCAGTTCAGCACTGCCTTTTTTGTTAACAGTTTTAAGATATACAAAATACGATATAGATCGTTTATACTGCAGTGATACTTTTTGCTCGGTCAAATTGCATTGAACACATATCTATTTGTAATTTGCAGTTACTGACCGTAAAAAAACCTTAAACAATAGTTATCAAACGTACCAGGCTTATCATTTAATACTTCAGACGCGCGTTTCGTCTACATTTCGCCAAACAACTGTAACGTTGAAGAGCAATTATGACCCAAAATGCCAAAAAGTTGTGCCAAATACGGCAAGATTAAACAAGGAATACAGGTTCCCGAAAGTTTTATGTCATCCGAACCAAACCCGAAAGTTTTATGTCATCCGAACCAAATTCACAATGGAAATTTCCTTATGTAGAAAAAAGTGGATTAAACTATGTTTTATAGCTAGCTAAACTTCTCACTTGTATGGCAATCGCATATAATTCCAATATATTGACAACAATGTGTGAGCAAAACCAAGACATTATATTTAAAGAGTGTCAGTTAACAGCTGCGCCACGAGCGCATGATACGCCCGTCGTATTGTGTTTGAAGTTTTATGCAAAAATCATAAATAGTTTCTGAGATACGGCCCTACATGTGAAAACACCCCTTTTTTTTACAAAAAAAACTAAATAACTCAAAAATCAGATAGTGAATCATCACCAAAATGTATACAAATCTTCAGATTAATATAACTTAAAAGTGTGTAAGTTTAAAGCAATTATCATTAATGGTTTTTGAGATACGCTGCGACATGTGAACTTTAACGAAATTTTCATTAATGGTTTTTGAGATACGGTGCGACATGTGAACTCCATCCTTTTATTTAGACAGTCAATTCTTTGGCATAAAACAATATTGCAATTCCCCTTAACAGATTCAGAAGTTTGGATATGAACAAAAGGCAATTATGTTTTTTTTACATTTTTGTGTGTTATTTTTTATCAGACGCATATTGATATTATATTTGCAACTTTTCGTAATCTCATTTTGATAGAATTGTTCTGTAATTTTAGAAAGAAAGGATTTGAGAAATAATTTAATTTCTTAAAAGATGTCTTGAAGTGTGCATTGGCTCACAGTAAAACATATTTTCTAGAAATCACTTTCATGTTATTATTTTGTCTATTTATATCTGTAACATTTAGAATTGTCTATAAATAGATAGATGCATTGATCGGCTAAATGCTTTATGTATAAAAGGCACACCATGAAATATCAATTGAAATGGCTTAACAGAGGGGCAAAAGATACCAGGGGGACATTCAAACTCGTAGATCGAAAATAAAGTGACAACGAAAAAGAAATATTAACAAACCCAAGTAAACATAAACTGAACGAATAAATTTGATCTTTGACACCCTTTAACCTAAGTCAAAATGGTGTTAAATAAAATAACTTACACTGGTAAATTTGAATATAATAAAAAAAAAATGTCAGTTTTTACCTAATGTTTTTCTTGGTGAGCTATTGTTGATTTTATAACTTAGATGACGAAGATTAAGGACACATATAACTGTCTTTGTTTATGAATACAGATTACATGTTACTAATATCCTCTTTAAAGTTGACATGACATATCATTACAATTTTTTTTCTTCTGTAAATTGACTGTTGATAAAATGTGGAAATATTATTTTTACACACAGGAAAATATTGTAATACCCTTATTAGGCACAACTTTTTTTTTTAAATTTGCGAATTATAGTACTCTTCAACTTCGCGTTTATTTTTCCTGCACACTGTTCTTATTCTAGCGAAACTGGTGAGTCTTTTGATGAAGATACGCTGCTCTGGTTTAATTAACCTTATAAGCCTTGTATATTTAATGAGAGTTTTAAACCTCTGGGTGGATATTTCATCCTCGAGTAAAACACAACCTATGTAGTCCCCATTTTTGTGTTGAAGTGCAATATAATTGATATGTAAATTTAATGTATATTTACTGTTTATTTTTAAAGTATTGAACTATTAAACAAACTACGATATTTCTTCATAAAGAAATATATCGCCTTATCCGTGTTTGACACAATTCTTTTACGACGCTTGAGGTTTTAGTGCTCTCAAATTTCGTATATTATATGAAAATAAGGAGAGGTGGTATGATTGCAAATTAGAAAACTATCAACCAAAGTTATTATGAAGTAATTACTAGTAATTATATACACATTTACGGTCTTATACACCAACAAAAAATATGAATTGTATAGTCGGCTTTTATTGAAAGGCCTCGACACGAAAGAAAGAAACAATTTAATTGAAAAAAAAATTAACTAGATTACCAATTACAAATCAATTTACAAAAGACAAATATGAGAGACATAGTCTGTGATTACTATGCAAACAGTAATATCACAAAAATACTAAATTCCGAGGAAAATTAAATCGGAAAGTCCCTAATCACATGATTAGTCCCTAATGACAAAATACTTTAAACGAATGGACAACAACTGTCATATTTCTGACTTGGTACATGCATTTTCAAATGTAGAAAATGGTGGATTGAACCTGGTTTTATAGCGCTAAACCTCTCACTTGTACGACAGTCTCGTCAAATTCCGTTATATTTACAGCGATGTGTGAGCAGTACAGACATAATATATAAAATAGTCAACACATGGGTACAGCAAATAAGGGGTGTATAAATAAAGGAAACAGTTGTGAGATGTTAAAAACAAAACAAATAAAAACCAATAACCTTGAACAAAAAGCCTTAATTTATAACAAAATTCACAGGTAAATTATTTTGTGGTTAGGTATACAGTTTGAAAGCAGAATGGAAATATTTTTTGCAAAATAAATAATTTTGATGTTCAAGGTACGAAGAAGTGAAAACATATATTTGTTTTAATTTTTTTTAATATATCTTAATTGAAAAATTACACCCATAAGAATCAAGCAATACAAACAAACAAATATACATTTTAAATACAATGCAATACAATAAAATACAATACAATAGAACATAATTTAAAGTTCAATTATAAATTTATGTATAAAACACAATCATGAGCTTGTCTGACATGGGTCTGACCCCCTCAGTTCTAAAAACTGCTTAATGAAGACTCCAATATGACAAACAAGTTCAGGAATTGGGTTTAGAATGTGTTTTAGTTAAATTCATCAAAATGTTGAAATGATGGTAGATAGTCTTTTAGATAAGCCAAACAATTAAAACGCAATGATATATTAAAAGAGGGACGAAAGATACCAAAGGGACAGTCAAACTCATAAATCTAAAACAAACTGACAACGCCATGGCTAAAAATGAAAAAAGACAAACAGAAAAACAATAGTAAACATGAAACAACATAGAAAACTAAAGAATAAACAACACGAACCCCACCAAAAACTAGGGGTGATCTCAGGTGCTCCGGAAGGGTAAGCAGATCCTGCTCCACATGTGGCACCCGTCGTGTTGCTTATGTGATTACAAAATTTTAATCCGGTAAATAGTCTAATTCGGTAGGTCACATTAATGAAAGGGAAGGGAATTGTAGTTACGACGTAAGGAACATATCCGATATCATTTGTGAAACGGTTATTCCATAACGGTCAACCAACTCGTGATGGCGTCCATAAAATTTACGAAGGGATGATTTCAACTTCACCATTTGGAACTCTTGGTTTAATAGCTTCCTTGTGAGCAGCAACCCTCTATCAAGAAAATCATGATAGGAAATGCAAGCACGGGAATATCGTATCAATTGGGAGATATATACCCCGTATGCAGGTGTCACAATACAACAAGAATTGGAATTCGTCATCTAGGACTCCACATTTGTTACATAATCTTTGTGCGCTTGGAATGTTTCTATACCTTCCCAATTCAATGCCTAGGGAATGATCACTTAGTCTAAATTTTGAGACTATGTATAAAATTATTACAATTTAAATATTCCTCAGACTGACAATTAGTTTTTAATTTCCCATAGAGACAAAGTTTGGATGAGAAATCGAATTTTGATAGTTTATTTAAAGTAGTTCTTTCATATTCCTCTGAAACACACTTTTTGATATTACGTTTTAACACTTTTTTTATTGTTTAAAAGGTACATTGATATTTGAGTAATTTTCTGGGTTTATTTGCATATCTTAAATTTTTTTTTATCTGCAAACGAGTACTAAGAATAAATTCCTGCTGAATGTAAAGTTATGTTTGTTTGTAGAAATTCTTTAACCAGTGGATTATACTTATAATAGCAAACACTTATAAAAACTTATATATATGGACGAAATATAACCCTGAATAAGTAAGCAATAAATAACCAAGAAGCATTATTTATGATCAACTGGTCAATAAACAATAAAGTACAATTTGAGAGTACTCTCAGTTACTGACAGCTAGTTAAAAGCCAAAAACAATTAATAATAACAAAATCATACATCAGAGACTTAAATCTACTAAAACACACAAAGGTCGTATAAAGCTGCAGTATAAATACAGTGCTCTTTGTGTTGTTAAAAGTTATTTTATCATCCAGATAATAATTATCGAGTTTACTAATAATCAAACGATGATTCATAAAAATTTAGACACAACTCTGTTTGATAATGACCTTCATTCGTGCCCTTAGGAATATATGCAACTTGCCGATGCATTTTATAAGCGAAACTTCCACTATTTATATGTTCAATATTTATATTTTTAACATGAGTTACATGTTGCAGAAAATAAATAAGTTTACGGCAATTAATCAAAGAACAATTTAAACATCGAGAATAATCTGTTTAACTAATTATCGCATTTCGAAAGGAAATATGAAATGTTTCATTCATACAAAAACATCAAACTCGTATGCAAATGAAAAAATAACGTCAAAGATTTTGAAATTATGAATTCAATTAAGAACCCAAAAAATCAAGTGGTAGTCTCTTTTACATGTCATATACTTTCAAAAAGCTCGAATAGCAAATGAATGATTAAACAGACACATATAAGTCTATTCGAGAATAAGGTTAGTAAACACAGTAATGCCAATTACAAAAATTAAATCCTTTGATTGTTTCTAAATATAACGATTGTATTGAACTTCAAAAAATCAAAAGATATCTGAAAATAGAAATTCGTTAAAGAAATATTACAAACACTTGATTTCAAGAGTGCATGTGTGCTTGAATTGTACTGAACGATATGTATCTGTTTATAGCAAACCAATAATGATATTGTTATCCGATTTCAGTATTCATCAGTGAACAGCTTTGTTCTATATTGGGTAATCTTTTTTATTTAATAAAGAAACATTCTGTCATTTTTTTTTAATTTGTTATAGATATATTAGTTTGTATTGATATGTTAATGTAACATTATTATAATTGCGTTTTAACTTTCAATGTATTCATTTTAAAAACAACTATTCGAGTTCATCTGATAACATTGAACTATTCTACAACGTTAACACTAGTAACCCGAATTTAGCTTGAACGGACAAAAACGTGTTAACGCTATTTAAATGAGATTAATTGTTATTTGATAAAGATTGACAAAAATTAAAAAATATTTTTAATTCATTTCAATTCATTTCAATTTATTTTAACGCCTGTCAAATAGATTTCTTTGCGGTGAATCAATTGAAATCAAGTTACTGGTAATGTACGTCAAACTATTAGGCCACGCCCCCGTTAAACTATTTCAAACAGGCATCAATTCGTTTTAAACATCGTTGAGACCCGAGCTTTGTACAGGTAAATCACTCAAGCAAGACAAACTTTATTTATCTATCGTTTTTTTTTTCATCAAATTTTATCGAATTCAGTTAAATGTGTGTATTCTTAGTAAAGTTGCATGCTTCACAATTGTTAACAAATGAATGAACAATAGATGTGACATTTAAGAAATTTAAATAAAAACATTAAAATATTGATGCACGGTTTAAGAAATGTGAATCTGTTGAAAATAAAATAGTAAACTTGCAAACTTTCAATCCATTTGTTCTCATCGAGGTCCGCGTTCATGTTTCAATGCGATACGTAACATAAAAGTCCAATATTTTACAAATGTATAGACTCTACGATGTCCGATTCTGTCCGAAATAAATAATTGATAGCACTTATAAGACATAATGTTGGAATATTTGTCTTTTGTTGAAGTCGACACGTCTCCCTTTAGATTGCTTTCGGTTATTTCCGTAGTTCGGTTGCTGTCTCATTGGCGTATATCTTACATCTCCTTTTTTTCGTGCATCATTTATTTATCATGTGCACTGATGGCTGAAAAAAATCTGATCATATACCTCGATAGCACTGCCTATCACGTTTCTTTTGCATCAAATAGAGCGGTTTGATTTGGATTTGAATGGGTTTTACTAAACGTCTAGTGGCAAATATTTCACCCATAATAAAGCCATTATGTCAGTGGGCCTGGCACATCTGACGAAAATTCAAACCACAGATTACAAATTGCGTTTTTTTTTTCTGAAGGTTATTAACGAATGATATGCTGCCTTATACTCTAATATCAGTTACCCATTCGTGAACGTAATGGACGTATGATGAATGAAGTTCCATGTTTTATCTTTTATATAAAATTTAAAAGGTTAAACCGGGTTGAATTATTACATTTACAAAAAAACATCATTTTATTTTTTAAATAAATTCAACAACAATAGAAGTATATTTTTAAAATTTAATTGACAGTTTATATTGACCATTATATACATTTATCCTGCAATTAGGTGTTCTACTATACAGATACAGCCCTACAGATATCGCTATGCTGTATCTGTATACTATACAGATATCGCTTTAGAGCTCCTACCACTGCCGGACTGAGTATTGTTTGAACCGGTGTGACCTCAGAATGTGTATTCCAGTTGCATTCCAATACAATGACAATTGTCGATTTCAAATGATTGTGTTACAAAATCAACCATGTCAATTTCAGCATGCATGTTCAGTGAATGTCAAGTCTGAAGCGTAGGACAACTCGTACACTTCTGTTTCAAATTTGACAATGTTTTGTTATTTGTTTTTACTGTTGAAATTAGTTGTTATGTTAAAAAAGATCATTATTCACCTTGAGCGATGTATTATTGTTGACCATTCGAGATTCTTTTTTTGCGAACCCGTCTTCAGCGTAATGTGTGATTTTGAAATTACTACGCGGGCCTCAAGGGATTACAAATCGAAAACAAATGCTAAATATGTTAGTTTTTGTGTCTTTAAAAACACAATCAAAAAAATATTCAAAATTAATTGCAGGATAAAGACAATAACTGTTTAGTGTCTTTAAATATCAGCTGTATTTGTACTCGGCTCGAAACAGGTGTAGTGGCTCGCTAAAAGCTCGCATACACCGTGTTTCCTAGCCTCGTACAAATACAGCTGATATTTAAAGACACTAAACAGTTATTGTCTATATAAAGACCGATGTAGATAACTCCATTGATCTTTTTTATCGTTATATTTTTAGCACGAAATAAATACAGGAGTTAATCATATCATAGAAAAAATATCAAACAACGTTAGTTAAAACACGATTGATAAAATTTAATGGTTTATATTTCAGTTTCGAATCAGATTTTTTTAGGCACCAGTGTTACTACTCATTTTGGGGCAGAATCAATTTGCGCCAATTGCAGTTTTGAAAAGGTATTAATTGCGCCACTCTCTTTAATTTTGATGGTATTAATTGCGCCAATAAATGGAATGAAATAGCGCCACATTTACCTGTAAATATTTTTTTACTTATAGCATACCTGTACATGTTTTACCTATATCATACAGGTACTATAACCTTTCCACATAAGATTTGCATTGTAACTGAACACTCGTCAAATTTAAGAAAACTGACAGAAATAATTTTTTTTTCAGTTATAAAATATTTATAAAATCCGGTCATCTTTGTTGAAGAAAACAAAGTCCGTCAGGTATTTGTTTGGAAAACTGGAGAAATAAGATGGAGATGTACAGTTAATTCGTGTTGTGCTAAGTTATTCACAGATGAATCGCGTACAATTATTTTAAATGGAGAATTAGATCATCATCATGAAACAAATATCAAGAAATTTGAACGTCAAATTTGAGAACTTCGTGCAAAAGAAAAGCAATCGATATGTTGTCAGAACTTTATGCTTTTCATATCTAAGTCTTTATTACCACCATTCATCTCAATTTCGAAAATAGAATGCACAAAACAGTAAGGGATATATTTCCAGACGTCGTTATTTTAAAGTCATGTAGATTTCGTCTTGGTCAGGCTTGGTGGAGGGAAATTGCCGGTCCCAAGCCCGGATAAAGGAGAAGGGAAGTCAATCTTTATATTAATAGTTTTTATTTATAAATAAAAATAAACAAAACTGGCGCAATTAGATGACTATTTTATTGGCGCAAATGATACCTATAGTTTTGAAAATTAGGTGGCGCAAAAGAAGTATTGGCGCAATTAAGTTGTGGCGCAAATGAGTTACTTTTTGGCGCAGAAAGATATCGCCCTCATTTTGATAAACAGTGAGACGTTTACTTGCAATTCGGAATTGACGAAATAAAGTAGCGAAATGACCGTACTTATAGATTATACTTTTGTTTTCCATCTTAATTGCATTGTCATTTTAGGGACTGTTATAGCTTGCTGTTCAATGAGGACCAAACCTCCGTGTTGAGGCCGTACTTTTGACCTCTAATTAAATTATACCATGTGACTTGACGGAGAGTTGTTTCATTGGCACACATACCACATCTTCTTATTTATATTAAACGGGAGCAGTTTATTACATTTTCATTTAGATAAAAAAAAAAAAATATATAAAAATTCAGTGAATCAAATGAATTTGTAGCATATTGTTACATTCAAAAGTATTTAATTTTGATTGATAGCATACATTATTTTTATTGCATTGGTCCACAAATAATGCCCAGTGTCAAATATTACACATC
Source organism: Mytilus galloprovincialis (assembly GCF_965363235.1). Lineage (NCBI taxonomy): Eukaryota > Metazoa > Mollusca > Bivalvia > Mytilida > Mytilidae > Mytilus > Mytilus galloprovincialis. The sequence goes on from NC_134838.1 coordinate 41,426,888, forward strand.
GATGACCACTTAGATTAGTTACTTTAATTAAACTCATTTCCTTGGCTGGTAGTACACGCTTGTATTTTGTCCTTTAAAGTTAGTCTGTCGGTTTAATCATGGAAGTAATATTAAATATAAATGAATCACAGTTTAAGGAGAATTCTTCGTCATTTGCAAATAGATAACAAAAAAGTTTAAAAATAAGCTTACGACTGAATTCAGGCCGAGAGAAATATGTTTTGTTTTATTTCGGATTACGATTGAATTCAGGCCGAGAGAAATATGTTTTGTTTTATTTCAGATTATTTAGTACATATACAAAAATATTCTTAATCTTTTACAATTTACAAATAAAATTTGATAGTGCTTTTTATGCACATGGTAGATGAAACCTGTATGATCTAATTTTTTCAGAGGTCTGTGAAATATTGAAAATAGTACGTTCCGGAAAACACAATTCGGTATATAAAATGCTTGTAAAATTCCGTTACATGTGGTACGCTCATATTTAAATACCTTCCTATAAGAAAGTGAAAAAAACAGTTTTTGAAATTCACCTAAAAAAGATTAAACGAATAGTTTAACTTATTTTTCAAATATCGAATACACAAATAATCTCTAATTTATCCACGCTTGAAATTTGTTTTTACTGACAGGTGTCTGCTGGTATTCGATTGGACATCAGTATCAATGTAGGCGTAACAGCCTATCATATTTATCCAATCAGCTGTCTTGTATGCGATGACATACGGTCCACTTAGTTTAGTTTTCCTTGTAATGAATTATAAATTGATTGCAATAAAAATTATTCAATACACTATAAAGCAAACAATGTCTAGCCCAAAAATGACTTACACGACGCTATACTATACATATTATACTTAATAATTATTTACAAATTAAGACAGCGTAAAAAATAAAATAATAACATTAATAATAATTACTATTTTACGGTAGAGCTCTGGGGTGGTGTTCTTGAAAGTCTCCTAAGATTCGTCCTAAGTCATAGATAAGACCAATTTTAGGACGGACTTAAGATCAACTTAGGACACTCTTAAGTTGTGTCTCGAAGCTATCTCAGACGAATCTTATGTTAGGACGTCCTAAACATATCCTAAATCGAAATACAGATATTTGTTGATAAAACATTTTTAAATGACGAAAATATTGAATACAATTATTTACGAATTTTATAATAACATGTACAGAATAAGTTGCATAATTACCAATGTAATTATATAAAAAAAGATTGTCATTTAAACTGGAAAACAATTTGTTTTGAAAAGAGAATTAAATTTTAAGTATAATCGTATCGTGAAACACGAAGTTCAAAGTTTAAAAGCATTCACCTTTTCTTTATATACGAGTTAATAACCGATGGTGCGTTTCATTTCATGTTCATTTTCACGTAAAATAATGAGCAAAAAGCGAAATCCAAACTTTATTACACTAGGATGAAGATAGGATGCTCTTAAGACACCTTGTTGGGTGTCCTAAAGTTAGGACGAAAAATGAGATATATCATAAATTAAGAGAGCTTCGAGAACACGACTTAGGACAAAGACTTGTCATAAGATAGACTTAGGACACGTCCTAACCCTAAGATAGCTTCGAGAACACCACCCCAGATTTAACGGGGTCTATTATGCTATTAGTATGATAGTCCCAGCAATTTAAAAAAAAATGATCATCAAAAAAACGGTTGTGCTATTGTGGGCAAGGGACTTGCCGGTACGTCTAAAACCCACCCAGGCCGCTTTGGTGCACTAAGCTCTAAGACATTTATGGAACACTACAGCGAACTTTCTAGACAAATTTGAAATTGTCAGATAAAAATAGCCAACGCTTATATATTAAAATAAACAAGTCATGAAAGGAAATATTACTATACATTGTACGGACATTTTGACTAATTCACTAGCTTTGATACAGCGGAAGCAAAAACATCGAGCGTAGCAAAGATAAAAAAAAAATAATGCTAAAATTATGTATTTTCAAATCAAAGGACAAATTGTACGCAATGTCACCCGGAATCCGAATCTGACTGACTAGCAAATTACTACAAAATTAAACACAAAAAAAAAGGAACAACGTATGTTAGAATCACGAAAAAATTGGATTTAGATTAGACTTGTGATCATTGGAATTTATTAAGACTTTTTAAAATATCTATTTCTAGGAACTTTTTTTTAGATCGAAATTGATAAAGTTCATATATAAGTATGTGGTACAGCTCACACCGATAAATATATTACGGCATATTCATATAGAATTGCAAATAAACCTTTCAATAATGAATTCTTATAAGCTGATTTTAAAGCTCATAATATAAGAGATATGGGATATAATTCAATTTGACGGCAACCAAACGACAAAAACACTATAGGTAAATCAAGACCGCATGTTTAGTCTTCAACAAGAAACATGTGTCTACACGAAATGCCAAGCTCTAAATCGTCATGAACTTGTAGATACAATATTAAAAAAACAACAATATTAAAGTCTAAATAATATAAATATTCATTATTCACACATATTCTAGATTTTCTAAATCGTTTGAGACACGTATGCAAAGCCCATGTATTTTCCGTTCACATAATGTTTTGACGGTTTTCCTTTTTTATTTATAACGTCCTACAAACATTGCTCAGACTAGACAGCATGAAAGACTAAAACACTTTTATAAGTCAGCGTATAGGTTTATTCCTTGAATTTACCTATAAATAATGTTGGCTTTCGAGGAATAGGTGCAAAAAGTTATCACAACACGAGAGCATGCTTATCAAAAATGGACATTTAGAGTTATAGGGGGAGGGTTGAGATCTCACAAACATGTTTAACCCCGCTGCATTTTTGCGCCTGTCCCAGGTCAGGAGCCTCTGGCCTTTCTTAGTCTTGTATTATTTTAATTTTAGTTTCTTGTGTACAATTTGGAAATTAGTATGGCGTTCATTATCACTGAACTAGAATATATTTGTTAAGGCGCCAGCTGAAGGACGCCTCCGGGTGCGGGAATTTCTCGCTACATTGAAGACCTGTTGGTGACCTTTTGCCGTTGTTTTTTTTTTTAATTTGGTAGGGTTGTTGTCTCTTTGACACATTCCCCATTTCCATTCTCAATTTTATTTAATTCGAATTGAATTCGAATCGAATGCGAATCGAATTCGCTAATCGCGTACACACACTCTTCTTTTTTAATTCGAATTAAATGTCCGTGTGAACGAGGAATAACTAAACAGATAGTTAAAATCTAATACATGCTTGTTACGTTGTTGAAATTTTTTTCTGATGATACTACTTGAACGAATATGGATTCTCTTAAAATGAAACTTTGAAAAGTGTTGCATCACATGTGCATATTGTGAGAAATTCCAGTTTACACAAATGTGAATCCTCTTTGGACTTTGAAGGTTTTTTTTCAATATTTGTATAGTTGTGTGTGCTGTAACATCCTACCATATTACTTGATTAAATTTCTTGAAACTTTGTATCACGTGTTAGAATACTATTGATGTATTATGTTCAGTTTGTTCAGGATATTTTTCTTGGTAATAATACTACACACTTTTTTGCAAGTGATTCATGAAATGATACTGGTAAGGGGTTTATCGTGTTCGCAAATCATCGGTGTTCTTATGAAACAAAGTAATGTAGTTTGATTGGAATTGAGACAAATTTCCACAAGAGACCAAATGACACAGACATTCACAAGTATAGGCAACCGTACAGTCTTCAACTATGAGCAAAGCCCATACCACATAGTGGAACTAACTATACAAATCAGATAAAACCGGTTTAACTCATCAGATGTAAATAAATAGAAATACTTATAGTATAACTAATCGCCGTATTTGAATATCAAAAATAAGACAACGCGTGACCGAACGACGCATGGATTAAACGAGTGCGCAGCACGAGTTTAATCCATAGCGGCGTTCGGTCACAAGTTGTCTTATTTTTGATATTCAAATACGGCGATTAGTTATTCTTTTTATTACATTGGCAAATGGCTTTTTTTTTATGAAATTAATGTGGAAAATGTAAGGAACTATATCTTTTTCCTACGCATTGACAATTTGTTTTGATCCGACGTTATCGACGTCTTGACAACGCCTATTGTTGTATGACGTCAGAGAGTGAAATAACCACGTTTATTTCACATGTGAAATTATCGGTTTTTATCTAACTAAGAAATCAATGTAATTCATTGCAACCAATGTAATAATACACAGAATAGACGTGGTCAGGTTCTTGTATATCCAAACAAACAAAAAACACTTGTAAAGTACATCCTCTGAGAAAACTTGCAGTTACTGGCATCTAGTTCAAAGCCACAAACAACTAAAAAAATCAATCCGCTTTGGACTAAATTCTTGTTACCCTATTTTATGGTTAATTAAAATATTCATATAATTCATGTATATATACTTAACAAATAAATATTTATAATAATATGGAACAAAATGAATCTCTCATATCCTCTTTTAGTTTGAAATAATTATATTTAACTAAATATAAATGTTATATTTATATATATGTTTTATGTTAATAAAACTTGTTCATTCCCAAATTTATTTATTAGTAACAAAAATCATTTTCTTTCTATCTTTATATTCATAATTATTTAACCCTTATATTTTTCTACTTTTCTTATCAAAATGGGATAAAATGTTACAATTTCATCAAGTTCACTAATTATTTTTTTAAGTTAAATACTTAAAAACAGAAATATTTTTGTTGGCATTCAAGGAATAGGTAACATATAAAATGGTGGCATTCGAGGAAGACACCAGCGTAAACACGGTGTTTTTTTAACAAATCGATAATTTCGTTGCCCAGGGATATGAATTTGACATTTAAAGTCCCTCAAACCTTTACAATACCCGGCCGTGTCATTTCCGTTTTAATAGATCGAGAACACGACCTTTTAGGATATGCATGAATTACCATACGTATGTCCGAGCATTTGTTATTAACGTGTGACGTAATTTATTTTGAACTCCTTTTTTTTTTGGCGCTTTGTTTACCAATCCACTAAACAAGAAACAATGCATGATGGGCTACAACATGTTTACAATCAAACGAAAACAAGTGTTATTTACTGAAATACAACACATTTATTCATGCTTTGAGGTATTATCAATTTCGCTTAGATTTTTTTTTTTATATCCATATTTATGGATTGTGATATGAAGTATTCTTTCAATGCTCAGATTAACGAAGAATTATTTCTATGCAAAGAACAGAGTATTAAATAACCCGATATAAAGTCATTCCTGTATGATTGCTGATGACACAGAGATTTCGGGTATTCGTCCGCAAGACAGCAACGTAACGACAGTTTTAACACAAAGCCAATTATCTTTAAGACAAACTTACTAGTGTAAAGCTAACAGTCGGTGCTAACTTTCATAAAGACAGTTAAAAAAATTAGGGATCCTTGAATTTTGTGCTCGTAAACACAGGAAAGATTAAGAGGGGTTCAAATTTATATTGGGGTTACTAAATTTTCATCGCTTTTCACAAAATTGATTTTATGATATTGTTCCCTTTTTTATGATGTACAAAATAATTTAAATCGATAATTTATTTCTCTATAGGAAACAACAACGTATAATCATCAAGCGGAACAATTTAAAGCCGATTATACGTTATGTTTTCTTCTCATTATTGAAGGCATTGCGGTTGCCTATCATTACTTACATCCATGCACTTCATTTGAAACTTTAAAAAAAATTATTCACACAGAAATCACAGCTTATTAGTGTGGGTGTAAGGGCAGGGAAGTTATATAAAATACAAAACTATTAAACCGTTGTTTTTCCCGTTTGAATGGTTTTACACTAGTAATTATGGGGCCCTTTATAGCTTGTTGTTCGTTGCTAGCCAAGGCTCCGTGTAGAAGGCTGTACATAAGCCTACAATGGTTTACTTTCATTAATTGTAATTTGGATGGAGAATTGTGTCATTGGCACTCACACCACATCTTCCTATATCTATATTCTATACAACTTAAGGGCGTTAGCCTGAATGTGTGCGTCTTTCTTACAGGACAGGGATTGATTGAATGATTGATTGATTGTTTGTTGCTTAACGTCCAGTGGCAAATATTTTATGCATATTCAGGACGAGAACAAGTTCACAATATATACACTAGGTATGTTGATACGATAGAGGCCATCTGGGATGATGGTCAGGGAAATTTTGACTGCCACTGGAAAATGAGGATACCTTGTATAGGGACAGAAATTTTGTCTTGCAACAGGCCACCTACGGACCCCTCAAAAGAGTTGTTGCAAGGATTCTTAACGTGCAAAGAGCAAAGAGCGTTGCAGTCTTTTTACACGAGGCATCATATTTCACGTCCCCCTTCTGACCGGACGTGACTTCGAACTTGATACATCCCGCACAGCCAAACGGACGCCCCATTTCGGCAAGCGTTTTACTGTCGGTCGGGAAAAGACTGGCCAAGTGACCATATTTCTATACCCCATTCACCCTAAAGGACAGGGGGTTTCAATACTAACGGATTCCCTGTTAAGAAAATGTAGGTGATCTTTCAGCAATTTGATAATATGCTATTGAAATGCATATCCAATTTATTTATCGACAACTTTATGTCAAAAAAGGTAAATCATTTTGACAGAAAACAAAGACACTTTTCCTTGCATAATTTAATCTTATATATTTAAAAATTGTTATAATAAATGGGTATTTTTTTTTAACATTTTGATCACAGCCAAATTTTGTACGGTGTGTAGAAATACCACAAAGGACTTCTTACTGCACCGAAAGACTATACAAATCATTGGTGCATTAAGAACAAAGTTTTTGCACTAAGGACATTAAAACGATGTTATTTGACCACAAACATGGATATGAGAAGATATAAGTATATAACTCATAAATATAAATTTGAGTATCAATATATATCATAATTTTGAAATTGACTTTCTTTTTTTATCAGCGCATGCCATGTGACCGAAGGCTTATTGCAAATTCCCAAACATCAATGTTCAGTCAACCTTATCCAATAAACAATTGTCATTTGATCGTTACTAATTGATAAGTTTATGATAGTTGTAGAATAAACTTAATGATTTAGCGTAGTTTATTTTCAACTTGATGAAAGAATAATTTTATTTTATGTCCATCTTAACAACACAGGAGTTTACATTTGTACATACTTTCATAAGAGATTGATAGACATTAAGATGGGAAAATGTGGCATTCGTGGGGATCTTAAAAACCCGATTACATCATTATTATATTGTGTGGGAACGAAACTGTACGGTTTCTACATTTTCGACATTCGAAAATATAACAAGTTGCAACATGGAAAGTTTTCCAATAGTGAATCAAATGATACAATATAACGTTTCTTCTAGACATTCAAAACATCCTATATGTATATATGAACCAATCAAATAATAAACGACGTATGCATACAAACGTTTTTCGTCGAATGGAGGAGCTTTTAATATATCGATCAGAACTGTCACACAACAGCGATAAAAATGTCAATAATCATTGAAATACACATCGTTGAGTCCAGAAATTTTAAAAGTACTACATGTATTTCTGATGTATGGTCTTACCTGTCTGAAAGTTTGAAAGCCATTGCACCAGTAGAGATTCACAAATTATATTTTTTTCAATATCGGATAAATTAATTGACTGTACAATCGCTTACGAGTTTACTGTACTATCACTTGGGCCTTTCCTGTACAATCGTTTGTCCAACTTATCAATTGGAAGTTTTTAACGACCTTGACTGGCTATACCGCCCTTGCACGGTCGGCTCCAACTTATCAAAGCTTATTTTCAATAATGATGTGATATAATTTGCAATTATACAACTATCCATCAAATTAATTGGATGTACACATGTAAGCTATATTAGGCGACCATACCTTATAACCGACTATATATATATAAAAGGTCCCAACATAAACAAGTTTTGAACAATTAAATTCGAAAACTAACGGCATTATCTAGAAAAAAAAAACAACAATTTACAAAAACAAAAATAAAATGATATGCCAGACATGAACCAACGGCAACCACTGAACTACAAGCCACTGACTTGGGATTTTCACAGAAAGAAGATGACGTGATAAGCATGCATGTGTGTGTACGCTCAACCTCCTAAACTGAAGTGGATGTAAGCAATTATAGGCAACAATCCGGCCTTCAAAAACGAGAAAACCCCTTCCATATAGTCGACCGATCACTAAAAGGCCCCGACTGGAAAATGTGATTTTTTTTTAAACTCTAACCAGAGTGCATGTATATCAGCTTACAGAACTTGAAAACCAAAAAAAAAAAAAAAAAAAAATCAGTTATAAATAAAAATACGGATAAACATTTTTTTTTTTAAGCTATCTTAATCATAAACAAGCTTCTGTCCTAGTTTATTAGAAATCCAGGATAGTTAAGAAAGTAATTAAAGTTTCAAACACTTTACCCACAGAGTAATTTTTTGTGGTTTGTAGATAGCTATTGCAACAAAGGTCGGAAGGCTCAACAAAAATGTAATAAACTATTATACTTTGCGAAATATGCTTATCTTCTATTATATCAGTATGTGTTGGTTAAAATAAAATCTCTATACATTTTTTACTATTTCAAAATATCTTTATAAAACATTTCTACAGAACTTAAAAAAGTGAACTTACGGAACAAGCAAACGAACTTAAAAGAAACAAAAATAAGAAGAAAATACACTCTTACATAGAAGTAAAAACTATAACAGTCAGAAAAGCAAAATAGATATGGCAGTAATAACTATATCATAAAAAAAACACAAGAACAACATGAAATAACATAATGTATACATTCTTAATAAGTATACTAGTGTATTCAAAACGGGTCAAGGTTGAACGAACATGAATTTCTATATATTACTGTCAATTGAATGTGGCACATGTCGATAAAATATAAAATAACTTTCTAAATGTGATTATAAAATTGTTTATTTTTAAAACGTTGACTTATATATGCAATGCCGTTTGTGTCAATTGTATCAATCCATCAGGTCCTATAGTGCAATTGTTTGTTCTGGGTGCACTAAGGGGGACTTTTGCGGTATTTTAACGGACACCCCAAAAAAGAATTAAAGGACAAAACGTTGTTATGTGGATTTTTTTTTCGGAAAATGGTTCATTTGTCAAATATTTGAGAACAAATCTATTCTTTTTCAATTCAATACATTTTAGGTAAACACTTAGAGTTACACATACACGACCCTACATTTTTGATAGAAAAAAATGCATTTTCAATATCGTATAATCTTTTTAACTATATTAAATTTGCGGTTTTGTGATATGTGCATGTAGTTTGAACAACGTCGTCGATAGTGTTTGAAAGAAGCTATAAAAACATGATTTAGAACCTTATACACCACATACGGAGGTACATGTATGATACCATTACGAGTGAACGTATGACATAACTGTGAAATAGCCATTGTAATTGCCACGTTATTTTATGGAGCGTTCACTTTATTACCTTTAGATTATTAACAAGTGCCATCGAACTAAATCTTTATAGACCGTATATTCAACGCATACATACGCTAATTTTACAGTTTAGAGATAGAAGACGACTTCTGAAGAATTTTTATAATAGTGCAATCTGAACAAACAAATAAATAAATACATATTTATATTTATCTTAAACAAGTTTTTTATTCAAATGAAAGATAGGATAAGCGCATTTACAAACAAATGTACATATACTCAATGCTACACTTAAATTTAGGTCATACATATGTATTGTTTTAATCTATGAGGATCTTGACGGGGTCCTTCATTTCTGTTTTTATTATAGTTTTATCACTCTCACTTCACGGCCTAAGAGCAGTTTCAGAAGTTTAGTTCAAACGGAGACACGGTTCCTTGATGCGGCCTAAAGAGGATAACGAAATTAACTATATAAATGATCTTACATATAAAATATTTGTATTTTGCGTTATTGATCGTTCCTGATGAAGTAAAATCCAGAAACGTGAATTGGACGTATGCAATTTATAAGATAAGATAAGATAAGATAAGATAAGATAAGATAAGATAAGATAAGTTAGATAAGATAAGATAAGATAAGATAAGTTTATTAACCAATCAAGGTGCCCAAAATTTGAGCTATACAATCAAATGAATGAATTACAAAATAAAGCACAGAAAATGATTAGAATGATTAAAGTACTTTAAGACAAAAAAAAAAACAACAAAAAAAACCCACATTAATACACATTTACACATTTAAGATGTTGTTGTCACTCTTTTATTACGTGTTACGTTTAAAATTTTCAATTCCTTTTTTTTTTTTAAATAATATCAACGAATGATTTTATGTTTCTTAAATTAAAAATAATATACTTTTTTTTATTTTAGCATTTATAATACAATGTATCTTCCACATAAAAGGGCGTAACTCCTAATATCATTCTGACACACTAAACGGATCTTGACCCGATCTGAAACTTTTAAACGTTACTTTTTATGATTTGTCTAGATTTGTCCAAAACAGTCTTAACAGACTGGATTTAACGCTAGAGCATATTAAAAGGCGTAAGAGAATGCCGACTAATAGCCAGTCAAGATCGTTTAACTAAACCTACCCGTTGTTATCGCAAACTAAAATTTATCTCATATATACAGGATACATGTTCATTTATTACAAGAATTTTTGTACGTCAAGGTGTATGATAGCACGATAATATACGAATCGTAACAACGCTTCAATATGCTCGTCCACTATATGCTCTTCCACAATTTACGCCTGTTTTGCTCCAGCGACCGGTATTACAGTTTAACATACATGTAGTTTAAAAGCTCATTGATCTGTTACTTCATTTACAATTTTGAGCAAGACTTAACTGTTTATTATTAAAATTCAACAAATGCCAACATTATCTTCATCAATTTTATTATTTAACAAAACATTGTTTTTCATTACAAGCAATTTCATATATTAATATACAGCTAGTGAATATTTGTTGTCTACCGAAAATATAAGATTTAAATTATATACGCAATGAATAATTTCTGTGAAGTTACTTTTATTTCCGTTACATATCTAATTTACGAGTACAAAATAGTAAAACAGAAAAATAGAAACGATAAATATTCAGGAATACCTAAAGTTTCGTAAGCAATTGCAAGGTACCACACGTTACTTAGATTCCACGAGTTTTCATAGCAATGAGCAATTTTTAAAACGAATATGTGAGATAAAGATCTACTGCATTTTGGCAAATTCAAATTATGTTATACTACTATTTTATTTTCAACAGATTCTCATTTCTTAAACCGTGCATCAATATTTTAATGTTTTTATTTAAATTTCTTTAATGTCACATGTATTGTTCATTCATTTGTTAAAAATTGTGAAGCATGCGACTTAACTGAGAATACACCCATATAGCTAAATTCGATTAAATTTGATGAAAAATAAACGATAAATAAATCAAGTTTGTCTTGCTTGAGTGATTTACCTGTACAAAGCTCGGGTCTCAACGATGTTTAAAACGAATTGATGCCAGTTTGAAATAGTTTAACGGGGGCGTGGCCTAACAGTTTGACGTACATTACCAGCAACTTGATTTTAATTGATTCACCGCAAAGAAATCTATTTGACTGGCGTTAAAATGAATTAAAATGAATTGAAATGAATTAAAAATATTTTTTAATTTTTGTCAATCTTTATCAAATAACAATTAATCTCATTTAAATAGCGTTAACACGTTTTTGTCCGTTCAAGCTAAATTCGGGTTACTAGTTAACTTACTTGACAAATGTCTAAGTAGAACCGAAAAAAATCCAAGGTTACATTTTTAACTGCGCAATTTAAATGCCATTTGTGCTTTTTTTCAATATTTGATTAATAAACTAAAGTTTCCCTCAGTTTTAGTTTGTAACCCGGATTTGATTTTTTTCTATCGATTTATGAGTTTTGAACAGCGATATACTACTGTTGCCTTTATTTAGTCATAATGTTCAATAACTGTCAAGATAATGACTGTTTAATCTTTTAACTTCAAGATAATGCATATCTATTTTAAAAGGATTTTCCTTGAACAAATAACCAGTGATTGTAAAACATCATACGTTATATCTAAGTAAGTGAGTAGATCAATCAATTATTATAGTGACATATGTACAAATGTACACATTTAAACGATATAATAATTTCACGGTCTAATGAATCCAAAAAATAGAATTGAGAATGGATATGAAAATGAGGAATGTGTCAAAGAGAAAACAACCGGAACAAAGAGCTAAAACAGCCAAAGTCCCTCAATGGTTCTTCAACACAGAGAAAAAAATCCCGCACCCGAAACAGTCTTCAATTGACCCCGAATCAAAAAAATGTGCTGGTGCAGTGAAAATGAACTTGACACTTAACTTCAAAATATATAATAAATTATAATTAAAAACAAACATACAAGACTTTCAAAGACCAGAGACTCCAGACTTAAGACAGGCCAAAAAAGGTTTTGCAGGATCTCCAACCTCCCCCTAAATTCTAGCTAATGAAGAAAAAACAAACAAAGTTTCAGTAAAACTCAGTTTAAAAGACGTCTGACTCCGATGTCAGAGAAGGTTACAAAAGAAACTAAGCACAATTATAATGATACATACATTTACAAATGACTACTAACAGTTATTGACATGCCAGTTCCAGATCTCAATTCAACTGATTGAAAGATTATCGATATAAGAAGATGTGATATGAGTGCCAATGAGACAACTCTCCATCCTAGTCATAATTTGTAAAAGAAAGACCATTATTGGCCAAAGTACGGTCTTCAACACGGAGCCTTGGCTCACACCGAGCAATAAGCTATAAAGGGCTCAAAATCTATAACTAGTGTTAAACCATTCAACCGGGTAAACGAACGGTCTAATCTATATAGCAAAACGAGAAACGAGAAACACTTGTGAACCAAATCACCTGACATCGTTAATGACTTGACAACAGTTTAAAAATATAGCCCGTCAAGTCCATAAAACTCTACATTGAAAACGATGGACTGAGCATCACGAATCCCTCTTGAATGTATAGGTTTATTATATTCCTACCATGGAAACCTAATTAAATGCTGTAGCATATCCAACTTGCAACTTAGAAAAACAAATTTGTGTCGACATACTTCCAGTCTGGGAAATAGCGGTTGCAAGATATAAAATAGAATATGACATTGGTCTATGGCTTTGACCTCAATTTCGTTTAAATGGACCTCACATCAAGGTATAGAACCACCAATTCGGGTTTGGTCAGAATATTATAAAATGGTATATATCAAAAACATAATAGTTCGAGCGTATACGTTCTAGTAGAAATGAAAGAGTAACCCTTGCTGAATTTTCTCTTGTATAATGAAAAAAATATATAATTATGAATGGGGAGTTTTTGCCCTGTTGGTCGGATTAGAACTAAAACTTGTTTTGATACTACAAAACTTCTGGGAAGCAGTGCGATTTAGTATGCAATTAAACAATGTTGAATATTTTAGCATAAGTTAGGATAATTTATTTTTTTATATGAAATGACTGTTAACTTATTTTACTGTGAGACAAAATAGCTATTATGCTTGAAATTTCGTATGACAAAAGTTATAGGGCAAAGAATTATTGATTTTATTCCTCAAGCGACATAAGATCTCTTTCACTTACGAATACAAGTAAGCAGTTATCTGTATATTTAATTTTTGCAAAATCAGGTAGACTATTGTTTTGTGTGTTCAAAAATTAACAACATATAAATCGTCATGGAACATGATCATTTTATCATTTTTCAATATTTCTGGGACTATAAATTGTATGATTTTCTTCAGTAGTAGTGTCCATCGACCTTCGACATTTCTTGGTCAGTTTAATATTCATATAACCAAACTAAATCACTTTGGTATTTCTTTCTTCTAACAATTTAACAAAACTGCATTGCTGTTTTTCATTTTACCCAGATGACGGCATCATCAAAGTTTAAGAGATGGCATTATTATCAATGAAACAATCATCCATCAATAAGGAAACCCCTTATAGTTGACTATACAATGCCTCGCCATAAAAAAATCAATTCACTGAACTACAAGCCCCTGACTTGGGACAGAAATATATAGAATGAATGTGGCGAGATTTACCATGTTTGAAGTTCCCAACCATATCTTTAACATAGGACAGTGGCATAACAGTTCAACAAAATAACAAACTATAAAACAAATGATTAGGACTCAACTCATAAAAACATATAACAAAAACACAGACTGGACGTGGCAGGTTTATTAATATATCCCTAAAAACAATAATTAGGCATTTCACAGATCTGAGAGTACTTCAGTTATTGTCAGCTAGTTCAAAAACAAAAACTTTTAGAAAAATCATGTATCTAAGACTAATGTATCAATCAGTATACATCTTAAATCAAATGGATTTAGTTAAATGACGTCATTAGCAGTCCGAGAAAAAACCACAACCTTGCAAAATGCAAAAATATAGGTATCGACAGATTGTATCACCGTGAATGTGCAAATGTGTATAACAATAATATGTTATATGATTTTAATTACCTTTACTTCGTATGGCCTGTTGAAGAATCTTAATAAATCATGAGTTGTGTTTTCTATGCGTTTAATCGTCGTCATAGCTAATGCATATACAATATAACGTCACACAGTTTAGCGTTATGGTAACAACGTTACCATAGCGTTATGTTTGTACTTCGCGTATTTTCCGACATTCTCGGGGCCGACAAAAGTGAAATATGTAACGAAAATTAAAAAAAAATGTGAATTCACAATATAGATAAATAAATTTAAAATCAATGTCTATATCAAATAAAATAATCTAGTTCCTAACCTTCAATGAACACAATTAAAGTTTATCTCTTCTGGCACACACGGCGGCTTCACGAAACGGTAATCGTCTTTGTATGATACTAGTTTCTCATTGTTGAGTTTCGCGTGTTTCCTTTGGGTGAGTACTGTCACATATCTCTAAGGGATATAATTTGACGATCGGTCGAGAAAATCATCCGGATTTTGTTCTCACTTTGGCTGCTCTTGTAAGTCCATCGTTTCCAGTTATTAAAGAATCAACGACTCCGATTGTCCATTTGTTTCTTGGATACTTGTCTTCATGGATTTGAACAATATCTCCCACTTGAATTGTCTGGTCGTTATCTCCTGTTCGGGTGTGGTATTCAGGTAGCGACGTTCGATATTCTGATTTCCATCGCGACCACAATTGGTCAATTACAAAAGTTTGTAGTTCAGCACGTTTACAAATAAAGCTTCTGTCTATGAAACTTGTATTTTCGGCGATGTCTTGTCGTGAATACGGTGTAGTTGTAATCCTTCTCTCATAAAGCGGGTGCGATGGTGTCAAAGGCTGCTGATCCTCAATGTCGGTGGACACATACGTTAAAGGCCGATCGTTCAACACGGCTTCAATTTCGGTGATTATTGTTTGTAAATCCTCTAATGTAATGTACGATCTTCCAAGAACTTTTTGTAAGCACATTTTTGTTAGTCCTATTAAGCGCTCCTACCAACCACCATACCAGGGAGGAATTTCCAACTCGTTCAACAGACGGATAACGCATCATTTAAGGTTTCAGATTTGGTTAGTCTGTCTAAAGTCTCGGATGCGGCCATGTAATATAAACAGCTGATCCGTAGGCTCTCTGGCTGGCATCAACGAAAACATGTAACTGTTTTGGTTCATCTGTACTCTCAGTTAAAAACTGTCTCGATAACTCTCTGTTTGTTGAAAATTCTATGTCTCTAGCTAATTCCATCCACTGTTGTTGTACATTTAACGGTAGTGGCTCATCCCACTCAAGTTTGTCTTTCCAGAGGCCTTGCATTAAGATTTTGGCTCTAACGGACACTGGCGAAAGTAATCCCATAGGATCGTAGATTCGAGATGATTGACTCAGAATTTCACGTTTCGTAATGTTTGGTTCCTAAATATCTGTTAAATTAACTTTATGAAAAGAAATTGTATCTTTTTCAGTGTTCCATATGGTTCCTAGTATTTTCATCGTTATGTTTTTTTCGGCTAAATTTTGGTTTTTTTGCAATTTAGTTAAATCACTGCAGTTTGAGCTATAAGATTGCAAATTGAATCTTCCCTTAGACGTGACATTTCTCGCATCCTTGAAATATGTAATGGCTTGGTCATAAGTCTCAACGCTTGACAGAATATTGTCTACATATAAGTCATTTTCATCGTTTGTGTTATACTATTTTCATTTTCGTCCAAGTGCTTAAGTAGAATGGCATTTAAAATAAATGGTGAGCATGTTGCGCCAAACAATATCGATTTCAACCTGTAAGTTGTAAGATTGCCATGTGGGTCGGTGGGGTCAGCTAGCCAAAAGAAACGTGTAGCGTCACGATCCTTCTTGTCAAGTCCTGTCTGTAAAAAGGCCTTTTCAATATCTGTACTGATACATTTTCCGATTCTGAATCGCATTAATATTTTCGTTAAGTCATTTAGATTTGGTGACGTTGACATTAAGCAATCATTTAAGCTGGCTAAATCTTGCTGTGGTTTACTACTACAGTCGTACACTATACGAATGGGGGTAGTCTCGGAATCTTTTTTAACAGGATGGTGAAGAATGTAGTGAATCATGTTTGTTGTTATCATCTTCCGTATCTTGAACCCTCTCTATAAATCCTCTCTTCTCTTGTTCATTGATTATTTCACTGTATTTTTGTAGCAAGTGCGGTTCCCGGTTTAGGCGTCTAATTATATTTTCGGTCCTACCTTTAGCAATGGCCATATTTGAAGGCAAATCTGGTGGTCAAGTTTCCAAGGCAACTTTGCCGTGTACTTTCCATTCTCGTAATCAATAGCTGTGTTCTGGTATGTCTGTAAATAGTTGGTGTTCTCCTTGTTTTCACATGTATTGATCCCTATTGACTCAAGTGTCCAAAACTTTTCAATCTGTGTCTCCTACAATTGATGGGATGAACTGACGTTTATAAAAACTGTAGATCTTGAATGCTGGCTGATATTTCCAATAATTGGTCCTAATAACAGATATCCTATCTTTGACTGTACAGCGGTGGATCCTTTCCTCTTATGATTTTGTCTTCGATAATTTCCCAGTAATAATCCGCCCCAATTAGTAGGTCGATCTCAAAACGCTCTCCACTGTGTATAGAATGTGCAAGCTCCTTGTAGTCTGTGAAATACTGTTATGAATCGGAACGGCAATTTCCGGAACAATGAGTGTGTTTATATGCACATTTTCTCCCGTGTCGGCCTGTAATTGTATTGTTGCAGTTTCCGAGTAACGAACTTTCTGAGATAAATCTCCGAACACAGACAGTTGAATGCTGACTTTCCCCGTTGTTTTAATTTCTAGTTTATCGACTAATTTCTGAGTGATAAAAGAACGTTGCGCTCCTTCGTCAAATAAGATGTTACATTCTATACACATGGAAAAAAGTATTGCAACACCTTGATTTTTTAAAACTTTTAAAAATCAGCCTCTTATTTTTGATGGAATATGATAGAATATTTGTAAAATGATATTGAAACGTTGTTAATGATAACATTGGCATTAAAACAAACAAAAAATGTATGAAAAAAAATGTTTTATCTAACCAAATTTTGTATTACAAAATGAAGTGTTTTTTGTACAAAAAAATGCATTTTACAACTTTTACTGTAGTCGAACCTTACAATGTCAGACATTTCAAAATTAATCTTTAGATGATTGTTCACATCATGGTTGATCGTTATTGGCCAAATAATTAGTACTTTGTGCGCAGCCTCCTTTCAAACGGATAACCGCATCTTAACGTCTTTTGATACCTGCCATAAGTCGACTTATTTGTTGCTTAGGTAGCACCAACCTTTCCTGACGAAGGATATTGTTTATTTCATGACGTGTTTGAACTGGGGTGTGGTTTCGTGCACTTTACCCCCAAAAGTGTCCCATATATGCTCGAGATGGTTCAAATTCGGGCTACGATCGGGCCAAGGAAGATAAACAGAATTCCATTGGAACAATGGATCTTCCTCCACGATGCTAATTTCCAATTTTGGCGAGCTCTGCACTATATTGGATACGGGCAACTGTGTCTGTTCGTAGGCAAAGGTCCCGGAAAAGGTCTTATGGCACGATAACCAGTAGCGATGAGCCGATCTCGAACGGTTCTTGTTTAAAGGCTCATGTATGGTCATCACTCTCTTTTTAGGATTGTATTATTTGCAATAGGTTTCCTTCTGACCAACCTTCATTATGCTTGATTTTCCCTAGCAGATATGATAAGGGGTCTTCTTGATCTCGGAAGGTCTTTAACATCGTTTGTTGCCTGATTTGTATTCTCAAAACAACTAAGTGGAATGGTGATGACCAACGATACGTGCAATTGTCACAGCGACTTACCTGCTTCTCTCATGCTGATTATCTGCCATCTTGCTGCAGTTATGAGTTGTTGATGACC
The DNA here is from genome assembly GCF_965363235.1 of Mytilus galloprovincialis. Lineage (NCBI taxonomy): Eukaryota > Metazoa > Mollusca > Bivalvia > Mytilida > Mytilidae > Mytilus > Mytilus galloprovincialis. The sequence continues at coordinate 41,445,339 of NC_134838.1, forward strand.
TATTACAAGGTGTCAATCACATAATTTTATAAACTTGGTTATTTAAAGTGTTGAAAACTATGAGTATAAAAACATCTGTTTTGTTGTTTACGAGTACAGTAGCTGCAAGTGCAGATAAGAACTTATCGAGTCGATATTTATTGATTTAACTCAGGTGATATTAAAATAATGTTTAACTAGTTCTATTTGAACAAATTATATCATAAAAAAATAAAGAGTGTTTTTTTTATTTGAATTTCAATTTGGTGTTGCAATACTTTTTTCCATGTGTATATTTTTACGTCGTTTTATATAACTGGTGCAGTTGCTGTTTTTAGGAGAATGTTGGGACTTACTTGTGATACACGTAATACACTAGTTGTGTCTGTTGTTTCAACCACGTTGATAGCTGTCTGCTGTTTTTTTCGGCTCCGGCTTCGAACCTGTATTGGCCTCTTTCCCTTTACATATGCTTGTATGATGTTTTCCGTTACAATTTTTACACCGTTTTGTAGACTTAAACTCGGTCACCCGGTGTGACCCTAAACAGTTAAAGCATAACAGTTTACTGTTTCTGTTTTACAATTTGATTCCTAGCGTTTGCGTCTGTTACTTCAGAGCACTCCGTCGGATAGTGCTCACCTGAACAAAAAATACATGTATGCGTATTTACCTTCTTCCGTGTGTCAGTTAATTTACCTTTATTGTGTGATCTTGGTTGTGTACCTGTGAAAAATGCTGTGGTGTGTAATCTGTTCGGTTCCATGACTCCCTGTCCTGCCTCAAGTATTTCAATCTCTTTAGTTATTGATTTTCGTAGATTTTTCAATATCAAATTATCTCTCCCGTGTTCTCTTGTAATAGATTTTCTTATGTCAATCGGTAACTTGTTCAAAACTACAGGTACCAAAAGCGAACCATACATCTCTGGTTTTCGACCAAGTCACTCTAATCCTCGTACGTTTGATTCTAATCAGTTTCCGTAAGACCTCAAACTAAAAGCATCATTTGTCGGTGCGGGTAAATTCATGAGTGCTTTCATGTAAGCATGTATCAGTTTGCTAGGTTGTCCGAACCGATCTCTGAGAAGGTTGACTGCGGTTTCGTAGTTACCATTAGTCCAAGTGAATCCCTCTACTGTTTGCGTGACACTTCCCTCTAGCTGGGCTTTTAGATAGTTAAATCTTTTGATTGGCGTTAATGTGTCGTTGTAGTGTATGGATGACTCGAAACAATCCCAAAATGTCTGCCACTTGAGAATATCTCCATGAAAATATGGTAAGTCTAACTTTGAAAGCCTATGGTAATTAGTTTTTGAAGATCTCGGTTCTGACGGGACTTGAAACATGACATTCTCTGACGGACGGGTATACACTGCAGGGGCGTGAATTGAATACTGCTGGTTCATAGAATCTATTGCACATCTGTTCATTTCAAGTCTAGCTTCGGGTGTGAAATGATATACCTCTGGGTTAAGTCTGCTCGTTGAAGGACCAACAGTATCATGCGAAATTATAGTTTTTGTTTCAAAGGACTTAATAAATTTCAAAATTTGTCTAATTTTGCAATTAAGTTCGTACATATACTCATCTGAGTCGGTGATTTACTGCTCCAGATTTTCCTCCGATGTCAGTTCCAAAAGTCTGTTATTCAGGTCAATCAATGTTTTCTGTTTCTGCGTGACGGCATCATCAAGGGCTTTCACTTCGTGAACTTCTGTGTCTGTTTTTGACTTTAACTCGTCGAATTTCACCCAAAGCTTCGTGACGGCTCCTTTGTGTCCAGCACGAAAAAACCCCAGCTTTGAATCTATATATATCCTGGTCACGGCACCATTAAATGTTGAAGAATCTTAATAAATCATGAGTTGTGTTTTCTATACGTTTAATCGTCGTGATAGCTAATGCATATACAATATACTGTCACACAGTATAGCGTTATGGTAACAACGTTACCATAGCGTAATGTTTGTACTTCGCGTATTTTTCGACATGGCCATAAACTGTTATTCAAAAATGTACATCAACAATTTCTATTTCAAAGGCACAATTAGTGTTCATAGGAATACTTCCAACCGGTTGTTGTTTACCGAGCCAGGAAAGGAGTAGGGGCAATAAGGCCCTTATTTGGCCCAAAAATTACTGCAAATTTAAAAGTTATCATACATATTCTTAAATTACTGAAAACTTGACTTAGGTATAAGGTACTAAGAAAAACAAAACAAATTTGACATCGAGAACGTTACCTTGGCAACAAATCATGACTTAGTTTGCATATTGTGTTAAATCTCGTGATTTTCCTTGTTTTTCATTAAATTTAAAGTATATTATAGATTGAAAAAGTATGTGCGCACCCAAGAAACAACTTTATATTTGGTGAGATTATGCCAATAGTTATAATAAAGCTTCTGTTAAATTATTTTGTTGTTTCTCGGCTGCGCAGGATGTTTCCACAACGGAAATACAGATAGAAAACTGCATAAGTTCTGTATTTTTCATCATTTTTGTGAAAAAAAGTACACATTATGACGTAATTGTGATGTCAGCAGATAAAAATCTTTATGTTTTTTATTTATATTTCCTGCCCTATGCATTTCTAAACATTATGTGCCAATTTGAAATAGTTATCAAACATTTTATTTTCTTGGGCCATAACTAGGCCTTAATGCCCCTACTCCTTTAGATACGATCTAGGTAAGCTTTTCGATCCTTTAAATAAAAGGATAAACTTTATTTGATGAGATTGTGTAAACGAAGTGGGGTATAAAGAGTGGCAAAGTCAAATCAGTCAAACGAATCAAAAGAACCACAAAAATTCCGTTATTCATTTTACAAAAATCATTTCTCTATCATGGAATATAGTACTTTGCAAAAATATGTATCGCGATAACTTTGTTCATTGAAAATTATGACATAAGACATAGGTATCTTATCATGAAACGTTGTATTTTTCGGGGGAAATATGGCACAACAGTTAGATGTTCATCTAATTTGTTTAAGCTTTGGTCTTTTTTGCTGTAACCGATATGTTCAACACAGCTGACAATAACAATTTTGGATTCTTGGTAGTGAAATACGAAAAACAAAAATTATTAGAATATGATGACTACTCTTAACTTCTAATGCTGTTTTACAGATACTGCTGTGTTGTGTCTTTGTAACAATCATGTTCTCCTTAAGGATGTACTTAGGTGAGGTTAGGTGAAAATTAAGAGATTAAGAAATTAAAATTGATACTATAAGCTGGTAAAGCATCAATTAAGGATAAAGATAAGCTAAAAATATTCAAAGGTCATGGACCTCCTTTTCGAGATATTTGAGATTTAAAATATGGCGGGAAAAGGCTGACTCGGACTTTTACCTTATATTTGCATTGGTATTATTTGTGTCTCAAAACAGAAGAAAGAAAATCAAGAATCTTCTAAAATTTTGGTATATGACCTTTCATGAGATGTTAAGTCTTATATGAAAAAATAAATGGGTGTTATGGGGCAAAATAGTAAAGAAAAATACCAAGGAACATTTTACACAAATTCCAAAACCTCACCTAAGTACATCCTTAAACTGTTTGTATCATACAAATTTATTTTCCTATAAGAGACAACCTGATACGTTCTTTCGATAGGATAGGGGCTGCTAACCTAAACAATCAATCAACTTTGTGTTTGCATTACTCAATTCGCCGTTTCAGAATCTAATGCATCCTGGGTAATATTTTCAAAAGTGTACGCCACAACGTCCTGATTGGTTAAACATGTCATAAACAATGAAAATTTAACCAATGACGTGGCGTTATTTTCATTTTGCGGTACGAACAATGAAATTACCCATGATTCTTTAGATTCTGAAACGGCTAATTCCATTTGTAATTCATTAAGGTTCATTTGTACAATTTAGTTAAGACGAACAAAACAGAAATATCGAAATCAAACGAAAACTTACAACGGAGAGTCCCTGATCAATATATTAACAAATATAGGGCGATGAATTTTATTATATATTTTTGTTTTACCTTAATGTTGTTTGTAATACTCATTTTGATATCTATGATACTGTTCTTACATTTTTTTTGTAAAATTCGTATTGGGTCTGAATTGTTGATTGGCAATCACTGGAAATCACTACACTTATTATAAATGTTACACATTTTATAAATAGATAGTGATATTTATCTGATAAAATAAATAGTAGTAGTATTGATCTATTAAATTCTTTTCGTAACTCTTAATTCGTTTAAGTGGCGGATATAGAACTTTTCATAAGGGGGGGGGGCCTCGATGACTGACCTAAGGGGGGGCTCTCTCCAGTCATGCTTCAGTGATGCCCTATATAATCAACCAACTTTTTCCCACGAAAGAGGGGCGCTTCCCCCCCCTGGATGCGCCTATGGACCGTCACTTTTATTGCATTGCTCAACAAGGAATTTTTTATCCCAGGATGAATTACATTAGCTGTATGTGGTAAAACATTTCGGAATGTGTTGTCATTTTCGTACTTTATCTGGCCGTTTACATTTTTTGATTCGAGTGTACTCATGAGTCTTTTGTAAATAAAACGCGTCCGGCATACACTATAATACGACTGGCATCTTAGGTGAGTTTTTGTAATTCATATTTACAATACAATTTTTTTTTTATCCTATTATATGTGCAGGAAGTACTAGAACAATGTTTTAGAAAAGATAGTTCTATAATGAATCTTGGATTGTTTGAAATAGTTATCAAAAGTACCAGGATTATAATTTAGTACGCCAGACGCGCGTTTCGTCTACATAAGACTCATCAGTGACGCTCATAAAATAACGGAATAGAATTCTGCATCTTTTTTGCAGCTAATAAAAGTTCAACATTTGTAGGAACACCTACTATCAACAATATACCCTATGAAAATGTATTGTAATAAACGAATAAAACTCGATACTTTTTTCTAATATAAGTAGATACAATGTATGATACGTCAATTAACGCCGTAGTCATCAATGAAAGTGTTGCCACTGCCACAAGTTTTCACTCGTCCACAATGCAATCCCGTTCTAGCATATTATTGAAAACCGTCGTAGCACCCGTTTGGAGTGAATATCAAGGAATGAATACGAATATATTGTTGGATGAAGGAGCACACTTGTCAGCGTTCTTTCATGACCGAGGAATTAGCTTCAAAACTAGACATAAAGGCAGAAGGTACCGAAGTGATTAATCTTTCTACATTTGGAAATACAAGCACTAAAGTACAACACTTACCGAAAGCAATTGTATACATTGAGCCAATAGAAGGAGATAAAAACTTTTAGTAGTTCCTACTATAGCAAGTCCGATTAAAAATTATAGTGCAAATAAAACACGAGATTGCAAACATCTAGAAGGATTAAGATTAGCACACCCGAGCACGAACGACAACAATTTTAGTATATCTTTACTGATAGGAGCTGATTTTTACTGGGATTTTATAGATTCACTAAATAATTCAAAATTTGGTGACTATGTTAAACGCAACTATCCCATCGAACTAGAGATAAAGGATACAACAGATACAGTTAAGTTGGCCTCATATCTTGACTTACATCTAGAAATTGACAATGAGGGTCGGTTGAAAACAAAACTTTACGACATAAGAGATGATTTCAGCTTTCCAATTGTGAACTTTCCATTTCTAAGTAGAATCATTGCAGCAGCACTTGCATACGGGGTATATATCTCCAAATTGAAACGATATTCCTGTGCTTGTATTTCCTATCATGATTTTCATGATAGAGGGTTGCTGCTCACAAGGAAGCTATTAGACCAAGAGTTCTAATTGTGAAAGTTGAAATCATCCCTTCGTAAATTTTACGGAAGCCATCACGAATTGGTTGTGTGTTATGGAATAACCGTTTCACAAATGATATCGGATTTGTTCTTTACGTCGTAACTACAATCCCGTTCCCTTTCATGAATGTGACCTACCAAATTAGACTATTTACTGGATTTGATATAAAATACGCAACACAAATGTTTATGCACAGTTATTTTGTGTATATTTCGAAAACAGATTTTTTTGGTGAAAATATATTGTGTTGTGCAGGCATATGGACAGGTTTAAAAACAATTTAGACACTTTATTAGTGTATAATACATTTGTATATAAATCGAACAATACCATTTTAAGTGAAATCTTTGATGTACTTTTTACTTTTTTTTTTTTTGATATTACATGTCGTCTGTTTCATTTGAAATATTGAATCATTGCCAAGTTAAATCTACCGTAAAAAGTGCTTACAACAGATAATCAGATGGAAAGTGCTTTAAAAAAATTATGGTTTGACAAAATAATTAAATTAACTGTAACTTTGAAAGCAAAATGTGGTTTATTTTTAATGTTTACAAATAAAAATCATTAGCACAAACGTATGTTGTGAATTGCATATTCAAGTCTAAGAAAAACTTGAATTAATAAGAAGGTGTGGTATGAGTGCTATTGAGACAACTCTCCATCCAAGTCACAATGTATAACATTTAACAGTTGTAGGTCAAGGTGCGGCCTTCAACACGAAGCATTGGCCTACACCGAACAGCAAGCTAATAAAAAGGGCCCTGACTAACTAGTGTAATACAATTCAAACAGGCAAACAAACTAACGGTCAAATCTATATAAAAAAAAACGTATCATTCTGGTGCGCTGAGAGCTACAACATTTTGTTGAGGTATTCGTGATTTGTAGTATATTCTGATTTATTTCATTCTTGAATAATTTAGAAATAATTGCTTATTTAAAGGGCCTGCATTTAATTAGATAATATCTTTATCTTTTTAATATAGGTACATTTGTATTTGCTCTAATGTTAAGTAGGTTTTTGAAATATCTCCTGCATTGCTAGAACTATTTATAGTGCGGTGATAGAAGTGTAAAAAGTCGTCTAGATCGCGAGTTTAATCTCCCCAAATAACACACGGCTAAAAATGGTCTTAACTTAAAGACAAACATGTCTTCTTTAGTTTTTGCCCTGTCGTCAGAATTTCGTACGGTCACTTTTTTCTAAAAAGTCGTTTTAATATCTGGTAGTATATTGGAGAGTTTCAACCCCCCTTTTTCAAAATGAAAAAATGTGTATGTTTGCTTACATTTAATTAAAATAGTTTTTCATGAAGCTATTTTTATATGTCAAAATATTCTATTCAGTATTTTATTTTCTTCTAATCTATAAAATTTGCGAAGTTTAGACTATTTAAAATTGAGGTAATTTTAATTACAAATTCAGACTCAAACTTTAGTTTTTTCTTCATAGTAATAATAAAAATTATCCCATAATATTTTAAGCATATAGTATTTTATAAAACTAGTAAGTGATAAAAGTTTCGGATCCAAAATATGAAAAAAACCTTAAGAAATCAATGGAAAATGAATGGAGTAAAAATCTTCAATTTCAACACGAAACTCAATCACTTGCCATCCGTTACATTTTGTGTATTAGTCAATAATTTGCTCTCAAATGATATATGAAATTACTACCTTTTTCGCTATTATATACACATATTTTCAATAACAGTGCACTAATATATGCCACATACTTTGTTTGTATACGTTTATATTCTATGTTTTTTCGTTATAAAACATCAAATATACTTTGTCAGAAAAGTCTTATTGTAAAATCAAAATAATTGACGGATAGTTTCAGTAAATATTCCGTGATATGTCAAGTCCTTTGCAACTTGCTCCATTAAGTCCAAGGAAAAGACAAAAGTCGTTAGATTTTATGCAGTGCATAATATGCCAAAAAAAAACTCGATTGAAATTTTGAGTCAATTTAGCAGTTTAGGGAAGTCTATTTTTGTATCTGCATTGCATAAAAGATTGGATGAGGTGAACACCAAGATGTTTCATGCGATATCTGTTAATTTGAAGAACTCCGTGCATGCAGTTTATCATCGTTCATGCTACAAAACTTACACAAGTAAACATATTTGTTCCCCCTTTTAGAGCGAGGAAGCTTCTAGTCTGATATTTAATGACGACATACAATTATCTGACTGTTGTCCCTCAGTTTCGGGTATTTGTACACGTTCTAGAATGCAGTCGTTCAACTGGAGCGCTTGTATATTTTGTTGCAACAAAACATTTTAGAAAGATGAAAAATTACTCAAGTTTGAATCAGATGAGCGTATAAATTCTTTTTTTTATCCGTGTCAGATAAAGTTAAAGTTGAAATAGTTTCCCGTCCATCTTTTGAACTTCAAGCACTCTGTCATTTTGGTTGCATTACAAATTATTTGCTAAAAACGAAAAAAAAAATCCGGACCCGTGGAAGCAGATATCTCAGAACACGATACTGCTTTTACTAATTTTATTTTGGCTATATACAATGATTTAATGGTTATTCTTCATGACACCGTTACTTGATAAATATAGATCATTTCTTCCGGCTGATTCTAATTTAAAATATTCTACATGTAAAATGCAGTCTAAACTCATTTATTTCTATAGAAATTCAGTTGTCAAACAGCTTCAACAAGTTCAAGGCAAATGTAACATAATATTTAGTAGCAAAATAACTTTTTAAGATGCCATATAAGCTTCTAGTCCTCAATGTCAAATGTAATAGACACAAATAACGGACAGATATTTCATTCCGCTGCAAGTTTACTTAGAAAAGACATCGAGACTCTAAAGAAGACTACCCAACTTCGGATGAATTGTCTTTTCCTTCTTAATTCAGTCAATGCCTTCGTATTTATTGCAATTCATTCTATGATTACTCAATGAAACTGTATACAACCAAGACTATTCTCAGGAAATGGCACCAGAGAAATTGTGGAAATGCTAAGCAATTGTTAAGGCAATCGTTTTTGATTTACTCCTTTTCATTTAGGATTGGCTTTACAAATGTACCATGAGTTTGGTTCAAAACACCTTGTTGAAACATTGAATGCAAATGGATTTTATGCTTCTTAAAGTAAAGTGCGACGCTATTTAATGTGTTGCTAACCATGAAATTGAGCGAATTCAAGATAGTGTGTAGGTCTCGTATAATGCTTCCCCAGCATCTTTGCAGACAAGCATATGGATGTCATCACACCTTTCTAAATCCCCTTGTAGATTTCTGTTCAATCTTGGATGAATTGATAGGGATGGTTTGAAGCTGGGTTTTTTTTAGGAACAAATGTCTTCGGACTTCCTACAATACCTTTTCTGTACTTGTAAAGAAAAACTCAAAATAACGTGTTTGCTTTGAGCAGAACATTTCATGTGCAGACCTGTGGTCATGAGTGAAATGTGTAGAAATATTAAAACATGTCTTGTGACGGTTGATGAAAATGAAGATTATGGAGATAACGGTTGATTTGGTATAAAGCTTGTTGCACTGGTACACACGGTTTCAGCCCCGAGGTTAGGGGAGTGTTGGCATGCCCTTAAAAAAGTTAAACCCTGCCACTATATGTATGTGTCTGTTTCAAGTCACGAGACGGTAATGAAGTGTTTGTCATTTGTTTCTATATACTATATTTGTTTCTTTCTTATTTATGTTGTACATTAATCAGGCCGTTTTTGTTTGTTTTACATTATTCATTTCAGGAATTGTAGACTATGCAGTATGAATTTTACTCATTGTTGAAGCCCGTATGGGACCTATAATTGTGTTATGTCTCATTTGGTCTCATTTGGAGAGTTGTCTCATTGCAATCATATCACATCTTCTTTTTTTTAAATGGAATACTTTTGAAATTTGTGGTACGTTGCAAGGGAAAAAAGGGGGAGATATAGTTACAAAACCTATAATGTAATAGATATTAACCAGAGTTAAATACACAATAAAAGATAATACTATGGTAGCAGTAATAGTTGTGAAAAAAAACAAAAGCAACGAGTAGTCTATAAAAAAACCTGAAGTTTCCGCTAATTCAATTTGAGGTCATTTTTTACTGTAGTGTTCTATGGCTTTGGTTTGATATCTCACCCACTATGATAGTTTAAAAAATAATTTTAAAGTATTGTCCTGCATGACACTTGATTTTTACCTGAAATTGATGTTTTTCATAAGGTTAAGGTGCTCTAAACATTTTATAGGTTGAAAACTTGATTTTTGAAGTTTTGTTTATAAAACGTCGTTTTAGGATTTTATTTGATAAAAAAATCTCAAGGATTAAGGTTTATGTATAATAACAAACATTACTAAAGCCAAAACAGTATCATTTGTATTTAGGTAGAGTTTAGAAATAGAAAAAAATGTCAAAATTGAAACCCTCCCAAATTTTCACAGATTTTTACATATGACCTTTGACTTCAATTTTTAAAAAAAATGTGACCATATGAAGTCCTGACGACAGGCATATTATTATAGTACACGATTTCCTCTTTCCAATGATATATTATGTAGGTGTGTGTTCGGTGGGGAGATTAAATTTAAAAAAAAGCTGCCTTCAGTCACCGCACTATTAATGGTTTTATACATAAAACATCTATAACTAGCGTAATGACAAATATCGGTTTTCCAGGTCTATATTTATGGAAAAACTGCTTAGTTTCCAGGGGCCTGTTTATCGAAGCTCTCTTAGGATTAGGAAGTGTCCTAAGACCAACTTAGGACATGTCTTAGTCCTAAATGGGTTTATCAAACATGTTGCAACTTAGGAAAATCCTAGGAATTGTCCTTACTTTAGGATACCAATTTAGGTGTCTTAAGATGGTCTTAGGATGGTCCTAACTTTAGGACATATTTAGGATGGTTATTTTATAAACAAATACGGCCGGTTTTGGTTTCGTTTAATTCTTATGGCGGGGGAAAACGGGGGGGGGGGGGGGATAAAAAATATTGCAAAATTATATATGATTTTTTTTGTAATCTCTGTCCTTCCTTTTTATTTTTCACCCTTTTCATCCTACATTTTTTATTAGTTTATTCTGACTTTTTTAACATGAATTGTCATCCCCCTTTTTTTGCAAATTTGCTCATCCTGGTTTTTTTTTATTCCAAACTCCTGTCCTGCTTTTCTGAAATAACATCTTAGCACCTACTCCCCTTCCTAAAAAATCAAATGGTATCTCCTTACATGATGCTGATGCATATTACATCCAAATCCCCCTTTTCGGCACCTTTGTTTGCAACATTTGACAATTTACCAAAAAAGCTTAGTTTTACTCTATTTCCAAAATATAACCGACTTATAAATTTGTCTGTAAATCATCCGTATTTACATTGGTTGTTTTTAATTTATTGTTGGATGCCCAGTTCAATTCACTTTCAAATATCTCATCATATCAACATTTTGGAAGCATAGAAATAATATATCTTTATCTTTTAAAAAAATTTTTGTCTCTGTAAAGTTAAGGTTTGAAATATCTCCAGCTTCGCAAGAAAAGTTAAATGATTATATTTTAAAAAATATTTTAACTGGCAAAATGACAAAAATCCTTTTGACATAAATGCTTAATTTCAGAAAACAAATATAACCGACTTATAAATGTTAAACTAAACAATGATTTTATTGATGCTTTTCAATTATCTCAATGTATTCACATTTGAAAGATGCTCATAATTGATTTTATTTATCATGCATGTATTATATAGAGGTTATTTTTCTTCAGGTTTCGAAATGTTTGGCAATGAAGGACAATACCTTTGTTAGTTATATTGGTTAGCTGGCAAATTGACAAATAACCTATTTTTTTCTGAATAAATAACATAAAAAAGAATGGAGCCTATGTATTTATTTTAAGAGTCGTGTAATCACTTTGGACCACAGCTTTGTATCTTTTGAAAAGTTAACGCCTTTATTCTAATCATTACAAATCATGATGTTTGTCAAATAAAATTATCTAAGCCAGCGTTTACAATAAAAGGTTTTATTCAATTTAATATAATATGAATTATTTCTTTAACATTTCTGTTTTGTCCAAATACAATAGTATTACATCATTCTTAAAATGATATTTCCAAAAATAGATTGAATTATTTTCAATATAACAGTTACAAAAACCCATTATTCAGCAATCGTTAACCCTTTATAAAAAACCGACGTAACAAATACATTTGATTAAAATCAATATGAATTTGGTGCAGATCAAGCAAACAAAGTAGTTGAAGTAAAACTTTGAACGTAGCGTCAACATATGTGCACTTCCTGGTAACGATAATGTAACTATGCATTAACTTCAAATATTAAATTTAAAAAAAATAATAAAAAAAGTTTTTACTTTCACGATCACATTTGCGTTTACGGGAAAACATTCATTGAAATGTTTTAATGTTAATAATGTTGTGCAAGATTTTGACAAGCAAACGAGATAAGATAGCAAATAATGAAAAATCACTCCGGCGATCACTAGTGATTAGTCAAGGTAATATATAAACTCATCAAAGATACCAGAACTAAATTTTGTATATACGACAGACGCGCGTTTCGTCTACAAAAGACTCATCAGTGACGCTCGAATCCAAAAAAAGTTTAAAAGGCCAAATAAAGTACGAAGTTGAAGAGCATTGAGGACCAAAATTCCTAAAAGTTTTGCCAAATCTAGCTATGGTAATCTATGCCTGAGATAGAATTGATCTGAACTAAACTGTACATATTATATTTAATCTATAGAAACAGAATTAACGTTTGAGTAAATTTGGCTGTGAAATTGGATAAAATACATTTTTTTTGTGTAAATAAACTCATCATAGATACCACAACCATAATGCAAACACCTTCTGTATCCTGTTTTTTTTGTGTCGCTTATGATGTTGCATTACTGTTTTCAAATTTCTATATACAAACATATTTAAGAAAATATCTTAGGGTTTGCTGATGTTATTATCTACAACAATCAGATATTAAAAATTTCTTTATTTCAAAACCTGACATGAGGGGACTAAGATTATGAGAACTTTAATTTATACAAAAACATTTCCGATTTAATCTTTTACAGATAGATTCAAGATAACAGTTACATAAGTCAAAACATGTAAAACCCGTTAGCAAAAGCGTTATAAACAGAAGGACTACATTAGACCTTTTTCATATTACCGACTTTTGACTGCGGGTTCCATAATTTTCGATAGGTTACCTACTCTGTGGAAGGATATCATGGTACTCTGTCAATTACGAGCAACCAACGAGGTAAAATCAAATATATAATCGATGTAATTTGGGGGAAAATTTTACCGTTTTTGGATGATTTAATCATGTATATACAATATTAAACAATTTTCTTCAAAATTGTACTGATTAAATCTTGAATTTACTTATTTACGTTGCTCTTGATTGCCGTGTACTAGGATGTCCTACCACAAAGAACATAACCGGTCGAAAAAATATAAATTCCAGAGTCAAAAATCGGTAATATGAAAATAGTCTTTTTTTTAATATTACAAGTGTGGACACAGATGAGTGTGGATAGTATGTTTGAATGTTTGACTGTGTTTTATGATAAATGTAGTTCTATGATTTTCCTATATGTGTTATTAACTGTGTTGCACGATGACAACCAACCGGAGCATTAGGAGTATTGTTTATTATATATGTAGTTTAGTTTTTATGTTCAAGACAGGCATGGAAGAGACACTAATTGCATTAGTTACCAAATGATTATGATAGAATATGTTCCACATCTTTGATTTTGGATACATTTTATAGCTAGGAGAGCAACACATAATAGGTTCAATTTTTCGTGATTTTTTTAAATTGGGAGATGATATCTGAGAACATGATATAAGGAGCCTGTAATTCAGTGGTCGTCGTTTGTTTATGCGTTACATATTCGTTTTTTCTTTATTTTTTGTACATAAATAAGCGTTATTTTTCTCCTTTGAATTGTTTCACATTGTCATTTTGAGACCTTTTATAGCCGACTATGCTGCATTAGCTTTGCTCATTGTTGAAGGGTGTGTGGCGACCTGTAATTGTTAATTTCTATGTCATTTTGGTCTGTTGTGGAGAATTGTCTCATTGGCAATCATATCACATCTTTTTTTATATGTATTTGCTAACTATTTGTATGGTTCTATTTATATATACTGAGTGCCAATGAAAACGCAACACTTGGTTTTTCAAAAATAAAATTTATATTAGAAATCATGATCTTTCAAAATGAATTGTTCTTGAAAATTAACAATTCTAACAATAGATCGATATCAAACAAAAATGTTTTATTGTCATCTTTCGGGCGCAATAGATAAACGAAACATCCAATGTCGAATCATCAAATCACAGTCCTAACAAAAAATGTTACAACCCTGTTGTGCAGCGCAATCTCGACAGCGCCGCGGAATTGATCATCCCGGACGTTTAATGTGATCTCGAAGAATGTTATTCCACTTGTCCCGCAAAGCAAACTCAAGCTGACTTTTTGATATTGGTGGTGGTTTTCATCGTCTAAACCATGTCAAATCTAATGCAAAATTTGCTCTATCGGACCTAAATCTGGCGAAACGCATGACTTTTGGCCAAGGCGGGTGCCAAACGTCTATGTAACCACCACTGACGATTTTTGGTACATAATGAATGATTTTTGGTCTACAGAATTCGATGTTTACGCCAGACGGCCATTAAGATGTCGGCTGTGGTGTTCTTTAACTGTTGAATTTCTGCGCAAATGGTGCTTTACTGAAATTGCTTCAGAGGATCTACCTTGACTACCATTGAACTCTCGTGACCTTTGGACATCCATCAGAGTCGATATCGGATATGTTAAAGACCAAATGTATCGGTTTTGCTGAGCGTTTCTTGCTTTTTGAACCCCGGGATGTGGCTTATCATTAACTGATCCATTTTTGTTGAATTTGTGGATGATTTGGGTTATTGTAGAGGCTACAGTCTTCTCGAAATTGTATGCTGTGAAAGGCTTCATTGGATCATGCCGGAAACTGCATGTCGCTGGTTGTCAGAAAGTCCTGGCATTTACTCAGATGTTTATTGCAGTTTCCTTACAATAAGGGCGGGAAAATTCATGACATTAGCCAAGCTTTAAATGACAAAATCGTGAAAATGGTGCGTATATTGAAAAGCGGTGAACTCGGTTTATGTCCGTTCAAAATAACCCTTACTTCGCATTTGTTCCAAAAATCACCCAACCGTAAAGTTGTCGACAATTGTCTTTAAAGTCATTTTCAACCAACTTTACAAAGTTCTAATATAAAATAAATAAAAATTATCAGACTTTTTTGAAAAACAAAAGTGTTGCGTTTTCATTGGCACTCAGTATATCTTTGTGGTGGCTTGTCAGTATCATTAGTAAAACACTTTAAAATGTTGAATTGATCCTCAGATTAGAAGAAATTTATTGGATTTTAGTAATGACAATGCCTAACATGATGCTTGGGCCTGATGAGCTAGAAAGTAAGCTTCTGTGCTGTTTTCTATCAATTCTTTGATAATATCTCCTTCAAAGCTGGTGAAAGCAAAAAAAATTTGGTCAATGGACAAATAATGTTTGGTTCAAACAAAAAATAAAATGCTTTTATCTCCCTGTTACTTACATTGCACATAGAAATGATAATACATGGAGACATCCTTGTACATGAGAGTTGTCTGTAAAATCTTTACTTCACAAAGAATGAATTGCATAACAATGAACCGAGCTCAAAGCAAAGCACTTTAATAATACACTTAGACAGAGAGCTCAATCCAGTGATATACTTTGTACTACAGGTCCTTCGTGAACATCCATCAACCAGAACCATATCTCAATAACATGCCATTCTACATGGTTGGATCAGAAGTCCTGAAAAAGACATGATTTTTTTTTATCGTATTTAAAGTATATATGCATAGGTTAAAACTTTCACAAATTTGAGGTATAATCATTCAGTGTCTGGCAACTATCAATCGCTTCATGCACAAACTGATATAGGTTGAGCATGAGTGCCCTCTGTTGGAAATAAAAACATACCTCCACCTAATTTTAGTAAACTGATGAAGAAACATTCAAAACTATAAAATGTTATCCAAGACTTGTCAGTGTCTATATATAGCTATTCACCATCGCCACTGAATCAGTGATATATGTACACATAAATACATGTAAGACTAAAATTAAAGTACATATATAAGACTAAAACTGACATTCAGTCTTTACCTTCATTCCCCAAGTCCTGTTCAAATCTAATTCATGATAAAATAAAATTACAACCAATGAAATCAAATGCGAATTAAGAGCCCCCCCCCCCACCTTGTCTGGAAAAATATGGTTGATTATTTAGAGGACCACTGGAGCATGATCAGAGTGGACCCTCTCTTAGGCAGTCAGTGGGCCCGCACTTATGAAAATTTCTGGATTCGCCACTGGAAATATCCCTCTAATAGACTAGCATTTAAATCCCAGTTTTCTAATATGGTAGCTAGGTGGAACCTAAAACTAAAAAATTTGAAAAAAATATTTTAAATATATTTCAAATGCATGTATATATGTGATAATATAAATTCTCCAGATTTCACTGTATTTTCCCTTTTGATGTTTTTCAACTACAGCCAGTTTGGTGTGGGTTGATGTTTGATTGTTGTACATGTTATATATCGACATGAGATTTGTTTATATACATAATACTTATTTCCCTAAATTCAAATAAAATAGATGTGAGAAATTAAAGGAAACCATATGCAAATATTAAAAAAATAATTTGCATTTGTTCTGTTGATTGATAGTGGTACACATATGAAGAAATGGTGAAATCACTTATATATATAGTTCTGATCAAAAGTTTCATGATAGACATGCATGGTAAATAAGTAGTAGGTTGTTTGAAGTTTGCAGCATATTCAACTTTGAAAATCTTTTTCAGGTCTACAATCCATATAAAAATCTGTATATATGTGGTATAATTTCCAATGAGACAGCTTTCCAGAGGTTAAAATAACAAAGTAATTATAGGCAACCATACAGCCTTAATAAGTGAGAAAAAAACAGTCTAGACATGTTAAGTAAGCAACAATTAATGTAATGGCCTGATTTGCAACTTATAAACAACAGGTTTGGAACCCTCCCCCCAAAAAAATCAAAGAGCAGATTGCTCTGACGGATACGATTGCCGTTGTTTCGTTGACACATGTACATGTATACATGTAGCTGGATAATATTATTTTCAAAACTAATTCAACTGCACATGTAAAATAGTTACAAAATAGCCAATCCCGGATAAAAGTGTATGAACAATGCGATTAGGCCTATTGTGTTTTATTTTTGTACTATCAATTCCAAGTTTACTTTCCACAGCAGTCACTGAGACTCAGAGTGAGAGAAGGTATTTCACTTCGTATCTTATCACCTATTTTCCTACGTTAATTCTAGGAGGAACCCCATTCCTAACTCTTTAAATATTTAATTTCCTTTCGGTCAGTGATCATGACTCCTTTGCGTACACATTTATCGGTTTAAATTTCGATCATTTTTAATATAATACACTTTATTGACAGAACGAGCTAATACTCGACGTATTGTTTTAATTCAGAATTCACGGAAGTTACTTCCAGAAGGGAGACAATTGGAAACAATAATATGGAAGACTTCATTTTGCCTGAAGGGGTGTTCTACGATGTGGACTATATTTATTTTCATTTAAATGATGCATATGATTTAAAATTATGCAACAATAATAACCTTCAATAGCAGACATACATAGAAAAGATCCCATGAGTTTAAAATTAATTAATTGAGTGGGGAATCCAGAGCAACCATTCAATCGAAAACCCCTCAAAGTCAAGAAAACTATACGCATGCGCATAATTTCCAAAAAAAACCTGGAGCAAGAACGTATATTAAATGTTTATTAAACGACCTAGATAGTTCTCTATTTCTTTATGGAAGTACAATCTCAAATATCAGTTTCATAAAGGTAAAATATAAGAAAAACTCCACTTCAGTTCTTATATGACAGAAATAGATTTATCGGAATTCAGAGAACTCTCGCATTTTATCAAACTGGGAATTCCCTCTAACATGTTTCTAAATTTAGAAAAACACTAAATATAAATACTGCGTAATTCTGATTTTCCGTGTTGTTAAAAACACGCATATAAGTCAAGGGAATTATCAAACATGAAGATTATGAAAAGAACATTATAGGAAAGTTGTTAAAGTTCAATCCCTTTGTTTGTTTTTACCTTTAAAGCAAGACAATCATAAGAATCTGAGATGTTCCTTAATGTTTAGAATAAAACGATTGACGTGAGGGCAATGCTCTGAGCCACCAGTATAAGTCTACAGATTGCTTGAAAGCAATCGTATCCCAAAAATTGTTCCAATGAAGATAAAGGAAGCCTGGAGGGGATTCATTACATTTGGAACAACTTTTCTGAAGGATGGATACGTATAAAAATTAAAATATGTAATAAGATTGCCAATAAGACAACTACCCACAAATGTTCAAATGACAAAGCAATTATAGGCAACCAAACAGCCTTCAAAAATGAGGGAAACTGTCCCAACATGAAAAGTATACATTAATACAATTGAGAAGAGAAATGGCCTGATTCACAATTCCACTAATAAACAGGTCAGGAACATCTTCCCTTCAAATAAACCAGATGCTCCACAGGGCGCAGCTTGATACTACAGCAGAGGCCGAACCCTGAACAGTTGGGGCAAGTATGGACACAACATTAAAGCCTGATACAGCTCTGAATTTGGATTGTGATCAAATAGTCAAAACAGAATAGGTTTCTGACACAGAATGAATGTAGTCTAAGAACTTAAAACATTTAATATTAAATTGGACTTTTACCTATTGTGGTCCTTTATCCAAAAATCTTAATACATGGTTTGAGGCACTTGTCGCAGAAAAAAATCCTATAGACTTAAGGGTCGACCATTTGATATTCTGGGGGAGGGGCAGGTGGATTTGTTTTTGATCGTTATTTATTTTTGTAATCTAAGAGGACAAATTATTCATTTTCTGCACTAGTGAAGCAAGATTTTTCATTAAAGCAAGGGACTGATTATTCATTTTCACAACTGGTTTTACGATATTCGAAAAACATACAATTTTCAAATGATTTTTTTATTATAAACAACATATTTGTGTTTCCTTTAAATTTTTATTTTGATATTTTTTTTTTTGCATACTGAATGCTATAAATGTTTATTTTGACATTTTTTTTTTTGCATGCCGAATGCTATAAATTTTTATTTTGACATTTTTTTTGCATGCTGAATTGATATGCACGCAGTTGCGTGTTGGCATATAGGGAGCTATGCGCCTGAATACAATTTAATTAAATATATTAAATAACTTGGAATCCTCCCCTTTTATAAGTAGAGACAATCCATAACCTCAGAAATATTAATCTTAAATTTATATAAATGAAAAGTAAGCTTCCATAAATAAAATTCAACAATGTTTCTTAAAATTGGTAAAAGCGGTATAGTCATACCCCAACATGTTGACCATAGATAGACAAACAATTCACTTGCATTCGATTTGCATTTGAACTATGTGTTTGTTAATGTAAACCGTTTCAAATGTGAATTAAACTAATTCAAATTAGTTAATGTCAATCCAATTCAAATTAGGTGTGAACTCAGTATGATTGTCAGGTAGTTTCAAACTGAAAGATACTTTTAAGGGAAGGGAAAGAAACGGATAAAACCATGTGTGTTACAAACGGCACTGTTTATTCAAGTCAGAATCCTCGATCTCAATAGTACTTTCATAATGTCAAATAAAAACATGAATATGATAGTTACATACAATGCTACATGTATTTAATACGTATTAAATAACATTTATTTTAGTGATTGGTAATTCGGAAAATCTGAAATTCAGGCGTAAATTGAGACAAACAATATCACTGAATGCAGTTTCTAGTCAAGTGACCACCAAACATGGAAATTTACCTTTTGAATGAAAGGAGAACTCTTACATTGAAAATGAATGATGTAAATCTAGATTCTAATAATAGCCGAAGGGAGCTCACATTCACAACAGTTAAAGCATTGCTGAATTAGTGAACAAAGCATTTTTCTCATTAACTTGAAAATCCACCTATTTTTATAATAGAAAAAACCCGAATTTTAAGACATAAATTATAAAATTCCTGATAAAAAGCGGTGCTGAGCATGCATGTAATATGCTTGAAACATATTCAAGAGGAGGAGGACAGGGGTAAGGGAAAAAGGAGAAAGGTGGTGGGAGAAAGGAGACAGTAGGTAGGAGAAAGGAGAGGAAGGCTGGGAGAAAGGAGAAAAAGTTGGAGAAAGGAGAAAAAATAAAATATCTCTACTTTTAAAAAAATTTCTAATATTTCAAGAAAAAATATCTCAAAAGGAGATATTTTATTCTAATGGGAGAAAGGAGAACGGGGGTAGGAGAAAGGAGAAGAGGGGTGGGAGAAGGGAGAAGGGTACCCCCCTGTCCTCCCCCTCATTCAAAGAATAAAGTTTTATAACTTCCTAATGTCATTTCCAAAATTTATCAAAACCTAAATCTTACTGTGGATTCCTATATTTTTCGTGGATGTCAATTCTCCTGGATTGTTGAAAACTTGCATATTCATCGATATTTGATTTTGTGGTTTTAACAATCCCGACAGACAAATAGCAATAAGGTGTTTAGGAAAACATGACCTAAAACCTCCTTCATATAAGACAAAAATACATGGGAACTCATACTGAATGGTCAAATGTGTTCAATATGAAAATTGCAGTTAAGATGGTAAAATCACAAATCAGCCGTTTCTGTAAATGGACTATGACTTTTGAGCAAATTTAAAAGTAGTCCGAGATTACTCTGACGTCCAACGGCTGTTTTGCCAGACAAGCTGGGGCCGTGGGACGTCAGAGCTCGTCCCATATCAAAAAGTGGATATTTGCCCACCCAAAATAGATGCGCTGCTTCTGATGCCGACTGACGGCCATGGAGTTATATAAATCGGGCACCAATCTGTTCATTTTTCATTTATCTCTTCATTTATGTAAGTTTCACCTACCTGCCAACCTTTATTTTTCCATATTTTAACAGTTTTCACAGTGACCCATCGATTTCGGCATTTTGCCGTTGGACGTCAGAGTAATCTCGAACTAATTTAAAGGGAAATGACAGGGAAGGGGCTAAATATTGTTCAAGGGGAGCAAATGCCCTTTCATTTGGTATGCAGGTTTCAAAAATACAGGGAGAATAAGAGGAAAAGTTGAGTCATCTTATTAGACTTCAGTTAAATAATGTAGACTTTAATATATACCACTAATTTAAAAAAAAAAAAAAAAACCCACAGAACTATCATGTCTAATTCACTTTGACTACTGATATGCAAACCTAAAAACAGAAAAAATATATCATAAAATAGTGATTGAAAGATTCATAACACTTTGAAAGGATAATTCAGACACGTGTTACACGGGGAGCATGTTTGTTTACAAATAATAATGTCACGTGATCGCGCAGACCTCACATGTTGCATCGCCCTTTAAAACAATCCACTGATACATAACCCATTATCATGCAAACATGCAACGTGAATGTGATTGGTTATCAAATAATACAGAAATAATGCATGCACAGTTTATGAAGAAATTAGTTCATCAAATAGATCGATTTTCACTTTTGACACGAATTAGTCGGGTTGACATTTCTGTCATCGGGGATAATATTGAGATAAATGGGATAAAACTGACCGTCAAAAAGGTCTAGAGAAGCACATCAGTAGAACCTTAACATTAATAAGTAACACTGGACACTTTTAATTTGCAAAACACTCATTTGCAAATCCGCCGCCGCCTCAAACAAGAGCTACAATATCATGTATATAACCAAAATGTGCGGAATTACATGGGATTCAATAATTTCATTGGTTTTATACTGTTACTTTCATATTTATTTTGCAATTTGAATTATAAAAACATGGGATTTTCAATATCCCATGGGACAGGGCAAAATCCCATGGGATTTACCATTATCCCATGGGATTTTGGTTAAATCCCATGGGATTTTTTTTGGTCCCATGGGATTATTGTAGTCCCATGGGATATTTGTTGTCCCATGGGACAAAAAAAATCCCATGGGACTATAATTATCCCATGGGATTTTTAATATCCCATGGGACAAAATAAAATCCTATGGGATTAAAATTATAAATATATATATATAAATATAAAGTTATGTGTATGTTACAATGAATGCTGTTTGGTAGTAAAATGTTTTAAATGTATACGAGTTTTTTTTTTATTTTTTATATATACATATATATAATTTTTTTTAAATTTTGTCACAAACATGTTTTTTATTTGTTTATATGACAATAAATATTATTCTTATTTTGGAATGTATAATAATAATATTTTACAGTCAAAGAATAAAGTCCTTTCACTGAAACAAAATGATGAAATTTCTAAATAAATGAAAAAATATTGTTTTGAAATCTTTGTCTTGTTTATTCTATTATGAAAAATAGAACTGAAAAAATATTTCATATTCTGACTGAATAGTTCACTCTTTTCATGAGGTAAGATTTTCTTTGTTATAGGTTCATTGCAATACTTGTATAGGCAAACAATTTGAATTATATATAACTTTGTGGTGTACATAATAGTATGCTTATAATTGCAAATTTATAATATAAACACTTTTTGTTAAAGTTTTTGCTTTCTTTATTCACAGCTTGCTATGTACAATTATTCAGTCCACTATATAAGAGCGAAGTCAATAAATAATTTCATTCACTAGAATATTCCTGCAATTCTTAGACAAAACATTTTTTCAATCTGTTCTTTAAAGATCTTCCTCTGTACATCTTTATTGAATGGAGAGATTCAAATGAGAAGACAAAGCAAGTTTATTTGGACAACAACATTCTAATATCTTGTTCATTCGTTCCATCTTTCAATTGATAATTACATTGTTGTATTTTTATGATCAAGTTCTTGTGCATCAATGATCGTGATGATATGACTCCTTTTTGTTTATAGTCATCATGTTGAAATTTCCTCTTTCAAATAAATGTAGGAAAAAACATGTTCCATTTCAAATTAATAAAAAAGTCGCACTATGGAGAAAAATATCAGCTTTAAGTTTTCCGTTCAGTATTGATCTGTGAATGATGACCATGAAAATCCAGATTTCTGACCTACAAATACACAAACTCAAAAATTATCAGTGAAGAGATCAATAAAATGGCTATTTTATCATGTTTATGATTAATATGATAAACTTTCATTTAAATATTCAAGTACTAATTACAGAAATCGCTTAAATTTTATAATAGTTTAGTTAAAGTACAGCTTATTTAAAATTATAATAAAAAAATATAGGCCACCGATGAGTTAAATAAGATATTACATTTTTAATGCCAAAAAATGGCTTTTTTGCACCAAAGGGAGATAATTTGGAGCTTTTTCAATGATATATGCATTTTAAAAGTCATCTGGGGCCAAACCGAATTGATTGTTTTGAATGCTTTGGTGTACCATATGATAAAGATATAAATAAATTGAGTTATGAAAAAAAAATATTAAAATATTTTTCTGAAATTGTTATACCCTAGAGCCTCCTTAAATGTCATTTGATCTCTATTGGAGAAATGTCTCATTGGAAATCAGACTGCTAAGTGTTTCTTATTTTTATATCAACCCAGCCATATTATACCTGTCTAATATCAGGAGCTTGTACATAGTTCAGTGGTTGATGTTGGTTCATACCCGTCATTTTTATTTTTCATAATTTTTTGTTTTTATAAATTAGTCTGGTATATTTGACGTTTGAATTGATGCTCTGTTTCAAATTTGGTTAGTGTTGACTTTTATAGATTACTATAACATGTATAGGGTATGGGTTTTCTCATTACTTACAGGTCATCAATGGCCTCTAATAAGTAATTACAATGCTTACATCCACTAAATTGAACTCTGATGGATAGTTTTCTCTTTCATCATACCACATCTTATTTTAATAAATATTTAATTATTATTCAAGGACAAAATTTTTTATAACAGTGGACTTACCATTTAGGCTTTGTTGACCTCTGTAAATCTTATTTTTTTGATAATTTCTTCTGTTTATAGTTTCCCCTTTATCTTTCATGTTCTTGCCCTACACATAAAAGGGTAAACATCATTTAATGACAAAAATAACTACTACATGTATTACATAATTAGTAGGCAACTGAAAATTTTGTCTTATTTGTATATAACATCAACTTACTCATCATTCTTGCTGTTCAATATCATGAATATTATCATTATTCTATGAATATGAGGTCACAGTAAATTTAACCTTGGCAGGCAGACATCTTTTTTTATATGATACCTTGTAGTCATTCCATACAACAAGTAGACCTATGCTTAAAAAATCTAAGGCCAAAATTAAAATAATGTTTATTTCCCCTCCCCCCACACGGGTCAAAAATAAGCGCCCGGGTCAAAAAATTATTTTCCACAAAAAAATCGAAATTATTTTTTTCCTGAAAATAATTTGTTTCCATTTTTGGAAAGTGCTTGAAAGCACTTGAAAGCAGAAGGATTGATAATCTAAATAAATACACTCAAATTGAGCACAAACAACTGATAAGTGGCCTGGACTGGACAAGTCAAACCATTCATGTGACCATGCTATGACAATCACATCCAGTTAAAAAAAACTAGAGGCTCTCAAGAGCCTGTGTCGCTCACCTGTTAATGTGTTTACTGATGTCGGCCATCTTCATTGGTAGGCGGGGTCATTAGACACTTTTTTTTTAAATAGATACCCTAGTATTATGATTGTGGCCAAGTTTGGTTAAATTTGGCCAAGTAGTTTTAGAAATGATTTTTATACAAGTTACAAAAATGACGAAAAGTTGTTCAATATTGACTATAAAGGGCAATAACTCCTTAAGGGGTCCTCTAACAATTTTGATCATGCTGACTTATTTGTAGATCTTACTTTGCTGAACATTATTGCTGTCTACAGTTTATCTCTATCTATAATAGTATTCAAGATAATAACCAAAAGCTGCAAAATTTCCTTAAAATAACCATTTCACAGGCAGCAACCCATCAACAGGTTGTCCGATTCGTCTGAAAATTTCAGGGCAGATAGATCTTGACCTGATCAACAATTTTACCCCCATGTCAGATTTGCTCTAAATGCTTTGGTTTTTGAGTTATAAGCCAAAAACTGCATTTTACCCCTATGTTCTATTTTTAGCCATGGCGGCCATCTTGGTTGGTTTGACAGATCACGCCACACATTTTTTAAACTAGATACCCCAAGGATGATTGTGGCCAAGTTTGGTAGAATTTGGCCAAGTAGTTTCAGAGGAGAAGATTTTTGTAAAAGTTTACAGACGACGGACGCAGGACGACAGACGACGAACGCCAAGTGATGAGAAAAGCTCACTTGACCTTTCAGGTCAGGTGAGCTAAAAAAAACCTGCCTTCCTGGTCTGTTTACAAAGGGTAGACCCGGGGAGGGGAAACAGACATTCTTTTAAATGTGGCCTGATAAAATGACAAAACCAAGAAAACTTATCATTGACCAAAGAACAATAAAATGCGGTCATGGTTTATATATGAATCTGCCATTCAGACATGCACACCTTACAATTGTTTCATATCTACCAAATATAATCTACCTGTAACTTTAAACATATGATAAACTGACAAAACAATGCAGTGTTTCATTGACCAATGAACCATGCATGAAAATGAGGTCAAGTTCATATAAAATATGACAGACAGCTAAGTGCATCTTACAATTATTTCATTCACTAAATAAAGGGGCCTTATTGCTTACAGTATCCGGAAAATTGACCAAACCACAAAAACTAAATATTTTCAAAGTTCCTTATACCCTGCCAATTTGTTATGGTTGTGCCTGTTCCAAGTCAGGATCCGATAATTCAGTGATTGTCGTTTGTTTATGTGTAACATATCTGTTTTTCAATTTTTTTGTACATAAGTTAGGTTGTTAGTTTTCAACTTTCCAACTTGGCTATCATGTGTAAAATCATACAAGTGTTGGGAAAACAGGAAGTTGTCGAGTAAATTAAAATTTATTAAAAACAAATAAATCAGTGCATTAGGTTTGCGCACATTACCATTACATTTGCGCACAAAAATCATTACGTTTGTGTGCAGCTTTTGATTACATTTGCACGCATTTTTTAACATGTAAATATAAAAAAAAAGATATAGTATGATTGCCTTTTACAGCTGACTATGCGGTATGGGCTTTACCTCGGGCTTTGCTCATTGTTGAAGGCTGTTTGGTGACCTATGGTTGTTAATGTCTGTGTCATTTTGGTGTCTTGTGGACAGTTGTCTCATTGGCAATCATACCATACCTTCTTTATATTGGCTTATGGTTGAAGGCCGTAAAGACCTCTAGTTGTTAATGTCTGTGTCATTTTGGTCTCTTGTGGACAGTTGTCTCATTGGCAATCATACCACATCTTCTTTTTATATTATGAACAATTTCCTAAAATTAAAAATGAATATATGTAATAAAAAGAAGATATTTCAAAATTTTTTTTTCATTTATATTCAATCAATTGTCAACAAATTGTTTGTGACTTTTTGTCCTATTAACTTTGTTACTTTAAGTCTTTATGCCTGAGTTTGACATGTGTTTGACTTTTTGTCCTGTGACTTTTTGTCGGAATGTCCTGTGACTTTCTGTTTTTGCAGAAGTCCAGGGAGTGTTAAAAAATCACATGTGCAAGTTGAGAGTCAACACTTACACAGGGACTACACAATACTTTTTCAGAATGTCAGCAAAAAAGAATCACTGGTGACAGGGGAGTGTAACCGATGAATTGATCCTGAATCAGATAAGATTTTCCCGGTACGTCTAAACACCGCTCAGGAGGACCTCCTGGGTGCACACATGCAGGGCATACAAAGTGCACTCATGGCAGACCCTATATAGTCGCCGTCGTATCTGCACACATGATGGATGTTTATATTCGTTATAGATCGTCATACACTTCTCATTTTAGAGTTAAATTTGCAAGCAACCTCTTAAGATTCTAAAATAATAATGCTACTAAAAATATATTATTTCCCCCAATTTTCGCAATTTTTTCGCCATATAAAATATTTAGGCGACTGTGCTTTTAGTGAATATAAACGATGACGAGGCCTCACGAATAAATATAAATATGAAATATACTGGAACATCGATTAGCATAGATCGAGCAGCAGAGTAAACTTCCACATAAATCTCTAAGTTATTTACGCCGGATAATATAGACTGTGCTCCTGAATAAAGTTGTCAAATACATTAATTTGTGTTTTTTACTTCTACAAGAAATTTGATTCAAATGCTAATTACGCACCATTTGCTGAGCAGAGAATCATTCTAAGCCAGGAACCGTCTATAGATACTAACTGATAACAGTAAGAATAGAAAGTCTCTGTAAAAAGGCAGTCAATACTAACAGAACTGTATTAACTTAATGATACATGTACATCAAGTTCCAGCACCTCACCAAGCACCCTTGCCTTGCATACTGAGATGGCAAACTGGTGTGTGTCAGTATTTTAATATAAAACTGCGTAGGTTCATATCGTTTGATTCAACGTTTGTTTGGTTATTTTTTAAGGATCGTTGTAAAATTATATCTAAATCTTTGTTAAAATACGATTTTAAATTGTTCAATTCTTTCTATTTCATAATTTTGTCAAAGTCTACTTTTTAAAGTTTTAAATTTTACAGAAAAAATGAATATTCCAATTTGATTTGAAGAAAATCTTTTTGAACTGTCATGACATGGTGTTGCAAAGCTGATTACAGGTAACTATAACATACAGTAATTTTCCATTACGACAGTGCGTGTATTCTCGGGTGTGTATAACGTATAGTTTTCTAGAGAACATCCTGTCTACGTGTAATACAGATTGATGACATTATACAACATTTCTTTGGTTAAATGTGATAAGGTATCTGTGTCCATTCCCTATTTCAACACCACTAATTTTTCGAAGAAAAAAAATCAAAAAATAATTATATGAAATTAAGAAGAAAAGTAGCAAATATAAACTTCAGTAATTGCGCATTGAGTAAACATAATTCCAATATTGCATGAACAAATCCGTGAGAAAACGTATATATACATGTATGAATAAAGATGTGTTTTAAAAGACCTATTGGCATTATTTCACACTAGGACCTAAGATAACTAGAACTAAGCAATGGTTGATCCAGAAATTTTCATAAGTGGGGACTCATTGACTGCCTTAGAGGGGTCACGTCCAGTCATGCTTCCGTGATTCCCTATATAATCTACCATTTGTTTCCCAAGATTTAGGAGGGGGGCTGGTACACACATATATATATAAATATACCTCTGCGGCGGAGCCAGCCATTTGAAAAGAAGGGGGTCTCAACCCAGGACAAAAGGGGGAGGGGTGGTTCCAACCATATGTCCCCATTCAAATACATTGATCGTTCAAAAAAAGGGGTGGTTCCAACCCCCGAAACCCTCCCCCTGGATCCGCCACTGATACCTAGTATGCATATAATTAAGAACAGCTTTGAATATATGCATATAAAATAATGGTACGTTTAAAAACCGTTCAGGATCTCCTGGTTGCACACAGGACATTAAGTAACTTAGGACATGTATATATAATAGTAAGAGTTCAGGGTATACATTCGATAACTAACATATTTTATAATTTTGTAATTTTTGTTTTGATAAAATCAGAGACATATAATACATGTATTGAGACATATATATAATACATGTGTCTCTGAAAAAATCAAACCATCTTTAAAGAAGTTATTTCAGTTTGAATCGACTGTCTTTTGCATTAGAATTCCAAAACGTTAATGTTATTTACAAATGCCAAAACCTGCAAGAAAGAAACATTTATATTCGGTGATTTTTACACTAAACGTTTTCGTAATTTGTTTTAAAAATATTAAAAAGTACATGTACATCGTTTTTTCAAGATTTGTATAGTAACTGGTTTAATTAAGTCCCCTTGATGAAATTTAAATTGCGAGACGCTAATTAATAAACTATATGATCTATCTATCGGCATGCGTCGTTATTTGGGATACGTCACGGATGACCGATGGTCATATTCAATACGATATACCAATCATCATTTGAATTTGGGCAATTGATCTTTAATAATTAGGACTAATTGGTGATGGCAGAGAATAAGTCGCTGGTGATGGTAAAAAACATATAGAAGTAAACTTTGCAAAAAAAAAAGGTTTCCTCGGAAAAAATTATGAAAATATATGAATATGCTAAATAATTTTTTTTCCGAAATAATAATTAAAGACGTTTAGAAATAACAAATTTTCACAGTTGGATAATTTTCAATTCAAGTTATTTCATTTTGAAAACGTTGAAAAATATAGATCTTATTATATGTTAAATGTGGGCCGCTTGGAGATCAACTTGTGAAACCCTGCATAATTAGGGTTTGTCTACTTTCGTCTTTTTATATTACCAAACATTCTATAATCAAGGATTTGTACAAGGCCTTGTTATAATGAATATTATCGCCAATATCACCATAATTAAATAAAGAACAGATACAATATTCGCCTAAAGAGTTTGCCATCTAACAATTCAAAATGAAATGTTGAGTCGATTTTCGTTCTTAATTTGTGTTTGCTCATTAACTGGGGTTCATGCTGTCAAAAAAAAAAATGTCTCCTTGTGTAAAAGTTATTGATAAGAAAAAATTGAAGCTTCCAGAAGAATAACGGTACGTCTAAACACCGCTTGAAGGACCTCCTGATTGCACTCATGACATACGAAGTGCACTCAGGACCCTTTATAGTCATCGCACACAGGATGGATGCATATATTCTTTATACGCTTCTTATTTTAGAGTTAAATTTGGTAGAATTTGTAATTCTTAGAAAATAATAAGGGCACGTGTCACTGATTACACAACTACTGAGCCATGAATTATCCAATCAACAAAATTAATTGGATTATCTTTATTGTTGTTTTATACATTGTGTTGTTAGTACAGTGTGACCATGCGGGAAGTAATATTGTGACGTCTAGAATGAATATCACGATGTTTTAAGATTTTCTTCTTTTATTAAAATTTCGTTCCATAAATTTTTAAGTTTTATTCTTAATTTTATTATCATGTCCTGGACCAGTAATTAATTCTTTGCACGAGTTTGAAAAGGGAAATAATTATAAATGTTCATACTTTAAAAGAATTTATATTAATTAAAGTTTTGTATATGGAATCCGTTCTAAACGGTAAAAGCCGTACTTTTCAAACAATCAAACTCATATACATGTAGTTAGATGTTATTTCTCATTTTTATCGAACTTGTACAGGAATTTTATTTTTGAGTTATACGAATATTTTAAGAAATCCGTTTTTATTAAGTTTTTTTTCTCTAATTAAAGTCGTTTTGTCCAGTTTCACAAGCCTGAAACGAATTTCAATGCGAAAATAAATTCTGAAAATGAACTTGTCTCCGTTTTCGTCTCCGTTTTTTGAAAATTATGATATTTTGGGTATAATTATTTCTAAAAAATATGTAAGTTAGATTGTAGTAGCGAGAAATTTTTAAAAAGAAGATGTGGTATGATTGATAATGAGACAACTATCCACAAAAGACCAAAATGACACAAACATTAACAAAGAAAGACTATTTCGAAGACAGTTTATTGACACGAAATCCGTTCAAACCACGACTAAGTCTTCGTGCACAGATTTCCGTTAAGGTTAAACTGAATATTGTACATAATTGTCTTCTCTTGTATAATGGTTTGTTGAGAATAAAGATATACAAATGTAATAAAATTTGATATTCAGTCAACATTGTGTTTGTTTAAAAACTTGATTTAGAGAGAGAGATAGAGAAAAGAATCACACTGAAAAACAAAAATCGAACTTGTTACAGAAAAAAAAACGCAACTATAAAATAATTCTCTTTATTCGTGAACTGCAAAACACAACAAATTAATTTACCCGTCATCATGAAAAATAAACTGAAAAAGCACATCGAATGAGATATGTTTTATTTTTTCTATATGCAAATTCATGTTAAAGGTAAAACTGAACTAAACAATACAATTCCTAAAAAACAATAAAGATAATCCAATCAATTTTGTTGATTGGATAATTCATGGCTCAGTAGTTGTGTAATCAGTGACACGTGCCCTCATTATTTTATAAGAATTAACATATCTATCTAAGTTCGATTCAGGCGCGGATCCAGAGGGGGGAGGGGGGTTCCGGGGGGGTTGGAACCCCCCCCCTTTTTTTGGCCGATCAATGCATTTGAATGGGGACATGTAGTTGAACCCCCCTTTTTTTGCCCTGGGTTAGGACCCCCCCCCTTTTAAAATGGCTGGATCCGCCCCTGCGATTTAAACTTCTACCAAAATTTAACTCTAAAATAAGAAGCGTATAACGAATATAAACATCCATCATGTGTGCAGATATGATTACGGTAATGGGCCCTGAGTGCACTTTGTATGTCCTGAGTGCACTCAGGAGGTCCTGAGCGGTTGTTTAGACGTACCCGAAGAATAAATCATTTCCTGAACCTAAAATACATTTATCTGTAATTAAAGAAAATTCGCCTAAAACATTCTCTCATATATTTAAACAATTAATTGTAAAATAATTAATTCAACGTCGGACTTTCTGTCTGTTTACTAATACTTTTCTTGTTCAGTTTAGTTTATACCCATAATAGATGAACGGAAATAAGTACTTTTTTTTGGAAAATTTACAATAAGATGAACGGAATTAAGTACTTTTTAGGAAAATTTACAACTCAAATTTTCAAAAACAAAATTCTACACTTTTTACCTGGATGTTTTTCTCTGTCTCGAAGCCGCAACCTTTGACCCCGTATCAAACGTAGCGACCAACACCTCACATGACGTATTCTCGATGTTGAGGTATTGACAATATACAATCACATTTATCAATCACATTTATCAATATACAGCAAGTAAGTAATTTGGTGTTGAATGCCAGTAGATCAGAATTTGTTAATTGAACTTTACCTGTTTAAGGGGCACTAGCTGCCAAATTCATGTTCTTCATCGATTTTAATAAAATTCACATAACGTGTATATAGTGTTGAATTGTTTATTAAAATGTTGCGCACAATCTTGGCTGATATGCATAAAACCATTATATTTCATGACACTGCATGAAAAAGAAATTGACTTATCGCATAACAGTGGCGGATCCAGGGGGGGGGGGGGGGGTTCCGGGGGTGCGCACCCCCCTTTATTTTTGCCGATCAATGCATTTGTATCGGGACATATGTTTTGCACCCCCCCCCTTTGCCCTGTTTGCCCTGGGTTAGCACCCCCCCTTTCGAAAATTCCTGCATCCGCCCCTGCATAATACCAGAACCAGAGACATATATATTGTATCTAATATCTCTGACAGAACTAAAAAATAAACTACAGTAAGTCCACATACACATAAGAGGGTATGGATGTTAATTAACAGAATAGAGAACAAAGGACAAAGAAAAAAAAGGAATAAAGAATAGTGAAAGAAAGAGAATAATGGAAAAAAGTGTAAGTTATTAAAAATATAACTAAAACAAGAATGTGTCCCCAGTACACGGATGCCCCACTCGCACTATCATTTTCTATGTTCAGTGGACCGTGAAATTGGGGTAAGAACTCTAATTTGACATTAAAATTAGAAAGATCATACCATAAGGAACATATATACTAAGTTTCAGGTTGATTGGACTTCAACTTCATCAAAAACTACCTCGACCAAAAACTTTAACCTGAAACAGGACGAACGAACGGACGAACGAACGAACGGAGGCACAGACCAGAAAACATAATGCCCCTCTACTATCGTAGGTGGGGCATAAAAAGAAGACAGAAAAAAAGACACCCCTCCGAGACGAGCCTTACATGCACTGTTATTACCCAAGGTTAATTTTACGGCGGCTCATTTTATTTTGGCTTAGAAATAAACATAATTGACAAGTTTCCTTCCCCTGCATTCTCGATCCCACATGTAAATAGCACGGTGATTTCAAAAAGACATTGATACATCTACAACACTTGCCGTCAGTGTTTGAATATATTGATAAAGAAGGTATAGAAGATTAATGCACGCACACTATTATCCACCACTGGCCTAAATAGTTAGTCCGCAAACAACGAGGGTCATAAAAACCCAGCACTTTGAACACAGCCACCGGCATGGTGTGAATCTGAAAGCTTCCCACTATCCATTTCTACCCATAGAAAACTTTTGCCTTTCATTTATCAAAAATGAAATATGTTGATATTAATGGTATATAAGAATTATTGGGGAATTCAAACCATTCCTATTGTAAGTGATAAAACTAAATTTATATCAGGGTGATTGAAATGAGGAAAAAAAGGGGGAATCAGGAGTTCAGGGCCCCCTGTTTGGGAAAAGAATTGGTTGATTATATATGGAATCACTGAGTCATGGCAGGAGCAGACCCCTCTTAGGCAGTCGGTGGGCCCCACTTATGAAAAATTCTGGACCCACCACTGTGGTCATGGTGGTCTTCAGTTGTATTATCTTTTAAAAAAAAAATTACACCTGTATAGTGTATATTCTTGAGTGTAAATCAAGGGAAAATACTGTGAACTATCTGTGCATTGGGGCTTATTAAAAGGTATTTCGGGGGGAAGAAAGAAGGGAGGGTGAGTCCATGGGAGGTAATCCCCACCCCTTTCAATTTGAGAATATGCTATTATCTTGTAAACGGTCCAGATCCTCATCCCTAAACCATATATATTCTTGAATGGGACGATAAAACAAATCAAATGAAATTAAAAGGAGGTCTTTGGGGGTTACCCCACTCTGTTCAATTTGAGAATGTGCTATTATCTTGTGAACGATCCAGATCCCCACCCCTAAACCATATATATTCTTGTCGGGGACAATAAAATTAATAATGAAATAAAATAAAAGTGAAGTCCCACCCCCTCTAGTTTGAAAACTTGTAAACGGTCAAGATCCCCACCCCTAAACCATATTTATATATTCTTGTATAGAACAATAAAACAAATCAAAGGAAATATAGGGAGAGTCCATGGGGTTCACCCCCACCCCCACATGTTTGAGAAACTTTTAAATGGTTGAGATCCCCTGTCATCCAGTGGTTAGGTGAAAAAATTTCAGGATCCCTGATCCCCACCGTCAAACCATATATATTCTTGTATGAGACAATAAAACAAATCAAATGAATATAGGATCATCCCCTTTGTCTTGGGTTGGGAACCCCCCCTTTTTAAAATGGCTGGATCCGCCCCGGCATACCATCTAGCTAGCTATAAAGGCTTTAAAAATATGAAATCAAACAAGGAAATTAACAGTGTAGGCAACTGTTTTGAATTTAAAAAAAAGTCTTTTACATATATATAACAATGTTAAATTTTTTGTGCATTTATTTTTGCTTATCGTATTTTCAATAATAGACAAAATTGCATGATTGAATATTGTTATTTGAGAAAAATCAGCATACATGATATAAAATGGGAAGTGGAAACTGGGAATTTGACAAAGAGACAACAACCCAATCAAAGAGCAGACAACGGCCGAAGGTCACCTATGGGTCTTCAATGCAGTGAGAAAAATTCGGCACTGGTCTTCAGCTCATAAATATGTATCAGAAATGAAAACGAGATACAGCTTTCAGTTGTATTAATAAAAACCTCACAATAAGTTCTGAATATCAGAATATACAGTATTGCAAGATTCTCTCAAAATGTACACATAGAGCTGAAAAACTGTCAGTGACTGTAAAATTAATCATGCTTACATTAAAGTCCATGGAATCCATCTTAATATGCATACTCTCGTAAAAATATATTTGATTTGATTTTCGTACAAAGGAATATAAGTTTGCAATAGACATCAAGTTTTCAAAAATAAGAGTATCTATGCCATTAATTTACGACAAGATCTTAATCAAGTAATAATTTCGGTTTGTTTAAATATTTCGGAGGTTAGTATGACCTCCTCTTTGGTGATGATGTTTTCGTTTAAAGTTGGGAAAATTGTTTGTACATGTACCAACAAAAATAAAAACACAAAATCAATCTAGAATTATGTTTTTATCATTTTTTTATGTTTAGGTTGTCAGCAAGATGAAAAGGACAAGTATGCAGTTCAAAATTCAAAATGTGGATAAGTTGAGGTTCTAGGTCTTACCTTTGCAGATTTTCATATTTTGCATGAATGAATCAAAGGTTATATGATGGACAGCAGAGAAAGAAAAAAACAACTTTTCAATTATCCTGCTCCTGGATAAATGTAAAACATCTTGTTTTTCGGTAAGTTTTATGCTCTGTTTTGATAGTGTTAGTGCATTCATCTTTCCAGTCTTTCCTCTAAATTGTAAGTTTTTGGTGAGTGTTCACCATGAATTTCAGTAAGTAACTTGTGGATTTACATGTATATACTCAAAATTTAGTACTAATATTAATGGGATTTTAGCATGACATCCTGCCAAATGCTTGTTAATCATGTTTATGTTCCAGAACAAACAAGTATTTGGACTGTACGCATACAGTCTGCCCAATTTTAAGAAGTTGGTCAAGTTTATTACAAACAAATGTACAGTACAGATCAACATAACTGAAATCTTTAATAGATTAATACAAAAAGTTTAATTGCAGTTAAAATAAAAACACAGGTTTGGTTGAGCTGGTACCAGACAGTACAAGTATACTTAAATGGTCTGACTGTACACATATGGTGGGACTAAGTTCTGGACCATAAAAGTAAGATCCGAATACTGATATGGTCTGGAACATTTATACATGTCTTAAAATTAATATCAAACACATTGGTGTTTTTGAACTTGGTAATAAGTTATGTGATAGAACTATAATGTTTTGGGATATCAAAATCAAAAATATCCCATTTTTACTTTTAATAAAGAAGAAGATTATTGATGTATGTTTAAATGTATATTAAAATGAGACAGCAAGCCAACAACACAAAAAAAAAAGGATAAAACATATATATTTTGTTTGTATCAATGTTATAATTTCCAATATGTTCAAGGTATTTTTTCATTGAAATAAAACACAAATTGAAATCTGTCTGAACTTCAAAAGCTTAAAGAAATATTGTTTCTGTTGTCTGCATTTTGTATAATATATTGCAAATTCTTGTGAATAATGGAAAGTTATTATAGTTGTCTAAAGTTTTAACTTTTAACATTGATCTTTATACTGTAAAATTCATAAATTATTGCGTGCATTTATTATTGCGATTCTGTCATTTTAGACTTAAATGCGATTTTAAATTTTACGATTTTGAAAAATCCTGTTTAATCCATATAAAATATTTCATAATACGAGTTTAAATTATTGCGTTTACAACTCCGTTGCATTTTTCGCAATAAAAAAAAACTTGCATTAATTCTGAATTTACAGTATATATATATATATTATGTATATAACTTGGGAAAATACCCAAATTTTATAAAGAAGAATAAATTAATTGATTGTTATATGGTATTAGAATAGGAAGATGTGGTATATTGCTAATTTGACGGGCACACTACGTTTGCGCGCATTTGGGGATTAAAATGTTTTACGTTTGCGCGCAGCTTTCGATTACATTTGCGCGCACTCATTTTACAGGTAAACTCAGGTAAAAATATAAATAAAAATTAAATCGAATTTTAATTGACTATATATTATTTTTATTTTCATAATAAATATGACTATCAATTATTAATTTTGAAAACATTTCCGAAGTCAAATTATATATTGTTCATTGTGAATATTTCAGGATGAAAAGTGTTTCAACTTATAGTGTTCGTTTTTAAAATTAGTAAATAATTCAAATTAGTTTGTGAAGTTACACCAAGGTACAAACATGGAGTTTCGGCACGTACCGACATGTAAAGTAATGAATTTATCAATACTTTTAACTTTATTAAAGATAACAGCTATGTTTTAACATTTTAACATTTTCATATGTATATATTTCTAGGATTTAGTGCTTGTGCATAACAAAACGGACTTATCTTGCTCGAAATCCCACTTCCATCTCATCGTTGGTGAGCAGGGGACTATGACTAACAGGATTGAGTACTTATACTTATAAATAATTGAACAAATTATAAATAAATAAGTGTTATTACCTGTATTTACCTGCGCGCAATTGTAATCAAAAGCTGCGCGCAAACGTAATGATTTTTGCGCGCAAATGTAATGGTAATGCGCGCAAACGTAATGCACCGAATTTGACAACCCTCCATCAGAGACCAAAGGATGTAGGCCGTTAGCAACTGATGACACTGGACAACCTTTAACAATCAGTAAAATCCATACCGCATAGCTATTTTTATTAAAAATCATATTATTGCTACATGTATGAAAACAATTTTGTATAATCCATTACTTTAGATTTTATTGGTTCTTTTTCAGAAGGATTGAAATTCACCACCTAAAATAAATGGAGAAAACATAGAAACAAGACCAGAATAAATTCAAAGAAAAAAGTTGGATCAGTTATTAATTTCATCACTCAGTCAATGATTTGAAGTTCTTTTAAATTCAAAAAAATATTGAAACCACAATAATGTCAAAGTTCTGTGCTGAATGTCCAAAAAGTGGACTATACCATCAATCAATGCTGGATGATAAGAAACTATTTATGTTTTGTGTTGAGGGATATTGTGAAAAAAATAGATTTACTTAAATAGCTTCTAGTATGTTAAGCCTAACAATAGAGTTTTTATTGATTTCAAATGGCAAATAATTGTGTTTCAAGAAAGTATTCTATAATTCATGAATAAACATATATTGATACTTACATTATCTGCTTTGTTGTTTAAAAGTTTAGTTTTGAACAGTTAAAGAACAATATGCTAAATTAACATTTCCCAAGAAAAAAAGATATTCAATTAAAAAGATTCATCTTATAATAATTTACTACCAAATAGAATACATTGTAACATACACATTACTGTTTATTCATATCTATATATTTACAATTAGAATCCCATAGGATTTTAATTTGTCCCATGGGATATTAAAAATCCCATGGGATAATAAAAATCCCATGGGATTTTTTTGTCCCATGGGACAACAAATATCCCATGGGACTACAATAATCCCATGGGACAAAAAAAAATCCCATGGGATTTAACCAAAATCCCATGGGATAATGGTAAATCCCATGGGATTTTGCCCTGTCCCATGGGATATTGAAAATCCCATGTTTTTATAATTCAAATTGCAAAATAAATATGAAAGTAACTGTAGAAAACCAATGAAATTATTGAATCCCATGTAATTCTGCACATTTTGGTTATCTACATGATATTGTAGCTCTTGTTTGAGGCGGCGGCGGATTTGCAAATGAGTGTTTTGCAAATTAAAAGTGTCCAGTGTTAAGTAATACTTACCAAAATTTCTCTAATTAATAAACTATAACTGAAATTTCACAAAGATAACGGTAAATAATTAGTATCGAATTCATAACAGTGTGGCTATGGACATTGATTGGCGCACTTTAATATCCCATTGACTGGGACAAATTAGGTGAACGTTCGTCTATAACGCCCATTGCTCACGACGTCCTTAATATAAACATTTAAACCGTGGGGTCACCAAAGGTTCTCAACGCCTATATAAAATAATTCGAAATACTAATCAGGAATTTGTGTTTTGATTTATATTGATTAATTAAACGTCCTTTACTTGTGTTTTTGTTATGTTTCGACAATCAATTTTCATAATAAGATATCGCAAAGCCATGTTCTTTCAGAAAAAAGAATGACTTACTGAATGCATGTATTGATTGATTATCTTTTTCGGATTTAACAATTGCGATTGTCGAGTTATGTAATCTTTTAACTTTTATCTGGTCTAATTTTATTTTAGAACGAATGCATAATCCACTTTCAAAAGTTGTGCAAATACGAAACATAAAGACAAAATATACTTCTGCCCTGTCTTTTTCGTACTTGAAAGTTATTGGATAGTAGGAAAGCTATTTGGATTAAACCTTGTGAAATTTGCATGCATTTACGTTATTGTATTGGCAAAATGTATCATTTGGTGTATATAGGAAACTTAAACCGTTCTGCTATACTGCTACTATACTTGTGAAAAACACTTGGCAACAGAAACGCATTCATCTTATCTATATAAAAAAATCGACCCAATTTACATAGAAATGGACGTCTTCGTGCATTTGTGATCGCAAATAAAATATGTTCCGGACCTTATGAGTATTTGGACCATACGTGTATGGTTGGACCATATTAGTTTACCCTTATGGTCATGATATATGCGTATGGTCCAAATACTCATATGGTCCGGAACACATACATGATATTCTGTGCGTTGTCGGTCGTCTATTAATTTTTTTCTTTTGTTGATGGATTTGACGTCTTTCTGTGAGTGATTATTTGTTCATGACTTAAAACTTACTTGCAAATAATTTAAAAACAAGACTTGATTTATAAAAATGTCCAAACAAACCATGAATTTTTTTAAACATACATCACATCCATTGCAAAAGGCTAAAATTCGCCAGGTCTTTAATTTCAACAAAGTGAGTTGACTAAATTAATGTTGCGGACCATTTTCCAATTTCCATGCGGTATCCCTATTTTTTTTTCTCGCTCATCTTTTACGTTTGTTTTTTTTCATCCCAAGACCTCTTTGAGCTTTCATTCTATAAAGTGTGTATTTTGCTAATGGTCGAAGGCCATACGGGGACATATAGCTTGATAACGCCTGTTGGTCCCTGGAAAGAATGAGTCTGATTGCCTATCACACTTCATATTCTTATTTTAACATGCAGTTATATCTATGATAAGAATGAAAATTGAATTGTCATTGAGACAAAAACCCAACCAAAGAGCAAAAAAAAAAAAAGAAAAAAAAGCCCAAGGCAACATGTAGATCTTTCGTATCAAGGGAATTGCTATAAATATATTTATTTCAGGTTAATAGTTTTAGGCCATACTCAAGTTATAAAATAGATCTTGTCGTCAACTTTTGCAACCAGCTTCTATGTTTCTATAATGCACTGTTCATCTTTTTTGGGCTTCGACTTTTCCATTGGGACAGACAATTTTGTTTTCGACTGTTTTAAAAAGATGCATTTTTTTACAAAATCATACAAGTAAGGAGTCTCTGGCCTTTGGTAGTGTTGTATGTTAATTAATGTTTGTTTATTTATTTGTTTATGAAATAAGTATGACGTACATTTTCACTGAACTAGGACACTTTTTATAATAGTTTTTCGATATCGCTCGGGCAAAAATAATCACGAATATAATGCCTACCCATGTTAAAACTACAATAAAGAATAGTTTGCATAAATTATTTCTTGAACCTATCTATCATTTTTTTTGTCTGTGTTGGATTTGTGTGGCATTGAAAAAAAACCGGGTATAAACTACACAGTGCAGCTTCCAACAAGAATACAAGATTTATTGATTTTCAAAATGCGACCAAAATTAAAAATTTGCTCGCAGCGGAAAAAATTCAACAGTTTGATTTTCATTGAAATAAAATAATTGTTATGATTTACACACCGTTAATTTTTCCAATATAAATATTCGAACTATTTTGTTTGTTGTTTCCTTTATAAATTTACATCATTTTTAAAAAGACCACGCGTCTTCGATATTTAGAAGACTATAAAAGCGATGTTCATTATATTTCTTCTGCTGTAAGTTTAATTTAGTTTATATTTTGCGTCATAATTGCCATCTCGTATGTTTTAAATTTGAATAAAGAAGATTCAGGTTGTCTTATACGTCAATGATACACACACAAAAAACGATAACAAATAAAATAAGGTGCAACATTCATTCTCCATGAAAAGAATACATCACATGGATGTAATTTTTGTAAGAAAAATACCAATTTCGTGAGAAGTTGTGTGTTGGACTTGAAGAACCAAGGCAAACTGACAAATATCTGAATGAACGAATCGATTTATGGTATATAAAAAAACAAAGCCCACATGGTTAGCACTGAATAAATAGAAGGCCACTCTTAAATGATCACAACGTAGAAGTTTTTGTTCTCTTAATCAATAAGATATTTTCTGAAATAACGCGGGTCCCTATTAACTTAAAAGTTTTTTTGTTTTTTTAACCATGAATAAACTTCTTTTTTTTTATTATTATTTATTGATATCAGCTCTGGACATTAATATTCTTAAAAGTGAAACTGTTGTAAGTGATTGTATAACAATTATTTAAAATAAATTCCTTAAATGATATGTGAAAAGAAAGTTTCATTTTATGTATCAAAATGTGTAACAAATGATTATTTAAATCCCCACTTGAATGCCACCGATAGACTGAGTGAGCATAAAATCATCGCCCACGACAAACAAGTTAAAGGTAAACTTTTCAGTACAATTACTAATAAACGTTTTCCTGTCGACCACACTGTTATGAATTTCGTTCTATGATGGTGGCGGTGATGCTGGTTAAATTGGCGCGAAATAATATTCTTACTCCTATTGCTTTACGTAAAAAAAATGTATAGAATTGAATTTGACTAAAGTTGAACATAAAAAACGTGAATATGCAAAAGCCTGGTAATATATTAATGATAAAAGTGTGTATAAATTTCTGTAAACGAATTTACCCGTATACTTCACTAAGAATTACATTTGAGCGCAAGGAGATCTTTATTGTGAATCGGTTTATTAACTCAGGGTCGAAGTTCAACATGTTTATATTAACGGAATTTTTTTGCGTTGCTTTTTAATAAATCATTGAGGCCATCTATTTTTATTACGGGTTTCCACATCTTTAAATCGGAATTATAGAAAAAATGGAATGTTGTTAGCAGAATCAAAACAGAAATGATGAACACTGCAACATTTTCAGCAAAACATAAATAGGATGGAGGATCTGTGTATTCACATTATTTGTAAAACTCTCCTTATTCATGTGAAGCGTGTGCTTTACATCGAGGCTTGTGCTTTACATCGAGGCTTTCTATGCGTATCATCGACGCCACAGTACTTCAACCAATCAGACAACGTTTATTTGGGGCATTCGACCTGTTTTAACTCAGATTTTGGAATTTTTTAATCGAAATTATAGAAAAATGGAATGTTGTTAGTACATATAAAATAGAAAAAGATGAAAACTATTAGTTAAAGCAAGTTTGGATGGGGTTCTGTGTATTTACATTGTTTGTACAACTCTCCTTACTGATGCCATATTTTGGAATTTCCGTGACCTAAATGGTTCGCGAAAATTAATATTTTTATATATAGTATAGTAAATACACACTTGATTGAAATGCATGTTTAGTACCAGAACAAATATATTCGAAATATCTTAATTGTTTGCAATACATTTTGTATATTGCATTATAGATACCAGGATTGAAATTTTATATTATAAATATGTATTATCTATATATTATAGAAGATTATGGCATCTGAAGTCGATAAGGGTGCTGAAGAAGTTCAAACAGCATTAATTGATGACGATGAAGACATTGTTAATCCATGGGATGTTGTTATAAGTGCATCTGATAAAGGAGTAGATTATAGAAAACTTATAAGTAAACTTAATCAGTTAACTGTTCCCAATTATTGTGTAAAGTGATGAATTGTTCTATATGAAACGTTTTTGTTTTATTTTTATTTCATTTTGAGATAAATCTTGTTCGATTACTATTGATTACTAAGTTCAGTTAAAGATGAAAACAAATTCAATTTTTTCAAATTTTATTTTGGATAGGATACATAGCAACCTTTAAAAAAAATCTTGCTCCCGGAGGGACACATGAAAACAAAAATATACATGTAGCTGAACATTTTTTGAAAAATTGAACATAAACACTTATGGTATTTGTTTCATAAAAATCGGTCATATAATAATTCAGCAATATTTCTTTTTATAAGGATTTTAGTTGAAATGTTTTGTTTTAGATTGAACTCACTTTTGTCCAATATTTGTATGTGTCTATGCGAGTTTTCAGACTATTTCTCTATCTTTTAAGCACTGATGGTTTTATTTTACAAATACGTATTTATTTAATTCTTTAAAAATTATAAGACCATTGTACCTCAGATTCTAATTGGTTTCTTATCTATAAAGGTGTTTTAGATTTGCGTGAAAACTTTTGTCCATAAGAAATTATCCCTCGGCCCATCTCCCCTTTTCCCCTATGTCTATAAAGGGGTTATTCCTTATGTTTGTGTGTTTTTCTAATCTGAGTGTTATTTTGATTCAGCAGACCATTTTGAAATGAACATTTCCCGGCATCATTTTAACTGCCTAAACAGTTCGTAATAGTGTGTATTTGTATAAAAGACGCCACTGTGCAGAAACGTCAAAATGACGCCCTTGGACATAATGGCTAGACATAGGGAATGCTTTCCGAAAAAAATTGTAAGGTCATCTTGTTTGTAAAAACACTCGACTCATTTAGCCATTTGTATGAAATTATAGTTTGTATCTTATAAATATGTAAGTTTTGTATTATAAATGCACATTTAGTATTTATACAACATGTTTCACCTAAGGAAGGGACAAAAATTACGTTTGGACATAGTGGCTAGACATTCGATTTTTTTAAAATTCTGCTTCAAGAAAAAGTTTTTTTTACATTTGAAACTTTGGAAATGTTTATCTTTTTCAGAACTTTCTATTAAATATAGTTTAAATATGATTTTATTACTTTATAGGGATAATAATAAAACTGAAATGTTGATAAACTTTCCTCATAACACAATAAGACAGGTTCCTCTGCTGAATATTTCGTTGAAGGCTGGCTTCAAATTTCAGCCAATACCAAAAAACGGGTATGATGTTATAATATAAATTTAGTAAGAAGCTGATATACTAGATTTCGCAGATTTTATGTGCAAAATTACAACGGAACATAGGAAAATGTATTTTATTTAATTTGAAATGTTACGCCGGACATGCAATTTTTAACGTAAAAGTAAGATTTGTGTGTTCAATAAAATAAATGTATGGTGCAAAAATTTATAGAATTAACTTAAAATAAGAAAAACATGTCCGGGTCTTTCTGTAGATATATGGATGTTGGGTGATTTTATTTTGTGTAGGCAAATGGTTGCTGTTATTAAATCATATAATAACGTAATTTTAATCCGAACGCATTAACGTGCGTAACGTCACTATGAACATCAAAATTATGTTCTTTCTCCTTAAAAACTGTTCCGTCACTTTTACATGAAGAACACAGAGTTTTATCAAGCACTTATTGTAAAGTTTTATTGTTGATATTCATCCCACATGCACCAAGCTTTCAATAAGTTAGGGTTGGGGTCCCGCTCACATACCCCCCCCCCCCTCCCCGCCCCCATTTCTTTATGTATGTGTCTGTCCAAAGTTAAGAGCCTGTAATTCAGTGGTTGTCGTTTGTTTATGTATTACATATTTGTTTTTCTTTCATTTTTGGTTAATAAATTAGGCAGTTAGTTTTCTCGTTTGAATTGTTTTACATTGTCATTTCCGGGCCTTTTATAGCTGACTAAGCCTTTGTCGTTTTTTTCCACAAAAAGGAAGAAGAAAATACAATTTTAAATTTTCGTGAATTGGTCGGAATTATCAAATATGCATTCAATTAGTGGTCGGGTTAAGTCGTGATGCAGTCGTTAAGGAGTCGTGAATGGTCGGGTTAAGGTCGTGTACAATCGGATAGCAGTCGGGTAGAAGTCGTAAACAGGACCGATCAAGAATTTTGTCACGCTTGGTCGTGAAAATTTGGACTATCGGGATCACCGAGTTGATCTGATCGGCAGTGTGAACCCAGCTTTAATAAACTAGACTGGGATTCTACCAAACTTTGACAGAAGCTTGTTTATGATCATAAGATGGTATCCAGGTGTAAACTTTGTAAAAACATTTCGTGTTTTTCCGTAAATTACTTATGGACTTAGTTTTTCTGCCAGGAAACATTACATTCACTCTGTGGTTAAAGTTTTTAAGATTTTAATAACTTTCTTAAACTATCCTAGATTGATACCACACTTGGACAGAAGACTGTTGATGGTCATAAGATGGTATCTAGAAGTAAATTTCGTATTTTACTTATAAATGGACTTAGTTTTCTTCCAGGAAACATTACATTCACTCTGTGGTTAAGGTTTTTAAAATTTAAATAACTTTC
This sequence comes from Mytilus galloprovincialis, assembly GCF_965363235.1. Taxonomy (NCBI): domain Eukaryota; kingdom Metazoa; phylum Mollusca; class Bivalvia; order Mytilida; family Mytilidae; genus Mytilus; species Mytilus galloprovincialis. Next base: position 41,490,301 of record NC_134838.1, read on the forward strand.
TTAAACTAGCCTGGATTTGTACCAAACTTGGACATAAACTTGTTTATGATCAAAAGATAGTATCTAGACGGAAATTTCGTTGAAAATGTGTACCTGTTATAAGGATGTTCTTATCCCAAGCATAAAAACTTAGCCGTATTTGACACAACCTTTTTCAACTTTTGATCTTCAGTGCTGTACAACTTTGTACTTTTTTTCGCTTTCGATCTTTTATATCTGGGCGTCACCGGTGAGTCTTGTGTGGACGAGGCTCGTTTTTGGCGTATTAAATTTTAAACCTGATGCTTTTTGTTATTCATTAATCATGTGTTTCTTTGTCTAATACGTTTTCCTATTTATTTGTATTGTAGTCCTGTAATATTATGTTGTCATTTCTATGTTATATTTAACATTGCCATTAAAGTGCGAGGTTTGGCATGCCACATAACCAGGTTCCACCCACCATTTTTTCCTTTAAAAATGTCCTGTACCAAGTCAGGAATATGGCCATTGTTATATTATAGTTCGTTTCTGTGTGTGTTACAATTTAACGTTGCGTCGTTTGTTTTCTCTTATTTTTGAGTGTAAATTGACATTGCGATAAGACGTGTCACGGTACTTGTCTATCCCAAATTCATGTAATTAGTTTTGATGTAATATTTGTTATTCTCGTGGGATTTTGTCTGATGCTTGGTCTGTTTTTGTGTGTGTTAGTTACATTGTAGTGTTGTGTCGTTGTTCTCCTCTTATATTTATGCGTTTCCCTCAGTTTTAGTTTGTTACCCCGATTTTGTTTTTTGTCCATGGATTTATGAGTTTGAACAGCGGTATACTACTGTTGCCTTTATTTATCCGTATTTTACTTATATATGGACTTAGTTTTTCTTCCAGTCAAATTAACATACAGTCTGCAGTTAAAAGTTTTAAAAACATTTATTAGATTCATAAACTATCCTGGATTTTTACCAAACTAGGACAGAAGCTACTCACAATCTAGAGATAGTTTTGAGTGGAATATTTTTTTCAATTTTGTTTCTCTTTTTTCATGTTTTTGTTGATATGAAAAAAAATGTGGTATGATTGCCAATGAGACAACTCTACTCAAGAGACCAACATGACAAAGAAATAAACTTTAGGTCACCGCACGGTCTTCAATTAAGAAAAAATTGATTCAAGCTATACTTTATTGTAGTCTTAACATCGGTAGGCATTATATTCGTGACTATTTTTGCCCGAGCGATAGTGAGGGCTAAAATAACACGAATGTAATGCCTACCCATAAAGTATAGCTTGCATCAATTATTTCGATTCTGAATAGGACAATTAAGGTTATTTCTATGTCCGCTAAGTATAAGTGTAAAAGCGTATGTGTAGGCTCTTCCATGAACCTCCCTTTTTCTGTTTGTAAAGAAGAAACGCTGGCACTGTGATTTTTCAGAGGGAGGAGTTTGAACAGCCAGCATGAACGGTTGTCGTATCCAGATCATATATATATCAAATAATTTCAGAATGCAACACATTACTGTCATAATAAATGAATTATTAACAACATGTGCACAATTTAAGAGTTTGAAAGTGTTTTAAAGTTAAGGAAATATATTTATTGCTAATGATAATTTGATAAACTTCATTATTCTGCAAAAGTCAATACACGCATGTGCAAACAAATTTTATTGGATTTAGAGCATGAGTTTGTTCACAAAGCGAAAGAAGCACGTCATATTAGAATTAAAAATTGATCCTGCGATTAACAGCAAGAGTAGGCGAGACATTGGGTTCCGCCGAACCCTTACAATTTTTGCTAATTATTTTTACCAGAAATTTGTATAAGTTATATGCATATACACATATACACATATATAATTTATTGACGTGTTTATTTTTGGGAACTCATTATTGAAGCAGCCTCAACACACCATTCGTAGTTAATGGGAGATTGCATACATATAAGAAGATTTGGCATGTGTGCACTGCCATTGATCCAAGTCACAATTTGTAAAAGTAGACCATTATAGGTTAAAGTACGGTCTTTTATAAACATTTGAACCAAACATTTTGCATCCAGATGTAAAAAAGAAACCAATATTGAAATGTACCAAATATTTCTACCTGAAATATGATGCCAAGTTATTTTGTAATTTTTATTAACATTTGTACCGTCTATTTAGGAGTCCGTGTGTTACTGGTCATTCATAGATATGAACGAAAATTATACGACTAAGTCAGTTCCTAAATTATCTTTCATTCGTAATTTCCTAAAGCACAGTCCCACTAGACCACGATCGCACCACGCTCACCGCGATCTAAAATAAATTCAGATCGTTGTGAGGTCGCAGTATGATGGGCATGAAAATGTAGATTTGCGTTGCTTTCACGATGCTAATACGTCCTCATTACGCTTCTACAACGATCCCGCTACGATTATACCACTTTCTCACCGCGCTTATTCTGCGAGCTCACTACGCTTATCAAGATCTTTCTACGCTCACCATGTTCTCACTACGACCATACCACGAGTTTTCTGATTGCAACACGATCTTAACACGCTTCTACAGCGATTATAGTACCGATCTTACTACGTTGTCAGCAATAATGTCAACATCGTGTTCCATATCAATACAGATCTATGCCTTCTATTTCTTATTAATACGTAGATTTCTCGGAAACAATACAGTCATGCCACCAACATCTAATAGAACACATGGGCATGGTGGTAGGGGTTGATGTACAGGCAGAGGGAGGTCTGATAGTTACGAATCCTGATCCAGCAGAGATGTCGGACCGACCAATCCAACCTAAATTACATCCTATTGCTGGTCGATCAAGCTCAAATGACGATATTTTAGTGAACGATAGCAGCGATGACAGATGTGGGAAGCATAGTTGAGCCGTTAGAGAAAATGGACAAGAAGTCCTAATTGCATACAGAAAAATAAAACCTGGAGATATTTAATATATTTTATGTGAAAATGACAATGAGAATGATGGTCGTAGTATGAACGTAGTCAGGTCGTAAGAAGAGCGCGATGAGGGCGACAAGGGCGTGCTAGAATCGTACTATCGTCTTGAACAGCGTGGTGTAAACGTGGTATAGTCGTAGTGGAAGCGTAGTTGGGTCGCGGTGAAAACGTGATGGGCGTAGTCAGGTCGGATTAATGTCGCTGTATTATACCGCAGTCCCACTAGGCCACGATCGCACTACGATCTGTGAAAAAAATGCAAATTTTGATGATCGTAGTACGATCGTGTAAATCGCAGTAAGGTCGTATCACGGTCGTGGTGAGGTCTTCAAGATCGTGATGAGCGTGGCAAACTTTGAACATGTTCAAAACAATCGTAGTGCGGTCGTGGCGAAATCAGGATGTAGTAGAAGCGTAGTGAAAGCGCACTAAGGTCGTAGTAAGATCGGACAGGTCGCTGTACCATCGTAGCGAGAGCGTACCGAAAGCGTGATTCTATTCGGAGAGACTGCACTACGATTTCACAGCGACGTTATTACGACCTGACTACGACCATCACGTTCTCACCGCGACCCAACTACGCTTCCACTACGACTATACCACGTTTACACCACGCTGTTGAAGACCATAGTTACTGTACGATTCTAGCACGCCCTTGCCGTCCTCATCACGCTCTTCTTACGACCTGACTACGTTCATACTACGACCATCATTCTCATTGTCATTTTCACATAAAATATATTATATATCTCCAGGTTTTGTTTGTCTGTATGTAGTTCTTGTCCATTTTCTCTAACGAATCAACCATGCTTCTCGTTTATATAGATTAGACTCGGTTTTCCTGTTTGAATGGTTTTACACTAGTAATTTTTAGGGCCCTTTATAGCTTGCTGTTCGGTGTAAGCCAAGTATTGAAGGCCGTACCTTGGCCTATAATGGTTTACTTTTATAAATTGTTACTTGGATGGAGAAGTGTCTCACGTGTTTTAGAAGATTTTGATGGCATGACTGGTTTTTTTCCGAGAAATCTATGTATTAATCAGAAATAGCAGGAAATGGAATTGTATTAATATGGAACACGATGTTGACGTTATTTACTGATAACGTAGTAAGATCGCGATATGAACGTAGTATAATCGTGGTAAGAACGTACTATAAACGCAGTAAAAGCGTGGTAAGATCGGATAACTCGTGGTATGGTCGTAGTGAGAACGTGATGAGCGTAGAAAGATCTTGATAAGCGTAGTGAGGTCGCAGAATAAACGCGGTGAGAACGTGATATAATCGTAGTGAGATCGTTGTAGAAGCGTAATGAGGACGTAGTAGCATCGTGAAAGCAACGAAAATTTACATTTTCATGCCGCTCATACCGCGACCTCATCACGATCTGAATTTATTTTAGATCGCGGTGAGCGTAGTGCAATCGTGGTCTAGTAGGACTGGGGTTTGAGATCGTAGCGCAGTCTCTCCGAATAGAATCACGCTTTCGCTACGATGATACGGCGACCTTTGCGACCTTACCACGACCTTAGTGCGCTCTCCTTACGCTTCTACTACGATCTGATTTCGCCATGACCGCACCACGATTGTTTTGAACATCACGCTCATAACGATCTTGAAGACCTCACCACGACCGTGATACGACCTTATGCCCGCGTCACACTGTCCCGATTTTTACGCCGATGGCAACACGATAATGGAAATTTTCAAAATCGGGACTGATCGTATCCAGATCGGGCTATTCGTAGTGCCATCTTTAACCATCGTAGAAACATCGGCAACTTTTTCTAGCCTTCGGGGACAACTTCGGGAAGGATTCTAAATTTTTTAACATGTTAAAAAATCCCCGAAGGTGCGTCCGATGTTGAGGGTTCGTATTGAGTTCGTATCACCATCCTCACTATCGTAATGTCACCGGGAATGCATCTTTGCACATCGTATTGCATTCGTGTTTCCATCGTTTCCATCGGGCAGTTTTGACATTACGATGTCTACACGAATGAATTACGAAGATACCCGAAGGTCTTACGATGGCAACACGACTTCGTGAAGACCTCGTAATCCCGTCGTGTTGCCATCGAATAAAAGTACGAAGGCGACAAGATGGAACTACGACGGCAATAAATCCAGCTAAATGTAAGTTAATTTTCGCGTTAAAATACATTTAAAGTGCCATGCGCGATATGCACTGGTCAGTCTAATATGACTGTTAAGAAAGACGTTCACAAAACATGGAGCTCATATCATATGATTCTATGAGAACAAGAAAGGCGACAGCGTTGTTTCTATTAATTCAAATGGAACAAGAAGAGCAGCTATTACAGGCTCAGGATTTACTTTTACAAATAAAATATTATTTTTTGTCAATTTTCCATATCAAGTAACATAATGAAAATCATAAACGCGCCTCGTACACCAACACTGCAGGTAAACGTATATAGGGAAACCAACTTTTTCTTCATTATTCTGATTTTTTATGTATCGTCTGAGTTGTTGTCACACGAATGTTTACTCCATAACCATTTTGTTTTCTATATGTCATATTTTGCCGCATTTGTTGCTTTCCGCACATCCTTCCTTTTGTCTATATTATTATGATATTCTCCTGGAAAGAGCTCTTTTTGAATAAAAGGGATCAACGAACCCATTACCTTACCTTTAATTAAGGGCATACGATACAGTTACAGGGGAGGTAATGACGTTGCTAACGTAAAATGTTATTTTTGCGACGTCAAACTATGACATATCGGGAAAAGATGCATTTTTCGACTGATTTTTCTCATTCAAACTGATTTAATTTGAAAACGAGTGCATGGACCCCTATTTTTTAAAACGGCAATTTGTGTCATTTTGCAAGGAGATTATGTGACCCAAATTTTATAAAACTGTAAATAGCGCAATTTTTTTAATTTTGATAAACATGCAGCAAAACATGACGTTTTTTCCTCTATTCATGAACATTTGATAAATATGAGTTACTTCTGAATAAAAAATGCATAATTTTTAATGATACTCATAAAAAACAGAAATTACCGATTATTTAACAAAAAACAATTTGTGTTTATCTTTTAAAACAAAAAAGTTATGTTGTTCTTTCGAAAAAGAAAATACGGACACAAAGTTGAATTTTGAGCAAATATACAAAATTTCGACCTCATTTTACTCAAAAAGTAACACAATAATCATGAAGGTATATTTTTTATAACATATTTGATTTAATCAGGGAAAAAATAGCCTATATGCAAATTTTCATCAACTTCTAAATACAGGTTCAAAACTGTATCGTATGCCCTTAAGATACATCAGTAAATAGTTATCAAAAGTACCAGGATTATAATTTTATACGCCAGACGCGCGTTTCGTCTACATAAGACTCATCAGTGACGCTCAGATCAAAATAGTTAAAAAGCCAAACAAATACAAAGTTGAAGAGCATTGAGGACTCAAAATTCAAAAAAGTTGTGCCAAATACGACTAAGGTAATCTACTCCTGGGGTACGAAAATCCTTAGTTTTTCGAAAAATTGTTTTTATACAGAAAATTTATAAAAATGACCATATAATTGAAATTCATGTCAACACCGAAGTGCTGACTACTGGGCTGGTGATACCCTCGTAAACATGGGCATAATTATGGGTGATTATTCAGACCAGTGCACACATTTTACAGTTCAAACAAGGCAATGCCGAGCGTGGCATCCCCTCGTATGTAACATATTGGGGACAAATATGGACACTATATTTGTATATACACATGCAGAAAATGGTAAATTGAATATGCATATTTGATACATAAACTATTTTTCTAGAAATCAACCAAAACATTCAGTAACTGGAAATACCTTTAATATTGTCTTTAGAACCAGCAGCTAAAAAAAATGAGCAACCAATTCCTGTGTATTATGCTATTTCAAGGAGAAAAAACAAGTCCATCTGCATGACCTTGACCTTTGGCCTTGAACGTAAAAAATGTCAGATCATTACAAGGAGGAACAATATACCAAATGTGGTTAAAATCTTTTGAGGCATATTGGTTTTAGAGTGTCCACAAGGGTGATATTGCCTTGTATTACAACTGCCACTGTGACCTCGACCTTTGAACTTTCAAGTCAATAGCGCTTAAGATATTCTTCACGAGTAACACCATACCAAGTTTTGAGCATTTTGGGTCTAGAGTGTCAATAACAATTTTATATACACGCAACTTACATGTAGTAGGCGAGGGGATAATATACTAAGTTTTATAAGAATTAGACAAAAAGATCGATTTCCCGCCATGCATGGAACGTACAGAAACGATATGTTGTCGAAATTCTGTTCGTATCTTTTAGACATCGTATGGCCATCGCGCCATCATCGTAATCCATCGTGTAGCCTTCGTAATCCATCGTGTAGCCTTCGGTCGTGGCCTAGTGGACTGCGGTATTACATATGTTAATGTTGATTGCCATATTAAAGCACGGTTTATCTTTATACTGAAACTGCATCCTACATGTTTCATTAATATTTTATCTACATAACAAAAACCTTGAAAAAAGAATATTCTTCAATGCCCTTTCTAATTTTGTTTAGTCTACACTATTTGTCATGAATTTAAATTTGAAGAAATTAAGAATCATAAACAAATATTGGATATAGCAAGTTGTGAAAATTATTTCATACTGGTGAATATGTCTTTTATTATGTTTATATAACTTCAACCTTGCCCTGGATAATCTAACAAAAAAAATTTCAAAGAAAGAACTTAAATGTATGTGTAATAAAACAGAAGTGTACTTTCTTTCCACATGTTTTTGTTATATGTATTTACATTTGTATCCATCTAATGAGTTACAAATTTTTCAACTGATTTCTATAGTTAGTTCATATGTTTTACTGTCACACCACTGTCCCAGGTTAGAAGAGGGTTGGTATCCCTCCAACATGTTTAACCCCGCCACATTATGTATGTATGTGTCTGTCCCAAGTCAAGAGCCTGTGATTCAGTGGATGTCGTTTTTTGCTGTGTTATATTTTTGTGTGTTATTCATTTTTTTTGATACATTAATTAGACCGTTAGTTTTTCTCGTTTCAATTGTTTTACATTTGTTATTTCGAGGCCTTTTAAATCTGACTATGCGGTATGGGCTTTGCTCATTGTTGAGGACCGTACGGTGACCTATAGGTTTTAACTTCTGTGTAGTTTTGTCTCTTGTGGAGAGTTGTCTTATTTGCAGTCATGTCACATCTTATTTTAGTGGTTCTTGCTCATCTAGTCCAGGTATTATGATCACTTTGAAAATATTCGACATAATTTATTCGAACATGAAAACGAAATCTTTTACTAATGATACTGGAATGAACCTCAACTATAGTGTTTCAAGTAAGACATAACCACCACAGCGGACATAATTAGAACCATACGAGCAGAACATACATACGGGTTTTAATTAAGCCTTTTGCACTAATCAATAGCTTATAATGCAGCTTATGAGTTCGTCTACTAATTTTGAGCTTGTTTTTATTCAAAATTTAATGGGATAATATTTTAAAAAAATCATTTGGAAACCATATAAAATGAACAAAAAGTGTCTCCTCCATGATAATCTTGACAATAAAATCTAGTATTGAATAGCCGACACTTCAAATCTTTAGTGTTAGGTACTAGTTTAATATATCGAGGATGGTTGGCAATGTGAAACAGTTGAACATAAAATACTGTAAAAATAAAACACTATGAAAAACGTTTTTGTCAGAAAACACTGTCAAACATTCAAAACTATCCATATTGATCTGTGTCTACACTTAAAATAAAAGATAATACCAAAAATACAATTAAGTCGGTTCATGATTTGATTTACATATAAAAAATAAGACCTAAACTTTACGACAATCGCATTTGAATCAATGGTTCTGAATGTTAAACATGTCAAGGTTGATGTCACCCCTTGAAACTAGTAACGGATGCCATCACGAGTTGTAGGCGAGTGATATGAGAGCCAAATTTACATTTTTAATGCACCTACCTAACACACGGCTAAATTATATATCACTGGAAAGCTAAGAATGTGTACTTTCTAAATATCCCGGTCGTCAAAAGAAATTATGGTGCAATTTTTTTTTAACTCGTGGTCAAAGGTCATGGGTGCAATTTCAATTCACGGATACTTCCAGTAGAAAAATCGAATCAAAACAAATGCAAAAATGAAACAATTGTATAGGAATGCTGTATTACTGTTGGGAAAATATATTTCTATCATAGTATTAATTAATTTTGGTTGATTTTAACGGTAACGCATGTTACGTAACGTTTTCTCTCGGAGTCTTTGAAAATCAACCATTAAGTCACACAAATGTATCTGTAGTCGCCCTTGTATTATCTAAATCTTATAATACCTCCGTATCATTTGATTGCACGTATTTACAAACATATATCTGCAAATTTGATATAAATAATCCGAAACAAAATATTTGAAGCAAGGGGAAATTTAACATATGACGTATTTTTAATTGTTTAGAAAGTCCCATGATGAGCTGTACATTAAAATTGAGGAAGCGTATGGTCTCCTGTTAGTTTGAAAGCCTACGAACCGCTTCAAGATCAGACAACCATAGGGCGGATTTTTTGTTATTATTGTAGTGCAATATGTTGAGTCTGGATCATACCGCAACTTCATTTACATCACTAAATCAGATATGATAAGAGTACTAACTAACATTACTAAAATGAGTAAAGTGCTACTAGTATATTTATATCAACAAATTGACAATTTTAATATAAAACATCACAAGGAAAAAATGACAACTCATTGTACGTCAAACTGTGTTTGATTTTACTTTAGTCGGCCGCCGTGTATCTTGAGATATCTTATTAATAAAACAACACTTGACAAAGGAGTTTGTTCTTTTTTTAAATTACGCTAGTGATGACCTTCGGCTACTTTGGCACTACGTAATACTTTTTTATATCTTGTTTCGCCGCTTCAAACGGAGGACAAGGTTATCCTAATATTGAACCTTTTGTTTGGCTTTCTTATGTTAAAATCCCGTTAGCGTATAACCTAAATGATCGAAACGTCGGACCAATGGGATGTAGTACCATTTAGGTGTCGGAATATTGCGATATCGGAATATTATAGCTTCATTTTAACTTGTAATCTAATCATTCATATCGGTCAAAAGATCCATACAAAGACAACTCCCTTGGTATGGGCATATACCAGTACAGCAAAGGTTTTGCTCAAAGAAGACACAAGATCTACTATATACAGATTGAATTAAAAATTGGAAATGGACATGAGGGATTTGTCAAAGAGACACCAACCCGATCAAAAAGCAGACAACGGCCGAAGACCACCAATGGGTCATCAATGCAGCAAGAAACTCCCAAACCCGGAGGCGTTCTTCAGCTGGCCCCTAAACAAAAATGTACTAGTTTGAAATGATAGTGGACGTCATACTAAGCTTCGAAATATACTCAAGAAATTAAAACAAAAAATCATACAAAAATAAGAAAGGCCAGAGGCTCCTGACTTGGGACAGGCGCAAAATTGCGGCGGGGTTAAACATGTTTTTGCAATCTCAACCCTCCCCCTGCGTGAACAGATCAAATCTTGTAGAAAGTTGGATAACACCATACTGGACCATTGTTGCCTTTTAACCAACCAAAGTCATATGGAGAACTTTTATTGTTTCTGTAGTTAGGTCGACATTGTCTCGGATAAAATTTTGACCTCCAGAAAAAAAATAATGCCATGTAGAATGTATGCCCCATTTTTAATTTTTCTAATCTGTTGATCAGTCAAACTTGTTAATAGTTATCAAAGGTGTGTCCATAAATACGGTGCATTTGTAATGATAAATCTGAATGAAAAACAGTTAAAAAGAATAAGACAAAATTATAGAGCTGCTGTATACAATATTGGATGTACCTTGGTCTTGTCGAGGCTGTATACATGTACATTGTAACTATAAAATGACCATATACATGTATTTTTAGTATTTGTTGAAGCTGATAATATGTTATGTTAGTTTTCTCGGCGGCAATCCTCGGGCTTAAATTAAGCCCGGTTAACTGAGCAAGTAATTAAAGTTGTTAACCAGAATACTTCCTTGTGTGCAGGCACGTCATCTTTAATCGTCGAAATGTTAGTAAAAGCTGTTTTATGTTCAGAATAAAATAGCTCTTTACTTTCTGACTCCAAATTTTGTAGCAAATATTTAGCGATGCAAGCTCGATGGTATAAAGATTTAATAGTAAAATCATCATGAGTTATTTTGTAAATCAGATCATTAATTCCATTTGTATTTTTGTCCATCTGATGAGTTAAGCCTTTTTCAACTGATTTTTATAGTTCGTTCTTATGTTGTACTGTTAAACCACATTCCCAGGTTAGGGGGAGGGTTGGGATCCCGCTAACATGTTTAACCCCGCCACATTATTTATGTATGTGCCTGTCCCAAGTCAGGAGCCTGTAATTCAGTGGTTGTCGTGTTTATGTGTTACATATTTGTTTTTCGATCGTTCTTTTTTTTTTAACATAAATAAGGCCGTTAGTTTTCTCGTTTGAATTGTTTTACATTGTCTTATCGGGGCCTTTTATAGCTGACTATGCGGTATGGGCTTTGCTCATCGTTGAAGGCCGTACGGTGACCTATAGTTGTTAATGTTTGTGTCATTTTGGTCTTTTGTGGATAGTTGTTTCATTGGCAATCATACCACATCTTCTGTTTTCGATATATTGTAGGAGATATATGTATTTTAACACTCAATACAACTTGAGTTTGCTACTCAGAGGATACCTTATGAAGTTGTGTAACTTGCTTATAGGCTTTATACATTTGCAAAATATACAAACAGACAAATCAGAAATAGAACCGTTTAAATATGATTTATCGTACTCTAATAGCACTATTAAGTACACGGAAATCGACTAAATATTCAGTAAAAAAACGATAACGAAATAGATAAAGGATTCCGGAAACTATAGTGATTTTACCCAACATCATAAAATTACAGAAATTTGTGATTTTAAGAAATTTTGAGATAAAGTCTTGATCTTGAATGAAAAAACGATAACTGGTGAGTGATTTGGTGTGTTCTAAAATGGATAGAGTGCAAAAGCATTTAATAAAAAAAATAATTTTAGATCCAAAAAGGTCAGGATTATGAACATTTTCGTACAAAATGTCAAATATTTAGAAGGAATGCAAAAGCATGCGGAGTTTTAGTTGTAAATATTGTTTTTCATTATTTTAAGAATCTAATTCACTTAATTATTCTGTCTAAAAGAAGAGATACGACTAATTTCTTTTGCTTGAAAAACATGTCGTAATTTTATAATTTTCAACTAATTTCTGAAATAAACGTCAATTTTACAAAAACTGCACCGTACGATTTTGTGACGACCGGGCAAAAATCAAAGTTAAATCATTATTCTTTCATTTAAAAAAGAAATTAGCCGTGTGTTAGGTGGGTGCATTAAAGTCCTTAACTAGACGTCTTTTTCAAATATTACACTCGCCTATTGGTTGAATACTATCAAATGTTTAATTCACAGATGACGGATCCTTGAATGTGACATAATCGAACGCTTACATGTTAGGTGCTACATTTCAGGTAACATGAGATCATCCACAAGTATTGTTGGAGATCGTGATTCACGTTCTTTAAATTTATACTAGAACACACCCGCGAAATCGCGGGCATTCAGAGCGTAGTTTAAAGTATGTAAAGTGTTGTTGGAAGAATTTTGTAAAATACAGAATGACTGGAGAATTTCAGCAAAAGTATCATAAGTCATAGGTTATTGGGGACAGGAAAATGTTTTTTTACCCTCCACCTTTACTTCCAAAGTTCCCAATTTTTGGTTTTCTATCAATTTCAATATGAACATACATTTAGTATGTTATGAACATTTATTTAAGTAAGGAGCATGTAATTCAGTGGTTGTCGTTTGTTTATGTGTTACATATTTGTTTTTCGTTCATTTTTTGAACATAAATAAGGCCGCTAGTTTTCTCGTTTGCATTGTTTTACATTGTCATTTCGGGCCTTTTGACGCTGAGTATGCGGTAGGGCTTTGCTCTTTGTTGAAGGCCATACGGTGACCTACAGTTGTTAATATCTGTGTCATTTTAGTCTCTTGTGGAGAGTTGTCTTAACATGGCAATCATACCACATCTTCTTTTTTTTTTATGTAATCAATGAATTTTGTAAAAGATTTAATGACTGGAGAATTTCAGAAAAAGCATCAAAAGTTCACATGAATAATTTTAGCGCTTATCTGTATATTATGAACATTCATTACTATATAAATAAAGCGTATTTACTTTCAATTCTAAGTTTACTAATCGATTCATGGTGATTATTGATATAGTATACAGACCCTCTCTATTTAATAAACTCTGTGACCGCCGTGGATAGTAAACTTGAAAATGATAGCAGATAAAATTCTGAAAATACACTTTATTCGTAGTATATGTATGTTCAAAGTATACAGAAAAACGCAAACCGGAAGTCTAATCTGACTTAAAATTTCGTACAATGACGGGACAATATCCGGATGCCTTTTTTCTCGTTTTCCTCCTAAAATAACTCAATCTGAATAATCATATGAATGGATGACAAATACGACTATGCACTGTACCTATAGGACACAGAGGTGTGTTGATTAATTTATTCTGGAAAGAAGAGAAGCGACACCAAAAATGAGGTCTTCTCGTTTAATAGTATAGATATCATATTTTGTAGATTTTTTTAGGGGGAGAGGTGCAACACATTGTCAGTTTCTTGCCTACTGATTAGTTTGAACATCCTTCAAGTATCTATGGCCTATCAATTACACACCTTTTGAGTTGATATAATACGTTTATAGATGAATCAATCTTAAAAAGTTTTTTGAAATTCAAATATTATTCTGCCTCAGGAATAGATTACCTTATCTCTATTTGACAAAACTTTTAGAAATTTTGGTCCTCACTGCTCTTCAACTTCCTACTTTGTCTTTTGTAGAAAAAACGCGCGTCTGGCGCAAATACAAAATTTTAATCCTGGTATCTTCACTGTGTCTAAACCACACCGGCAAAAAATGTTTGGACTCGATGGTATCTAATATCCGGCACGGTGACGGAACATTGATAGACAGAGAAAAGGTTGGTTTCTGTTTTATTTATTTGTTATTTTTATGATACTTGTATTTCTGTGTATGAAATGAAAGAAATGGGTCATGTCAAAATGGAAGAGGCCGGTTTGGTCATTTTTGTTTACAACACAATGAACCGGTTTTGTCTATGTATATAAACCGGTTTTGTTTTGTTTTGAAACCACAGAATGAAAAGCAACGCTAACACGGATCTTAACATTGTCCTTCTCAAGAAATTCAACATAAATATGACTGTTATTGTAAAACAACTTCACTTGCGTTTTTTCTACAAAAATAAATACTGCATACAATGTATTATTTATACAAGAGTGTAGGCAGTGACATGAAACGACTGTTTGAATGTTCGTAATTGAATCTATTTTGAAGATCTGTAAGATAAATAATTTAATAAAAGTATCACAAAACTTAATATTGTTCATGGAACCATAAAAAAAGTCAAGGTCGAATGAAACCTGCCCGACGGACATGAACACAGTGCAATCGTTAAAACCAACCACAAAAAAACACCAAAAAAAAGACAAATAGACAAACAAAAATAAATACTACATATAATGTATTATTTATACAAGAGTGTAGGCAGTGACATGAAACGACTGTTTGAATGTTCGTAATTGAATCTATTTTGAAGATCTGTAAGATAAATAATTTGATAAAAGTATCACAAAACTTAACATTGTTCATGGAACCATAAAAAAAGTCAAGGTCGAATGAAACCTGCCCGACGGACATGAACACAGTGCAATCGTTAAAACCAACCACAAAAAAACACCAAAAAAAAGACAAATAGACAAACAAAAATAAATACTACATATAATGTATTATTTATACAAGAGTGTAGGCAGTGACATGAAACGACTGTTTGAATGTTCGTAATTGAATCTATTTTGAAGATCTGTAAGATAAATAATTTGATAAAAGTATCACAAAACTTAACATTGTTCATGGAACCATAAAAAAAGTCAAGGTCGAATGAAACCTGCCCGACGGACATGAACACAGTGCAATCGTTAAAACCAACCACAAAAAAACACCAAAAAAAAGACAAATAAACAAACGACACGACACAACATAGAAAACTAAAGAATAAGCAACACGAACCCCACCAAAAACTAGGGGTAATCTCAAGTGCTCTCCATGTGAATTTTTAGACTAAACATGATAATCCTTCTCACATATATCCAATTTCGTGGGTGTCCCTGTTTTCTTATTTCTTATAAATTCTTAAAAGTTGGTATACGATTTAGTTATAACACATTTGTGAAGAATCCAGGCGGCGTATAGGTCGCACGCCCCTACCCCAACTGTGATGGCCCTAAATAAACTTTTTTTTAGCTTAATATCATCTGAAATACATTTGTCTTCTTATCATGTCTTATAATAAATACTTAACACTAAGAAGGTCTATTTTAATCGACCATAAGAAAGATTACATCCATTGGTAACGGGGTGTTACGTTTGCGCGAATTCGTCCTACGTTTGCGCGAGTAGATTGGATTACTTATAAAGATAACCATTTGTTGTGCAAGAAATTAACATATGAAATGACGTGTTCAATTATTAAGACCTCTGACCTTTGTTAGTCTTGTATGATTTTTAATTTTAGTTTCTTGTGTATGATTCGGAGTTTTGTATGACGTCCATTATAACTGTACTAGTATACATACTTTTTAAGGGGCCAGCTGAAGGACGCCTAAGAGTGCGGGAGTTTCTCGCTACATTGAAGACACATTGGTGGCCTTCGGCTGTTTTCTGCTCTATGGTCGGGTTGTTGTCGCTTTGACACATTCCCCATTTCCTTTCTCAATTATACATAGTTCATATAAAAATAAACAGCTGCGCCATGAGCGCATGATACGCCCGACGTCTTATGTGGAAGTCTTATGCAATAATCATAAATAGTTTATGAGAAAGTTTTAAGCAATAACCATATATTGTTTTAGAGACACGGCGGGACATGTGAAACCCCCCACCCTGGTTTTTTTTTACAAAAACTAAATATTACCAAAATAAAATTTTGAATCAAAACCAAAAAGTATACAGATCTTTAGATTAATATATCAAAGAAGTGTGTAAAGTTTTAAGCAATAATCATAACTTATTTTTGAGATACGGCGCGACATGTAAAAAACCCTCCCCTGTTTTACAAAATACTCAATAACTCAAAAATAAAATTTTGAATAATCACCAAAAAGTATACAGATCTTTAGATTAATAGAACAAAGAAGTGTGTAAAGTTTTAAGCAATAATCATAAATCGTTTTTGAGATACGGCACAACATGTAAAAAAAACTCTCCCCCTTTTTTACAAAATACTAATAACTCAAAAATGAAATTTTGAATCATCACCAAAAAGTATACAGATATTGAGATTAATATAACAAAGACATGTGTAAAGTTTTAAGCAATAATCATAAATAGTTTTTGATATATGGCCCGACATGTAAAAAAAACCCTCCCCCTTTTTTACAAAATACTCAATAACTCAAAAATGAAATTTTGAATCATCACCAAAAAGTATACAGATATTGAGATTAATATAACTAAGAAGTGTTTAAAGTTTTAAGTCATAATCAAGAATCATTTTTGAGATACAGTGTGACATGTGAAAAAAACACACCCCTGTTTTAGTTATAAAGTGCCGTAACTCAAAAAGTTTAAATCTTATTTTCACCAAAAAGTATACAGATCATTTGACCATCATAAGAAACAACTATATTAAGTTTCATGAAATTTGGATAAGTCGTTCTCAAGTTACGGTGCGACATGTTTACGCCGGACAGACGGACAGACGGACAGACGGACTGACAGACAGACAGACAGACAGACGGACGGACAAAAACTATAGAGGACTTAAATCTCAATTTGCGTTATAACCTTCATTTCTATAAATTTCAAAGTTAACAATTTTTTTTATGAAAGCCAAACAAACGTTTGCTTTTTAGTTTCAATAAGGTGTTTACAGATTCAAATAAATAATAAGTGTTCCTCTGAAAAAAATCGTTTTCTAACGAGGCACCAGACTCCTTTTAAACGCCGAAGTTCAATTATGTGATGCAATTATGCATTTTTCTTTGGTAAAACCAGGTTCTACCTTGAAAAATCTAGGACAAACCCGTGTTGTACACATTGACCAAACGGTAACCGGCCTCTTCCCTTATAACATGACCAATTTCTTTCGTTCCATACACAGAAATACAAGTATTGAGGTGTTAAGAGTGGTTAGTTATGCAATATCCGTGCAATATCTTTCTTTTCATACCTTTCTTCCCGCACAATGTGAACAATTTAATGAGATATTAAACAAATTCGAGGCAAGGTTCATTCAATTCGTCATTTTGACATGCATTTTTACTTATTTCTCCGTTAATGTAGAACGGTTGTAGAAAATATTACACCTCACAATAGAAAATAGTTATATATGTATACATATTCTCCAATATCATAAAAATAACAAATGAATAAACAGAAACCAACCTTTTCTCTATCTATTAATGTTCCGTCACCGTGTCGGATATTAGATACATGTACCATCGAGTCCAAACATTTTTTGCCGGTGTGGTTTAGACACAGTGGTCTTTCATAGGTTTATTTATATGTGTTTCAAAGGATATTCTTTACTAGCAAGAAATTCTAGCAAGAAATGCCAGCTCTTACTTTGACATTCCATAATGAAACATACAATGCATTCGTATTCTTTATGCATAAAAATAAACATTTTTTGGACAAGTTAAAAATCAAAGCTGTTGAAATTTTAAAATATTTAATTAAATAAGATAATCAATTTCTGAATCTTCCTCAGTAATCTGCCATTTTACACTATCAATCTGAAACAGATGTTTTCTCATAACCGCTAACATACGTTGTTC
This sequence comes from Mytilus galloprovincialis, assembly GCF_965363235.1. Taxonomy (NCBI): domain Eukaryota; kingdom Metazoa; phylum Mollusca; class Bivalvia; order Mytilida; family Mytilidae; genus Mytilus; species Mytilus galloprovincialis. The sequence continues at coordinate 41,508,249 of NC_134838.1, forward strand.
ACATAAAGAGTTGACGGCCGTGCACTGGAAAAGCGACGAGAGAGAAATGCCTATCATCATTGCTGGTGAATGAAGCATATGAAGGGAATATCCATCAACAGTTTCGCATCTTAGGACCTTATATTTGCCATAGAAGTTACACAGTTGCCTGTGAAATCTCTTATTATCTTCAGCAAATGTTAATATGATTTTTCGATATGTCACAATTTTGTTCTTATCAGATTTTACTCTTGCAAATTTAATAAGTGTTTGCTGCTTCTTTTTCTTTGTACTGTCTAACTTGTTTTTTACTACAGTTTTTTCACTTTTTGCTCTTTCCAGTGCTTCTAAACTAGAGTATAATTCCTCTCGAGTAGTCATGACATCATACGAACACGACGAGACAACCCTATTGAGAACTAATCCCCCTACCACTTGTGTGCTAAGACCTGCCGCCATACCAGCTATTCCGACTGGGGGGATGAAAAAAAATATGAAAGTTGAGACAATAGCAGTTGATGCTCCAGCAACAGTGGTAACTTTTCGTGCAGTAACTGCCTGGTCACGCTTACGTACTGCATCTGAGAGTGTATTTTCGGCAGCTAACAATTCCCTACGTTTTCGTCTATGCTGCTCTTCGGCATTGTCAACAGCTTTCTTTGTCCCTTCTAACTCTTTCTTAAGCTCATTCAAATTCATGTTTATTTCTTTTAACGTGTCGTCCTGTACCTTAACGTTCGCCACGCTGCGCTCGAAGTCAGAATTTATCTGTTGTAATAAAATTTCAGAGAATGTTGCCATTGCGTCAAATTCAGTTTTTGCCTTTTCAATCAAGGGGATTAAATTATTGGCTATGTATTTGTGACCATCTTGATATTTTCCACCATTTATTGCATGCAAGTGTTGTATAAACGTTGATAAAGGTTTCAGTCCTCTCAATAAAAATCTATAAACATTTTCTGAATTATATTTATATTTTTCATGTATACTCCTCTGCACTGCATGCATTTTGCCTGCAACTATAAAGGGAAACCATTACACTTTGAAATTGTATTAGTTAGTTGAGAAATTGATGCTCTTAAAGTCATATGAAACGAGTTTCTTGTAATTTTAATGTTACCAAAATTATTGAACCACCGCATGCATATTTATCAATTAATGTCAATTATTTTGAAGCTCTAACGTATTATCGACATATATTTAGTTCTTCATTCAGTGATCATTGTTGATCGCAACCTTATTAACATTGGGTGTAGAAGTTTACCGGATGGTGAAATTGACAAACAATCAATGCAGAGCGAGAAAAATAATTGAATTGGGGAATAATGTTTTTTTTATATTTTCCATGCTGTCCCATTTAATAATTAAACTTTAATTACCTCAACAGTTAATAAATGAATTGTTGTATCAAATTTCTCTTTTTAGAACTAATTATTGCTATTTAGCTTCCTATGCATGCTTGTTTTATTCTTTCTTCGCGGTTTTCTTTCGAACATGGCCAAAGTTGCAACGAGAGTTCTCACAGAAGCGCTGGATAAAATCGATACTAGTAATTTACGGGAAGACAATCATTCATTAGCAGTACAGTTAATAAATAGTTTGATATTAAATATAAGGATTTTCTTTTTAAAGTAAATTACGTACTTTTGTTGTGTAATAATTACATTAGATGTATGTTTCATTATAATACGTTATTCTGATTGGCTAACTGCACATCACGTATTATTCCTTAAGCAATTGCATAACACATAAAACTTATCATTCATGATAACACAAGGCCCCACTATAAAGTGCACATGTGAATTAAATTGAATTGATAAAATTCGTGTTTTCATGATCCTAGCTAAAAAATGTAATTATAAGTATTGAATGCTTCTTTTTGTAAACACAAACATTAAGGAATGCTTCCGCGCTTCATACAAAATGTACTTCGGTCAACGCTTTTACACCCCAATAAAGTTACAAAAATAATTATTCAATTCTTAAGTACAATTTAGCCATTCAAGTACAAAAAGTGTTACAAAATCATAATTAATCATTCAAGTAGTTTTTATAGTTTTTTTAATTTAAAGTTTTAAATGATTGTAAATGCGCAAACGAATTAAACTCTTTTGACTGATATTTTATTTTATAGAACTTAGCATGTTATTCTCTTGTACATAGTCCTTTACCTGTCGATATCTAAAAATCGCATAAACGAGCGCCTAATGGTAAAGTTTAAAACTCAAATAAAATTCCAACAATGTTAAATCTGTAAAATTGCGGAAGCAAATTTTTGTCCTTCCCTGGCCGGGATTCGAACTTATACTTCTCATACTAATGAGATATCGTGGCACCAAATCGCCTTGCACTTTGTTGGGTGCGCTATACCAATTGGCTATTTACATAGTCATTTATTAACGGCCTAGGCTCGATAAAAATCAAGCTTTTGGTGGTCGCATGTTACATATCCTCACCAGTTTTTATATAACGTCGTAACACAGTACATGATTATATATATAAGCATGAAGATAGAAAGATACAGATCAGTTGAATTGTCTATCTGAATTAATAATTTTAAAAGATCAATGTTACATCTCGTGATCAATTTATATGGCAATCGTCAATGGCAGTTACCAGGGTTCAAGAACATCAGTTTGTCGACCGGTTAGTTTTGTTAAAGTATACTTTTCACTTTTTTGTTCTTTTGGAAAACGTTGTTTGTGCTGTATTTGGAACCCTTTAACAGAACAAAATTGCATGCACAGGTATGCAGATTGCGATTTTTATCCAGCGCAATCACAGGTTTGAACGATGTTTTCGATTAAGACTTGTGTGTATATTATGTTACAGTGAATTTGTATAATCAGGGATTATGCAGAATCCCTGATTTTTCAGGGAATATGTATAATCACTAAAATCATAAGTAATTATATTTAATCCATGAAAATGACCAGTGATTTTACATAATCACAGAACATTTTAATAATTATTCTACAAATTACCTAATATGATTTCAGGGATTATGAATAATTTAATGATCATTTGTTTGATAAAAAAAAATTAATATAGACAAATAATAATTTTTTCTTTCATATTCCTTGCCAGATGAAATAATTTTGCTTTTAAATACAGAGGATGATCTAAAAGATATAACCAACACCGTGTTAGAGATAAAGTTGAAGACTTCAATATTAAATCACATTCCCTTTATAGCGATAGCTTTACATGTATGATTTGTTTATAAAAAGCCAGCGTCAAATGGATAGTTATGCTCTATTTGTACATCCACAAAGCATGTTATTTGTATTCCATGTAAAGCAAATGGTGAAAAAGATTATGGAACATCTGTTTTGTGGTTTTTTTGTTGTTAAAATGAACAAGAAGTGAGAACTTAGGCATCTAAATGTATAGAAAAACAGGCAGAACATCGGATTGACAAATAAAACAAAATTTTAGAAGAAACTTGCATTTGGTGTAATATTCTCATAGCAATTCCACAAAAGAAAGGGAAACCCAAAAAACATGATGGCAGTTGTTCCAAAAAAGTCTGAAAAGGGATATAGCCTGGTCACAACACATGGTATCTTTCTTGCTCGAACTAGTTCCAGGTTGCAAATTCCCATTTTATTTTATTTTTTGGTGGGGGAGGTACATTCAGATGTTTTTACTGAACACTTTATTTCTCTTAGGCGTGTCGTTAAAATCTGATTCGATATGTGCAGGAAATTATTTTTTTTAAATGTGGATATTGTGGTAAAAACAGATGTGAAGCATATTATTTTAATATATGAGAATAGTGTTTCACATTTTAATATAATGTGCCTGACATTTTAAAAGATTTGGGTCAGCATTTTGATATATTCATAGTGCTTAACATTTAACAATTTATGTTACTTTATAATGATGCTTTTATGTAATTTTTTAGGAATAAATTATTTTACTTTAACTGATATTCTTTATAAATAAAACTATTTCTTCATTTCAGTTATTATGTAGAATCCCTGATGTTTTTTCTAGTGATTATAAATAATCCCTGAACATTTTAGTGATTATATATAATCCCTAAACTAGCCAGTGATTCTACATAATCCCTGAAAATTTCAGGGATTCTACATAACCCCTGAAAATTTCAGGGATTCTACATAATCACTGATTATACAAATTCACTGTATCATAAAATTGAGAATGGAAATGGGGAATGTGTCAAAGAGACAACAACCCGCCCAAATAAAAAACAACAGCAGAGGGTCACCAACAGGTCTTCAATGTAGCGAGAAATTCCCGCACCCGGAGGCGTCCCTCAGCTGGCCCCTAAACAAACATATACCAGTCCAGTGATAATGAACGCCATACTAATTTCCAAATTGTACACAAGAAACTAAAATTAAAATAATACAAGACTAACAAAGGCCAGAGGCTCCTGACTTGGGACAGGCGCAAAAATGCGGCGGGGTTAAACATGTTTGTGAGATCTCAACCCTCCCCCTATACCTCTAACCAATGTAGTAAAGTAAACGCATAACAATACGCACATTAAAATTCAGTTCAAGAGAAATCCGAGTCTGATGTCAGAAGATGTAACCAAAGAAAATAAACAAAATGACAATAATACATAAATAACAACAGACTACTAGCAGTTAACTGACATGCCAGCTCCAGACTTCAATTAAACTGACTGAAAGATTATGATTTCATCATTTGAACATCAGGCACAATCCTTCCCGTTAGGGGTTTAGTATCATACCATCATAACATATATGAGAAGAACATAACCCGTGTCATGCCAACAACTGTTTTTAGAATAAATGTGTTTAGTTCCGATGCAAAGACCTTATCAGTGACTCAATATTAACGCCAAAATAGGCAATTTTTAATGACTTGACAACAGTATCGTAATTATATCCCTTCTTAATAAGTCTATTCAAAGGTTTTGTAAGTTTCTGAGGTGAATACTGACACCTTTGTGCTTTATAAAGAATATTACCATAAAAAATTGGATGTGAAATACCTGAACGTATTAGAAGTCTGCATGTTGAGCTATATTTACGAATGATGTCTTTATACCGATGATAAAATTTAGTAAATGTTTTGACTAGTTTGTGATATCGAAAACCCTGGTGTAATAATTTTTCAGTAATACATAAATTTCTCTCGTTAAAATCGAAACATTGTTACATACACGAGCGAATCGTACAAGTTGAGATATATAAACACCGTAAGATGGTGACAAGGGAACGTCACCATCTAAAAACGGATAATTAACGATAGGAAATGAAAAATCATCCCTTTTATCATAAATTTTAGTATTCAGCTTTCCATTAGTGATATAGATATCAAGATCGAGAAAAGGGCAGTGGTCATTGTTAATATTAGCTTTATTTAAAGTAAGTTCAACAGGATAAATTTCATTAATATACATACTGAAGTCGTCATTATTGAGAGCCAAAATATCATCCAAATATCTAAAAGTATTATTAAATTTGTTTATCAGATGTTGTTTCGATGGGTCTTTGCTTATTTTTGTCATAAATTGTAACTCATAACAATACAAAAACAGGTCCGCAATAAGTGGTGCACAGTTAGTCCCCATAGGAATTCCGATAATCTGACGATATACGGAATCTCCAAAGCGAACAAAAATGTTATCTAGTAAAAATTTATATATATATACAGAGACCATCTGAATATTTGTCAACGATCTTTCCCACGAGCGCACTGGATCGTTACGAGTGACGATTAATGTACAAAATAAATAGATTATATAAACGTCTAAAAAGTGTACAAAACAACACCAATAACAATTGAAGGTCTTTCCACCAAAAACAATGTAATTTAATTCGAAATTGTCAAATTAAGTTTAAAATGTCATTTCAATCGTCAAATGATAGCTTATTGTAGGCTAATTCCTAAAATATATGGTTTCTATACAATATTATTTAAAGAAGGGAGCTAATTTGTTACTTCCGGTTTGAAAAATGTTACTTCCGATACTATTTGAATATTTACTTGACACTGATTCCAAAAATATCTATTTCTATATACTTTTATATTAATAAAGTACAAAAAATAGCTACTTCCGGTTTACACAAGGTCACTTCCGGTTGTTTTTTCAAGGTTAAATGGTTTGATACCTTTTGCCAAAAGTCTCATGGCTTTATCACGTATACATATGAGGTAAAAGTAAAGGTCAAAATCTAGAACGTCAAATTCAGCTAGGACCTAGAGATCAATTTCAAGGTCATAAACCAAGGACCTCAAATCAAAAGACCAGAGGTCTTAATTATATTTGGTTAATGAGTTATATCACCATACGCGTATTTTTAAATACAAGAGGGGAGAAAACTCCCTTTTACGTTCAATGTACCCTAGCAATCAAAATTTACATGTTACGAAATGTCGCAACTAACAATTTAGTAAAAATAATTTGTCGATATCTTGTACGGTTTTTGGGAATAAGTGGAAATAAGCCAAATTGAAAAATTAGAATATGACCTTGACCTTTGACCTTGACCTAATTTTCTTTTTTTGGACCAAGGACCTTAAATCAAAAGATCCTAGGTCTCTTTCACTTATGGTTTACAAGATAGAAATGCATATCACTTATATCAAATGCATAAGGGGAAATAACTCTCATATGGAGCGTTCATATTGCTTCGGTCAAAATAGGACAAATCATGCGAAGAATATAACGAGCAATTTTTTAAAATAAATTTGTCATAATCTTTTACGGTTGCGAAGGAGAAGTGAACACAATGAAAACAGTGTTTGGGGAGATAACCCCTACAAAGAAAAGTATTCGGTTACGCAGGGTAAATTTCAAAAAGCGCATAAACTGTTCGATATCATATAGAAAAAATTTAAACCCTCCATGCAGAAGTACATACAAGTACTGTATATGGAGGAATTTTTGCGGAATGAATCTTTAGTACAGCTAAAATAAACAGTGACAATATATTTTTGCTGAAGCAAAGTTATGAGAGATCTGCACACCCTTTTAGAGAATCGTGTAGTAGTCATGTGAACGCATGAATGACCAGAGTGCTCAAATATGGTCCCGTAGAGATCGGGTATTGTCGAGTTGGTCTAGAATAATAGAAAAAAAATAGAAGTCGCAGGTTCTGGAAGCGCTTGGGCATTGGTCGAGGTAATCTGGACCACATATAAAACAGTAGGCGTTGATCGGGAAATGATCGGATATTAGTAGAGCAAAGGTCGAGATTATCGAATACTGATCGGTACCAAACTCAATCTCTACACGATCCTTTCCGGATACATTCGACCGCTCCTCGACGATTTCATGTCTCTTCTCGAATGACTTGCTTCTCGATCCTTACACGAATGTTTTTGATATATCAAAAAATTCTCGGGTAGAAAGACGGATTAATGACGAGCAAGGTACACTACCCCGAACATCTTGTCGATTGAGGCAGACCAGTCTCCCGATCACTCAACATATCTTGATCGGGCTTGATCGAGTTCATCTGATCGGTACTGTGTTTCTTATTCAAGTTAACGTTGAATGCGAATATAAAATTAAATAATTTTTTACAAACAGTCCGTAAGTTATGCCAATGGGTCTTCAATACAGTGAAACAATCCCGACCCCGGAAGTGTTCTTCAGCTAGCCCATAACTAATGTGTACACGTTTAGTGATAATGGACGGCATACGAAACTCCGAAATATATAAATGAACTAAAATTAAAAATCATACAAGACTTACAAAGGCTAGAGACTCCTGACTTTGGATAGGTATGAAACTGCGGTGGGTTTAAACATGTTTTTTGATATCTCAACACTCCCCCTATACCTCTAGCCAAGATAGAAAAAGACAACAAACAGCAATACCATCAGTAAATTTTAGTTTAGAAAGTGGCGATTAAGTGTGGAGCCGATTGGCAAGTGGAGCGAGTTGACATAGTTTTATATTTAAACATCGTGTTCGGGGGTCACAAAGGGTATATACTATATAGAAATATATAAAGTATATTAAATGGTGGTGTGGCGTTCTTAACTAGATTTTATGATTTTTCATATAATCTAGAACAGCTATGATGTAAAATGGTTATCTCATTCAGACTTGGTGTCAATGTAAGATCACCCTCTGGCCTCCGGCCATCGGGTGATCTTACACTGACACAACACGTCTTCATGGGATGACTGTGACAGATTTATTGTTACAATATAACAATGAACTTTGACTACAGAGTGTGACGAGCGGGGTTTCTGGAAAACCCTGCTTCAACAACCCGTAAACAAAGTCAATTGTTAATCATAATAATAGAAATTGATTATTTTCAAAATAGCACGAAAATAAGAAATTGCTAATAGTGTTTACTACACATTCTTTCAAGATATAAGATATTGTTAATATGAAAAAGAAGATGTGGTATAAATACCTGTAAGTCAACTATGCACAAAGGTTCAAATGAAGTGGATGTATGCAATTAAACTAGTCAATCATACGGCCTACAACAATGAGAAAACTAGTTACCATATACAACTAAGCACACCTATTTTATATGGCTTAAAAAAACACATTTTTGGAAATTCCAAAAGCGATTCTTTAAAGAAAAATGGGATTTTAACTCCTGGAACCACCCACCAGGATGTCGAGCGAGTCTGGAAGTCGGGTTTCTAATGCAGACACACCTATCCTTGAGAATGTCCAAATATGAATGTTTGTTTATTCTTATGAAGAAAGGGGTGCTTTTTTATAAAACCGTAAGATATAGAATACAGTTATGATTTAAATTTACCTTGATTAAACTGAAACAGGTACTTTTGGTTATAATATTGCCTTTATCTTTAGTTTCTTCTAACAAATCCAACGTTTGCCTCAAAATTTTGCCTGTCTTATACCCGTCTATAATGACAACAACAGACAAGGATCATGGTGTATTTTTTGTTTGTAATAAGAATACAAGAACCGATAAACCTTGGCCTGCTTGTCCATATTAGCATATGGATTTTACGGGAATATGCAAAACAGCAACTTTGACATTTGTAAAATATACTCAATTATAAACATTTGAACGAACATATAGCCAAAGAAAGGTTTCTAATAGGGTTTCATGTAAATTAAATCTTATGAATCATGGTTTGATATTGTCAATAAATATGCTATCGGTTTTTTATTCTTTCGTTAAATTATCAGTGCCTACAAACATAGGGTTAATAATCGGATGTAAGTTAGTTATACCATGGAAGTAATAAAAAAATACACGTCGGGATACGGCGTGTCTGGATAGAATCCCCTCCGGCCGACGGGGTTTCTTATCCAGACACACTAATCCTTCGGTATACAACTATTACATACCCTTATTTCTGAATCAATGATTAGTAAAGAAGGAGAGACATTTGAGCGTGTGCACTCGTGTCGTGTGATATGATTTAATTTGTTTAAATAACAAATTATTAAGATAAATCAAAAAGAAAATATATAATGAATGCCATGTCTGTTGGGATCAAAACTGTTAACAATTCAATTTCCACTCAGTTTGTGCCATGCTATATTCTAAACACTTTAGTTACATCTTTTACCTATTTATTTACATTGTCATAATTTGTTATGTTTGGATTTCAAATTTGTACTGTTTCGTTTCGTTTTCGTTGATGTTGTATCCAATTACTAACCAACTATTTTGTTGAATAAATAAGAAGAAAAGACCAAAACTCAAAGACTTAACGTTGAACACTGAACCATGAAAATTAGGTCAAGGTCAGATGACACCTGCCAGCTAGACATGTACACCTTATAATCGTTCCATACACCAAATATAGTAGACCTATTGTATACAGTATAAGAGAAACAGACCAAAACACAAAAAAATTAACTATAACCACTGGACCATGAAAATGAGGTCATGGTCAGATGACACCTGCCAGTTAGACATGTACACCTTACAGTTATTTCATACACCGAATATACTAGACCTATTGCTTATAGTATCTGAGATATGGACTTGACCACAACAACTTAACCTTGTTCATTGATTCATGAAATGAGGTCGAGGTCAATTGAAAACTGTCTTACGGGCATGAGGACCTTGCAAGGTACGCACATACCAAATATAATTATCCTATTACTTATAATGCGAATTAAACATTACAAAATAACTTTTTATTCTAGTAGTCACTGAATAATGAAAATGAGGTCATTGACATTGGACATGTGACATATGGAAAATTTGTAACATGAGACATCCATATACAAAGTATAAAGCATCCAGGTCTTCCACCTTTTAATAGAAAGCTTTTAAGAAGTTAGCTAACGCCGTCGCAGCTGTAGCCGCCACCGCCGCTGGATCACTAACCCTATGTCGAGCTATTTGCGACAAAAGTCGCAGGCTCGACAAAAATACGGGTTTCCTTATATATTGCATATGGTTTTTTTTAAGTGTAATACACATTTTACTAACCTGAAAGAAGTTGGTACGAAATGAGCTGCGTAGGACCTTATGCCATTACACGTATACATGAACATGTATAAAACTTTGATTTATTTGGGAACAGTTACAGACTTTGCATCTAGATTTTTTCAAACTGAACTAGTTCACAGATATATTGTTATTCATTTGTAATTGGTCGGTTTCTGTCGGACGCAGCTAAAATGATGGTAAAATATTGTAAAGGAGCAACTACCAAGCGACGATTGTGCATTACAAACACCACCAGCAACGTATGCAGTCGTTGTGCAAATGTTGTATTGGTTAAAAAAAAGTTCAATTGTCCTGCCAAACTCGTATTCTGCCGTCTATTAGTCGTTACAGAAACCGACCCTCATTTGACCAATAAACATTTTGCTAGCTTCTCATGTTCCGGCGTCGATGGTCATAAGCCATTCGAAACCTGATTATACGGTGCCTGTCTGTTAGGGAAGGTCCCTTGACAACACGACATGCTCTTATGTAGCCTCTATGAAGTCGTCAGATCAATGTGCGAACACTAACATGACCACCTTGAGATCAATGGTTTCTGAGCTGTGGGACAGGAGTTAATATGTTGTCTTTAGCACGATCAATAAACAGTCTGTCGTCACGATCGGTTATTAAACGGGATCTTTTGGACCTTGGTCTATCATTTTCATTTCCTGTGTCAACATGACGTTGTAAAAATCTGACAACGACGGTGTGATTATCATTAAAATGGTTACCTATGCTCCTAGTGTTCCTACAGGCCGTTTACATGTCAATTGATTGTCAACATTCAGTCACAGATAACTTATGCCTTGTCATATTTCACAGTGACTCTTTGAAGGTCAAATTTCACCAGAATGCGCGACAGTAGAAAGATGATTTGAAGGCATAAAAACAGTGTTTTCGAAAAAGTGCAGATGACCTTTAGTAAAAGTTGTTTGGCGTGTTTATCGGGGTTTTTTTTTTTTTGTCGTAAAGAATTTTCTTAGTGTATGTTATCGCCAATTCTTAACACCAAACAAACAATTTTTTTTGCAATAGTTTAAATCTAATTCGATTTATATTTCAGGGGGTGCTTAACTTTTGGCGGACTGTATATTAAAAAGTTTCGTATCCTAGGCTTCTTTCATGTTAAACGATGTCATTTCAATTAAATCGAGTGTAGATGAATTTCAGTTATCATCTTTTTTTAATTATTTAAGGAAAATATATTCATTAGCGCGAGCCTTGTAACGCCAACTTACGAAGTCGTGACAAGCTAAAACTACCATAAAAAAGCTTTACATAAGTACAAAATGTAAAAAGTTCAAAGTGTGATAATGCTTGAACAATGAATACTGCAAAAGGATGCCCAGTCGGTGATAATTTCGAGAAATGAACGATTTTCTCTTCTTTTTTTCAGGTCTCCGTGGGCTTCTGTATTTTAGTCTGAACACGTCCAAAATTTATAATTTACGTCCTTTTGTGTCAATACACCTCACTTGCGTGTGTATAACCACCAAATATAACTTCAAAGGTGTAAAATAAATATAAATACTCCATGGCAATATTAAAAAGGTACTTTTTGTGATTTATTCTAGTTCAATTGTCTCCTGCCTTCTTCCTTGGATCAAAATTGAAAACGGCTCTTTCCGTCAGATTTGAAAGGCTCAGTAACAACCATTGCGATTATGGCATACTTAAACTAACTAACCACTTAACAAAACATATATGGTACATCGCATAATTGAATTTAATCAGAAGACTTAAATTCTAATAATGTTTAAAGGGGCACTAGCTACAAGATAGATAAAAAATCTAAAATATTATTTTTTTTGCTCAATCATTACATTCATTAATGTAATGCAAAAAAGAACCAGTAGGGTTCAATTTCGTCAAAATAAGCCAAAAAACATCGAATATGAATTATTCACTTGCAAGTGAATAATTTGACCTCATTAAATTCGTATTCAAATTACCCCTTAACTTGAGATGGATAACACGTGAATTGTATGTGTATAGTTATTTAAAGGAAAAGAATTGTCAACATTGGAAGTTAAATCATTTGAATGACTGATTCGATCCCCAATAAATCATCCTGATACAGATAAAAACGACGATAAACATTCATTTTCCATCTATAATATGAAATTAAATAGACCTAGAATAATTCAACAGCACGAGTTTGCTTAATCTATTTATATATATTTTTATGTTTACATCGCTTATATTGTCATCGGATGACTTTAGAGGTCAACTCGATAATTAATTAGATGGCGTTTTGACTAAAATACACACAAAACGAAGCTACGTATTGTCATGCACGTGCCCTGTTAATTGTTTATTTTAGACTTTTAATAGTTTGGATAAATGTTTTACATTGACATAAATCAATTTAGAGAATTTAATTAAAATCATCTTTTTTTAAAATTAAAATGACAGCTAGTGCCCCTTTAAGTATAATATTATGGTTCGCAATCGAAAGTAAACAATCCCTTAAGTATGAGTAAATGTACAATAAGCTATATTTTCGTTTCAAAACATATAGGTTCAGATTAATTCATCGATGCTTTCATCGGTAAAAGCTTCCATACCAGATACCACATTCGACTGTATTTCTTTCATCTTTTCAGGTGCAATGGCTGGTATATCTTTTTCAATTTCCTGGATTTTTCTAATTCTTTCTTCAATTTGTGCGTTGAATTCTTCTTTTTCTTTCCTTACCAAAGAGATAATAGCCCTTTGTGCTTCTTCGCATCCGTTATGCAGTTCTTCTCTTTTTTGTTTTATCTCATAGTCATCTTTTTTGGGATCAAGCGCTACTAATCGCCCCAAGCAAGAAATTTGGTCCATTAAATGGTCATTTGACACCTTAACGTATGTTCCAGCAATGGTACGTACAACATGAGCAACCTGGCTGGCTTTTGATGCCTGTTCAAAAATGACATCTCTATATATATTAGATAATGTTGCATCATGATTCGTCATTTTTATATCTCGGCCCTCTGTTGCCTGGTTCACAAAATCCGTCAGAGAAGTGTGCAGACAACATTTGATTAGATTTGACAACATCTGAAAGAATCGAACAAGTTTCCCCCATTGCTCTCTAACTTCTGCTAACGCCTTTATACCTTTAACTAAAGTCTCGCGAATAGTGTCAAAATCAATCTTCTTCAAATCAAGCTTCGCCATGTCAACCAGTACGGAGTTTATCTTGTCATTAGACTTTTGTAGTTCAGATGCTGCTTTTTCCTGGCGTCGCTTGGCATCTTTCAGTAGTTCTTTCGCTAGCTCTGTTTTAAAGCGGGCATTTTCACTCGCTGTACGAATAGTTGTAGAGCTTATACTGTCTGTTGGCATTTTTGACAAGTGTGGTGATTTGTTATACAGTGGATTCTTTTGAAGGACAATGCTTGCCTCTGTATCAAGTTTTTGAGACTCGTTTAGCAGATATTCAGTGTCGGTTACAGCTTTCAAAATAACACCATCTTTATCGTCTATCTCTGTCATTGAGGTAGCTAAAGGTTTTAGAGAAGTACATACAGCAATGGTTGTATCACATATTGCTAATACTTTATCACGAACTCCACTGCTCATCTCATGTGCGACATGCTTTCTAGACATTTCTATAAATTGTTGGATAAGATCTAATTCACCTTTAGCTATCCTTCCCATATCAGGACATGCTGGACCATTGTTGTCATTGTGACAAATGACAATTGTAGCAAGAGCTTTGATCTTGTCGCAGATTATTGATACTTGTGTGTAAACCCGCTGTTCTGAGATTTGAGTATCGAGCTGCTGACTATTATACTTTGCTCTCATTCCAAGTGGCAAGGAGGCTTGAACCATAGATTTTGAAAAATTGGTTATATCACGCATTCCGTCTAAAAATGCTTCACAAACAACAATCTTAATTAACCCATTTTCTGTTGGAACACTTTGGAATGCCGATCTGAAATCTGTATGTGCTTCAGTGACTTCTTTATTCATGGTTACGAGGGTTTCTTTTGTTCTTTTTATATCTTCCATCATGGATTTTCTTTCTGTTTTGGCAACTTCAATTGCTATTTCAGTTTCTTTGGTATGTTTATCATAAACCCCTTTTGTATTAGTAGATGCCTCGAGAAGTTCCCCTGTTAATTCCATTGCGCTAACAAATCTGTCTTCAATAGCTTGTGCAAGACGTAGGCTTTCGTCAGCGATATATTGTATTTTAGACATTGAGAGTGGTAACATTTTCTTTACCTCTTCCGGTGTACCTTTCATTAAAAATTTTACAGCATGTTTTACATGATCATCAACATTACCATTATGAAGACGAATTTGATCCATATTTGTATGTGCCTCATTGAATGCACTCCATCCGGCATTGCTCACCTGAACTAATGAAGCCCGAAAAGAATTGGGATATCGTAGCAGCTTAAAACCATCCCGTGGTGGATTTTCTTGAAGACTAAAATCTGTGTCAGCTGAAATCAGTATTAGGTCTCCCAATAAGGCAATAGCACACGGAGCTGGTGTTAAGAACTGATCCCAATTACTATCCCGAGACATCATCATCAAGGCATCACTTTTCTTGTCCTCACCTTTGCATACACTATTTAAGGCTTTGTCTATTGTTGCGATTTCATCCATTTCTTATATAATCCTACAAAATAAATACATTCAGCTATACGTACGTTTACTGCATACATGTATCAGCACTTGATCCTGTTGATGAAAGATGTGCATTCTAAACCGGTGCTATTTATAACCAGATAACAGTGTCTTGTTCGTTTTCAGATTATACTTGTTTTGATTTTTCCATGATTTAAAAAATAATATGTAGGACTCTAGATAGAGATCGTATTCACGCTAATTAATTTATTTGGCTTGGCTTGGCTTGGCTTGGGTTTGTTTTTAGTCACGCTGATCTGTGATGGTTGTATTGTGACGTTGTTTTTTTATTGATAGCTACACTTTAGTGTGATGGTGTTATTGTGACGATTACTTCTTCATATCTTCGCTGAATGAGTTTGTGGTAACGCTGACGTAAAATATATTTATTGTAAGAATCAGCTTTATATGGTGTAAATAAAAAATATACACGTTTATTTTCAAACAGTCATGATAAATAGTCATACCATTTGCAGTCATAGCGATAACGCTGTAGATTACTAAACTAACGTTCATATACACTCGTTAAGAAATGTAACACCGATGACACTACTACCATCTGCAGTCTTGGCGATAACGCTGTAAATTACTAAACTAACGTTCATACACTCGTTAAGAAATGAAACCACCGAAGATACTTCATACAAATGTTATTTTTGATTGAATAACAAATCTAGTCGGCTAATTTGAATGTGAACAAGCAATAATACAGATCACTTTCAAGGGTTTTACTGCAAAAGTAGAAAACTACATCTTTCATTATAGACATAACAAAAGATGAGATGATGGGTTTGTTTCGAATGTGGCTAATTTGATATAGTTTTAGAAGAGTTATTCAATTATCAACACGTGACATAACAGAGAAAAAATTGTACAAGGAAGAACGAAACCTGCTTTAAATTAAATAACAGTAGAAGTAGTCGATGAGCTTAATCATTGCATCATAGTAAAGAAAGTATGCCTTGAAATAAAAGGATGAGATTGTGCGTGTTAATGAGATAATACTCCATTTGAGCTTTGGCTCACACCGAACAGCAAGCTATATTAAGCCCTAATATGACTAGTGTAAAACAATTCAAACAGGAAAACCAACGGCCTAAATTATATAAAGACCAGTTCGCGATCATATTCGACCACTGTTCGATCTCTACTCGTCCATACACGAAAACATATGACTACTATACGATTCTCTAAAAGTGTGTGCATATCTAATAAACTCTCATAACTCTACTTCCGCAAAAATATATTGGCAACATTATGTTTAACTGTACAAATATTCCTTCATGTACAGTACGTGTTTTTACTCTTGCAAAGAGAGGTAACATTTTAAAAGAAAGACAAAAGACACCAAAGGCACAATCAAACTCAAAGGTCGAAAACAAACCGACACAGCCATAGCGAAAAACAAAAACCGACGAGAAGACAAACAGCAGTCCCAATAGCACAGAAACCTAAAAACTTATCAAAACGTAACCCAACAAAACCAGGGATGAATTTAGGTGTTCCTGAAGGGAAGAAAATCCTGTAATTGCGGCACCGCCGGATTTTCCAAATGTGAAAGTAATTGTGCAATAACATTCATTATTAGACTGCTGATGACTTATTTTTCAAAGTTGGTTTATAAGAACATCAAGATTATATTTTACCTGTTTTATGGGGTATTTTTTGTTTTGTCTGTCCGTATTTTCCGTTTGTCCAGAAATGTTAGTAGTATAAAATAAGAAGATGCGGTACAATTGCCGATTAGACAGCTTCTCTCAGAATACAAAACGACACAGAAATTATTAATAGCAACTGTAGGTCACCTTACAGTCAATGTTTTTTTCATTCATACTTTTTGACGCAAAAAGGAAAGACAAAGACAGATATATTTTTTTTATTTAGAGCGAACTTCTTTATAACACTAACAATACAAACTATTCCGCGAACACACGTTTTAATCATTTGTTTCTAACATACTTTTGTAAAGTTTGCATAACTATACACTGGCTGCATTTGCGACCACAGTTTGACGTTCGTCGTTTGTCAGATCAAACGATGCATTTCATTCTAACTTTAACGTTAAATAAATTATCTAAACGTGTTCTTGCTTGTCATAACTCAAAACAATGTCTAAACTTACTCAAATTTAGGTGCTACCCTCCTTTCTTTCATTAAAATAACAGCTATGAAAGAAAGGAGGCTGATACCTAAATTTTTGGTTATGACAAGCAAGAACATAACTCTTTTTTTAAAATGCCTTTATCATCACTATCTTCATACATTCATCTGATTAAGATGAAGAACTGCCAATAAAATTAAAATGCACAGAGGAGCGATGTCCTCTGTGTCTATAACATCTTCTACGGAGACTTTTTCCAAGCGTAACAAAATGTGCATGCGTTTCTGGCAGTTCAAACAGGATCAGCAAACTCTGATTAAACGATGCATTTGTTTCTACATCTGTAACGTTTAAGAAACTATAACAAATGGCACACAACGTTGATCAAACTTTTGTTAGAAAGAAATGCACCCTTGATCTCCTGATAGATAGATATGTAAAGTTGTAAACAGTTTCAGAAAAGGTATCACTCCAGGGGATTGAAATTCTACTTTTGGCTAAATTTTAGGGAAATATGTGACATCTTTGTCCTCTTTTTGCAATATATTTTAGCAAATACACGCAGGTTGTTGCCAGACTGCAAAACGAAAATAAATATTTTTAACCGTTCAACTACTAGATATCAAACTTATAAAAAATACTGATTACATACTTATGCACATATATGACACAAGCAGTACGCGTTATTTGTAAAAAAAAAGCGAGGAAAATGGCGTGGTAAACATAAGTACTAATACAAAGACAAATCTCATTTTGTGGTGTCTATTCCAAACAAGAGCAATAAAACTACCGTAACATATCAGTGTCCACTATTAGGAAGTTTTTATAAGTATTGGTTCATATATATGAGTAAGTGCAAGTCTCTCATACTGCCCACACAGTGGTCTTCATGTCAGTCACTACCTCACCTAGATTTCTCGGCGCCCGTTGCTGTCTACATCATCTTGTTCGTCTTCTATGCACCCTTCAAGCTCCGTTACAGCTATTCACCTGTCTCTCTGAGCTCTTACCATCTTGCTCACAAATCCAATTGCTTTAATTCTATGTAGATATTTTAAATGTATGATTTTACTCGGAACTTCTATTGAATATAACAAAATATTCGGAGAATGTGTCCATGGGACACTGATAATGCCTTAGCTAGCATAAATAACATTATAAAGGGTCATTACTCAAGAACGGTCACCCAAATGCGCTTTTGAACTGTGTTTTTATAATAAGCATTGTGTATTAGGCGTTTCACAAAATGTGGGTGAGCCAAAATAAAATTAGAAAACGGAAGCTAATATTGTTGGGAAGTACGCATAAACCTACGGACGGACAAGGGTAACACTTAATGTCCACTCCGAAGCGGTGTGGAATAAAAAATTCGGACGTTTTTATACTAAAATTGTGAATACCCGACCAATTCCCGATTATCCCTACAACCCATATACGATCAGGTCGATCTGGTCTGGTAGAGATCAGGCTGAGCTCGTGAATAGTTTATTTGGTCTAGCTAGTTGAGTAAAGATCGTGAATTGATTTGAATTATCGAATAAGTATTCATTTTGTTGTCGAGATTGAGTCGTGATGGAGTTATTAATGAGTCGTGAATGGTCGAGGTAAGGTCGTGTACAGTCGGATAGCGGTCTGGTAGAAGTCGTAAACAGGCCCGATCAAGAATTTGGTTGAGCTTGGTCATGGAAATTTGTACAATCGGGTTAATCGAGTTGATCTGAAACTAGCTTTTAGCTAGGTTCACACTGCCGATCAGATCAACTCGATCATGCCAAATTACGTGATCGGGAGACTGGTCTGACTCAATCGACAAGAATGTTCGGGATAGTCTACCTTGCTCGTCATCGATCTGACTTTCTACCCGAGAGTTTTTGACATGTCAAACACATTCAAGTAAGGATTGAGAAGCAAGTCACTCGAGAAGAAATCGAGAATTCGTCGATTAGCGGTCGAATTGATCGGGAAAGGATCGTGTAGAGATCGAGTTTGGTCGGATTACAAAAATTTCACCGATCAGTACTCGATCATATCGACCTCTGCTCGACTTAAATCCGAGCATTTCCAGATTAACTCCACCAATGTCCAATCGCTTCCATATCGTTGCGACTTGTATATTTATTTTATCCCAGACCAACTCGACCAATACCCGATCCCTTTGCGACCACATTTGACCACTCTTCGATCTCTACTCGGCCATACACGAGAACACATGACTGCTACACGATTCTCTAAAAGTATGTGCAGATCTGATTAACTCACATTACTCGGCTTCCGCAAAAATATATTCGAAACATTTTTTTTTACTGTACAAAATTCCGCCATTTACAGTACGTGTCTTTAATTTTGCAAGGAGAGGTTATATTTTAAAGAGAGACAAAAGACACCAAGGAACAATCAAACTGAAAGGTCTAAAACGAACAGACACAGCCATAGCGAAACGGTAACCAACGGGAAGACAAACAGCAGTCCACATAACATAGAAAACTAAAAATTAGCAACACGTAACCCAACAAAACCTGGGATGATCTCAGATGTTCCGGAAAGGAAGAAATTGTAATTTTGGCTTCGGCAGATTTTTCAAATATAAAAGTAATTGCGCAATAATTTTAATTGTTAGACTACTGATGACTAAGTTATCTTTCAAAGTTGGTTTATAAGAAAATCAAAATTATATTTTACCTGTTTTATGGGCTATTTTCTGATTTGTCTGTCCGTATTTTCCGTTTGTCCAGAAACGTTTGTAGCATAAAAAAGAAGATGTTGTACTTTTGCCAATGAGACAGCACTTCACAGAATACCAAATGACACAAAAACTATCAATAACAACTATAGGTCACCTTACAATAAACATCGAACTTTTTGACGTAATTTCACACAAAAATGAGACGAAAGACAATTTTTTTTTATTTGAGCGAATTTCTTTTTAACAGTAACGATACAAACTGTTCAGCGAGCACCGTTTTGATCATTTGTTTCTAACATACTTTCGCAAGTTTCCATAAACTTTGAAAAACTATACACTCGATGCAAATGCGTCTACAGTTTGTCGTTCGTCGTTTGTTGGTTCAAACGATGCATTTATTCCTAACTTTAACATTAAATCAATTATCTTAACGTGTTCTTGCTTGTCATAACTCAAAAAATTGTCTAAAATTACTCAAAATTTCAATCCCCTCTAACCAACCGATGCATTTGTCTCTACCTCTGTAACGTTTAACAAACTATAACAAACGGCACACAACCTTTACCAAACTTTGGTCAGAAAGAAATGCACTCTTGATCTCTTGATAGATATTTGAAAAGTTGTAAACTTTTTTAGAAAAGGTATCACTTCAGGGGATTGAAATTCTACTTTGGGTCAAATTTCGGAGAAATATGTGAAATCTTTTCCCTCTTTTTGCAATATTTTTTTGGCAAATCCACCATACAGCAAAACGACAATTAATATATTTTTAAAACCATTCAACTACTGGATATTAAATCTATGAAAAATATTGATAACATACTTTTGCACATATATTTGACAAACCGTACGCTTTTATTTGTAAGACAGCAAGGAAATGGGGATGGTAAAGTTTATGTAATTTGCTATCTAACATAAGTACTAATCCAGTGACAAATCTCATTATGTGGTGTCATTACCAAAAAAGAGCATTAAAACATATCAGTGTCCACTGTGAGGAAGTTTTTATTAGAATTGGGTTCCTCTTTATTGAGTTATTGCAAGTCTCTCAAACTGCCCACAGTGGTCGTCGTGTCAGCCAGTGCCTCACCTTTTCTCGGCTCCTGTTGATGTCTACACCATCTTCGTCGTCTTCTATGCACTCTGCAAGCTCTGTCACAGCTATAAACCTGTCTCTCTGGGCTCTTACCACCTTGCCCACATATCAAGCTGCTTTATTTCTATGTAGATATTTTAAATGTGTGATTTTACTCGGAGCTTCTACTGAATATAACCAAATAAACGGAGAATGTGTCCATTGGACATCAATAATGCCCCAGATAGCATATATAACATTATAAAGGGTCATGTTGGAACGTATGTGCTTACGGACGGACAATGGCCACGTCCCGATTATCCCTACGACCCATATACGAGATCAGGCTAAGATCGTGAATAGTTGATTTGGTCTGGTAGTCGAGTAAAGATCGTGTAACGTCTAGAATT
Source organism: Mytilus galloprovincialis (assembly GCF_965363235.1). NCBI lineage: Eukaryota > Metazoa > Mollusca > Bivalvia > Mytilida > Mytilidae > Mytilus > Mytilus galloprovincialis. Next base: position 41,529,533 of record NC_134838.1, read on the forward strand.
GATCGGAATTATCGAATAAGTATTCATTTTGTTGTCGGGATAGAGTCGTGATAGCGTAATTAAGGAGTCGTGAATGGTCGCGTTAAGGTTGTGTACAGTCGGAAGTCGGTCGGGAAGAAGTCGTAAAAACAGGCACGATCAAGAACTTGGTTGAGCTTGGTCGTGGAAATTTGTACAATTGGGATCATCGAGTTGATCTGATCGGCAGTGTGAACCTAGCTTTAGATAAAATATAGAAGTCGCAGTGATCTGGTAGCGATCAGGCATTGGTAGCGTTAATCTGGAAATGATCGGACATTAGTCGAGCAAAGGTCGAGATGATCGAGTACTGATCGGTAAAAGTTTGGTATTCCGACCAAACACGATCCTTTTCTGATCAATTCAACCGCTACTCGACGAACTCTCGATCTCTTGTCGAGTGACTGGCTTCTCGATTCTTACTCGAATTTTTTTGACATGTTAAAATTCTTGGGTAGAAAGTCAGATGTATGACGACCAAGGGAGACCACCCCGAAAATTTTTTTCTTAACAACATAAATAAATATTTATTCCAAATATTGGCTTGCTACAATATCATTCAGGAGTCCAAGCTCCTCCTGATGTTCCCTGTTACAATCCACTAATCACTCAGGCTAGTGATTAGTTGTAAAATACATAAAATTATTACATTTTTTACATCATATATATATTAAATAATATCACTTAATATGACTATTCATATGTGTTCTAATAGTTGCTAAAACATTACTTTTAATTTTCAAACATACTCTTCTATTGAACTCATTGAGAAAAATTGAGAAAACGTTGACATTTTTTGTCTTTTGATCAGATATGTAGTAGGCTTTGTAAATTGAAAAACCCACAATTGTTAAAAAATAGTTTAAGTCAAAATATTCTTCCTGAGAAGTTTTATATCCAAATACTAAGTGTCTTAGTTTTATCTTAAAAGTTATTTTACTGTTCTTCAAAACTTCATTTATTTTATTCCAAAAACGTTTTAAATTTGGACACAGTATAAAGAAGTGATCATAATCTTCTTCTTGTGTACAAAAATTACAAGAACTATTGTTTACAATTTTCCACCTGCATAAAATTTCTTTGTAGGTAGAATATGTTGTAGCAATTTCCATCGAAAAATTCTAAGTTTATTTTCTTTTAAATATCTGAATAAAAATTTATATAGATAGTTTTTATCACTACCACCCCGAACATGCTTGTCGATTGGGTCAGACCAGTCTCCCGATCGGTTTATTTGTCTTCATCAGACTAGATCAAGTTAATATGATCTGCAGTGTGAACCTAGCTTATGTCAACAAACCACAACATAGAAAACTAAACACTTAGCAACACGAAACCCAACAAAACCTTGGATGATCGTGGGTGTTCCGGAATGGATTAAATCCTGCCTACAGAGTTTTTTCAGATATGAAAGTAATTGTGCATTAAATGTCATTATTAGACCACTGATGACTAATTTAGCTTTCAAAGTTAGTTTTTAAGAACATCGATATTATATTTAAATGTTTTATGGGCTATTTTTTGTTTCTACTGTCCTTATTTTCCGTATGTCCTGCAATTTTTGTAGAATTAAAATAAGAAGATGTGGTATAATTGCCAATGAAATACTCTCCACAGGACACCAAATGACACAGAAGCAAACAACTATATCTCACCATACGGTCGAATGTTTACAAACACTTTTTCATACAAACGTTTTGACGCAAATTTACACAAAAATGAGACGAAAGACAAATTATTTGTATTTGATTTCTTGGAAGATATACATGTATGTAAACAGTTTCTGAAACGTTTCAGTCTTAGGAATTGAAATTCTATTTTTGGTAAAAAATTTGGAAAATATGTGACATCTTTATTCTCTTTTTGAAATATTTGTTAGAAAAAACAAGCCTTTTGTTGCCATGGACACTCCAAAAAGAAATATCTTTAACCACTTAACAACTATGCACCTGTTGCTGTCTACGCCTTCGTCTTCGTCTTCCACGATTATTCCAAGCTCCGTCCCGGCAACAAACCTGTCTCTTTGAGCTTTAACCACCTTCTCCCATTATCCAACTGCTTTATTTCCATGTAGGTATTTTAAATGACTGATTTTACTGAGACCTTCTGTGAACTACTGAATCCAATCAAATAAACAGGGATGTTTCCATTGGACACAGATAATTTCCCAGCTTGCATATAACGTTATAAAGATTCATTACCCAAGAACGGTAAAAGTGACGCTACCCAAATTTGCACTTGATCTGTCTTTTGCGGTAATAAGCATTGTTTATACGTTTCTTAACATTTGGTTGAGACAAAATAAAATTAATTTTAGAGAACGGAGACTATTGTTTGGATGTACGTACGTACTTACGGACGGACAAGGGTAACACTAAATGCCCCGTCCATTGTAGTGGATTATATAAAAAAAAAATGCAGACCCTTTTGTACTGAATTTGTGCATACCCGACCAATTTCTGACAATCGTTGATTTGGTCTAGCTAGTCGAGTGAAGATAGTGTAAAGATCGTGAGTTGGTCGGAAGTATCGAATATGTATTCAATTAGTAGTCGGATTGGAGGCGTGATGGAGTCATTAATGAGTAGTGAATGGCTAGGTTAAGGTCGTGTAGAGTTGGATAGCAGTCGGGTAGAAGTCGTAAACAGACCCGATCAAGAGTTTGGTTAAGCTGGGGTCCCACATTCACGATTTTTTTCTTCCGTCCTTGTTAGGAACAGTCCCGATAATAATGCATTAAAAGTCTGATCAAGATCTTGTAAATTGTGGCTTGAAATTCAAACTGTTAATTAAATTTGTGAAAACATTTAGGGGCAACATCAAAAGATCAATGTAGGATAAAAAAAAAACTTAATTCGAATAGTTGGGGAGGGGGTGGGGGTAAAATTGTTACGTTTTGTTTATCAAAAATCGATTTTACATGTATCCATATCGGTCAATCAATTTTTCCCAAATTAAGTTAAGAGGTGGGTTGGGGGTCAGTAAAAAAACTATGTGAATTAAGTTTTTTATCCTGCAGTGAACTTTTGATTTCAAACCTTATTTAATCACGACAACAATCAGATATTGTTCGGAAAGCGTCCAAATTCAGACGTTTCAATCCGAATTTGTCCCGATTATCCCGCTCTAAATACGCATCTTTTCCATGGTTAAAATGACAGAATCTATCCCGAAAGGGTCGATCCGACAGACATCAGACAGTGAACCGACGCTGACGGAAGATATTCGTTAGAAATTCTGAGTTCTGTTTTTGTCGGGACTTTGATGAGGGTATTATTTCCGAATTTTGTATTGTCAGACACGGTTAGCATTCAGAATGCAATTTGGACTCAATCGACAACAAAAATGCAATGACAAATCTCTCCAGATCATACCCGTCCATGACAGGACACCGTCCAGAAAACAGAGAACTTGGTTACGAGTTTGATCCGATACAGCAGAATCTGTCATGTATGATCACGATTGTAATCCGAGTAGACACAATTGGATGAGATTCCCATGAATGTTACGGCACGAACCTAACTATCGGGGGTGCTTTGTCGACTTCTCCGATCCATAGGCATCTGTTACGAACGTATAGTACAGCGTTCTGGCAATAAAAGGACATTCTAGATCATTGAGGATAGTAATCCGACCGTTTTACTTTTCGTGTCTTAGAGCTGTCTGATCTCAAACGGGAGTAATAATCGTCACTGTGTGAACGCTGCATTACGTTTGGTCGTGAAGATTTGGACAATCGGAATCAACCAGTTGATCTGATCGGCAGTATGAACCTATCAATAAAGCTAGGTTATGGCAGTAAAAATCTTGAATATGTAAACCCAGGTTGAAGGCTTCATGAACTTTACTAAATTAGCAATGCCAACAAATACATATGCGATCTTAATCAAAGAGCTTCCCTTTGAATAACTTTAAATGATGGGTCTATATTTTACAAAACCACAACGATCTTCCGTAGACAAAGATTTAATGGTTACATGCTAACGGCAAACTTAATAGGGACTAATGAGAGATATATTCATGTTTCACTGGAATGTCATATTTCAAATTAAGCAGTTCATTTCCTAATAAGACCTTTCGTAGATATTTTGTATTTTATTGAAATTTCAACGGATAAGTATCCTATATGTTTGGTAAACCTATACATAGAGCAGGTCACTTCTTTTACCCTTGAATTCTAAAGCTATAATTTATATTAATCAAATAACATCAGATTACATGTCGTCTGCACGTTTATATCAAACTAAGATTTCATAAAATAACGACAGACCAATTAGAAGGAGAAAAGGTAATTGTAAGGCCTCAGTTTAAGGTATCACAGTGCAAAACAAGACATTACAAAAGAAATATTTTTAACATTCGTATTAATAAGACAACAACAGTTTACTAATGTCAAAGTCCAAATAAGGCATTATAGACACATTTGTTATTATGTAAAACCGAACTGAAGGAACTGTACGATCTCATGAAGAGCAAAGACACGGAATTCGAAAGGATAAGCGTCTTATTCTAAGCAGATAACAATATCAGAAAGCGAATACACACCAAGTCAAAAAGTCAAATTTGAGCATAAGACACACTATGTAACTTACAAATCAGACGAATGTTATGATATCTTGAAAAATCGTATGAAATACGCGAACTTTAGATTAATCTTGAAAAATAGAAGATGCAGTTATTGCACAATCATAAATAAATCCCCACTTATTAAAAACATGAAAACAACATGATAAAAAAAAATGCATGCATCCGAAGCACTTTACTCGATTTACCTCTATGAAAAACGCTAAAAGTCGACTATTTGAAAACCAAGGATGAATAACACCAAAACAGTTGAAGAACTGTATATCTAAATAGAACCTAAAAAAAGGTGACCAAATCCATTTTGGGTAAACTTTGCCATAGGTATTTCAAAATTAATTTTCTTTTTAATTTCCAAGTTTCCAAAGGACACTTGTAGAAAGGTATGTTATAAATCATGTCGGTACCGAATACTGACTACTGGCTGGTGATACCCTTTGGAACTGATAATCAACCAGCAGAGGTATCGATCATTACTGTAAAAAATGTAACAGCACGTGATACATTCATTGGCGGATCCAGGGTGGGGGTTCCGGTGGTTAGAACCCCCTTTTTTTGGCCGATCAATGCATTTGAATTGGGACATAAAGGTGGACCCCTCTTTTTGTCCTGGGTTGGGACCCCCCCCTTTTTTTAAATGACTGGATCCGCCCGTGTACATGGCATGGAGCCGAATTGCTTTTCTTGATTGACCTTCATTAGAAACGCTTAAAGCCGAATATTTGAAAGCCAAATAAACCGATAGAATATAATATCTATACCAATATAAGAAAAAAATAAGTGTCAATTCTTTATGTGTGCAATTTAAATCCGTACAAATAAGATTTTGTAAAATTCTGTTAAATAACAGACCTCGCCCCACAATTTATCAAAATGGTTCGTTTATAACTACACCTGTATTTGTTGTCATTATAGCATTTATCATTGAAATAGTTCAAATTGAGTGGGATAACTATTTATATAGCAGTAGTTATAATATATATATATAAGACTCTTAAAAATTCAATAGTCTGTCCTAAATTGAGGTTAATTATATAGCCTTCCAAATACCGTTTCGATCCCTTATATCACTTAAGAGACATTAATTGTAAAAATCCGGATATGGTGAAAAATATTTTGCACTTAATGTTTGCGGTGTATTATCTTCTCCGCAAGTTTATTGTTTTCTATTTTGTATTTATTTAAATTAATATAAAGATCCACTTTGTTACATCTTGAGAACAATTTATTTGGCAATCGTCAATGGCAGTCGGCAGGGTTTAAGAACATCAGTTGTTCGATCTGTTAGTCAAATGCGTTTTGTTAAAATAAAGATTTCACTTTTATGGTCTTTTGAAACTGTTGATTATGCTGTATTTAGACCCCTGTAACAAGAAATTTATTTTACTTGCACACGTATAAAAATTGCGGTTTTTATCCAACGCAATCAAATATAGGTGTGAACGTTGTTTTCAAGTTAGACTTGGTAATACATATATGTGTATATACAAATATGATTTTATATTATTAAAATAGTTCATATTTTCCAACTGCATTCAAGTAGTAATTATACATACTAATTTATAAATATATTATTTATACAACTCTGTATTTATTTTACCACATTTCTATTTCACTGATTGTTCTATGGATTCCGAAAATTATCCGCCAATCCAAAATTTAAAACATTATGATACTATTGTAAGATGCTAAATTAAAGGACGGTATATTCATGTGAATTTATCTATAGAAGATTTTGATATCTTTCCCATCTAAGAGAAAACAAGGTTTCTTGTGGAAAGTTGTTTCATTGACAATCATACCACATCTTCTTTTAATAAAAAGAGCGTATTACAAGTAATAAGACGTTCATAACGCCATTTTTATTGATTGTGGTGCGGACTCTGTTATTTAACAAAATTGAACTATTTCATAGGTGTCGTTTATAAATGAACCATTTTTATTTATTGTGGTGCGGACTCTGATATTTTACAAAATTACCAATAACTAGTAACTGTACCCTAGTTTTAAAGTACTTTATTTATTACAAATTTGCATTCATTTAGGTTTCATGACCTTTACTAAATCAACAATGCCAATAAATGTATATGATTTCTTGATCATAGAGTTTCCACTTGAATTATTTTAAATGCTGTGCCTGTATTTAATATAACCGTAACGATCTCCCGCAGACGAATAACACTTGCTTTCCCGCGAATGGAAAGCCTTTTCTTTTCTTAAAAGCGATTAACTATCAGTGAGCATCTTTGATGTAATAGGGAGATTTTTAAATCGCTGGATGTCATTTGAAAGTCAAACATATCACATTTTAATCAAATATTCTGTAGATATTTGTGCATTTTATTGGCAAGTCACTGGATAGGTATGTAATATGTTGAATAAAACATATAACAGAATATAAAATATGTCACTTCTTTAAATCCAAAAAAAAATAATATATATATTAATCAAATAGCATCCATTACAGGATCGCAAGTCCTTAATGAGTCCGGCAAGGGCTAATTTTGAGCTGAAATTTAAAGAACGTCTGAAGAAATTTCACATTTTTTAAACAATGTCCGCTTCATTCGTTACAATTAGTGGATGGACAAGATTTGAACGGATTTGGTCATTAAAGACGCTCAAATTTTAGCTTCCATATAAAAAGAAAACTATCAAAAATGTCATTTAACGTCAAACAAACAAACAGATAATCGTTTGCCAATAACGGCACATAAATGAGCGGAATAGTTACAATATAATTTTCAAACAAAATAAATATAAGAATTAATCAATAATAAGTTAAACAAAGTACATTACATGATCAATTTTGATTAACACATAATATTAAAATAACTGAAATAAGTAAAAAGTCCCATAACAGATAGTTTTGTCTAAAATATTATTGACCGCATTTGTGTTCAGTCTCAACCTTCACATATATGATATGTATTATGATCAAATGCAACCTGTAAATAAATATGTAGAATGACTTAAAGTGCAATTAGTTATCAAAGGTACAAGGATTATAATTTAGTACGCCATACGCGCGTTTCGTCTACATAAGACTCATCAGTGACGCTCATATCAAAATATTTATAAAGCCAAAGAAGTACAAAGTTGAAGAACAATAAAGATCCAAATTTCCAAAAAGTTGTGCCAAATACGGCTTAGGTAATCTTTGCCTGGGATAAGTAAATCCTTAGTTTTTCGAAAATTACAAAGTTTGGTAAACAGGAAATTTAAAAAAATGACCACATTATTGATATTCATGTCAACACTCAAATGTTGACTACTGGTCTGGTGATACCCTAGGGGACGAAACGTCCACCAGCAGTGGCATCGACCCAGTGGTGTCAAAGGCACAAGAACTTCCATTTTAGAAAAAAAATATTATAAAACGTGCCATGTTATAAGAAACCCAAATTGTTCCCTTTAAACAAACACTCAAAAGGACCCAATTAACGTACACGAATGAAAACTCTTAAACTGAAGGTTATTCTGTTACCTGTACGCTTTAAATTCGGATAATATCTCATAGTAAAGTAAATTTGATTGAGGCGACAAACGTGTCTACTTTAATTCATAAGAACATAATGTTGTAATAACAAATTTGGGCATTATTCTCCAGTTTTAAAACTTCTGAAACCTTCCTTAAAGAAATAAATCATTCCTTCCCGGATCCCAAAAACTTGTTCGCCTTTTCTTTTATCAGAAACTGTGAAATCTTCCAAAATGCAGTTGTTTTGAATGATTGTCATTAATACTTCAATACGAAGAAAAAATATTGGTTGAATTTCCTTTTTATTTTAACTCTTTCAGTGCCAGGAAATATTCCGTAATTTTCCGTACACTGCCAAGCTTTTTTTTAAGTACACAAGAATATTTGCCGTCATGACGATAACAATAACATCGCGTCATCAGATTTTGAGTAAAAGGGTACAACGTCTTATGGTGATTGAACGGCAATCATTTTTGAAAAGTCATGATTCCGTATGCGTAGTAAAAAAAAATCGGTAATACTTTACTAAAAATTATTCACAAAAAAATTTCCATAGCTAAATATGTAGGTTATGTTTGAATTATGTATTTCTATTTATATTGTCAGAGATAGTTCCACGGCGTTCAAACAAACAGTGTATATCATAACACATCCCCTTACGTTGCAAGCACTTAAGGTGGGGTCGGAGGGTTCCTGATCCCGAAATCCTGGGCAAAAAAACACGAAATCCCGAGGTCCCGAATTTGAAGAAATTTAAATTCCGACATCCCCAAATTTGAAAAAAGGTATTCCCGGATCCCGAAAGCTTCAATCCCGAAATCCCGAGCTTAAAAACAACCGATCCCGACGTACCGAAAAAGGTTCTGTCCCGAGTACTGCTGCTTAAATGTTAAAAAGTAAAGACGAAAACAGAGGCGGATCAAGACTTTTCATAAGTGGGTGCCTTCTGGATGCCCGGCTAACAGGGCCCGGCCCTGCTCCCGTCATGCTTTAGTGATTCCTTTTATAACCAACCAAATGTTTTCTACAAAAGGGACAAAAGTCCCCCCTCCCCCTTCCTAAATCCGCATCTGGAAAAAGTAATTGCATAAAAAGAGCAATATATGTAACTAAAAAAATAAACATAGTAACTTGAAAAGGTTATACTGTGGGATAGTTTTTTTACCGCCTGCTTTTATCTTTTTCCAACAATTTCCCAAAAACATGTATTTTTCAGAAAAGTTTTTAACCCTTATAAAAAATGTAAAACTCAAAACTTTTATCTTTAATTCGTGCTGCAAGAAATCGTTTCAATACAATTTCGTTTGTGAAAAATAGAGAGTGGCAAAAGCATGAGAACTGAAAATCGTATTTTTTCACTCGACAGTCTTTATTTTATTCTCTACAGCGGAGATTTCTTTTGATTTTAAATGCATATATATATATATATATATCACGCCTGGTAAACCATCTAATCTCAACCAAATGGTTGAGACGGAAAAAAGTATTCTGGCACTTCCTGTTGAGCTTTTCTGGTTCAAATTATCCAAAATAAACACCGCGTAGGTCGACTTTTCATCAATTTACTACATATCAATGCGTTTTTGGTAAAATAGGAGAATGTCATGTCATAGATATTGGAAATCGTGTATAACACGGACCAATATGATTTCAAATGACATCCAAAGATTTTTCTCCAGCAGATAAATTTGGCCAGTGCAGTCAGCTATTGACAAAATGACAGTGATATCATTGATAAACTAACGTATATATCAGTAAATTAGTATTTTTCTAAAACCTCATAAACATAAAATTACAGTTTGTTCCTTTTCTTTACTGATATAATTTCATTAAGCTAAATATGTCATGTTGAGATTTTCTGGTATCGGTTGTGATATTCTGGAACAATGTTGAGATCTTCTGGTGAATGAAATTTTCAACTAGCTTAGTATCAATTACATATACAACCGTCAAAATTCATAAACTTGCCGTAAATTGTTTGACATTTCAACTGTCATTTTAATTTTGTCTGTAATTGTGACAGCAGCTTCTAACGAGACCTTTGGTTGAAAGAGTCTTAATAGTAAATAGCTGTGGTTTTTTTTAAGTATTTAAGTTCAAGATTAATAGTCTTGCGTTTGAGATGCAGTTTTGCACAGAAGGTATAAAGTCAAAAAGGTTGTAATTGACATCTCCAGGGCTAGAATCTATTCATACCAATTGAAAACAATAGCGTAAGAAAAAAAACAATTATTGATATGTTAGTTTTCTTTAGTATCACGAATATTTTTGGCTCAACTTTTAAATCATGATCAGGCAAAGTTATTGGCTTTTTATTCTAACATTTGTTTTCTTATTCCTTTTCCATCCCTACCATTTCTCGGCATATAACACGTCCGTTTTATTTGATCATTACATGTCGGACACCTAACGAATGAAAATTTTGTTACTTAAAACATTTTTTTATCCTTTCGGTGTCCGTTCGAACTATCTGCTTTGTTATTTTTTACTTTGAGGTTTCATATGACTTTAAATGTGTATTACTTCAAAGAGGTTGTAGATGTGTAGTATTTCAAATAGGTTGTCTATTGTGTAGTATTTTAAATATGTATTTATTCAGAGTTTTGGTGTTTTTACCTAGAACATTCTCATCAGTAATTAACAAAAATCACTTCTGTTATATGTTTTTAATGTAAAATCTTGATGAATTGTTGATTTACAAAAGTCAAGTATACAGAAAGTTCTGTTAAAAATATTTTTCTGCCCATCCCATGTAAAGGGCCTGTTTTATTTGTTATTGATTTTCATATTTGTTTTTAGTAAATTGTATAAATACTGATTAAGCAGTTATTTTTTTCTTTAAATTGTTATACATTGAACAAACTCAATCTACATTTGGTAGTTTGTGTGGTTAACGTTTTTTCCCCAACTTTTATTTTTGTTTACTTAATACAAGAAATAATTGTAACAAGGGGCTGTTATGAAGACTCCAAAACAAAGCTCCCATTATAATTTCCATGGTCGCCTGATATTGGGCAAGTCCAGTTCAAATTGGTTTGGTCTATTAAGTAATATGCATAAGTGACGCCTATAGTTAAACCCTGTATATTTCATACAAATCGTCTTGAAATGATAAACAGGAATAAATATGGTTTAGGAGTGTGGATCTGGACCGTTTACAAAAAGGGTGGGTTGGTGTCACATGGTGACTTTGGTTACTCACATATATGTTGTTATTTTGGTTGTTAATTCTATTTCAATTTGCAGAGCGTCAGTATCTTATAAATGCTATATTCTGCAGACTTCAGTGTATAATACATGTCTACATTTTACATCTAATTAATTAGGTAGTGTCCACTATTTACTTTGGCATTTACCTGTAAACTTGTCGAACGGGTTGAGTAACATGTGATACCTGTATTTGATGAGCTGACTATTCACTCTCAGGTAACACCTTAACGAGTCAAGGGGTGGCCAGATATGTTTTGTATAAAGTTAGTTTGCAATGTGGCGTGGACTCACACACTGGATTTCTGAGGTAGGACTCTATTTATTCTTATTTATTTAATCATTATTCGTTCTAAAGTGTTCAGTTTTCTGCAACAACGCAAATATAGAATAATTATTTAAATTGTAATTGTAATTTTTGACATTGCTATTTTGTAAATGTCACAAGTTAATTAATGTTCATTATAATGAAAGTTTAACACGGTTATATGTTTTCGGTTGTAGTAAATATTCGAGTGTCGAAATCGTTTGGTATTTTAGGAACGTTTGTGTACGATAATGCAATGATGTATGTATCTCCATAAGTATGTAAAGTAATATGCAACGTATAAGCATAAATGTATATTCAGCGTTAAAAGCTGTATATTGTGTGTAGTAATTGTATAATGGTAGTATACAATAAAGTCAATTATGTGACTTGTAAAGTAAGGCATTATACGATATGCCGTAGCTTGTATTGTGTAAAGTAAGGCATTATACGATATGCCGTAATTATTTGAGTATATGTAATGCATTATTCAATATGCTGTAATATTCTATAGATTGAACATAAGTAGTCGTACTGAATACAAGTTCAAACTTTGAAGAGCTGATAAAAAATCTATATTTTTGAAAAAACTGCAAAATTCCGGAAATCAAGTTTTATACATTTATTTGCTTATTGAGAATAAACAAGTAACAGTCAAGACTTTATTTATGCTGCAAATTAAAATTGAGATTAGGGACTAGAACATACAAGCGCTAAAAGTTTTGACAAGTTATAAAAATAAACACTTTTTTCGAAAAACATTAATCCAACACGTTTGAGTAAATTGAAATTGGACAAGTATCGAGGAATCGTCAAAATTGTACGTGTACGTTTCATTTCACTGTTTGAATATATTGATAACATTTCTAAAATGGATTAAATGTAATGCGATAAGTTAAAAATGCACATTTGAACTCGAAATATTAAACAAATTAACACTGAATAGTTATCAAAAGTACCAGGATTATAATTTAGTACGCCAGGTATTTTTAATAAATACCAGGTCAGATATTGAAGAGCTGATAAAAACTAATACTTTTGAAAAAAAAAATGGAAAAATTCCTGAAGGAAACCAGTCGTGCAAACCCTCATAGATTACCTTAGCTGTATTTGGCAACACTTTTAGGAATTTTGGATCTCAATGCTTTTCAACTTCGTACTTTATTTGGCTTTTGTTTTTCTTTTTAACTTTTTTGGATTCGAGCGTCACTGATGAGTCTTTTGTAGACAAAACGCGCGTCTGGCGTATATATAAAATTTAGTCCTGGTATCTATGATGAGTTTATATACATAATCAATGTAGCTTAGTCTCACTATAAAATTGAGAACGGAAATTGGAAGTATGTCAAAGAGACAACAACGCGACCATAGTAGAGCCGATCGTATATTAGTACAAAGGAATTCACTAAAGTGAACGAGTTAGTTATATGTATAAAACTAATTAATTACAACTTTTCTTTTCGCTAATTGAGATTAAGCGATTAACAGTCAAGACGTTTACGTTTCATTTCACTGTAGGTGTAATACCACCATTGAGTTTCCCCTATTAGTCTTTGTTAAATTTGCACTTTTCAAAAAGATGTGCAGAATTTATCACTGTTTCAAATAAAGAAATACTTGGCATGAGTAAAGTTTTATCCTGTCCGGTACTATAGAAAAAAAATCAAATAACATCACTGGAAGTTAACCAATTAAATGTCTCCCCTTATTTAATATGTGTACAAGGTTTAGTAACCATGTAACCTCAAGTTTACAAAATATTCTATAGAAATCCCAAATAAAAAAATAATGGTGCTTTGAAATACCCAAGACATTTATTTATGACACAGAAAAGTTTTACTGCAATAAATGTAGGATTAAATACCTACAACTGTCAAATTCAAGGGGGGGAAATTTCGACCTTTTTTCGTATACAACCGGATGTGACGTACCATGATTTGGTTGTATTACACCTGTATGCATATATTTGTAGCTACATCAACATTTTATAAGGGAACACAATTCAACGTGACATTCAACAGAACTTCATATTCCCCTTTAAGGATCGGGACTACCTCGTTTGACGTTTCGCACGGTTAATGAATATGTTGTTTCGATTTTTTTTTATTAGCGATAGAGTCATTCTTGTGTTCAAAATTTTTTCAGAGATAAAAACAATTCAGAGAAAAAACTCGTCAGACTAGAATAAATAGTTAATATTAAATCGGTATTATTTATTAATGTTTATAACTTGTTTAGCTATTAACGCAAGCGAATTAGAAAATTGTATTTAAATTAATTTTTTATGTTCAGAAAGTAAAAAAAGTAAAGGATGTTAAAACATTCATTTTCCTTGGGAAAGGAAGATACGAAAATGTATTCACCAATGAAAAATCATATTTCCCTCGGCATCTGTGTTCGAGAATAATTTTTTTCTTGGATGAAACCATCTTCATTTTCCAAAAATTCCGAAACTATCTAATAAAAATCAAAATCAGTAGATGTTTTAACCCAAAAGAAGTCACTTCTAATGCATACATCTTGTCGTAACTTATAACTTTATATGCCAGTCTAATACTTTGGAGGAATTTATTTCGTGAGAAGCGTTTATTTTTTACTTTTTAATATACTGATAACATTCGACGAAGGAAAATATTTAATTTTACTTTACGCAACTTAAACCTCTATTTTTCTCAAAATTAAAAAAAAACAACATTTTAATCAACATTTTGTCCTTTCAAAAAAAAAGGGAGACCTCTATATTTGTTTTTATGTCAACGTTATGAATCTTGCACAGCTTTAAAAGCATAATAAATGTGATAAAATGAAAAATAAATTTATAAAGAACAAAAAGAGATTACAAACAAAAAATGATAATGTTCATATTACGATTCTATGTATGTTACCTGACAGTTATTCTTCCAAGTTTGAGCCACCAAGTCTGTCAATCACTAGTTATTTAACCACATCCGATCAGAATAAGAACTGGCAAGTGAGTGTCTATCTAAATCCCAGGATTCCCAAGTATGACGTACGCATGTTACCAGGTAATTTGATATCAATGTACCAAAACCACTGTAAACAGATTATATATCAACATGCCTACTTTAACACATTATATTGCATAAATCAATGACTTTTGTTAAAAAAAAGTATTATATAAAATATTAAAATTTTAAGATGTCACAGGTAGACGAGTGCTTACTTAACAGGGTCTGTACTTATATCAGAACAACAAATACTTTAACTAAATAACAATTTACTATAGAACAAATTTACAAATAATTTAATACTGATAAATGTTAACTTTTCAACAATGAACTGCTGCAGAAAAATACACTTCCAGTTTACGGATACTCCACAAAACTGGCATAACATAACGTGTAGTGTTTGGCTGTTCTATTGACTGTTGTTCTTAAGTCTCATAAAGGTTACGTTGTTATTCAACAATGTTGTTTCATGCCATACTGCTCACTACCTTAACCATGGTTGTTTATCTCCCTTCTACATACTACTTAATACACCATACTACTCAACCCTCCGACTTGGACCTATCGAAATGCGTATTATATATTGTACGTTAAAATGCTTTAATTTAACCCAAGAAATCTGAATATGCTTATGTATTACACATGTCGCATACATAATTATGAATACTAAGTACGACTACAATTCGAAATAATGATGAATATTAACTGAACTTTTTAATGATAGAAATCAACCAAACGGAAACAAATAACGAACTTACCGCGTATACAAAAAGAATGTTAAAACAGTAAAAGAGATACAGGATAACATCTCTCGTTTCATAAGACGAACAATGACACTGTTTAGAAGTGGAGCGTTGCGATTGGCTTTTCAAACGGGACGATACTCTAGACCGTATATACTTTCAATGAAAGATTATGTCATCTATGTGACAATTCCGTAGAAAATTAAATTAACTTCATCCGCTCTATTCTTACATTGGATTTGAACTATTTCAAGATACTAAACAGTTGATTGACAATTTTGAAATGTTTACACCTGCACACAAATATACATCTGGAATTAATTGTAATGAAATCCAACAACTTATTGTGTTGCTTTATATTTCTTTGGGTGTTTTTTTACGATATAAATCTTTACTTAAATAATCTCTTTTGAATCATTTACTGATTTTTTACAGAAATTTTAACTGAACTTTAAATGACTTTTTACTGAATTTTAACTGAATTTTTACTGACATTTTTGACTGTATATTTACTGAATTTTTAAGTTACCTTTACCCTTGTGGGTTTTTAAGCGAACTAAACTGTGTAATATAATTCTTTTGTTTTATTGCTCATTTATACAAGTAATTTCCACATTATTATTTCGAAGCGTTCATGAACAGATAATTTATAATTATGAATACATATTTAATGAGTTTTAAAACATGTAAAACAAGACTATGACATTTTGTAAAAACAACAATTTTCCTTTTAAATTAGTAATACTTGTATAGCTTTTGTTTGTATACACTGTGTCTCACAAGTCTTGGGTATTGGTAATTTTTATGATGTTGTGTTGTAATTTATTATAACTTTTAAAAGAAAAAAAATTATCTTATCTTATGCGTTCAATCCATAGAATATTGCGGCACATTAAATTACTTTACACAATAAATAATTATCGCATAATGCTTAACGTTACATGTAACATAATTGACTATCGTATAATGTCATTATGCAATTACTTCACACACTATTTATATCTTTAATGTTGAATATACATTCATATCTATATGGTGCATATTTCTAAAAATACCTTGGCCATTTCTTTTTTACCTGAGAAGGAGGGGAGTCAAAATGTAGGGAAGGTCAAGTTTTTTTCTGTAAGTGAGAAAGGAGGGTTTATACTTTTTTTTATAAATTCAAAGTGGGGATCAATTATTTGGATATGGAAAAAGGTAGTTTACATACTTCAAGAGGGATAAAAATTTTAGTTAAGAGCAAGCATAACAAAAAATGAAAATATATTTTAATCACCATTGAACAAATTCATTTCATTACAATATATATGTATAATAATGTATGTAATTGAAGGCAAGACAAAATGGCGGCGTGTTGTGGCTGTCTTTCAATCTATATATATAGGATTATATCTAAATTTTAAGTGGTGGGTGGGTGTGTATCTTTTGAAACAACATTTGTTTATTCATACTAAACACAATTTTCTTCGTTTTCTTCTTTCTGCTGTATCGTGGGAAAGAAAGAATGACGTCACAGTTATCACGTCACTGATGAGTCTTATGTAGACGAAACGCGCGTCTGGCGTATTAAATTATAATCCTGGTATCTTTGATAACTATTTACACCACTGGGTCGATGCCACTGCTGGTGGACGTTTCGTCCCCGAGGGTTTCACCAGCCCAGTAGTCAGCACTTCGGTGTTGACATGAATATCAATTATATGGTCATTTTTATAAATATCCCATTTACAAAACTTTGAATTTTTCGAAAAAAATAAGGATTTTCTTACCCCAGGAGTAGATTACCTTAGCCGTATTTGGCACAACTTTTTGGAATTTTGGGTCCTCAATGCTCTTCAAC
The DNA here is from genome assembly GCF_965363235.1 of Mytilus galloprovincialis. NCBI lineage: Eukaryota > Metazoa > Mollusca > Bivalvia > Mytilida > Mytilidae > Mytilus > Mytilus galloprovincialis. Next base: position 41,546,679 of record NC_134838.1, read on the forward strand.
TTTGCATTTGTTTTGCCTTTTAACTGTTTTGATCTGAGCATCACTGATGAGTCTTATGTAGACGAAACGCGCGTCTGGCGTATTAAATTATAATCCTGGTACCTTTGATAACTATTTACACTACTTGGTCGATGCCACTGCTGGTGGACGTTTCGTCCCTGAGGGTATCACCAGCCCAGTAGTCAGCACTTCGGTGTTGACACGAATATCAATTATATGGTCATTTTTATAAATTACCCGTTTACAAAACTTTGAATTTTTCGAAAAACTAAGGATTGTCTTACCCCAGGAGTAGATTACCTTAGCCGTATTTGGCACAACTTTTTGGAATTTTGGGTCTTCAATGCTCTTCAACTTTGCATTTGTTTTGCCTTTTAACTGTTTTGATCTGAGCGTCACTGATGAGTCTTATGTAGACGAAACGTGCGTCTGGCGTATTTAATTATAATCCTGGTACATTTGATAACTATTATCAAGGATAACATAATCAACGTCACTCATAATACATTAATTCGACCATGTGTACAAAGCAGGACAACTCCAAAAACGTAAGCCAACTTTCCTCCGATAACCGGATTTATTCTTAAGAGGAATAAATCTTATTAATCAAAATATTCACTTTTGAATTTTTGGAATAGCTATTGATTATGGGTAGTTTCCCAACCAAATTTCAGTGGAAATTTTTTTTTTTGTCTATTCATCCGATTATCTACCGAAGACTTTATCGGTACGAATATACTGTAATCATTACTAGTTATATCTTGCTCCTAGTAAAGTATAAGTATGAAATTGTCTTTCTTTCTCTCGATCATTTGATATGCATCCATAAATTTAGAGGGGGGCATGTCTTATAAGTCATGCCCAATTAAATTTTACATATAGGACCTCCGCTCAAATCATACTACTGGTCAATTTTTTTCAGGGTATAACAATGGGTATAATTTATATATGCGACAGCGTTCTGGTTTCTAAAGATTTTAAGTCACTAAACCATATTATCAACCGTAATAAATTATTATATCTGCAAGATATCATGCAAAAATTGGTTCAATTGAAAGTAGGTCACAAATTAGTATATTTCAAGCTACTTATTTCGCAAAATCGTATTACTTCAAGCTGCATCAAGATAATGTATAAAATTGAGAATGAAAATGGGGAATGTGCCAAAGAGACAACAACCCGACCACAGAAAAAAACAACAGCAGAAGGTCACCAACAGGTCTTCAATGTAGCTAGAAATTCCCGCACCCGGAGGCGTCCTTCAACTGGCCCCTAAACAAATATATACTAGTTCAGTGATAATGAACGCCATACTAATTTCCAAATTGTACACAAGAAACTAAAATTAAAATAATACAAGACTAACAAAGGCCAGAAGCTCCTGACTTGGGACAGGCGCAAAAATGCGGCGGGGTTAAACATGTTTGTGAGATCTCAACCCTCCCCTATACCTCTAGCCAATGTAGAAAAGTAAACGCATAACAATACGCACATTAAAATTCAGTTCAAGAGAAGTCCGAGTCTGATGTCATTAGATGTAACCAAAGAAAATAAACAAAATGACAATAATACATAAATAACAACAGACTACTAGCAGTTAACTGACATGCCAGCTCCAGACTTCAATTTAACTGACTGAAAGATTATGATTTCATCATATGAACATCAGGCACAATCCTTCCCGTTAGGGGTTTAGTACCATACCATCATAACATATATGAGAAGAACATAACCCGTGTCATACCAACAACTGGTTTTTGAATAAATGTGTTTAGTTCCGATGCAAAGACCCTATAAGTGAATCAATATTAACGCCAAAATATGCAATCTTTAATGACCTGACAACAGTATCATAACTATATCCCTTCTTAATAAGTCTATTCAAAGGTTTTGTTAGTTTTTTGTGGTGAATACTGACACCTTTGTGCTTTATAAAGAATATTTCCATAAACAAATGGATGTGAAATACCTGAACGTACAAGAAATCTGCATGTTGAGCTATATTTACGAATGATGTCCTTATACCGATGATAAAATTTAGTAAATGTTTTGACTAGTTTGTGATATCGAAAACCCTGGTGTAATAATTTTTCAGTAATACATAAATTTCTCTCGTTAAAATCTAAAACATAGTTACATACACGAGCGAATCGTACAAGTTGAGATATATAAACACCGTAAGATGGTGACAAGGGAACGTCACCATCTAAAAATGGATAATTAACGATAAGAAATGCAAAATCATCTCTTTTATCATAAATTTTAGTATTCAGCTTTCCGTTAGTGATATAGATATCAAGATCGAGGAAAGGGCAGTGGTCATTGTTAGTATTAGCTTTATTTAAAGTAAGTTCAACAGGATAAATTTCTTTAATATACATACTGAAGTCGTCATTATTGAGAGCCAAAATATCATCCAAATATCTAAAAGTATTATTAAATTTGTTTATCAGATGTCGTTTCGATGGGTATTTGCTTAGTGTTAATTTCCTTCATATTGTGTTCATAAAAAATGGCAAAACTCAAAATGATTTGCTCAACGTTTAATTATCTAGTTCATACAGCATCGTGAGAGTAAGTCTATTCTTGATATGCAAAAATCTTGATTACATATGCTGTGGTATTTTATTTAATTTTAATGTTTTGATTATTCATAAAGTTCCTAGTAAAAAAGAGTTTGTCTATATTCCTTGTGAAAAGAACTAGTATTCTTTTTTCCAAATCGGCCTTCAAATAAAATCTGCGGTGGTATATATCAAGTTCTGTGTTGTATTTAACCGCAATGAAGCTAAACAACATCTTCCGTACTGAATTTTGAAAGATTTCTGTCGTTCCGTCTCGAAAAATATCATTTCCACCTCCTCGAAAGTGTATATTTTGTTTTTTTTTTCTATTTTTGTATTAAGTGTACCCGAAAGTGTTCAATTTTAGGCAAACTTGTAGTTAATACGAAAGTCTATACCATAAATATGTTTACTTCATTTTTATAGGAGATTTGAATTTACCTATAGATTTCATTTGTTTGCCACTCTATATTTTATAATACATATAATCGTATATCTTCAGTGAAATAGTAATCAAAGGTACCTGGCTTATAAATTTATGACGCCATAACCATCATAAGTGACATTCAGATCAAGAGCTGAAGTTGAAAAGCATTGATGACCTAAAATTCCTGAAAATTGTGAAAAATATGATATGGTTATCTATGTCTGGGATAAGAAAATTCTTTGAATTTCGAGTATTCATACTTTTGCAAACAGGAAATTTATTAAAATGACCATATAACTGTAATTTATGTCAACACCGAAGTGCTGACTACCTGGATGATATTCACTTTTGGGACGAAACGTCCACCGGCAGTGGCATCAACCCAGTGGTTTAAATTTATCATGCATAATGTAATTTGGTTGGGTCTGCATTGAAATCTTCATTTTAATTGTTGAAGCAAATAATTCGCATACTGCTATGTTTATCTTATTTAAAGAATAGAGTTCCAATGTCATCCGCGTTACACATATTTTTGTATTTCCAAGAAGCATAACTCTTTTTAAAAAAAGTCGAGTGTCCATCATCAAAGAACTTATCCGAGTTATTGCTGATATTAAACTATTGTATACGGTTTATTAAAATCTGACAAGAATTGTACCCGTGAGAGTGCTAAGCAGGCAATATTCAATATACTAATATTTCCAAAGGGCACATCTCTGTACAAAAATGTCGATTGTCCACCATTATGGAACTTGTCCGAGATATAGCTGATATCAACCTATTTTATAAGTTTATAAAGATCTGTCAAGCATTGTACATGCGAGAGCGCTAACAAGACCGGACAAAAAGACGGCCGGGCATACACTAGGTATGTCTCAAGTGTGATACTTACAGAATTGAGATACGGTTCTTTAAAAGGGTTATTATTTGATAATCGTTCATTGTAAAATCGGTAGGAATGTATGTTGATTCTAATGAACTTACAATTTTGAAGACTTATATATATATTTTTTTAATACAAACGCGTGTTTGTAACTTCACATTGATAGGTTTTATTATCTATATATTTATAATATATCTGGATCTTAATAGATTTTTTTTTAAACTAAGAAAGAAAATACCAACATGAAATATTTTTTTCTTTTAAAATTTGAACACCTTATCTATTTCTCTCTTTTCTTTGAGTAAATACTGCACTTTGAGTAGCATTGAAACTGCAGACTGTCACTATTGTCAATGTGATTGATAAAAAAAGGGAAAAGAGTATTGTTTACTATCGAAAAAAAATGTGAAATAGCAAAGGTGTTCGACATTTAAAAGAAATAGCTATTTCATGTTGGTGCTTTTTTTTTTTGCTGATTTAATATTAACTTCTTAGAACCATAGACATTTAAATTTTTATACATAATGCATTCTTCGAATGTGATATTTCAAATACACTTTAATAGTTTTAAATCATATAAGTCTACAATTAAATCTATTAAAATTGACATATTTACATTTAAATTTACATTCTTATAGATTTAATAATGAACAATTTGAAATAATAAGTGTTAAAGTAATACAATTTTCAAACATAATTCTTGTAAAATCTTCAGGTTTTTTTTATCTGTGTTGCCCTACATTGAGAGCTCTCAAATTGATGAGTTTATTTACAATCACAAAGTTCCCTAAACATAAGTTTGCTGAGATTTCAATATTTAAGTTATTCAAAGTGAACACGATAGTGCTGTCATAAAATTACTAAGCGGGTATCATATTTCAAAATTAAACTACAATTAATTTCATAAATAGTGTTCCTTTGATATTTGAAAAAAATCGCTATGTATTTTTTTTTCTAAAGTTATACAGTTGCAACTTAATCATGGACAATGAATGTTCTTTTTTGTTTTGCAACTGTTAACGTTAGAATCATAATAAAGTTAGCAAACAAATATTACAAATCAAATACATTGAACATTTACTTCTAATCCTGTGTGTGCTGTTTGTCTTGTACAATCCTTACATCTCTATTGACTGTTTTGTGGACTGTTGGTCTTTTCATCTTTTTTTTTCTTGTGGATGATGTTGTCTACCGACTTACGGTTTTGGATTTTCAAAATCGTATTAAGTTAGACTGTTAACAGTCAAACAAAAGCAGGGTTGTAATATGATGGTTTACTACCAATTACAATGATCAAGATACCAAATCCTTAAATGATTTCAATGAGGTACTATCGAAACAAAACGAACAGTGAGCCAACGACATGAAACATTAATTAAGCAAAATTAGCTGAAACACAAAACCAATAGGCCGATTGTGTAAAGGCCCTTGAACAATCAATATTTATAAAAAATAAGCCAATATCAAAACAAATTTCGCGGAATGGATGTAGAATTTGATCAATCTAATTACCTATCAATATATCATATCTTACGCTACAATTTACCATAAAATCAAATTAGAATATTCGATTCAATAAAAAAAAAACTAATTGATAAACTTAATAAACAATCTATTAACCCAATTTTCCCAAAACGTTTCAAATGCATTTGAAAATTCGTCTGTCTTAATTGTATTTAGATTCATGATCCACATTCCCGGTCCTCTTTCAATATCATCTAATTTTATTTTTGAAGTAACTATATCATGATCACTAAATGGAAATGTGATTGTACGTGTGTTTAAAATTTTGCAGCTAAGAGAGTTCGTACAAAAAATATAATCTATTCGTGAAAACTATACCGTCTATTTGTTGGAAACTTAGATCGCCATATATCATCTAAATCAAAATTCAATAATAGACTTTTCAACTCGTTTAAGCCTGTATCATCATTTTGATGTGAAGGGGACCTATATAGTTTTCTATCTAACGCACAATTAAAATATCCTAAGAAGATATTATAATGATCTGTGCCATCATCTGAATACAAGTCATTTTTAGAGTTTTTCAGGTTTTCAAAAAACAGTTTCCTTTCCGAACCCTTATTTGGGGTGTACAAATTAAATATATGGTAAACCGCAGTGTTAGTTTTAAATTCACCAATTTGCATTCTACCGTTATCAAAATCATTGAGACATCAAAACTAAGCGTAAAATCTTTTTTAATAGAATCCCCACACCTCTCGATTCGTTTGTACCACAATTACAGAAACTTTCACCACCCCCATACTCTTTCCATTCTTTGTTCCAAAGCCAAGTTTGATCCTGTGTACAATGTGTTTCTTGTGAACAAACAATATCTATGTTTTGTGAAACAATCAAATTAAAAACTAATGCACGTTTTTTAATATTTCTTAATCCATTTACGTTTATTGATGCTATTTTTATACTCATTGTATTAATTTGAAAAGGTTTTTGTTTACTTCTGATGTAACGTTAAGAGACACGTGACGATCTTTAATTTTGTTTCTAAACAATAGACTTTTAACTTCATGAATAGTAATTACCTTTACGTAAACTTTAACACATACAATATATACACTTAATATAACATATAATGTGTTTACATAACCGTATTTGGTTAAACACAACAGTCTATTATATATATTGAAAAATTTGACTTTATACTGCTCATCTTTCCTGAAACAGTTATTTTTATACATACGTTATATGAAATAAAAACTACAGTCTATAATCACTAGAAACAATATACAGATATGATGTATGAAAGTAGTGGACATATTAACAAAATTTAAAAAATGCATGTTTTTTTTCTTCAATTTTTTTCTTTTTTAATTAACATTGTAAAGTTCGATTTTGACATATTTTGAGTTTAAGCTTAAGGTTCAGTATTCTGTGTTCCGTCGCTTCTCTTACGTTTAGGGTCCCTTGGTGTCTGTAGCTCCTGTACGCAAGGTTTTGGAGAGTGGAAGAAATCACTAAGTTTTCTATTTATGTTTTGTGCACCTTCAGCGTTTATATAAATGTGTACCCCGCTGTTGTCAGCTTTGTCAAACATAGATCTAATGATTGTGCCATTTCTATAAAACAGTTTATCCAAATCAAAATAATCTACCTTGTCTTCGCGAGCGCACAATTTTCGTATAAACTTGTTTAGTCTGTTTATTTGCGCACTGTTACCTTTGCGTGGTAAGATGCTGCAAAGACCTACACTAGACTATGGATAGGCGGATTTTACTTGCGCCACTGCTTTTGTCACAAGTAAATTAATTTGGTCACTGTCATCCTTATGTTTACCTATGTCATTGATCCCGAGACAAATAGCTACTCGATCTACTTTGTGATTGTCTGTTTTCTGAACAGCAAGATCTAGACTTTGTGTAAAACATTCAAAATTTGCACCTGATTTTGAAGCATTTATTAAATTGTCATCCGTTTCACCGAGTCTAGTGCAATTGGATGCGCCAATAAGGAAATTTACAGTATCAATAGTGTCATTTTCTCCCCTTTCGGAAAATGTATCATTATCACAAACTGAATGTGAATCTGAGTGTGCGTCACTTTTTGGTTCTTGTCTACCCTCAATTATTTCCGGACCGTGTTTATCATATTCCTGATTTTCTTGGTCTTGCTTGAAACTCTCACAGTCTTGTCTCGGATTTTCTTTTATGTTGCAGTAAGAGCAATACGGTTCATTCGGGCAAGCATTAGCTAAATGACTAATAGCACCACAGTTATAGCACCTTCGCTCATTCATAGTTTTTGGACGGTCTTTACATTGATATGAGGAATGACCGATCAATTTACAATGATAGCATGGTGTACGGCTATTGTCAGCAAATAAGCGCACTTCAAAGCGGCCTAGGCTAGTTCTGAGAGGAAGAACAGGCTCACAGTTCAAGATATCGACATACCGCGCCCCATTTTCTATATCTGTCCCTTTTATATAACCTCTTTTGACAAAGCCAATAACAATTTGAACAAATTTAATCATGTGTGCAACTACATAGCGATCGTCAAGTTCGTACGGAGCGTCTTTTATGGTAATAACGTGTGTTATTGATTTTTCTACATCAAAAAAGTTAACTGACCTGTTTCTTACTGTTATACCATTTACTACCAACTTATCTTGGTGATATTCTCATTTTGATTACATGTACTTTAAAGTAACAAATTTAATATGCAAAATTTAATACAGTTATTTCTAAATTCTAAGTGACATTTCTTTTGTTGGATTTTTAAGGCGTAACTGGAACTGGATAGTAGTCTACTTATTTCTATTATAAAATAGAGAATGGAAATAGGGAAATTGTTAGAGAAAACAATCCAACCAAAGAGCAGAAAACAGCTGAAGGCCACCAATGTGTCTTCAACACAGCGAGACAATCCGTAGTATGCCAACAACTGGTTTTAGAATAAATGCCTTTATTTCCGTTGCAAAGACACTATGTTTGAATCAAAATTCTAATATGACGTGCTTCTTTCGCTTTGTGACATACCTATGCTCTAAATCCAATACAATTTGTTTGCACATGCGTATATTGACTTCTTCAGAATAATAAATTTTATCAAATTATCATGCACTTAATATATTTCCTTAACTTTAAAACACTTTCAAACTCTTAAATGGTGCACATGATGTTACTAATTCATTTATTATGACTGTAATGTGTTGCCTTCCGAAATTGACATATTTGACCTAGATACGACAACCGTTCATGTTTAAACTCCTCCCTCACAGTGCCAGCCGTTTGCTTCTTTACCAACAAAAAAGGGAGGTTCATGGAAGGGCCTATACAAACGCTTTTACACCTGTACTTAACGGATATATAAATTATCTTAATTGTCCTATTTACAATCGAAATAATTGATACAAGCTATATTTTATTGTAGTTTTAACATGGGTAGGCATTACATTCGTGTTATTTAAGACCTCACTATCGCTTGGGTAAAAATAATCACGAATTGATGCCTACCCATGTTAAAACTACAATAAAATATAGCTGGCATCAATTATTTCTTAATTAATACCACAATTTGCAATCTTTAATGACCTGATAACAGTATTCTAACTATATCCTTTCTGAATATTTATTTCATATCGGTAGAGAAAAACTTTTCTAATGGGATAGCAAGGGGCCACATGACATTGTTTATTCTTCAGTAATACTTTCTATCGGTCTTTAACCGAGAGAAAAAAAAAAAACGGTCGTTAACAGACTTTTATATGTTAATAACCGGTGGGGCGGGGTTTCTCTGATTTAGTAACAAAATCGCGATCTAGACGGGTTCACAGTTTAAAATTTTAACCGTAGTATAGCGATGTTTGAGGCTGTTTTATTTAGGGAAATTGAACGCTAAATGTGATGTACTTTTTCAGCGTCCGCGACCAAATTACCATACAGCAGAAAAAATACTTTAGATACATTAATGGTTAAATTTCTAATTTTGAGGGATTATCAAAATTATACATGAATCACTCAATCCGATCTACATCTACAACAACTCAGAGTGAAAGTGGTTTCGAGGACAAAAAAATCAAAACTGTATCTAAGCACAAGTCACTATAAAGTATTGAAAGCTACTCAAGGGACTCTTCACTTCCACAAAAGAAAAAAATGTCAAAAGATCTTGCGTCGTCATTATACAATACTACAGCAGCGATAAAGTACTGAAAGAAATCAGCCTCTCAAAATAATGTGCAAAACAATTAATAAAAAAAATAGTCCATGAACAATAGAAATTATCATAGCATTAATATTCAAAATGTGTCCGGTGAAGTCTTCAATTTCTATGTTTCTAAAGACGAAATTCATACATGTACAACTATGTGGGTTGTTTCCCGGTAACATCTTCCTGTTTTCATGTTACATTGCAGTTGTTGTTGAATTGTTTACCATATGTTTTTGTTACTTTTGAAATTATAGAAACTTTATTTTGTATTTCATATACTGAAAAATTGCACGCAAACAAATAGTGACTTATAGTTATTTAAAACTATGACCGGTCTTCACTCTTATCTATAGAAATCGTACATTAACTCTAGGTTACTTTGAACAATTTGAATTTATAAATTCTTTTAAAAACATGGTTTCTCAATGAAATAAACATAATAGTTATTGAAAAACTGGTCATTATTTTGATATATGGACTGCACACGGGACAGCGGTATAGAGTGAGACAGCGATTATGAATGAGCCAAAATAATGGATTTCGGAATAAGTCTGTTTAAAGGTTTGGTTAACTTTTTACAAAGCCACATTATGTATGTATGTGCCTGTCCCAAGTCAGGAGCCTGTTTTTCAGTGGTTGTCGTTTGTTTATGTGTTATATATTTGTTTTTCGTACATTATTTTATATTAATAAGGCCGTTAGCTTTCTCGTTTGAATTGTTTTACATTTTCATTTCGGGGTCTTCTATAGCTGACTATGCGGTATGGTGCTGGTCATTATTGAAGGCAGTACAGTGACCTATAATTGTTAATTTCTGTGTCATTTTGGTTTCTTGTGGACAGTTGTCTCGTTGGCAATCATACCACATCTTTTTTCTTATATTTTGACTTGAATGTCGACATTTTGTGCTTTGTAGATTATTATCATAAAAGATTAGACGTGAAATACCTGAAGTAGTATTCTTTAATCATTACTATCAACCTGGTGATGCACATTTAAGTCCTAATTACCCTGTGCTATATGCATAGATAAGAACAATACGTATTTCTGATTAAACTCAAACATCTATATAGTGTAAGTCATTACCAGTATTGCATCAATTAATGATAATTCTTTTAAAAAAATGCATGGCGTGCCTCAAGTCCCAGTCCACTGTTTCATTCTTGTCTTTATATGAAAAGAGATAATATTGGTTCGCTGTCTGATATTTATTAAATATCAACGCTTTCCAAAGTTATCAAGATGTGTACAAATAGACGTGTTATGGAAGGGGTCTAGATACTGTGTTTATGTAATACAATAACACTAATACAAGATCAAAGGGTAGACGTTCTCAAAATAAAATTGCATTAAAAAATATGAAGGCGTAATATAGTTTACATTTGTGTAGTGTTTGGTATAATATATGGCGAGCAGTAAACGTCGAATCCAAACAGAAGTGCATGACTTTTAAAAAATGTACAAAATTATAATTCATGAGACTTGAATATCATTAATTACTTATGCTTTGAATCATATTTTGGGTTGTTTTATAAATCCGTAGTATTTAAGAACAAGGTTTGCGTGTAAAAAAGATGCCATGACATCAAGAAATCAGTAGGGGGTAACCGTAATCTAAAATCCATTGTGTAAAGTAACGTTTAAAACGGCATTTAAATAGGTATTCATCAGATTTGAATATCACTAACTACTTGTGCGTTGAATTCTACATATTTTGGGTGTTTTATAAAATCATTGTATTAAAAAACAAAGTTTGCGTGTGACAAAAGATGCCGTGACATCAAGAAAAACAGTAGGGGGTATCCGTAATCTAAAATCCATTGTTTAAAGTAACGTTTAAAACGGCACTTAATAGGTATTCATCAGATTTGAATATCACTGACTACTTGTGCGTTGAATTCTACATATTTTGGTTGTTTTATAAAATCATTGTATTAAAGAACAAAGTTTGCGTGTAACAAAAGATGCCGTGACATCAAGAAAAACAGTAGGGGGTAACCGTAATCTAACTTAAAATCCATTCACATCTATCAAAATTCTATAGATTCAGATTAAATTTACATCTGGATTTACAAAGGAATCCAATATGATTTATGAAACTAAATGACGCCCTGTCATCTAATCAATTAACAATTGTTATTTACTTTAAACAATATTTATTCAGATAAATCAACATTAAACATATTATACAATGAAATAATATTAAGGATTCAGAAACAAGCAATTTGCATTTACAAATCTGTCTCCCTAACAATTGTTATTTTTAAATTTGCAACTTTATCCTCCCTTATATGACTATATAGGTCTTGTAGAGGAGAAACAGGCGCTTCTTTTGCGCTAGATATCGAAGAGCTCAAAATTTGAATAAAATGGCAAAAAAACAGGGGGGCCGGCCTCTTCCAGGGCTTCTAGAGAAAAATAACGTGGGATGTCACGGGATATGACTATATAGGTCTTGCAGAGGAGAAACAGGCGCTTCTTTTGCGCTAGGTATTGAACGGCGCTTTGTTCCAAAACTGAAACTACAGCTCAAAATTTGAAAAAATGGCAAAAAACAGAGGGGCCGGCCTTTCCCAAGGCATTTAGAGAAAATTAATGAGATCTGTCACGGGGTATGACCATATAGGTCTTGTAGAAGAGAAACAGGCGCTTCTTGCGCTAGGTATCGAAGGGCGCTTTGTTAAAAAATCTGAAACTAGAGCATAAAATTTGAAAAAAATGGCAAAAAACCTGGGGGTTGGCCTATTCCAGGGCTTCTAGAGAAATAACGCGGGGTGTCACGGGATATGACTGTATAGGCCTGGTAGAAGACAAACAGGCGCTTCTGTTGCGCTAGCTATACAAGAGCCCTATTTTTTAAAATCTAAAACTAGAGCTCAAAATTTGAAAAAAGAATGACAAAAAACAAAGGGGTCGGCCTATTCCAGGGCTTCTAGAGAAAAATAACGAGGGGTGTCACGAGGTATGACTATATAGGTCTTGTAGAGGAGAAACAGGCGCTTCTTTTGCGCTAGGTATCGAAGGGCGCTTTGTTCAAAAATCTGAAACTAGAGCTAAAAATTTGAAAAAAATTGCTAAACACAAGGGGGTCGGCGTCTTCCAGGGCTTCTAGAGAAAAATAATAAAGGGTGTCTCGGGATATGACTATCAAGGTCTTAAAGCGAAGAAACAGGCGCTTCTTTTGCGCTATGTATCGAAGGGCGCTATGTTCAAAAATCTGAAACTAGAGTTCAAAATTGAAAAAAAAATGTCAAAAAACAGGGGGTCGGCCTATTCCTGGGCATCTACAGAAAGATAATGAGGGGTGTCACGGGGTATGACTATATAGGTCTTGTAGAGGAGAAACAGGCGCTTCTTTTGAGCTAGGTATCGAAGGGCGCTAGGTTCAAAAATCTGAAACTACAGCTCAAAATTTGAAAAAAATGATAAAAAAAACAAGGGGTCGGCCTATTCTAGGGCTTCTATAGAAAATTAATGAAGGGGTATCACGGGATATGACTATATAGGTCTTGTAGGGGAGAAACAGGCGCTTCTTTTGCGTTAGGTATCGAAAGGTGCTTTGTTCAAAAATCTGAAACTAGAGCTCAAAATTTGAAAAAAAAATGAAAAAAAATAGGGGGTCGGCCTATTCCGGGGCTTCTAGAGAAAAATAATGCGGGGTGTCACGGGATATGACTATATAGGTCTTGTAGAAGAGTAACAGGCGCTTCTTTTCCGCTAGGTATCGAAGGGCGCTATGTTCAAAAATCTGAAACTAGAGCTCAAAATTTGAAAAAAAAATGCTAAACACAAGGGGGTCGACCTATCCCAGGGCTTCTAGAGAAAAATAATGAGGAGTGTCTCGGGGTATGACTATATAGGACTTGTAGAGGAGAAACATGCGCTTCTTTTGCGCTAGGTATCGAAAGGCGCTATGTTAAAAAATCTGACACTAGAGCTCAAAATTTGAAAAAAATGGCAAAAAATAGGGGGGTCGGCCTCTTCCAAGGTTTTTAGAGAAAATTAATGAAGAGTGTCACGGGGTATGACTATATAGGTCTTGTAGAAGAGAAACAGGCGCTTCTTTTGCGCTACGTATCGAAGGGCGCTATGTGAAAAAATCTGAAACTAGAGCTCAAAATTTGAAAAAAATGGCAAAAAACCAGGGGGGTCGGCCTCTTCCAGGGCTTCTAGAGAAAAATAACGCGGGGTGTCAAGGGATAAGACTATATAGGTCTTGTAGAGGAGAAACAGGCGCTTCTTTTGCGCTAGGTATCGAAGAGCTCAAAATTTGAAAAAAATGGCAAAAAAACAGGGGGGTCGGCCTCTTCCAGGGCTTCTAGAGAAAAATAACGTGGGATGTCACGGGGTATGACTATATAGGTCTTGCAGAGGAGAAACAGGCGCTTCTTTTGCGCTAGGTATTGAACGGCGCTATGTTCCAAAACTGAAACTACAGCTCAAAATTTGAAAAAAATGGCAAAAAACAGGGGGGTCGGCCTTTCCCAAGGCATTTAGAGAAAATTAATGAGGTCTGTCACGGGGTATGACCATATAGGTCTTGTAGAAGAGAAACAGGCGCTTCTTGCACTAGGTATCGAAGGGCGCTTTGTTAAAAAATCTGAAACTAGAGCATAAAATTTGAAAAAAAATGGCAAAAAACCTGGGGGTTGGCCTATTCCAGGGCTTCTAGAGAAATAACGCGGGGTGTCACGGGATATGACTGTATAGGCCTTGTAGAAGACAAACAGGCGCTTCTGTTGCGCTAGCTATACAAGGGCCCTATTTTTAAAAATCTAAAACTAGAGCTCAAAATTTGAAAAAAGAATGACAAAAAACAAAGGGGTCGGCCTATTCCAGGGCTTCTAGAGAAAAATAACGAGGGGTGTCACGAGGTATGACTATATAGGTCTTGTAGAGAAGAAACAGGCGCTTCTTTTGCGCTAGGTATCGAAGGGCGCTATGTTCAAAAATCTAAAACTAGAGCTAAAAATTTGAAAAAAATTGCTAAACACAAGGGGGGTCGGCCTCTTCCAGGGCTTCTAGAGAAAAATAATAAAGGGTGTCTCGGGGTATGACTATCAAGGTCTTAAAGCGAAGAAACAGGCGTTTCTTTTGCGCTAGGTATCGAAGGGCGCTATGTTCAAAATTCTGAAACTACAGCTCAAAATTGAAAAAAAAATGTCAAAAAACAGGGGGTCGGCCTATTCCTGGGCATCTACAGAAAGATAATGAGGGGTGTCACGGGGTATGACTATATAGGTCTTGTAGAGGAGAAACAGGCGCTTCTTTTGCGCTAGGTATCGAAGGGCGCTATGTTCAAAAATCTGAAACTACAGCTCAAAATTTGAAAAAAATGATAAAAAAACAAGGGGTCGGCCTATTCTAGGGCTTCTATAGAAAATTAATGAAGGGGTGTCACGGGATATGACTATAAAGGTCTTGTAGGGGCGAAACAGGCGCTTCTTTTGCGTTAGGTATCGAAAGGTGCTTTGTTCAAAAATCTGAAACTAGAGCTCAAAATTTGAAAAAAAATGACAAAAAACAGGGGGTCGGCCTATTCCGGGACTTCTAGAGAAAAATAATGAGGGGTCTCACGGGATATGACTATATAGGTCTTGTAGAGGAGTAACAGGCGCTTCTTTTCCGCTAGGTATCGAAGGGCGCTATGTTCAAAAATCTGAAACTAGAGCTCAAAATTTGAAAAAAAAATGCTAAACACAAGGGGGTCGACCTATCCCAGGGCTTCTAGAGAAAAATAATGAGGAGTGTCTCGGGGTATGACTATATAGGACTTGTAGAGGAGACACGTGCGCTTCTTTTGCGCGAGGTATCGAAAGGCGCTATGTTCAAAAATCTGAAACTAGAGCTCAAAATTTGAAAATAAAATGGCAAAAAACAGGGGGGGGGTGGGGGGGGGGTCGGCCTATTCCAAGGCTTCTAGAGAAAAATAATGAGGGGTGTCACGGGGTATTACTATATAGGTCTTTTAGAAGAGAAACAGGCGCTTCTTTTGCGCTAGTTATCGAAGGGCGCTTTGTTCAAAAATCTGGAACAGCTCAAAATTTGAAAAAAAAATGTCAAAAACAGGGGGATCGGCCTATTCCGGGGGATCTAGAGAAAGATAATGAGGGGTGTCACGGGGTATGACTATATAGGTCTTGTATAGGAGAAACATGCGCTTCTTTTTTGCTAGGTATCGAAGGGCGCTATGTTAAAAAATCTGAAACTAGAGCTCAATATTTGAAAAAAATGGCAAAAAAAACAGGGGGTCGGCCTATTCCAGGGCTTCTCCAGAAAGTTAGTGAGTGGTGTCACGGGAAATGACTATCTAAGTCTTGTAGGGGAGAAACAGACGCTTTTTTTTGCGTTAGGTCTGGAAATTTGAAAAAAAAATGTCAAAAACAGGGGGATCGGCCTATTCCGGGGCATCTAGAGAAAGATAATGAGGGGTGTCACGGGGTATGACTATATAGGTCTTGTATAGGAGAAACATGCGCTTCTTTTTCGCTAGGTATCGAAGGGCGCTATGTTCAAAAATCTGAAACTAGAGCTCAAAATTTAAAAAAAATGGCAAAAAAACAAAGGGTCGGCCTATTCCAGGTCTGCTGGAGAAAAATTACGAGAGGTGTCACGGGGTATGACTATATAGGTCTTGTAGAGGAGAAACAGGCACTTCTTTTGTGCTGGTTGTCGAAAGGCGCTATGTTCAAAAATCTGAAACTAGAGCTCAAAATTTGAAAAAATGGCAAAAAAAAACAGGGGGGTCAGCCTATTCAAGGGCTTGTAGAGAAAACTAATGAGGGGTGTCACGGGGTATGACTATACGGGTCTTGTAGAGGAGAAACAGGCGCTTCTTTTGTGGTAGGTATCGAAGGGCGCTTTGTTTAAAAATCTGAAACTAGAGCCAAAAATTTGAAAAAAATGGCAAAAAACAGGGGGGTCGGCCTATTTCAGGGCTTCTAGAGAAAAATAATGAGGAGTGTCACGGGGTATGACTATATATGTCTTGTAGAGGAGAAACATGCGCTTCTTTTGCGCAAGGTATCGAAGGGAGCTATGTTCAAAAATCTGAAACTAAAGCCCACAATAAAATGGTAAAAAAATAGTGGGGGTCGACTCAATCCAGAGCTTGTGGAGAAAAATAATTAGGGATGGCATGAGGTATGACTATATATAAATCATGTAGAAGAGAAACAGGCGCATCTTTTGCCCAAGTAGTCTAGTGTCACTATGTTCGAAAATCTAAATTTTAATTGCTCAAAATTTGAAAACTAGATATGAAGGATACATTAGATACAGTTAAGTCTGCCTCATATCTTGACTTTCCAACAAAAGAGATGATTTCAGCTGCCCAATTCAGAACTTTCCATTTCTATGTAGCAACATTCCAGAAGCGCCTACATACTGAGTACATATTTCCAAATCGATACTATTTTCGCAGGCTTGTATTTTCTATCATGATAACCGTGAAAGAGTGTTGCTGCTCACAAGGAAGCTATTAAATCAAGAGTTCGAAATGGTAAAGTTGAAATCATCCTATCGTAAAGTTAACGGACGCCATCACGAGTTGGTTGACAGTTATGGAATAACCGTTTCACAGATGAAATCGGATATGTTCCTTATGTCGTAACTACAATCCATTCCCCCATTAACCACGAATGTCACCTACCGAATTTTACTATTTAAGGGGTTTGTAATAACACTACAAACACGACGGGTGCAGCATGAGGAGCATATCTGCTTACCGTTCCGAATCACCTGCGATCACCTCGATTTTTTGGTGGTGTTCGTGTTGGTTAGTCATTATTTCTCTATCTTGTGTTCAAAGTTAAAGGGTGCATATCCGATGTATTTATCATTGTTTTCAGATTGTTGTCCGAAGGTGAAGTCTGCATCATTAGTTATATTTAAATGTAGATACTCCTGTTCACGATTTCTGAGGATTGCACGTTTAATTGATTCGATAGGTTCTGAATTTGCAAACCAGTAGTTGGAGAAGCCAATGCATGTAGCGGTAAGATCGCAAGTAAGTCGTCATTCGTATTAGTGGTGTGAGAAGCAGTTTTTTCTCTGGACAAGCTACGAATTGTTGGAAGACTAGTTGAGTTCATTACTCAACCTTGTTTGCTAAGTATTTTTTGTAAGTTACTAGAGTTGATGGTGTGCATTATCCGGGACCTCTTGCAATTAAAGAGCTTCATGGTATTTGGGATCGGCAATTCAAACATCATTTCAAATCGTTTGTAAAAACTCCCTTTGAAAATGTTTTAGAAAACATCCCTTAGTGCTTGATAGCGTTTGAAAAAACCATTCGATGAAACTGACTGTCTCTGTTTTATGTCAAATGCTAAAAATGTTTCATCTTTACCATTTGATAGCTTTTCAACGCATGCCCCATAGTGTAGTTGAATATAAGTGAAGGTAATTCAAAGTTCAATTTTCTCTCCTTCGGTTGCTGTGAAGATTTCTTGTACTCTACAGATCGGCCTACATGATGATATGTATACCAATGTTTATGTTGAAATTATCGCGGGAACATACCCTCTAAACTATTGTACTTGCCCATGATCGACGTCGTTTTATCAGTGACGTCGCCTTTGGCGGAAATAAGTACTTGTAGATTTAATGTAATGACTGAACAGTTGTTGTAGTACACATTGACTTAACTATCATCAATATTTATGGTGCCGTGACCGATGAATCACGAAAAATAGAAATCATTCATATCGGGGAACAGAAGTGCTGTTACCAGATTGTTCAGAAGATTAGATGAAGCAAAGGAGAATTCGAATTTCAATTAAATAGAAATCATTGCAACGCTCGCAAAACTGATGCAAAAACAAACATTGTTTGAGGACTTAAAGGAACAAATTATAAAGTTTTCAGAACCGGAAAATGTGGAAAATGAGGTTATAGATTCTGACAGATGAATATTCAGTGACTATGGAAACGAAGATTCGACACATACGCAAGTTCATAAAAAATGTTCAAACCTAGCAGTCCCGTCATATTGAATCACATACAACAACTCACACATTTAATCCAGAAACTGTAACGTTTGTTCCAACGCACAACATAGCCAACCCAAACAACGCACAGACGTTTGAAAACCCATCTGCACAAGCCAGCTACACATTCAACATGCAGCAAAGTACGTTTTTGTCAGCTAGTAATAAGAGTCACCGCCTACCAAAACTTTCGCTTCCAACATTCTCAGGCAACATTTTAGAATGGCAACCTTCTTGGACTCATATGAGTCGGCTTTACATCTTAACATATATGCATGTCACTTACAAATGTACAAAAATTTAATTACTTGAAAGCACAGCTAGAACTTGAAGCCTTAGGATCAATAGCAGGTTTTGCACTTACTAATGTAAACTACGATGAAGCCGTATTTTTTTTAAAGAGAGGTTCGGTCAACAAGACAAAATAATAAATGCATACATGCAGCCATTATTAGAAATTCCTTCGCTTAGAAATCAACTACTAAGTAACAAGCTTACAAAGTTTTTACGAAAAAATGGAAGGTAACGTCAGGGGATAAGAAGATTTGGGTCAGACGCAGGAGACATACGGCACTCTACTTGTTCCCATTATCAATAACAAATTATCCGGGGAAGCTAGATATCATCTCGAGCGAGAACACAGAACAAACACATGGCTATTACGGGACCTCCGTAAAAGCATATAAGATGAGACGCAGGACAAGAGATCGAGTCGACACGATTTGCCCACAACATCATCTTTCTTTGCAGGAGCAAAATCGAAAAAAGTCCAAATCTTACAAGAATATTGAGACTAGACCTTGCGCTTTCTGTCATGAAATGCACGCACCTCCTCATTGCAGTAAAATAACCGACACAGAATCCCGTATGATAATAGTAAAACGTGATAAGTTATGCTTTAACTGCGTTGGTAAACACAGAATAAATGAATGTAAATCTAAACACACATGAAGACATTGTAATAAGAAACACAATACAAGCTTGTGTAATGCACGTCAAACAAACAACATAAAACCAGTGAATGAGGTAAGCCAAAGAAACGACGGTAGCAGCTCGTCAGGAATATGGCCATTGTTATATTACAGTTCTTTGTGTGTGTGATACATTTTAACGTTGTGTTTCTGTGTGTCGTTCGTTTCCTGTCATATTTGAGTGTGCATTCACATTACTATAAGACGTGTCACGGTACTTTTCTATCCAAAATTCATGTATTCAGTTTTGATTTCATATTTGTTATTCTCATCGGATTTTGTCTAATGCTTAGTTCGTTTCTGTGTGCGTTAAATTTTAATGTTGTGTTGTTGTTCTTTTCTTATATTTAATGCGTTTCCCTCAATTTTAGTTTGTAACCCGGATTTGTTTTTCTATCGATTTATGAGTTTCGAACAGTGGTATACTACTGTTGCCTTTATTTATTCAGCGCATGTGAATTTCCGCAAAAAAAGATAATAAGAGCAGAAACCCGCCAAACGTTCACCTTGTAAATGACATTCATGATACGGAAGAAGATACTACCATTTTGTATTCTCAATCGATACTTTAGAAAACCGCCGTAGCTCAAGTAGGCTCGAAACATCACTTTATCGATACGAATATTCGTTTTGACGAAGAAGCTCAAAGATCGTTTTTGACCCAGAACTTTGCGAAAAAAATCAAGTTACAGATAGAAGGAACAGAGGTAATACATATACCGGCATTTGGAAGTGATGAGAAAAACATGAGACACTTATATAATTAGAAAAAATAACAATCTATCTGAAAACTGATGCAGAACACGCATTGCCAAAGTACTGATAGTTCCGAGGTTCCCTCTACAGAATCACATACGTAATATTGATACACAGAACAGTTATTTGCCGTGTTTAAAGTTAGCGCACACGATGACACGGCAAGATTCATTAGAGATATCGTTGCTTGTGGGCGCAGGTCATTACATTGGATATTGCAGAAGACCATATTGTATAGAGAAAATGTACAACCACCGTGAAATATCCAAGATCGGATATTTGCTTGCGGGACATACATACGGTAAGAAAACTCACACGTCGGAAACTAGCATGTTTAATGTTTTAATAGAGGTAACCGGTGAGATCACGAATCACGTACGAATCACGGACGTATCACCTACTTTGCCGTATGACACGAAGCGGGATCATTAATTTCAAGTTAGGATGCCTAAGCGTTCATAATTATCTCGCTTTGATTATAAGTGCATTTTTATTGATTGATATAATACGCGTACTGTCTGTTTTATTCTTTTTATTTTGTATGTCGACGTCAGTCACTGAGCATTTTCTGGTGGGAGACTGAACGAAAAAAATGGCTAGAAATGGAAGAGACAAAAATAATTTCTGACTAGAAAATTAAACACGCCCTTCCATGAACATGCCCTTCCCCCAGCCCCATTTTCAATTTAAATGGCTGGTCCATTAGTTCAAAATTTCTGCCCCAATCATAGATTTGCCTGATAATTTTCGCCTAGTCATATATTAGGCCTGAAATTAACGAACTAGTCATATAGTAATAAGGTTTAAATTTCATACCCAGTCATGTATTTGACAAGTTGAAAAATGACCAATTCTAGCCCTCCTTGGGTGCATACATGCAAAGCTTAAAAAAGAATTAACTGATAATTTGTATTTATCCGAATCATTGTTTAGAATGAGTTAAATAAATAAACTAGAGGCTCTAAAGAGCCTGTGTCGCTCACCTTGGTCTATGTGCATATTAAACAAAGGACACAAATGGATTCATGACAAAATTGTATTTTGGTGATGGTGATGTGTTTGAAGTTCTTACTTTACTGAACGATTTTGCTTCTTACAATTATATCTATCATGAACTTTGCCCATTAGTAACAGAGAACTATATTTGGTAAAAATTTACATAAATTTACCAAATTAATGAAAATTGTTAAAAATTGACTATAAAGGGCAATAACTCCTTAAGGGGTCAATTGACCATTTAGGTCATGTTGACTTATTTGTAGATCTTACTTTGCTGAACATTATTGCTGTTTACAGTTTATCTCTAACTATAATAATATTCAAGATAATAACCAAAAACAGCAAAATTTCTTCAAAATCACCAATTCAGGGGCAGCAACCCAACAACCGATTGACCGATTCATCTGAAAATTTCAGGGCAGATAGTTCTTGACCTCATAAACATTTTTATCCCCTGTCAGATTTCCTCAAAATGCTTTGGTTTTTGAGTTATAAGCCAAAAACTGCATTTTACCCCTATGTTCTATTTTTAGCGGTGGCGGCCATCTTTGTTGGTTGACCAGGTCACGCCACACATTTTTTAAACTAGATACCCCAAAGATGATTGTGGCCAAGTTTGGATTAATTTGGACAAGTAGTTTCAGAGGAGAAGATTTTTGTAAAAGATTACTTTAATTTATGAAAAATGGTTAAAAATTGACTATAAAGGGCAATAACTCCTAAACGGGTCAACTGACCATTTTGGTCATGTTGACTTATTTGTAGATCTTACTTTGCTGAACATTATTGCTGTTTACAGTTTATCTCTATCTATAATAATATTCAAGATAATAACCAAAAACAGCAAAATTTCCTCAAAATTACCAATTCAGGGGCAGCAACCCAACAACCGATTGACCGATTCATCTGAAAATTTTAGGGCAGATAGATCTTGACCTGATAAACATTTTTATCCCATGTCAGATTTCCTCAAAATGCTTTGGTTTTTGAGTTATAAGCCAAAAACTGCATTTTACCCCTTTGTTCTATTTTTAGCCGTGGCGGCCATCTTGGTTGGTTGACCAGGTCACGCCACACATTTTTTAAACTAGATACCCCAAAGATGATTGTGGCCAAGTTTGGATTAATTTTGCCAAGTAGTTTCAGAGGAGAAGATTTTTGTAAAAGATTACTTTAATTAACGAAAAATGGTTAAAAATTGACTATAAAGGGCAATAACTCCTAAACGGGTCAACTGACCATTTTGGTCATGTTGACTTATTTGTAGATCTTACTTTGCTGAACATTATTGCTGTTTACAGTTAATCTCTAACTATAATAATATTCAAGATAATAACCAAAAACAGCAAAATTTCTTCAAAATTACCAATTCAGGGGCAGCAACCCAACAACCGATTGACCGATTCATCTGAAAATTTCAGGGCAGATAGATCTTGACCTGATAAACATTTTTACTCCATGTCAGATTTGCTCTAAATGCTTTGGTTTTTGAGTTATAAGCCAAAAACTGCATTTTACCCCTATGTTCTATTTTTAGCCGTGGCGGCCATCTTGGTTGGTTGACCGGGTCACGCCACACATTTTTTAAACTAGATACCCCAATGATGATTGTGGCCAAGTTTGGTTTGATTTGGCCCAGTAGTTTCAGAGGAGAAGATTTTTGTAAAAGTTAACGACGACGGACGACGACGGACGACGACGGACGACGACAGACGACGACGGACGACGACGGACGACGGACGCCAAGTGATGAGAAAAGCTCACTTGGCCCTTCGGGCCAGGTGAGCTAAAAAGGGGGAGATTCCTTGTACTCTTTGTACTTAGGGAAAAAATTTTAAAAAAAATACCGAATATTTAACAGAAAACTTCATATATATATATACTATGTGTTCTTTCGCAAAATAAACGACGAATAACTATATAATTTTATAATTCGCAGAATAAACGACGAATATAATATAATTTTATAATTCCAGCCTATTAAGTTCCAATTTTTTTGTAATACCATCAATTTCGCAAACTAAATAGGAGTTAGGGGACGACCCTTTGATTCTAGGATCGGAGCTGGCATATTAGTAAATAAACGTATTGGCCAGGAAAAAAATAATAGATATGCTGGCTTCCACCTTAAAAAAAACCTGGCCTCCAAATTATATTATACAGTAAAATGAAATATGTGTAATAAATAATATTGCGTGTAGCAGTTGAACTTCTTTTTCTAAAATAAATAATCTACCATGCTGTCCCCCTAAGAATCAAATGGTTGCCTCCTTATACGGCCTCAAAGATAGATAATCGATACCCGCTATAACTGCGGTATGTATAGATTATAACATGCCCTTTTCCAAATTGGCCCGGGTATCATCCCGAGACTCCCATATCGGCCTCGAGGCTTTAGCCAAGGGCCGATATAGGTCGAGGGATGATACCAGGGCCAATATGGAAAAGACATGTTATAAAATTGAGAATGGAAATGGGGAATGTGCCAAAGAGACAACAACCCGACCATAGAAAAAAACAACAGCAGAAGGTCACCAGCAGGTAATCTATTTATCACATATTTAAGTTCTGTTTTTTATTATTTGCTGCAAATTTCTGCTGCAAAAAAAAAGGGACAGTCCCTTGCAAGAAATTTGTCCCGGACCGACCATTTAACACAAAGAGGGGGCGGGGCATGTTTCTTTCGGAAATAATATATTGGATTCGGAAATTTGAGAAAACAATTAATCTGACCAGGTAAAAATAAGGAATAATTACCACAAAAAAATAATGTTAAATTTAAAAAACAAAATTGTCGCGCCGCATAAAAAACTTTAAATGAAGTGGTCGGCCCCTACTAGTTTAAATGTTTTTATACTGCACTCGTTCTATTTGAGCAGTCAAAATGCGTTGACTGTATATTTCTATGTCATATACAGTCACTGACCCGATATCACTTTTCCTCATGAATATTTAAATAGAAGTTGCCGAAATAATAATTAATTATTCATACGACCTCTTCAACCTGATTTTGTTTCCAATGCATACAACGATGCGTGGAACGACTTAACCTTGTTTATTTTGAATTTATTGGAAAAACATATTTCATCGGTTATTTTCTTTTTTTTTGCAACCTATAAATCATTATGTCTTATGCTTATGGTTGATATTTTAGTCCATACTCAAACGATTTCGTTCACCATCGAGTGTGGGTATCAACAGGTAAATGTACATTTCATTGTGTTTTATATTTCTCCGCGAGCATGATATGATGCCTTTTTAAAGGGGATTTCCCCAAGTATTTAAATCAAATAAATAACCTTAAAGCAATAGACAACAATTGAAAATGTTTTTTTTTTTAGATTGCAGTATAAAGACAATAATAGTGCATTGACTTGACATATCAACGATATAAGGATTCGGCCCGAAACGGGGAAATAGCTCGGCACAGCCTCGCATTTCCCCGTTTCTAAGCCTCATCCTTATATCGTTGATATGTCAAGTCAATGCACTATTATTGTCTATATTTTGAACACATTTATATTCAATATCTTCTATATGTTTTTCTATCAAACACATGCACCGTGGTATTTAAAAGGTTGTCTCCTTGATTAAATCATGCTATCATTCCACGTGGCTATTAAAAGTGTGGAAGGTGATCACCACAGGTATACATTTATACGTACTGTTTCGTTTTAATCCGTACATACTAGGCACTTCCGGCATACAAGTTAAAAATTCATAGTCTTATACATCCATCTTTATATTTGAAAGCTCGTAGTTTATCAATGTTTCTAATAAAGGAAATTTTGTGAGGTGTCAAGGGGTATTTAAGTCGATTACTCGGTTTTAATGAGCTTTAACCAATGCTCCCAATTCGTTCGTTCGTCATTATTCGTCGGTTCGCGATCTCACCGGTTACCTCCATTATCACACAAAGATGAATCATACAATCTAGAGAGATTTTTTGAAATTAGAATCAATAGGTATAAATAGTAAGGATTTAGATAAAGACGACGATGCCTACTAGTATATTCAAGGATGTTTTTAAACGGTATTTAAATCACGCATTCCCACAAAACTATGGACGGTTAAGATACACAACAAATAGGTCAAGATTCTATTAAAAAACCCGACGTTGTTGTCTACTCTACCTATCCAACCAGAATGTAGCTAGGAAAGTCGAGTGTACCCGATCGCCATAACCGCCATAACCGTATCATAAAAGAGAATTCGAGGGTGTACACAAAGCATGATTGGTACTCTGGATGAACACGTTGGCCAACAAAAACACTACCAAAAAGAGTTTGAAATGAATCAATTATAATCTGATTATCGCTATTTTACCTATAACAAGGTTGTTAATTTCATTGACAAGGGCAGGTGCGCCCTAGGTTTCAATGGATTATTTTTCATATCATTCTGAGAATGTAAATCATGTAAAAATTTAAAAATGCTAGTTTAAATATAGCGCCGTATATAACCCCGTGACACCCCCTCATTATTTGTCTCTAGGAGCCCTGGAATAGGTCGACCCCCCTTATTTTTTTACCATTTTTTTTTCTCAATTTTTAAGCAATAGTTTCTGATTTTTGAACATAGCGCCCTTTGATACCTTGCGCAAAAGAAATGACTTTTTCTTCTCTACAAGACCTATATAGTCATACCCCGTGACATCCCAAATTATTTTTCTCTAGGAGCCCTGGAATAGGCCGACATCCCTAGTTTTTTACCATTTTTTCAAATTTTGGGCTCTGGTTTCAGATTTTTGAACATAGCGCCCTTCGATACCTTGCGCAAAAGAAGCGCCTGTTTCTCCTCTACAAGACCTATGTAGTCATACCCCGTGACACCCCTCATTATTTTTCTCTAGAAGCCCTAGAATAGGCCGACCCCCCTATTTTTTTACCATTTTTTTCAAATTTTGAGCTCTAGTTTCAAATTTTTGAACATAGCGCCCTTTAATACCTTGTGCAAAACGGGCGCCTGATTCTCCTCTACAAAACCTCTATAGTCATACCCCGTGACACCCCTCATTATTTTTGTCTAGAAGCCCTGGAATAGGCCGACCCCTTGTTTTTTACCATTTTTTTTTCAAATTTTAAGCTCTAGTTTCAGATTTTTTAACATTGCGCCCTTTAATACCTTGCGCAAAGGAAGCGACTGTTTCTCCTCTACAAGACCTCTATAGACATACCCCGTGACACCCCTCATTATTTTTTTCTAGAAGCCCTGGAATAGGCCGACTCCTTGTTTTTTATAAAAAAAAATCAAATTTTGAGCTCTAGTTTCATATTTTTGAACATAGCACCCTTTAATACCTTGCGCAAAGGAAGCGCCTGTTTTTCCTCTACAAGACTTATATAGTCATACCCCGTGACACCCCTCATTATTTTTCTCTAGGAGCTCTGGAACAGGCCGACCTCCCTATTTTTTTACCATTTTTTCAAATTTTGGGCTCTAGTTTCTGATTTTTGAACGTAGCGCCCTTTAATACCTTGTGCAAAAGAAGCGCCTGTTTCTCCTCTACAAGACCTATATAGTCATACTCCGTGACACCCTCATTATTTTTCTCTAGGAGCCCTGGAATAGGCCGACCCCTTGTTTTTTTACCATTTTTTTTCAAATTTTGAGCTCTAGTTTCAGATTTTTTAACATAGCACCCTTTGATACCTTGCGCATAGGAAGCGCCTGTTTCTCTTCTACAAGACGTATATAGTCATACCTCGTGACATCCCTCATTATTTTTCTCTGGGAGCCCTGGGATAGGCCGATCCCCCTATTTTTTTACCATTTTTTTCAAATTTTGGGCTCTAGTTTCAGATTTTTGAACATAGCGCCCTTTGATACCTTGCGCAAAAGAAGCGCCTGTTTCTCCTCTACAAGACCTCTTTAGTCATACCCCGTGACACCCTTCATTATTTTTCTCTAGAAGCCCTGGAATAGGCCAACCCCCCCTATTTTTTTACCATTTTTTTTTCAAATTTTTAGCTCTAGTTTCAGATTTTTGAACAAAGCGCCCTTCGATACCTTGCGCAAAAGAATCGCCTGTTTTTTCTCTACTAGACCTATATAGTCATACCCCGTGACACCCCTCATTATTTTTCTCTAGGAGCCCTGGATGGAATAGGTCGACCCCCCTATTTTTTTACCATTTTTTTTAAATTTTGGGCTCTAGTTTCAGATTTTTGAACATAGCGCCCTTCGATACCTTGCGCAAAAGAAGTGCATGTTTCTCCTGTACAAGACCTATATAGACATACCCCGTGACACCCCTCATTATTTTTCTCTAGAAGCCCTGGAATCGGCCGACCCCTTGTTTTTTACCATTTTTTTTCAAATTTTGAGTTTTAGTTTCAGATTTTTGAACAGATCACCCTTTGATAACTTGCGCAAAGAAAGCGTCTGTTTCACCTCTACAAGACCTTTATCGTCATAACCCGTGACACCCCTTCATTATTTTTCTCTAGGAGCCCTGGAATAGGCCGACCCCCCCCCCCCCCCTATTTTTTTACCATTTTTTTCACATTTTGGGCTCTAGTTTCAGATTTTTGAACATAGCCCCCTTCGATACCTTGCGCAAAAGAAGCGCCTGTTTCTCCTCTACAAGACCTATAGTCATACCCCGTGACACCCCTCATTATTTTTCTCTAGGAGCCCTGGAATAGGCCGACCTCCCTATTTTTTTACCCTTTTTTTCAAATTTTTGGCTCTCACTGGTTTAAGATTTTTTAGCAAAGCGCCCTTCGATACCTTAGGCAAAAGAAGCGCCTGTTTCTCCTCTACAAGACCTCTTTAGTCATACCCCGTGACACCCCTCATTTTTTTTTCTCTAGAAGCCCTGGAATAGGCCAACCCCCCTATTTTTTTACCATTTTTTTCAAATTTTGGGCTCTTGTTTCAGATTTTTGAACAAAGCGCCCTTCGATACCTTCCGCAAAAGAAGTGCCTATTTCTCCTCTACCAGACCTATATAGTCATACCCCGTGACACCCCTCATTTTTTTCTGTAGGAGCCCTGGAAGGAATAGGCCGACCCCCTATTTTGTTACCATTTTTTTCAAATTTTCAGTTCTAGTTTCAGATTTTTGAAGATAGCGCCCTTCGATACCTTGCTCAAAAGAAGCGATGTTTCTTCTCTACAAGACCTATATAGACATTCCCGTGACACCCCTCATTATTTTTCTCTAGAAACCCTGGAATCGGCCGACCCCTTGTTTTTTACCATTTTTTTTCAAATTTTGAGCTCTAGTTTCAGATTTTTGAACACAGCGCCCTTTGATACGTTGCGCAAAGGAAGCGTCTGTTTCTCAGGCATCTAGGAACAGACTCAAAGGTCATACCTCATAGTCACCCATAAAAGGCACCGAAATGACAATGTAAAACAATTCAAACGAGAATAGAAACGGACAAATTTATGAACAAAAAAAGAACGAAAAACAAATGTGTAACAAATAAACAAACGACAAACACTGAATTCCAGGTTCCTGACATGCGACAGGCACATTCACACCGAATAAGGCGGGATCCCTACCATCCCCCTAACCTGGTACAATGCTTATTACAACACAAAATAAAATTTGAAATTTGGTAGCGTCACTTTTACCGTTTATGAGAATTCGTGTCCCTATAGAAAATGCTGAATTTTTCGTTTCCGTTCTCTGAAATAAGTTTTACTCAATCAAACGTTATAAACCTTATATACGCAATCCTTATTACCCCATAACACAGATCTATGAAGTTTGATATTGGGTGGCGTTACTTTTACTGTTCATGAGTCATTAGATGTAAGAAGATGTGGTACGAGTTCCAATGATACAAATGTCAACACGGAGCCTTAAGATAGGAAAAATGTTAAATCAGTTGTTACCGTTCTTCAACTTCAGTTTGCCGTAACCAAATATTTTGAAACTTATACATAATGCTTATGGTCACAAAACGGTCAAAATAACGTGAATCCTGCATCTATATGTGGATGTTTACTGATGTTTTTTTCACAAGCAGGGGCATCTGTGGCCCATTGACATATTTTACATTTATTTAAGTAAACAGCTTATTTACTTCCATTGAAATGTACTTCTAGTATTAACTTGCATATTTTTTCAGGATCTTGGTGCAGTTTGGTAACAGACAACGATATTTCAAGTTACATGTGACCAGCATAACAAAGTGTTTCACCAGATTGAGCTCTCTGTCTAAGTGTACTTTAAAGGTTCTTTGCATTGAGTTCAGTTTATTGTTATGCGTATAGTTTTTACCTTCTGTGTGAATTTTTAAGATGTAAAACAGACTATCCATATCTGCATGTCCATGAAATGAAATTAAATCTAAGGTAAAATGATTAAAACATTTTGCATTATCTATCACAACTGGAAGCACATGGTGCTACTAAAGCAGTAAATGTTCTCTCTAATGGGGGTCTCGTTGGGGGTTCTGATCCTGGATCCCGCGTACTGTTTTGTCAGATTCCCGTATCCCGCTTACGCTATGTACGTAAGCAATTCTCATTTTTTTGTAAATTCCCGTGTCCCGATAGACTTCAATTCCCGTTTTCACGGCACAATAATTTGACTTTCACGTGTAACGCTTACAAAAAGTCAGCAATCCCGCGTCACGCTTAGACCCCAATGAGACCCACTCAAATTTTTCACGGAAATTAAAGGATTAAGTTTTCATTTAAACCTAACATTCTTGAAAATTGAGAATGAAAATGTGGAAAGTGAAAAAGAGACAGTAACATGACAAAAGAGCAGAAAGCAGTCGAAGGCCACCAATGAGTCTTCCACAAAGCGTGAAAATCTCTCGACCGGAGGCGGGCTTCAGATGGCCCCTAAACAAAGTGTGTACTAGTTCAAACTCCAAAACATAAAACTGAACTTACAATTAAAAACATACAAGATCAACAAAAAACAGAGACTCCTGACTTGTCGTCAAGGTAATCATACCAAGAGACACCCAATATGCAGAGGTCAAGAGTCAAAAAGTCATAGTCTGGTCAAGAGTTCCTTATTAAAAAAACACAAAGTAGATTTTGAGGAAAGGGTAATCGTGCTACACAAAACTAACACATATATCTTTATATCTATAATATCTATAATAAGATGTGGTATGAGTGCCAATCAGACAATTCCTCGTTTAATTCAAACAAAATATACAAGTTGTACATTGAGGTCAAAGGTCAAGCTCACGAGAAGTTTCTATTGCCACTAGACTCACCATCGTATGAAAATACATCTACATGCCACATATTCAGAAACAAAGTGAATTCAAAATTATATTTTGAGGTCATGGTAATATACACACCACTGTATCCCGATGACACACCTAACGTGCATAGGTCAAGAGTCAAAAAGTCATATTCTGGTCAATAGTTCCATGTCAAAAATATACACAGCAGTCATGCAAGAAAGTTCATCATGGTACACGTAACAATGTCTTATGTCATGATGAACTACACATGCCAAATACAGAAAACCTATGTCAGAGACAGAAACACAAGACATATAACTAAACTCAAATGGAACGGTACTTGTATTGCAGGTCACTACAATTGCCTTCAAAATAGAACATAAACTCTCCCAACACTGCAACATTAAAACCGTCTTTCACAAAAGTTTAACAGGATTCTTTGCAACGATTATCTTACCACTATCAATTGAGAATCGAGTCGTGCAGTTATGTCAATAAATTAAAACGGTATCCGGGCACTCCGGTTCTAAACCTTGGTTCCATCTGGGTTTTTTGGTTCTGAACCTTGGTTCTTTGTTTAGAAACCATGGTAACTGGTTCAACATCCGCGTTGTTTGGTTATAGCAACCTGACTTCTTGGTTCCATCTTGGTTCTATTCTAGATCATTCTAATGTTCATGTTGAACTTGGAGAAGATAACCGCAAGTATCCGAATAAAAAGATAAAGTAGGTCAACGCGCTAAAATTGTTTTATAACATTAAACATTTCAGCATCGTCGGTAAAGGAAGCTGTAAGATATTTATCTTCTCTTTTAATTATTTTCATAAGGAAACTAGATAAAAATAAAGCATCGTATAGATTTTTAAAATAAACCGAAATATATAGTGTATCGAACAACCTTTTATTTAATTCAGTCGTTCTGTTTTCATTTATTTTTCTTTACTCATCCCTTATTTCCGTTAATATTTCTAGAAGTTTCAGTGGCGGAACCAGGGGGAGGGTTCCGGGGGTTGGACCCCTTTTTTTTAGACGATCAATGCATTTGAATGTGAACATATAGTTGGAACCCCCCCCCCCCCTTTTTTTTTTGTCCTGGGATGCTATCAGACTTGGGTTTCTGACTGTTATCGGGTTTGTCGGATGCTGGGTCGTGTGGACTGACGTTTGCCTGCTATGGTTGGACTTAACCAACAGCACACCTTACGGACTTATGAGTATGGGTAAGGGCCTGAAAACAGTTCTAACAAACACAGTGAAGATGGTTTTAGATGTTATATCTTCTAAAGCGCATTCGATAATGCCACTTTTGGGACCGAAATTCACTTGTTCGATTTTGCGTTACTGTTTCAGGTTCGTCCAATCAGATTCGTTAAACAATCAAGCTATCTTAGTTACCCTGATATTTTGGGGTAAAAAGGGGCGTGGAAAGGTCTTTGCTGGACAGGACAAAGAACCCTAATTGACCAGGTTACCTAGACATAGGTTGTTTACACAACAACTTGTTTGTGTTTACCGGACAATAGAATTAGTAAAAAAACATGTCTAATTGTGTCCACCTAGCTTGTCGCTAAACATCTTAAATTGATAAAAATAAAGCCTAACAAAGAGAAAATCTAAAGTGACAAATGCCAAAATAAATATCTATCAGACGTGAAATTCTTATCTTAAATGTTTCGAGAATATAAAAATGATTTCCTTCAACAATAATGAACGAATATAAAACAAAAATACTTTTAATAAATACTGCAGCTTCGAAATGAACATTAAATAAATAAAATATCTTAAAACTTATGTCTTTTTGCTGAAAACTAAATTTTCACCAAAATATAAAATGAGGTCCAAAATGACTCCATGACAACTCCCCCCTACTTCAGCTGATTTCGTCCCGAAATCATGAACTAATTTTATCTGGAAAATAGTAATCATACATTTGTAAATCAATAAACATATATAATCGAATAAAAAGCAAACAAATCACACAATATATACAAAACAATATATAATCAAATTAGTCCTGAGTAATAAGGTCATATAACAATTATTGTCCTTTGCATCACCTATGGGGAATTGGGTCTAAAACTGAATTTTTGATAAACTATGAACCAAAGCTGGCTGGATTTAATACAGTAGCAAAACGTTGGTGTGTAACTAGGACAGATGGGTGCGGTCCTAACCTTGACAAAAGTTAACTTAGAGTTAACTTGTTGACTGCTTTCTTAGTTAACTTGAGAATTTTTAAGCAGTCAAGCAAGTTAACTACGTCGTTGGTGGACCAGACCTACGGTCTGCTTTTTTAGGACTGCTGCAGACCTATCGACAAGTCTGCTCCAGACCAGACCTGTGGACAAGTCTGCTTTTGACCAGTCCTGAGGACAGGTCTGCCCCAGACCAGACCTGTGGACAAGTCTGCTTTTGACCAGTCCTAAGGACAGGTCTGCCTCAGACCAGACCTGTGGACAGGTCTGCTCCTGACCAGATCTGAGGACAGGTCTGCTTTTGACCAGA
Source organism: Mytilus galloprovincialis (assembly GCF_965363235.1). Classification (NCBI taxonomy): domain Eukaryota; kingdom Metazoa; phylum Mollusca; class Bivalvia; order Mytilida; family Mytilidae; genus Mytilus; species Mytilus galloprovincialis. Next base: position 41,579,615 of record NC_134838.1, read on the forward strand.
CCTGTGGACAAGTCTGCTATTGACCAGACCTGAGGACAGATCTGCTTATGACAGATTATCGTTATAAGAGTTTTCATATCAGACTTGAGCTTTCATTACAATATGTAAACAACATTCGCATTGTTTTTCCACAGATATCATTTATTATTTACTCGCTAGACTCTACTAGATATTATACAAATGCTCTCTTTTATTTGATATACATGTATTTTTATATAAATAAAAAATGGCTATACGATCACAGAGAGTTTTTTTTTTTTATTAGAAGGCGGATAGAAAGGTTATCCAACGCATCGGAACAATATTCTTATATCACGGGATATCGGCAACATTGTCTACGTTACTTCGTTCCCCGTTGTTTACCTGTCCCTTCCTAAATTTTACTTTATGCATAAATTTATACTTGCATGGATATTTCATTGATATTCAACTTGTTTGCATTGGATTTACTATTCTATTTTCCGCAGAATTTCTAACAGAAATTGTACAGTGTCCGTAAGCATACGATGTGGTAAAACTATCAACAATCTCGTCAAATTCGTCAGATTTATCGAGAGATTTGTCATTGCCGATATTTATATGGGACGTCCTAAAATTATACTCAATGCGCACTTTAATGAAATAGTTGCCACTTGACGTTTAACTATAAACAAAATCAATCAACCGACATAATAGATTCCAAGAAGAGAACCTCGTATACTTTTTTTTTATTAAATCATTGTAAATAGTACAAATGAATTCAGACATGTCAGTGTTGGTACTTTGATGATGTGGCATAATAGTTTTGTTTTACACGTACACCATCATGAACTCCTATATATGATGTGACTGTTATTATAAATAAAGAGATGAAATTCTGACATTCTCAATTTATTCAGAATATTTTTTGCATTAATGGTTTTCCAATATTATTGATTACGTGTACATTTACGGTCCTACTAAAATGTGAACAGGAGCGCCAGGAGAAGACATTAAGGCGCTCGGTACAATGGTATGCGGGTATATAGATTTGCAAATAAAAGTGCACATATGATCAGTTTTGGTCAAATAGTTTTGTTTTCCAAGTCAGCATGAGGTATTAAAACTACTGAAATTTTGTTACGTATCAATATTTTGAATAAAAGGAGGACACGCTGGTATCCTAAATTTATGCGAACAAAAATTTGTTGTTATTAAATTGCAATATTGCTGTCCATTGTCATGATTATATTATACAATGATTCCTGACATAAAAAATATGGCTGATTAATACTATGCGGGTACGTCATGGTGTATATAGATTTACAAATTAAAGTGCACATATGGTCAGTTTTGGTAATGCGGTCAAATAATTTTGTTGTACAAGTCAGCTGGAGGTATCAAAACTACTGAAATTTTGTTACGTATCAATATTTTGAATAAAATGAGGACATGCTGGTATCCTAAATTTATGTGAACAAAAATTTGTTGTTATTATATTGCAATATTGCTGTCCATTGTCATGATTGTATTATACATTGATTCTGGCATAAAAAATATGGCTGATTAACTATGCGGGTATATAGATTTACAAATTAAAGTGCACAAATGGTCAGTTTTGGTGGATGCGGTCAAATAATTTTGTTGTACAAGTCAACTGGAGGTATCAAAACTACTGAAATTTTGTTATGATCAATATTTTGAATAAAATGAGGACATGCTGGTATCCTAAATTTATGTGAACAAAAATTTGTTGTTATTATATTGCAATATTGCTGTCCATTGTCATGATTGTATTATACATTGAATCCTGACATAAAAAATATGGCTGATTTACTATGCGGGTATATAGATTTACAAATTAAAGTGCATATATGGTAAGTTTTGGTGGATGCGGTCAAATAATTTTGTTGTACAAGTCAACTGGAGGCATTAAAACTACTGAAATTTTGTTACGTATCAGTATTTTAAGTAAAAAGAGGACATGCTGGCACCCTTAATTTAGGTGAACAAAAATTTGTTGTTATTATATTGCAATATTGCTGTCCATTGTCATGATTGTATTATACATTGAATCCTGACATTAAAAATAAGGCTGATTTACTATGCTGGTATATAGATTTACAATTTAAAGTTCACATATGGTCAGTTTTGGTAATGTGGTCAAATAATTTTGTTGTACAAGTCAGCTGGAGGTATCAAAACTACTGAAATTTTGTTACGTATCAATATTTTGAATAAAATGAGGACATGCTGGTATCCTAAATTTATGCGAACCAAAATTTTTTGTTATTATATTGCAATTTTGCTGTCCATTGTCATGATTGTATTATACATTGAATCCTGACATCAAAAATGTGGCTGATTTACTATGCGGGTATATAGATTTACAAATTAAAGTGCACATATGGTCAGTTTTGGTGGATGCGGTCAAATAATTTTGTTGTACAAGTCAACTGGAGGTATCAAAACTACTGAAATTTTGTTACGTTTCAATATTTTGAATAAAATGAGGACATGCTGGTATCCTAAATTTATGCGAACAAAAATTTGTTGTTATTATATTGCAATATTGCTGTCCATTGTCATGATTGTATTATACATTGAATCCTGACATAAAAAATATGGCTGATTTACTATGAGGGTATATAGATTTTCAAATTAAAGTGCATATATGGTCAGTTTTGGTGGATGCGGTCAAATAACTTTGTTGTACAAGTCAACTGGAGGCATCAAAACTACTGAAATTTTGTTACGTATCAGTATTTAAAGTAAAAAGAGGACATGCTGGCACCCTTAATTTAGGCGAACAAAAATTTGTTGTTATTATATTGCAATATTGCTGTCCATTGTCATGATTGTATTATACATTGAATCCTGACATTAAAAATAAGGCTGATTTACTATGCTGGTATATAGATTTACAATTTAAAGTTCACATATGGTCAGTTTTGGTAATGTGGTCAAATAATTTTGTTGTACAAGTCAGCTGGAGGTATCAAAACTACTGAAATTTTGTTACGTATCAATATTTTGAATAAAATGAGGACATGCTGGTATCCTAAATTTATGCGAACCAAAATTTTTTGTTATTATATTGCAATTTTGCTGTCCATTGTCATGATTGTATTATCAATGATTATACATTGAATCCTGACATCAAAAATGTGGCTGATTTACTATGCGGGTATATAGATTTACAAATTAAAGTGCACATATGGTCAGTTTTGGTGGAAGCGGTCAAATAATTTTGTTGTACAAGTCAACTGGAGGTATCAAAACTACTGAAGTTTTGTTACGTATCAGTATTTTAAGTAAAAAGAGGACATGCTGGTACCCTTAATTTAGGCGAACAAAAATTTGTTGTTATTATATTGCAATATTGCTGTCCATTGTCATGATTGTATTATACATTGAATCCTGACATTAAAAATAAGGCTGATTTTCTATGCTGGTATATAGATTTACAATTTAAAGTTCACATATGGTCAGTTTTGGTAATGTGGTCAAATAATTTTGTTGTACAAGTCAGCTGGAGGTATCAAAACTACTGAAATTTTGTTACGTATCAATATTTTGAATAAAATGAGGACATGCTGGTATCCTAAATTTATGCGAACCAAAATTTTTTGTTATTATATTGCAATATTGCTGTCCATTGTCATGATTGTATTATACATTGAATCCTGACATAAAAAATATGGCTGATTAACTATGCGGGTATATAGATTTACAAATTAAAGTGCACATATGGTCAGTTTTGGTGGATGCGGTCAAATAATTTTGTTGTACAAGTCAACTGGAGGTATCAAAACTACTGAAATTTTGTTACGTTTCAATATTTTGAATAAAATGAGGACATGCTGGTATCCTAAATTTATGCGAACCAAAATTTGTTGTTATTATATTGCAATATTGCTGTCCATTGTCATGATTGTATTATACATTGAATCCTGACATAAAAAATATGGCTGATTTACTATGCGGGTATATAGATTTACAAATTAAAGTGCATATATGGTCAGTTTTGGTGGATGCGGTCAAATAATTTTGTTGTACAAGTCAACTGGAGGCATCAAAACTACTGAAATTTTGTTACGTATCAGTATTTTAAGTAAAAAGAGGACATGCTGGCACCCTTAATTTAGGCAAACAAAAATTTGTTGTTATTATATTGCAATATTGCTGTCCATTGTCATGATTGTATTATACATTGAATCCTGACATTAAAAATAAGGCTGATTTACTATGCTGGTATATAGATTTACAATTTAAAGTTCACATATGGTCAGTTTTGGTAATGCGGTCAAATAATTTTGTTGTACAAGTCAGCTGGAGGTATCAAAACTACTGAAATTTTGTTACGTATCAGTATTTTAAGTAAAAAGAGACATGCTGGTACCCTTAATTTAGGCGAACAAAAATTTGTTGTTATTATATTGCAATATTGCTGTCCATTGTCATGATTGTATTATACATTGAATCCTGACATTAAAAATAAGGCTGATTTTCTATGCTAGTATATAGATTTACAATTTAAAGTTCACATATGGTCAGTTTTGGTAATGTGGTCAAATAATTTTGTTGTACAAGTCAGCTGGAGGTATCAAAACTACTGAAATTTTGTTACGTATCAATATTTTGAATAAAATGAGGACATGCTGGTATCCTAAATTTATGCGAACCAAAATTTTTTGTTATTATATTGCAATTTTGCTGTCCATTGTCATGATTGTATTATACATTGAATCCTGACATAAAAAATATGGCTGATTAACTATGCGGGTATATAGATTTACAAATTAAAGTGCACATATGGTCAGTTTTGGTGGATGCGGTCAAATAATTTTGTTGTACAAGTCAACTGGAGGTATCAAAACTACTGAAATTTTGTTACGTTTCAATATTTTGAATAAAATGAGGACATGCTGGTATCCTAAATTGATGCGAACAAAAATTTGTTGTTATTATATTGCAATATTGCTGTCCATTGTCATGATTGTATTATACATTGAATCCTGACATAAAAAATATGGCTGATTTACTATGCGGGTATATAGATTTACAAATTAAAGTGCATATATGGTCAGTTTTGGTGGATGCGGTCAAATAATTTTGTTGTACAAGTCAACTGGAGGCATCAAAACTACTGAAATTTTGTTACGTATCAGTATTTTAAGTAAAAAGAGGACATGCTGGCACCCTTAATTTAGGCGAACAAAAATTTGTTGTTATTATATTGCAATATTGCTGTCCATTGTCATGATTGTATTATACATTGAATCCTGACATTAAAAATAAGGCTGATTTACTATGCTGGTATATAGATTTACAATTTAAAGTTCACATATGGTCAGTTTTGGTAATGCGGTCAAACAATTTTGTTGTACAAGTCAGCTGGAGGTATCAAAACTACTGAAATTTTGTTACGTATCAAAATTTTGAATAAAATGAGGACATGCTGGTATCCTAAATTTATGCGAACCAAAATTTTTTGTTATTATATTGCAATTTTGCTGTCCATTGTCAGGATTGTATTATACATTGAATCCTGACATAAAAAATATTGCTGATTTACTATGCGGGTATATAGATTTACAAATTAAAGTGCATATATGGTCAGTTTTGGTGGATGCGGTCAAATAATTTTGTTGTACAAGTCAACTGGAGGCATCAAAACTACTGAAATTTTGTTACGTATCAGTATTTTGAGTAAAAAGAAGACATGCTGGCACCCTTAATTTAGGCGAACAAAAATTTGTAGTCATTATTTAAATGAATTAAACTATTGCTGATTGTGGCTGCATAGTTCAAGGATGTATAACTAACAAGGACGTATACACCTAACATCAAATATACTTCTTTTCAAAAATATACATAATATTATTGAATTTGATCTCGGAATATATATATATATATTCAGTGCCTGTTATCATTGTAACCGAGATCGTTTTTATAATAGATAGATTGTCAGATCACAGATAAATTTGTGTTACGTTCTGTGCGTACTTATTTTCAATTATTTGTGTTTAATCCTGTTCATAAAACGGAAGTATTAATTTTCAAATTACTTTATTTTCGATGTTTCTACTACGAAACAAAGATATTAAAAATATTTTTTTTAAATCAACGAAGAGCGGTCCTGGTTACAAGTTAACTTAGTGTTGACCAGACCAGTCAAAAGTTAACTTGGGAACAGGTCTGGTTTTGATCGGATTTGTTCAAGCAGAAGTTAACTTTGTGGCAGGACCGGTTTCCAAGTTAACTTATGTTAACTTTATGACAGGACTGGTTCCGAAGTTAACTTATGACAGGACTGGTTCGAAGTTAACTTATATCAATAGCGGACCTGTTTCCAAGTTAACTTTTTGGCAGACATAAAAACAGTCCTAGGTCCAAGTCCGCTTTTCAAGTTAACTAGATTTTGGTCCTAGGACTGGTCAGAGCAGTCCTATATTCGGTCACAGGTTAACTTTGACCAGTCCAAATGACTGGTTATCAAGTTAACTTGCTGTACAGGTTAGGAGTGCACCCATCTGTGGTTGATATTTTAGTCCATACTCAAACGATTTCGTTCACCATCGAGTGTGGGTATCAACAGGTAAATGTACATTTCATTGTGTTTTATATTTCTCCGCGAGCATGATATGATGCCTTTTTAAAGGGGATTTCCCCAAGTATTTAAATCAAATAAATAACCTTAAAGCAATAGACAACAATTGAAAATGTTTTTTTTTAGATTGCAGTATAAAGACAATAATAGTGCATTGACTTGACATATCAACGATATAAGGATTCGGCCCGAAACGGGGAAATAGCTCGGCACAGCCTCGCATTTCCCCGTTTCTAAGCCTCATCCTTATATCGTTGATATGTCAAGTCAATGCACTATTATTGTCTATATTTTGAACACATTTATATTCAATATCTTCTATATGTTTTTCTATCAAACACATGCACCGTGGTATTTAAAAGGTTGTCTCCTTGATTACAAGGCCGTAACTACCCTTGAGGCAAGTGAGGCAATTGCCTCACTAAAATTTCGACACTGATTATTTTTTTTATACATATATATAAATATAATAGTCATTTGTTGTTCTCTCTCAACTTTAATTTCTATAACTTGTCATCATTCCTTTTTAACTATTCTTCCTGGATATAACTCAGCATATCAATGGGTGCTGTTTCTCGATTACATTAACCTATAGTAACGATAAGCATCATAAATCTCTGGTTAAAAATAGGCTCTTGCAGAAAAAGGAAAATCGACGATGAAGGTAAAGAAGGAATAAACTAATTTTTTTTGTAAACAGAGCCTGAGTATTGCATATAAATTCTTCATTAAGAACAATCCAAAAACGATAAGTAGACTGGCAATTCATATACTGGGCTTCGCAAGGGGGCAGTCATGTCAGCGTATTCATTTCTCCGTTTTACCAACTTTTGACAAATCAAGTATTGGGCATCGCAAGGAGGCAGTCCTGTCTGCGTATTCATTTCTCCGTTTCACGAACTTTAATCTTTCTCTTTACAGATAAATAAAATATAAATAATATGAAACATGCACGGATTAGTTTTTATCAATGTTTCTTTAACCTTAAAAATTGAAAGAATATCCCATATTCCAATTTGATATTATTGAGGAATGGTAGAACCTTTAACACAGGATTTTGTCTGTATTTATTCGGGACTACGGAATTTCGTTTTCTTATATTCAGTGTTTCGGAATCGGACACCCCCAACCCCTAACCCCTTAATTTATAGATTCTGGAACTAAAATACCACCGACTATTTCCAGAAATAATTTGAAATTACGGGCCTACATGTAAACGTCAAAAACTCCATTCAAATTCCCCTGTACCCATATCATACATATATACTTACTCTATAGATAGAATCATATGCATGTATCTTACCTCATTCTATCCCTAGTTTATCTACTCTATGTCAGCATAAAAGCGAGTTTAATATTTTGTAAATGCGACTGTATGATGGTGCTTACAGGAAAGCTTAATTCCCTTTTGCAAACAAAACTGTTACTACCGATGCTGCTACCGAATTGCTGATGGAGAAGGAATTGGAAGAAGACATTGATCATTGTGTTGATGATAATGTGCTACCTTTAGAAACACAGAATGTCCTGAAACGACTGAAAACTTGGAAAAGAGCATGCATGAGAGGCGAGGGATTGTGCGGTCTTGCCATGCTCCATGTTCATCACGATAAGGATATCAGCAGACCAAATTATGATTCTGAAACGATTTGACTGAACCGGCCATAGAAAAAATTGGAAAACTCTACTGAATCGATGTTTGTGTTATGTTCTGGCAGCAGACTCAAATTGATATTTGGATGATTATCTTGCATATAAATTTAAATAAAGTTGTTAAAAATTTTATGTAAGTAAAAGTCTTAAAATATGAAAAATTTATATAAAAAGTGTCCAAATTCAAAACATTATCAAACTCTCTAAAAATGCCTAGAATGCAGGATTTTGCACCATTCATTTCATACCCTCAAAAAAAAATTTCGCCTCGCTTCGCCTCGCTTCGCTCGGCTCAATTATTTTGCCTCACTATAATAAGAGGCCTAGTTACGGCCTTGGATTAAATCATGCTATCATTCCACGTGGCTATTAAAAGTGTGGAAGGTGATCACCACAGGTATACATTTATACGTACTGTTTCGTTTTAATCCGTACATACTAGGCACTTCCGGTATACAAGTTAAAAATTCATAGTCTTATACATCCATCTTTATATTTGAAAGCTCGTAGTTTATCAATGTTTCTAATAAAGGAAATTTTGTGAGGTGTCAAGGGGTATTTAAGTCGATTACTCGGTTTTAATGAGCTTTAACCAATGCTCCCAATTCGTTCGTTCGTCATTATTCGTCGGTTCGCGATCTCACCGGTTACCTCCATTATCACACAAAGATGAATCATACAATCTAGAGAGATTTTTTGAAATTAGAATCAATAGGTATAAATAGTAAGGATTTAGATAAAGACGACGATGCCTACTAGTATATTCAAGGATGTTTTTAAACGGTATTTAAATCACGCATTCCCACAAAACTATGGACGGTTAAGATACACAACAAATAGGTCAAGATTCTATTAAAAAACCCGACGTTGTTGTCTACTCTACCTATCCAACCAGAATGTAGCTAGGAAAGTCGAGTGTACCCGATCGCCATAACCGCCATAACCGTATCATAAAAGAGAATTCGAGGGTGTACACAAAGCATGATTGGTACTCTGGATGAACACGTTGGCCAACAAAAACACTACCAAAAAGAGTTTGAAATGAATCAATTATAATCTGATTATCGCTATTTTACCTATAACAAGGTTGTTAATTTCATTGACAAGGGCAGGTGCGCCCTAGGTTTCAATGGATTATTTTTCATATCATTCTGAGAATGTAAATCATGTAAAAATTTAAAAATGCTAGTTTAAATATAGCGCCGTATATAACCCCGTGACACCCCCTCATTATTTGTCTCTAGGAGCCCTGGAATAGGTCGACCCCCCTTATTTTTTTACCATTTTTTTTTCTCAATTTTTAAGCAATAGTTTCTGATTTTTGAACATAGCGCCCTTTGATACCTTGCGCAAAAGAAATGACTTTTTCTTCTCTACAAGACCTATATAGTCATACCCCGTGACATCCCAAATTATTTTTCTCTAGGAGCCCTGGAATAGGCCGACATCCCTAGTTTTTTACCATTTTTTCAAATTTTGGGCTCTGGTTTCAGATTTTTGAACATAGCGCCCTTCGATACCTTGCGCAAAAGAAGCGCCTGTTTCTCCTCTACAAGACCTATGTAGTCATACCCCGTGACACCCCTCATTATTTTTCTCTAGAAGCCCTAGAATAGGCCGACCCCCCTATTTTTTTACCATTTTTTTCAAATTTTGAGCTCTAGTTTCAAATTTTTGAACATAGCGCCCTTTAATACCTTGTGCAAAACGGGCGCCTGATTCTCCTCTACAAAACCTCTATAGTCATACCCCGTGACACCCCTCATTATTTTTGTCTAGAAGCCCTGGAATAGGCCGACCCCTTGTTTTTTACCATTTTTTTTTTTCAAATTTTAAGCTCTAGTTTCAGATTTTTTAACATTGCGCCCTTTAATACCTTGCGCAAAGGAAGCGACTGTTTCTCCTCTACAAGACCTCTATAGACATACCCCGTGACACCCCTCATTATTTTTTTCTAGAAGCCCTGGAATAGGCCGACTCCTTGTTTTTTATAAAAAAAAATCAAATTTTGAGCTCTAGTTTCATATTTTTGAACATAGCACCCTTTAATACCTTGCGCAAAGGAAGCGCCTGTTTTTCCTCTACAAGACTTATATAGTCATACCCCGTGACACCCCTCATTATTTTTCTCTAGGAGCCCTGGAACAGGCCGACCTCCCTATTTTTTTACCATTTTTTCAAATTTTGGGCTCTAGTTTCTGATTTTTGAACGTAGCGCCCTTTAATACCTTGTGCAAAAGAAGCGCCTGTTTCTCCTCTACAAGACCTATATAGTCATACTCCGTGACACCCTCATTATTTTTCTCTAGGAGCCCTGGAATAGGCCGACCCCTTGTTTTTTTTACCATTTTTTTCAAATTTTGAGCTCTAGTTTCAGATTTTTGAACATAGCGCCCTTTGATACCTTGCGCATAGGAAGCGCCTGTTTCTCTTCTACAAGACCTATATAGTCATACCTCGTGACATCCCTCATTATTTTTCTCTGGGAGCCCTGGGATAGGCCGATCCCCCTATTTTTTTACCATTTTTTTCAAATTTTGGGCTCTAGTTTCAGATTTTTGAACATAGCGCCCTTTGATACCTTGCGCAAAAGAAGCGCCTGTTTCTCCTCTACAAGACCTCTTTAGTCATACCCCGTGACACCCTTCATTATTTTTCTCTAGAAGCCCTGGAATAGGCCAACCCCCCCTATTTTTTTACCATTTTTTTTTTCAAATTTTGAGCTCTAGTTTCAGATTTTTGAACAAAGCGCCCTTCGATACCTTGCGCAAAAGAATCGCCTGTTTGTTCTCTACTAGACCTATATAGTCATACCCCGTGACACCCCTCATTATTTTTCTCTAGGAGCCCTGGATGGAATAGGTCGACCCCCCTATTTTTTTACCATTTTTTTCAAATTTTGGGCTCTAGTTTCAGATTTTTGAACATAGCGCCCTTCGATACCTTGCGCAAAAGAAGTGCATGTTTCTCCTGTACAAGACCTATATAGACATACCCCGTGACACCCCTCATTATTTTTCTCTAGAAGCCCTGGAATCGGCCGACCCCTTGTTTTTTACCATTTTTTTTCAAATTTTGAGTTTTAGTTTCAGATTTTTGAACAGATCACCCTTTGATAACTTGCGCAAAGAAAGCGTCTGTTTCTCCTCTACAAGACCTTCATCGTCATAACCCGTGACACCCCTCATTATTTTTCTCTAGGAGCCCTGGAATAGGCCGACCCCCCCCCCCTATTTTTTTACCATTTTTTTCACATTTTGGGCTCTAGTTTCAGATTTTTGAACATAGCCCCCTTCGATACCTTGCGCAAAAGAAGCGCCTGTTTCTCCTCTAGAAGACCTATAGTCATACCCCGTGACACCCCTCATTATTTTTCTCTAGGAGCCCTGGAATAGGCCGACCTCCCTATTTTTTTACCCTTTTTTTCAAATTTTTGGCTCTCACTGGTTTAAGATTTTTTAGCAAAGCGCCCTTCGATACCTTAGGCAAAAGAAGCGCCTGTTTCTCCTCTACAAGACCTCTTTAGTCATACCCCGTGACACCCCTCATTTTTTTTCTCTAGAAGCCCTGGAATAGGCCAACCCCCCTATTTTTTTACCATTTTTTTCAAATTTTGGGCTCTTGTTTCAGATTTTTGAACAAAGCGCCCTTCGATACCTTCCGCAAAAGAAGTGCCTATTTCTCCTCTACCAGACCTATATAGTCATACCCCGTGACACCCCTCATTTTTTTCTGTAGGAGCCCTGGAAGGAATAGGCCGACCCCCTATTTTGTTACCATTTTTTTCAAATTTTCAGTTCTAGTTTCAGATTTTTGAAGATAGCGCCCTTCGATACCTTGCTCAAAAGAAGCGATGTTTCTTCTCTACAAGACCTATATAGACATTCCCGTGACACCCCTCATTATTTTTCTCTAGAAACCCTGGAATCGGCCGACCCCTTGTTTTTTACCATTTTTTTTCAAATTTTGAGCTCTAGTTTCAGATTTTTGAACACAGCGCCCTTTGATACGTTGCGCAAAGGAAGCGTCTGTTTCTCAGGCATCTAGGAACAGACTCAAAGGTCATACCTCATAGTCACCCATAAAAGGCACCGAAATGACAATGTAAAACAATTCAAACGAGAATAGAAACGGACAAATTTATGAACAAAAAAAGAACGAAAAACAAATGTGTAACAAATAAACAAACGACAAACACTGAATTCCAGGTTCCTGACATGCGACAGGCACATTCACACCGAATAAGGCGGGATCCCTACCATCCCCCTAACCTGGTACAATGCTTATTACAACACAAAATAAAATTTGAAATTTGGTAGCGTCACTTTTACCGTTTATGAGAATTCGTGTCCCTATAGAAAATGCTGAATTTTTCGTTTCCGTTCTCTGAAATAAGTTTTACTCAATCAAACGTTATAAACCTTATATACGCAATCCTTATTACCCCATAACACAGATCTATGAAGTTTGATATTGGGTGGCGTTACTTTTACTGTTCATGAGTCATTAGATGTAAGAAGATGTGGTACGAGTTCCAATGATACAAATGTCAACACGGAGCCTTAAGATAGGAAAAATGTTAAATCAGTTGTTACCGTTCTTCAACTTCAGTTTGCCGTAACCAAATATTTTGAAACTTATACATAATGCTTATGGTCACAAAACGGTCAAAATAACGTGAATCCTGCATCTATATGTGGATGTTTACTGATGTTTTTTTCACAAGCAGGGGCATCTGTGGCCCATTGACATATTTTACATTTATTTAAGTAAACAGCTTATTTACTTCCATTGAAATCTACTTCTAGTATTAACTTGCATATTTTTTCAGGATCTTGGTGCAGTTTGGTAACAGACAACGATATTTCAAGTTACATGTGACCAGCATAACAAAGTGTTTCACCAGATTGAGCTCTCTGTCTAAGTGTACTTTAAAGGTTCTTTGCATTGAGTTCAGTTTATTGTTATGCGTATAGTTTTTACCTTCTGTGTGAATTTTTAAGATGTAAAACAGACTATCCATATCTGCATGTCCATGAAATGAAATTAAATCTAAGGTAAAATGATTAAAACATTTTGCATTATCTATCACAACTGGAAGCACATGGTGCTACTAAAGCAGTAAATGTTCTCTCTAATGGGGGTCTCGTTGGGGGTTCTGATCCTGGATCCCGCGTACTGTTTTGTCAGATTCCCGTATCCCGCTTACGCTATGTACGTAAGCAATTCTCATTTTTTTGTAAATTCCCGTGTCCCGATAGACTTCAATTCCCGTTTTCACGGCACAATAATTTGACTTTCACGTGTAACGCTTACAAAAAGTCAGCAATCCCGCGTCACGCTTAGACCCCAATGAGACCCACTCAAATTTTTCACGGAAATTAAAGGATTAAGTTTTCATTCAAACCTAACATTCTTGAAAATTGAGAATGAAAATGTGGAATGTGAAAAAGAGACAGTAACATGACAAAAGAGCAGAAAGCAGTCGAAGGCCACCAATGAGTCTTCCACAAAGCGTGAAAATCTCTCGACCGGAGGCGGGCTTCAGATGGCCCCTAAACAAAGTGTGTACTAGTTCAAACTCCAAAACATAAAACTGAACTTACAATTAAAAACATACAAGATCAACAAAAAACAGAGACTCCTGACTTGTCGTCAAGGTAATCATACCAAGAGACACCCAATATGCAGAGGTCAAGAGTCAAAAAGTCATAGTCTGGTCAAGAGTTCCTTATTAAAAAAACACAAAGTAGATTTTGAGGAAAGGGTAATCGTGCTACACAAAACTAACACATATATCTTTATATCTATAATATCTATAATAAGATGTGGTATGAGTGCCAATCAGACAATTCCTCGTTTAATTCAAACAAAATATACAAGTTGTACATTGAGGTCAAAGGTCAAGCTCACGAGAAGTTTCTATTGCCACTAGACTCACCATCGTATGAAAATACATCTACATGCCACATATTCAGAAACAAAGTGAATTCAAAATTATATTTTGAGGTCATGGTAATACACACACCACTGTATCCCGATGACACACCTAACGTGCATAGGTCAAGAGTCAAAAAGTCATATTCTGGTCAATAGTTCCATGTCAAAAATATACACAGCAGTCATGCAAGAAAGTTCATCATGGTACACGTAACAATGTCTTATGTCATGATGAACTACACATGCCAAATACAGAAAACCTATGTCAGAGACAGAAACACAAGACATATAACTAAACTCAAATGGAACGGTACTTGTATTGCAGGTCACTACAATTGCCTTCAAAATAGAACATAAACTCTCCCAACACTGCAACATTAAAACCGTCTTTCACAAAAGTTTAACAGGATTCTTTGCAACGATTATCTTACCACTATCAATTGAGAATCGAGTCGTGCAGTTATGTCAATAAATTAAAACGGTATCCGGGCACTCCGGTTCTAAACCTTGGTTCCATCTGGGTTTTTTGGTTCTGAACCTTGGTTCTTTGTTTAGAAACCATGGTAACTGGTTCAACATCCGCGTTGTTTGGTTATAGCAACCTGACTTCTTGGTTCCATCTTGGTTCTATTCTAGATCATTCTAATGTTCATGTTGAACTTGGAGAAGATAACCGCAAGTATCCGAATAAAAAGATAAAGTAGGTCAACGCGCTAAAATTGTTTTATAACATTAAACATTTCAGCATCGTCGGTAAAGGAAGCTGTAAGATATTTATCTTCTCTTTTAATTATTTTCATAAGGAAACTAGATAAAAATAAAGCATCGTATAGATTTTTAAAATAAACCGAAATATATAGTGTATCGAACAACCTTTTATTTAATTCAGTCGTTCTGTTTTCATTTATTTTTCTTTACTCATCCCTTATTTCCGTTAATATTTCTAGAAGTTTCAGTGGCGGAACCAGGGGGAGGGTTCCGGGGGTTGGACCCCTTTTTTTTAGACGATCAATGCATTTGAATGTGAACATATAGTTGGAACCCCCCCCTTTTTTTGTCCTGGGATGCTATCAGACTTGGGTTTCTGACTGTTATCGGGTTTGTCGGATGCTGGGTCGTGTGGACTGACGTTTGCCTGCTATGGTTGGACTTAACCAACAGCACACCTTACGGACTTATGAGTATGGGTAAGGGCCTGAAAACAGTTCTAACAAACACAGTGAAGATGGTTTTAGATGTTATATCTTCTAAAGCGCATTCGATAATGCCACTTTTGGGACCGAAATTCACTTGTTCGATTTTGCGTTACTGTTTCAGGTTCGTCCAATCAGATTCGTTAAACAATCAAGCTATCTTAGTTACCCTGATATTTTGGGGTAAAAAGGGGCGTGGAAAGGTCTTTGCTGGACAGGACAAAGAACCCTAATTGACCAGGTTACCTAGACATAGGTTGTTTACACAACAACTTGTTTGTGTTTACCGGACAATAGAATTAGTAAAAAAACATGTCTAATTGTGTCCACCTAGCTTGTCGCTAAACATCTTAAATTGATAAAAATAAAGCCTAACAAAGAGAAAATCTAAAGTGACAAATGCCAAAATAAATATCTATCAGACATGAAATTCTTATCTTAAATGTTTCGAGAATATAAAAATGATTTCCTTCAACAATAATGAACGAATATAAAACAAAAATACTTTTAATAAATACTGCAGCTTCGAAATGAACATTAAATAAATAAAATATCTTAAAACTTATGTCTTTTTGCTGAAAACTAAATTTTCACCAAAATATAAAATGAGGTCCAAAATGACTCCATGACAACTCCCCCCTACTTCAGCTGATTTCGTCCCGAAATCATGAACTAATTTTATCTGGAAAATAGTAATCATACATTTGTAAATCAATAAACATATATAATCGAATAAAAAGCAAACAAATCACACAATATATACAAAACAATATATAATCAAATTAGTCCTGAGTAATAAGGTCATATAACAATTATTGTCCTTTGCATCACCTATGGGGAATTGGGTCTAAAACTGAATTTTTGATAAACTATGAACCAAAGCTGGCTGGATTTAATACAGTAGCAAAACGTTGGTGTGTAACTAGGACATACGCATTAAAAGATTGCATTAAAATTTTGTTAAGTCTTCTTCGAGTTAGATATCCTATGCTGACTGAATCTGGAATCTGTACAGTTTTCATAGTTAATTTATTGGTAATGACAAATGAAGAACATAGAAAAAACAATTTAGAATAAGGAAGAGCTGAAATTGTAATGTTTTCCACTGACGGTGTAGAGAAATCGTAGTACGATGGACACAATGATAAATTTATTATGGGTATCGTAACACAATCACCACCGGACGTTATTTTTAGGTAAACCCGAGTGCATTTAGAGTTTCTTCGACGATACAGGAAGTAAACAATTACTGATAAAAGCACAAGTACTAAACAACTTAGTATAACAGAAGCGTGTAACCATGTAAATTCTGATGTTATAAACTTTTCAAGAATTGAAATATCATTTGGTGCAGGTGTTGCAGTAACTTTATGGTAAATAAATGATGGAACGCTGTCTGATTTTGATTTTACAACTTGTTGCAGTACTAAAATGGCAGTTGCCATTCGACGAAATTTCAAAAACATGATTATAAAAAATAGAAATGTTACTGACGCTATTCCAAGAGCGACAAAAATCAAAATGGCGTTTAAATCAGGCCACTCAGATTGCAATTTAATTTGACCATATAAAAGTGGTTCGGTTAATGACTTAAATATAAGGGAATCATTTCTAGCTGCAGCAGACATTTTCTTTAAACTTAAATGTACTTCGTGGTCTGCAGCTAAAATATTAGACATATTATGAGTATAAAATTTAAAATCTGGTATTGTCATACTTATTTGATTTGAAAATAAAGAATCTCCTAAAATAGTTTTTAGCTTATTTTGATTAAAAAATTCTTGTAAAACTGCTAAATTAATTGGATGGAACACTGACAGTTCTGAGGTCTTATTATAACAGTTGACCAATCTGGGAGGTAAATATAAAGATACTGTAGACAGTGAACACTTGCACGGTAACTGAATAACACAGAACTTGCAACCAGGTAAAGTGGTTTGTTTACCTGGGCAATTAAGTGCAAGCGAATCACTTTGATACACCAATACTGATGTGGAACTCAATTCAATGATGTCATGGGTCAAATGGTTTTTCAAAAATCGGAAATCACAGAATTGTGTAACCTGGTTGATGTCGTTATTGAACAATCCAATAGTGCATTGTGGAATATGCGTTGGTATGAGTGCCTTGTTTAAATTGCACGTGATTATTGATTCATGCTTGCAATTACTTAGTTCGTTAGCTGAGATATGTAAATAATAGTCATGCTGATGTGTTATAGCAAAGAAATCAGGTAGATCTAGTAACTTAGTAGCATGCTTGAGAGAATTATTTACAGGAACAGGAAGTGACAAAATCTTGTAAAGACGAAGTGGGTGTGTGAGTGAAGATATAGGAAAACGAAGGGTAATAAATAGTTTTAGAGTGGTTACGCATAAACATGAAATTTGAATTAGTATAGTAATAGGATGGGTGAGGTTGTGTTAAGTAGAATCCAGGATATGAATTTGTTAAGATGGTTTGGATTTTGTGCAGAGTTAGTGTTAGAGTATGTTTTGGCAATAAGAATGGTGAGATCCGCCCTTCGACCAAACTTTGGATTGCTGCCTGAAATTGGTCCACTTTGCTTCTGAGCATGTTGCCTTTGTTAGTGAGCTCTGTTAGTAATGTGGTCGTGTTAAGGAAAAAACTTTGGGTGTTCTCTAATGACATCTGAAATTTGTTTGCAATGGCAAGAATTTCTACTGAGTTTTGTTGAATTCCATCCATCAGATTGGTTGTTCTTTTGTCAACTAGTGACATAAATGAAGACAAGTGATCTCCATGTTGCTCTAGAACCCTAGCCATTAATCTTGTTCTTTGATTTATTTGGTTGATATGGCTAGCCAGTAAATTTACATCTCCCATGGTTGCAGTACCAAATAAACCTTTAGCTAATGAGCATATGAATGGTAAAAATGAGCGTGCATTGCGCTTTTTTAATAAAATATCATTTTGGGGAATTAGTGTTTTAATACTCCTAATTGACTCTATCAAATGAATTTTTGTAGTGTCCTGTAAATGGCGAACAAAATTAATAATAGAATTGAAATAATCACATTGGGTAGAGTTTTCATTACAAAAGCTTATGTTCGGTAAACTGAAATGTTCAGGTAATGACACCTTGAATGTGTGTAACCAGGACTCCTTAGCTAAATACAATTTTGCTTCTTCTTTAAAAATCACACCATAATTTATTCTTTGTACTAAGTCTGTTTCTTTGGCTGTCATGGCACCAACTGATACACCACAAAAAAATGACCATCATAATAGTGTATATCAAAACTCGCTGACCAAGCCCAAAATTGCCTACAAAATATCGAAAAAAAAACTTTTTTTAAAAGAAAATTAAAAAAAAAATTGATGTAATGAAAGTCGAGTATGCATGTCTAGATCACACATTTCTAGCACTAAGTACAACAGACAAACTGTTAAGGATTGACTTTATCACATCAAAATTTCCGAAAAAATTGAAAACACTAAATAACTATGGTCAGCACAGTTTTATTATATTACACAAATATGAAGTTTTGTTAAACCTTACGGACTTATTTTGTCATTGCATGTGTATACAGGTATATGGTGTGACACCTATATATATATATTGGCTGTGATTTTATCAAAATATATGAGTGCATATTTAAAATATGGGGCACTTGTTCAAAAGTATTTAGTCTAATGATTATGAGTCCTAACTGGAGACATTTAAATTTTATGTTTATTAAGGAAAAACTAATGATTGTAATCTTTAACCAATAAATGTAGCAGCAAAATTTTAAATTTATTTACTGGTAATTTAATCTACAAGTTAAAGGTTCTAAGATTCTTTTTTTCATAATCGTCTGACGTTTTTTTCCTTTCTGTGTATATTTAAGATTTATTTCATGTAATAAATCTTGGTCGAAACTTGAGTTTGGTTCCCAAGTTCGAGTTCCATCTTACCATTCGACTCTCATGAATCTTTGACCATTTCGAAAAATTCCACTTTTTATTTGTTGAAAACCAAATTTCTCATTTCTATTTTGATTATTTTGATTATCTACTTGACTATTAGGTAGGTCATTGTTTGCGTCAATAGCTATTTGTTCAGCATCTTCATTTTCAACATGATTTCTAACCTGTGTATTTTCCACTTCATTGTCAATTTGATGTGGTTGCAAATCATGCTCATTTTGATTTAAACCTTCATCATTTTCAATTTGATCTTGGGGATCTATATATCTTTGACGGTGAATATTTGGGTCATAATAGCGCCTCATATTTGTTGCATTAATCAAAGATTTGTGTACAGTGTTGTTTTCAATGTGTTTAATCTTGTACGTGTAGTTTGGACCAAGTTCAATGATGCGATAAGGACCGTTTGCTTTGTCGTGCAATTTGCGAGATAGACCTTTTGGGACTTTGTTATTTGTCAACAAAACTTGGTCACCAACAGAAAAATTTGGAATGTTGGATTTAAGGTCATGCCTTTCCTTATCTTTTGTTTTTGTTGTTGGTCTCTTTCTTTTGCAATTGTATGAGCAATTTTTAAGTTTGCCAAAAATCCTGCTATATAGTCTTTGAGATCGCGACTTAAATTGTCTTTTGGTTCTAACGCTACATCAAAAGGAAGTCGCATTTCTTCCCCAAACATCATGTAAAAGGGAGAGTAACCTGTTGTGTTACAGGATGGTGATTTTCTATAGGCCATCATTACAAAAGGGATAAGAGAAGGCCAATTCGATTGGTCCTTATTGCAATACGTTCTGAGACAAGCTGCTAAAGTACTATTTTGGCGTTCTACTGTACCGTTAGTATTTGCGTGATAGGAACTTGAGTGATGTTGTTTAACTTGAAACATTTCGCAAATAGCCTTTATGATTTTAGCCATGAACGACTGAGCTTGGTCACTAAATAAGATCTTTGGGCTTCCGAACCTGGAGAAAACTTCAGAGCAAAGAATGTTTGCAACTTCCTTAGCGGTTTGGGTTTTCATGGGGAAACCTTCAGTCCATCTAGTAAAAGAATCGACTACTAAGAGGATATGTTCATAGCCATCTTTAGTTTTAGACAAAGGTCCAAGAATGTCAATGTGCCAACGATGAAACCTACCAACGTGTGGCATTGGGGACAAAGGTGGATTGTTTGGATTGTAATTCCTTTTTGCTCGTTGACACCTATCACAAGTTTTGATGTATTGTAACACGTCTGAATGCATTTTTGGCCAGTAATATTTTTCCAATAAAGAAGAATAAACTTTGTCTTGACCTAAGTGTCCTCCGCCTAAAAGAGAATCGTGATAACTATGTAAAGCTTCTTCCCTTAAACAAGTAGGTAAAGCAATTTGTTTTATATGTCTAAGCTCAGTAGGTAATCTTCTACACCTTCTTTGATACAAATGGTACAAAACACCATTAGAAATGGAATAAAATTTACTTTCAGCAACTATTGAACGATGTAATTTTTCATCTTGTGGAAGTGTGTTTTTTTTTTAAGTATTTGATGATGCTTGCAAAATCTGGACAATTTTGTTGTTTTTCAAATAGCGAATCTGGATTGTCTAAAGCTTGTGGAAGTTCTTCAATGTCAATTGCAGAAATGATTGGACAAGAATCTGTACTCTCATCGTCATAAATAAACTCCGTGACGGTTCTCCAACCATCGGGTAGTTCATCAGATTCAGAAATAGAGGCACGATCTGTTTCAAGATCAGTATCGGACTCTAATCTGGAATCCGTTGTAGGATACGCAGTTGATACAGATTGTATAGTTGGTGCCTCAATATATGGCCTACGACTTAAACAATCTGCAACAACATTGCTTTTTCCTGGACGATGGATAATATCATAATTCAAGTCTTGTAACTTCAGAGCCCATCTTTCAAGCCTTTTAGATAATTTTGCAGATTTCAACCAAGTGAGTGCACTGTGATCTGTTACCACCGTGAAGTGAGAGTTAGCTAGATAGGGGCGATATGCTTCAACGCCTCTTAATATAGCCAAACACTCTTTCTCCGATGTATGGTAACTTTTCTCAGGGCCACTCAAAGCTTTACCACCATAAGCTACTACATATTCTCTACCTTCATCATCCTTTTGCCCTAACACATAACCAATGGCTTTATCAGAAGCATCACAGGTTAAAATGAAAGACCTATTTGGATCTGGATAGGATAGAACAGAGGCAGTAAGCAGAGCATTTTTCATGGTTTCAAAAGCCTGTTGACACTGTGGTGTCCATTGGAATTGTGCATCTTTACGTAATAAAGCTGTTAATGGTGAAACAATGTCAGAATGACCTTTAATGAAACGACGATAGTAGTTAGCCATGCCAAGAAAACTCCTAACCTGTTTGACTGTTTTTGGAACCGGAAATTGACTAACAGCATTAGTTTTTTTCTGGATCAACTTCAATACCACGCCGAGACATTATGTGACCTAGAAATTTGACTTCTTTTACAGCAAAATTGCATTTTGCAGGTTGTAACTTTAAGTTGGCGTCTTTTAACCTGGTAAAAACTTGACTCAAATGTTCTAAATGTTCCTCAAAAGAATTACTGAAGATAAGGATATCATCAATGTATATGAGTAAGAATTTCCAATTTAGACCTCTAAAAACTTGAGTCATAAGACATTGAAATGTGATAGCTGCATTCATGAGCCCATAACTCATACGATTCCATTCGTAAACACCTGATTGGGATATGAAAGCACTCTTATGTTTAGTTTTTTCGTCAAGAGGGATTTGCCAAAACGAACTTTTTAAATCTAAATTTGTAAAATATTTCGCTTTAGCTTCACCGAGAGCATCAAAAACACTTTCAATATGAGGGAGAGGATAGGTCATAGGGACCGTTAATTTATTCAAAGAACGATAATCAATTGCCATTCTCCAACCTCCCGTTTTCTTAGGAATCATGATTAATGGGGAACACCAATCAGAATTTGATTCTTCAATAATTCCATTTTCTAATAATTCCTGAATTTGATTTTCAGTTTCACGCCTAACTTGAGGTGACTGCCTATACGGATTACGCCTTACAGGCCGTGCACCTGGTACAGTTACAATTTTGTGTTTATACAAGGGAGTTTTTCCTAATTCTGTCATATCTGTTGCAAAACTTTGTTTATTTTCATTCAAAAATTTGTGCATCTTTTGTTTTTCACTATCTGTTAAATCAGATTCTGATAAATCAAACTTAAGATCTGAGCATGATTTGCTGTTTGGTGTTTTAATTGATGACACTGTTGGGGTTCTGAGGAAGAACTGCTTACTCATTACAGATATGTTTGCTCCTGTATCGACTAATGCACATGTTCTTGTCCTACCCACAGAAACTTTGGTGGTACTCTTTTTAGCATCTAAAGTGGTGATTAAGTTAATTACCTTTTCTTGCCTATCTATGTGCCCATCTATAGTTGTTGTTCTACAGACAGGCCCGTGTCCCTAAACTTGACCTTGAGCTGCAAGTATTTTATTCTTTTTTATACATTTTTTTTCAAAATGACCTAACTTTTTACAAAAATGACATACTTTATGTGATGCAGGACATTGTGACCTTATTTTACAGGACTTACCCCCACAATAACCCCAGTCCTCTGATTTGGTAGTGTACTGGTGGTTTTGCTGTGTGTTGAACTTGACTCTGTGCTGTTCTGGTCTGTAATCTGGTCTGGTCGGTTCATGGCGGATAATGTTGTGTCCATTCTTGTCATGATGCTATCTAGCATGTTGGCTTCAACCGATTTGACTGCAGAACATACAGCTTGATTGATGGTGGATGTAATGTCCTCCATCTGTGGCTGACCAGACACAGCGATAGTCATTTCAGCAACATTGGCAATTTCTCTGAGGGCATGCATGGTCTTTGACCGATTGGGGAGTATGATATGTCCCATACCCTTCTTGAAACCCTTCTCGGTCACTGAAATGAGAAATTCCTCAGAAACACAGTTATTTGAATTTAAACTTAAAGCTCTGTCGATATATTCATCGACAGTTTCATAAGCGTATTGTCTTAGTTCGGTGATTTTAACTCCTGCATTCAGTGTAGGTTTAAAGCGTTGTAAAAATGCTGCTTTTAAATTGTTAAATGTGCTTTTTGTCTGTGTATCAAGGGTGTTAAACCATGCTTTAGCTACCCCGGCTAAATGAAAAGGGAAAACCAGAAGCGCATCCGCTTCTGGCATCCTCTGGAGTGTGACAAATGTTACAAACATTGTCCACCATTCTAATGCGGTTACATTACCTTTCCCCGTGAACAATTCTATGTTCACGTTGTATCTTTGCACAGGGAAACCAGGTGGCGGTCCTTGAGGGGCTGGAACGATTGGAACGTTGAGTGGTGCCATGACTTCTGCTGGTGCGTTGACCGAAACTTGGATGATTTCGGCCTCCTGCTGACCTGCTGCATTTTCTGGGGCTGGCATGTCTCTTTCTATTACGTCCTGTGATCTCAACCAATACATATACTAGTGAGGTACCGTATTGTTGAACTAGGGTCTCCGCCAGTTATCAGACTTGGGTTTCTGACTGTTATCGGGTTTGTCGGATGCTGGGTCGTGTGGACTGACGTTTGCCTGCTATGGTTGGACTTAACCAACAGCACACCTTACGGACTTATGAGTATGGGTAAGGGCCTGAAAACAGTTCTAACAAACACAGTGAAGATGGTTTTAGATGTTATATCTTCTAAAGCGCATTCGATAATCTATATATTTAACACAATATAATAGTATATAATACAAATAATAGAAACATGTAATTCATATAAATGATCAAATAATATCTATAGTATACAAATTTTATGTAAATGCATGAGCATATGCATTTAAACTGACGAACACGTATGCTTATAATATTTCTTATAAATAAAAGCATAGTTAGCATTCAAATATATGAGCAAGATGCGGACTTAATCTAACATATATGAGCATAATGCGAGACCGACTATTTGAACCTAACAGAGCATAAAGCACGTGCCGAACAGCATAAAATAATGAGTATATAATATTTTGACTAGGGGGATGTACATATGCAAGAACATATTGAGATCTGGTATCTTTCGAAATATAAACATGGTAGAGCATATATGGCGCTTGTAAAAACTAAAACTATAAACCTTTCAACCCAAAAATAATCAATTCCGACAATGAGCATTGGTTGAGAAATATTCGAAATCGAGACTAAACTTAGCATTACGAAACTAATCGCGAATATGCAAATAATATAAATATGAAACTATATAATATGAAATGGGTAAACTAGCTATTAAAATATACATGCTTGCTTTGTATCAAAAATTCAGGACTCATAATAAAATAGGACTAAACGACAAGAATAGTTTACGATAAATAATTTCTTATTGAATTAACCTACACATGTGAAAATTACGCATAACGCGTTTATTAAAATAATCAATATCTTATCCTTGCGGAACTGACCTTAAATCGTATTAAGTATGAACAAGCGATAAGTTAAAATTATCATTTCCAACATGCGAGCGTAAAACTTAATTCTATAACGCGTTTAAAAATACCCTTGAGTACAGAAAGTTTGTGAAGAATAAACCAACCTTGTTTTTTTTAACATATTTACATTTATTTACACTGATCGAGAAACAACAATTTGGTCTTGATTTCTTTACTTGCAGAACTTATTGATAATTAACTTTAACTTTACTAAAATAAAATGGAAATGAAACTTAACGAAGTTTCATGATGCAATTAAATAAAGTAATAAATAAAAATACTTGACTCACCTGAAAACAGTTCTAACAAACACAGTGAAGATGGTTTTAGATGTTATATCTTCTAAAGCGCATTCGATAATGCCACTTTTGGGACCAAAATTCACTTGTTCGATTTTGCGTTACTGTTTCAGGTTCGTCCAATCAGATTCGTTAAACAATCAAGCTATCTTAGTTACCCTGATATTTTGGGGTAAAAAGGGGCGTGGAAAGGTCTTTGCTGGACAGGACAAAGAACCCTAATTGACCAGGTTACCTAGACATAGGTTGTTTACACAACAACTTGTTTGTGTTTACCGGACAATAGAATTAGTAAAAAAACATGTCTAATTGTGTCCACTTAGCTTGTCGCTAAACATCTTAAATTGATAAAAATAAAGCCTAACAAAGAGAAAATCTAAAGTGACAAATGCCAAAATAAATATCTATCAGATGTGAAATTCTTATCTTAAAAGTTTCGAGAATATAAAAATGATTTCCTTCAACAATAATGAACGAATATAAAACAAAAATACTTTTGATAAATACTGCAGCTTCGAAATGAACATTAAATAAATAAAATATCTTAAACTTATGTCTTTTTGCTGAAAACTAAATTTTCACCAAAATATAAAATGAGGTCCAAAATGACTCCATGACAACTCCCCCCCTTTTTTAAATGGCTGGATCCGCCCCTGAGTTTTAAAACGACATGTCGTTCAATTGGCAGACGATATGTGCATCTAGCCACTTAACCTGTTAACGACTTGCATATATATTTGAATGATTGCATATTTATTTTCAAGTTCGACTGAATTTTATTTATTTGGCTTTGTAATGATAATGCCAGATTTGATAGAAATACATGTGAAGTATATGTAACAAATAGGTTTTTTCAAAAAAAATTATTAAAAGACATATAAAAGAAAGAGATTCATAATCAATTTAAGCTTTTTAAATTAGTTGAAAAATAAGCTATTAAATATTACAAAAATGTATATGTACAATAAATTTGTCAAATTTGAGACTCCTTGTGAAGGGGATGCATATAATCATTCGGCCCCAAAAAAAAAGAACTCAAAATTAAGATTGAATATTTTTTATAATAAAATTAAGTGTGTGTGTGTGTGTGTTAATGACAGTGCTAGTGGGGAACTTCTGTGTTGGTGCCATAGTGGAGAGGCATAAGGTGTTATCCTAGTCTATGGAACGCCAACACTGTCTTGTTATGACCATTTTCTTTATATGATGTGCATTTACCTTTATATGATGTGCAATTGTCATTATATGATGTGCAAATATCCTTACATGATGTGCAAACATCCTTATATGATGTACAAACATCATTATTTGATGTGCAAACATCATTCAATTTATATGATGTGCATGTATACTTATATGATGTGCATATATACTTATATGATGTGCTTATATACTTATATGATGTGCAAATATATTTATATGATGTGCATATTGTTACGATTTAGTGATCGTATTATTAAATTAATGGTTCTCGTGTAATCCATATTTTACATTAGTAATTTTATGAGTCAGCTGTTTTTGTTTACGTTTTCGCAACGCTATTTTTGCGATGGAATGTCACCTCGTACAGAATATTCACGGTTGGTTGGCATGTATTTCAATGATACATGATGCGATAATGTGTTTACCTTATTTGCTTATTTATTTTCTTAATGTAATAACTTGTGTTTTAGCCGTAATCGTCTAAATACCAGCAGTGCCATAGTTTATTTACAAGAGAAGCCATATTTATTTGTGTATTGGCGGTCTGCAACACGAGATTGCCTGTGAACATAACAAACGTTTTGATTGGTCGATCCATTGACCGGAAAATTATAAATAGAAGGTTGACGAAACGAACTTTAGATTTAATCTCACCGCCTGCAAGAGCAGTCGGAATTTATGCTGTCTTGATGTCCTTATAATTTAGTGTGAAGGTTTTGAATGTTTTAAGAAAACTAAACCTTCTTACACATGGCAATTGTTTGTTTTGAAGAAGAAGAAGACGACCTTCGACCTACGGGAAAGTCCCGTCAGCTGTCGTTCCACTTAGTCAACTTTCTGTAAATACGATGAGATAGGTTTTCTGGAAATCTACTTTCACTTTAGCAGAGAGAAACCTTTATGAGATGATTACGGCAAATTGTTTATAAATATAAATGTATGTTTTTATGATCAATTTGTAAATATTTGATTATATAGATGTTATATAAAATGCATCTGAACTTTATACCTGACTTAGTTATTATTTCAACCATATACCAACTCAAAGGATCCATGCAATTTATGTTTGATCGAGCCTCCTTATTCAATTTAACTTACCACTCGGTTTAAGGGGCGAAATCGTTACACTGGTGTCAGAAGTGGGATTCTAAAAACTTTGAATTTGGTGGTTGAAATAAATAATTTATAAATTTATACTAAAGAAGCTTTAGTATATTTACTTGATGTTAAACTATTTCACTAAATTTTTATAATAAGAATTAATAAAATTTTAGTACATTATGGATGATTCTGGAGAAGTAATTATAGCTATAAATCATTCTTTCCAAGAGGAAAATGATGGGGAAATTACCATTCCTTTAAATGAACAGAAGGTTGATAGTGTTGACTATGCAGAGCAGACAATAAGCCATGACAAAGAACAAAACTTATTTATGAATGAATTAAGAAACCTTAAAAGTTTATTTCATAACCAATTAGGGGAGATAACCCATGAGTTTTCTAATTGTCAAAAAGAAGTTATCATTGCTGTAAATCAGATAAAAAGAGATTTTCAAGAGGAAATTTCTTGTATTAAAGACCGCATAAGCAAAATTGAAGATGCTGTATATGAAAACAAGAGAAATATTTCTACCAATTATAAAATGATTGAACAAAATAAAGATTTAGTAAATCACAATAATCACATGAGTGACATTGTAAACACTGAAAACAAATCTAAAGGTGATGGGCAAGCAGTTCCTGATGAAGCTAATCAGACAAGTCAAAATACAGAAAAACAACAACAAAACACAGATGATATTTATTCATTTAATAAAGATAAAATGTATAATATAAATCAAAACTATGCTGTACTGGATAGACCCAAGGTTCCAAGATTGACCAATTCCCATACCCATTTACCCAAGTCTAGTAATGTAACCATGAAGCCACAGTTGTATGAGGGAGATGAAGATTTAGATGAATATTTAGCTCAATTTGAAATTTTAGCTGAAATAAACGGTTGGAATTATGCAACCAAATCATTATATTTGGCTGGTTGTTTAAAAGGGGGAGCAAGAGCTCTTTTAAATGAACTAGATAAGGAATCTAGGAAAGATTATAATAGCTTAGTAAAAGTTTTGGACAATAGATATGGTTCAGCTGAGAAATCAGAACTTTTTAGGGCAAAACTTCAGACCCGTATGAGAGGTAAAGAAGAAAGTTTACCTGAGTTAGCTCAGTCAATTAAGAAATTGACTAGGCAAGCTTATCCTAGTGCCCAATCCTCAATAACTAGTGTATTAGCACTAGAACATTTTATAGATGCTTTACAAGATGCTGATTTAAGACTAAGACTTAGGGAATCTAACCCTAAATCCATACATGAAGCAGAAACACTAGCTGTTAGGCTAGAGACGTTAAAGTTAGCAGAGAGACAAAAAGGGAGGATGGTTAGACAGGCAGATTCAGTTCAGACTAATGCTAAATTTAATACAGAGTTGAATGATGACAAGGGGGAAGATTTAAAATCCTTAAAAAATGAATTGAGTGATTTTAAAAGAGAAATGATCTCATTGTCCAGAAATATAAAGGGTATGTCCCAAAACCAAAATAGGAACCAAGGGGGAGGTAACCAGCAGAGAAACTATCAGAATGGTCAGAAAGGGTATAATAACCAGAATAAGAATTTTGGTCAGGGCAATAGAAATTTTAACCAGAGAAATAATAATTTTGGTCAGAATCAGAATAATTATAATCAACAGGGAAACCAGTTGAGGTCGGACTCAGGGGTCGGAGCCAGGCCGGGACAGAATGGCCCAAGTCGATAAAGATAAATGAATCTTTGGCAAATAACGAGGGACTATTTGTCAGAGCTAAAATTAATAATAAATGTTTAGCTTTTCTTGTGGATACAGGAGCAAATGCTACTATTTTAAGTAAGAAATTTATTGATGAAATAAATCCCTCATTACTTCCAAAAATGAATCCTGTAAATATTAATTTGATTACTGCTACTGGTGATAGTGCACCATTTATAGGACAAATTGATGTTGAAATTTGTCTTGGAAATTATATTTATCACCACAATGTTTTAGTGGCTGATATTTCCAATGAAGGTATCATTGGAATGGATTTTCTTGTGACTCATGACTGTGATGTTTTGTTAAGTCAAAATAAGTTGAAGATTAAAGGGGAGATAATTCAATGTTATCATTATGCAAGCAGTGCTAAATCTTGTTATAGAGTTGCTATACAAGAGACAGTAGATGTGCCTCCTAACTCAGAAATGATTGTTTCTGGGGAGTCAGATGAGCCTATTTTTAGAGGTTTAGCTGGGTTGATAGAACCTAATGAGAAGTTTATGGAGAAGAATGGTTTATTGGTGGCAAGATCTATTGTACATCCAGAGATGTATAATATTCCTTTGAGGATAATAAATTTAAATAAAGAGCCCTGCACTTTATATAAGGGTACAATTATTGCTACCTGCAATAAAGTAGATGAAGAAGATATTCAAACTTCTGAGTTTGTTAATAGTGTGGCTGGTGGCCCAGCTATAGTAAATAAGGGGAGACAATTACCTGATTATTTACATGATGTATTTGAGTCTTGTCAAGCTTATCTTGATAAAGATCAAAAGGAGAAATTTAAAGACCTTTTAATAGAATATAGTAGTATATTCTCAAAGTCCTCTGAGGACATTGGTTTAACTGATTTAGTTGAACATACCATAAATACTGGAAATCACCCTCCAGTACGTCAGCGACCCAGACGAATACCCCTAGCTAGAATGAAGGATGCTGAAGCTGAGATTCAGAAAATGGTTAAGCAAGATATTATAGAACCTTCTACAAGTCCCTGGAACTCCAATATAGTTCTCGTGAAGAAGTCAGATGGTAGTTGGCGATTCTGTATTGATTTTCGCGCCGTAAATTTATTGGTTTTACGCCCATCCTACCCCTTGCCCCGAATAGATGACACTATAGACTCCTTGTCAGGCTCCAAGTTCTTCTCAACCGTCGATTTAAAGTCGGGATATTATCAGATTCCAGTAGCCAAAGAAGATAGACCAAAAACAGCCTTTTCCTTTCCAGGGGGTGGTCTCTGGCAGTTCAAGAGAATGCCAATGGGTCTATGTAATAGTGCCCCTGTATTTGAACAATTGATGGAGACAGTTTTATCAGGTTTGACCTGGAAAATTTGTTTAGTTTATTTAGATGATATAATTATTTTCTCAAAATCATTTGAGGAACATATGAAAAACTTGAAAGAAGTTTTTCAAAGATTAAAAGCAGCTAATTTAAAGCTGAATCCCAAGAAGTGTAACTTTCTTAAGAAAGAAGTTAAATTTTTAGGTCACATTGTTAGCGAAAGTGGAGTAGCTACTGACCCTAATAAAGTTCAGTCAGTTAAGGACTGGCCAGTGCCCAAGAGTATAAAAGATGTGAGAAGTTTTCTAGGATTAACATCCTATTATAGAAAATTTATTTTGAAATATGCTGATAAAGCTAAGCCTATGTATAAGGTTACTGAGAAAAACCAAAAGTTTGTCTGGACAGAAGAATGTCAACAATCTTTTGAGGAATTAAAGACTACTTTAATTAGTGCACCTATTTTAGCCTACCCTACCAGGGAGGATTTATTTATTTTGGATACCGACGCGAGTAATGTTGGTATTGGAGCAGTGCTATCCCAACTCCAGGATGGAGTAGAAAAAGTAATTTGTTACTTTAGTAAAACTTTCAGTAGATCTGAGAGAAAATATTGTGTTACCAGGAGAGAACTACTAGCTGTAGTAGCCTCTATTAAACATTTTCACCATTATTTATATGGTAAATACTTCAAGGTTAGAAGTGACCATGGTGCATTAAGGTGGTTGTTCAATTTTAAGAATCCAGAAGGTCAGTTAGCTCGTTGGTTCGAGGTCCTGGCATCATATGATTTTAAAATTGAGCACAGAGCTGGAAGGTCCCATAATAATGCAGACGCCCTAAGTAGACGTCCTTGCTATAATAAAGAGTGTCCTCACTGTGCTAGAGCAGAAATAAATTATGAATTGGTTCCAACTCATAAAAACGTTTTAACGGTTGAAAAATGTAGTGATAATGCCACTATTAGTGAATCTTGCAGAAATGTTCAAGATGTTAGTGTCAAACAATCAGTTACAACAACTAGTATTAGCTGTAAAAATGAAGATTGGCCAAACATGACAAGTGACGAAACTTGCCACAAAGTAAAAAGTCATGTAATTCATAATGAATTTAGAAGTAAGGGTTCAGATGTAAACCCTGATGTACTCCCTGTTCAGTCTGAAATAGTAAGAGTTTGTACCAGATCTAAGGATTATGGTTGCAGTCAAAATGAGAAGGACGACCCAGAGAAGGAGATAAATTTTGAAAATGTTTCAGAATCTCAATTATCTGATGATGTAATCAGTATAATTATCCAGTGGAAAATAGATGAAGTGAAACCCATATGGGCAGATGTATCCCATATGAGTCCTGAAGTTAAATTTTATTGGTCAAGATTAAATTCTTTAATTCTTGTCAATGGAATCTTATATAGAAAGTGGGAAAGCTATAATGGAAAACATTATGATCTACATATTGTTCTTCCAGCTAATTTTAAAAGTTCGTGTTGAACCAAGTACATAACACAGTGACCGGTGGTCATCTTGGTGTAAGAAAGACTCTATCAAAAATTAAACAGAGATATTTTTGGTATAAAATGAGACAGGATGTTAAATTTTGGTGTACCAAATGTGATATTTGTGCTTCTAAGAAAGCACCTTGTAAAAAACCTAAGGCCCCGATGAAGCAGTATCTTGTGGGTGCTCCTTGGGAAAGAATGGCTATTGACATTCTAGGACCTTTACCCATAAGTGTCAATAATAATCGCTATCTGATGGTAGTTCAGGATTATTTTTCAAAATGGACGGAAGCTATACCAATTCCAGACACTGAAGCAGTGACAGTGGCTAAGAAATTTGTGGAAAGAATAGTAACCATTTTTGGGGTTCCTCTTTCGATCCACTCAGACCAAGGGTCTAATTTTGAATCTAATGTGTTCAAAGAGATGTGTATTATTTTGGGTATCCATAAAACCCGTACAACACCATTCCGACCAAAATCGGATGGTATGGTTGAAAAGTCAAATTCAACCATTGAGACGATGTTATCTGCTTTTGTAAGCAAACACCAGAGAGATTGGGACGAATATATTTATTTATTAATGTTGGCCTATCGGTCATCAGAACATGAGAGTTTGGGAACATCTCCATGTTCCATGTTATTTGGAAGAGAAGTTAATCTTCCAGTAGATTTAGTTCTGGGTAGACCAGAGACTGAAAAGTCACTTTTATATTTAAAAACTGTTTATGCATATGAATTATCCCAAAAGTTGGAGGTAATTCATAAATTTGCACGAAATAAATTAAAACTGTCAAGCGACAGGATGAAAAGAAATTATGATGTTGGAACTAAGATGCAAACATTTGATGCAGGAGATCCAGTATGGTTGCACAATCCTCGTCGTGTAAAAGGATTGTGTCCAAAGTTACAAAATAATTGGGAAGGCCCATATATTATTGTAAATAAACTTAATGATGTCATATATAGAATACAGAAGGGACCAAAGATGAAACCTAAGGTGGTGCACCAAGACAGGTTGAAGCCATATCTAGGAGAAGGTGTTCCTGTTTGGTTTAATTAAATATGTGGAGCTTGCAGTACAGAAGAAGATGTTGAACAGTCAACCTAGAACATTTATTGGAAGAAATCATTACATTGTGTTATATATTTATATGTGTGTTACCTAAATCATTCTATGTGAATGCATGAGTTTTCGGTTAAATGTATATTGTAAGACTTGTTGTCTTATTGAATTTTGTTTTCAAGTTTTCAGTCAATTAGTGAATTAATTTAATTAATGTATAGATAGTTTCTGTGCATTTGAGGACAAACGCCTAGTGGTTAGGGGGCTGTGTTACGATTTAGTGATCGTATTATTAAATTAATGGTTCTCGTGTAATCCATATTTTACATTAGTAATTTTATGAGTCAGCTGTTTTTGTTTACGTTTTCGCAACGCTATTTTTACGATGGAATGTCACCTCGTACAGAATATTCACGGTTGGTTGGCATGTATTTCAATGATACATGATGCGATAATGTGTTTACCTTATTTGCTTATTTATTTTCTTAATGTAATAACTTGTGTTTTAGCCGTAATCGTCTAAATACCAGCAGTGCCATAGTTTATTTACAAGAGAAGCCATATTTATTTGTGTATTGGCGGTCTGCAACACGAGATTGCCTGTGAACATAACAAACGTTTTGATTGGTCGATCCATTGACCGGAAAATTATAAATAGAAGGTTGACGAAACGAACTTTAGATTTAATCTCACCGCCTGCAAGAGCAGTCGGAATTTATGCTGTCTTGATGTCCTTATAATTTAGTGTGAAGGTTTTGAATGTTTTAAGAAAACTAAACCTTCTTACACATGGCAATTGTTTGTTTTGAAGAAGAAGAAGACGACCTTCGACCTACGGGAAAGTCCCGTCAGCTGTCGTTCCACTTAGTCAACTTTCTGTAAATACGATGAGATAGGTTTTCTGGAAATCTACTTTCACTTTAGCAGAGAGAAACCTTTATGAGATGATTACGGCAAATTGTTTATAAATATAAATGTATGTTTTTATGATCAATTTGTAAATATTTGATTATATAGATGTTATATAAAATGCATCTGAACTTTATAGCTGACTTAGTTATTATTTCAACCATATACCAACTCAAAGGATCCATGCAATTTATGTTCGATCGAGCCTCCTTATTCAATTTAACTTACCACTCGGTTTAAGGGGCGAAATCGTTACAATATGTACTTATATGATGTGTAAACATTCTTATATGATGTGCAAACGTACTTATATTATGTACAACGATCCTTATATGATGTGCAAATATATACTTATGTCATGTGCAAATATACTTATATCATATGTACATATCATTATATGATGTGCAGTTACCATTATATTATGTGCAAATATCTTTATATGATGTGGTTGTGTCATTATATTATGTGCTTGTAATCTTATATTATGTGATTTGGTTTTCTTCATTATATGATGTCGAAACGTCATTATATGATGTGCTTTCATCGTCCGTATGGTCAATGAACATGATTACGATTGGAATGATTACTGTCTACGTCATTACTGATTCCGATCTGCTTCTGTAAACTATAAACCCGGCTCAAATATGTGTCCATCGCTAGCGAGAATGCAATTGATAGGAAAAATGAGACAATGCAATTTAACAAAATCAACGTTTTAAACAGTTCAGAGGGAGATCAATTAATACAGGAGCTAATTGGAGAAATTTGCGGCTGTGTCGAAAATATGATAAAACAAATTTTGAGGCTCTTTATAGGTTGCTATTTAGGTTTAGCAAAAGCTACGTGTTGCAGGTCGTACTTTGACCTATGAGTGTTTACTCTTACAAATTATGACTTGGATGGAGAGTTTTCTCATTGGCTCTCATACCACATCTTCTTATGTCTATTCATTTCAAAATGCGTCATTGAACTCACAGTCAGTTTTAAAAATATTTCACAATAATAGCTATGAAATTATCTACTCATGCATAATATGGCGAGATGGTTTGTTTTATAAACTGTTATTGAATAATATAAATGGTAAGATGTATAATGTAGTGTTACTCCTCCAAAACCATACAAAGTCGGATATATTTGTGATATGACGTATACATGTAGTGTTTCGTACTTCCTTTATTTGTCTTTGAAACAATCTTTTTTTCCTCAGAAAAAATATCCAAATTCGGAGACTGCATACTTAATCCACGTACTGCCCGCGAAATGCAAAATGGTCAGGTTTGGTAATGTTCACATATTTGTATTTACAGATTGTTTATTTTCAACTTATTTCAATGGAGATTTTTTTAACGTATTGAGAAAGGTGTGTGTAATTGTTCTCTTGTGGGTTTTTTTAGGGGGGGGGGGGTAGTCGTGAAAAGAGTTATGTCTTTGGAATGATAGTTTTTTTCCCTATTTCACGGTAATCACTTGGAAAATAAATTAGGGGAATTCCCATCTTTCCTACGCCGTCCCCACCACCAATGATGAAAATGACAATAATTATAATTTACTTATTTTTAAATCTGTTCTTATAATATAAAAAAGAAGACGTGGTATGATTGCCAATGAGACAACTCTCCACAAGAGACCAAAATGACACAGAAATTAACACTTATATGTAACCGTAAGGCCTTCATCAATGAGCAAAGCCCATACCGCATAGTCAGAACAAAAGGCCCCGAAATGACAATGTAAACAATTCAAACGAGAAAACTATTTTGCTCAGAAAAGGTTTCCCTATAAATAAGTATCAAGATAAAAGGCAATAAAACAAAAAAACTCATAAGAGCCAAAATTGCCCTAAACGGGACCTTAAAATTTACCATAAAATATATTCAGACACATTGCAGTATTTTTTATAATCTATTGTAGTTTTTGTCGAGCCTGCAACTTTTGTTGCAGAAAGCTCGACATAGGAATAATGATCCGGCGGCGGCGGCGTTAGCTCACTTCTTAAAAGCTTTGTATTTTAGAAGGTGGAAGACCTGGATGCTTCATACTTTGTATATAGATGCTTCATGTTACGAAGTTTCTGTCAGTCACATGTCCAATAACCTTGACCTCATTTTCATGGTTCAGTGACTACTTGAAAAAAAACTAATTTTTTGTAATGTTGAATTCTCTCTTATTATGAGTAATAAGATAACTATATTTAATATGTGCGTACCTTACAAGGTCCTCATGTCTGTCAGACAGTTTTCACTTGACCTCAACCTCATTTCATGGATCAGTGAACAAGGTTAAGTTTTGGTGGTCAAGTCCATATCTCAGATACTATAAGCAATAGGGCTAGCATATTCAGTGTATGGAAGGACTGTAAGGTGTACATGTCCAACTGGCAGGTGTCATCTGACCTTGACCTCATTTTCATGGTTCAGTGGTTATAGTTAAATTTTTGTGTTTTGGTCTGTTTTTCTCATACTATATGCAATAGGTTTCTATATTTGTTGTATGGAATGATTGTAAGCTGTACATGTCTAGCGGGCAGATGTCATGTGACTTTGACCTCATTTTCATGGTTCAGTGGTCAAAGTTAAGTTTTTGAGTTTTGGTCTTTTTATCTAATACCATATGCCAAAGGTCAAATATATTTGGTGTATGGAAATATTTTATGATCTTTATGTCAATCGCGCAGGTTTTATTTGACCGTGACCTCATTTTCACGGTTCATTGCACAGTGTTAAGTTTTTGTGTTTTGGTCTATTTTTCTTAAACTATAAGTAATGGGTCAACTATATATGTTGTATAGAAGCATTGTTAGCTGTACTTGATTGCCTGGCATGGTTCATCTGACCTTGACTTCATTTTCAAGGTTCATTGGTCTTTGTTTAGTTATCTTGGTTAATGTTAGAATCTAAGTTTATGTGACAGTTGTAATAAAGCTTAGTTTTATACTTAGGACTATCAACATAATATCAATGATTAGTATAGAAGGCGAGACATTTCAGCGTGTGCACTCTTGTAAAGATAAACCTAAAATATTAAAAGTCACCGCCGTAAATCTTCACTTAGAAAAAAATAAAACACAACTCTCTATATGTCAGAGACCACCAGGCCTCAGTAAACAAAAAATAAATATAGTATTTTTATGTTCATTCAGACACAAATCTAATTAAATTACAGCTATTGTGTGTCCAAGCTATGCTTACGCGGATCTGAAAACGTTCCATTCTATTTTCTGTTTAAAGACCATTGGGATTCTAGGTTTTGTCGGATTTAAATACACCTACAAAAATGTGAAGGCTGAATGTCATTGGCTTATAAATGTAATATTTACTAGAACAGAAAGTATCAAAGGACTGAAGTACTGAACATCGGATGACCACAAGTTCTCGTTGATAGTCACACGCACTTGTCTTAAAGAGAATCACATCACAATACCTGAAAGTAAGGTTAACTTACAGAGACATATTTTTTCTGAGACAAGTTCGTGCGTGGATGATGAACGGGCTCGTCTAGATATTCAACATGATATAGTCAGGATCAAAAACGAAACTACCTATTATTCTATACATAACAGTTACATGTATACATAATTTTTATCCAAATGCTATTATAGCATTCTATTCTACTATTCTAATAATAGTGCAGTGCAAGTGCATGGTGAAAACACTTCTATAATAATTCGGATTTTCTAATAGTTTGGATTTATGTAGGCATTCATTTTTCCCGTATAAACGTTCTTGAGATGTTCTTCCGAATGCGTTAACACAATTGTCCTGTATGTGTGCATAGATATAACTTACTTATAACTTAAAAAATATATTTCTAACGACGCAACATTTTCATATAATTAATTTATTATGTTCTAAAAAAAAAAAAATTATGAGTATTACT
This sequence comes from Mytilus galloprovincialis, assembly GCF_965363235.1. NCBI lineage: Eukaryota > Metazoa > Mollusca > Bivalvia > Mytilida > Mytilidae > Mytilus > Mytilus galloprovincialis. The sequence continues at coordinate 41,617,383 of NC_134838.1, forward strand.
TGAAGCGACATGGAATGCTATTTTGCACTCGGTTATGTCTGCGTTTTTATACGATCGGTAACATGTACCAGTCAAAGTCGAAAGTCAAATCTCTGTTACGACAATACTTCGGAATGCCCTCACGGTCATCGTGATGTAAACTGTACATAAATTATGTCGTTAGTTTTCTCGTTTGAATTGTTTTACATTTGTCATTAAGGGGCCTTTTATAGCTGATTATGCGGTATGGGCTTTGCTCATTGTTGAAGGCTGTACGGTGACCTATAGTTGTTAATTTCTGTGTCATTTTGGTGTTTTGTGGAGAGTTGTCTCATTGGCAATCATAACACATAGTCAACAGACTCAAGCTAGCGACCAATTCTAGCGACCAATCAAGCTAGCGACCAATTCTATCGACCACTTAAGTTAACACTGAGCATAAACACATAACAGAACCATTTCGAGATATGTCTGAAAATCACAAAATGACATTATACTACAACGTTCTACTAAATTAAATATTTAATACGTGAGGTATCGCTATTGATAGAAAAAATACATACTTAATATACTTTGAAAAGGAAACATTACAAAGGAAACACCTATTAATTTTGTTTTAATTTTATTTTGGATTCCAACAAATAAACACGAGTAGCGTACTAAGCCGTACTTGCTTGCTGGAGGCTAATATTCTAAATTAGTTATTCAGTTTTTGTAGACTTTATATTACATGGTATTATACATTTATTTCAAATCGAGATTTTTGTTTTAACTAGATATACTGTTTCCAGATTAGATATTTAAAAAAAAACCTTTATGGTCCAAATACCTTATATGGTCCGGCCAGTTGATAATAAAACGAGTATAATACTAATATGGTCCAATCATACGCGGCGTACGATCAGACCATATGAGTATACGCATATGGTCATGACCGCATGTATATGGTCCAAATATTGATATGGTTCGGAACATATTCGTAAGTATTGTAAAACAGAATAAAAAAATATAAGTACAGCCGTTCAAATGTCAACTTACGGTGAGATAAAGTGAACAAGGAACTAGAAAAATATCGAGTATTTACTCAAAACCATTTAGGTTTGAGGGGAGTGGTTCTCAAAACAGTATAATGGGTATAGTCCAAGGCACTTCAGTTAATACTGAAAGCAGTAAAACAAATAAAAATATAATAAGAAAGAAAAAACACAATGTATTCAATGCAAGTCAAAACATTTAAACTACGTTCAGCCAGATGCATTTTTTTTTTAATTTTTAATTCAACATTTATATACAACAGATATATTACATATTACTCAAAAATATCACAAGAATGTTTTAAGTATAATGACATAAATAATCAACCCGAAAATTAGAAAATAAATGTTATGAATCCTTCGGTTTCTAGTACAACAATGTTGTTCTTTAAAAAGTGTTTCTCAAAAACATTTCTCATACATCTTGCATAAAACAAGTATTCATACAGAGTAGTTATATAATGTTTTATACTGTATAAGGTCAACTTTACTGTTGAGCCTCTTAAGTAAATTCCTTCTGTGAAGATAAAACTTTTATTTTTTTTTCTCGTTTCAACCTTTATTCAGACATTATGTAGCATGTTATTAATAAAGGGACCAATAAAGACAAAAGAGTAATAAGTTGTCTAACAGATAACATTTTATACATTATTCCTTATTCAATATATTCTTTTAAGATAAATTATTCGTATTTTTTTTTTTTATCAATTACACAATGCATTGTCAAGAAAAAATTCTGATTTAATGACTAAACTTATCTTCTCATATGTGATCAGAGTAAGTTTCAAATATATATCTTTGATTTCGTGTATCGACTTGTTGTTATTTTACCTTTATTCAATCATTCAACTTATACATTTATAAATCTTTGTCAATAAGTATAATATTTAGTTCATTTTGGTATCAAATGAAAGCATATTCACTTAGGATCACGAAAGACCCGTGTTGAATAATAATCAGAAAAAAATTAATAAAAAACAGGGCATATTTCCCCCGTTGTATAGTTAGCTTAGTACCTGTTTTTTATTCTGAACCAGAAGACAGCAATACACAGTTAGGAGTTTGGTTTCGCATTTTGGCCCCTGTGGATTTTTTTTATATGAAAGTTGTTGTGCAATAAAAATCATTTTCAGACAGCTGACTACTAATTTAGCATTCAAAGATGGTTAAGAAAAACATCAATGTTATTTTTACATGTTTAATGGGCTATTTTCTGTTTGACTTTCCGTATTTTCATAGCTATCCCAGCCATAGGTCCAGAAATTAATGTAATATTTCTGGTGCACTTTCCCACCCGGGCATTTTCATGAATAAAAGGGTCTGGGACAAGCTTTCAATCCCACTAGGTGTGGGTTAAAACTTTGCCGTAGGGAACTGTACAGAAAGAGTTAAAATATGAGCCCATACCCATTTCTGTATAGGTACCTCAAACTTTGGATGGACAATGAAGTCTTCAGGTGCACTTTCCCACCCTGGAATTGATACGAGTTGAAGATATGGATGAAAGCTATCAATCCAAACCACCTGCAGTCAAGAACTTTGCCGTAGGGGGTGGCAGTAAAGCCACTGCTGCCACCACCCGTAATGGAAAAAATTGAGAAATTGGGTATGGGGTTGGCACTTTCCCACCCGGGCATTTTCATAAATAAAAGGGTCTGGGACAAGCTTTCAATCCCACTAGGTGTGGGTTAAAACTTTGCCGTAGGGAACTGTACAGAAAGAGTTAAAATATGAGCCCATACCCATTTCTGTATAGGTACCTCAAACTTTGGATGGACAATGAAGTCTTCAGGTGCACTTTCCCACCCTGGAATTGATACGAGTTGAAGATATGGATGAAAGCTATCAATCTAACCACCTGCGGTCAAGAACTTTGCCGTAGGGGGGTGGCAGTAAAGCCACTGCTGCCACCACCCGTAATGGAAAAAATTGAGAAATTGGGTATGGGGTTGTCAGCTTCTGGTGCACTTTCCCACCCGGGCATTTTCATAAATAAAAGGGTCTGGGACAAGCTTTCAATCCCACTAGGTGTGGGTTAAAACTTTGCCGTAGGGAACTGTACAGAAAGAGTTAAAATATGAGCCCATACCCATTTCTGTATAGGTACCTCAAACTTTGGATGGACAATGAAGTCTTCAGGTGCACTTTCCCACCCTGGAATTGATACGAGTTGAAGATATGGATGAAAGCTATCAATCTAACCACCTGCGGTCAAGAACTTTGCCGTAGGGGGGTGGCAGTAAAGCCACTGCTGCCACCACCCGTAATGGAAAAAATTGAGAAATTGGGTATGGGGTTGTCAGCTTCTGGTGCACTTTCCCACCCGGGCATTTTCATAAATAAAAGGGTCTGGGACAAGCTTTCAATCCCACTAGGTGTGGGTTAAAACTTTGCCGTAGGGAACTGTACAGAAAGAGTTAAAATATGAGCCCATACCCATTTCTGTATAGGTACCTCAAACTTTGGATGGACAATGAAGTCTTCAGGTGCACTTTCCCACCCTGGAATTGATACGAGTTGAAGATATGGATGAAAGCTATCAATCTAACCACCTGCGGTCAAGAACTTTGCCGTAGGGGGTGGCAGTAAAGCCACTGCTGCCACCACCCGTAATGGAAAAAATTGAGAAATTGGGTATGGGGTTGTCAGCTTCTGGTGCACTTTCCCACCCGGGCATTTTCATAAATAAAAGGGTCTGGGACAAGCTTTCAATCCCACTAGGTGTGGGTTAAAACTTTGCCGTAGGGAACTGTACAGAAAGAGTTAAAATATGAGCCCATACCCATTTCTGTATAGGTACCTCAAACTTTGGATGGACAATGAAGTCTTCAGGTGCACTTTCCCACCCTGGAATTGATACGAGTTGAAGATATGGATGAAAGCTATCAATCTAACCACCTGCGGTCAAGAACTTTGCCGTAGGGGGGTGGCAGTAAAGCCACTGCTGCCACCACCCGTAATGGAAAAAATTGAGAAATTGGGTATGGGGTTGTCAGCTTCTGGTGCACTTTCCCACCCGGGCATTTTCATAAATAAAAGGGTCTGGGACAAGCTTTCAATCCCACTAGGTGTGGGTTAAAACTTTGCCGTAGGGAACTGTACAGAAAGAGTTAAAATATGAGCCCATACCCATTTCTGTATAGGTACCTCAAACTTTGGATGGACAATGAAGTCTTCAGGTGCACTTTCCCACCCTGGAATTGATACGAGTTGAAGATATGGATGAAAGCTATCAATCTAACCACCTGCGGTCAAGAACTTTGCCGTAGGGGGTGGCAGTAAAGCCACTGCTGCCACCACCCGTAATGGAAAAAATTGAGAAATTGGGTATGGGGTTGTCAGCTTCTGGTGCACTTTCCCACCCGGGCATTTTCATAAATAAAAGGGTCTGGGACAAGCTTTCAATCCCACTAGGTGTGGGTTAAAACTTTGCCGTAGGGAACTGTACAGAAAGAGTTAAAATATGAGCCCATACCCATTTCTGTATAGGTACCTCAAACTTTGGATGGACAATGAAGTCTTCAGGTGCACTTTCCCACCCTGGAATTGATACGAGTTGAAGATATGGATGAAAGCTATCAATCTAACCACCTGCGGTCAAGAACTTTGCCGTAGGGGGGTGGCAGTAAAGCCACTGCTGCCACCACCCGTAATGGAAAAAATTGAGAAATTGGGTATGGGGTTGTCAGCTTCTGGTGCACTTTCCCACCCGGGCATTTTCATAAATAAAAGGGTCTGGGACAAGCTTTCAATCCCACTAGGTGTGGGTTAAAACTTTGCCGTAGGGAACTGTACAGAAAGAGTTAAAATATGAGCCCATACCCATTTCTGTATAGGTACCTCAAACTTTGGATGGACAATGAAGTCTTCAGGTGCACTTTCCCACCCTGGAATTGATACGAGTTGAAGATATGGATGAAAGCTATCAATCTAACCACCTGCGGTCAAGAACTTTGCCGTAGGGGGGTGGCAGTAAAGCCACTGCTGCCACCACCCGTAATGGAAAAAATTGAGAAATTGGGTATGGGGTTGTCAGCTTCTGGTGCACTTTCCCACCCGGGCATTTTCATAAATAAAAGGGTCTGGGACAAGCTTTCAATCCCACTAGGTGTGGGTTAAAACTTTGCCGTAGGGAACTGTACAGAAAGAGTTAAAATATGAGCCCATACCCATTTCTGTATAGGTACCTCAAACTTTGGATGGACAATGAAGTCTTCAGGTGCACTTTCCCACCCTGGAATTGATACGAGTTGAAGATATGGATGAAAGCTATCAATCTAACCACCTGCGGTCAAGAACTTTGCCGTAGGGGGTGGCAGTAAAGCCACTGCTGCCACCACCCGTAATGGAAAAAATTGAGAAATTGGGTATGGGGTTGTCAGCTTCTGGTGCACTTTCCCACCCGGGCATTTTCATAAATAAAAGGGTCTGGGACAAGCTTTCAATCCCACTAGGTGTGGGTTAAAACTTTGCCGTAGGGAACTGTACAGAAAGAGTTAAAATATGAGCCCATACCCATTTCTGTATAGGTACCTCAAACTTTGGATGGACAATGAAGTCTTCAGGTGCACTTTCCCACCCTGGAATTGATACGAGTTGAAGATATGGATGAAAGCTATCAATCTAACCACCTGCGGTCAAGAACTTTGCCGTAGGGGGGTGGCAGTAAAGCCACTGCTGCCACCACCCGTAATGGAAAAAATTGAGAAATTGGGTATGGGGTTGTCAGCTTCTGGTGCACTTTCCCACCCGGGCATTTTCATAAATAAAAGGGTCTGGGACAAGCTTTCAATCCCACTAGGTGTGGGTTAAAACTTTGCCGTAGGGAACTGTACAGAAAGAGTTAAAATATGAGCCCATACCCATTTCTGTATAGGTACCTCAAACTTTGGATGGACAATGAAGTCTTCAGGTGCACTTTCCCACCCTGGAATTGATACGAGTTGAAGATATGGATGAAAGCTATCAATCTAACCACCTGCGGTCAAGAACTTTGCCGTAGGGGGTGGCAGTAAAGCCACTGCTGCCACCACCCGTAATGGAAAAAATTGAGAAATTGGGTATGGGGTTGTCAGCTTCTGGTGCACTTTCCCACCCGGGCATTTTCATAAATAAAAGGGTCTGGGACAAGCTTTCAATCCCACTAGGTGTGGGTTAAAACTTTGCCGTAGGGAACTGTACAGAAAGAGTTAAAATATGAGCCCATACCCATTTCTGTATAGGTACCTCAAACTTTGGATGGACAATGAAGTCTTCAGGTGCACTTTCCCACCCTGGAATTGATACGAGTTGAAGATATGGATGAAAGCTATCAATCTAACCACCTGCGGTCAAGAACTTTGCCGTAGGGGGGTGGCAGTAAAGCCACTGCTGCCACCACCCGTAATGGAAAAAATTGAGAAATTGGGTATGGGGTTGTCAGCTTCTGGTGCACTTTCCCACCCGGGCATTTTCATAAATAAAAGGGTCTGGGACAAGCTTTCAATCCCACTAGGTGTGGGTTAAAACTTTGCCGTAGGGAACTGTACAGAAAGAGTTAAAATATGAGCCCATACCCATTTCTGTATAGGTACCTCAAACTTTGGATGGACAATGAAGTCTTCAGGTGCACTTTCCCACCCTGGAATTGATACGAGTTGAAGATATGGATGAAAGCTATCAATCTAACCACCTGCGGTCAAGAACTTTGCCGTAGGGGGGTGGCAGTAAAGCCACTGCTGCCACCACCCGTAATGGAAAAAATTGAGAAATTGGGTATGGGGTTGTCAGCTTCTGGTGCACTTTCCCACCCGGGCATTTTCATAAATAAAAGGGTCTGGGACAAGCTTTCAATCCCACTAGGTGTGGGTTAAAACTTTGCCGTAGGGAACTGTACAGAAAGAGTTAAAATATGAGCCCATACCCATTTCTGTATAGGTACCTCAAACTTTGGATGGACAATGAAGTCTTCAGGTGCACTTTCCCACCCTGGAATTGATACGAGTTGAAGATATGGATGAAAGCTATCAATCTAACCACCTGCGGTCAAGAACTTTGTCGTAGGGGGGTGGCAGTAAAGCCACTGCTGCCACCACCCGTAATGGAAAAAATTGAGAAATTGGGTATGGGGTTGTCAGCTTCTGGTGCACTTTCCCACCCGGGCATTTTCATAAATAAAAGGGTCTGGGACAAGCTTTCAATCCCACTAGGTGTGGGTTAAAACTTTGCCGTAGGGAACTGTACAGAAAGAGTTAAAATATGAGCCCATACCCATTTCTGTATAGGTACCTCAAACTTTGGATGGACAATGAAGTCTTCAGGTGCACTTTCCCACCCTGGAATTGATACGAGTTGAAGATATGGATGAAAGCTATCAATCTAACCACCTGCGGTCAAGAACTTTGACGTAGGGGGGTGGCAGTAAAGCCACTGTTGCCACCACCCGTAATGGAAAAAATTGAGAAATTGGGTATGGGGTTGTCAGCTTCTGGTGCACTTTCCCACTCGGGAAGCAGTCGCTTTTCTCCCATCCCCCTACGGCAAAGTTCTTGACTGCAGGTGGTTAGATTGAAAGCTTTAATCCATATCTTCAACTCGTATTAATCCCTGGATTGGAAAGTGCACCTGAAGACTTCACTGGCCATCCAAAGTTTGAGGTACCTATACAGAAATGGGTATGGGCTCATTTTTTCAGTCTTTCTGTACAGTTCCCTACGGCAAAGTTTTTTCCCACACCTAGTGGGATTGAAAGCTTGTCCCAGACCCTTTTATTCATGAAAATGCCCAGGTGGGAAAGTGCACCGGAAGCTGACAACAACATACTCAATTTCTCATTTTGGTCCATTATGGGTGGTGGCAGCAGTCGCTTTACTCCCACCCTCCTACGGCAAAGTTCTTGACCGCAGGTGGTTAGATTGAAAGCTATTATCCATATCTTCAACTCGTATCAATCCCTGGGTGGGAAAGTGCACCTGAAGACTTCACTGGCCATCCAAAGTCTGAGGTACCTATACAGTTATGGGTATGGGCTCATTTTTTCAGTCTTTCTGTACAGTTCCCTACGGCAAAGTTTTTTCCCACACCTAGTGGGATTGAAAGCTTATCCCAGACCCTTTTATTCATGAAAATGCCCAGGTGGGAAAGTGCAACGGAAGCTTGTCCATTATGGATGGTGGCAGCAGTCTTTCTGTACAGTTCCTTACGGCAAAGTTTTTCCCACACGTGGCGATGTTGTTTTTTTTTCGTGTCCAACGTACATTCTTTCGGCAAGCCTCGCAAGCTCCATACGGTAAAGTACGCCACCGGACATGGCTCAAATAAAAGGTAATAAATCAGAGATGAAATGATTTTTTGGGGGTTAAAACCTTCTGGAAATTGAATCCCACCTACACTTTCTCAGTAACATCCAAATATTATAGAAAAATTCCTTGGCTCTAACTCCAAATGGACAATTTTATGTTAAGGGGGTTCTTAAATCTTTTGAAAGCTTCCGATGTGCTATTTTTTAACCTTTTTCTAATCAAACCGGACCAAATCACTACTTACTCTAAAATTCATGACCCAATTTTTTTTTTACAGTGTGCTTTAATCCCCTTAATTGCTATTTGAGGCATAAAACATGAAGAAATACATTTGGAAGGGGTATAAAAAAATGGCAAATAAAACACTGTCCACACTAAGGACTATATTCGTGGACAACGAAAAATCAAAGCACGATAACTGTGTACTCGGATCATTTGAGGATGCTGAATGTATAGAACGCCAGTATATAGTATTTCTTTCGAACATAAGATATTTCTTATTTCGTTTATTTGAAAGCTTATACAATTTACACAGGAACGAGTTTAAGTCAACTCACATTAAATAGTTGTTCTATGCTACGCTTACAACAGTAAAGACCGTATCTGATCTGTAGGTTTGTTCGTTCGTTCGTTTTTCCGTGTATCCATCCATTTATACTGTATTAGATTGAAAGACGACATTGCAATCAGATCAAGTTGAAACTAGGTACACATATTTATTAAAATATATTCTTTTTAAAATTATTTACGGTTCTCTGAATATTGAAAATAATTGTGCGCGCAAATCATCATAGACAAACACTGTTGGTTTTTTTTTCTAATTTAATTCGTTTACTTTTTATTCTCATTTCGTATCCGTAAATTACTCGTATATTATAACTATTATGTGATTGGGGGGTATACGATCCGTTTTTAATAGTTTATTTGCAATCCTTGATTTTTGTTTACCATCTCGGTTAAGAGTTTGGGAAACTGAGAAAACGTAAAGAAGGCATCAAAATATAGTATATGCCCTTCTCTATAGAGTAAAATACGTAGAGGAGCGCACTTTCCATTCTATAAATACATATATAATAACATGAAGTATGTGTTTATGTAGGGGAATAAAAATCGTCGCTAAAAAGATTGTTCCTTTGCTTTTTGTGTATCTTGCGCTGTGCATTTGCTGATTGAAGATACCCTATCTCCTTTGTTTTTCTATTGTATTACGATATTTTGACTTTTTACGATTTTCTGGGACGTTCTCCCTTTACTGATTTAATATATTAAAGCAGACATTTAGCAAGCACAATAGTCAGTGCATTAGGCTACAGACGGCATTGATGTTGTAGTGTACCTTCTGACTTGATATAATGGATACCTCTAGTTATTTAAAGGTAAAAAACAATATAAACCGTATTGGTAGCCATATTTTATTTTTAACAGAACGTTGTTTCATTATGTCGTTTTGTGGTTTTCTCATATACCACATTATGATTCTTTGACAAGTTGATTCTCATTGTGTTCTTTAGTGGTCGCTAGAATTGGTCGCTAGCTTGATTGGTCGCTAGGATTGGTCGCTAGCTTGAGTCTGGTCACAACCGCGCTGAAGTACGTCCATTATTCATAGTTCATTATTCATTATTCAATAATGAATAATGAAATAGTTCACTATTCACTATTCAATATTGAGAAATGAATAATGAATAATGAAATGGTTTATGTTTCATTATTCAAATTGAAGCGGTGAATAATGAAAAAAATATAAAAAAAATTGACTGTGACACTATAGCTATATTTTGATTCGAAATGACCATAAGACGGTTTACGGAGGACCTAAATGCCACAATATGCATAAAAATGAGGAAATATAAAAAAGAAGATGTGGTATGATTGCCAATGAGACAAATATCCAGAAAGACCACAATGACACAGACATTAACAACTATAGCTCACCGTACAGCCTTCCACAACGAGCAAAGTCCATACCGCATAGTCAGCTATTAAAGGTTCCGCAACGAAGATTTGAAGACCTAAATGCCAAAATACGCGTGAAAAAAAAAGAAATAGCCAATTTTGAATAATGAAATGGATATTTTGAATAATGGAATGGAGTGCGGCGACCCTTTAGCCTCTAATTATAGATAAATCTTATACTTCATTCGAAAGCTGATTACAAGACGAACAAAATGTATATAGTCAATATGTTCAACAACGAATATTAGAAGACCTAAATGCCAAAATACGCGTGAAAATTAAGAAATAGCCAATTTTGAATAATGAAATAGATATTTTGAATAATGGAATGGACTGCTGCGACCCTTTAGCACCTAATTATAGATGAACCTTATACCTCATTCGAAAGCTGATTACAAAAGGAAAAAAATGTTTATAGTCAGTATGTTCCGCAACGAATATTAGAAGACCTAAATGCCAAAATACGCGTGAAAATTAAGAAATAGCCAATTTTGAATAATGGAATGGACTGCGGCGACCCTTCAGTCCCTAATCATAGATAAACCTTATACCTCATTCGAAAGCTGATTACAAGACGAACAAAATGTATATAGTCAATATGTTCAACAACGAATATTAGAAGACCTAAATGCCAAAATACGCGTGAAAATTAAGAAATAGCCAATTTTGAATAATGAAATGGATATTTTGAATAATGGAATGGACTGCTGCGACCCTTTAGCACCTAATTATAGATGAACCTTATACCTCAATCGAAAGCTGATTACAAGAGGAACAAAATGTATATAGTCAATATGTTCCGCAACGAATATTAGAAGACCTGATTGCCAAAATACGCGTGAAAATTAAGAAAAAGTCAATTTTGAATAATGAAATGGATATTTTGAATAATGGAATGGACTGCGGAGACCCTTTAGCCCCTATTATAGATGAACCTTATACCTCATTCAAAAGCTGATTACAAAAGGAACAAAATGTATATAGTCAGTATAATCCGCAACGAATATTAGAAGACCTAAATGCCAAAATACGCGTGAAAATTAAGAAATAGCCAATTTTGAAAAATGAAATGGATATTTTGAATAATGGAATGGAGTGCGGCGACCCTTTAGCCCCTTATTATAGATAAACCTTATACCTCATTCGAAAGCTGAATACAAGAGGAACAAAATGTATATAGTCAATATGTTCCGCAACGAATATTAGAAGACCTAAATTCCAAAATACGCGTGAAAATTAAGAAATAGCCAATTTTGAATAATGAAATGGATATTTTGAATAATGGAATGGACTGGCAGGACCCTTTAGCCCCTTATTATAGATAAATCTTATACCTCATTCGAAAGCTGATTACAAGAGTAACAAAATGTATATAGCCAATATGTTCCGCAACGAATATTAGAAGACTAATTGCCAAAATACGCGTGAAAATTAAGAAAAAGTCAATTTTGAATAATGAAATGGATATTTTGAATAATGGAATGGACTGCGGTGACCCTTTAGCCCCTAATTATAGATAAACATTATACCTCATTCGAAAGCTGATTACGAGAGGAACAACATGCTTATAGTCAATATGTTCCGCAACGAATATTAGAAGACCTAAATGCCAAAATACGCGTGAAAATTAAGAAATAGCCAATTTTGAATAATGAATGGATATTTTGAATAATGGAATGGAGTGCGGCGACCCTTTAGCCCCTTATTGTAGATAAAGCTTATACCTCATTCGAAAGCTGATTACAAGAGGAACAAAATGTATTTAGACAATACGAATTTTGGAATGGACTGGCAGGACCCTTCAGCCCCTAATTACAGATATATATTATACCTCAATCGAAAGTTTATCAAGAGAGGAACAAAAAGGTATATAGTCAATTTGTTCCGCAACGCATATTAGAGGAGTAACGAAGGACTTAAATATCGAAATACACCTGAACATTGAGAAATAGCCAATTTTGAATAATGAAATGGGTATTTTGAATAATGGAATGGACTGGCAGGACCCTTCAACCCCTAATTACAGATATATATTATACCTCAGTCGAAAGCTTATTAAAAGAGGAACAAAAGGTATATAGTCAATTTGTTCCGCAACGCATATTAGAGGAGTAACGAAGGACTTAAAGATCGAATTACGCGTGAACATTGAGAAATAGTCAATTTTGAATAATGAAATGGATATTTTGAATAATGGAATGGACTGGCAGGACCCTTCAGCCCCTAATTACAGATATATATTGTACCTCAATCCAAAGCTTATCAATAGAGGAACGAAAAGTATAGTCAATTTGTTCAGCAACGCATATTAGAGGAGTAACGACGGACTTAAATATCGAAATACACCTGAACATTGAGAAATAGCCAATTTTGAATACTGAAATGGATATCTTGAATAATGGAATGGACTCGCAGGACCCTTCAACCCCTAATTACAGATATATATTATACCTCAATCGAAAGCTTATCAAAAGAGGAACAAAATGTATCAAGTCAATATGTTCCGCAACGCATATTAGAGGAGTAAAGAAGGACTTAAATTTTGAAATACGCGTGAGCATATAGAAATAGCCAATTTTGAATAATGAAATGGAAATTTTGAATAATGAAATGGACTGGCAGAACCCTTCAGCCCCTAATTACAGATATATGTTATACTTCGATCGAAAGCTTATTAATAGAGGAACAAAATGTATATAGTCAATATGTTCCGCAACGTATATTAGAGGAGTAACGAAGGACTTAAATATCGAAATACGGTCAACATTGAGAAATAACCAATTTTGAATAATGAAATGGAAATTTTGAATAATAGAATGGACTGGCAGGACCCTTTATCCCCTAATTACCGATATATATTATACCTTGATCGAAAGCTTATTAATAGTGAAAGAAAATGTATATAGTCAATATGTTCCGCAACGCATATTAGAGGAGAAACAAAGGACTCAAATATCGAAATACGCGTGAACATTGAGAAAAAGCCAATTTTGAATAATGGAAGGGACTGGCAGGACCCTTCAGCCCCTAATTACAGATATATATTATACCTCAATCGAAAGCTTATTAAAAGAGGAACAAAAGGTATATAGTCAATATGTTCCGCAACGCATATTAGAGGAGTAACGAAGGACTTAAAGATCGAATTACGCGTGAACATTGAGAAATAGCCAATTTTGAATAATGAAATGGATATTTTGAATAATGGAATGGACTGGCAGGACCCTTCAACCCCTAATTACAGATATATATTATACCTCAATCGAAAGCTTATCAAAAGAGGAACAGAAGGTGTATAGTCATTATGTTCTGCAACGCATATTAGAGGAGTAACAAAGGACTTAAAGATGGAATTACGCGTGCATATTGTGAAGTAGGCAATTTTGAATAATGAAATGGATATTTTCAATAATAGAATGGACTGGCAGAACCCTTCGGCCCCTAACTACAGATATATATTATACCTCAATCGAAAGCTTATTAAAAGAGGAACAAAAGGTATATAGTCAATATGTTCCGCAACGCATATTAGAGGAGTAACGAAGGACTTAAATATCGAAATACGCGTGAGCATATAGAAATAGCCAATTTTGAATAATGAAATGAAAATTTTGAATAATGGAATGGACTGGTAGGACCCTTCAGCCCAAAATTACAGATATATATTATACCTCGATCGAAAGCTTATTAATAGAGGAACAAAATGTATATAGTCAATATTTTCTGCAACGCATATTAGAGGAGTAACGAAGGACTTAAATATCGAAATACGCGTCAACATTGAGAAACAGCCAATTTTGAATAATGAAATGGAAATTTTGAAAAATGGAATGAACTGGCAGGACCCTTCATCCCCTAATTACCTATATATTTTATACCTTGATCGAAAGCTTTTTAATAGTGGAACAAAATGTATATAGTCAATATGTTCCGCAACGCATATTAGTGGAGTAACGAAGGACTCAAATATCGAAATACGCGTGAAAATTGAGAAACAGCCAATTTTGAATAATGAAATGGAAATTTTGAAAAATGGAATGAACTGGCAGGACCCTTCAGCCCTTAATTACAGATATATATTATACCTCAATCGAAAGCTTATCAAAAGAGGAACAAAATGAATCAAGTCAATATGTTCCGCAACGCATATTAGAGGAGTAACGAAGGATTTAAATATCGAATTACGTGTGAACATTGAGAAATAACCAATTTTGAATAATGAAATGGACATTTTGAATAATGGAATGGACTGGCAGGACCCTTCAGCCCCTAATTACAGATATATATTATACTTCGATCGAAAGCTTATTAATAGAGGAACAAATTGTATATAGTCAATATTTTCTGCAACGCATATTAGAGGAGTAACGAAGGACTTAAATATCGAAATACGCGTCAACATTGAGAAACAGCCAATTTTGAATAATGAAATGGAAATTTTGAATAATGGAATGGACTGGCAGGACCCTTCAGTCCTTAATTATAGATATATATTATACCTCAATCGAAAGCTTATCAAGAAAGGAACAAACGGTATATAGTCAATATGTTCCGTAACGCATATTAGAGGAGAAATGAAGGACTTAAATATCAAAATAAGCGTGAGCATTGAGAAATAGCCAAATTTGAATAATGAAATGGAAATTTTGAATAATGGAATGGACTGGCAGGACCCTTCAGCCCCTAATTACAGATATATATTATAACTCGATCGAAAGCTTTTTAATAGAGGAACAAAATGTATATAGACAATATGTTCTGCAACGCATATTAGAGGAGTAACGAAGGACTTAAATATCGAACTACGCGTGAACATCGAGAAATAGCCAATTTTGAATAATGAAATAGATATTTTGAATAATGAAATGGATATTTTGAATAATGGAATGGACTGATATGACCCTTTAGCCCCTAATTACAGATATATATTATACCTCAATCGAAAGCTTATCAAGAGAGGAACAAAAGGTATATAGTCAATATGTTCCGCAACGGATTTTACAGGAGTAACAAAGGACTTAAATCTCGAAATACGCGTGAACATTGAGAAATAACTTATTTTGAATGATGTAATGGACTGCTGCAACCCTTCAGTCCCTAATCAAGGCAAAATTTATACACTAAATTAAAGCTTATTGATAGAGGAATACACTGAGTATAAACGATATGTGCCGCAATGACCATTAGAGGGTTTACGGAGGATCAAATGCCAAAATACGCGTGAAAATTAAGAAATAGCCAATTTTGAATAATGAAATAGATATTTTGAATAATGTAATGGAATGCTGTGACCCTTTAGCCCTTAATTATAGATAAACCTTACACCTCATTAGAAAGCTTATTACGAGAGGAACAAAATGTATATAGTCAACATGTTCTGTAACACATATTAGAGGAGTAACGAAGGACCTAAATATTAAAATAACTATGTTAATTGGACATGCTTTGATACTATATATGCCCTTGAATTTTTACTAGATAACATTTTTGTTCGCTTTGGGGATTCCGTATATCGTCAGATTATCGATATTCCAATGGGGACTAACTGTGCACCACTTATTGCGGACCTGTTTTTGTATTGTTATGAGTTACAATTTATGACAAAAATAAGCAAAGACCCATCGAAACAACATCTGATAAACAAATTTAATAATACTTTTAGATATTTGGATGATATTTTGGCTCTCAATAATGACGACTTCAGTATGTATATTAATGAAATTTATCCTGTTGAACTCACTTTAAATAAAGCTAATACTAACAATGACCACTGCCCTTTTCTCGATCTTGATATCTATATCACTAATGGAAAGCTGAATACTAAAATTTATGATAAAAGGGATGATTTTTCATTTCCTATCGTTAATTATCCGTTTTTAGATGGTGACGTTCCCTTGTCACCATCTTACGGTGTTTATATATCTCAACTTGTACGATTCGCTCGTGTATGTAACAATGTTTTAGATTTTAACGAGAGAAATTTATGTATTACTGAAAAATTATTACACCAGGGTTTTCGATATCACAAACTAGTCAAAACATTTACTAAATTTTATCATCGGTATAAAGACATCATTCGTCAGTTGAATAGACTAATGAAGAAGGGATATGATTACGATACTGTTGTCAACTCATTAAAGATTGCATATTTTGGCGTTAATATTGAGTCACTGATAAGGTCTTTGCATCGGAACGAAACACATTTATTCTAAAAACAGTTGTTGGCATGACACGGGTTATGTTCTTCTCATATATCATGTATATGTTATGATGGTATGATACTAAACCCCTAACGGGAAGGATTGTGCCTGATGTTCATATGATGAAATCATAATCTTTCAGTCAGTTCAATTGAAGTCTGGAGCTGGCATGTCAGTTAACTGCTAGTAGTCTGTTGTTATTTATGTATCATTGTCATTTTGTTTATTTTCTTTGGTTACATTTTCTGACATCAGACTCGGACTTCTCTTGAACTGAATTTTAATGTGCGTATTGTTATGCGTTTACTTTTCTACATTGGTTAGAGGCATAGGGGAGGGTTGAGATCTCACAAACATGTTTAACCCCGCCGCATTTTTGCGCCTGTCCCAAGTCAGGAGCCTCTGGCCTTTGTTAGTCTTGTATTATTTTAATTTTAGTTTCTTGTGTACAATTTGGAAATTAGTATGGCGTTCATTATCACTGGACTAGTATATATTTGTTTAGGGGCCAGCTGAAGGACGCCTCGGGGTGCGGGAATTTCTCGCTTCATTGAAGACCTGTTGGTGACCCTCTGCTGTTGTTATTTGGTCGGGTTGTTGTCTCTTTGACACTTTCCCCATTTCCATTCTCAATTTTATTGAACATTAAGAAATAGCTTATTTTGAATAATGGAGTGGACTGCTGCAACCATTCAGTCCCTAATCAAGACATTCTTTGTGGAAGAAAGAAACACACACACACAAAAAAAAACAAGAGTGCACACGCTGAAATGTCTCGCCCTTTTTTTACTAATCATTGATATTATTTTGATAGTCTTAAATATAAAGCTTTATTACAACTGTCACATAAACTCAACATAAACCAAGAAAATGAAACATTGATCAATTAACCATGAAAATAAGGTCAAGGTCAGATGAACCATGCCAGGCAGACATGTACATCTAACAATTTTTCAATACAACAAATATAGTTGACCTATTGCTTATAAATTAAGAAAAAACGACCAAAACACAAACACATAGCACTTAGCAATGAACCGTGAATATGAGGTCAATTAAATAAAACCTGCGCGACTGACATAATTTTATTATAGATAAGTATGTAAATAATTTCCGTACACCAAATATAGTTGACCTAATGCATATAGTATTAGAAAGTAGACCAAAACTCAAAAACTTAACTTTGACCACTGAACCATGAAAATGAGGTCATGGTCAGATGACACCTGTTAGCTAGACATGTACACCCAATAATCATTCCATACACCAAATATAGTAAACATATTGCATATAGTATGAGAAAAATAGACCAAAATTCAAAAACTTAACTTTGACCACTGAACCATGAAAATGAGGTCAAGGTCAGATGACACCTGCCAGTTGGACATGTACACCTTACAGTCCTTCCATACACGAAATATACTAGACCTATTGCTTATAGTATCTGAGATATAGACTTGAACACCAAAACTTAAACCTTGTACACTGATCCATGAAATAAGGTCAAGGTCAAGTGAAAACTGTGTGACGGACATGAGGACCTTGCAAGGTATGCACATACCAAATATAGTTATCTTATTACTAATAATAAGAGAGAATTTAACATTACAAAAAATCTTAACTTTTTTTCAAGTAGTCACTGAACCCTGAAAATGAGGTCAATGACATTGGACATGTGGCTGACGGAAAGTTCGTAACATGAGGTATCTATATATAAGGTTTGAAACATCCAGGTCTTCTACCTTCTAAAATATAAAGCTTTTAAAAAGTAATCTAACACCGCCGCCGCCTGATCACTATCCCTATGTCGAGCTTTCTGCAACAAAAGTTGCAGGCTCGACAATAAAAATTCACAAATAGAATAAACACAATGGATTTTACGATTACAAATATGTCTGATCAGAGATAGAATACGGCGCAAGAGGTATAAATTCTGAAAAAAAAGTGGACGTTGTTTAAGCCAATCGAGAACAGCGCTGCAATGATGAGGAAATTCTCAAATGGCAAGGAGTAGGGCCGGACTCAACATGGATTGTCAAAGACATTAAAGATGTTGACACGAAGTAAAAGTCTGCAAAATTATAACCTTGTGCTCGAAAGGGGAAACTATTCGCACATGGGAATGTGAGAGATTAAACAAGCAGCTTTCTACCGTCTTGGCAAAGAGAGAGACCGATGGAGCTGTGCAATTTTTGAGCTATGGGATTAAAAAATCCAGACACACCGGGTACGTTTCACGACTTTCTTAAGGATGTAGGATCGAGAGTGTTAGGATAGGTTTTGCAGGTCCCAAAACTGGGTCTGAAAAACAGTGAACTGGGGATTGTGATTTTGGGGTGACCTAAATTGATTTTTTTATTGTTAGGATAAAGACATGAATCCAATAGTGAACATGGAGTTAGTACTTGAAAACGTGAAAGCCCTGAGAGGTATAGTCAAAATGAACCATTTTCGAGGGTATTCCCGGTTGAGGAAAGAACAGTTGGTTGAGAGGTGATAGAAACGAAAACAAATCTTAAATTTCATCGTCGTCCAAAACCCCACACGAGGAAGGAGATTATCACCCAGACAAAACAACTTCGGTTGAAAGGGGTTAGCAGGCTGTTAGGGTTAGATCGACTACTAAAGAAGGTGCAGGAAAAGATTTGGGAAGATAGGAAGGCCATTGGGGATAACATTGAGGTACATTCGCCAAAGAAAGCCTTTAAAGATGTATTTACTACCTGGAATATGACCCCATCATGGCATGGATGTGCAGACCTCCCTTGAGGTCTCTCGGGTGTCACGTGGGGAACTTATAGAATATGGGCATTGTAAGGGGCAAACCAATGTGATCATGCACTGTACCTTTGAAAAGATTAATCCAACAGGCTAGGTAAGGCGGATGATGAGAACGAGAGATACTTTCACTCTAGAACTAGATTTTCACCGCGGCCAAGGACTTGAGAAGATAGATGAAAAGATCGTAGAAAAGATTGCCCGGTGGACCTCTGACAAAACTAGGGAAATGGTGAATACTTCCTCGGTCCAGTGGGGGGTGTATCCCTTCTCGAATGTACCTTTCTTCTAGGTGATTCGGGAAATCGCGGTGGTTTAATGGGAGGTATGCTGCCGTAAAGGTTCCAATACAACTTGTTTTCATTCTCCTTATGACTTGCGGCAACAGGGGCCATCTTGATAGCGGTGCTTGGTGGTATTGCACTGGCGATCAAGATCGTCCAGGACATCGATATAGGTGCGTGTGGAGTTGGCTGAAAAATATTTGAACATTTTCTCTTTCATGGTGTGGTTTCAACGTTTGACAATACTCGATTTATCTTCGTTCCCGGTGGAGTAGAGATCGATACCATGCTTTTGAAGCAGCTGATTTACATGTGTGTTGTAAAACTCAGTGCCTTTGTCTGTACATAGCTTCTTGGGCACACCGCTTGGAAGGCATCCCGCACCATCACCCCCTTCCTGTTCTTGAGTGGTATCAGCCAGTCATATTTCGAGAAGACATCGATAATGCTCAGGATAAATTTATTTCCCTTGATGTCCCTAGAGAAGTCACTCATATCAACGAGGTCGGCCGTCCAGGTCTCATCCACACCACCCATCGCTACACAGCGTTTATGAAACTAACGTCGAACTGGTTTGTGCAACAGCTCAGCTAGCTCATCAGTCCAGCGAACAGTTTTTTAACACCCAGACCGAATCGAACTTTGGTACCGATGATTGGTCCGACGATACTGCAGTCCAAGCGTTCGTGTGTGGTACAGTTGGGAATGGTGTTAAGCGAGGCTAGCATAGCTTCGTCACATATGGTGTTGCGTGCGGTTGCATCCTTGTGCTGGGCATAACAAAGATCGTGGTGATATTTGGTCAACTTGAATAATGGGTTTTGACCAAGCCTTCGGGTGCCATCGGGAAGTAGTCGCTTTCTAAGTCTAGTCCCTCGCCCGGTGAAGTTGTGTCCGGGTACATGCATTTCCATGGGTAATCGGTTGATTAGTTTGTTCATGAACCCTGTACCGGTTGTAGCAACGAACTGAGACTTCTTGGCATCGCACACCTTGCAGTTGCCAACCTTTCTTCGTCGCCCGTTGCTGGTCATTACCTCGCTTGTGTTAACTGTGTCCGTCTTTCTATGACTTTCACGCAGAAAATCATCTCTATGTTATTTTAATAAATGAACGTTGAAGACATTTCCTACAGTGCCAACGCCCCCACGAGGAGTAATCACTACCTCCTACTTCAGCGATCGATAAGACGGTTGATCATTGGGAAATCGGACTGTGGTAAGACGATGCTGCTGAACAACCTATTCCAACGCGATGGATGGCTCCGACTACAATCGATTGTACGTCTACGGATAATCGCTTCACCAACCTATCTACCAGCTGTTGGAGCAAGCGCTGGAAAAAAAGCTTCCCTAAAGAAGATATCGAGACCTACTACAGTGCAAAGGCAAGTCACCTTATCACCACCACGACACCCGAGTGGTATCGATACTTTTTTCGATCAAGGGAGCGATGTACCAAACCCCCGAGAACTTGATCTCAGCCGTAAGAACCTCATGGTGAACCTCATGGTGTTCGACGACTTGATGCTGAGAAAACAGAACACGTGTGAAGACAACGTCGATTGTTTCTACCTGTGCCAGAACTACTTCACACTGCCCCGCCAGTCGATCCTGGAGAATGCCAACTTCCCCTGCCTCTTTCAGCAGAATGCTAAGAATATCGACCACATCCGACGCGATCACTGCAACGATCTCACCAAGGAACAGTACAGTTTGACGCTCTGTGTAAGCATTGCTGGTCCAAGCCCTATGGATTTGTAACCATCGATTTTACAAGCACCAAGGCAAATGGAAAATATGCAAATTAAATGAGTTCTTTGAGGTATAAGATAATATAAATAGATAATATCTGGACACAGAGCAACCCCAGCCCTGCAAGTTCGAATGGCCCTGCAAATGCAATTTTGAGTGGGTTCCATGTTGAAAATGCAGTTGCGTGATCCTTCGACCGATCTAAAGCGGTGGAGGTGATTTCAATGCATTGAACTTCACCATTATGGTAAGGTGTAGCGATTTTCTCAACCCCAATGCCCTGCCAAGACGCTTTGAGGCCACCAGTGCACATACCCATGACACTTGAATCTTTCGAAGAAAAGGGATCCGTATCAGCTGTGTAATACCTTCATGCGCAACTCATTGATTAGGGGCGTTCACACCAACGCTTAGGGGCATTCAACAGCATTCGATCCTATTAGATAAATGACATTTATCAAGATTATCGACCCTAAGCAGCGTGAGGCACTTGTCAGGGAGTTGCAAGACACCAAACGGAAGATTCAAACCAGTAATATGCAACATCGCCTCTACAAGATTGAACTTAGCCGGGACCTTTACAAGGTGTTCAAGCCTGTGGTTGAGGCTTAGCGAGAGGCAGCTTCACAGATCACCAAAAAGATCGCAGACCTTCCTGCAACAGTGCCAGTAATCCCTCCTCCACCGCCCAAGTTTGCCGACCCACTACTAATTGCACCACCTACAGAAACCGTCCTTGGAGCTCGAGCACAGCAGCATTTGCAGCTCAGTATGACTACTTCCGCCGACCACACCTTTTGATTGCGATCTGAAAACGATGGTATCTTCATCAGAAGCTGACCAGTTACTTTTGACGGCGATAATTTGTTCATGGATAGTGTAAAGTACAAAAGAACCCTTGGCCTCTGGGAAGTGATGGTGAAAAAGAAACCAGAATCGTTCGAGCACGACGACCTTGACGACTATGCAGAGATCCTGAAAAGTTCCGGTGATATGTATAAAGGCAATTCCATCTTTTCAAGAACCCCGAAAGCGAATAAGAATTACAAGTGGATGGGAATAATAATAATAATAATAATAATAATAATATCTTTATTTAAAGAGAGTAGCTCATTTGGATTAAACCAATTTTCAATAAGGCTCTCTACATGCATACAATGTTAACAATATGAATAAAAAATAATTAATCTACTGTTACACACATGTAAACAATAGACGTATATAAAGTAATATAACAACAACAACAAAAACAACTATGGTATACATTGTGGCTTAACTTATAAATTCAACACTTTTAAAAATAAAATGACTTGTAAGAGTTTTTGAATGCAGATATACTTTTTGATTTTTTAATTTCACTGGACAGTGAATTCCACACTTTTGGACCACTAAAAGAAAAACTTGATTTGTATAAATCTGTATTTGATTTAGGGACAATAAAATTATCCGATGATGAAAGTCGAGTATTGTACGATTGTTTACTACTTGTGGGCACAATAAGATTGGATAAATATTTTGGTGCCAGTTGGTGTTTTGATTTATACATTAATAATGATTTGTGGTAAAATATTCTCTTGGTAACAGGAATAATTCCAGATTCCTTAAATAGTTCAATAGATGGTTTACGAATATCGTGTTCGTTTAAAATAATTCTAGCTGCCCTTTTTTGCAATTTTAGTAAACTGTCAACTAAAAACTTGTTACAGTTTCCCCATACTGAACAACAGTAATCCAGATGTGGAAGAATATACGCATTGTAAAATAGAATTCGTGCATTGTGATTCAAGTATTTCTTGATTCTTTTTAATAAAGCTAATGAAGAATTAACTTTTTTTGATTATATGATTAATTTGATCATACCAAGAAAGAGTTTTGTCAACAAAAATACCCAGGACTTTTTCACAGTGACTTTCATTAATCTTTTGGCCATTAATGGATACATTTAATGTGTCATTACACATTACAGACAGTTTTTGTTTTGAACCTATACACATTGTCTTAGTTTTTGACACATTAACTAACATTTTGTTTTCATCAACCCATTGACGTCCCACATCTACCAGAAATATAAGTTTGGAAGTGAGCTGCAAACCGTGTTTTTTTCCAACTTCAAGCAGCTTCTCGATCGCTTGGAACTGTGTGCTGCAGCATACCGAGCAGGAAATAATGGTGTGCGCAACGAAATTGTGTCGATTATCCATGCTATGAAAAAGGGTAGATATATTAGCATCGAAGAATATATGGCGCTTCATCATAGTATCCTATAATAAATGTTGCAAATAAAGAAAGGTTACGCCTGAAAGTAGGCATACAGTGGTAGAGGACTGTTTGGCACAATTACCAGTTTGGCTGGACGCATGTTTACTTCCTCTGCCACCAAAACCATAGGAAGTAAGGCCGTGAGTGCAAACACCAATGCAGCCTTCAGAGGTGTTGAAAAAGAGGCCCCAAAGCCGTCGACCATGTGTTTGATAAAGTGACCCGCCCCCGAAAACGCAGAATGTCCAATCAACAGTCCAATGGTCAACCAGCAAACCGCAGCAAACCCAGTTGAACAACCTGATCTCCGGTTTTGGCATTGCTACCAGCCACGACTTTGTGCAGCGCTATAAATAAATACATAATGTCCAACATCCTTATAATCACCGAAGGGTTGATCTACGACGAAAGTCTCCAAAAATATAAGGTTCACGAATACGAACCTCAAGCTGGTGCCAACCTGAATAATTCAGGTGAGATCCGAATCAACATCGAAACCCAAGACTTGTTCCTCCATCCCGCTGAAAGTTATCTCTTGGTAGAGGGGCGACTGTAAAAGAACCACGGTAGTGCATATGCTAATGCAGATCTAGTGTCTCTCATTCACAATGGAATCATTTATCTCTTCAAGACTATCAGTTACAATTAATGCAAGCTCTCATGCCAGCTGATCGAACATATCAACGACCCAGTCGTTGACATCACTATGCTGGGTATGTTGATTTATCCCAACAATTTCTCCAAATCCCAAGGCCTTAACTAGCTGTGGTACAAAGATTCATCTACCGAAGCCGAGGCCGAAATCACAGGCTTTGGAGCACGTCATGGGTATATTATCACCAAGCCCGCCAATAAAAGGATCGTTTTCATGCACCATACCCCTGAGACATATTTTCGGCTTTGCAGACGATTACAACAAGATTGTGTATGGATTCAAGCACGAATTGTCACTCGTGCGCGACTCGGACGACAATGTCATCCTGCTGCTGCCGTCAACGACGTGGCGAAAATCAACCTGAGTAAGATCTCTTGGTTTGTTCCTCACGTCCTTCCTTCCTTCCGATAAAAAAACTGCGGTTGTAAAAGACCATCCAAAGCAAGAGTAAGATTGATTGTGGTTTCCGAATACGACAGTGTGATTCTACAAGTGCTACCGAAACCTTACAGTTCCACTGGCGTTTGTCTGCCAAGAGCGGTCGGGAGAAACCGAGATACATCATCGTAGCCTTTCAGACCGGTAAAAGTACGATCGGACTTAAAATGAAGCCGTGTTCGACCACTGCTGGTTGCGAACTATCTACGTCACCCTCAACGCAGACCGCTACCTGGCGGTAGACTTCAATGCCAGTTTCACACAAACCAAGATCGCCAGAGAGTACAAGAATGTCGCAGAGTTATAACTACTTCAACATTGACCGTTTTATCAGCAACTGCAACATTAACCCCTCCGATTTCAACGATCTGTATCTACTGTTTGTCATTGATGTGAGTCACCAGTCCATTTGAATCCGATAGTCAGAAGATGAACGTCGTGTACAAAAAGTACAAAAATGGATAAAATTCACCTACAAGTAACTCCTCTTTGCCAGCCTCCCTGCCGAAGTCTATGCGATCGTTGTGATCAACAACTGAGAAGTATGACGGTATCGAAGAGTGGAAGTAAAAATATGTGACAATGGTGTACCATAAATAAATGGATAACACATGGTTTCAGCAATTGCTAAAATCACCAACCCCAAGCATGGGTTTTCCTTCATCGTTTCTGGAAACGATAGCCAAATTCTTACCCGGTTCAACCTCCACTGCAACTCAAGGAATCAAAGACCTACGAGATGGCATTGGTAAATCTGAAAACCAATAATTCCACCCCTAACATGCATATGTATACAGGTAACCATTCCTTCCGCTACTCTCCCGATGATGGTGCCAACTGGTTTTCCATCGCACTGAGCACAGGTTCCTATGACATCGAAGACATCAACAATGAAATCAAGCGACAGCTACGGCTCAACAAACACAAAACGAAGATCATCATCGATGCCAACCGGGCGACCCTAAAGCAACGCTGACCCTCGCCAAACTCTATCAAGTAGACTTGATACGTTCGGTATGATCACAAACGGTTATACAGAAGGGGAGCACATTGTACATATCATCAGAATCAACAGCATTCTGGTGAATGGTGATATCAACCATGAAGTTATGTAAATGGTACACAACAGTCTTCAATCTACAGCTTTTTTACCCCCGCAGACGGTCCTGGTATGAAAATCATTCAAACCCCCAAGCACCTTTTGGTAGTATACTTGCTAGTGATCTTGCGAACCAGCAATCGCATGCAAACATATCTCAACGATCAAGACGGTAGGCTCATCGATCTCAGAGGTGAACATCTCACTATCCGTTTTCATCTTCTTGCGTTTACACAGTGAATCCCAGTGGCAACGGTCTCTACCTCAGATCCCCAAACGCCCGGATTACCTATGGGTATGGACTCTACTTTGAGCGTGGTCAGCAATTCCTTGACGGAGCCGTCCTGATCTTATATTTAGATGCTTACAGTCCCTTCAAAAACATTCCCCTCCTCGGTATGCTCCTATAAAATAAATGAACGATTTAGATTCTTGGTACCGACAATGTGTGTTGAATCAACTCGATGCAGAAATTTGAAGGTATCAAACTACCTTGAATGCCTATAAACGTCTGGACAAAGCTGTATCTGTAGCACTGGGTGCTTGTTCTGTGGTTAGTTTGGTGTTAACCAGCAGTACCCTGGGTTCAGCTTTGACCGGTACAGGTCTTATAGCCACCCTTCCTCTGGGGTTTCTAGCTTGCTTGAATGCTACCACCGTAATGGATCTCACACTCATTTCTAGGCATGTAACCAAAAAGAAAAAAGAAACACCACGATACCTTGCGATTGCCCCAGTCCAAAGAGTCCTTGGTTGAGCAATGTATCAGATCTGCTTTAGCTAATGATGAACAGATCTATGATGCCGAGTTTAGGAAAGTCGTAACCTGCCTCAAAAACTCAATTCAATGGTTTTCAGACTTAAACAACATATCCTAACACTTCCAATCATACCGACCTTATCAAAAATATAAAAGCCGTGGTAATCATATCCAGCCGGTGCGCCTGTTTTTTTCTCCATCCCATAGCTCACGATTTGCACTGCTCCATCGGTCTCTCTCTTTGCCCCGACGGTGGTCAGCTGTTTGTTTAGTCTTTCACATCCCCGGATATTTTTCCCTTTCCAGCACAAGGTTATGATTTTTGCGAACCCACATTTCGTGTCAACTTCGTGTCAACATCTTTAATGTCTTTGGCAATCCAGGGTGAGTACTGACTAACTTCTCGCCATTTGAGGGTTTCCTCAGCAGTATTTTCCAAAATTTCGACCTCTTGCGCCATATTCTCTCTCTGATCAGACATATTTGTAATCTCACAATCCATTGTGTTTATTATCTGTGGATTTTTCTTGGTGTGTTTTCTTTCTTCCACAAAGATACATTTTCCCACGACCCCAGCCCCCACTTTTCCCCCTCTTAACCTCGTCAACGAGCGTGCAAGATTTTCGAATTTTTCAGTCCGGTCCCAGTAGAAATTCCCCTCAAAATGTTCACGCATATTTTGATATTTAAGTCCTTTGTTACTCTGCAGAATAAATTGACTATATACCATTTGTTCCTCTCTTTATAAGCTTCCGAATGAGGTATAAGGTAGATCTGTAATAAAGGGCTGAAGGGTCACAGTGTTCCATTCCATTATTCAAAATATCCATTTCATTATTCAAAATTGGCTATTTCTTAATTTTCACGCGTATTTTGGCATTTAAGTCCCCCTTAACCCCTCAAATGGTCAATGCGGTACATATTGTTTTTTTCCTCAATTTATTCATCTATTATTTCGACATTTAAGTCCGTCGTTACTCATCTGATATGCGTTGCCAAACATATTGACTATATACCTTTTGTTCCTCTTGTAATAAGCTTTCGAATGAGGTATAAAGTATATCTATAATTTGGGGATAAATGGTCGCAGCATTCCGTTCCATTATTCAAAATACCTAATCATTATTCAAAATTTGCTATTTCTTAATTTTCAAGCGTAATTTGGCATTTAGGTCCTCTGTAATCCCTGTACTGGTTATTGCGGCACATAATGTTTATTCTCAATTTATTCTTCTATTAATAAGCTTTAATTTGGTGTAAAAAAATCCTGAATAAGAGGCGACAGGTTGCAGCAGTCCATTCCATTATTCAAAATATCCATTTCATTGTTCAAAATTGGCTAATATGCGTTGCGGAACAAATTGACTATATACCTTTTGTTCCTCTTTTAATAAGGTTTCGATTGAGCTATAATATATATCTGTAATTAGTGGTTGAAGGGTCCTGCCAGTCCATTTCATTATTCAAAATACCCATTTCATTATTCAAAATTGGCTATTTCTCAATGTTCAGGTGTATTTCGATATTTAAGTCCGTCGTTACTCCTCTAATATGCGTTGCGGAAGATATTGACTATATACCTTTTGTTCCTCTCTGAATAAGCTTTCGATTGAGGTATAATATATATCTGTAATTAGGGGCTGAAGGGTCCTGTCAGTCCATTCCATTATTTAAAATATCCATTTCATTATTCAAAATTGCCTATTTCTTAATGTTCATGCGTAATCCGATCTTTAAGTCCTTCGTTACTTCTCTAATATGCGTTGCGGAACATATTGACTATATACCTTTTGTTCCTCTCTTGATAAGCTTTCGATTGAGGTATAATATATATCTGTAATTAGGGGCTGAAGGGTCCTGCCAGTCCATTCCAATATTCAAAATATCCATTTCATTATTCAAAATTGGCTATTTCTTAATTTTCACGCGTATTTTGGTATTTAGCTCTTCTAATATTCGTTGCGGAACATATTGACTATAAGCATGTTGTTCCTCTTGTAATCAGCTTTCGAATGAGGTATAAGGTTTATCTATAATTAAGGACTAAAGGGTCGCCACAGTCCATTCCATTATTCAAAATATTTATTTCATTATTCAAAATTGGCTATTTCTTAATTTTCACGCGTATTTTGGCATTTAGGTCTTCTTATATTCGTTGCGGAACATATTGACTATATATATTTTGTTCCTCTTGTAATCAGCTTTCGAATGGGGTATAAGATTTATCTGTAATGAGGGGCTTAAGGGTCGCCGCAGTCCATTCCATTATTTAAAATATCCATTTCATTATTCAAAATTGACTTTTTCTTAGTTTTCACGCGTATTTTGGCAATTAGGTCTTCTAATATTCGTTGCGGAACATATTGACTATATACAATTTGTTCCTCTTGTAATCAGCGTTCGAATGAGGTATAAGGTTGATCTATAATTAGGGGCTAAAGGGTCGCCGCACTCCATTCCATTATTCAAAATATCCATTTCATTATTCAAAATTGGCTATTTCTTAATTTTCACGCGTATTTTAGCAATCAGTCAGGTCTTCTAATATTCGTTGCGGAACATATTGACTATATACATTTTGTTTCTCTTGTAATCAGCTTTCGAATGAGGTAGAAGATTTATCTATAATAGGGGCTAAAGGGTCGCTGCAGTCCATTCCATTATTCAAAATATCCATTTCATTATTCAAAATTGGCTTTTTCTTAATTTCACGCGTATTTTAGCAATCAGGTCTTCTAATATTCGTTGCGGAACATATTGACTATATACATTTTGTTTCTCTTGTAATCAGCGTTCGAATGAGGTATAAGGTTGATCTATAATTATGGGGTAAAGGGTCGCCGCACTCCATTCCATTATTCAAAATATCCATTTCATTATTCAAAATTGGCTATTTCTTAATTTTCACGCGTATTTTAGCAATCAGTCAGGTCTTCTTATATTCGTTGCGGAACATATTGACTATATATATTTTGTTTCTCTTGTAATCAGCTTTCGAATGAGGTAGAAGATTTATCTATAATAGGGGCTAAAGGGTCGCTGCAGTCCATTCCATTATTCAAAATATCCATTTCATTATTCAAAATTGGCTTTTTCTTAATTTCACGCGTATTTTAGCAATCAGGTCTTCTAATATTCGTTGCGGAACATATTGACTATATACATTTTGTTTCTCTTGTAATCAGCTTTCGAATGAGGTATAAGGTTTATTTATAATTAGGGACTAAAGGGTCGTCGCAGTCCATTCCATTATTCAAAATATCCATTTCATTATTCAAAATTGACTTAATCTTAATTTCCACGCGTATTTTGGCAGTTAAGTCTTCTAATATTCGTTGCAGAACATATTGACTAAATACATTTTGTTCGTCTTGTAATCAGCTTTCGAATGAGGTATAAGATTTCTCTATAATTAGGGGCTAAAGGGTCGCCGCAGTCCATTCAATTATTCAAAGTATCCATTTCATTATTCAAAATTGACTTTTTCTTAATTTTCACGCGTATTTTGGCATTTAGCTTTTCTAATTTTCGTTACGGAACATATTGACTATATACATTTTGTTCCTCTTGTGATCAGCTTTCGAATGAGGTATAAGGTTTATCTATAATCAGGGGCTAAAGGGTCGCCGCACTCCATTCCATTATTCAAAATATCCATTTCATTATTCAAAATTGGCTATTTCTTAATTTTCACGCGTATTTTGGCATTTAGCTCTTCAAATTTTTTGTTACGGAACATATTGACTATATACATTTTGTTCCTCTTGTAATCAGCTTTCGAATGAGGTATAAGGTTTATCTATAATTAAGGGCTAAAGGGTCGCCGCACTCCATTCCATTATTCAAAATATCCATTTCATTATTCAAAATCGGCTATTTCTTAATTTTCACGCGTATTTTGGCATTTAGCTCTTCAAATTTTTTGTTACGGAACATATTGACTATATACATTTTGTTCCTCTTGTAATCAGCTTTCGAATGAGGTATAAGGTTTATCTATAATTAAGGGCTAAAGGGTCGCCGCACTCCATTCCATTATTCAAAATATCCATTTCATTATTCAAAATTGGCTATTTCTTAATTTTCACGCGTATTTTGGCATTTACAAAATGTTGGTCTTCTTATATTCGTTGCGGAACATATTGACTATATACATTTTGTTCCTCTTGTAATCAGCTTTCGAATGAGGTATAAGGTTTATCTATAATTAGGGGCTAAAGGATCGCCGCAGTCCATTCCATTATTCAAAATATCCATTTCATTATTCAAAATTGCCTTTTTCCTAATTTTCACGCGTATTTTGGCAATTAGGTCTTCTAATATTCGTTGCGGAACATATTGACTATAATCATTTTGTTCCTCTTGTAATCAGCTTTCGAATGAGGTATAAGGTTTATCTATAATTAGGGGATAAAGGGTCGCCGCACTCCATTCCATTATTCAAAATATCCATTTCATTATTCAAAATTGGCTATTTCTTAATTTTCACGCGTATTTTGGCATTAAGTTCTTCTAATATTCGTTGCGGAACATATTGACTATATACATTTTGTTCCTCTTGTAATCAGCTTTCGAATGAGGTATAAAGTTTATCCATAATAGGGGCTAAAGGGTCGTCGCAGTCCATTCCATTATTTAAAATATCCATTTCATTATTCAAAATTGACTTTTTCTTAATTTTCACGCGTATTTTGGCATTTAGCTCTTCAAATTTTTTGTTACGGAACATATTGACTATATACATTTTGTTCCTCTTGTAATCAGCTTTCGAATGAGGTATAAGGTTTATCTATAATTAAGGGCTAAAGGGTCGCCGCACTCCATTCCATTATTCAAAATATCCATTTCATTATTCAAAATTGGCTATTTCTTAATTTTCACGCGTATTTTGGCATTTACAAAATGTTGGTCTTCTTATATTCGTTGCGGAACATATTGACTATATACATTTTGTTCCTCTTGTAATCAGCTTTCGAATGAGGTATAAGGTTTATCTATAATTAGGGGCTAAAGGATCGCCGCAGTCCATTCCATTATTCAAAATATCCATTTCATTATTCAAAATTGCCTTTTTCCTAATTTTCACGCGTATTTTGGCAATTAGGTCTTCTAATATTCGTTGCGGAACATATTGACTATAATCATTTTGTTCCTCTTGTAATCAGCTTTCGAATGAGGTATAAGGTTTATCTATAATTAGGGGATAAAGGGTCGCCGCACTCCATTCCATTATTCAAAATATCCATTTCATTATTCAAAATTGGCTATTTCTTAATTTTCACGCGTATTTTGGCATTAAGTTCTTCTAATATTCGTTGCGGAACATATTGACTATATACATTTTGTTCCTCTTGTAATCAGCTTTCGAATGAGGTATAAAGTTTATCCATAATAGGGGCTAAAGGGTCGTCGCAGTCCATTCCATTATTTAAAATATCCATTTCATTATTCAAAATTGACTTTTTCTTAATTTTCACGCGTATTTTGGCAATCAGGTCTTCTAATATTCATTGCGGAACATTTTTACTATATACATTTTGTTCCTCTTGTAATCAGCTTTCGAATGAGGTATAAGATTTATCTATAATTAGGGGCTAAAGGGTCGCCGCACTCCATTCCATTATTCAAAATATCCATTTCATTATTCAAAATTGACTTAATCTTAATTTTCACGCGTATTTTGGCAATTAGGTCTTCTAATATTCGTTGCGGAACATATTGACTATATTAATTTTGTTCCTCTTGTAATCAGCTTTCGAATGAGGTATAAGATTTCTCTATAATTAGGAGCTAAAGGGTCGCCGCAGTCCATTCCATTATTCAAAATATCCATTTCATTATTCAAAATTGACTTTTTCTTAAATTGCACGCATATTTTGGCAATTAGGTCTTCTAATATTCGTTGCGGAACATATTGACTATATACATTCTGTTCCTTTTGTAATCAGCTTTCGAATGAGGTATAAGATTTCTCTATAATTAGGGGCTAAAGGGTCGCCGCAGTCCATTCCATTATTCAAAATATCCATTTCATTATTCCAAATTGACTTTTTCTTAATTTTCACGCGCATTTTGGCATTTACCTCTTCTAATGTTCGTTACGGTACATATTGAATTGATACATTTTGTTCCTCTTGTAATCAGCTGTCGAATGAGGTATAAGGTTTATCTATAATTAGGGGCTAAAGGGTCGCCCCACTCCATTCCATTATTCAAAATATCCATTTCATTATTCAAAATTGGCTATTTCTTAATTTTCACGCGTATTTTGGCATTTAGCTCTTCAAATTTTTGGTTACGGAACATATTGACTATATACATTTTGTTCCTCTTGTAATCAGCTTTCGAATGAGGTATAAGGTTTATCTATAATTAGGGGCTAAAGGGTCGCTGCACTCCATTCCATTATTCAAAATATCCATTTCATTATTCAAAATTGGCTATTTCTTAATTTTCACGCGTATTTTGGCATTTACAAAATGTTGGTCTTCTTATATTCGTTGCGGAACATATTGACTATATACATTTTGTTCCTCTTGTAATCAGCTTTCGAATGAGGTATAAGGTTTATCTATAATTAGGGGCTAAAGGGTCGCCGCACTCCATTCCATTATTCAAAATATCCATTTCATTATTCAAAATTGGTTATTTCTTAATTTTCACGCGTATTTTGGCATTAAGTTCTTCTAATATTCGTTGCGGAACATATTGACTATATACATTTTGTTGCTCTTGTAATCAGCTTTCGAATGAGGCATAAAGTTTATTCATAATAGGGGCTTTAGCAGTCCATTCCATTATTTAAAATATCCATTTCATTATTCAAAATTGACTTTTTCTTAATTTTCACGCGTATTTTGGCAATCAGGTCTTCTAATATTCGTTGCGGAACATATTGACTATATACATTTTGTTCCTCTTGTAATCAGCTTTCGAATGAGGTATAAGATTTATCTATATTTAGGGGCTAAAGGGTCGCCGCACTCCATTCCATTATTCAAAATATCCATTTCATTATTCAAAATTGACTTAATCTTAATTTTCACGCGTATTTTGGCAATTAGGTCTTCTAATATTCGTTGCGGAACATATTGACTATATACATTTTGTTTCTCTTGTAATCAGCTTTCGAATGAGGTATAAGATTTATCTATAATTAGGGGCTAAAGGGTCGCCGCAGTCTATTCCATTATTCAAAATATCCATTCCATTATTCAAAATTGACTTTTTCTTAATTTTCACGCGTATTTTGGCAATTAGGTCTTCTAATATTCGTTGCGGAACATATTGACTATATTAATTTTGTTCCTCTTGCAATCAGCTTTCGAATGAGGTATAAGATTTCTCTATAATTAGGGGCTAAAGGGTCGTCGCAGTCCATTCCATTATTCAAAATATCCATGTCATTATTCAAAATATCCATTTCATTATTCAAAATTGGCTATTTCTTAATTTTCACGCGTATTTTGGCATTTATGTCTTCTAATATTCGTTGCGGAACATATTGATTATAAGCATGTTATTCCTCTTGTAATCAGCTTTCGAATGAGGTATAAGGTTTCCCTATAATTAGGGGCTAAATGGTCGCCGCACTCCATTCCATTATTCAAAATATCCATTTCATTATTCAAAATTGGCTATTTCTTAATTTTCACGCGTATTTTGGCATTTAGGTCTTCTAATATTCGTCGCGGAACATATTGACTATATACATTTTGTTCCTCTTGTAATCAGCTTTCGAATGAGGTATAAGGTTTATCTATAATTAGGGGCTAAAGGGTCGCCGCAGTCCATTCCATTATTCAAAATTTCCATTTCATTATTCAAAATTGGCTATTTCTTAATTTTCACGCGTATTTTGGCATTTAGGTCTTCTAATATTCGTTGCGGAACATATTGACTATATACATTTTGTTCCTCTTGTAATCAGCTTCGAATGAGGTATAAAGTTTATCTATAATTAGGGGCTAAAGGGTCGCCGCACTCCATTCCATTATTCAAAATATCCATTTCATTATTCAAAATTGGCTATTTTATTAATTTTCACGCGTATTTTGGCATTTAGGGCTTCTAATATTCGTTGCTGAACATATTGACTATATACATTTTGTTCCTCTTGTAATCAGCTTCGAATGAGGTATAAGGTTTATCTATAATTAGGGGCTAAAGGGTCGCCGCAGTCCATTCCATTATTCAAAATATCCATTTCATTATTCAAAATTGACTATTTCTTAATTTTCACGCGTTTTTTGGCATTTAGATCTTCTAATATTCTTTGCGGAACAAATTGACTATATACATTTTGTTCCTTTTGTAATCAGCTTTCGAATGAGGCATAAGATGTCTCTATAATTAGGGGCTAAAGGGTCGCCGCAGTCCATTCCATTATTCAAAATATCCATTTCATTATTCAAAATTGGCTATTTCTCAATGTTCAGGCGTATTTCGATATCTAAGTCCTTCGTTTCTCCTGTAATATGCGTAGCGGAACATACTGACTATATACCTTTTGTCCCTCTCTCAATAAGCTTTCGATTGAGGTATAATATATATCTGTAGTTAGGGGCTGAAGGGTCCTGCCATTCCATTCCATTATTCAAAATATCCATTTCATTATTCAAAATTGGCTATTTCTCAATGTTCAGGCGTATTTCGATATCTAAGTCCTTCGTTTCTCCTGTAATATGCGTAGCGGAACATACTGACTATATACCTTTTGTCCCTCTCTCAATAAGCTTTCGATTGAGGTATAATATATATCTGTAGTTAGGGGCTGAAGGGTCCTGCCATTCCATTCCATTATTCAAAGTATCCATTTCATTATTCAAAATTGGCTATTTCTCAATGTTCAGGCGTATTTCGATATTTAAGTCCTTCGTTACTCCTTTAATATGCGTTGCGGAACATATTGACTATATACCTTTTGTTCTTCTCTTAATAAGCTTTCGATCGATGTATAATATGTATCTGTAATTAGAGGCTGAAGGGTCCTGCCAGTCCATTCCATTATTCAAAATATCCATTTCATTATTCAAATTTGGCTAACATGTTTAACCTCGCCACATTATTTATGTATGTGTCTGTCCCAAGTCAGGAGCCTGTAATTTAGTGGTTGTAGTTTGTTTATGTTGTTTATGTGTTACATATTTGTTTTTCGTTCATTTTTTTACATAAATAAGGCCGTTAGGTTTCTTGTTTGAATTGTTTTACATTGTCTTATTGGTGCCTTTTATAGTTGACTATGCGGTATGGGCTTTTGCTCATTGTTGAAGGCCGTACGGTGACCTATAGTTGTTAATGTCTGTGTCATTTTGGTCTTTTGTGGATAGTTGTTTCATTGGCAATCATACCACATCTTCTATCTGATATTTCCTCATTTTTACGCATGTTCTGGCATTTTGGTCCTCCGTA
This sequence comes from Mytilus galloprovincialis, assembly GCF_965363235.1. NCBI lineage: Eukaryota > Metazoa > Mollusca > Bivalvia > Mytilida > Mytilidae > Mytilus > Mytilus galloprovincialis. The sequence continues at coordinate 41,653,270 of NC_134838.1, forward strand.
AACCCCCGTATGGTCATTGCGAATCAAAATATAGCTTTAGTGTCAACAGTCAATTTTTTTTATATTTATTTCACTATTCACCGCTTCAATTTGAATAATGAAACATAAACTATTTCATTATTCATTATTCATTTTTTAATATTGAATAATGAATAGTGAACTATTTCATTATTCATTATTGAATAATGAATAATGAACTATGAATAATGGACGTACTTCAGCGCGGTCTGGTCACATAGTCTTTTATATATATTAGGATCCTTTACTATATATAATTTAGCTGATCTGTAACAATAACATCTTCATGCCTTATATATCATGTACTGTAGTACGCCGCTAGATTAAAACTGACGAGGAAAGGTAACACACGGCCAGCGAAAGCTCTTTTTAAGAGAGCCCAGGTGGTCGTGTGGTCTAGCGGGACGGCTGCAGTGCAGGCGATTTGGTGTCACGATATCACAGTAGCATGCGTTCGAATCCCGGCGAGGGAAGAACCAAAAATTTGCGAAAGCAAATTTACAGATCTAACATTGTTGGGTTGATGTTTAGACGAGTTGTATGTATATATATATATATATATATATATATATATATATATATATATATTTCAATTTTCCGCTGGACGTCAAGCATACATTCATAATCATATCAGTGTGCAATAAATGCATGAAAACATAATAAAAAGATGCAAGCAAGTGTCATGCACCGAGTTGAAGGTCATCCCATATCTCCTTTAATTCCTTTTTTGGGGGGTGGGGTATGGGGGGCTCGGTTGGCGAGTAGTCCAAGTATCTAGCCTGTCAACACTTACATGTAGGTTGTGAGTTCGAATCCCACACGTGGCAGGTAAGCTCGACTCCAATCTTAATTTAATAGAATTGTTAGTTTTTCCTACCGAAAGTCGGTGGTTCTTTCCGGGGAATTCGGCTTCTTCCATCCATATAAACTCACCGCCACGATAAATACAAGAGAGGATAATTTTGTAGCTATTGTTATTAAATATTTTTAAAATTGACTCTGAGTTCATTGGTGTCTTTTGCAATGAATAGAAATAAGAAGATATGATATGAGTGCCAATGAGACTACTCTACATCTAAGTCATAATGTGTAAAAGGAAACAATTATAGGGTAAATTACAGCCTTCAACACGGAGCTTTTACTCAAACCGAACAGCAAGCTATAAATAAGAGCCACAAAATTTGTTTTATCATATTTTCGCCGCTGCAGGGAAATTCTTCAACTAGTTCCTGTATCAATTGATCTTAATCTTCCGCCGAAATGTTTGAAACGTTATTTTTTTTTAAATGCATTGTCTCCAGTGGCGGATCCAGATATTTTCATAAGTGGGGGCCCACTGACTGACCTAAGAGGGGCCCGCTCTAGTCACACTTCAGTAATTCCCTATATCAGCAACCAAATTTTTTTCCCAAAAAGGGGGGCCGGGCCCCCTGCCCCCCCCCCCTTAAATCCGCCTCTGGTCTCACTTTATCTTAAAAATGCACTTTCGCTTAAAAGATTAAAGATCTATTTCTAAAACGTAATAAGTTAACTACATATGCTCAATATTGTAGATCCCGTATATTATTATTGTAGACCCATCCATAAAAATTCATAATTTGACAATTTTCCATCAATAATATCTGGTGTGATTTTTAAAATGCATTGTCTCACTTTATCTTAAAAATGCACTTTCGCTTAAAAGATTAAAGATCTATTTCTAAAACATAATAAGTTAACTACATATGCTCATTATTGTAGATCCCGTATATTCATTATTGTAGACCCATCGATAAAAATTCATAATTTGACAATTTTCCATCAATAATATCTGGTGTGATTTTTTTCATCTTGAATCAAGGAACAAACATGTCAAGGTTTTTTCTTTTTACATCTCAACCATTTTCCAAACGATAGCTAAAGATTTGATCCGGGTTTACACTAATTCTGCAGAAGCAGATCGGAATCAGTTCTGACGTAGTGAGTAATCGCTTCAATCGTAATCATGTTCATTGACCATCAGGACGATTAATGCACATCATCATAATGATGTTTCGACATCATCATAATGCTGTTCTGACACCCTATAAAGATGTAAACCGAACCACACCCTATGATGTTACATTGTCATAATATAATGACATTACCACATCATATAACGATGTTAGCACATAGCATAAGGATACGTTCACATCATATAAAGAAGTTTACACATAATATAAAGACATCTGTACATGATATAAGACCATTTGCACATCATATAAGATAATTTGCACATCATATAATATAATTTACACATCAGATAATGTCAAATTGTCATCATATAAAGGTGACTGCACATCACATAATGCCGTTTCTACACCGTATAAGGAAAGCATCACATAATATAAGGACGCAATCACATGACATAATGGAGAAAGCACATTATATAATGAATTGTGGACATGATATAAAGATGTTTGTACCTCATATAAATGTGTTTGGACAGCATATAAGGACAACTTCACATCATATAATGACAAGTGTACATCATATAAGGACAAGTTCACATCACATAATTACAAGTGTACATCATATAAGGACAAGTGCACATCATATAATGTCATTTGCACATCATATAAGGGTAAAATAACATCATATAAAGGCAAATGAACATCATATAATGAGAAATGTTAAAATAAGACAGTGTCGGCGTTCCATAATCTTTGACGGAAGTACATGTGATACATCCTCATTCTTTCAATATCCAAGTGGTGGTTGGTTTAAGGGCTATATGTTTGGTCAGGCAATACATATTGCCTGTTTGGGTTGATGAGGTTCTTGATAAGTTCCCTCCTCTCCCACCCATAAGTACCAAAATGTGGATATGTTTTTATATTTATATTTCAATATTGGTATTACATGTATGCATTTTGTGTTGATGAGCACGAGACAACATTAGAAAAACATGAGCATTACCATGGGATCATGTTGACAAAACAAACCTTCGCTTTATCGATTTTCAAGGGAAAGGTCAATTAGGGCAAGTGTATTGGCATGTTTGTGTTTGCTTTTTCATTACAATGGTAAAAATAAGATTATATATCTCGGATGACAATAATGTTGATTATAATGCTTCATTTTATGAGCTCCAGAGAAGTTTTATAACTGAAAAACAACTGTGCACTATATCCAATCAGCTCTTCTGCATTGCACTGTGCATGGTAGTCCACATTTTGGATTCTGAAACGTTAAGATATTATCTTGTATTCGGTACTTTCCTCTAGAGTTTTTTATGCCCATAACTTAACATGAACTGGATGCAAGATTATATCAATCACTGAGGATATGTGTATGGCGTCAGTTAGTTTACATTCATCGCTTTTTATTCACTGACGTCAAAGAAGTTTTCTGTAACATAACGTGTTGTCCTTAAGCCCAAATATTTGTATAATAAAAATAATTATTTTATCATGTTTTATATTTTTTCAGTACTTCAACAATATCAGACTGGGTATCTTGAAATACTCCCTACTGGACGTTTACAGGCTTTATATCAACAACAACTACTTTCGTCATTATGGTATATTGTCTGTGATCGTTCTTATAAGAGCGGTCATTAAAAGCTATCAATTATCTGCAGTCAAGGTTAATTTATATTTATTTGTATATCTCTAATCATTGTTCACGCCTGTAATTCTCTTATCAAGTGGTCTATTAAGGTCAACGCATTGAGGTTTTATTATAGTTAATTGGCTTTTGTCTGTTGTGTCGGTATTAACTTTGGATCATACGCTTGATGTGTATTTATTATGTTTGAAACATGATTGTATCAATTAGAAATTTTTAATTGATGTTTATATAAATGTTTTATGTTCTGTCCGACTCGGCTTCTGTTAAAATCATTATTTATTTAGGTGGACGATACACATTTTATTACTAGATTTATGATGTCTGTGGTAGAGACAGCAATGTTTTCTTAACCGTCTCATGAACTTGGTGCACGTGTTAATTTTTCAATCTTTGTCAGGTTTATTCAGTCAGTTGCATTAATAAGTTAGTAGCAGTATAGCAGTGCAAAATTCAAATCAACCCTCCAGCCGCCCCAACACCGCCGAATTTTTATGAAGATGTTGTTCCGTTATGGTTTACGTTATGTTACTATTATAAATGATCAGGCCAGACATTTATGAACATGTTCTGAGTAGTTAGGGTGCCTACGTACCTTAACGAGGAATAGTCTCATCTTGATTGCTCAACAGCTCTATTTCACGTCGGTCTATGTCCACAAAGATTTACTCTTATGCGGTACCACGTGGAAAATCAAGTAAGGCTATACCGCTCGGGAACGGCTTGCTAAAGTACTCTGAGACAAGTAGACTGGTAGTCGTACACGCACGTGTATGCAAATACCCCTATGGTGACGCATTTCTGTCAAAGATATGTGGCTAGCTCAGGCACAGTATTTTAGCGGCAAATTATCCTTAATTATCTGAGAACTCTGTAGAACTGCTATTATGTATGACTTTTGTAATAAATACAACTTAACCCAAGGGTGACTGGGGTATAGAAATATGGTCACTTGGTCTTCTCCCGACCGGCAGTAAAACGCTTGCTGAAGTGGGGCGTCCGTTTGGCTGTGCGGGATGTATAAGTTCGCAGTCACGTCCGTCAGAAGTGGACGTTAAATCCGATGCCTCGTGTAAAGAGAGTGCCACGCTCTTTGCACGTTAAGAACCCTTGCAACAACTCTGTGAGGGGTCCGTAGGTGGCCTGTTGCAAGGCAAAATTTCTGTCCCTATCCAATATACCCTCATTTTCCAGTGGCAGTCCAAATTTCCCCGACCATCATCCTAGATGGCCTCTATTACAACAACCTACCTATTGTATTTATTGTGAACTTGTTCTCGTCCTGAATATGCATGAAATATTTGCCACTGGACGTTAAGCAACCAACAATCAATCAATCAATAAATACAACTTTATAGATATACTTATTGAATATTTTTCCCTAAATATTCAATGATTAATTTAAGTGATACTTAATTGAAGCTGTAGATTGAATAAATTGTTAACAGCAAAAGTGCAATAAAACTTTGATTAATTAAAAAGAAAGCGGACTATCCGTTATATGGATAATGGGTTTAAATGGGTTTTTGTCCACATGACTGGCAAAATTGATTCATTTGCATTTTTGTCCATATAAAATCATATGTGGTTTTATTACCAATGAGACAGGTAACAAGCCATCATCAAAATGTTGTCGATGTAAGCAAATCGCATATCTAAATAGAAACCACAAGTCTCCCTCTTAGGCAGCAACCATTTGATTTTCTGGGGGGGCTATGGTTTTTTTTGGAAAAAAAAGTTTGTTTCCAGTTTTTGGAGAAAAAAATAATTTGTTTTTGATTCTGAGAAAAAAAATTGTTTGTTTCACCCTCAGCTGCCACTATATGTAATGCTAAAATTGAAAGAAAAAAATTGTTTTCGACTTGTTGCGAAAAAAATAGATTGTTTTTCGCCGCAGGCGAAAAAAAAAGTTTGCACAGAAAAAAACACCATAGCCCCCCCCCCCCCCCCCCCCCAGAAAATCAAATGGTTGCTGCCTTATAATCTTGTTTTCAAAACAAATTACGTAAAATAGATTATGAAAAGTAATATTTATTAAAGAAAAGTATATTCAATACAGTCCTTACAAAATTCAATTTTAACACACATGTACAAAATAGTAATACATACTATCCCTCGAAAAATAGAGGCAAGTCCAATTTAAGAAATTCTCATATTTTTACATACCTTCATACTTATAGTTATACATACTATCCCTAAAAAATACAAGCAAGTCATATTCAATATACATAAATAGTGGTAGTACATACATGTAATTCCCTCAAAATACAAAAATTAATTAAACAAGCATCAAAAGTATATCAAACTTTTACCTTAAACTCTTCAAATTGTCACTGAAAAGCACTGGAAAGTTTATTGACCTCACAAAACGACTCGAATATAGATCAGAAACCCCTGTATTAGCCAGTGGCGTAGCTAGGTCATTTTTACGTGTACGCCCGAACCTCGGTAAGGGGCCTGAATGCCCAAGCGGTTCCAGGCCCAAAAAAAATTAAGAGTAATAGAGAATGTCATAAAATTCCTGTCATTGAAAACTCATCAATTTTTATGTTTAATCTATTTTTGTGTTTAAAATCTATTTAGAATGAATCTAATGACGGTCATTGGTTTAATTTGGAGTAAACGTCAAAACCAGTTACCTTTAACTATGATTGAAGGGAGCCGTGGATAACCTTCAATCATTACCGAAGCAGTATGCGTGGTCTTTCATTTAGGATTATTTTACTTTATGAAAACAAGATGGATCAATCGCAGAAAAGTGTTTTCGACTTCTTTCGTAAAATTTTTTCATCTGAAATTGAACCTAGCAGAGCGATGGCTTCTGAATCTGTCGATCTGATGTAGCAACGTAACTAGATCTTACAAGTATTTGAAAGCTTGCAATGTGTTACTAAACGGCGACCAGATCGTCTGACTTAAATCGCGCAAAAACTAAAATAGGAACGAAAAAAAATGGCTTCTGAAATTAACCATGAAAAAAAAACCACTTCAAGGAAGTTTAAGTGAATTCGACGAAGGTTTAACAAAGTAATTGATATGTAATTTAAATTTTAACTTAGACTGTAAAGGCAAAAAAGATACAAAAAAAAAAAATAATAAAAAAAATACGGGAAAACTCATCACGATATAATTTCGTCATTATGCTCTGGATACTCGTTTGAGCATAAACAGTTTTTGTCCAGCTACCGTAAAATTTCACAAATGTTTGACAAAATTATTTATATCTTAAAACTAAAACAACGTAATGAACCTGCATGTACATAGTTATAATATTGGCACTGCCGACGAAATTTACGATCAAAATAGCTCGCTTTCGCGACATAAATGTCAATGGCTCGACAAAAAATGAAAACCACATATCGAATCTTAGCTCATAATGAATTGCTTAAAAAAAAATAAAGGAGAGAGAGTATAGAATTAACGGTAGATTTAGAATTTGACAGAAATAATATGAAACTAATTTTCGTCACTTTTATTCGCAATTACAAGCCATTGAAGAAAGAATTAGAAGGTTGATGTACTGTTAACCAATTCCTTTATTCTTATTTATATGAAAATATTTTTTTTTACCAAATTCAAGTGTACGCCCGGGCGTTTTGACGTAAACGTAGCTACGCGCATGTTAGAAGAAAGCTTGATCTCTAAGAAATATGAATCTTTCAGAGGATTTCAAAACAGGATCCAACAACAAATCATCAATATGAACACTAATTGATCGGAGTTTGTCTAAAAACAGAGGTTTTACCTGTTTTTGTACAACATGGGATTTTGACTGCTCAAACTGAATAGTATGCAAATATTTGTCTACCTCTGGACTACACACAGGATTACTAATTTTAGTTATTTCATCCACTCAGAACCCCGACCATTAGATTCAAATATAGCTTTTAATTGTCCCAGCATAGAATGAACAGTTCCCGCTGCTAACCTTAACGGACACTGACATGAATGAATACCAAACTTACCAAGAAATTCACATGTTAAGTCATGTACTTGAGTTTTTCCCTTTGAATCCCTCATGACCATAAATCGCCTCACATCTAAAGGGAAAGCGGATTTTAGACACTTAACAGGTTCACCTCCAAATAAAAACTACTCAAACTCTTTTTCCAGCGAAAGTTTTTTTCTTAAATATAACTAGTGCTTCCAACTAAACTGTCTAAATATCTCAAACGCCTTTCCACTGAACAATTACTTGTGATTTTTTCCGAACTTTCAATCAAAATTGGTTTTTGTCCACATGACTGGCAAAATTGATTCATTTGCATAACCACACACTAAACACTGTTCTGCTGGCAGCTAAACACGTGGTACACCATTCTACAAAAAGGTTAAACTAAAAATGAAGTCGTGCGACAATTAAACGCCATGGTAAAGCATTAGTGTCCAACTTAAACCTTTTAGTAGATGGGTACAACAGGGCTTTATGTTCATTTCGTTCAGCTAAAACATCCCATACAGACACATGTTCCAAGAAAAAAGGCCACCACACTGGTCTTGGAAACAACTCAGGAACCACAAATGTGCAACTCTTAACCCCGATCTGAGCACAAAACTTCAAAACGGCAAAAAATAAACAAAAAGGGGGGAACACATAAGTTTTTTTTTCCAAATTCAAGTCCTGAGAAAAAAACATTAATGCCATCTGAAAAAACTGTGGGGAATGGTGTAACATGTTTTGAAGGATTATCATTATTATCATTCATAGAAGAGGGACGAAAGATACCAAAGGGACAGTCAAACTCAAAAATCTAAAACAAACTGACAACGCCATGGCTAAAAATGAAAAAGACAAACAAACAACAGCACACACGACACAACATAGAAAACTAAAGAATAAACAACACGAACCCCACCAAAAAACTAGGGGTGATCTCAGGTGCTCCGGAAGGGTAAGCAGATCCTGCTCCACATGCGGCACCCGTCGTGTTGCTTATGTGATAACAAATCCGGTAAATAGTCTAATTCGGTAGGTCACATTCAGGAAAGGGAAGGGGATTGTAGTTACGACGTAAGGAACATATCCGATATCATTTGTGATACGGTTATTCCATAACGGTCAACCAACTCGTGATGGCGTCCGTAAAATTTACGAAGGGATGATTTCAACTTCACCATTTGGAACTCTCGGTTTAATAGCTTCCTTGTGAGCAGCAACCTTCTATCAAGAAAATCATGATAAGAAATGCAAGCACGGAAATATCGTATCAATTGGGAGATATATACCCCGTATACAGGTGCTGCCAGAATGTTGCTACTTAGAAATGGAAAGTTCACAATTGGAAAACTCAAATCATCTCTTTTGTCGTAAAGTTTTGTTTTCAACCGACCCTCATTGTCAATTTCTAGATGTAAGTCAAGATATGAGGCCGACTTAACTGTATCTGTAGTATCCTTTATCTCTAGCTCGATTGGATAGATGCGTTCCACATAGTCACCAAATTTTGAATTATTTAGTGAAAGAACATCATCTATATAGCGAAAAGTAGAGTTAAAGGATAGTGCTAACTTCTTATCTTTCTTCCTAAGAAGTTCCTGCATGAAGTCAGCCTCATAATAATAAAGAAACAAGTCGGCAAGTAGAGGGGCACAGTTTGTTCCCATTGGAATGCCGACAGTCTGTTGAAAAACACGTCCTCCGAACGTAACAAATATGTTGTCAATCAAGAAATCAAGCATCTTGATATCAGTTTCAGAGAATTTTTTGTTCAAATCAGAGTGATCCTTTACAAAGTAGAATTTATCCCTCCCTAAGACAAGATACTTGTATCTACGTTGGCCATTCTTTTTTACGAAGCAAAGCAATACCAACTCTTTCAATTTGTCTTTTAGTTTGAAATGTGGAATACTAGTGTACAGAGTAGAAAATTCAAATGTTTTAATACTGTTACAAGATGAAAGAGAGTTAGATTGTATGTACTCTAAAAGATCTTTGGAAATTTTATGTATCCACATCTGATTCACGCCCTCTCTAGAATAGGCAGTTTCACAATAACTTTGAAGCCCGTCTTTGATTGCTGATAAAATAGATGTTAATAATTTAGAAAGAGGTTTTGTGGAGCACTCGGAAGACCCAGCAATATACCGTTGTTTGTAAGGACACTTATGTAGTTTCGGTATCAAATACAGTGATGGCAGATCCAGTTCTTCATCTTTGGTTGAAATTCCAAAGGAACACAGAACAGACCTATGATTATCCAGGATTTCCTCTTTGGTAAGTATGTTGAGTTTCCAAGTGAATTGTCAATACCTAATTCGTTTATCAAGCAGTTAATGTAATGAGTTTTACATACAAAAACGATGTTGTTTGGGACTTTATCTGCGGGGACAACAACATATTTGTCATGGAGGTAGGATAGGTGTTTTGCAACATTTGGGTCTTTAAAGATTGACGTAGCATGGGCATTGACAGACCCATTCAGTTTCTTAATTCTGATTTGTATCAACGACCTCACTGCCTTAATCCATTCTGAAAGAGTGTCTACGTCTTCCTTCTCGCGCTTAGCCCATTGCCTGGCATAATCCTCAACTGAATCCATCAAAATTTTAAAGTTGAATTTCCAATTGATGGATTTAGGCTCACGATATTTCGGACCTTTCGATAACACATTTCGTAGAGAAGTGTTATTAACAATGTTGAGGTCACCGGTAATAACGTGGCCAGCGGGATTATATGTGAATTGGGAATTCGAGTCAAATGCCATCAAATCTGAAGTGTTGGGACCAAACCTCTGTTCAACAAACTTCAATTTCATATGAGATAACAAAGCATCTGATAATCTTAACTTCCCGTACTCCTTGTCAGCAGGGTTTCTACTAGAACTAACATACACAAGACGTAGGTCCATGTTAACTGTTTTTGAAAGAGTGAATATCTTCCGAAAAAACTGCATTAAAACGAGGGGTCTCTACTTCCTTGATTACTCCAAGCATTAACTACCGCAAGATTATCACAAAACGCGTCAACTCGAGAGTCGACTATTCTCTCTTTAACAAGCAGAGGGAGTGTAGTAGGAGACGACCTATCGTTCTCTTTCCAAAATTCACCAAACTCTACCGTAACCTCTTTGCAAATCATAAAGGCACCCCATGTCGGAAAATACGCGAAGTACAAACATTACGTTGTTACCATACCGCTTTACTCTGTGACGTTATATTATATGCATTAGCTATCACGACGATTAAACGTATAGAAAAACACATGCATGATTTATTAAGATTCTTCAACATTTAATGGTGCCGTGACCAGGATATATATGGATTCAAAGCTGAAGTCAGTTCGTGCTGGACACAAAGGAGCCGTCACGAAGCTACTGGTGAAATTCGACGAGTTAAAGTAAAAAACAGACACAGAAGTTGACGAAGTTAAAGCCCTTGATGATGCCGTCACGCAGAAACAGAAAACATTGATTGACCTGAATAACAGACTTTTGGAACAGACATCGGAGGAAAATCTGGAGCAGGAAATCACCGACTCAGATGAGTATATGTACGAACTTGATTGTAAAATTAGACAAATTCGGAAATTTATTAAGTCCTTTGAACATGTTGAAACAAATACTATAATTTCGCATGATACTGTTGGTCCTTCAACGAGCAGACTTAACCCAGACGCATATAATTTCACACCCGAAGCTAGAGTTGATATGAACAGATGTGCAATAGATTCTATAAACCAGCAGTATTCAATTAACGCCCCTGCAGTGCATACCCGTCCGTCAGAGAATGTCATGTTTCAAGTCCCGTCAGAACCGAGATCTTCAAAAACTAATTACCATAGGCTTCCAAAGTTAGACTTACCCTATTTTAATGGAGATATTCTCAAGTGGCAAACATTTTGGGATTGTTTCGAGTCATCTATACACTACAACGAGACATTAACGCCAATCCAAAAGTTTAATTATCTTAAAGCCCAGCTAGAGGGAAGCGCCGCGCAAACAGTAGAGGGTTTCGCTTTGACTAATGGTAACTACGAAACCGCAGTGAACCTTCTTAGAGATCGGTTCGGACAACCTAGCAAACTTATACATGCTTACATGAAAGCACTCATGAATTTACCCGCACCGACAAATGATGCTTTTAGTTTGAGGTCTTACGGAGACAGATTAGAATCATACGTACGAGGATTAGAGTCACTTGGTCAAACACCAGAGATGTATGGTTCGCTTTTGGTACCTGTAGTTTTGGACAAGTTACCGATTGACATAAGAAAGAATATTGCACGAGAACACGGGAAAGATAATTTGATATTGAACAATCTACGCAAATCTATAACTAAAGAGATCGACATACTCGAAGCTGGAGAAGGAGTCACAGATTCAGACAGATTGTACGCCACTGCATTTTTCATGGGTACGCAATCACATACATTCAACAAGGGTAATTCCACAGACACACGCAAGAAGGTAAATACACGTACATGTATATTCTGTTCAGGTGAGCACTATCCGACGGAGTGCACTGAAGTAACAGACGCAAACACAAGAAATCAAATTGTAAAACAGAAAGAGTTATGCTTTAACTGTTTAGGGTCACACCGAGTGGCCGCATGCCAGTCTACTAAACGATGCAAAAAGTGTAACGGAATGCATCACACTAGCATATGTAAAGATAAAGAGGTCATTCCGGGTACGAAACCGGAGCCTACAATACAACAGTCAGCAATAAATGAAGTGGAAATACCAAACGAGATTAGAGTAATGCATTTATCACAACAAAGTCAGGACATTCTCCTGAAAACAGCAACTGCGCCAGTTATATATAACGACCAAGAAGTAGAATGTAACATATTATTTGACGAGGGAGCACAGCGTTCTTTCATAACTCAGAATTTGGCTGATAAACTAGAAATTAAACCAACAGAAAATGTCAGCATTCAACTGTCTGCGTTCGGAGATTTATCTCAGAAAGTTCGTAACTTAGACACTGCAACAATACAACTACAGACCGACACAGGAGAAAAGGTGCTTATTAACACACTCATTGTTCCGGAAATTGCCGTCCTAATTGAGAACAATATTTCCCAGACTTCAAGGAGCTTGCCACACTTAAGAGAAATTAAACTTGCACATTCTGTGCAAAGTACAGAACGTTTTGAAATCGACTTACTCATAGGCGCCGACCACTATTGGGACATTATCGAGGACAAAGTAATTAGAGGAAACGGACCCACCGCTGTTCAGTCAAAGATCGGATATCTATTATCAGGACCGATCAATAGAAACATCAACCAGTCGTCAACAGTTCTTGTAAACGTCATTACAGACAAGAACACAGCTATTGAAAACGAGAAAGGCTATTCCACAGAAAGGTTGCCTTGGAAACATGACCATCCAGATGATATTCCTTCAGGCATGACCGTTGCCAAAAGAAGACCAGAAAACCCATCGCAATGGCTCGTACAAAGTAGATCGTACATCAACCAATTTGAGGAAACTCTCCAAGGAAGTAACTTGCTACCTAGACCGCCTGAACAAACACACCCTCAACTGTTGGAGTCAACAAGCCACATAGATACAGGACAGGAACTTATAACGCTTAAGAAAATTACTGCTGAGTGAAGTTATCGTGACTGTGTGCTAGAAGAAACATCCACGAATGGACTAAAAGATAAACTGTAATTGTGTTCAGTCAAGGTTAAGGAATTTGATTATTTTATTTGAGATGGACATTAATTTTAAATTTATTCATTTATCTATATTGTGAATTTACATTTTTTATTTTCGTTACATATTGTACTTTTGTCGGCCCCCAGAATGTCGGAAAATACGCGAAGTACAAACATTACGTTGTTACCATACCGCTTTACTCTGTGACGTTATATTATATGCATTAGCTATCACGACGATTAAACGTATAGAAAAACACAACGCATGATTTATTAAGATTCTTCAACACCCCACTTAAAAAGCGACGAGTCAGTTGCTAAAATCAATTGTAAATGGGGTTCTAATCTCCAAGAGGCAGTTCCCTTCCAATTATCAAAAAAAAAAACCCCCAAAAAAAAACGCCAATATTCTAATTCTTCTTTTAACTCTTTGTAAATGCTAATTTTCTTACTATTTCTAGAAGCAAGGCTATTGATTTCCCTTGAAAACAATCTGGCAGAGGGGACAGCAAGAAAAAATGAAATACATTTTCCTGCAAAAAGTTGAAGGGTTTTAATGCCTACGTCATTGTCATCAAGGATAGATTCCCTTAAAATTCTAAATGATTCTTTTTTCTGCTCCGGCAAGATATAGGCCAGTGTAGCTGAGTCACAAAACATTCCCAAGAATTTCAAACACCTGGTTGGTATAAAATAACACTTGGCCAAGTTTAAAAATATCATAATCTAACAAGAACCTGACAAAGAATGAACAGACTTTTTTCCAATCCGGCATGACCTGATTTCTTCAAATTTGTATTTTTAAACTCGCAAACTAACCAATCATCTATGTACAATAGAGAAGGTACACCAAGGGAGCGACAATAGCTGATTGGAACCAGACAAGTAGTGTGATAAATAAAAGCACTAGCTTTGAAGCCGAAAGGAAGAGAGTTTAAAACCATGTACCAGCCTGCAAACTGGATTCCAAAATACTGTCTAGAGTTGGGATTTAAAAGTATATGATCATAATCAGACTTATTATCAAGAGGTGCCATGAAAGAATCCTTTACTATTAATTTAGGAACCTCTTTAAGAGTATCTAAAGAAAAAGGGAAATCCTTAATCCATAAATTAAAGTATCTTTCATCATGGCACATACATGGTTTTGATGGCTCAATGGTGATAGGTAAAATAAGGAACGGCGGATCACATTCCCCAACTCTGTCAATTACAGTTAATGATCCATTGGCTATTCTTTCTAATAAAGTGTCACACAGAAATTTCTCAAATCCTTTGCAACTAGCAGAATTTTGAAAATAAGCATGTTGGGGAAGGCTTGAATCAAAACAACGACCCTCCAAATTTCCCTTAAAATGTTTAAACATGGGCCTAATATCTACCCCGTGTTTAATCCAGTCCAAAATTTCACCAGGACAACCTATTTACTCCCATTGTTCTGAACAAGACATTAAATTTCCTGCTATGAAAAAGTTAGGATCTAAAAAAGACAGATCCTCAAAATCATAGTCGCTACAATGTACAACCTCTTCAACATTTGGTAAGCATCAGAGGGTTGGGCGATCTCTCCTTTATAATTTACTGAATGTATGTCACTTTGCTTTCTTATTTTAACGCTAGATGGATCGAAACCCGATTTTTACTCCCAATCTAGAATTTCTGGATCAAACTCTTCTTTCTTAGCCAAAGCTTCATGAACCCTGATATTCTAAAATTAACAAAAAAGAAAATCTTTTCAACTCTGAAAAATTGCTTAAGATTTATAAAATAAGATAAAGGAGAGAGACAATCAACCCTTGCCCGCGTGAAAATATTTCACTGGAGATCGAAGCTCCTGGGAAAGGCATTTAAAAGATTAAAATTAAAAAATACACAAAATACAAAATTAATTGTCTTTTTTCATCTTTGGACAATTTGCAATAAAATGTCCCGACTCCTTGCAAAAATAGCATACACGGTTTTACACTCTCCTGTCCTTACCTCCTTGCATTCTGTGAGGCCTAAAACCACATGAATTATAGTTTGGCCCTAGATAAAAATTAGGATACGGGAAATCAAAACCTGGATTCTGATATCCATATCAAGGAAAAGGAAATGCAGGAGTTGAGGTAGGTGGAGCAACTTATATATGCTGCTTCTCCTTTGTCCCTGATGGTTCCTCGTATTTTTTAGATTTTGCCTAGTCTGAAATTAAGGAGTAAATCTTCTTGTCCTCCTTGGAACCAAATAACTTTAAGACGAGCCCACAAAAATCAACATTATCTTCGTATTTTTTACACATTGAAAAAGATTTTGAAAACGAAGAACAGTCCTTATGATTCGCTTTGTTAGCTGCACCAACCAACATTTCGATGGCCGCAAGTAATACTCCTGGTGTTGTAAGTTTTGGTCTTGTTGCCAACGTTCTAACGTAAGATAGTGCTTCATCTACCTGTAAAACCTTTGAATTTATCTTCAACTCATCCAGGCCTTGTCTAATTGCTTACAGCTGCTGGTTTGTTGTGTATGGGTCTCTCGGAGCCGCTTTACTATCACTTCCTGCAACAAACAAAACGAAAAAACTAAACTTCCTTGCAACAGTTTTTAAATATATATCAAAAGAAACATCAAGAAATCAAAACATACTATCAATACAAATACAGGACAATGCCTTGCCCTAAATAACATTCGTAAGCTGTAAATGTAGATAGCCATGAAACAAAATTAAGTGTAAAAGCAAATAACGAAAAACTATATAAAATTATTTTCTGTAAAAAAATAATTTTACTTAGCAAGAAATCCAGATTTCCATAACATGCAACAAAACAAGACTACATCTGTTGCCGTGAATGCTATATCACTTAAATAAACAAAGGCCTACATAAAGGTCCATAATCATTATGTTACAAATCTTCGATAAGCATTTAAAAAGGGCTAAATTAGGACAGACGGACAAGCAAACTTATTCAAAGAATAAGGTAAAAAAAAAACATTCATACCTTTCGCCGCTGGTGTATGTGTATTCGGATTACTTAACCTCTGACCTCTAGCACCAACAGAATTAGCCAACAATATGCTTTCATGCACTAGAAGTCTCACATTCTCAATACTTTCATCCTTCCCACACAGAAGAATTAATACATCTTTAACGGATTCATCTGGAATTAAATAAAATCATTAATCAATCAATCGCCTCGGAACAGATACAATTTCATGTATACATGTAATGTGTAAAAAATCACGAACCGTGAAAAGCGAAAAACCCGGAGGTAACTTGTTTACCGTCAATAAAATCATAACTTCTGATGACATTAAATAACAAAAATTAACGTATAAACCGAAAGCTAATTTTATTGCACCAGATGCAGATCTACATTTCTAACAAAAATATTTGTTCAAAAGAGCATTATCGGTCAATTGAAGCTAAATTATCAAAAAAAAAAAACAACAACATTAAAGCCATATTTACTTTGAATACAAGGTTCTCTGAAAGTCTTAAGAAAACGTTATAATAAATTATAAATTACCTGTCAGCTTCTCAAACTGAGCAATTAATTCGACTTTTGTTAAACTCTCTAAAGGTTCATCTTTTTTCAGTCTTGAAAGCTCTAAAACCGCTTCTGCATCTGCATTTTTTACCTTCAAAATGATCGGGATTAAACTTTTCCCCGACAGGGAGCAATTAGGCTTCAATACCTGAGCCATAGCTGAAATTGATAAAAACAAATTTAGTAATCCCATTACAAATCCGCCATTAAAAATCGTGCAATGCGGGCTGTCTTTGTCATAAATTGAAGATACAAATAACTTTTTTTCTAAATTAACCCTTGAATATTCAATAAAATAAATCTGCTTTTAAACTCCTAGAATGAACTAAAACAAAAACATTCTCCTTAAAAGTTATTTTCAATATCTCGGCAATAACGCAAAATTCGGAGACTTCTTCTCCCTAGGTATATTTAACAAAAATCTCTTACAATATTTTTATTAAACGCTGCAACCTATGCAAACGCCACTTAAAGCTTTAAATCATACAACACTTCCAGACTTACGGGGCAGTTCTCAATACGCGTTGCAACCAATGCAGACGCAAACTTCATTTAAGTACATTAATTATAAAAACAGCATTTAAACACAAAAACCAGCTGTTATCAACAAAGTACATTGAAATCATTAACTACATCTAACAAAGATTTAAAAAACTTACTTCCGCAGTGAGAAACTTCTTTACTTTAGACACTACAACCTCACTCTACTCAAGAGCTGTCACGCTAGATAGTATGGCCAAACTGAATGTATTGGTCAAAACATGCGGGACTCACTCATGATATCTTTTATTCTGTTATAAGGTCAGTTTTTCTCTACTTAATATTTCACATTCATACTAAAATACTGATATGAATGGATTGTATAGATGATTTTGTATGAATGGTCAGAATGAATGATTTCAGAGTTAAAGGTGTATAAAATAGTTTAAAACATATAAAAGTATATTAAATATTGTTTAAATCAGTTTAACTAAATTGACACAGTCAAGTAAATCATTTTGTAAGTATTTCAGCCATAAACAGTAAAATTATATGAATAACTCAGTTTAGGGAAAAGAAGTAATAGTAAGAGATACAATAGTAAATATGTACATTAAGACGTATTTTTAACTATTAAATGATTGGATAATTTAATGCGTAATCTATAAACACAAATAGTTATGATAATACTTTTATTACAGATATTTGAACCATACTGTTCGTATGTCATGCAGAAATAGAAGATTCCATATTGGAAATACAGGACCTATGTACCTCATACATGGTAGGTTTTGTATTCTGTTTATATGTGTGTTTTGTTGCTTAACATTTGTCTTGAGCATGGCTTTAATATTTGTTTTAATAAGCTTATTGTGTTATGTTACTGTACACTTTGCTTTATGTGTACTAATTCAATGTTATTAATTTGAATGGAATGATCCGTAAATGACTATCAGAAGAATATTTGGTAGAATACAACATGTTTAAGGTTAAAATGTGTAATTTGTGATGAGAACAATATTTCCCATGGTTAACATTCTATGTATATAGATTTGTTTGTAAATAACATGGAAAACCATAGTTGTCCAGTAGGGGATATTTGAGTATTGTATTTTAGGCATAGTCACCTAGAATGAATAGAGTTATCTTTCTTTGTACTGATTATTTGTGTTTGTATTGCAGTGTCATTTCATATATTTAAGAATTGAATGCTTCTTTTTGTAAATTTATTGGGGTGTAAAAGCGTTGACCGAAGTTCATTTTGTATGAAGCGCGGAAGCGCTTCATTCTAAAAATGTACGCACGGTCAACGCTTTTACAACCCTATAAAGTTACAAAAAAAAACATTCAATACTTATAATTACATATTTTAGCTATGATTATGAAAACACGAATTTTATATATTTTATTTTTTAATTCACCTGTGCACTTTATTGTTGGAGCACGTGTTATCATGAATGAAAAGTTGTATTGAGCAATGCAACTGCTTACGGAATAACACGTGATGTGCAGTTAGCCAATCAGAATAAAATATTATAATGAAACATACATCTAATGTAATTATTACACAATAAAACGAATCCATTGATCCTGAGGTGTTTATTTTATTATACGACCAAGACAACCTGGTTACATAGACAGACTAAAAACCTGTGATAATTTAAAACAATTAAAAAATATTAAAAGCTATATTAAACTTATTTTTGTCCATCTGATGAGTTAAGCCTTTTTCAACTGATTTTTATAGTTCGTTCTTATGTTGTACTGTCATACCACTGTCCCAGGTTAGGGAGAGGGTTGGGATCCCGCTAATATGTTTAACCCCGCCACATTATTTATGTATGTGCCTGTCCCAAGTCAGGAGCCTGTAATTCAGTGGTTGTCGTTTATTTATGTGTTACATATTTGTTTTTCGTTCATTTTTTTTTTACATAAATAAGGCCGTTAGTTTTCTCGTTTGAATTGTTTTATATTGTCTTATCGGGGCCTTTTATAGCTCACTATGCGGTATGGGCTTAGCTCATTGTTAAAGGCCGTACGGTGACCTATAGTTGTTAATGTCTGTGTCATTTTGGTCTTTTGTGGATAGTTGTCTCATTCGCAATCATACCACATCTTCTTTTTTTAAACTGTTCATTAGATAAGAAAAAGACATAAATACAGGAACATCAGATATAGTCGAGTCGAGTGGACCCTGAATTGAATGGATGTTATTTCTTGTTTGACTTAATAAATATTTTGATATGAGCGTCACTGATGAGTCTTATGTAGACAAAACGCGCGTCTGGCGTACTAAATTATAATCCTGGTACCTTCGATAACTATTTAAGCAATTTATTTTTGTGATTGTGAATCATCCCAAAACTACTTTATTTTATTTACTATGAAAAAAATTCAATGAACCATGTGCACTTTACTATCCATATCCGTATACTGAAAAAAACAGGATATGGATAGTAAAGTGCACATTGCTAAAAAAACAAAGAAAAATCGATGACATCGTCAAATACGTTAATAAAGTAATACAAATAGACAGAAAATACTTAACAAAAATATAAAAATCATTGATTAACAAAATTTCAATCTGCTAACCGAGTCCCTGTGGACTGTAATTGTTGACGGAGGTGTCGAAACGGAACGCCTTAGATGCCACTGCTGTTGGAGATTTATTTCCCCGAGGGTATCACAAGCCCAGTAGTCAGCACTACTGTGCATGTGTTGACTAGACTTATCATTGATATGTCTATAAATATAAATTAACTGTTTACAAAACTTTGAATTTTTGAAATAATAAGGCTTTTCTCCCTCAGGAATAGATTACCTTAGCTGTGTTTGTCCAAACTTTTAGGAATATTTGGTCCTCTATGCTCTCTAACTTCATACTTTATTTGACCTTTTAATCATTTTTTATTAGAGCGTCACTGATGAGTCTTTAGTAGACAAAACGCGCGTCTGACGTAAATATCAAATTTTAATTCTGGTATCTTTGATGAGTTTAGTCCCGCCCTTCCACGAATCGTTAAGTCGAAACTAAACCTTTGAGAACACCACATAAATAAATTTCTCCAATTCTTTATAAGCGCACATTTCTAAAAATAATCACAGATTCTGCGAAAGTTAAAGTGAAATTTAATTTCCGATTTAAGAAAAAAAAAACAAAAAACCCAACACGTTGTAAATTTCGTGCGTCTCTTATAAATTTCGTGCGTCTAACGCTCTTTTTTGGATTTACCTTCATCATGAACACTAATAGCCGAATATTTGAAAGCCAAGGCTGTATAACAAAATCCATCTAAGATCAGCTTTGCCTAAGAAACTTGAAACCTTAGTTTCTTTATAATTTCAAAATTTATAACTGGACAAATTTTGAAAGGATTGTTATATAAATAACATCAGTACCGAAGTACTGTCTACTGAGTACTCGGGCACTGATAGTCTTCTAGCAGAGTTATCGATCCCCGAAGCGCTTTTCCGTATTTATTTCCATTAGTAACTCCAAACGCCGAATATTTGAAAGCCAAGGATGTATAAGAACTGAAACAGTTGAAGATCTATATGATCACAAGGGATCTAACAAAAAGCCAAATTCATCTTAAGTCAATCTTGCCTTAGTGAGATAAATATACTTTCAAAATTTATAAACGGACAATTTAGAAAGGTTTTTTAAAAGTGTAGATACAAATTACAGACAGAAACAAACAAACGAACGGACATAACGATAAAAAATATCAATTTTGTTAGTAAGCCTGGTTGCCGTTTGCCGTGTTTTCTTCTCTTTTATTGTTGTTAACTAAAATAAGGTAGTTCGTATTCTCTTTTGAACTTTGTTATCAGTAATCAGTCAGAGCTCTCACTACTTGTAATGGCGTTTGCTCATTGTTGAAGCCCGTATGTCTATGATGACATGTAGCACCTTTCTTGAAACATTACGCGTTGATCTTTTGGTGAATAGTTGTTTCATTGGCAATCCAACCACATCTTCTTATTTTCATATTCAGTAATTCAAAGAACGATGTGTTGTTAGCAAACTAGCGATAATCAAAAACGAAAACGGTAAAATTGCATGTGTTTGTGCTATATTTCTATCACGTTTTGTTGTCATCCTTTGTTTTCCTCTTATAGTTGATGACTTTCCTTTGGTTTTATTTTGTAGTCCGGAATTGTTTTTTCTCAGTTAACTTATTACTTTTGAACACAGGTATACTACTGTTGCCTTTATTCATACAGTACATTCTAGTATTAAAATCTGAGGAGATACTTGAAGGCGAAAATGCTTTTTACCGTCAGTTCTATTTTAATTGATGTAAGTCTCTCTCTCTCTTTCATCTTTTTCTATGTATTGTTAATTTATGCAATTCAAGTATTTTAGTATATAAAGTATGTTTATTCATTTAACATCTTCAACAAGCTTTATTTGCAGATAAGTAATTGTCATAATGTTTATGGTGCAATGTTGAATCGACAAAATGTTAATGACATGATAATCTAGTATACTATATTTGTGACTTTAATTTACACTCTAAATAAAATAATCATATTGTAAAACTTTATGAGCATTCTGAATTACCAAGTTTAAGATAAAAAGATGTTACAATTTTAGATAATACTTAAATGAGATGATCAATATCCAAACATTCATCATCAGTTTGCCATTTTACACACTCAATCTGAAGCAGGTGTTTTCTCATAACTGCTTGCATAGGCTGCTCACACAATGCTTGGATTGCCACGCATTTACACAAAGAAGAGAGAGAAGCGCCTAGCATCTTTGTTGGCGATTGAAGCATACAAAGTGAATATCCACCAGTAGTTTCGCATCTTAAAATCTTATATTTGCCATAAAAATCGCAAAGTTGGCGGTGAAATTTCTTGTAATCTTCACCGAATATTATCATAAGGTTTCGATATTCTTCAAGTCTATTTTTATCAGATTTTACGTCTTCCATTTGGGTCTTGATTTGTTGTTTCTTTTTGTTTGCACTTTCCAACTTGTTTTCTACTTCAGTTTTAGCCTTTTTTGCCTTTTCCAGCGCTAGTTCACTCGATTGCACTTCATTACGAGCAGAACTACAATTATTTGAACACAACGAGACTGCTTCTTCAAGGGCTGTGATGCCTACTATTCCTGTTCCAAGACCGGCTGCCATTCCAACTATACCCACGGGTGGAACGAATATTGTAAGGAAAGCCGAGACTAATGTTGTTGATACGCCAGCTGCAACGGTTGCTTCTTGGGTTGTTTTTGCGTCATCGAGCTTACGCCTTGCATCAGAGAGTGCGTTTTCGGCAGCGGACAGATCTTCTCCTTTTCTTCTACATTGATCATTGGCATTGTCTACAGCTTTCTTTGTACCCTGTAACTCTTTCTCCAACTCATTTAGATCCGAATCTATTTCCTTTAATTTGTCATTATTTACCTTCAAATCAGCCACGCATCGCTCGAAGTCGGAATTTATCTGTTGTAATAAACTTTCAGCGTATGTAGACATTTCATCAAATTCCGTTTTTGCCTTTTCAATCAAAGGAAACAGGACTTTAGCTATGTATGTGTCATCATCTTGACATCTACCCCCAGTTATTTCGTTCAAGTGCTGAATAAACACGGATAAATGTTCCAGACCTTTCAACAGAAATTCTAGAACTTTTTCAAAATTGTATTTATATTTCTCATGAATTCTGGCCTGCACTACTGACATATTGCCTGTAATTATAAAGGAACATATAATAACTAAACATGGGAAAAATTTATGATGCCATGAAGTTCATTTTATCAAATACTTGCTTATCGTTCTAGTTCGCTTGAGATAAATCTGTATTTTGGTTAGTTTCGTGTCGTGCAGGTTTTTTTTACTTTCTGTGTACATGGTGCAGTGCTTAGGATACTGTTGTTTTTCTTTTCGTCGATTTTTGTTCGGCTATGGTGTGGTCCGTTTTTCTTTGACAGCCCTTATTGAATTTATAAAAAGTTGTCTTCTTTTTTTAAGTTCATATAAGATTTTGTATTTTCTCGAGCGTCACTGGAGAAAAATAGTTGTCGAAATGCGCATCTGGTCTGTCAATGATTTAACTTGTTCAGAGACAGACATGAAATAATCAGTCATGAATCCAGGATGTTAAAAAAATGGGTAATTGTAGGACGGGCCTTTCGAAAACGTTTTTGGAATTAGTTATCAAAGGTACCAGGTTTATCATTTAATATGCAAGACGCGCGTTTCATCTACATAAGACTCATCAGTAACGCTCAGATCAGAAGAGTTATAAAGCCAACAAAGTACAAAGTTGAAGACCATTGAGGACCCAAAATTCCAAAATGTTGTGCCAAATACGACTAAGGTAATCTGTGCCTGGGATAAAAAAAAAAATCCTTCGTATTTCGAACAATCTTACTTTTTTTAGCAGGATATTTATAAAAATGACTATATAATTGATATTTAAGTAAACACTGAAGTTTTGACTACTGGGCTGGTGATAGCCTCGGGGAAGAAACGTTCATCAGCACTGGTGTCGACCCAGTGGTGTTAATAGTTATCAAAGGTACCAGTCTTATAATTTAATACGCCAGACGAGAACATTGGGACTCGGCTATAAATAGAAGGAAAATGTAATGCAATATATTCGCATGCCGACTGGGTGGTTAAGTGTAGTAAGTGCTTTTTATGTTTGAAAGCATGTTTAATTATCTAGTAAAACTAAAACTAAATTTATGTTTATATATATTATTATCAAACATAGATATTTTTGCAGGCATTATGTTATAATTCTTGAATTGATGATTTAAGTGATCGAACTCTGAAAAGTATTTGGTGTAAGGATTTCAATCGCTATTAATAGTTTCTGTAATACTATGTAAACAAATTTGTTTTCTCTATGTTTTTTACGTTGTTTTTTTGTTGTTGTTGGTGATATGTTTTCATAACAACATATATCGAAACCAATCACATGAAAAGATTAAAATTAGGACACCCTTAATTCTATTCCAAAATAGCTCATGACATTTGCTGTTCCAAACTCATCGTCTTTTCTCGGTACAAGGAAACCTTACTTGTGTTGATTATACCTTATCTCACGTTTAAGATTGTCGCATTGGCAATTATTCCTCATCTTCTTTTTTCATATCAAAAGGTAAGCTTGCATCCCCTTCAATTGATCTTTATTGTCTCGTGTTGTCTCGTTTTGTAATTTTTTTAAACATTTCTTCGTCAATATATATTTCCAAACTTTTCGAGAAATCTACGATGAAAACTTCCTGAAGATTAGAATTTCCGGACAAAAGGTAGAGAAAATAAAACTACTGTGGAATCATTTATTTTCGTGTGTACCAATTTTTGTAGATTGCGGAAAACTTTTTGTGGATATTTGGAATGGTGGTTTTGCCAAAGTTTGCTTATATTACTATGTATAGTTAGCAATTCGATGAACATTGAAATTTGTGGTTCACATGTAATCACAAATCCATAAAATTTAAGACAGAAAAAAATGAATAGTAATGAATCTACAATGAGACAGCAACCAAACCAAAGAACTCTCAGAATGTTTACGTGTATTGTTTAAATTTTCGTTTTAATCTTTTATGCTTAAATATTAAACAATTCTATATAATCACACTTTTATTTTCTAATGTTTTTATAGCAACAATGTTCTGATACAATTGAATTTAACCTATCATATATCTAATCAAGCAGCTAAAAGCAACTTGTGTAATTCCAAAGAGAATCTAATTTCATTTAATGTAATTTCTTTAAAGGGTCACCAGGTGTCGAATTTTTGTTTACCGATTTGACTCAAATTCTCATATTTGATTTATAACAATTTAAACATTTATCCAAACTATTGAAAGTCTTAAATAAACAGTTTACAGGTATGAGCTCGATATTATGTAACTTCGTTTTGTGTGTATTTTAGTCTGGACGCCATCTAATTAACTATCGAGTTGACCTCAGAACAACTTCGATGACCATATAAGCGATATAAGCATACATATAAATATAAAAAGATTAAGCAACTCGTGCAATTAGATTTTTCTAGGTCTGTTAAATTTCATATTATAAATAAATTTATGTTTATCAATGTTTTTACCTGTATAAGAATGACTTTTTTGTGGATCGAATCAGTCAATCAAATGATTTACCTTTGTTTCCCCTTAAAATTTGTTTTTTTTTTCCTTTGCAAGTGAATAAATCATCATCAATTATTCTTATTTTGACAAAATTGAACCACACTGGATGCTAAAAACGAAATATCATTTGATATTTCACTTACATTAATGATTGAACAAAATAAATCTTATATTAGATTTTTTATATATCTCGAAGCTAATGGCCTTTTTATTGAACATTTGTTTGATTGCAAACAATCCAGAAGAAACCAATAACAATAGAAACAAGTGTTAGTGTTAAACGTCAAGTGGTAATTATTACATTCATATCACGACGTATATATATTAATGCCATACATGATTTTATATATATTAGAATTTTGTATATATTATGAAATATTACCACACTTTGTTGAAAGAGTTTAAAATTTTGGGAAATGTCTCACTGATGTAAAAGAGGGACAAAAGACACAAGAGGGACAGTCAAACTCATAAATTGAAAATAAACTGACAACGCCATGGCTAAAAATAAAAAAAGTAATGCTTCTAGGAAATGCGTTAAATTGATAAGCATCATTATATTCGACAATATTTTCCGTCCAAAACGAACAGTCAGATTCTAATTGATTTGAAGTTATTTGATCAGATCATATCATCAATGTCATCATCGGTAAATGCTGCCTTACCAGATGTCACATTCGTTTTTATTTCTTTAATTCTTTCGGGTTCAATTGGAGGCATTGTTTTTTCGATTTCATGAAGTTTTGCGATTCTTTCCTCCACTTTTGCGTTGAATTCCGCTTTCTGTTTCATTACTATAGAGAGTATAGCTTTTTGTGCTTCTTGACAACCATTATGTAGTTCCTCGCGTTTCCTCCTTATTTCATGTTCATCTTTTTTGGGATCCAGAGCTACTAAACGTCCTAAGCATGTGATTCGGTCCATCAAATGTTCATTAGATATTTGAACATATGTCCCAGCAATTGTACGCACTACGTAAGCAACTTGGCTGGCTTTTGATGCTTGTTCAAAGATGACATCCCTAAATATATCAGATAATGGTGCAGCGTTATTCGTCATTTGTATTTCACGGCCCACTGTTGCCTGGTCTACAAAATCCGTCAGAGAAGAGTGCAGACAACATTTGATTAGATTGGACAGCATCTGAAAGAATCGAACAAGTTTTCCCCATTGCTCTCTTACTTCAGCTAATGCCTTAATACCTTTAACTAAAGTTTCACGAATAGTGTCAAAGTCAATCTTCTTTAAGTCAAGTTTTGCCATGTCCATTAAAACTTTTGTCAGTTTTTCATTGGACTCTCGTAACTCATCAGCTGATTTTTCCTGACGTCGTTTTGCATCTCGCAGGGTTTCTTTTGCTAGCTCCGTTTTATAGCGAGCATTCTCAGTCGCTGCTGTAACTGCAGAAGAACTTCCACTCTGTGTAGGCATTTTGGACAAATGAGGTGATTTGTTATCAAGTGGATTCCTTCCAAGTGCTTTGTGTGCCTCTACTTCAAGTTTTTGAGATTCATTCTGAAGGTATTTACATTTGTTAACAGCTTTCGAAACAACAGCATTTCTATCTTCTAAATCTGCCATACTTTTAGCTAGACGTTGGAGCGTATTGCAAATGTCAACAGCATTATCACATAATTGCAATACCCTTTCACGAAGTTCTCCACTATTCACCTCACTGTTGACATGATTTCTAGCTGTGTCAATGAATTGCTGGATGCGACCTAAATCACCATGATTTATCCTTCCCATATCAGGACATTGTTGACCGTTGTCATCAGTTTTACCTGTTGTAATCTCCACAAGCTGGTAGATATACCTGGTGATTGTTGATACTTGAGAGTAGACACGCTGCCGTGATATTTCGTTATCAAAGTACGCATCATCTCTTTCGCCAACTTCATCATTGCCAGCAGATGTTCCTAGTTTCTTCTTTATTCCCTCTGAAATTTTGCTTGGAA
The DNA here is from genome assembly GCF_965363235.1 of Mytilus galloprovincialis. NCBI lineage: Eukaryota > Metazoa > Mollusca > Bivalvia > Mytilida > Mytilidae > Mytilus > Mytilus galloprovincialis. The sequence continues at coordinate 41,680,564 of NC_134838.1, forward strand.
AACTAGTAATATTACGTACTCCTTCTATTACTGCTTCACAAACGGCTATTCCAATTAAATCACCTCCTGATGGAATTTTATCAATCGCCTCCTTAAAGTCTGATTGTGCTTCTTTTACCTCCTTGTCCATGTTACTAAGTCTTTTCTCTGTGTTTTTTATTTCTTTCATTCTTGACTCTCTTTCTGTTCTTGCGACTTCAATTGCTATTTCAGTTTCTTTTGTTTTTTCATCATAAACCCCTTTCGTATTAGTAGATGCTTCAAGAAGTTCTCCTGTCAATTCCATAACTCCAATAAATCGGTCTTCAATGGCTTTAGCAAGCAGCAAGCTTTCGTCAGCGATGTTCTGTATTTTGGACAATGACATAGGTAACATTCTCTTTACTTCATCTGGTGTACCTTGCATAAGAAATTTAACGGCATTTTTTACATGACCATCAACGTTACCACTATGAAGACGAATTTGATCCATACTGGTATGTGCCTCATTAAATGCACCCCATCCAGCATTGCTGACTTGGACTAATGATGCTCTGAATGAATTTGGATACCGGAGTAGCTTGAAGCCATCCCTGGGTGGTTTTTCGTCAAGACTAAAATCTGTGTCTGCTGAAATCAATATCAAATCTCCCAACAAAGCAATAGCACATGGAGCTGGTGTTAAGAACTGATCCCAATTGCTGTCTGGTGCCATCATCATCATAGCATCACTTTTTTTGTCATCTCCTTTGCACAAGCTTGCTACAGCTTTATCTATTTTTGCAATTTCATCCATCACTTTCCGTCAAGTTTCCTATAAAATAAATACATTCAGCTGTATGTTTACGGCATATCAGCACTGCCATTTTTGTTAACAGTTTGAAGATATACAAAATACGATATAGATCGTTTATACTGCAATGATACTTTTTGCTCGGTCAAATTGCATTGAACACATATTTATTTGTAATTTATAGTTACTGACCGTAAATAAACTTAAACAATAGTTATCAAAGGTACCAAGCTTATAATTTAATACGTCAGACGCGCGTTTCGTCTAAATTTCGCAAAACAACTACAAAGTTGAAGGGCATTTATGACCCGAAATTCCAAAAAGTTGTGCCAAATACGGCAAGATTAAACAAGGGATACCGGTTCCCGAAAGTGTTATGTCATCCGAACCAAATTCAAAATGGAAATTTCCTTATGTAGACAAAAGTGGATTAAAATATGTTTTATAGCTAGCTAAACTTCTCACTTGTATGGCAATCGCATAGAATTCCAATACATAGACAACAATGTGTGAGCAAAACAAACAGACCTTATATGAAAAGAATGTCAATTAACAGCTGCGCCACGAGCGCATGATACGCCCGTCGTCTTGTGTTTGAAGTTTTATACAATAATCATTAATAGTTTCTGAGATACGGCCCTACATGTGAAAACCCCCCTTTTTTATATTACTCAAAAAATAAATATTGAATCATCACCAAAAAAATTAAAAATCTTCAGATTGGTATAACGTAAAAGTGTGTAAAGTTTTAAGCAATAATCATTAATGGTTTTTGACATACGGTGCGACATGTGAACTCCCCCCTTTTTTTTTACAAAATAAAATGTTGAATCATCACCAAAAAGTGTACAATCTTTAGATTAATATAACTAAGACGTGTGTAAAGTTTTAAGCAATAATCCTAAATCGTTTTTGAGATACGGCGCGACATGTGTAAAAAAACACATCCCTGTTTTAGTTATAAAGTCCGGTCACTCAAAAAGTTTAAATCTTATTTTCACTTAAAAATATTCAGATCGTTTGACAATCATAAGAAACAACTATATTAAGTTTCATGAAATTTGGATAGGTGGTTCTCAAGTTACGGTGCAACATGTGGACACCAGACAGACAGACGGACAGACGGACAGACGGACAGACGGACAGACAGACGGACAGACGGACAGACAGACGGACGCCGGACGTTTGTTTATAATAATACGTCCCTCATCACCAAAAAGTATACAGATCTTTAGATTAATATAGCTAAGCAATGTGTAAAATTTTAAGCAATAATCATAAATCGTTTTTGACATACGGCGCGACATGTGAAAAAACACATTTCTGTTTTAGTTATAAGGTCCCGTAACTCAAAAAGTTTAACTCTTATTTTCACCAAAATGCATACAGATCGTTTGACCAACATTGGAAACAACTATGTAAAGTTTTATGAAATTACGATAAGTGGTTCTCAAGTTACGGGGTGACATGTGCACGCCTGACAGACAGACGGACGCCGGACATTTGAATACCATAAAACGTCCCGTCAAAATTTTGACGTGCGTTTAAAAAGTGGGATACAGTAGTTAACATTGTGTTATAACCTTAACACTGGTGTTAAACTGATAACTGTAACTGGACACTCCCAATATGGCGACAGCAGAAATAGGAAAAATCTTTTCAGTCATTTTTCTCGAATGTAGAATGTTTTTTTTTCAATAGGTACTCAACTGCAATTTTTTCTATACCATTACATCATATTTGAATCGTAACGGTGCACTATAATTGTCTAAACGCTTAGAAAATTGCTGTCGAAAAAAAATGATAATCGTAACTGGATAGTGATTGATTGATATTAACACTTAAAACTGTCTATCTAATAGCATATGATGAAAATATGGTGATGAATTTATCACGGAAACGTTTTAACATCTTATGACATTTCTTTTTTTTTAATGTAAACAGCTACATAATAATAAATCATAAAATTGGAATGGGAACAAGCTTCAACAAATTTGGAAATGGGGGAACACGTACTATGTTAAAATACAGAAAACTCAAGGAACTAGGAATGATACAAAAAATGGGAACGAGAAAATCTTTTAAAATTAAAAGAAATGTCATCATGATCTCTAAATGTTTAGAATTAAAGAAAAATATTGTTTGGTATTTTATTTAAAAAGGGACTTTGAAACAAATGTCACACCTTTTTGAATGTGTAAACAGTTGTATAGCCCATACATATTATAACATTCTCAGCTACTTCATGACCGTGACTGACGTTGAGACATCTCAGAAAATAACTATAAAATTTAACAACATCAATGTAATGATAATATTTATAGCAGAGAAAGGTTGGGATGCTTTGTGTCTTATGAAGTTAAGCACATGTTAACATGGAGTTTATTGGCAAACATAGATTTGTGTTCCTATATAGTCCGAAGATCAAGAAATCAAATTGGTGTGGCCTTACATTTTCTTACAGATATAAAGAATGACTGCAACTTTAAGAAATTATAGCGCTTATTCCGCCATATCAGAAACAAACTAATTCAAGAAATTATGAATACTTGGTATATACAAAGAATGCTGCATACATATGCATGGAAGGTATTGTTGAGAAAAAATATTGAAGATAACAAGGAACATTTTTGTACTTGCATAGGTACCATGTACTTAGTATTTTCTATCAAATGAAAACAAAAATTAGCCTTCCTAATTGTCATTTATTTTCCTGTAGCACTAAATATTTGTTTGATAATCTCTCAAAGTTTTTGTAATTAAACCAGTTTAGACTGTGTTGACCTACATATTATGCCTTTAGAGGTAATTTATCAATACACAATATATCTAATATATATTTGTGTTTTTTTTTAATCCTTTAAATGCTTCGCAAGACTATACGCGCCATGTAGTTAAGGCTAATAAAAACAATAAGCACAAGTAACAAACAATAAACTTGTAACTATTCTAGATCCTTTACCATCCACACTGTTTAAAGAAATTCCTAAAATACATGAGTATTTAATCAAAACATTTTAATTTAATTTTTAAAATCATATATATCAGTGTAAAATAGTACAAAAGTGAATCCACTTGAAATAGTATGAACGGCTATTTTTAACCGGGATACATTTCACTAAAAAAATTAAACTATATATATTTCTATTGAAATATATGGAAAAGGGCAATGTAAACACCAATACAAGTATCAGCTGTTTAATCCGATAATGCAGTTAAGTTACTGATGGAAATTTTTGTTCATTTCGCGCGAAAATTTAGTATAAACGTTCAGTTAATAGCACCCCCTATTTCCCTTTTCAAAATTTGTGGACCCATTCCAGAATATAAACAAAAGGGAACTTATGATGAAGGAGGCTTGTATAGGGCACGGGGCAGGGAGCGGTGTTATTCCTGATGTGCTGCTAAAATAAATATACCCTTTCATATATTGCCGAAGACCAAAAATGTTATCCATTTTATAGCTTATATATTTATATAGGAAGTAACCCACAGCCAGCCCCGTAGTATAGGGAATATTGGATAGGGGAGGTTAATTTTCCCTTTTTATTGATTATGTCGATTGGATATATGCGATGAATCTATGGACGCAGCTCGAGATCTTTTTGTTACGCTGAATGATCTCAAGTCAAAAATCAAAATAGATAATTGTCACCTAAACAAATTGAGCGTAATATTGGCTAAAATTGTCTGTTCTATGGTTGGGTTGGGTTGGGTTGTGGTCTCTTTGGTACATTCCCAATTTCCATTGTCAATTTTACAATTTATAATTTCTCCCTTATCAAAGTTCATCCTTTTTTTTTTTTTTAATAAAATAGATCCTTTATTGCACAATTCTCTGCTGCTTACTTGACTCACAGCATTCAGTCGGGTATCCCTGTAAATTAGTTACTGTTTAACCAGGGAGATTATACAGTAAAATTATTATATATCAAATATGATTAGTTATACAGTAATAATATATAAATACACTGATTTTGACAATTTGGTTTTTTTTACAGTTTCCTCATATTACGTAATTACGGAATTTGTATTATCTTTTGTCTGATATTGTTTATAAGTTTGCAGTTCTCCTGTAGATACTCCTGATTACCCAGTAGGGGTGTTCCTTAGATAGGAAGCTCATACAAGAAAGAAAGAAGTTAATCGTTGACCTTAACCTTGATCTAAACAAGTTCACGTGAAAGTTGAGATGATCGGATGATTAAAGACTGCCACGTGTATAAATTTTATGATGAGCAGGAGGTTCTCATCTAATTTAAGTGTCTCTAATGGTGAGTTTTTGAAATATTTCCAATTGTTTTATTTATGATAATTTTATAGAAAGCATCATTAAGTTCATCCTTGTAAATTTACTTTTAAACAATATGTAATAAGAGCTTCACTCCAGACATAAATTTGATGTCTTCCCATATAGCAAAACTATACTACATTCTCCTCTTAAGTTAGGATGGGAAAAGAAGAATAACTTGTTCCTTTCTATCTCGAAGGTCAGATGTCATATGAATTTCTGCAAGATTTAGTCTGCATTTGTTTCGAACAAAATCTATCATGTACAGATTTATGCCCATGTCAGGCAAATGACATTTGTCAAAATGCAAATACTCATCTGGTTGCAGTTGATGACTACAAAGATATAGATGTATAAGATTTCATTTTTCTGTTTGTACCTTATGAATCATTGCTAGCTATTGAATGAAAATTAGGCAGTCCATAATCTTTTCTAAACAATAAATATAACATCTACTCAATTTTGAAATTGTTGGAAATATAGTAATAATCTATCTAGTGGGGAAAGATATGTAAAACAAACCCTGCCCTATGGTCTCTGACCTTGCCGTGGTTGGTTGGTTTAAACCATAGGAGACCATTCAACGTAGTAGGTAATACCAGCTTCGATCATAATTAAGGTCTTTCCTTTTACTAAAGGGAAAGACCTTACTGTATTTCTTCTGTTTATTATTATTATTATTCTTCCGCTAAACTTTGACAAATTTATCCGCGTTAACCGTAAGACGTGTCGCTTTCATATTCACACTTTGTATCTGTGTCATGAATACCTATCCGGAACTCACCCTGTGAGTCGAAATATTTTGTCGGTTCGGAGTAATCCCTCCGAAACCCAAAAACCTTGTTATCGTTCCAACACCGTAACCGTAATAGGTAGAAAAAAACCGAAGGGTGAAATTTGTTCAGGACCAGACCCCGGTTCTTCGTTACATTTGGATCGAAAGGATTCAAAGACTCATTGGTAGGGTTATGCCCCTCTGAAAATTAACCGGTGTCGGTTGGCCACCAAAACTCAGAAACCGTAAGTCGTAGACACCTAGGATCTTCACCAATCATCATCAATTCATGTATCTTTGAAAAATACCTCAAGGTCAAATTTGTATGTTGACCTTGACCTTTGACCTTACACCTTGTTATGGGATAATCTCAGAAACCATTATACTTACAGAAATTTTAAATAGTGGAAAATGTTTGGGTCATTATGGCGCAACTTTGTTACATTTTGACCGAAGAAATTTGACCTTTCTGTAAGGGGCATAACCCCTGATTTAGGTTTCTGAACAGACAAAATCAGCTTTTACTACATAACCAAAGGTCCTAGACCCATGGGGTCTTCAGCAATGACATTGGGGACTAATGACCTTGACAAAGGTCACAAGGTCAAAGGTCAAGGTCATGTCCCAGTTAGCGAATTATGTGTTTTTGACCTTATTTTGATGATTTTTAGTGTGTTTTAAATGTTTTTAAGGTTGACCTTGACCTTTGACCTTTCAACTTGTTAGTCGATATCTCAAAAACGGTTACTCTTACAGAAATAGTAAACAGTGAAAAATGTTTAAGTGACTGAGGCACAACTTTTTTACATTTTGACCAAAAGGATTTGAAATATTCTTAAGGGGCATAACCCCCGTTAACGGTTTCTGAAAAGGTAAAATTAGCTTTAACCCTTGAACGAAAAGTCCTAGACCCATGGGGTCTTTTACAATGACATTGTTGACCAATGACCTTCACAAAGGTTACAAGGTCAAAAGCCAAGGTCATGTCCAAATTATCGAATTTGTTGTTTTTGTCATTTTTTAACGGTTTTGTGTGTGTTTGAGAGCTTTTCAATGCATTCTACGCCTATTAGAACATGTACCTTACATTTCGAAAAGGAAAGACCTCTCAATTGTTCAAGAACAATTGACATTTTAATTTTCTATTTGTATTTGTTCTTTCTTTCGTGTTTTTGCAATGGTGTTGTCAGCTTGTCTTTACTAAGTTTTTTATAATGTCCCTTTGGTTTCACACGCCTTTTTTGTTTACAATTGTTTTTAAAATACATCTGTGCTGTACATAACCCTCTCCCTTATTTTATTTTTGGAATACTTGTAAACAGCATAGCCAATTGTTGCTCATTTAGTCATCTGTATATGTAGGATGGGGTGTTTTACTTAATTTTAATAGACGTTTTGTTTTTATGACTTTAACCCCCCTTTTTCTCCGTTTGCATTATTTTTTACTTCTGTAAAGCAAAGCAATACACAGAGCTTCATATTCAACCAAGTTTGACGTTAATGTTACACAAATTTCAAAACAAATCATTTGTTTATACACTTTCACAACCAATAACAGAAGTTTGGTATTTACCTAGAAATTGACGAACACATCAAAAGACGTGAAAAACACATTTTGTTTTCGACAAATTATTAAAGTTAAGATCTAAAAAATATCTTTAGATGTTACTTGTGATGAATTAAATACAAAAATTTCAAATTTAGAATTTGAAATAGGTCAAGGTCACTGTTATTTAACAGCTCTTTGAAAATTTCAAATGTGCACCCTATGTGCAAAAAAGTCAATCTAAAGTCATTTTTGGGGATAAAAACATAAAATAAGTTTTAAATGTAGATACAAAAGATATATTTCTATAAAATTGTTGTTTTTATTTTGCTCCAAACGCATATATGTAGGTGAAACCAGCTATCTAAAAGTGACTGTGCATTTTACTGAACTTTTTGCTTTGACCTTTGACCCTGATTTAAAAAAAAACGTGACCAAGACAGACAACGACGACAACGATAGTTCGATGAGGTTAGTTCTCCTCTTTCTAGTGATATAAAATATAGACGTGTGTTATTCCGTTGAGGCAAATCGATAAAATTTGTTGATTGGGGACCCTACTATATATATACTGTAGATTTAATATCTTCGTTAAAGGACTTTTCTCGTTTGATCGAGCGTTAATATAAATAAATATATATATAAGCTAATACGCAAAAAGCATACATTTTAGTAAAGGTACTTTTTTTCTCTTGAACTAAAAGGAGAAATAGTGGTAATATCAAAATAAAAAAGGCCTAAAAAACAGAAATCGCTAAAATTTTTCAAAGTTTAGTTTTATTACAGCTAATTTAAAAAAATATATATAGTTCACCGATGAGTTTAAAAAGATATTTCAATTTTAATGCCAAAAAATGACATTTTTGCACCAAAGGGGGGAATAATTAGAGCTTTTTCAATGAAACATACATTTTAAAAGACATCTTGGGCCAAAGCGAATTGATTTTTTGATTGATTTTTGTACCATATGATAAAGTAACAACTAATAAAGATATAAATAAAATTTGTAATAAACATGATGAAAAATCTTCTTTTTTTCAAATTTTTGCAAAAATGCTTGTTCCCTCGAGCCTCCTTATTAATCATTTATAGACAGTCAAATTTTTGCATTAAACCATATTGCCATTCCCCTTAACAGATTCAGCAATTTGGATATGAACAAAAGGCAATTATTTCTTTTATTTATGTGTGTGTTATTTTTTAAAAGATGCATATTGATATTATAATGCACATTTTCGTAATCTCATTTTTCCGAGAAAAGTTGTGTAAATTAAGGGAGAATGAATTTGAAAAATAAATTAATTTCTTAAAAGTTGTTTTGAAGTGTGTATTAGTTTACAGTAAAACATATTTTCTCGAAATTACTTGTCTATTTATATCTGTCACATTTAGAAATTTCTATAAATAGATAGATGCATTGATCGGCTAAATGATTTATCTATAAAAGACACACTATAAAATATCAATTGAAATGGCGTAAAAGAGGTACAAAAGATACCAGAGGGACAGTCAAACTCATAAATCAAAAATTAAGTGACAACGCCATGGTTAAAAAGAAAAAGACTAAACCAAAAAAGAAAAATAACGAACCCAGGAACACTGACGAATAAATTTGATAAATGAAACCATATAACCTTGGACAAAAAGGTGTTAAATAAAACAATTACTTACTCTGGTAAATTTGAATATAATAATTATGTTGTCAGTTTTTACCGAATGATTATCTTGATCAGTTATTTATGATTTTATAACTTAGATGATGAAGATTAAGGACACATACAACTGCCATTTTTTTTTATGAATACCGATTACATGTTACCAATAAGCTCTCTCATATTGTTATAATTTTGTTTTCTGTAAATTACCTGTTGATAAAATGTGGAAATATTCGAAACAATTATGTTTTTTACACAAAAGAAAGAGTTTAAAACCCTTTGGTTGATATCACTGGAGGTGGACATTTCACCCTCGAGTAATACACAATCTATGTAGTCACCATTTTTGTGTTGACGTGCAATATAATTGATATGTAAATTAAATGTGTATTCACTGTTTATTTTTTTAGTATTGAATTATTAAACAAACTACGATGTTTCCTCCTAAAGAAATAACTTTTTTTTAAGACACTTTAGGTTTTAGTGCTCTCCAATTCGTATATTATATAAAAATAAGGAGATGTGGTATGATTGCAAATGAGACAACTATCAACCAAATTTAAAATGAAGTAATTGTTAGCAATTATATACACATTTACGGTCGTAAATAACGAAAACATATAAATTGTATACTCAGCTATAAAAGGCCCCGACATAAAAAAAAAACCAAATTGAATTGAAAAGAAAATAACTGGCTAACCAATTACAAATCAATTTACGAAAAACAAATATAACATATAGTCCATGATTATTATGCAATCCACTTTAAGGGGGTAGACCTTGGTTCAGGGAGATAACTCTTTAAATCAGTTAAGCGTTTGTAAAAGTCAAGTTCATCAATGTTTTTTAAGCATTTACCTGAAACAGATTAAAAATAATCTATGTAACCTAGAAGCTTAGAATATGTTTTTGAAAATGGTTGATACAAACGTACTGATGATTTTAAGAGTTATTTCCCTTAACCTAGGTCTACCTCCTTAATATACTTAGTATTATTATTTTTGCATCGCCATGAAACCCATGTTTATTAAACATACCATGCTCATGTTCTATTTTACATAAATATATTATATATTATGTTTTGTATTCTGAATTTAGAAACAAAAACAGAAATAATCTTATTAAATACAGACATCTGAATGAATTGCTTGATTATAAATTAGTTGATTTTTTTTTTCAAATGGAAAGTGAACATACTTCAGTTTAATAATAACGGAATAAAAAAACAGCATACCACCGAAAGATGAAAAACTTCGTATTATTCAATATATTATACTTATGATAGTATCATGAAAAAAAATAACACAGTGAATTATATTTGAAACAAGTTACTCAACATCAATCATTTCCACAGTTTTAGATATATCAAAACAAATTCAGAGAGTTACGTTACGTATCTGGGATGACAAATTTAGAATATTAGGAACATTACGAAAATATTTAGACAAACAAAAAAAGAATGATAAAAATCTATAAAGAATATCTTTGGACAAAATCAGAATGTGAATCTTTTAAGACGAATTCCGTTAATAATAATTTAGAGTGTTACGAACATGTTAGAAAATGAATTAAAAATATTGAGATAAAATTCATACAAATTCATTAAAAAAATGTCAAATAATGTTTTAACACCTTTAAAAGAAAATGGAATGCTAGATAACTTTAATGCTTACCTTCTTTCAGTGTTTATAATATAACAATGTATGTCACACCACATATTTCTTAAAACATGATTTAAAACCTTTAACTTGTTTTCTCGTCTTTTAAAGCTGTTAAATTTATAGTCTGCAATTTTCATTGGTTTCTGAATATCTCCACGTGGCAAGGCATTTCCCAAAGGAGTTCGTAAAAATGTACCATTTAATCTTATCTTAGTTTTATCTTAGTCCGATACACTTTTAACTACATCAATGTGGGAAAGCCCTTGTAGTTGTTGTTTGGTGGAAAACTGGTATGTTCACACGTAGATGTTCTATACTCAAAACGTATTTTATTATCTTTGACATAAATTAGATAAAAAGTAGTGCAAAAAAGATATCTAAAGATTTCATAATTTTAATTGAAACAACTTATTACTTTGAAACTTGTCTCCAAATCAATACACTAGTATTTATCAGCATTTTTTTTCTAAAGTTAACATACATCATTAAATGTTTATCTTGTTTTCAGACATCGGTTTTTGGATTAGCAAAGTGAGGGGTGATAATTTTCAACTTTTTTCTTAATAAAGTTTATTCAAAGTTGTCTTGAATTTTGGATTGTTTAATAACTAATACAATATGAATAGTAAAATAAAAGGAGTAGGTTCAGTAAGACCCCTTTTTGGCCCAAAAATACAGCAGTTTTACAAAATTGTGAAAATGTAATCTTTAAGCTATTTTTTGGAAAGTTGAATGCTTCTGCTACATACATATGGGCTGTTTTTGACAATACAATACACAAATATCGCGTACTAGCATCATTAAGTCATGCTAAATTACTGAAATCTTCACAATTTTATCATTTTAGTTAAATTTTAAACAGTTTCCGTCTAAAATAAAAGTGGCCGCATTCGTGTTCATTCATAATATTGAAATGTAAGTTGTATTTGATGAAACTACAAAACATATATGAACGTTGAGAATGAACACGGATACGGCCACTTCCATATTGACAAAAACTATCTGAAAAGTGGTGTTTTTGGCATCTTTGATAGATTTTTCATATTTAAACTAGAATCGAAGCGTTTTTAATGACTACATGAGTAAAAATCTTTCACATAAACTAATCGAATCAATTTAAATAGACACTTAAGTGTTTAAAAAGTGTCCAAAAACTTTCGTTAGATGAACATGAAATTTGAGGCCAAAATGGGCCCTTACCAGACCTACTCCTTTGTAACCTTGTATAAAGATTGATTCTACTTACACATTTGTCAAGTAGTTTGTAGAATAGTTCAAGTTATCAGTTAAACTTGATTACTTGTTTTTGAAATGAATACATCTAAAGTTAAAACGCAATTATAATAATGTTACATAAACATATCAATACAAACAAATATATCTACAACAAATCTTTGAAAAGATGACAGAATGTTTCTTTATTAAATCAAAAAGATTACCAAATTTAAAACAAAGCTGTTCACTGATCAGAACTGAAATCGTACTTATTTAATTAGATAATAATATCAATTAAATCTATGTCTCCTCGTCTAAATAAAATCATAATGGGTTTGCTATAAACAGATATATATCGTTCAGTACAATTCAAGCACAACATGCCCACTTGAAATCAAGTTTTTGTATTCATTTCTTTACCGAAGTTCTATTTTCGGATGTCTATCGATTTTTTAAAGTTCAATGCAATCGTTATTTCTAGAAACCTTCAAATTATTTAATTTTTGGAATTGGTTTTACTGTGTTTACTAACCTAATTATTGAATAGACTAGTATGTGTCTGTTTGATCATTCATTTGCTTTTCGGGCTTTTTGAAAGTATATGACATATAAAAGAAACTAGAAACTACCACTTGATCTTTGGGGTCTTGATCGAATTCATAATTTCAAAATTTTTGACGTAAATTATGTTTCTCACCAATAACTCTACCATTAAGGATAATTATATTATTGTATTTACACATTTCTAACAACATGTTACCATAAGAGTTTTTACTTGTATCCATACTACATCTAACTTTAGACATATTGTATAATTCTAAATTGTTTAAAATATCTACATTATCAGTATCGACAATATCATGCTATGAACAATTTCAATATACTGTAAATTCACAAATTATTGCGAGGTTTTTATTCTTGCGAAAAAATGCGACAGAGTTGTAAATGCAATAATTTAGTATTCTACATCTCGACTAGTTCTATAATCATTGGAAAACTGGTATTATCAAACGTAGATGGTCTATACCCACTGCCTTCATAAATTAAATAAAAAGTAGTGCAAAAGTTCTACGTAAAGATTTAAATCGGGAGGGGGGGGCATAGCTTTCGGCTATAAATCACATTTGGAAAATTTTGTAAAGCCAGTTGAATATTTCAGTAGTAAGTAGTTTAGTATATTGGTGGAAAATTTCTTCCGGTTTACTTAATACTAACCAAGATGTCATGATAGGAAATATTTATATCCCTACAGAAAATTATGTATATAAGGATCCTGATGCTTTTAACAATTTAGAACAAGATTTTATGAAATTTTCTGTAGAGTACAAGTATATACTTTTAAATGGTGATTTCAATAGTAGAATTTTGTACTACTTTTTATTTAATTTATGAAGGCATTGGGTATAGACCATCTACGTGTGAACATACATGTACCAGTTTTCCAAAAAATACCAGGGGCTTTCCGACATTTAGGTTAAAAATGTATCAGACTAAGATAAAACTAAGATAAAATTAAATGGTAGATTTTTACGAACTCCTTGGGAAAATGCCTTTCCACGTGAAGATATTCAGAAACCAATGAAAATTGCAGATTATGAATTTAATAGCTTTAAAAGATCTAAATTTGTCATTCCAGATACGTAACTCTCTGAATTTGTTTTGATATATCTTAAACTGTGGAAACGATTTAGGGGGGGGGCGCTCGCCTTCAATAAAAAACTTTTTTTCCAAAGACATTAAAGTACATTATTGTTCATGTTTCACTTTCCATTTGAAAGAAAAATCAACTAATTCAAAATCAAGCAATTCATTCAAATGTCTGTATTTAATAATAGCTATTTCTTTTTTTTTCGAAATTCAGAAACGCAATACATAGTATACAATATATTTATGTAAAATAGAACATGAGCATGGTATGATTAATAAACATGAGTTTCATGGCTATGCAGGAACATAATACTAAGTTTATTAAAGTGGATTGCATAATAATCATGGACTATGTCTGTCATATTTGTTTTTCGTCAATTGATTTGTAATAATTTAGCTAGTTATTTTTTCAATTAAATGGTTTCTTTTTTTTATATGTCGGGGCCTTTTATAGCCGTCTATACAATTCATATTTTGTTCTTAAAGACCGTAAATGTGCACATAGTTGCAAATAATTACTTCATTTTAACTTTGGTTGATAGTTGTCTCCTTTGCAATCATACCACATCTCCTTATTTCTATATAATATACATAATTAAAGAGCACGAAAACATAAAGCGTCGTAAAAAAAGTTTGTCAAACAAGAATAAGGCGATATATTTCTTTAAGAAGAAACATGGTTGTTTGTTTAATATTTCAATACTTTAAAAATAAACAGTAAATATACATTAAATTTTCATATCAATTATATTGCACCGTCACGTCAACAACAAAATCGTGACTCTATAGGTTGTGTTTTACTCGAGGATGAAATGTCCACCTCCAGTGATATCCACCCAAATATATCAGGCTTATAAGATTAAGTACACCAGAGATGTGTGTTTTCTTCAAAAGACTCACCAGTTTCACAGGAATAAGAACAGTGTGCAGGCAAAATAAATGCGACGTGAAAGAGTACTATAAACCGAAAATTTCAAAAGAAAGTTGTGCCAAATAAGGGTAAAAGAATAGTTTCCTGTGTGTAAAATACATAAGTGTTTCGAATATTTCTACATTTTATCAGCAGTTAATTTACAGAAAACAAAATTATAATGACATGTCACGTCAACTTTAAAGAGGCTATTAGAAACATGTAATCGGTATTCATAAAAAAATGACAGTTGTATATGCCGTTAATCTTCATCATCTAAGTTATAAAGTCATCAATAACTCACCAAGATAACATTCGGTAAAATTCGGTAAAAACTGACAACAAAATTATTTTATTCAAATTTACTAGTGTAAGTTATTTTATTTAACACCATTTTGTCCTAGGTTAAAGGGTGCCATAGATCAAATTAATTCGTTCAGTGTATGTTTACTTGGGTTTGTTAATATGTCTTTTTTGTCGAGCCTTTTTCGTTGTCACTTTATTTTCGATCTATGAGTTTGAATGTCCCTCTGGTATCTTTCAGCCCTCTTTTAAGTAATTTCAATTGATATTCATGGTGTGCCTTTTAAAGATAAAGCATTTAGCTGATCAATGCATCTATCTATTTATAGAAAATTCTAAATGTGACAGATATAAATAGACAAAAGAATAAATAAGAAAGTGATTTCGAGAAAATATGTTTTACTGTGAATCAATGCACAGTTCAAGACATCTTTTAAGAACTTGATTTATTTCTCAAACCCGTTCTTTCTTAATTTAGAGAACAGTTCTAGAAAAAATGAGATTACGAAAAGTTGCAAGTATAATATCAATATGTGTCTGATAAAGATAACCACACAAATATTTTGAAATGATGGACTAAAGAAAAAATCTAAGGCATGGTCTAACTTGTCTTTATCCATCCTATGTCGAAAGACTGGGAGCTGTTTAGGTATTATAGCACCTGAATAAAAGCAAATATTTTTATAAATCACTAGTGGAAAGACTTAAGACATTTTATTTTCATAACATTTTAGTTTGCATATTACTGTTTCCTTACATTCCATAAGGCAAAGAAACAAATCTGGTAGTTAACACATTCAAAACAATTTATTCTGCTAAAAGGTATTCATATGCTTACTTAGCACATTTTGCAATTTCTTTTTTTTTTATGATAATAACATTTGTATCAATGAATCAATAAACAAAGAATGATGATAATAATCAAAAGGAGTAAGTACTTGGACTAAATATGATTAAAATCATTCTCTGAATGTGACTTTGACCTAAATGATATGACCTTTGGGGGTCAAATTCTGGAATAAAACAATGCAGTAATGCCTAGAAACAATTGTTATTATAGTTTTCTTACTGTGACCTTAACTCTCAACATCTGACCTTTGGTCAAGATCAAGATACAGTTTTTGAGTTATGGGAAAAAGCTGTGTCTGACTGACATTAACTTAGCTGTTTTTGTTTTTAACTGTGACCATAATCTTTAAGAAATGCTCTATAATAGAGTAAGTAAATCTTTTTGTGCAAAAAATATTATTCTATTCTTTATTAATGAATTGAAAATCTCAATAATTTTTCAACTTCAAGTTATGGTAAATATATAATATGTGGATATTAAAATTACCATGGCCATTAGTTTTAGCATGTTTCCTGGCATCATTTATTGCATACACTGTCAGCCCAGGTATAAGCTGTTGAAGATCTTTCTTAGTATGTGACAAGGCAATCAATGACAAAAGTTGCTGTTTTGTGTTTCTGTCTGTACTCTCCTGATGAATCTTTACAATGATCTCTTGAAGTTCAGATGAGTTGGCAGATTCTGGGTCTTGAATCATCTTAAAAAGTGCCTGACTTTGACTTGGAGCTATACCTGAAGAGAAACCAATTCAGTTAGTGATTTTTATGTTATGAATATTATTATACAATTATGACCCTCAGCATGCTCAGGCAAAGTAAATATTCCAAATGTTTAACCCTTCAAAGTTTTTTTACTGAGGGCACAGTAAAAAAGAAATGACTGTATAACGACCTATAGTTTTTAATTTCTGTGTCATATTGTCTCTTGTGAAGAGTCGTGTCATTGGCAATTACACCACATCTTCTTTTTTATATTTTAAGGTTACAATTTTGGATATTCACCACTTATTAGGGGCACAATTATACAGAACAACAGTCTCCTTATTAATTTTTTATGTACATCTGGCAATTGGATTGTATCTTTTGAATTATTTTACACTGGTCATTCTGGGTCCTTTTATATTTTACCTTGCAATGTGAGTCAATGCTCCAGGTTGAAGGCCAATACTGTGATCTATAATTGATCATATATGACATTTGGTATTGGATGGCAATATATCTCATTGGTAATTTTACCACATATTCTTATTTTTAAATTTATAGATTAATTTAATAGTCTACAGTTTTCAAACCATAGTACTGTTAATGGCTTGCCATTTTTGCTAAAATGGTCATTTACTAAGGGAGATAACTCATTCTCAAAAGTTTTTTGAACAGTGAATGACTGTAAATTGTTATTGTCCTTCCTTGCAATTGCATTTAAAAGAAAATTTAATAAGTTATATCATGTCATGTGTTTATGTATAATTTGTTTATAATATATAAGTAAAATATAATATATGAGAATGGCTGTCATATCAAGTTAAAAAGGGACATAACTCTATATTATTTTTATCAGTGAGAGTCAGCTTCATAATAATTTATTTAATAAAAATAAATGAGCTTACCATTAAGGACAGTGTCAATGGCTGAAACTACTTTACGTTTCAAAGTTCTTTTCGTGGAAGGTTTTAGGCTACTTATATCACTTCTCACTTGAAATTTGACAGGACTTGAATGGCCTCTACTTATGATGTCAATTCTGCATAAACTTGAATACTTAAGTGTCTAATTCAGTTGATTCAATTAGTTTATGTGAAAGATGTTAACTGATATAGTCACTAAAACACTCCGATTCAAGCTTAGATATGAAAAATCTATCAAATATGCCAAAAAACGTCTCTTTTCACATGTTTTTTTTTTCAAAAATGAAAGTGGCCGCATCCGTGTTCATCCTCAACCTTTATATATGTTGTGTATTATCATCAGATACAACTTACATTTCAATATTAAGAATGGACACAAATGCGGCCACTTTCATTTAAGACGGAAACCGTCTAAAATTTAACTAAGATGCTAAAATTGTAATGATTTCAGTAATTTAGCATATTTTAATGGTGCTAGTACACGATATATGTGCATTGTGTTGTCAAAAACAGTCAGTATTTATGTAGCAGAGGCGTTCTACTTTAGAATTTTATGCATTTTTAATGAATTTTTTTATTTTTATGTATATTGTTTTTTAACTTCTCTGTAACCTTTGTACTTGCATGGTTTTATGAGAATAAACTATCTATCTATCTATCTATCTACTTTCCAATAAATAACTAAAAGTTTACATTTTAACAATTTTATAAAACTGCTATCTTTTGGGGCCAAAAAGGGGTCTTACTGGACCTACTCCTTTAACTGCACAATTCTTATGCCATTTGTGCATAATTTTTTTTTAATATTTGATTAAGTAATCCGAAACTTAGTCATAATGTTCAATAGCTGTTTAGATGATAATGGTTTAATCTTTAAACTACTTTTTTATGCATATCGATCTTACAGGGAATGTCCTTCAACAAAAAGGCAGACATTGACAAGTCTCTAGTGATTGTAAAACATCCTAAATTATATATAAGTGAGTAAGTAGATGATTTATTATAGTGACATGTGTAAATATGTACACATTTTAACTATTTAGTATAGAGCGGTAAGAATCACCAGCTCCAATGAATCTAAAAGAATAAGATTGAAGATAGATATGGAAATGAGGAATGTGTCATAGAGACAACAACCCGACCAAAGAGCAGCTCAAGGCCCTCAACGCACGAAAATAAAACCCGTACCCGAGGCGTGCTTCAGCTGGCTCCTAAACAAAAATGTGTACTAGTTCAGTGAAAATGACGGCATACTTAACTCCAAAACATATAAATGAACTAAGATTATGAAACACATACTAGACTAACAAAGGTCAGATACTCCTGACTTGGGACAGGCGCAAAAATGCTACGGAGTTAAACGTAGTTTAAAAGAAGCCTAACTCCGATGTCAGAAAAGTTAACAAATAAAACTAAGAAAAAATATAATGATACGTAAATTCACAAAGGACTGCTAGCAGTTATTGACATGCCAGCTCCAGACCTCAATCAAACTGATTGAAAAATTATAGATATAAGAAGATGTGGTATGTGTGCCAGTGAGACAACTCTCCATCCAAGTCACAATATGTAAAAGACTTATGAAGCACATCAACATACTGAAAATCAGGTTCCTGACTTAGGACAGGTGCAAAGAAATGCAGCGTGATTTAAACGTTTTAATATCAACCTGCCTTCATCATATAAAATCAAGCACAATCCCTCCCGTTAGTGGATTAGTATCACAATTATCATAAAATATATAAGAAGAACATAACCCATATCATGACAACAACTGGTTTTAAAACTGGATCCAAAGACCCTATGAGTAAATAAATATTAATACCAAAATATGCCATCTTTAAAGACTTTACAACAGTATCGGAAATATATCCCTTCAAGTCCACAAAACTCTACATTGAAATCGAAGGACTGAGCATCACGAACCCCTCTTGAAGGATAAGTTTATTGTAATCCTATCATGGAAACCTAATTAAATGCAGTAGCATGTCTCAAGTCTTCATTCTTCTAGTCTGGGAAGTAGCGGTTACAAGAAAAAAAAATAGAATATGACCTTAGTATTTGAGCATGATATCAATTTCGTTTAAATGAACCTCACATCAAGGTATAGAAAAAAGTAAAATCACAAAAATACTGAACTCCGAGAAAAATTCAAAATGGAAAGTCCCTAATCAAATGGCAAAATCAAATGATAAAACACATCAAAAGAATAAACAACAACTGTCATATTCCTGACTTGGCACAGGCATTTTCAAATGTAAAAAATGGTGGATTGAACCTGGTTTTATAGAGCTAAACCTCTCACTTAAATGACAGTCGTATCAAATTACGTTATTTTTACAACGATGCGTGAACAAAACAGACATAATCGGTAAAATAGTCAAAATATAATTACAGCAGTCATCGCTGTGTTACAATTTGGGCTTGCTCAGAAAGAATTTTAAACAAGGATATATATTTTAAACATAATAGTCCGCACGCATACGTAATTGTAGAATTGAAAGCATAACCCTTGATGAAAATTTTCTTAAATATATGAAATAATGAAAAGGGCATTTTTGCCCTGTTGGTCGGATCAGAACTACAAATACCTGTTTTTATACTATCAAACTTCTTGGAAGCAGAGCACTCTAGTATGCAAATAAAGCTATATTGGCAAATACAGCTAAGGTAATCTATTCATGAGGTAGAAAAGCCTTAGTATAATGTCAGGAAAATGTATAGTTTTGCTATGAAATGACTGTCACATTGTTTGATAGTAAGACAAAATAGCTTTAATGCTAGAAATTGCATTAGATAAAAATTATAGGGCAAATAATTACGGGTGTTATTTCTCAAGAGACTTAAGGTCTCTTTCACTTACGATTAAGCAGTTACCCGTATGTTTCTTTTTTGCTAAATCAGATAGACCCAATACAATCTACTTCAAACTCGGATCATTGTTTTATGTGTGCAAAATATGCTAACTTATCAATCATAATCAAACATGTTTATTTTATCATTTTTCCATATTTCTAGGACTATAAATTGTATGATACTGTTGCACTTTAGTATTTCTTTTGTTTCGTTGTTTTTCTCTTATAGTTGATGTGTTTACCTCAGTTTTAGTTTGTAATCCGGATTTGTTTTCTCACAATCGATTTACCATTTTCGAACAGCGGTATACCACTGTTGCCTTTATTTATGGCCAAATCAGCCCATTTTGATATTTATTTGCACTTTTTTTTAGGCAGTATAAAGCATATAATACATGTACAGTGTCACTCCTTTGAGCATCAAACATTTCTTGGTCAGTTTAATATCATATATAACCAAACTGAATCACTTTGGTATGTACTTCGTGACTCTTTGCAGTACATTTTTTTCTACTTACAATTTAACAAAACTGTATTGCTGTTTTTCATTTTATCCAGATGACGGCAAAAGAGATGGCATTATTATCAATGAAACAATTATCCAAAAATAGGGAAAAAAACCTTATAGTCGGCTATACAAGGCCTCAACATAAAAAATATGAAACAATTCATCACTGAACTAGAAGCCCCTGACTTCTGACAGGCATATATAGAATGAATGTGGCGGGGTTTATCCAGTTTGAAGTACCCAGCCATCTTTCTAACCTGGGACAGTGGCATAAAAGTTCAACAAAAGAACAAACTATAAAATCAGATGAATAGGACTCAACTCATAAAAAATATAACAAAAACACAGACTGGACGTGGCCGGGTATTTATGCATCCCTAAAAACAATAATTAGGCAAATCACAGATATGAGAGTACTACAGTAATTGTCAGCTAGTTCAAAAGCAAAAACATATTAAAAAACATCATGTATCTAAAACTAATATATCAATCAGTATACATCTAAATTCAAATGGATTAAGTTAAATGACGTCCAAGATGACGTCATTAGCAGTCAGAGAAAAAATCACAACTTTGAAAAATGCCAAAATATAGGTATCGACAGATTGTACTACCGTGAATGTACAAATGTGTATATATGTTTAACAATAATATTTTATATGATTTTAATTACCTTCACTTCGTATGGCCATAAACTGTTATTCAAAAATGTTCATGAACAAGTCTCCTATTACATAGGCACAATTGGTGGTCATAGGAATACTTCCAACCGGTTGTTGTTTACCGAGCCAGGAAATTTAGATACGATCTAGGTAAGCTTTTCGATTCTTTAAATAAAAGAAAAAACTTTATTTGATTAGATTGTGTATTTGAAGTGGGGTATAAAGAGTTTAAAAGTCAAAACAGTCAAACGAATCAAAAGGACCACAAAAATCATTTCTCTATGATCATGGAATAAAGTACTTTGCGAAAAAACGTATTACATGTATTATGCGATAACTTTGTTCATTGAACATTATGACATAAGACATAGGTATCTTATCATTAAACGTTATTTTTTTCGGAAGAAATATGGCACAACAGTTAGATGTTCATCTAAATTGTTTTAGCTTTGGTCTTTGTTGCTGTAACCGATATGTTTATGTTCAACACAGCTGAAAATAACATTTTGTTTTATTCTTGGTAGTAAATTACAAAAAACAAAATTTACTAAAATATGATGACTACTCTTAACTTCTAATGCTGCTTAAAAGATACTGCTATGTTTTGTCTTTGTGACAATGCTCTTTGTATAATACAAATTTATTTTCTTATAAGAGACAACCCGATGCGTGCTTTCGATAGAGTAGGAGCTGCTAACATATACAATCCATGAACTTTGTGTTTTTGTTACTCAATTCATTAGGTTAATTTGTACAATTTGGTAAAAGCGAATAAAACAAAAATATCGAAATCCGACGAAAACTCACAACGGAGAGTCCCTTATCAAAATATAGGGCGATTAATTTTATTATATGTTTTTGTTTTACCTTAATGTTGTTTGTAATACGCATTTTGATATCTATGATACTGATTTGTTTATAAATAGATAGTGATATTGATCTGATAAAATAAATAGTAGTATTGATCTGATAAATGTTTTTCGTAACTCTTAATTCTTTTTATTGTATTGCTCAACAAGGATGTTTATCACAGGATGAATTACATTAGCTGTATGTTGTAAAACATTTCAGAATGTGTTGTCCTAAATGCTCTTCATCTTCGTACTTTATTTGGCCCTTTACATTTTTTTATTCGAGTGTTACTCATGAGTCTTTTGTAAGAGTCAGGCATACACTATATGTGGAGCAGGATCTGCATACCCTTCCGGAGCACCTGAGATCACACCTAGTTTTTGGTGGGGTTCGTGTTGTTTATTCTTTAGTTTTCTATGTTATGTCATGTGTACTATTGTTTTTCTATTTGTCTTTTTCATTTTTGGCCATGGCGTTGTCAGTTTGTTTTAGATTTATGAGTTTTACTGTCCCTTTGGTATCTTTCGTCCCTCTTCTATAATACGACTGGCATCTTAGGTGAGTTTTGTAATTCATATTTACAATACAAATGAAGTCATTTTTTTCAGATGATACCTTTTTTTGTTATATAAACATGTGCTGGAAATACTTGAACTTGGTGTTAGAAAATATGGTTTATAATGAATTTTGGTATGAATTGAACACCTATTATCAACAAAATACTCGATGTGATTCGGCCATTAAAACGGGAAATCACTTGATGTTGGTCAATGATACCTGGTATGCAGTTGAATAATCAAATGTTCATTTCATTTTCATGGAGGCTAGTTTGCCTGGCCTCTTTAGTCTCGGTTAACTGACCTTTAGTATTTATCTCCTGTATTGTTTCTACCAAGTGCAAATGAGGAAAAAATGGAAAAGATGTACTCGAATGATTCTTATTCGAATGATGATTTCGATCATGTTGACCCATTTTTATTCTTGCTGTTTAATTGAAAACATATCAATAAAGAATACACATTGATTTCACAACCCTTAAAAAAGTCTATCGATTTCGGTCGGTAAATGAGCTCATCATAGATACCAGGATTGAAATTTCGTATATTCGCCATACGCGTATTTCGTCTACAAAGACTCATCAGTGACGCTCGAATCAAACATGTTAAAAAGGCCAAAATAAAGTACGAAGTTGAAGAGACATGAGGACCAAAAGTTCCTAAAAGATTTGCCAAATACAGCTAAGATAATCTATTCCTGAGGTAGAAAAGCCTTAGTATTTCAAAAATTCAAAATTTTGTTAACAGTTTTATAATTATGAACATATAAATGATAACTGATCATTACTCATGTCAACACAGAAGTGCTGACACAATTGTGTTTACAGCGAAGTTAATGTCTTTCAAATACGTTGTTTTCCAAATTTTGTGTTTGATTTTTGAAGGCGATATTTCTTGTTTATCATTTGTGACGTTAAAAGTATCTTCAAACCTTCAAGGTCACATGTGATAAATAAGAAATAGTAGCCAATAGGTCAACCGACCAAAATCCCAAGTCGACTCCTAATAGAGGTGCTTTGATATGTTGATTATTTTGATTTTTTGTGTTTGTTTCTTAAAATCTGTAATATTACTGAATCTTTAATTAGCAACGAATATCTAACATTAGTCAACATGAATAATATTGGCAAATGAATCATTATGCAAGTCACTTACCAACACTGTTTTTGGCTATGACGAAAGCAACTATGATTGGCAAGACAAGTTCAACTAAGAAGTCAACAAACCCCATGTTGATCAATAATGTGTATTTTTCATTTGAAACTATAATTTGAAAAGCAAAACTGATCATCCACACTTGATCAACTACTTTAGTAATAAGTCAGTATAACAAATATTATTCATTGATCCCTTGTGGTAGTTGCTGTCCCTAAATCATAATTAAACCCCTTTCTTTTCTTCAAATATTCATATATGTAATGGATAGAAAAATTTTCTCTCCAGCAAAATGATTAGCTCCTTTGTTCCAATTTTAGATAAAAATGTATGGCGAGCTTTACAGGCTCATATGGGCTTCTAATGTTTCACCTATAAATGATTTAGAGCTATACGCAATGGCGAATGTACAGCTAACACCCTGTTGTAGATGAACATCCATATGCCTCTGGTCGTCTTTTAGAATCTGATGTTGACTGCTGTCTAACTGGTGTATAAATACATTTCTATTATATGTTAGCTTGATATGTATTCAGAAACTAGATATCTGCCATAAATTAGTGCATATTTTGTACCAAAAAAATAATTAGATCTTTTATGTCTATGTCTTCAAAAGACGAGCACTATCGAAGGAGATAACAAAAACTTGCTAAAGAATCATTCGCTCATCTTATTTGACGTTCATTGGGACAACATATAAGTGGTGCTTGTTGTCAATCTAACATGAAAGTAGTTAATTACAAGTCGATTATCATTAGATTAAAAAAATCTAGTTTAAATTTCGCACACCAATATTCTTATTTTTCTAATTATTCACATTAGACGATTTGTGTGTTACAATCGCAGGTTTATTAAATTATAGAGAAAACATCGAGCAAATGCTAGTAAAGAGGAGGGTATTTACTTGTTATCAGATACCATATAGCTTAACTTTGATTTTGGACTATTACAAGACAGGCGAATGAATTTTGAGGGACAAGTATTTAGTAAAATGTACATGAATATAAACTTAGATGAGAGATCAATGGTAAGAAATAGAACGAAATTTATAACGAGGCTATTCAAATAAACTTCCTTCCATACCAGCAGAACTTACTTTGAGATGTTTAGCTAGCTATACAACTAGGTTTAATCCACCATTTTCTACATAAAATAAAATATATTCCATTTCAGGAATATGACAGTTATCTAAAAGTTTTCGCTTGACGTGTTTGAGCTTTTGATTTCGCCATTTGCTTAGGGACTTTCCGTTTAGAATTTTCTGATTTTTTTTTTATTTAACTTTATCTTAACAGTTTTTGAGGTCTAATCTCATACTGAAATGTCAAGAGAATTTTATGTTGAAACTATTTTAGAAGGTGGACATGCGTAATCTTATAGGATTTAAAGGTTTAAAATTAACACTTTCCTCTAAGAAATATTGCCGATTTCAGTTATATTCTATAATGCGCATTAATCAAGCTTTAACTTAAAGAGTTTTAGCGGCAGTTTTTAACTAGTAAATATGACTACGTTAGCTAGCTATCTGTAGATTCGTGTTTGCCCTGCATTTAAATAAATGTTCCATGTATTAGTATGTTGTTAAGTAAGTGGTTATTAGGAAAATAGAATGTACAGATGTTTATTTTGTGTTTTAATTGTACGTCAGTCATATGGCTTAAATATTATAATGAAGAGATGATTTCTGTGCATATGAAACCTGTGTAATTCCTTCACATGTTGTTCCTGTATCAATTGAATTAACGGTATCAAACGGCAAAAAGCACATTTCGACAATCTATGTCCCTTGAGAATTGATGTTTAACGTCCATACTATTTGGAAATCCAAATCTTCATACAAGTTCATAAGAAGGTTCTTAAATATAGCCACATTCAGCCTTTACAAAGTATGCTTTCTTGGAATTTTCATAACAGTTACAGAGTTTGGCCATAATTATTCGTCACTTGAAATTTTTCGCTATATATTTATATAAAACTACATTTTTTCAAAAAAAAATTTGGAGTCATTTTTGGTTTGATTTTAAGCAACTTGGGACCAGTAAAGGCAGAATTGTCAGAGGTTTATTTGTTTGTTTGGTTATATTTTTTTAGGAACATTTTTCATTTTTTCACAAGATAACACAAATATTATTTTCTGTTCAAAAATTCGCAATATATTCAACCAAATTAAAGTTTAAACATTTATTGTATGTGTTCACATCAAGAGAAACCCAAAACACCTGAGGACAAAACTAAACAAAAATACTTTCGATAATTCTACGTCTTTTAAGGCCTTGTTGCTAAAAATGCCCTCAAAATATTTTTTTGAAAAATTCGTGTTTTTACATGAAATATATAGCAAAACAAGCAGTGACGAATACTTTTGGCCAGGTTCTGTATATGTTGTATGCTTTTAATTTGTTTATACGTCTTTTTGCATCGCTGAAGGCAAAAGCAGGTCTAGTGACCGCTCGACTTTGTCAGTTCTACCTTCTGTATGTCGGTTGCTCGACTCAAAAGGAAGATAGATATTTGGTCTGCAACTTTATAATGTTGAATTGTACTGAGAGAGCAATTTTTTTTATATCTGCCGTATAGCTACTTTCTGTTTGACCGGAAATATTTACAATGAAAATTTTCGTTCAAGTTATCTTTGTGAAAGGATATGATTTGAAATTTGGCCTGATGCTTGATAATGTTGGGTTGTAGCGAATAAGCCTTGTAGCAACTTTCTGTTTGAAATTTTTACAACACTCATGGTGCAGTGAAAATGTTTTTTGAATTTTGCTTGGCTCCTATTGATGTAAATGATCTTATTATTTGGTTAAATGTTACTCCAATCAATTGCGTGAAGTGATCAAGGTACAGCGTGGTATTGGTCTTGTTTGTCATAAAGTTACATTTAGACTTTCAACAGAAACCACAATTCTCTGCACCTTAAATAATCCATAGCCCTTTTAAAACCAAGTTTTCTGGGTTCCTATTGAAGTGAATGTTTAAATATTTGTCTGGAGATTATAAATCATTTTTAATTTTTACATTTTTATTTCTACTTTCAAGAACAAAACATCATATCAATTACAAATATACAAATTAAACACAAATAAATTAATCAATCACAATTTCAATAATATTTGCTGAGAAAGGACGCCGTTAATTATAAAATAAAGATTAATGTATGATATCTATAGCAGCACATTATGTCAGCTGTTGTTGTTCAATGATTGTATAAAATCTGCAGCACTGTTCATCAAGGCTATAACTCAACATCATCTGATAAACGTCTGCAATAGTAAACCCTGAACATCTTACATTATTTCTCACTGACAAAGGTTTTCACTGAAAATTATTAAAAAATATTATATGGAAGGAGTACTTTGATCACCCTTTATAACTACTGAGTCCAATTTCCAAAAAACCTACATAAATAAATCTTGTACAAGTCAATTGTTGAATGCAAATTGGAACTCTTGTTTCCTGGTGAGCATCAATCCTTTTCCAACAAGGAAATTATGATGGGAAATACTAGTCATGGAATCTCGTAGACAAAATGACATAGTTATATTGCCTTCAACAGTGAACAAAACCCATACCGTAAAGTCAACTGTAAAAGGCCCGAAATGACAACTGTAAAACAATTCAAACATGACAACTGTTTGCCTGAATGATGCACAAAACAATTAACGAAAAACAAATATGATATACAGTAAAAAAAATAACCACTAAGCAGAAAAACAAGCACAGACAGACCCCACAACAATACAAAAAAAAACCAACAAGAACAGAATTGACTGCACTCCCAGTTACAGACAGCTAGTTCAAAGCTATTAATAATTTCTTTAAAAAAAATAAAATCCAAGACTTAACTATTAATCAGTATCATCAAATGGACTAGTGTAACGACGTCACTTACAGTCAAAGAATTTTATAACCTTGTGCAAGGCCAGAATTGATATCGACAGACTGTGCAACCTCGTGAATAGGCGATCGTCCACCTTTATATAAATTGTCCGAGATATTACTCATATTAACTATAGTAAACAAAATTTAAAAATCTGACATGAATGTACCAATGAGAGTGCTAACCATGTCATTGTCTATAAATTTAATATTTTAAAGGGTTATAACTCTTTTTTTAAATGCGATCGTCCGCCATTATATAAAAGAGGGGGCGAAAGATACCATATCATAAATCGATCAGGTGCTCTGGAAGGGTAAGCAAATCCAGCTCCACATGTTGCACCTGTCGTGTTATGCATGTCAGTACACACCCGGTAATAAGTCTAAATCGGAAAGTCACATTCATGTAAAGAGAACGGGAATGTAGTTCCGACATAATTGACATATCCGCTATCATCTGTAAAACGAATAAGTCATAACGGTCAACCAACTCGTGATGGCATCCGTAAAATAAACGAAGGGACGATTTCAACTTTACCATTTGGAAGTATTGGTTTAATAGTTTTCTTTTTAGATGCAACCATCTACCAAGGAAGTAACGATAGGAAAAACAAGCCCGGTAATATAGTATAAACTGCACGATGTATATTGTGTGTATGCAGGCGCTGCTGGAATGTTGCTACATAGAAATGAAAATTTCACAATTGGGAAGCTGAAATCACCTCTTTCGTCGAAAAGTTTTGTTTTCAACCGACCCTCATTTTCAATTTCCAGATGTAAGTAAAGCTATGAGGCAGACTTAACTGTATATTTTGTATCATTTATCTTTAGTTCGATTGTATAGCGTTCAACGTAGTTATCGAATTTTGAATTATTTAGTGAGAGAACATCATCTAAAGTAAAATTACAGGATACTGCTAACTACTTTTCCTTTTCCTTAAAATGTTCTTGTATGGAGTCAGCCTCATATCAATAAAGATATAAGTAGGCAAGAAGAAGAGCACAGTTCGTTCCCATGGGAATGGCGATTGTTTGTTGAAATACACTTCCTCCAAACGTCACAAATATGTTGTCAATCAAGAAATCAAGCATCTTGTTTATGTCATTTTCAGAGATTTGTTTGTTTTGATTAGATTGATTTTTTACAAAGTGGGATTTATCCCTTCCTAAGACACCTGTATCTACGTTGGCCATTCTTTTTAATGAAACAAATAACTTTAGAATATACTTTAGAATATACTTTAGAATATACTTTAGAATATACTTTAGAATATACTTTAGAATATACCCTCTTCATAAATTTTGCTTTTAGTTTGGAATGGGGAATGCTCGTGTAAAGTTTGGAAGAGGAAGTCAAATGTTTTAATACTATTGCAAGATGAAAGAGTCTTAGATTGCATGTACTCCCAACAGATCTTTGATATTTTTAGTATCCACATTTAGAATAGGCAGTTACACCATTACTTTAAAGCCCGGCTTTGATTGCTGATTAAATTGATGTTAATAATTTAGAAAGAAATTTCGTGGAATACTTGGAAGACCCAGCAATATACCGATGTTTGTATGGACACTTATGTAGTTTAGGGATCCAATACAGTGATATAAGATCCATTTCTTCATCTTCGGTTTAAATTCCAAAGGAACATAGAACAGACCTATGATTATCCTGGATTGCCTCTTTAGTAAGTGTAGAGGGGGGCATATGTTTCCAAGTGAATTGTCTAACGATGTTGTTTATTGCTTTATCTGCAGGAACAACAACATATTTGTCATGGAAGAAGGACAAATGTTTCCGAGGTATTGCTGATATAAACCTGAAGTATAAGTTTTATAAAAATCTGGCAAGAATTGTATCTGTGAGAGCGCTACCAATACCGGAAGGACGGAGGGACAGATGGACGAACAGACAAACGGACGCCCGGTATTTCTATGTCCACCGCAACGCATGGCTTAGGGGACAATAAAACCAGTTATTAGTTTGAAATGCCTTGGCTTATACGATCGGCACAAAATACACACAACAGTTATCAAAATGAGACAAAACAAAACATGCAGTGCAACTTCAGAGCCCTCGCATGTATTTACAACCAATCCCAACCAACAAATAAATCAAGCTTTTGTTCACTTAAAATAACCATCACATTTGCAATAAATGAAACCTTTAGTGAAAGAGAAATGAACTTAGATCTTTTTGAGCCAAATTTTAGTGAGTCTATGAGTTTTCAATTAAAATTGAGGATAAATGCGCTCCATAATATACTCATTTAAGATTTCCAGAAAAGGGATTATTTTTAGAAGTACTTGTGTTTCGAATGTCAGTTCTTTCTTATAAGACTTTAGAGGTAAGTTAAAGATATGCATGTAGAAAGGTGATACATGTACAAATCATGATACGATTCGGATGCACGACATTTATGTTAAATCAAATGACTATATGTACATGATGAAGTAAAGCTCTCTTTTCGTTTATACACAGTATCTCCAGAAAGAAAGAAAAATGCAATTCATAATGTTATGTCATACTTATAGAAATAAATAAAAATGCATACTAACTGTTTCACTTGCTTCATGTGGTATCTGCATCTCATTTTGTACTCGTTCTAGAATATTTTAGCCATTCTAAAAAATAATAATTTGAAAACAAATACGATTAAGAAGAATAAGATATAAGAATTTAAACCCAATTCATTTATAAATCATTGATGAGAGGCTACTTTCGGTTTACTCAAAGTTACTATTGGCGCCAAAGCATAGGCTTCTTCATACTGATTCAATAAGTAAATGTTTCTATATATTTTTGGATAAAATAAGGGAGATAATTGTCACCTTCTGGTTTAGAAAATGTCACTTCCAGTCTCACATGATAGCTTTATTTACACTGATTCCAAAAAATAATATATGGTTTCTATATACTTTTGTCTGTAATAAAAGAGTGAAATTCCCTTCCTATCGCTAATAATAGGTTTATGTAATCATATTCCAAAAATATAAAGTTTCTAGGTACTTTTTAATTAATTAAGTGAAAAAAAGCTACTTCCGGTTTACTCAAAGTCACTTTCGGTTGATATTATTCAATGTCACATTTTGCAAAGAACCTATGGCTTTATTAAGTACCAAGTCGGAATAATAAACAATTATCCTTAAATTGAATCATTTCAGGTCCAATAAATCTTACAATATGTCATTGGATTGGTTCAGACCAAACGTATCATATCTTAATCACAATGAGGCAAACATTTTACACTAGTTTTAAAAATATCTCCCAGATAATCAGACAAAATCTCGGAAAAATGAAAATTCAAAATTTTAAAAAATGACCTCGACCTTTGACCTTGACCTCAAATATGTTTTATGAACCCAGGACCTCAAATACATGTACCTTTCGTCTATATTACTTATCATTCATGTGATACAATGACATATCACTTATGTCAAATTCAAAATGGAAAATATCTGTCATATGGAGTCTTCGAATTGATTCGGTTAAATTTGACAATTCATCATTAGGATATAACTGGCATTTCAAAAAATAAATTGTCGCTTTCTTTTACGGTTACGGAGGAAATAATGGAACAATGAAAGGTCAAAATTTACAACATGACCTTGACCTTTGACCTTGACTTCAAATTTATTTTCATGAACCTTTGACCTCAAATACATGTACCTTAGGTCTGTAATACTTACTATTCATGTGATACATTGACACGTCACTTATGTCCAGTTCAAACGGGGGGAATAACTGTTATATATATGGAGTCTACGAATTGATTCCGTTAAAATGTGACTAATCATCCTTAGAATATGACGAGCAATTTAGTAAAATAGATATGTCGCTTTCTTTTATGGTTACGGAAAAGATCTCACCACAAAGAAAACAGTGTTTGGGAAGATAACCCTTACAATACCAAGTCTTTGACTTAACAGGGTCAGTCTCAAAAACACAATATATATCATTATATCGATATCATTTACAAAAAAAATTAGTGCCATCTTGCGAAACCACAAAACAGAGCAAGAAACAAACTCGAGGGAAGAAGAAAAAAAAGAATCAAAACAAATACAATAGGTCTTTCCACAAAATAGTGGTAAGACCTAATAGGTCTTAACAAAAATTTCTGAGATCCTATGTCGTACCCTTATTGCTGGTTAACTAATCCAGTGTATTATTACTTTTTGCATTGTAGTTTCGATAGCCCGTATTTCACTCGTGTTAAAACTGTTCTCGCACATGATCAACTAACTCACTGAGAAAAACATCTGCAATTTGATGGAGACCATAAAATCATATTGAAAATTATCAGAAACAAACGTGTGCAGAAATCTTTATTATGAGGCAGATCCTACCAAATTAAATATGAAGTCTATTGTTTCACATCAAGTGGGGTTTGCATATTTTTTCTTCTAATCATAATTCTTTTTCGGTAATCCATTAATTAAAAATTTACGGAAATTACATGTTCATTTTTGGTGTAAGTAGATACAAACTAATGGGAAATTGATTTTATTTTCATCGATTGATACAAATTTTTGAAACTATTGTTATTTTATACGAATTGTCCATAAAATCTCCATTGTCAACTTGAGGAAACGTTATTGTACTAAGTACACATCGTTTTTTAAACCAACAACAACAAAACGCTTCACTTTAAAAAAGTTTTGGATTATAAAAACTAAATTTAGTTAATGAATTAAAGTCGTGTAAATCAAACAAATATGACCATGTCCCATTTATTTGTTTAAGTCATTTTAAAAAAAAAATGCTCAAGTTGATTTCATTCAGATTGAATTTTGATTATTTGATATAAAAATTTGCATTATACATCAATTTAAAATACGTCTTCCGCTGGCCCCTAAAAAATGTGTACTAGATCAGTGATAATGGACGTCATACTAAAATTCGAAATGTATAAATGAACTTACCACATCTTCTTTTTTATTTTTAAATTAAAAATCATACAAAACTAACAAAGGCCAGAAGCTCCTGACTTGGGACAGACGCAAAAGTGCGGCGGGGTTTAACATGTTAAGTGAGATCTCAACCAACCCCCTGTACCTCTAGCAAATGTAGAAAAACGAATAGACAACAATACACACAGTAAGACTCAGTTTAAAAGAAGTCCGAGTCCGATTTCAGAATAGGTAAAAATGAAACTTAACAAAATGACAATGGTACACAAATTAACAAAGGACTACTAGCTCTTACTGACATGCTCGCTCTAGCCCTCAATTAAACTGATTTAAAGATAATGTCTTCATCATATGAAAATCAAGCCCAGTCCCTTCCGTTAAGGGTTTAGTATCATGCCATCATAAAATATATGAGAAGAACAAAGGCAAAGTTTTGTCTAGTATGTTGATCAAAGGTATGACTATTTATTGATCTTATTCAAAAGGGTTAACTATCTTTTTTTTGTAAGTATTCAATTGACCTTACACAAAATGACATACAAATCAAGAATGATTTTCCCCCTATTTTTGTAGAGACATGTCCAAGGACGTTTGCTAATCACATATTTTATTTAATGTAGCATTAGGGAATCAATTTTATGAACTAATTGGTTTATTTTTTGAAACTGCAATGACAACCACGAAGGCAAGAGATTACAGAACATAAGCAGTATTTTTTTTTTATATCACTTCAATAGTTAAACTTTGAGAGTGTGTGAATACACAATGTTTTTAGTGGTTAGGGTGTGAGCGTTTTCAGTTGGTGTAAAAATCAGGGGTCGTCTGAATAATTTATACTTGAGGAGGTGTTTTCTCACCTAAAAATCACCATGCACTATTTATTAAAACAAAAATCTACTTAGAAAAACAAAAACAAAGTAAACATATAATATGTCTGATTATATTATAGTGTGTATAAGTTTATTTTAATTGATATTATTTCATTATTGTAACACCTTTGAAGATAAGATATCATTATATAAAATCACTTCTTGCAGTGCATTTATTGTATAACTAATTTTAAATGATTATAGATTTACCAAAGGTTGATGACGGCTACTTGCAAAAATTGTAGACACAACTTTACTTAAGCAGGTTATTCAAATTCTTATTTACAAATTCACTCACTGCTCATGATAGGTACAATTTCAGTGATCAGTCTAATTCGGTGACGTCACAATCGAGAAAACGAGAGTAGAGAATGACCATAACAATTGAAAACTATCCGGGATCAAATGTGACAAACATATTCGACAACATGTAAATAAATCATGATGGCGTCCGTAAAAAAATGTTAAGGGATTAATTCAACAAAATTTTTCGCTCTAGGAAACATTAGTTCAATAATATCTTTGTAAGTTGCAAACTTTTATTATGACAGGAATTGCAAGCTCGACAACATAATATCAAATGGAAGATGTGTAGGCACTGTTGTAAAAAATGTGTAATAAGTAACATGTACAACGTAAGAAATATGAAAAGACTTTGGCAGTGCAGTTTTATGGTTGCAATTTCATTTACTTTAAAAGTGGTAATTACGAAATTCCAATCAGACAAATATTTAATTGTAGACACAAATAGAGTATCTGATCATGTATCCTAATTATAAAGATCTAGTACCATCTCCTTCTAGATGTAGGAAGGTATTTATACATTCATCAGCATCGTAATTACACTGACGTAACATTGCCAGTATGTCAGGTCGGTCATTCCAGTGTGGCAAAGCTTTTTCAACCTGGTCCACTAATGTACCAACCATTTCATGGTGTAACTCATAACCAATTGGCATCCTCATCCATTGACCATTATCATGGTCATAAAAACAATGGATGTTGTGTTTTCTCTGAAATGTAAAGAATTAATTGAGTTCGTGACACAATTTGTCATGTGACTCTAAATATATTCCAAATTTCTTATTATTCATATTTCTATAAAACAGAAAACAGCAGACTGTATTGAGTGTGTGGGTAAAGGTAATAATTTTGATTAGCTTGCTTGCGAGCTGAACTGTAAAGTCATCATTGGATTAGGTAAACTACCTTCATTTAAGTGTAGACTAGTCCGACAAATAACCAATCTATATGTCTGTAGAACTAGACTACTGCAAAAGGAGGATAGTAAACCTAACCTATTAAAGACTTCACGGTTCAGTTAACATGTTTAACCACGCCACGTTATTTATGTATGTGCCTGTCCCAAGTCAGGAGCCTGTAATTCAGTGGTTGT
The DNA here is from genome assembly GCF_965363235.1 of Mytilus galloprovincialis. Taxonomy (NCBI): domain Eukaryota; kingdom Metazoa; phylum Mollusca; class Bivalvia; order Mytilida; family Mytilidae; genus Mytilus; species Mytilus galloprovincialis. The sequence goes on from NC_134838.1 coordinate 41,715,454, forward strand.
CGTTTGTTTATGTGTTACATATTTGTTTTTCGTTCATTTTTAACATAAATAAGGCCGTTAGTTTTCTCGTTTGAATTGTTTTACATTGTCTTATCTGGGCCTTTTATAGCTGACTATGCGGTATGGGCTTTGCTCATTGTTGAAGGCCGTACGGTGACCTATAGTTGTTAATGTCTGTGTCATTTTGGTCTTTTGTGGATAGCTGTCTCATTGGCAATCATACCACATCTTCTTTTTTATAAGCTAACCAAAGATTGTACCTATTTCTACCCCCTCAATGCAGTCTGCTGTAACCAATGATCTACATATGTGTGCATTTTTTGTGAAATACTGAATACATGTATATCTATATGTTTCAAAATGCCCATATTTGTTGACAAAGAGTACATACTAATATTTTATATATAGGAAAATATCTAAGTAGAGTTTTACCTCATCTAATCTCTAGTTATTTAGAATTAATTAGATTTTCATAAATATCATTCATTACACCAGGATTTGTTATTGATCATAAACAAGTGGTAGTAAAATTGCCTACACGTAAGAGTTTAAAAATGTCGGACTCAAGATAAACAAAATGTTCGCGTGCTGTATACTACACCTGACAGTGCCAAATTACCGGTCGTGTACACTAATTATATACACAGTTGTATGTAAGGTTAGCAGTGAAGCAATGCATGAACCTACATTACGTAATTGTGTAATAGTGTTTTAGGCCAGACAGGAAATATCCTGAATCCCTAGTCATCTCACATCACATCACCACTGGCAATAAGTCCGTTAGCCATGCTGATAATCAAATTAGGGAAGGACAGAATTAAATAAATGTACTTCATAAAAGTGTTATGATCAATTTTAGATTTGAAGGGGAAAAAATATGCGGAACACCGCTAGTTTGACTTTTAACTATGAGAGAATCTAATCTATCAAGGTATCCTTGACTGAAGCTTACATTTTCCGACATTTATTTGTTTCATAAACTAAATAAAATAAACAGTTTAAAAACGACTGACTATAGTTATTTTTGAGAAAAAAAAGGTCCGGATCCCGTATGTACGGGCCGCCGAATGGGACTCTTGTGATTTTGTACTCGAAATTCAATTTTGTACGGACAAAAGTGAGTTTTGTTCAACAAAAATAAGCGCAGTTTAACAAAATTTGTAGCATACTACAAACTTAAAATTTTGTCATACAAAATTATCTTTCAGTGAAAGAAAGTTACTTTTGTCATGCGTCCGTGTACATTTACGCCAAACATTTTTCATTTTAAAATGAAAAATAAATTTTCAAATTGCTCTGAAAATTTTTAATGTAGTTGGTTAGAAAAATGTAACAAAAATCTATTCAAATCACTTTCGAAAAACCATTTTCTCTAAAAGATTTGAAATTTGTTATTCTCATGAAATTACATTTTTGATTTAAGAAGATATTAAATCAAATAACAATAAGTTTGTGTTAAAAATGATTTTATTCTGTCAAAAGTTTAAATATATTTAAACATTTGCAATTGCTTGCTTTAGAAAACAAAACATATTTCAATCTCATTCTTAAAAGCAAATATTGAAAATACTGACCTTTAGTATTTTTCAATTTAGTTTACAATATTGAAAAATGAAAAATACTCTAACGTGGAGCATTTTTCAATTTGACATACAATATTGAAAAATGAAAAATGCTCTAGCGTGGAGAATTTTTCAATTTAAAATGAAAAATGCTCCAACGTGGAGCATTTTTCAATTTGACGTTTAAAAATGAAAAATGAAAAATTGTTGAATTTTTAATTTTTCATTTTACTGTGCAATATTCAAATTTTAAAAATGTTCATTAACTAAATGTTTAATAATGAGAACGAAATGTAATTTGTTTCAATGTAGGCGTTTCGAATGTTTCAATTGTTGACACTTTTTATTAAATATTTTACTATTCCCGTTCTCTTCTTTCTTGTTTAAGTGCAATATATCTTGCAGATCTTTTTAAGGTGTGTGTCACTGTGTGTGTGTGTGTTAACTATGCGTGGTATCAACAAATTCCGAACAAGAATGGTACACTGACAAGTACGATAATGACAATAAAAAATCATTCTTTCTTTTATATTTATAACCCTAGTCGTCTTTGTAGCTACATGTTCATATATATCTTTCGATCTATCAATATGTCATTTATTGTATATATCTATCTATCTGAATTTTGTTTTTGTTTGTCTTTTTTTTCTTTGAATTGTCGGGGTCGAAATCTTTAATTCAGTCCTCTCAAGTGAAAAAAGTGCCTTGCTCACATACATGTACATGTTGTAAGAATGGTATATAACTTTTAGACCATTGATGTTTGATTCAACAAATGATACTTGACGGAAGAACACACCAAGACATTTCTCAACACTTGACTTCTTTAGAAATCAGGCATGCATCAGCACGAACAATAAGTCGTTTTTTGTTCAGAAAACGGAATTACTAGGCGATGCAGAGTAGACGAAGGAGCATTAAACCATAGTTAAAGATAGTCCGAAGGAAGGGGACGATAAATGGCTGACCCGTGTTAAGAGAGAGCCATATCTCTTGCACGTTAAAGACACCCTTGTAGATTTCTTAAAAGAGTAGGCTAATGCCGCTACAAGGCAGCACTAACACCCGCAAAGTGGAAAGGGATTTATATAACTTGCAAAACTTGTTTCCCAATCCACTATAAATAAATATGTTTAAACTAATTAAACCATATCGTGTCAAACATGTTAGGAAAGAAGGGAAAATATAAGAATATTTGAAAGTGTCCATGTCACTCTCTGTACATGCTAAAGGAACAGGGTTCGCGGGTGGAGTGGGTGGGGATGGATGGGTGTACATGTTATATTATTCTGATCATTACGCTAGTATTTGTCTTCAAATTTGTATTTTTTCTGCATTGTACAGCATTTCCTAATTTTGAATCTGTTTGACACAAACTTGTTTTCCCAAACTTATAATCTTCACAATTCTCTGTCGCAGTATCTTATAAAAGAAAATATGAAATTAACTTGCATGCATGTAGGTGTGGTAAATGTATATTTCGAAGGATGAATGACTTCTTATATTTGCTTTTACCGAAACAAAATTTAGCAAAGACTATATCATAATTATGTGAATAGTATTTCAGCAAACATAAAACAGTTCCTATGAGGTTCTGTTTTATGTACATTCTATTTCCTTTTATTCAATAAGATTTTACATTTTTAATATGTGAAAGCAAAACAAGTACTAGTATTATAGGACAAATATGTCGACACAAAAAATGGGTCTCAGTCAGTAACAATATTCTTTTGAAATAAAAGAAAGTAAAAAAAAACAAACAACCAGATCGACACTGATCGACACAAACGTATTCAAAGCCATATGCATTATGTACATGGAACATATACTAGTAAATTGTAGTTACATTTAAAACATAATGTGCGCACAGTGTGTGTTATTTTCAGGCTGGACCCACATACGGTCGGAAAATGATGACAGGCCATTTTTCAAGCAAAGGAACCAACGTGTCTGAGGTTAGAGTTGGTAAAGCATTAGCGACAGCTAATAGCAGTGGCGGGTCAAGAACTTTTCATAAAGGGGGGAGGGGCAGTGACTGACCTACAGGGGGAGGGCTCCAGTCATGCTTTAGTGATTCACTATATAATCAACCAAATTTTCCCCACAAAAGGGGGGGGCACCAACGGAAATACATATATATATAGTGTTTCAACTTCTGCAATTATGACAGCGTATAATGCACATGGTCGACGCTTCTACAAAGAAAAGAAGTAAGAGACGATATCAAAAGTTCAATGTAGGAAAAAAAAAACTTGATTCTCATAGTTTTTTAACTGACACCCCCCTTTTTCTAAACTGAACTTGAGAAAAATTGATTGTAAAATATGGACATATGTAACATCGATTTTGGATAAACCAAACTCGCAGTGATTTTACAACCCCTTCCCCTCTCCCACCCCAAACTATTTGATTGAAGTTTTTCATCCTACATTCCTTCTGCTCTCGTGACTGTTACCATGATCGGTCATGGGTTTTGCGTTTTATTCGGAACATAAATCATCTCTTTTGAATAGCCTTAATTTTCGTTTGCTAGTCAAAAGAAAGGTATATAAAAAGTTAATAATTAATAGATAAATCTTTTGTCAATGTTCAAGTTTTGTGTGTGTGTGTGTGTAAAAATCGTCCTCTATCGAGTCATGTCACTTTTTTCTTATATATCATTATCTTGGTAGCGTTTTGTACGACTCCCAAATGGCATGACAGAGACTTGAACCCGACTAATATTTTAAAACTGTAACTTTCTTTTTCTGTACCTGTCTACTACATCCCAAGCTATTAATTTGTATACATGTATTTGTATGAATGTATTACAGTTGTGGTCCTTTTTCAATTTGCAGTCAGCTATAACTTATTTTTTCATCGTTTTATTAAAATCTTGACCGTGGTTTTTTTTCGTTTCTTTTATTGTTTCAATTTTTGGGTTTGTTCGTGCTAATATAATTTTCCATAATAATGATGATAATAAACTAAAAGTTATAATCAGTTTATTTCTCTTCGTCTATCTATTATTTGTTTAGAAACCAACAGTCAATCAATCCAGGGCTTAACTATTTGTTACAAACGTATATAATGGTCCTTTCATATTTTTTTATAATTATCATTTCTCTGCAGGGAACGATGTTTTGAGAAATTGTTTCATATCATTTTGTGATACGCTTACGGAAACATGATTGTGCAGGGTTAAACTTAATGTAAATGGCAGAGAGTGGATAAACTTGGTAGCATAGCTTTCATTTCTCTCCTTTTTATGTAACAATATATAAAAGTTATTGAACTTTAACCACAACTGTTTCATACTTTTTACTTTCCTCTGAATTAAAAATTATAATAGAATCGAGAATTTGACAAAGAGACAGCAACCCGACCAAAAAGCAAAACCAGCCCAAACCCATTAGTGGGTCTTCAATAAAGCGAGAAAATCGGTAACACGGTTGGACCCTTTACACAAATGTGTACTATTTCATCGAAAATGGACGTCACATTAAATTGCGAAACATATGAATAAACGTAAATAAATATATATTAACCTTGTTTATGAATAGTTTGTGCAAGCGAATGCACTTTCAGTGTGACTTTCAAAAATAACTTGATAGTTTTCCAGTGTGACTTTCAAAAATAACTTGATAGTTTTCCAATGTGACTTTCAAAAATAACTTGATAGTTTTCCAGTGTGACTTTCAAAAATAACTTGATAGTTGCTTTAGGTATATCATACATTTCAAACGATTCGGAAGTTGACATATGATGGTTTATAGGTTGGTATTCGCTTTGAATTTGATTGTTGATAATGACAATAAAAAATCATTCTTTCTTTTATATTTATAACCCTAGTCGTCTTTGTAGCTACATGTTCATATATATCTTTCGATCTATCAATATGTCATTTATTGTATATATCTATCTATCTGAATTTTGTTTTTGTTTGTCTTTTTTTTCTTTGAATTGTCGGGGTCGAAATCTTTAATTCAGTCCTCTCAAGTGAAAAAAGTGCCTTGCTCACATACATGTACATGTTGTAAGAATGGTATATAACTTTTAGACCATTGATGTTTGATTCAACAAATGATACTTGACGGAAGAACACACCAAGACATTTCTCAACACTTGACTTCTTTAGAAATCAGGCATGCATCAGCACGAACAATAAGTCGTTTTTTGTTCAGAAAACGGAATTACTAGGCGATGCAGAGTAGACGAAGGAGCATTAAACCATAGTTAAAGATAGTCCGAAGGAAGGGGACGATAAATGGCTGACCCGTGTTAAGAGAGAGCCATATCTCTTGCACGTTAAAGACACCCTTGTAGATTTCTTAAAAGAGTAGGCTAATGCCGCTACAAGGCAGCACTAACACCCGCAAAGTGGAAAGGGATTTATATAACTTGCAAAACTTGTTTCCCAATCCACTATAAATAAATATGTTTAAACTAATTAAACCATATCGTGTCAAACATGTTAGGAAAGAAGGGAAAATATAAGAATATTTGAAAGTGTCCATGTCACTCTCTGTACATGCTAAAGGAACAGGGTTCGCGGGTGGAGTGGGTGGGGATGGATGGGTGTACATGTTATATTATTCTGATCATTACGCTAGTATTTGTCTTCAAATTTGTATTTTTTCTGCATTGTACAGCATTTCCTAATTTTGAATCTGTTTGACACAAACTTGTTTTCCCAAACTTATAATCTTCACAATTCTCTGTCGCAGTATCTTATAAAAGAAAATATGAAATTAACTTGCATGCATGTAGGTGTGGTAAATGTATATTTCGAAGGATGAATGACTTCTTATATTTGCTTTTACCGAAACAAAATTTAGCAAAGACTATATCATAATTATGTGAATAGTATTTCAGCAAACATAAAACAGTTCCTATGAGGTTCTGTTTTATGTACATTCTATTTCCTTTTATTCAATAAGATTTTACATTTTTAATATGTGAAAGCAAAACAAGTACTAGTATTATAGGACAAATATGTCGACACAAAAAATGGGTCTCAGTCAGTAACAATATTCTTTTGAAATAAAAGAAAGTAAAAAAAAACAAACAACCAGATCGACACTGATCGACACAAACGTATTCAAAGCCATATGCATTATGTACATGGAACATATACTAGTAAATTGTAGTTACATTTAAAACATAATGTGCGCACAGTGTGTGTTATTTTCAGGCTGGACCCACATACGGTCGGAAAATGATGACAGGCCATTTTTCAAGCAAAGGAACCAACGTGTCTGAGGTTAGAGTTGGTAAAGCATTAGCGACAGCTAATAGCAGTGGCGGGTCAAGAACTTTTCATAAAGGGGGGAGGGGCAGTGACTGACCTACAGGGGGAGGGCTCCAGTCATGCTTTAGTGATTCACTATATAATCAACCAAATTTTCCCCACAAAAGGGGGGGGCACCAACGGAAATACATATATATATAGTGTTTCAACTTCTGCAATTATGACAGCGTATAATGCACATGGTCGACGCTTCTACAAAGAAAAGAAGTAAGAGACGATATCAAAAGTTCAATGTAGGAAAAAAAAAACTTGATTCTCATAGTTTTTTAACTGACACCCCCCTTTTTCTAAACTGAACTTGAGAAAAATTGATTGTAAAATATGGACATATGTAACATCGATTTTGGATAAACCAAACTCGCAGTGATTTTACAACCCCTTCCCCTCTCCCACCCCAAACTATTTGATTGAAGTTTTTCATCCTACATTCCTTCTGCTCTCGTGACTGTTACCATGATCGGTCATGGGTTTTGCGTTTTATTCGGAACATAAATCATCTCTTTTGAATAGCCTTAATTTTCGTTTGCTAGTCAAAAGAAAGGTATATAAAAAGTTAATAATTAATAGATAAATCTTTTGTCAATGTTCAAGTTTTGTGTGTGTGTGTGTGTGTAAAAATCGTCCTCTATCGAGTCATGTCACTTTTTTCTTATATATCATTATCTTGGTAGCGTTTTGTACGACTCCCAAATGGCATGACAGAGACTTGAACCCGACTAATATTTTAAAACTGTAACTTTCTTTTTCTGTACCTGCCTACTACATCCCAAGCTATTAATTTGTATACATGTATTTGTATGAATGTATTACAGTTGTGGTCCTTTTTCAATTTGCAGTCAGCTATAACTTATTTTTTCATCGTTTTATTAAAATCTTGACCGTGGTTTTTTTTCGTTTCTTTTATTGTTTCAATTTTTGGGTTTGTTCGTGCTAATATAATTTTCCATAATAATGATGATAATAAACTAAAAGTTATAATCAGTTTATTTCTCTTCGTCTATCTATTATTTGTTTAGAAACCAACAGTCAATCAATCCAGGGCTTAACTATTTGTTACAAACGTATATAATGGTCCTTTCATATTTTTTTATAATTATCATTTCTCTGCAGGGAACGATGTTTTGAGAAATTGTTTCATATCATTTTGTGATACGCTTACGGAAACATGATTGTGCAGGGTTAAACTTAATGTAAATGGCAGAGAGTGGATAAACTTGGTAGCATAGCTTTCATTTCTCTCCTTTTTATGTAACAATATATAAAAGTTATTGAACTTTAACCACAACTGTTTCATACTTTTTACTTTCCTCTGAATTAAAAATTATAATAGAATCGAGAATTTGACAAAGAGACAGCAACCCGACCAAAAAGCAAAACCAGCCCAAACCCATTAGTGGGTCTTCAATAAAGCGAGAAAATCGGTAACACGGTTGGACCCTTTACACAAATGTGTACTATTTCATCGAAAATGGACGTCACATTAAATTGCGAAACATATGAATAAACGTAAATAAATATATATTAACCTTGTTTATGAATAGTTTGTGCAAGCGAATGCACTTTCAGTGTGACTTTCAAAAATAACTTGATAGTTTTCCAGTGTGACTTTCAAAAATAACTTGATAGTTTTCCAATGTGACTTTCAAAAATAACTTGATAGTTTTCCAGTGTGACTTTCAAAAATAACTTGATAGTTGCTTTAGGTATATCATACATTTCAAACGATTCGGAAGTTGACATATGATGGTTTATAGGTTGGTATTCGCTTTGAATTTGATTGTGCACATAAAACGATTTAATCCCTTAGAGTTCTATATATGCACCGTAAACTTATTTTTTCTCGAATCAATTAAATTGTTTTACATTTTTCATTTTGGAATCTTTTGTAGCTTGCTGTGCGGCATGTGTCTGTTGCAATCATACCATATCTTTTATTTTTATGAAATTATGAATAAAACAAACCTAGTATTCACGAATAGAGTAAATGAATAAACGGAGAGCGCGCGGCAGCTTTATATATTTTCATATGCTATACGTATATGAATTTTTATAAATGACATGTATCAATTGGTTATGCTTGTTGTACTTGCTATAGGGGGAAACTCAGAAAAAATAAGATTGCAACGTTTCTTTGGTATTGATTATTTTTATTGATCGATAACTCATATAAGAAGTCATTTGACCTTTTTGACGTGGATGGACATTAGGTAGAAATTACTATTCTAATAAAATTGAGAATGAAAACGGGAAATATGTCAAAGAGACAACACCTCGACCAAAGAGCAAACAATATCCGAAGGCCACCAATGGGTCTTCAACGCACGAGAAAATCCCACACCCGGAGGTGTATCAGCTGGCCCCTAAATATAATTGTGTACTAATTCAGGTAAAATGGGCGTCACACTTAACTCCAAAACATATAAATCAGATTAAATTAAAAATATATATATATACAAGACTAGCCAGAGGGTCCTGGCTTGAGACAGACGCAAAAATGGGGCGAGGTTAGATATGTTTTGTGAGACCAAACCCTCCCCTATACCTATAGTAAATGCAGAAACACATTTGAAGAAATACATAGTAAAACTCAAGTTAAAAGAAGTCCGAGTCCGTGTCCGATGTCAGATTAGGCATGTTTTTTACATAAGGTTTTCGTTATTCAAAGCGTTTTTCAATAGACAGCACTATCATTTTATCCCTATGTTTAAATTTTAGCCATGTCGGGCCTACTTGGATGGCAGGCAGGGTTATTCAACTCAGTTTTTAAACTAGATACACCAATGATAAAAGTTTAACCAAAACTATCAGGGGACTCACTAAAAGACATATTTTCAATAACATATTTGGTCCAGTACAATGTAGTTTCAGAGACCGAGAAATTTTGTAAAAGTTAACAAAGGCGAAATCGAACGACGAACACAAAGTGACGGTGACCAATAGTTGTTAATTTCTGTGCCTTTTTTGGTCTGTTGTGGAGAGTTGTCTCATTGGCAATCATACCACATCTTCTTTTTTATATAGTCTCATCATCTCTTGGTATTATTTCAATACTTTATGCTGAAAAATCTTTTATTTTAAATTCATTTCTCTGTTATCAAGTTTCTTTCTTGTGAACATGTGTAAAACTATATAAAACATGCCTATGTAGATGAATAACCAAAAAGAAAACATGTTAATTCTTTCTGTTTCCGTTTTCAGTTTCCATTCCGTATTCCTTTCCGTTTCCGCCGTTTAGCAACACCCCTCAACATCATATCAATGATTGGTAAAGAAGGCGAGAGATTTCAGCGTGTGCACTCTTGTCGTAATTTGAAAATTTAAAAAAAAATGAATTAAACATTTATCGATATTGCCTCATTGTTGATACTATTATTTTTTGTGTAGCTCGTCCGCTCCCATTTTATTTTCGTTATGTAAACAGAAAGTCACAACTGTTTTGTTTTTTTACAGGGATCACGAAACTTTAATCGTGTTCCATATCAGGCTGATAATTTTGGGCATAAAATCCATCTTGATCAAAATGAATCTTGCAAGTAGCCCTCGAAGTGGAATATATAGAGGGGTGATGTTGAGGTTACAAAAAGAGGGTGTTGGATAAAGGATTATAAAAATTGGGATTGTGAAATCAAGGGGACAACAAAGGTGGGATCTGGAGAACAAAAAAAAAAGGAATTTAGGAAAAGGCGCACACCGAGTCACTCCGACCTCAATCACGTGAATGACATAAAATTCAATCTGTAATGTCGGAATAAGATTTTATTGTTTTTGACTTTTTGTTTGGAGGGAGAGGATGGCCGGGCATTATGGTATGAACTCCCGTCTCTAACTCAAAATATGGATAATTTTATGTCAAGGGTTTTATAATTCTCCCTGAAAGCTTCAGACAAAATAATTTTGTATCTTCTATCTTTTTAAATAGACAATACCCTTTTCTAAAATTGAGAAGGGAAATGGGGAATGTCGCAAAGAGACAACAACCCGACCATAGAACAGACAACATCAGAAGGTCACCAATAGGTCTTCAGTGCAGCGAAAAACTTCCGCACCCGGATGCGTTCTTCAGTTTGCCCCTAAAAAAACATATACATACTAGTTCAGTGATAATGGACGACATGGTAAATTAATTAAAAACAAAAAACTTAAATTCAATTAAATTTAAAATAATTCAAGATTAACAAAGGCCTGAGGCTCCTGACTTGTGACAGGCGAAAAAAATACTGTAGGGTTAACATGTTTTTGAGATGTCAACCCCCCTCTAATACCTCTGGCCGATGTAGAAGAGTAAAAGCATAATTATATACACAGTAAAATTCAGTTCAAGAGAAGTCCGAGTCCGATCTCAGAAGAGGTAAAAAAAAATGAAAAAAAATGACAACAATACATAAATAACAACAGACTACAATACTGGCATGCCGGCTCCAGACCTCAATTAAACTGATTGAACGATTATGTCTTCATTATAGGAATATCAGGCAACTACGTTAGGGGTTCAGTATTATACACATAAAATATTTAAGAGAAAAACATAACCCGTGTCATGCCAACAAATGGTTTTGAAATAAATGTGTTTAATTCCGATGTAAAGACCCTATACGTGAATCAATATTAAAGCCAAAATATGCAAATTTTAATGACCTCATTCTGACAACAGTATTGTAACTATATCCTTTCTTAATAAGTCTGTTTGAAGGTTTTGTTATCTTCTAATGTTCCTTGTTGTCGTTTGTTGATGTCAGTCAAAAGTGTTTCTCGTTCTGTATATAGATTAGACCGTTGGTTTTCCTGTTTGAATATTTTTACATTAGTCATTTTTGGGACACTTTATAGCTTACTGTTTGGTCTGAACCAATACTCTGTGTTAAAGACCGTACTTTGACCTATAATGGTTTTTATTTTAAAAATTGTGACTTAGAAGGCAAGCTGTATCATTGGCACTCATACCACATCTTCTTATATCTAGAGAAACGTAAACAAGCTTCACATTTGAAGTTCATTTTCAACTGAAATGCCACCTTACGTTCATTCGAAATAATGGAAAGTCTGTCTCAAAATGAACAAAGTGATCAGCAATATCAGTATCAAACCTATTTTGACTATACATTTACCAAATAAACCATACAATAAAAATAAAAGACCACAGGAACAATTAAACACCGAAAGTTGTCTCATAGAGACAGTCGTATCTAGTTCCACCAAGCACTGACTCAAATGTCTGCTTCATTCCTGATAAGTTTTTCCAGTTTCCACGTTGGAGCATTTTTCATTTTTCAATTTTTTAAGGCAAATTGAAAAATGATTAAGGTAATCAATTTCAATATTTTATTCTTAAGAAGGAGATTGAAATTTGTTTTTGTTCTAAAACAATCAAATTCAAATGTTTTAATTTATTCAAAATGTTGATAAGATAACTTGTTTTTAAACACAAACTTATCATTTCTTTTTATATTATCCTCTTGGAATCAAATAATGTAATATCATGAAAATTACAAATTTCAAATCTCATAACGAATGTGAATTTAAAGAACGACTTCAACAAATATTTGTTACATTTATCAAACAAATTAACTTAAAAAATTAAAAAAGTATTTTGCAAAATCTATATTTCAGTTTAAAATGAAAAATGTTTGGCGTAAATATACACGGTCTGTCATGACAAAATTCATTTTTGTAACACAGACTTTACTTTTGTTACCTAATTTGAAAATTGGGCGACAAAAGTCAATTTTGAATGCAAATTAGTTTAGTTTGGATTCTGTGAACTAAATTGCATACAAAATCGACTTTTGTGAGACAAAATTGACTTTTGTGAGACAAAATTGACAAAATTGAATTTTGTCTCACAAAAATTGACTTTTGTGAGACATAATTGACAAAATCGAATTTTGTCTCACAAAATTGAATTTTGGCTCACAAAATTGAATTTTGTCTCACTCAAGTCAATTTTGTCCCACTAAAGTCAATTTTGTCTCACAAAAGAGAATTTTGTGTTCACAAAATTGAATTTTGTCGTCACAAAATCGAAGTTTGTCGTCACAAAATTGAATTTTGTCGTCACAAAATTGACTTTTGTGAGACAAAATTGACAAAATTGAATTTTGTCTCACAAAAGTCAATTTTGTGTATTTTGTGTTCACAAAATTGACAAAATTGAATTTTGTGTTCACAAATTTTGTCTCACAAAATTGAATTTTGTCTCACAAAATTGAATTTTGTCTCACACAATTGACTTTTGTGTTTCAATTTCCATATCAGGTAACAAAAGTCAATTTTGTATGCAAATAAGTTTATATTTGCATACCTTTTTGACAAAATTGACTTTTGTCATGACAAAATGAATTTTGTTTTTGTCTACAAAAATGAATTTTGTCATGACAAAAATGAATTTTGTCTACAAAAATGAATTTTGTCATCACAAAATTGAAGTTCTCATAAAACAAGTCTGTATCACATAGTTTTGTAAGACAAAAATGATTTTGTTATGACAGAATTGAATTTTGTACCAAACCACAAGAGTCCCATTCGGCGCCCCGTAGTATGAAGTTAAGTTTTATAAAAATAACTTTCCGATAGTAACAAAAAGTAGAACAAATGTCTGGAATAATTCTTTTTTTAGGATCTATGAAACTGTATATGCAGTTATCAAAGATACCAGGCTTATAATTTGATACGTCAGACTTGCGTTTCGTCTTCACATGACTCATCAGTGACGCTCAGATCAAAATAGCCAAACAAGTATAAAGTTAAAGAGCATTGAGGACCCACAATTCCAAAAAGTTGTGCAAAATACGGCTAAGAATTCTCAAATATGCGTTTGACATTATCTTGTCGGGTAAAACAACTGTACGATTTTGACACTTAATTACGACTACGTGTTCACTGCTTGTGTGGATACTTAGAGGTTTATAGTAATAACGTGGTTCTATTAACCGGAATGGCGTCAAGATGGCTACATGCATGTAGAGAATTGATATTCTCAATTAAAATTTGATGATTATATCTTATGTATGAGAATAAAAACTTTAATTTGTATGAATTTGTGCTTTTTTATACATAATGAACATAATATTATTTTTCATGTTTTCACGGAATTTCCCATTAATGGCATACGAATAGATATCAGACAAGACACATATTGCTTTTACAGCAATTTTATCATTAAGTTGGAAAGCTTTTTAGAATTGCAACTTTCTGTAAATATTGCATTTTATTCTATATGATTTGTATGTTGTTTTGAAAAATTTGATGATCAAATATGCCAGAACTAGACACTTCGGTTAAATCTTGCTGAAGTTAGGCAACTTCATTCTGACCATTGGCATCGCTTAAATGGTGAGTTCACCATGGGACTTTCAAATATCAGACAACATAGAGAGTACAGATAATAAGCTTTCGAATGGTTCATAGAATAATTGTATGTTACATGTGTTAGGTGGATTCACTTCAGTTGTTACCTATGAGTCAAACTGGTGATAAAGGGAGATCAGTGAATGTGGTTTATACACATTGTGTAGTAGAATATTAAATGGCAATATGTTTTTTGGGATATTCACCCTGTTACCTGCTTACCTTTAAAATATTGCAGGTTCTTTCGAATCTGTTGCTATATATATTAATATTTCACCAAATAATCTAGAACCATTTTGAAAGCACAAAAACCAAAAGGGCATAAACAGTAGAGACAACACCGTCAAGGGTTAAACATTTCGGATATACTTGCAACCTAGCTGTACAACCACTACAAAATTTAGTTTATCAACTTTTTAATGTATAAGTAAATACAAACGTGAAATATGTTCCCTTTCAGATTTGCAAATGTCTAAAGCTGTCTTAATTTGTCACCTTAGGAATCTTGTCCATACAATCATATTTGAAATTTGAACATATAATTGTCACAAAGAAATTAAAAAAAATAATTATCAACAATACCTGGAATATATATGTAGGAATTTTCTTTTTTCTAGGATGCATGATTGATCCTTCTCTATCGTCACCGTCCTTTGTTGGTCTGTTTGCTTTCGATTGTTCTTCCTAAAAAAGTATATGTTATGCGTATGTGACCCCCCCCCCCCTAAAAAAAACTAAAAAAAACTAAGCAAACAAACACGAATAACAAAGAAAAACCTAATTATCAATAATTAGTAGGTAAAATTAAGAATGGAAATGGGGAATGTGCCAAAGAGACAACAACCCGACCATAGAGCAGACAACAGCAGAAGGTCACCAACAGGTCTTCAATGTAACGAGAAATTCTCGCACCCGGAGGCGTCCTTCAGCTGGCCCCTAAACAAATATATACTAGTTCAGTGATAATAAACACCATACTAAACTCCAACTTGTACACAAGAAACTAAAAGTTAAAATAATACAAGACTAACAAAGGCCAGAGGCTCCTGACTTGGGACAGGCGCAAAAATGCGGCGGGGTTAAACATGTTTGTGAGATCTCAACCCTCCCCTATACCTCTACCAATGCAGAAAAGTAAACGCATAACAATACGCACATTAAAATTCAGTTCAAGAGAAGTCCGAGTCTGATGTCAGAAGATGTAACCAAAGAAAATAAACAAAATGACAATAATACATAAATAACATCAGACTACTAGCAGTTAACTGACATGCCAGCTCCAGACTTCAATTTAACTGATTGAAAAATTATGTCTTCATCATATGAATTTCAGGCACAATCCTCCCCTTGAAGGGTTTAGTATCATACCATCATAACATATATGAGAAGAACATAACCCGTGTCATGCTAAAAACTGGTTTATTAATAATAAATGTGTTTAGTTCCGATGAAAAGACCCTATAAGTGAATCAATATTAACGCCAAAATATGCAACCTTTAATGACCTGACAACAGTATCGTAACAATATCCCTTCTTAATAAGTCTATTTAAAGGTTTTGTTAGCTTCTGAGGAGAATACTGACATGTTTGTGCTTTATAAAGAATATTTCAATAAAATATTAAGGCGGGGTTTAACATGTTTGTAAATATTTATTTATTTGAACGATTTGATTTTATATTTGTTAATATTTTTTCTTATTTGTCTTAAAAAGCTAAGAATTTATTGTTAACTACTGTTTGCTAAACATCCATAGATGATATCAATTTAGAAGTTATAAACGCTTAATTGGGAAATTAGTCTACTCAACCAGGTTTATCATAGTACCTTACAGTCTTAATGCCTTACAAACATCTAGATGATATTATTTTGTAGATTTATAATACTATTTATATTTGTTACACATCTTTTTTTCTCTCAATAACTATAAGAAAACCAAAACTTACATTTTCGGCATCTTTGACAACAGTGTTTGTGATCAACAGACCTTCTTGGTACCACCTCTTTGGAAATGCTTGCCATTCCTGGTAACATAAAATGAACAAATCCTAAATCACGAAAAATTTACAGTAACGGAGTGCATAATTTAAAAAAAAAGTAAATAAAGGCTAAAACTTATTTTTTTTAATTTTGCGTTTTAAACAAGATTATGTATACTAAGTAACATTTAAAATTCCAGCTGAACGTAAAGTTACAAAAAGATCAACGAATTTACTATCATGACAAAACATTCAGCAATACGAACTCACGCAGTTCTGATGATATATCTGTATTATAATCATAATTATGCTTTTTTTTTTATTATTTCAAGCAATATATAATTTTTTCAAATATTTTTTTTTAATTTTTGAACAAATATCTTTAAACTAGAGTCTCTAAAATAGCTTTTCTCGCTTGTCTGCAATTGTGTGAATTTCAACCAAAGCCCCTTCCGACGTTGAAGTATATTTTATAATTTATGACTTAATTCTCATTTCTTATCTTTTATTGCTGATAATATTTTCTACCATTTATAATAGTTTTTGCAAAAAAACACTAAAAATGAGTCAAAATCATCTTTAAGGGCAAAACTCATATCAGAAGTTGACTGACAATTTCGTCTTTGTTGAAACATTTGCAGATGTTGCATTGTCTCATAATTTTTACTGATTACAGTATCGCTTTGATTTTCTATCGATTTTCCACAGATAAAAAGGTGAAATAGTCATTTCAGAACAATAATTCCTATAATCCGTCAACAGCGGTTAACGGCTATATAAAGATAAAAGATTGTGTAAGGTTGCCAAAGAAACAACTCTCCAACAGAGACCAAATGACGTAGACTAAAGCAACTATAGGTCACTGTATGGCCTTCGACAATGAGAAAAACCCATACTGCTCAGCAAGCTTTGATAGGCACTGCATAGACAATTATAACCACGTTTTAACCATGGATAACGGAGGAATAAGTCTGCTTAATATTCTGATCTTTTCCTCGATATTCACATAGATGGACGACTTCAAATTACAATCTATTACAAACCTGAAAATTTCAACTTTCCCATTATTAACGTATGTCTCTGCTCCATCGGATGGCGACGTCTAGATATGTCAAGCCATAAGTCTTTGCACTATATAAACGTCATTAAAAGGGGTGCTCCTTAGAAATAAGCTGTTCCAATAGAGTTATTAAGAAAAACGACAGTAATCGCACATAAGCTTAAGGGTCACTATCACAATATAAGTGATATTTCTGTTCGCCTTTCGTTGATTCATTCATAGCAGGCGCTTACTTTGTCGATATACCCGGTCTGACATGGAGATTATGCTATTCCCTTTGTTTTCATTTGTTACTTTGAATTGTCTCCTCGAGATATAGGAGATTTTAACATCAGTAGACTACTATCACCTTATTGTACCAAAATATGTGCCTATTTTCCCCATTTTTTTCTCAGTCTGATTGCTAACTTAAAAATCTTCTAGTTTTAATTTAATCTCTTACTAACAGGTCTTTCCTCTGTTCTACTATCTGATCTTTATTGATATTGTTGATTATCTGCTTACGAATTATTCATATATTTATATGGTACTTTTTTTCAATCATTTACTTACTTTTTCGGGTTTTCTAAATGAAAAAACTGTTACAACAATGCGAAACATCACATATTGCAATTCATTGCAGATATAAACCACAAGATACAGGAAAGCACAACAGTTTGTACATGTATGAATCAATACGTTCTCTCTTGTACTACTTGGTTTATTTATTTTCTGTTTTTACCTTAGATCCCCAATCATCAAGGTAAAATCGCGTACCATTTATATACATGCATTGGAACTCTCTGCCACTCCTGTGGTTAAATGTCTCAAATATGACATCTTCTTTTCCCTAAAAGCAAGAAAAGGAAAATGTTTAAACGCATACATTTCTGCATATACAATTTCCAAATTGAAAATTAACATCATATATGAATAGCCAACTCAAATACAGGCATGTTTGTAAGGTATTTGAGTTGAATTTCAAAACGTCGATCCTCATTTATAAGATATAAAAGTCAATTGAATCTGACAAAAGCAATTCCGACATTAGTTAAGTTGAAATTAGAATAATTTGTAAGTTTTTAACAAGATTGATGAGACTCACCAACCAAATGTATAAGACAAACCTTTACCAAATCAAGACGGTAAGTTGTAGTTAGAGGGTTTCTCATATTATCCCAAAGCATTCTCGTTTCCCCCTCGATTTTTAAATTTTTATTGTTCTTTAAGTATTTTCCGGGTCTGTTTAATGATGCAGACTATCCGGAAGTCCCTTTGACATAGTAAAATACTCGATCATTAGATTGTCATGGCCAAAGTTTCTATTTGGGAAAGTTGGTTTTGTATCTTCTTTAATTGTAGTTGATGTTGTGGTTGTGAGGGTGTTCTAAACACGTGGCATGTGTGCTCGACTCCAATCTTATTTGGAAAGGTTTGTCGGGTTTTCCAACCGAAGGTCGGCAGTTCTCTCTGGGCATTCTAGCTTCTCCAAACAATAAAGTCTGAACGTCACAAAAAAGTCAATAGTGCCGAAAAGATGCAACTTTCAATCAATTAGATTTTAAAAAGGCGCAGACATAAGTCTTAATTAAAGATTTCACAAGAAAATTGGTAACGAGTAACACACTTTCCTTCGTTTGTTAAAAACGGCTGACATTGTTCTGCAGCTATAAGCATGTGTAAAATTGTGTGCTAAAGCTATCAATTTTCATTCAATTCTTCATTGAAAAAACATTAAGTTCGTCGATCTTTATAGTAATTTGCATTGTTTCATATATTCAAACACAAAAAGACAAAAATATCATTTGGTTTTATTTCGAACAATTTCTGCAAGGAAAAATTTAAGCCCATTCCTTCTACGTGCAAGGGAAAATGGCAGTAAAGTCTCAATGCGTCAAGATAAACTTTTGATCGATAGTAAACTGTACACTTTTGACGCGGAAACTCAAGACATACAAGAAGTCACAAGAAAATAGGGATGTGGTCAAGGCTCACGGTACTGTACATATGACAATTATTTTAAATGTAAACCCGATTCCTCAGAGAACAAAATTAAGATTGTGTCTTGGAACATTGAAAGTCTAAAAACTAAGTTATATCGTGACAAGAAGTCTGTTGATGAGATAGTAGAAAATCATGATGTTATTAGCTTTCAAGAAACATTTAAAAAAACAGAGGATGAATTTGTAAATACGTTTTGTGATTTTGAATGTTACGAAAGTATTCGTGTAAACGATCAATTTGTCTACAACAAAGCTTCAGGTGGTGTGTTAGTGTTGGTTAGAAAAAATATTGTTACAACATATAAAGTTATACAAATCTTGAAACAATTTAAAGATATGGTTATACTTAAATTTTGTTCTGAAAACAAAACAATTATAATGGTATTTATTCATATACCCCCAGAAAACTCTATTTTTTATAGTAATCAGAACACTAAAAATGGTATTGATATTCTTGAAGAAGCGCTTTTTGTGGTTGAATCATTGTATGATAATTGTGAAATACTTATGGCGGGTGACTTTAATTCTAGGACTTCAGAATTAAATGATTTTGTCACAGAAGATAAACCTAACTATATTCCTGGTCTTCAATACATAATAAACGACGATCACGACTCAAAGTCATATATTACGCAGTGTAAACGTAGCAATAAAGACAAAATTACAAATAATTTTGGTCGCTCATTGATACAGTTGTGTTGTGCAAAGGATTTATATATATTAAATGGACGCAAACATAATGATAGAGATGGTGAATTCACTTATATGTGTGCAAATGGTGCTAGTGTTATAGATTATATAATTTCTAGCTATAACATACTAGTATTCAGATGGATATCACATTTTAGTGTACTTTCTGTTGATTTATCTAAACATTTACCAATTTCTTGTTGCTTAGATATTCCAGTTTCAGGACATGTTGAAAATGGTGAAGAATATGGTAATGAGAAACAGATACGATTTAAATGGAACAGTAACAAAGCTCAGTTGTGCAAAGATCTAATAGTCAATCCGACTTCCTTAGCAGGTTTAAATGATATTTTAGAATTAATAGACAGCAATACAAATGACGCTGCCAAGGCATTAATATCTCACTTGCAAAATATTTGTACAGAAGCAGGTTTATTATCATGTCATAATAAAAGCAGTGAACGTGCTATTAACAATCAGGAATGGTTTGACTCAGAATGTGTGTCTATGAAAAGAAAAAAGTGTAAATTATTAAATGATTTTCGAGCAACTAGCAATGCTGACATACTACAAGAATATGTTAAAACGAAACAAAATTTTAACAAGTTGTGTGAAACTAAACAAAAACAACACAAAGAGAATAAGAAAACTGAATTATGTAATATTGCCAAAACTGGAGATTCTTGTAAATTTTGGAAATTGATCAAATCAGTTATTAGTAAATCTAATATACCTAGGTCAAATATTTCTAGCGAAGAATGGAAAACTTATTTTTCTGATCTTTTGAACCCTGAAATAATAGATAAAGATGTAAATTTTTCTGAATTTGTTGATAATTTTGTACAGGCTCATAATACTGAATGTGATTTATGTATTGATGAAAATTTTTCATATTTAGACAGTGATATTACTAGTGAAGAAATTTTAAGTGAATTAAAAAAGCTTAAAAATAATAAATCACCAGGTGAAGATGGTTTATCAGGGGAATTTTATAAATGTTTATCTTCAACACTTCTGCCAGTGTTATTAAAATTATTTAATAAAATATTTCACACTGGAGATTTTCCAGAATGTTGGTCTACTGCTATTATTATTACATTGTTCAAAAAAGGCGATAGAAATGATTGTGGTAACTATCGTGGTATATCACTTTTATGTGTTATAAGTAAAATTGTTATGGGTATTATTTGTAATAGATTAAAAGTATGGTCAGATTTGAATGAGCATTTAATAGAAGAACAAGCTGGTTTTCGCAGTGGCTATTCCACAATAGATAATATTTTCATACTGTGTAGTATTATTATGAAATATTTATCAAGGAAAAAGGGTGTTCTGTACTGTGCATTCATTGATTTTAGCAAAGCCTTTGATGGCATAAATCGTTCAAAACTTTTTTATATATTGTTAAGTAAAAATTTACATGGTAGAATGATACAGCTATTGCAAAATATTTATGGCAATGTCAAAGCAAAAGTTAAAACAACTGATGGATTATCAGAAACTTTTACATGTAATTCTGGTGTGAGACAAGGTTGTACTTTAAGTCCTTGGTTATTTGCAATGTATATAAATGAACTTGCAACTGAAATTGAGAACAGTGGTGGAAATGGCATCTTTATACATGAGAACTTTCATAACGTTATGCTACTACTCTTCGCAGACGATCTTGCACTTATAGCCGATACACCAATTGATCTACAGAGAAGATTAAACAATTTAGAAAAGTATTGCGAAAAGTGGAATATGACTATAAACATGGACAAATCAAATATTGTTGTATTTAAAAATGGAGGTAAATTATCTAAAAACGAGAAGTGGTACTTCAATAATGAACCTTTAAAAGTTGTCAGTTATTATAAGTATTTAGGAATATATTTTTCCAATTGACTGAAATGGACTTACTGTTGCAAAACATTACGAATGCAGTGTGAAAAGGCTCTGAACATGATAAAACATTGTATGTGTAAACTTGGAACTAGAGATATAAATCTTGGATTTAAGTTATTTGACTCTATGGTTGCTCCAATTCTTTATTATGGTGCAGAATTATGGGGAACAGAGAAAGTGAAAGACATTGAAACTGTTCAAAATAAATTTTGTAAATGGCTACTAGGAATGGGCCAAAAGACTAATAATCACATAGCAAGAGGTGAATGTGGCCGTCATGAACTATATATAAATTATGCGTGTAAACCTATTAAGTATTTTCTACACTTACAATGCATGGATGATAACAGACTTCCAAAACTATGCTATCGTATGATGTTTAAAATGAATGAACATGGACGTTTAAATTGGTGTTCTAAAGTGCAAAGACTATTATTTTCAAATGGATTTGGTGTTGTATGGGAAAGTC
Source organism: Mytilus galloprovincialis (assembly GCF_965363235.1). NCBI lineage: Eukaryota > Metazoa > Mollusca > Bivalvia > Mytilida > Mytilidae > Mytilus > Mytilus galloprovincialis. Next base: position 41,737,716 of record NC_134838.1, read on the forward strand.
AAAGTGTTGGAGATGCAAAATTGTTTTTACATTTATTTAAACAGAGACTTACAGACAGGGTTTCCCCTGGGTCAATTATTTTTTTCGCCACCTCTTTCGCCAAAACAATAAATTTTTCGCCACTTTATTATTTTTTTCGCCAAGCAACATATATTTATCGTTTAAAATTTACCTTTTTTTCTACCCCCCCCCCCCCCTTCCCTTAAATAAGATGATTTCGCCCCATTGTGTCGATGATTATTCTCTCAAACTTATTTTAGAGTCTACATTTTAATGAATAAACACTAAACGTTTACTTTAAAACAACAGATTTTTTTTTAATTTAAAAGGGGAAAATATTCATTGTATTTTAAACAACTTTTCTAAATGAGGGTGCCACTATACTTTTTATAATAAAGACGATATAAGTCTTGGAATATAACAAAATTAATGGACATGTTTTGATCATATACTATCAGTATTAGTATATGATCAAAACATGTCCATTAATTTTGTTATATTCCAGGACTTATATCTTCTTTATTATACACTACCAGTATAGTTCGTGGGGAAAGTGTCCTTAAAAGAAAAATACTGATGTGCCCTTTTGTACTAAGAAGTGTTTTTTACAACAAAACAAAAGCTTTTATCACATGAAATTGATTCCTCATTTCATGTGTATTCATTACATTGAAGGGTTACTCTCCTTCGAGGGGTTGTTCCCAAATTAACCTTTTGTATATATTTCTTCAGAACAACAGTTTTCTTCTCTAGATCATCGGTAAATGAAAAAGTTGGACGTACAACTATGCTTGAAACACGTGTGTCACTCAAACGACTTTAAAGTAGTTTCCCTAATCAATTACCTATATTTAAGTCAAAGGATAATTAAAGTTTTAAATCGGAGATTTTTCTTGCTTTTGAACATTTTTCGTCACAACAACAGCTTTCTTTTCTAAACTATCTTTAAAAGGAGAGGAGACGTCAAAAGTTTGCTTCAAACACGTGCGTCGCAAAGTGGTAAATATATTCTGTATGTGAATAGCGGAAGCCATTTAACTATATCATTTTGTCAAACAATTCAATCAACACCTTTATTAATTAGTCCTTTGTTGTCGATAGTTATAAAATGCAATCAGCTGATTATTGATTTTCTGTCCAAATCTTAATGAGGTCAAGGTGAATTCCGAGTATTGTCTGATCGGGTAAAATCCGAGAAACTTGAAAAAAGTAAATAAACAAGATTATTTTGTATATAGGAATTTTCGCCGTGACGTCACGAAATCACGTGACTTCCGACTGGTTGGCAAGAAAGTTGTTTACATTGTAAGGCCGATCATAATGAGATTAACGGTTAATTACGATGGTTGTGTCTTGTTGTGTAATCAACTGTACAACAAGATTTAATAATGGTGACCCTAAAAGCTTTTACCGAGTACCAAAAAAGCCTGACACACGCAGACAACTTTGGATTTCAGCTATTAAGCGAGAAGGCCCTGAAGGGAAGCCCTGGGTGCCTGCAGACCATGATAGAGTGTGCTATCGACATTTCATAACTGGTAAGCTATTTTTTCTTTTTCCATTGCCGTAAAAATATTTAATTTTCAATATGTCCTGAAATATTTTCCTTTTGAGTACATAAATGCCGTTGAAGCCGGTTATTTTGATGAAAAGGTGGGTGGGGGGAGGGGGTAGAAAGGGGCTTTGATAAAGAACTGATGATAAAGTAAACCAATTTAACATTTTCATCTGTCTCTGAATTTTTCATGGCTAGCTTTTGTGAGTAACAAGTGACACAGCCTAGAATACATACTATTTACTTAACATAGTCTCAATACACTTCCTTAGGTTGATTTTAAATGTCTCTTTTTTACACTTCATGCATATGTGTACTTTTTTCATTTTATAAAGTTTTATTCAATGAGTATTTTCATTTTGTTTGTAACGCATATGCCTACTTAGGGTTATAACTTGTGATTACATGTTTTATTCCATTTCAGGTCAAAAGAGCAATGATAAGACAAATCCTGACTATGTCCCATCCATCCATATGGGGGGATATGAGGGCACAACAACAAATGGACAGTTGCGTGCAGCCCGCTTTGAGAGATTTCAAAAGAGAGAGGCTGATAAAGATCAACAAGAGGCAGCATCAGTACTTCTGGACATATCAGAAAACCTTCCACCACCTACATGTATAGAGACAACAGAAGGTAATTTATTTATGATTTATATTTCATTTTTTAATAAATAATTTTTAAAATTGATAATTACCAATTAATCAATGTGAGAGAACATTCCTTTTATGAGCTTGTTGTGTACATAGTAAATCTCACTTATTTTGATTAATGCAATTATAAATTTGTTGAACTGTGTTAATAAGAAGACCTTTACCAATTCAAAGTATTCCAATTAAATTGTTACATCAATTTGTATTTTATGACACTCATTAGATTATACTTAATCATCACAGTGATTTGGGTATTGAAATGATTAAAATCTTGTTTTGTCTTATTTGCATAATTTAATTACAGTAAAGATGGTGAAATGTTTTGTTTTATTAGATATTAAATTGAGGCTGATGTATTGAAATTGTGATGTACATTTAAAATTGTTATGTTCTTGTATAGTGAAGTTTTCATACTGTCTTTTTTTCATTGTCATTTATTTGATTTGTTTAATTTTCAGATTTACATGGTCCATGCATCAAGAAAATAGCAGCCCTTCGTATTGAAAATGAACAACTTCATGAAGAGCTTGGCAGGTTACAAGCATCAAATATTACGCTAAGAAAAGAAGTTAATGACTCAAGGTTTGGTGACCAAGCAATATCCAGTGACCGTAAAACACTATTTTACACAGGTGTGCCAAATAAAGCCATTTTCATGTGGTTAGTTTCATTTGGCCTGACAATATTACCATCCAGCAAATTAATGTCTCCGTCAAATATTTTATTGTGTATTTTAATGAAGCTGAGACTGAACATTCAACACCAAGATATAGCTTATCGGTTCAAAGTGTCAGTCACTACTGTATCCGATATATTTAACAAAGGTATACCAAAACTTGCTGAAAAACTGTCATTTCTAGTGCAGTGGCCAGATAAAGACAATCTCATTAAGAACATGCCAATAGTATTTAAACTTTCATATCCAAGGTGCATCAGCATCATAGACTGTTTTGAAGTATTTATCCAAAGACCAGCAAATTTAACTGCAAGGGCACAAACCTGGTCGAATTATAAACATCACAACACCATCAAGTTTTTAGTGTCCATAACACCTACCGGTGCAATATCATTTGTGTCAAAAGCCTTTGGAGGTAGAACGTCAGACAAAGTTATAACTCAGCGTAGTGGTTTTTTGGATAAATTAGAGCATGGGGACCAAGTTCTAGCCGACCGAGGTTTTTTAATCGCAGAGGAGTTAGCCAGTCGCCATGCATCATTAATAATTCCTGCTTTCACAAAAGGTAAATCCCAACTTAGTGCAAAAGAAGTAGAACAGACAAGAAAAATTGCCCATGTGCGCATTCATGTGGAGAGGGCAATTGAACAGTTAAAAAACTTCAACATTTTAAGTAGTAATATGAGCATTTATTTGGTGCCTCATTCAGACAGTATTGTTACATTATGTTCAGCAGTGTGTAATTTACATCCTAAACTTGTGTCTTGATTTACTGATTGTACTTATATATTATATATACTTTATGTAAACATTTCAAACAGTTACTATTTCAATATTGATATGGAATATTAAACCTATAGTACAAATTTAGTATGAAATAAAAAAGAATTGGTTAAATAAAACAATAGTTTTGATATATTTACATTGAAAAAAGTTTACCCTTTTCAAGAAATGATACATGTGTACCATGTTGCCATTACACTAGAACTGTGCAATGTGAACTTTATTAAAAATGTACATGTATTATGATAAAATAAATGATGTTTATTTATTATTGGTCTTCATCTTTCTTGATGAGTTTTATCACAATAAATCGTGCAAGCAGTAATGAGACAATATGTGTTCAGAAAAAAACCCACAAAATACATTGGTTACAACCATTAGCATTAATCTTTACATAACAAAGTCAAAATAACACAATGTTCAGTACAAGTCTATTCACTGCAGCTCAAACAATACCACTTTCCCTTTGGCTTTCGTCGGATATTTACACACTTATAGTGGAACCACTGATACGGACACTCAGATTTGTCGCACTTGATCATTCTGCCGTATTCTGGTTCGGCACATAAACACCATGTCTCTTTTTAGTTGTTGTTTTCTTCTGGTGGTTGTGTTGTGGCTTGTTGTTGGTTTTCCAGCTGTCTGGTGACTAACTCTCTTATTACATACGTTTTCACAAAGAGTTCACATTTGCTTATTAAGGCATGACAAAAGTTTACATCAATGGGCACTCTAACTATCACCATACTGGGTGAAGGCTTACACTTAGTGTAGACAACAAAGTCACAAAATGTCAGTTGAAGGATGAACATCTGGAATTGAACCTGTGTGTAGTATCTGTGGTTGGTCTTCAGGTGTAGAGACTTGTCCAAACAAAAGTCTTTATCAGATGATGCAGCTTGCATAACAGTAATGTCCTTATGCTTGTATGGGCACTTAATCTCAATTAGTCCTTTACCACAACACTGACAGTTGGTAATGCCATCTGGACTGGCTCCCAAGAATGGGTGTTGATTGTTAATAGTAAAACCTGACAAATTACATTCAAAATCAATGTGTTGTGTGCTTTGGTTGGTGATATAGGCTTGTCTGCATTCTTCTTCATGGTCGACTCCCCACTTGACAGCAGCTTTTTTGGACAGGTCATATGATGAATACCCAACAATGCGCTTTACTAAAACGTCAGGTGATGTGGTGTCTTTGCGTGTCCAAACGTCATGGGCCTTAGATGCTGTAACACGCCCCATACGGTGTTGAAACCATAGTGGGCTAATGGCTTGGTTCCTTGTTGCGGCTTCTAAGTTTGTAGCTTGGTAGTCTGAACACAAGTAGTCAGAGAAAATGTCTTTGCAATGACTGTCAATGTTGATGTCTGAAATGTCAGGATCTTGTAGTGATTGCAATAGCTTAGGATACTTTTCTGTGTAAGTTGCTACTGGTTGACTCTCTACAATCTGTGAGGGTGCTGTCACTGATGTAAAGAATGCAGCATTTGGTACCAGAGCATATAGTTCATCAAGGACTTCAGGTTGTGGAAGAAAAGATGAGCCATCTGCTTGAATGGAGACAACTTCTTTGGTTCTTTTGCCTTTGATTTTGTCACAAATCTCTGTCACTGTAGCAGGTATCACCTGAAAGATTAAAATAAATGATAAGTATTTAAGATCAAATAGTTAAAAAAAGAGAAATATTTTTCCTTATTCACATCATACATTGTAACTGACTCAGCACTTTTGCAGAGTGCACGCACACTGTTTATAATCGTTAGGAAGATACATGTATGGTACGGAATGGAGGGCTGTATCCCATCACACCTTATTTTTTGTATACAACTTATTTTTATTCATAATGGCGGAATGCTTTTAAATATATAATCATGATTTCTAGTAAAAAAAAAGCATTGTTTTGATTCATTATTTCATTCATGTCAATCGATTAAATACAATATTGTAAAAATATAATCATGTACATGTATTAATAGTCTCATAACAAATCTTTGTTTTTATATCTAAATTGATACATTGTACATGTATATAAATATAATTCCTTTAATAGTGATTACACTTTATTAAAATATAATTAAATTACCTCTTTTCTAAATGTACTATTCCACTGGCATGCCTTGCTTGTCGAGCTTGACAGAGTTAGCCCCATCTTTACTCCCATTTCAATCTTGAAGAGAAGTGCACCAACATGGCTGCATACTTCACCCAACCTACAAAGCAAGAACAAATATAGATTATTCTGTATTTCAATAAACTTATATCTTTCAAATAACGCAGATATGTAAACATCATTCCCATAATTTGGCTGTAAACTGCCTATTTTGTTGTACATACCCTTAAAGGTTACATTGTACATGTTATAAAAATTGGAATAAAGTATTTTGCCTATATCATTCCTTTTTATTATACATTTCTTATTTGCTTTTAATTCCTTTATTCAAAGAATAATAATGCTATATGCCTTACAACATGAAATCTTTTTATGTTGACTTTCTATTAGTAATTCTATATTAATTAAGCATGCTTGTGCACAAACATATATATATATATTATATTTAATAAAAAAAAATACTATTAATCTAACTTACCCTGCCATGCATGTACAGTGTGCACAATACACTGCCGCACTGACTTTATCTAAGTAGACCCAGGGTTGATGTGGCTTTTCCCTGGCACGTTGAGATGGCGTCACTTTGGCTTTAATGGCAATAAAAGGTGAGTCATCAGATACTTGATGTGTAAGCACAACCTGCACATGTCCACTAACAACAAAACTGGAAAAAAATAAAAGGATATAAATAATTTTACATCAACAAAAAATAAAATATTGTTGCAAAATTATAATAATTTTGATAGGACTGCCTCCTCAAAGTAAGAACAACTTAAATTATTTTAAATCATTTTAAATGTGATTTTTTTTTTCAATAAAAGGTCAATGTACATTTTTTGACTTGATATATAAATGTACTTGTAATATGTGTATTGTAAATGAATGGAATAATTAAACCTATGATAAATTATAATGTTTGGAATAAATTTTATATTTTTTATCTTAATCACATTTAAGCTTAGTCTTATATAAGAAATATTCTCAAACCTCATTATTAAATTGATTAACTTGTATTTCATTCAAAGATTTACCTGTACAGGTAAGCAATATTGTAAATCACCATATATGGATATCACGTGGGGTAAACAATCTCATTTGAACTATGCAAATGTCTACCTGTGAACCATGAACTTTGAAGGGTAATTACAAATTTACATGTAAATATTGTCGGTAAAAGTCTTTTAAAATGATAAGTAAGAATATTAATGAGGAAACAATACTTACTTGTATGCCTCTAATGACTTGTAGGCCTTCATTGAGTCTTTTGTGTAGATGGAAGGTGTGTCAATCAAATACACATAAATATCACCGAAGGTCAAATCAGTCCAGGTGCATGGGTTTGTGCTCCATTTATCGGTTAAAACATAAGGATCTGGTAATGATTTTGTGCCGTAAGCGTATAAAAGTTTAGTCTGGTATCTCTGTTTAGCGTCTGGTGTTAAGGAGTTTACATAAGACGAGTATAATTGCTCAGGTGAGATAGAATTACTATTGTCTGCCATTACGATTTTTATGAATGGTTCTTGCCAACCAATTTCGTGCGCATGACAAAAAATGCGTCACTTCCTGTTTTGTCGAAAATTCCTATAATGTTTTTTTTATATTATGCATTTATATTTTTGAGGATGAGCGAGTCAGGTGAGTGGGTGTGTTCGTATGCTTTATTACATTGTACTTATTGTTTTGGGGAAGGTTAACTTTCTGGTTGTAAGACCCGTCACGGCCAGGCTGGGAGACTGGATAGACAAATGCTCACATTAAATCTGTACCGATACAGTGTGTTAAATGTCTTCCTTTTTACACCATAACCCATGGTGGTGCTCCTACTAAAGGAGGGAGATACGGAACATACATACATACAGATGGAGGAAAATAAATCGTTATATATATATATTTCTTTCGCCAAATTCTTTCGCAAATGACGAGTTTTTATCGCCACAATTATTATTTTTTCGCAAATTGGTCAGATTATATTGGCAACTCATCAAAGTGTGCTTTTTATTCAAAAGTTAAGGATTATATTTGTATAAATGAAAATATACAGAAACTGTCATATAATCTTAGATATGAAATTTTTTCAATTTTATGTTCAAACCATAAGCTAGCTATTGAACAAGGTAGACATGAAAACCAACCAAGGGAAAATAGGTTGTGTAAAATTTTTAATACAAATGAAATAGAAGATGAATTCCATTTTGTACTAGTTTGTCCAATTTTGGCTGATATAAGGAGAAATTTTTTTTTACCATTATGGTGTCAAAGTAATTGTAACAGAGACACTTTAACTAGTCTTTTTAGAACAGAAAATTTAATTACTTTGAAAAATCTGGCTGTATTTTTTAAAAAAGCTAAATGCTGTAGAGAAGAAGTCTTGTCACTATGACTTGATCAAATGAATATACTAAATAAATAAATTTATTACAAATACGAGTTTATAAAACTTTTTGAAAATTAATAGATATATATATATATATATATATGTTGGTAATATTTGTGTGTTGTATTGTTTAATATATGTTATTATTGAACTGTAGTTGATATTAAAATGTGAATTTATAAATGTACCGTGGGCTGGAGGCCTGTTTTTGTACAATAAACTTGATTTGATTTGATTGATTTTATTTGATTGAACAATTTCAGTGAAAATAATTTTTACCTTCATGTTTTATTTGATAGTGCAACATACGATTATGGTTATAAAAATAATAAAGATGTCCTTATATTAGTACCAGTGAAAAGTTTGAAACATTACTTTTTTTAATTTTTCAAAATCATGCTTGGTAAGTTTACTAGTTCTTGGCTGGTGTACACTAGTAATACATAATCTCCCTTATTTTTTTTATTTTTTTAAATTTTCTCAAAGAGAAAAACATAAGTGAATCGGGAAACAATTACTTTTCTAAACTTTCATTGGCGGTTTACAAAACTAATGTGCTTTCTTACTTGCAATCCTTCTGTCACTGTAGTTTTTTATGCCCCACCTACGATAGTAGAGGGGCATTATGTTTTCTGGTCTGTGGCACCGTTCGTTCGTTCGTTCGTCCGTTCGTTCGTTCGTTCGTTCGTCCGTCCATTCGTTCGTTCGTCCCGCTTCAGGTTAAAGTTTTTGGTCACGGTAGTTTTTGATGAAGCTGAAGTCCAATCAACTTGACACTTGTTGCTTATGATATGATATTTCTAATTTTAAAGCCAAATTAGACTCTTGACCCTTACCTAACGGTCCACTGAATGTTGAAAATGAAAGTGGGAATTTCAGGTTAAAATTTTTGGTCAAGGTAGTTTTTGATGAAGCTGAAGTCCAATCAACCTGAAACTTAGTACACTTGTTGCTTATGATATGATCTTTCTCATTTTAATGCCAAATTAGGCTTTTGACCCCAATTTCACGGTCCACTCAAAATAGAAAATGAAAGTGGGAGTTTCAGGTTAAAGTTTTTGGTCAAGGTAGTTTTTGATAAAATTGAAGTCCAATCAACTTGAAACTTAGTACACATGTTTCCTATAGTATAAACTTTTTTTTAATTTGAATGCCAAATTAGATTTTTACCCAATTTCCCGGTCCATGGAACATGGAAAATGATAGTGCGATTGGGGCATCCGTGTACTCTGGACATATTATTGTTTCTCTTCAAATTGAAATTTCTTTTTTAGGCCATACCAATTTAATTTCTTGTTCTACGGATTTTTGGACTCCAAAATTTGGGGCGAGCGAGCGATTTGAAAATTTTAATAAAAAAATATTTAATTTGCAAATTTTTGAGGCGAAGCTTGAAAAGTAAAGGCGAGCGATTATAATTTTTTTTTGTAAACATAAAATAGTAGGTTTTGACAATATTAAAACTTGATTTATCACTTGTACTTTGACATTTCTTTAATTTCTGAAGTATTTTTTCCCTGTTCACCAAGAAATAATTAAATCTGGTCTATGTACATGTATGTGTGACTGACAATGAGACAATTCTCCATCCAAGTCATAATCAGTTTGGGGGCAACCCCTTAATGTTATAAATATCCCTTTTACATGTTTTATGAGGGATCAATATAAGTTATAATATATTTGTTTGTACAAAAGGGCTCATATTTTCTCAAAGAACTATATATCTATCTGGTATTAAATGGTCAAAACATGTCCAAGAATTTTTGTAATATTCCTGGACTTTAACCATGTTAACACATTTACTTTAACAGTTTAATATTATTCAAAATAAGTGGACCCCTCTTTTAGAAAAAAATGTTTAAAATATGATGTAACTCTCCTCTTTTTTAGTTCAAAATTCTAAGTTTTCAAAGGTGTTGTATAGAAGAACTATACAAATCCTTGGTATTTCTATTTTCTTTTCTACATCAGTAAAATGACCCCTTGTCTGAGGGAGTGTTGTTCTCAACCTGATAATAACAAACACAGGTCAAAGTACGGCCTTTTACACAGGGCTTTGATACAGACCAAACAGCAAGCTATAAAGGACCCCAAAATTATTAGCGTACACAATTCGAACAGGAAAACCTACGATCTAAGTTATATATCCAAACGGGAAAATACCAATGAACAACATCAACAAACGATAACTGCTGAGCGACAGGCCCTTAAATCAATCAGGACAGGTGCATAAACATGCAGCGGCTATGGATAGTTTTGTTTCGCCAGCATACAATATAATTGCAGTTGAAGGCAAATCCTTCAGAAGTTCTTTGTACTTTATTCTAACAACGAACATTTTTTGATAGGGAATATAAGTAAGGGGGAAAGAAACCAATTTTTTGTTCTTTACAGGTATTTTCGCTGTTATAAATTTATATCGGAGCACTCCCACTTTGGATAAATAGGTTTCATGCTGAAACAAATATTCTCACAGATATTTACACAGTGTGGTGGGGTGCTTTTATGTTTAAAATCGTTATATACAGGTTAGACTGATTTTAAAAACAAATAAACAAATGTTGATATCTTTTTATAATATTTACATAATTTAAAACAAAACGGTGCGGGAAATGGACATGATTACATTTCCGGATGCGGGAAGCGGGAATATAAAAAAAAATCTGTTTTGAAAAAAATAGGTGCGGGCGGGTCCGTTGAACAAGGAATCAAATTGGTGTGGCCTTAGAGGAGGACTTTTTTTTCTTCTTGTCATTATTGGGCTTAACATTCAAGGAATCTTTACTAGTGTCAGTTTCATCTTTTTGAAGGTCCTCACATCCTCTGATATTTAATTGTGCAGATATTTCCTTCTACAAACAATATTTGATTTTTGCACTATTCATTATACTTATTTGCGTAATATACACATGATGTAGCACTTGGTTAATACAAAAGTAGGATTGCAACGATAAAATGTCTGTGTCAAAATATACCTTCCCTATTATAACTGTTTGTAAAATAATAATTTGATGAAATTTAATGTCAGAATGTTTTTTTACTTTTGAACATTTTCGTCATAAGCACAGTTTTTCTTTTCAGTCCATCGTTTAAAGAAAAAGAGGAAACGTATCATATGCTTCAAACAATTATTTCTATCAAAATCATTATGGTGAAAACATCCTTTAAGTGACAACCGACGCCAAATAACCACACCAATTTAATAAACAATGCAATCAACACATTTATTAATTATAATCCATTATTGCCAAAAGCTATGAAATGCAATCAGCTGATTATTGATTTCTATCAAAATCTTAACGAGTTCAAGGTGATTTATGAGTATTGTTTGATCAGGGAAAAGTCTGAGAGACCCGAATAAAGTAAACAAGATGGACGAAGTCGAACCGTTATATTTTTTTCGCCATAATTTTTATTTGTTCGCCGTGCGCCAGAGAAAACCCTGGTCATATACACCCTAACGTTTATTCGTATTCATGCATTAATGGCTTTCAAATGTTTTTGTCTGAGCGTTCATGATGAGGGGTATTACAGAAAAGCCATTAGGACACACGGCATATATCCAGTGTTTATTTGGTAAACGGACAGAAAGTCACAGGACAAAAAGTCACAGGACATAAAGTCACAAATTTGATAGGACAAAAAGTCACAGGACAAAAAGTCACAAATAATTTTTTAACAATTGTTTGAATATATAAGAAAAATATCTTAAAATATTTACTTTGTAATACATATATTCATATTAAAGTAAATGATATTTATCATTTTACTTTAAAAGTGAAGATTTATTTAATTTTAATCCTGCAAAGGACATATTTCTTGGCACCATGAAGCCATTTAAGTGCCAATCTACTTTGACATTTTGTTTTCTTAACAATTATTTGATCATCTTTGATATTTTTTTGATAAATTTTGCTTACAAAGTTGGTTAATATACAATACTTCAAGAAAAATACAAAAATGTTTTTGTAAAAATAAGCATTTTTTATTGAAAGAAAATAATCAGAAAAAATGAGTTGTGACTTTTTGTCCTGTGACTTTTTGTCCGTGACTTTTTGTCTGTGACTTTTTGTCCTGTGACTTTCTGTCCTACATTCGTTTATTTTATTCATTGATCAAAACAAAATTATTTGGTTGGGTGTTCATAACAGTTTCAGTGCAACTAATTGTCACATTTATGTTAATATCAAATAGCAAATCATTCACTTGTTGCAAAAGTCTTGTAGTCAGGTTAAATTTTGAATCAGAATTTTAAGAACTGTCCTTAAAACACTTTGAAACATATTTCGCTTATTAAAAATCAGGCGTGATAATTTCCTGGTTAGTGAATTTACTGATGTTTACTAGTGAACCAAAATTTAGATTAGTTTTGCTCACAAGTTTTCTCAGACAAAAAACGTAAGATAAACGGGTAAAACGACAATATAAGCTTCTATCGGCGGTTTCGATGACTAATGTGCTTTCTGAAATAGATTTAACATTTAATACGCTACTTTTACGTACCTGTGAACTTCCTGTCCCTGTTTCTTTATTCTCTTCTACTTTGCCTTTCTTTATTATATGATCACTATTTTCATTCTTCTCAGCTGTATCATTGTGAGGTTTAACATTAAAGGAATATTTACTAGCTTCTTTTTTCTCTCCTTGAAAATCCTTGTATCCTCTCTCGTTTAGATGTTCAGATATTTCCTTAAAATTAATTAATTTGTCACGACTTATTATAATAGCTTGCGTAAAATACATATGATGTCGATAAATGCCTTTGTCAAAATATCTGTCCTAATATAACTTTTGGTAAATAACTTTCATATTTGCTACTAAAATGAACATATGTTATATTTCAAATGTGAAAAAAAAACTCTTTTCAAAAATGAAATATTATGTTTTATCAATTTCAAAAATATAACTAAGCAAATATGCAGTTTCGTTCTTTTTAAGAACATTACAAGCTTTTGAAAAAGGAATTAAAATTTAGAACTGAATGTTGGAAACTATACAGAGTTCCATGTTCAGTGAATGTTCAAGTTTTAGAGACAAAACAGAGTGCAAGCGTATCAACTTATGTTTTGTATAGGTTTTATTAAATCAGGGTAAAATGCAGAATATCCAATATTATGATACTTTTATTTATAAATATATCAGCTGATATAATTTGCACCCGTTCGTTTTTTTAGGTCATTTGTGAAGTCAAAATTATATAATGTCATCATCGTGTTGCAATTGGAAAATTGGACATCGGCTAACGCCTAACAAAAACATGTTAACCTAGTTTATTACTATCATTTACGAATACATATTGTGGCAAACTATATTTTTATGGTAAAGCGTTATCTCGTATTTAGATATATTAAACGATCCGAAAAGGACAAGATATTTTCTTTTTTTTTTGCAGTTTTGCATCATATACCAGTGGTATGAATCTTCATTGTAAATATACGAGACAAATAAAGGCAACAGTAGTATACCGCTGTTCAGAACTCGTAAATCTATGGACAAAAAACAAAATTGGGGTAACAAACTAAAACTGAGGGAAACGCATTAAATATAAGAGGAGAACAACGACACAACATTAAAATGTAACATACACAGAAACGGACCTTATATTCTATGAAAATCTGAAAATCATTTGTTTCCTTTGTAAAACTTTATTTATTTTCTATTTCAAGAAGCCAATTCGTGGCCATATTATTCCATCCAAAACACAGATCGTACTAACAAATGTAAGACTTTGAACACTGAGACAAAAATCAAAAAAATAAACAGTCAAAAGACATCTAGAGTTTAAGATAAGTCTTCCAAATAGATATATATTTATCTACGCATTTTCTTTCTTGCTCTGTTGTAGGGCATACAGTAATGCAATATTGGGAACGATCTTACCTTTTCTACGCGTTTCTCAGATACAAAATCTGAACTATTTTCATCTAGATCTGTAACGGAAATGAAAACTTTTACTCAAAACATACAATGTCTACATGATTTGAAAGCTGGTGAAGAATTGTCTCATTCGCAATCGGGCAAATACTCCGTATTGTATATTTTATATCCTTGAAAGTATGGAACAGCAAATTATTTATGAAAAACAGACGATTTAAATTATTTAAAAAGACATGTTAAACAATAAAATATAGATACGATGTCGTATATCTTTTAATTATTCTATTTCCAAGGATCGATCTAGTAAACGGAAATGAAGATGACAAACTGTTGCCACGAAGAAGGGAGAAAAATGACTGACGACTTTTGTCATCACGTTGTTGAAAGAAATATTTCGGAAAATAAATTTCATTAAATATTTATATAATTATTTGGATGGTACAATAACATATAATATTACCTGTTCGGTAGAAAACTTGAATGTGTGCGTTGTAAAATTATGTAAACATTTTCATTATTGTAGATTTGTCAACATAAAACAGCACAATAATAATACATAATAAAGCTTGAGACCAACAGTTTGGAATGGAAATCATATATATTATGTTGGAGAATTTACAACAAAAAGGTCTAAAGACGAACAGCCAAATCCATCATATTCTAAAATTTACCAACGGAGTTGAGATAAAAAATAGAATCATTTTCAAAACAGTGTGGCTGTGGCCATTGACTGACGACCTAAATTATCCCATTGACTGGGACAGATTAGGTGAACGTTTGTCTGTAACAACAACATTTGAACTCCGGTTGATAATTTCTCAATGTCAATCATACAACATTACTTATGTGTATTCCAATAATAAATACCCGGCCACGTCAACTTGTATTTGTAGTATTTGTATTTTTATCCATCTGTTATGCCTTTTTCAACTGATTTTTATAGTTCGTTCTTATGTTTTACTGTTACACCGCTGTCCCAGGTGAGGAGAGGTGGGGGGGGGGGGGGGTTGGGATCCTGCTAACATGTTTAACCCCGCAACATTCTCTATGTATGTGCCTGTCCCAAGTCAGAAGCCTGTAATTCAGTGGTTGTCGTTTGTTTATGTGTTACATACATTTGTTTTTCGTTCATTTTTTGTACATAAATTAGGCCGTTAGTTTTCTCGTTTGAATTGTTTTACATTGTCATTTCGGGGCATTTTATAGCTGACTATGCGGTATGGGCTTCGCTCATTGTCGAAGGCCGTATGGTGACCTATAGTTGTTAATGTTCGTGTCATTTTGGTCTCTTGTGGATAGTTGTCTCATTGGCAATCATCTTCTTTTTATATATACAGTCTATTAAACATTTATCAATACCTTTACCACAAATTAGCACTTATTTTGGAGAAAATGCATTAATTAATATTTTTATTTCTATATTATGGAGCCCAATGGGCGTACTAGTTTCAGACGCTAGACACAGTGCAGAAGAAATTTCTATGATGTCACTGAAGCATTTGCTAAAATCCAACTTAATTAAGATTTGATATGTACATGCCGTCATAGTTTATTACTTTCAATTCATAATTTAAAAGACATTAAGGTGGCTCGTGAGTCTTCCTCC
This sequence comes from Mytilus galloprovincialis, assembly GCF_965363235.1. NCBI lineage: Eukaryota > Metazoa > Mollusca > Bivalvia > Mytilida > Mytilidae > Mytilus > Mytilus galloprovincialis. The sequence goes on from NC_134838.1 coordinate 41,753,359, forward strand.
ATCTTGGATATTGAAGTAGCAGATAACGTTGGTCTAAATCTTTGATAAAATGTGCAAATTTGGAGAGTAGTATGTAATTTATGGGTAAGACTTTTGGTGTTAATATAGAACATTGTGTGTTTTATCATAATTTTGGCTGTAATTTCTTAAAAAACATCTCATTTGTGTTTGATTAATTTTGTTTCAACTTTGCCAAAAAAGGGGAGATAACTCAGATAAAGGAATTTATATAATAGAATGTGTTGTGAATTTACTTATTATAATATGTAGCAAGAAAACAAGTTCGGTGACCACATTCTTTCTTTTTCTTATCTGAAAGCATGTTATAAGAGCTATCTTCTCACATTATATCTTAAAATTCTGTCCGATAGTTTTCTTTTTATCACACAAAATTTGATTTTCCATGCATAATCTATACAAAATATGAGAATTTTGTACAACCTGTAGTCTCACTGGGGTAAAGCTGATGACCGTAACTGCATTCACGGTCATCCCAAGATGTCGGATTAAAAAATTAGGTCAGTATTTGTATTGTCTGTTAAAGTGTTTCTATATCAATTTATTTACAAATCATACATTTCAACGATGTAAATTTATAAAAGATTCACACGGAAGTCACGAAATACTACCTAGAAATGTGCATGAAACAGGAATTTCGATTTGAAAAAATCGCTCAGATGACCGTAAATCACAATCGAGATGACCGTAACAGAATCAGCGATTCATCACAAGACTGACCGTAATTGGTTTTAAGATGACCGTAAAATGTAAATGATGACCGTAACTTTAAAAGGATGACCGTCATTTCTAAGAAATATCCGTATTTATATAACTACCTTTTTGTATCCAATGAAGTTAATCGTGTTGGTAAAAACGTAGTAATATGAGAGTATTATCCTATAAGTAGAAGAAACTAAGACGAGCTTAATTCAAATACATAGTTCAACATAATATGTATCTTTTTTACAGTAGAGGGTTGAATTTTTTAAAATTAATTTGCAACAAGACATGCACATGAACAAGTGGGGAAACCATGCAACAAAAGTGCGATAAAATGACAATGAAAAAAATGCGGTGCACAGCCTCCAACTACAAGACAAAAGATTTTTTTTTATTTCTGGGATTCCTGACGTATAATTAATACACATGTTTAAAAATGCCAATGCATGTACACCCATTGATATTATATCGTCTTCCATTTTGTCGTGCAAATAAAATAACAGAAAATATTTTGAAAATATCATACGACTAAACTAGTGATGGTGAGCTCCAGCAAAGTAAATTCTTAAAATAGTCTTGTACGAATAGCGTATCACAAGGGGGAACGTTGTCAATTTGTATATATACAGAAATGTTATTCATACAGTCAGGATTCTACTTCGTCAAAATTATCTCCCTATTACGTCAGGAAGTTCATTTTCACAATCGTAGAAATGGGAGCCTTTGTAGGGATGACGCGCTGCCAATTTTGCTCTTGAAACCCGATAAATTTATCCACCTAGCACCATTATGATCCTTATTTTAAGAATTGAATGCTACTTTTTGTAAATTTATTGGGGTGTACAACCCTAAAAAGTTACAAAAAGAAGCATTCAATACTTATAATTACATTTTTTAAGCTAGGATCATGAAAACACGATTTTTATCCAGTTTTATTTGATTCACCCATGCACTTTATTGTGGGACCTCGTGTCATCATGCATGATAAATGTTATTGTCTCGTGCAATTGTTTACGGAATAACATGTGATGTGCAGTTAGCCATTCAGAATAACGTATTATAATGAAACGTACATCTAATGTAATTATACTAGTATGTCAGTTGTATTTTAAAAGACAAATGTGACTACTAGCTAATGAGCATCAGTTAATGATCTTGTCTGCATTGATTCAACTTAAAACTATTGTCTAATCGGATGTCAGGTGGAATTTTCGAAAATTCTTAAACATTTAAAAAAAATCTTCAATATTAAATATTTCGTGGAAGGGCAGACTTAAAAATTTTCAGTGGTTGAATATTATAAACCCTAGTTATCACACACAAAAATAAACATTTTTTTCGAAGATATGCATTTTCATCATCCAAATTAAAAGACTGTCGTCAAGTACTTTTAAAAAAACATAGCTATTCGAACACATCTACTCTGTTTTTGTGATTCATTAGATAGGTATTTCACTTGACCCATATATTTCATCTTTTCGTACTGTCATATTTTTACGTTATAAAGTCAACCTGTAGCTTTGATATATAAAAATTATAGCATCTGAAGCGAGATGCTATATCAAATATTCTTGCTTTGTAAGTTTTAAAGACAAAATATACACCTCAAACACGCCCTAACATAAAAAGGTGTACTCGATTTTCTCTTTTCGATACAATCGTTACCTATTTTTGTGATTTTTTTCTTGATTCACATAATGGAAGGGCAGACACGAACATTTCTGAACTAATAGATTGATATGTTCTCCGTCCGTGGTAAAAAAAAATAAACAGCTGCACCATGAGCGCATGATACGCCCGACGACTTGTGTGGAAGTGTTATGCAATAATCATAAATAGTTTCTGAGAAAGTTTTAAGCAATTACCATTTATTGCTTTTGAGACATTGTGGGACATGTGAAACCCCCCCTCCCCCACCCTGTTTTTTTTTTACAAATATCACTAAAATAACATTTTGAATCAAACCAAAAAGTATACAGATCTTTAGATTAATCTAACAAAGAAGTGTGTACAGTTTCAAGCAATAATCATAAATTGTTTTTGAGATACGGCGCGACATGTAAAAAAAAACCTCCCCTTTTTTACAACATACTCAATAACTCAAAAATAAAATTTTGAGTCATCACCAAAAAGTATACAGATCTTAAGATTAATATAACAAAGAAGTGTGTAAAGTTTTAAGCAATAATCATAAATTGTTTTTTTGAGATACGGCACGACATGTAAAAACCCCCTCCCCCTTTTTTACAAAATACTCAATAACTCAAAAATGAAATTTTGAATCATCACCAAAAAGTATACAGATCTTAAGATTAATATAACAAAGAAGTGTGTAAAGTTTTAAGCAATAATCATAAATCGTTTTTGAGATACCGTGCGACATGTAAAAAACTCTCCCCTTTTCTACAAAATACTCAATAACTCAAAAATGAAATTTTGAATCATCACCAAAAAGTATACAGATATTAAGATTAATATAACTAAGAAGTGTATAAAGTTTTAAGCAATAATCAAGAATCGTTTTTGAGATACGGTGCGACATGTGAAAAAAAAACACACCCCTGTTTTAGTTACAAAGTGCCGTAACTCAAAAAGTTTAAATCTTATTTTCACCAAAAAGTATACAGATCATTTGACCATCATAAAAAACAACTATATTAAGTTTCATGAAATTTAGATAAGTCGTTCTCAAGTTACGGTGCGACATGTTTACGCCGGACAGACAGACGGACGGACAGACAGACGGACAGACGGACGGACAGACAGACGGACAGACGGACGGACAGACAGACGGACGGACGGACACCGGACATTTGTATACCATAATACGTCCCGTCAAAATTTTGACGGGCGTATAAAAATCGGAGGTTATGCATTTTCTACATCCAACTTATAGTACCCATGTCGTCGACTTGATATCTTATTGTTCTACATTACTATGTAATAGATAAATTGAAAACGTATGCAAATGGTGTTTATAGAATTAAACACTTCGTAATTGAGAAGAAAATTGTCGTTTTATTTGTTTCTAATAACTTTTATAAATTGTAACTATAGTAAGGCAGCAACCATTTGATTTTCTGGGGGGGGGGGGGGGGCTATGGATTTTTTTGGAAAAAAAAGTTTGTTTCCAGTTTTTGGAGAAAAAAATAATTTGTTTTTGACCCTGAGAAAAAAAAATTGTTTGTTTCACCCTCAGCTGCCACTATATGTAATGCTATAATTGAAAATCAAATGGTTGCTGCCTAAACATTACAGTAAACATTTATCGCCTTCTCTAACAAAGAGATACGATTCTTTTGTTATATTTCAACTGGGTTTCCGCCTGCATATATCAAGACAAATTAAGATTTTGATCTGCTTCCTCTGGAACCGTACACATGGGCTCGTTTACCGAATATTCATATGTATTTTTAATGTTTTTTATGCTCCATTTATGAACATTATGTTTTTCTGGTCTGTGCATGCGTTCGTCCGATCGTCTGTTCGTTTGTCCGTTTGTCCAGCTTCAGGTTAAATCAAATACACATTTTCCCTATAGTATGATCTTTTTAATTCTAATGCCAAATTACAGTTTTATCCCATTTTCACGGTCCACTAAACATAGAAAATGATATTGTAGATTAGACATCCGTGTACTAGGGACACATTCATGTTTCTTCAAATTTTCGTCGTATCGCTGTCAATTTGTATTAAAATTTTAACATCGTTAGTAATAAAAAAAAAATCATTGTTTACGAGCGAGAAATATGCAATTTACTATCATTGCCATGAACCTAAAATACGGCCAATAGTTTCAAAAAAGAAATTTATGAAACATATTTATATCCGCTAACCGAGCCCCTATTGAGATCGACTAACTCAACAAAAAGCTTTGAATACAAGTACGGATATCTCTTAGAATTGACGGTCGTCCTTTATAAATTACAGTCAGCCTTTACAAATTACGGTCATCCTTTACAAGTTACGGTAATCTTTTTACCAATCACGGTCATTCTTGTTATATGTTACGGTCATCTTGAAAATGTTTTGATTATGATTTACGGTCATCTTAACGATTTTTTCAAATCGAATTTCCCATTTCATGCACATTTTTCGGTAGTAATTTGTGATTTCCGAGTAACTCTTTTATAAATTTACATCGTTTCAATGTATGATTTGTAAAGAAAATGATATAGAAACACTTTAACAGACAATACAGAAACTGACCTAATTTTTCATCCGACATCTTGGGATGACCGTGAATGCAGTTATGGTCATCAGCTTTACCCCAGTGAGTCTGAAAAAAGTCCGGTGACCCATACTTTTTATTATATTTTTGAAAAAAGCATGATAAAAATTTGACAAATTATTAAAAAATTCTATCAATTTTAATTAATTGGGGCAGCCAACTTAATAACAGAACAGTCACTATGATAAACTAAATAACACATAGCTGAGAGTGTGATAGAGCAGGTTGTTTCCCCTGGAAAAACTGTTTTTGTTTCTCTTGGCAAAACAAAATGTCAATCTTGACTTCGCCTCAATTGTCAATGTTATTTTCTCGGAATGACAATCTGCCCAATCACTCTCTCAGCTATGTGTTATTTATGAAGTGTTGTAATTATAATTCCCTTGATTTTTAAGTAAAACTACCCACCATGTTCTAAACAAGAAATCGTATCCAGCTTAAAGAATGTTGTCCCATTTATTACGACATTAGCTTGATATGTCCCTGGACTGATTATTGAGCATTTGGCTTTAAAGCAACCATTAGCACCAGACACATAGAACGGAAATGTTAACTCCTGGCCTGTGTTTTCGTCCAAAAAGATTATCTCCATGCAAATGTTTTGATCCTTCACCTGCCTACCATGACTGTCTTTCAGGCTAACTTCAAATATACCATCTGTTTTTGCGTACATGATTTTCGGATTTTTTATTTCAGATGTGTGTGGATCTACTGTTGATGTCAGAAGTATTCCTAAACGTTTAATTATATTTTCTGACTGTTCTCTGTCGTCGATGAATTTCATGTTTGCAATATGCGTAGGTTGCCTGTCAAATTCTGTTTCTTTGATTTCGTCCAACTGTTTGTCGACCGAAGATACCGATGCCAAAAAGGCAGGTGCATTCTTTGACAATGAAGCTTGCTGTAAAAAGACTTTTGATGTTAATATTTTATTCTGAAAACTGTCGAGTTCCTCTTCTTGTAAAGTAAGAGCTTTCATCTTTATCTCTATCTCGGTGCCTAATTTTTGCGTTAACACATTTTGTCTTGATTTAAGTAGTTCATGACAGTGGATGAAAAATTCGTTCAATTTGTGTTGTTCTGTTTCTTTTTGACGTTTTATGGCTGACATCTCGTCTTTGATTCTTTTTCTCACTTCATTTATTCCATGCCCTAATTCCTCAGTTTCTTTATATTTATCAAATATTCTTTCCATTTCCAATTCAAAAACATCTTGAACATCCTTCGCTTGATGGTCTCCTGAATCAGAATGATCTATAGCGAAGCACATATTACACACGGGTCTTTTGCAACCGTTCCCTGTGCAAAATATTTCAAGTGGTCTGTTTTCATGGCCATCCTTGGTACAAAATACCTCATGAGAAAATTCAGAAATATCACTTCTCTCCGACAGATTACGAGTAATATGATTTTTGAATTTATTGCTTTTGTTATGAAATTTAATGCAAGTTTCGCATATAAAGTTTTCGCAGTCTTTACATCTATATGTGGCAGTTTTTGACTCGTCGCAGAAGTCGCATATACTACTTTTGTTTTTATCAAAAGTGTCTACAAATTCTATTCGATCTCTTATGGTGAAGTCGATTGGAAAGTCATCCTTCAATGATTCAAATGAATCTTGAATGTTTACTGATTTTTGGCACACCGTGCATTTGATAGAATTCGATTCAAAATTTTTCATCAAACAATCAGTACAGATTGTATGCAAACACGGTAAAATCCTTGGTTGATATGAGCTTTGATCATACCGTTTTTTACACTGTGTACAATTTAACAATTCCACGCATATATTTTCACATTCCTCCAAATTCGCTGTTGCCATTGTGCAAAATGCTAAATGAAACAAATAACAATTGAATAAAAACTTTTACATCAAAATACGAATGGAAATGGGTAATATGTCAACCCGGCCAAAGAGAAGAAAACAATAAAAGGCAACCAATTGGTTTTCAACACAGCGAGAAAATATCGATGTCAACTAAACTATAATTTTGTACAGGTTATAACATGTACAAACATATTGTAAATGTCATAATTTGTACAATGCAAAAATACAAGTTATAACATATACGAAAGTACCTCGTACATGCTATAACATGTACAAAATATTGCTTGGAAACGGTTTCAACCTTTACAAAATTTGAAAATGAATTTTAATAAAGCAGAATATACATGCACGTTTGAAATCAATTAAATAATAAAGAACAGGTTGTGTGGATGACGTGGTCTACCATGAACCTTTTTTGTATGCTTCCTCTGCAGCTGTTTTTCGGTTAAATAGAGGGAAAATACTGAACTTGGTATAGTGGTCTCGGTAATGTAACACCCAATTATAGCCACTAACAGCTGGGACGGATTGATAATCAATAAGTGCAACTTGTCCTCTAGTACTAAAATCAGACGATCTGACTGGTTTGATAACTGGTTTTGAAAGGCTCCGATTTTTTTTCTTCAGAGCACAGTGATCACAAAGATTGAAAAAACAAATTCTTGCTTCGCGGCTTATGTTGGCCTATTGCGTTTTCAGGTCATTGTATGTTTTATGCAGTCCCCCATGGCCTACAGCAGTGTGGCTCTCCTTGGTGATAACAGACATTTTCTAAATGGCTACAAATTAGATAATTGGTTTGACTAAAAATCTAAAGAACAATGCCTTAAAAATACCCCCCCCCCCTTCTTTTTTAAACATGCAAAATTGAAAACAACGTCTCCTATGCATATTTTATAAAGCCAAAGAGAAAATGGTTTTCAATGGACCAAGCTTAATTATAAATAACTTTGGTATTATTGAATCTGCTCTTCAACATTTTTGGCCTTAAGCATAACAGATGAGTATGAATATCTTACGCAGCATTTTTTTTATAATTAGTTAGATCATTGCATGAGTCGAACGTCATTTTGATGTACTAAGCAATGTGACTGTGAAATTGGTCAAAATGCAAACATTTTAAAAATATCTCAGAAATTTACCTTTTCTTAAGAATCTGGAAATTTGAAAAGGTACTATTGACAGACTAGCTGTATCAACATTGCACTCACTATCTAATGTTTTTCTTTTGATTATTGTTTTTAGGGTTCAAGCTGTCAATATCTCATACTGCTTCAGAAGGGGTTCTTTAAGGCTCAACTAGTATGAATGTATACTTTCCCTAGAGCCTTTTAAGTGAAAACTCACAATGTTCAATTCATCATGGTAGAATACGTCTGAATAATATTTATTGAATACATGTGTATTTTGAAAGCCTTTAAGGTTGTAAGTATTTCAAAAACTATTTATCTGGTCATTAACTGTATTGTACAGGACAAAACACACTAACATGAATGGACAATAAAAAAAATTATGAAAATATTATTGAGGTTAATGGCATGGGTTGCATATAATTATAGAAACATAATTTCATTTTCAAATTTTGTTTGAGTTTAAACCATTTTTAAGCAATTTGTTGTACATGCTATAACATGTACGCGGTACTTTTGTACATGTTATAACTTGTATTTTTGCATTGAACAAATTATCACATGTACACAATTTTTGTAAAAGATTATGTCTTCGTCATAAGAAAAGAATCAAGCACAATTCCTCCTGTTATGGATTTTTCCATCATTATATATATAAGAAGAACATAACTCGTATCATGGCAACAACTGGTTTTGAAATGAATGTTTTTATTTCCGATGCAAAGACCCTATGAATGAATCAATAGCAATTCCAAAATCTGTCTTCAATGACCTGTTAACAGCATCGTAACTATATTACTTCTGAATAAGTCTGTTTAAAGGTTTTGTTAGCTATTAAGGTGAATTACAACATGTTTGTGTTATAAACGAATATTACCATTAAAGATTGAATGTGAAATATCTTAACGTATAAGATGTCTGTATGTTTATTCATTATTACGAAAGAAGTCCTTGTGCCGATGACAAATTTGAGTAAATGATTTCATTAGTTTTTGATTTCGAAATCCCTGATGTAATAAAATTTTAGTAATTTAATGATGTCTTACTTCAAAATAAAATACGTTGTTACATACACGAGCGAATCAAACAAGTTGAGATATATAAATGTACATACGAATGTCGTCATTATTGAGACCTAATATATCCATCAAATATCCAAAACGTTATTAAATTTTAGTATAAAATGTTGTTTTGATTGATCTTTGCTAATAATAGCAATAAATTGTCACTCTATACAATACGGAAAGAAGTCCGCAATATGTTGTCATTAGTTAGTCTCCAATTGACATATTTCTTTTGTGTGTTGTTAATAAAAAATGAACTTAAAGAGTTTCAAAATATAAATTCGCATTCTGACTATTTAAATGCCCAATAAATTAGGAGTGTGTTTTTTTTTTTCTTAATAAGATTATTAGACAAAGTGATATACAGTGTAGACATATCAATGATCAAAACTTTGAACAGATTCGAAATCAATAATATAAGCATGCAATTGATCTTTAAGTACTTTAAACGAATTTTGAACACATCAAAAGGAATAAGTTCACTATTTTGAAAGGCCTTATATGAACAATTTACTACCAGTTTATTAAATGTACCAAGTGTACTAGTAAGTGAAATAGATAGTTTAGAATCTGCTTACCCTTCCGGAACACCTCAGATCACCCCCAGATTTTGGTGGGGTTCGTGTTGCTTAGTCTTTAGTTTTCTATGTTGTGTCTTATGTACTATTGTTTGTCTGTTTGTCTTTTTATTTTTTTGCCATGGCGTTGTCAGTTTGTTTTCAATCTATGAGTTTGGCTGTCCCTCTTTTAGTACCGGAACAATAAATCTGTATTTGTAAATTGTTTTGTTCAGCCTCGGAAGCCAATACATAGTTTGAACTTTCATTGTTTTTGGTTCTCCTTGTAAAGAGGTAGATAAAATTTTATGTTTGTTAAAGATGCCATTTTACGAAAAAGGAGTCAGTTGGAATGTTGGTGGATTATTGATTTCCTTTTGCGGAACCTTAATGTAACATTTACGTCATTTTCAGCAGGCACAAAATCAAATTCCTTTGAGAGTTCTTTTAGCTTATGTTTGAGAAATAGGGCTGTTATGGCTGTTGTAAAGATTAAAATGCTGAATACGATTATCAACTATCTTCGCTACTGAATTAAAAAAAAAGAATCTACGTTGTTCTGACTGTTTTAAAGAGTGACAATTAATACTGCAACATTATTTAACACTTTATCTTTTTGATTCGGGCGTCACTGATGAATCTTTTGTAAATGAAATGTGCATCAAGATCGTATCTTTGATGTCTTTATAGAAATAGAGCTTTTTCGGAAAATGAGGATTGAGGATTTTTTGTGGGTATTCGGAATCATAGTTTGTTTCCGAAAATGCGTGACGATATCATTTCTACTCCCTTTGATATCGATTGTTTCAAAAATATTCGTCAGGTTTAACTAGTAAATGTGCAAAAGGTACAAAAATATAACGTAATTACTATACCGAACTGGTGATATCACCACGTCAAGTTACAAAATTAGTAATCCTTTATGGAAATATATCACACAGACCGCTTTTCTGAATGCAAACTATGTAATGTAAAATTTTTAAATGGTGAACACCAATTTCTATACAAAGTTATAATAGATTTATATTTAGATAAATCCGTGAACCTAACACAATGACGACTGAAATCATTTATCAATAAGACTACTATTTAAAGATTTTCTTTGTGTGTTAATATTTTTCTAATTTTATGTTACAAGTTGTTTTTGAGCAAATATTTTTTAGATTATAACTCATTCAAACACAAAAGGAATTTCACTGAAAGATAAAGAACTTGTCTATTTTTCATAATGGTCCTTACACGCAACGCATTGATGGGGTTTCTTTAGTTGTCACAAGTCAACCGAACAAAAAAAGAAAAATATCGTCGAACCAAGTCAGGAATATGACATTTGTTATCCATTTGTTTGATGTGTTTGAGCTTTTGATTTTGCCATTTGATTTTTGAATTGTCCTTGGTGTTCTGTATTTTGTAATTTAAATTTTTCACTTCAAATAACAGTCTGTGAATTACATCCTCCCAACTTGAGATATGAAAATAGTTAATAGTGCGGGGTAACACATGTTGTAAGCACTCAATCCAATCACTAACAAGGGAGTCTGGTGTATGAAAACAACACAATGATATGTAAGAACAAACTTTAAAAATTAATCGAAAGGTTTGATTCGCTTATTGGCTCGAAGACACAAACACTCCAATAAAAAGAAAACACGCGAGGAACCGATCAAGAGATATTCGCAATAATTGAATTTTGTAAAGTCAGTAAGAAGCAAAAATCAACTTATAAATAAACCAGGTTTTCTGAAAAATATCAATAGGAACACAACAAATGAATCTAGTATAAGAACGTCACAAACAGCCTGAGAAAAGCATGGCTTTGTGCAATGTTAACAAAAATGCACGCGTTTTCGTGCAAACAATAACTTACTTCTTAAGACCTATAACCGAGTTGTACTATTCTGAGGAACATGACAAGTGTCACATGTGGGTTTGGATCTGCTTACCCTTCCAGAGCACCTGATATCCCCCCCCCCCCCCCCCCCCCCCAAGTGTTTGCTTGGTTCGTGTTGTTCAGTCTTTAGTTTTCTATGTTGTTTTTTGTATACTGTTTTAAGCTTCACTGATGACTCTTTTGTAGACGAAACTTGTGTCTGGTATATCAAATTATAAGCCTGGTACCTTAGATAGCTAAATAAGCCCCATTTTTAAGTATCAGAAAATGGGAAAAAGGTGTCGAGAATCGAGAGGCATTCTTTACAACTTGTCACTATAGAGCTGCTAATCAATTATGAAGTCATTTGTGGGTCCTGTGTAGACGTACAAAATTGTAAACATGTTATCCTTCATGAGTTTATATACAACCATTATCGATTTGCCACGAGAATTGAATTTTCTTGTCTCTTTCTAATCAAGGACAACTATAAGTAGTTTTTGAAAATAAAACACGTTATATAGTAATTCTTGTTTATGAAAGTTATCAATAATATATTTATAAACTTACTGTAAGATAGTAGATTGGTCAGGTGTTCAGTATATGCAAAAAATAAATTAGCCTAGGTATACAATATTGAGATCTAACCAGTTTAAATACCTTTATGACGCCAACTTAAAGGTTGCAAATGACCCTGAGGTCTCACAAAGAAATCAATGACACCTTTAAAAAGTATTTCCCACTAGTGTATTTTAATTGTATTGATTTTAGTTACTTTCAGTTTGTTACTTGCAGTTAAAGTGTTCTTACATCCCAGCTGCTTTGTTCTAACAGGGGTGATCTGAGCCGGATCACCCCTACCAGATCACCCCAGTTTGAGTTTCTTTGTTATGCATGCTTTCCTTTGTTCTGTAATATTTTGGCGGGAATGTCAAATCCACCATAAAACTTATAATTAATTATACGGAGAAGACTATCTATCAAAATTCACGTAGAAAAAATCGGCTTGGATTCGAACTCAAGACCTTAAGCATATCAAGCCACGACACATATCACTACACCAGGACGACTGGATACGATCTAATAGTTATTTAACATACTTAAAGGAAGCAAGATCTTTTTATAAGTGGGGCGAGTTGGTAGACCTTTATTCATTGGGGTTTAAACCTTTTTCGTTTATAAGTGAGTTGTGAGACTGATTGTTCAATTTGATTTTACACTTTTTCAAAAGTGGGGCGAGTCGGTAAACAAGAGTGGGGCGATTTTTTTGTAAAGTGGCGATATAGTATGGGTTGATTGGCAAGTGGGGCGAGTTGACATTGTTTGATATCTACTCATCGTGTTCGGGGGTCATAAAGGGTATACATCATATAGTAATATATAAAGTATATTTTAATGGTTGTGTGGCGTTCTAAACTAGATTTTATGAATTGTAAATGTGTTTTTCGTCTAATCTGAAACAGCTGGGATGTAAAATAGTTATCCCACTCGGACCTGGTGTGTCAGTGTTAGATCACCCTCTGGCCTCCGGCCATCGGGGTGATCTTACACTGACACACCGCGTCCTTGTGGGATAACTATTAATGCTCATGAAACGAAATTATGAAAGACAATACAAAAACATTTTCCATAACAGTAGTATGATCGAGTTTGTGCGTTATGAGTTATCATATTAGACACGAGCCACTTAAGAATCTGTATATTATCTATTCTTATTTATGTTATTTATCAAAATCTTAACATGATTGTGGTTCAAAAATCATATTGTGGCGGGGTTTTCCCGCTTTTAACACTACTTAACAGGTTTGTCCTTAATATTTTTGTACTCGACCATTTATTTATTCAAAAAACAACTCTTAAAAAGATACTAAAATGATGTATATGTCTCTTATTTTATTCTTTGTGCAAAAACATTTGGAACGCATTATATTATATCACTTTCAAAAGATACAAAAATGAAATATGTTTATATATGTCTTTTATTTTATTCTTTGTGCAAAAACATTTAGAACGCATTATATTATATTGCTTTATTGCTTTATTCAGTCCATTTGTATGGTCTACATTGCTAATAATAATTATAATGAGATGAAACTTTTTTTATTTTATTTGTATTCTGCAAAGTAATTGTCTGGCTTTGTCATATTTTCGTGTGGAATATATTTAAAAAAATAGTTTATTAAATGTAATAGATTGATATTGTATTAAACCTACCTTTTTCTTATCTGATAAGTTTTATATCATATTGATATGTTCATCCTCATAAAGAAAGTGTCATAGTTTCTAAAAGTCGAATTTTGCCAGTCCATAGTTTTTTAGATCTTTTAATGTAGTGTTGCCTAGGCCTGTTTCATCGATTACCTTTGTTTGAAATTTGTTTCTGTTTATCTCCTTTTTAAAGTCAACGTAAAGCAACTAGTTACATTGCCGATTTTTTTTTATATATCTCTAAAATATATATTCATCTACATAATGTATTTATACATCTAAAAAACGCAATTTGCTAACAAACAATATTGGGCTAAATTTGATACGAAGTATACATTTTGCGCCTGTCCCAAGTCAGGAGCCTCTGGCCTTTGTTAGTCTTGTATTTTTTAAATTTTAGTTTCCTGTGTACAATTTGGAAATTAGTATGGCGTTCATTATCACTGAACTAGTATATATTTGTTTAGGGGCCAGCTGAAGGACGCCTCCGGGTACGGGAATTTCTCGCTACATTGAAGACCTGATGGTGACCTTCTGTTGTTGTTTTTTCTATGGTCGGGTTGTTGTCTCTTTGACACATTCCCCATTTCCATTCTAAATTTTATTATGGTGTATGTCCTGTATAACCCCAGGTTATCCGATAGGGAGCGTCGATTGTAAAATTGGCACATAAAAGAGGTTTCTAATAAAATGACCTACGTATATAACTCGACGTTCGAACCTAATTGGACTGGTTATTGCCAACCATTGAATTTTATTAACATATCCCTCAAGTATAAAAAAAGTATTCCAAGACTTTTTAAATCAAACAATGGAATTTTCGGCCATATCAAAAATAATTTTAACATGACGAAAAATTACAGAAATCTTGCATTTATAATTATCACTTGGTTTTCCAGCTTCCCGCCGATATTTTCATTGACCTAAGACACACGTATCCCATACCTATCATACGTAAGATTTGAGTTATCTTTCATTGTTTTGATTGTGACAAATATTTAAATATACTTTGCAAATGAACACCCAATTATACTTTTTTTTGTCTTACTTTTTTCTTTTTTTCTGTATAGTTTATCTATTTTTGTTTTTTTATGATATTTGTTGCGGGAAACCAATTTAGAAGGATATTTATTTTACTAATGATTTCAGAAATATAGAAACCAATATTTTTTAATTATAAAAAACATGTATATAGAAAAAACAATAATCATATTTAATGCTTATTATAATTAAGAAGTAAAATCACAAAAATACTGAACTTAGAGGAAAATCTAATAGGAAAGTCTATAATCACATGGCCAAATCAAATAACAAAACACATAAAAAACGAATGGACAAGAACTGTCATATTCCTGACTTGGTACAGGCATTTTCAAATGTAGAAAATGGTGGATTAAACCTGGTTTTATAGCACTAAGCCTCTCAATTAAAGGTGTGTTCGATTTTGGATTGTTCTGAATTTATTCGTGTATTAGGAATGCTAATGGAGTGCAAATACAAAAGACATTTCCAAATACATTTTCTTTACGAGAGGCATCAGATTACACGTCCCGACTCTGACCAGACAAGACTACGTACTTGTACATCCCGCACAACCAAACGGACTTTCTGCTTTTGAAATGGTTTAACTGCCGATCGAAACAAGACCAATAGTGATCATATTTCTTACCAGGATCACTTTTGAGGATTTACTGTCGAGGCGCGTGCGGGACAAAAGAGACAGTTCTGCATATGAAGATACATGTACAAGTACATGTATTATTCAAAACATTTGCAACATAATGTGTTGCCTTAAGACATCATGTCTCTTCTCATGATCATATTTTCATGTTCAGTCTACCACTTAATTTAGGTCAAACCCTAATTTTGTATATAATTTTTAAGTTTTTTTTTCATTTTGAACAAAACGGAAGAAGGACATATGCACCGACCAGCAAATATAATAACCCCTTGCTATCATACGTTGGTCATAAAACTAAAATCAGAAATTCTCATAATGGAGATCCTAATGACTGCCTAAGAGGGGTCCCGCTCCGGTATTGTGTCAATGATTCCCTATATAATCAACCAAATTTTCCAACAAAAAAGGTGGCCCCCTGCCCCCCTAAATACACCTCTGATATTAAAAGTAACTGATTCAGAAAAAATGTAATCATATGTTTTCTTGAAGATACGTACTTATACGTTCCATTTGATAAAATTCTAAGGAAAGACGACAAGTACTTCTAGTATCAGAAAAATACAGCAATTATGTGAATTTTAACTTTGGAAAAAAATACCTCGCGATAAATTATAGAAGCGGGCAAAGGAGAAGAAGCAAGTCGTGTGTACTACACACTTTTTACATGCCGGTGTGTTTGAAACTCTTGTTTAAATCTTATAACTTTTAAAACTAAATTTGAAATATGAGCTTGCTTCAGATTATTCATTTTTTATTTTTCACACTAAATTTTAATTTGGTAGCTTTGTTTGAGAGATAAATATATGGTTCAATTGAAATGGTGAAGTTATGATCGGTGCATTTGATTCCAAGTACCTGAATTAATTATTCCCCTTGAAGGTTGTTGTTTATGAAATCATCCCAAATTTTATAACAAAATAGGTAAAGATTTAAAATAGAAATTTGTGCTAATTTTTTAAAATCATCTATTCCAAGCAAGTATATCTATTTAACGTTCTAAAATTCGTGCACTCTATGCTCCCCTCCGTCAATGCAATAGGCCGAGATACTGTCAGATAGATTGATTATATCGTGTAATGTAATTTTATTGGCAATCTCTATCAAGACGTCGACATATATATTTTAATGTAACTGCATGGAAAGTAAAATGATCTTATACGACACACATAACAGATGATCTGCACGGTAAACCATCGACTTGCCTTTAGAAACCATGTTTTACAATCGTACTAGAGATTGCAAATAAAGTGACAATACTCGACATAACCATCCTGTCTGATCGTATCTCTGCCTATTGCAGTGAAGGAGGTCCACAAAACATGGAAATATGTTCATGTAAAGGGGCACGGTGATACAACTGTTTAAATTAATACACGTAAGTGAATATATATCTCCCATATTCATGTTTGTCTCTTTCGTCGCGCATTCGCCTCGAAGGTGATCGGTGGAATATAAATATGGCCACTATTGGTCTTGTAATCCGATCGACAGTTTAACCATTGGATGTACAAGTACGCAGTCCCGTCTGGTCATAGTGAGCACGTTAAAACGGATGCATCTTGTAGAGAAAATGCCACGCGCTCTAAATGTTAATTAGTCATAAATAGTTGCCACTTGATGTTGAGCAACCAAGTTTCAATCAATTGAAAGTAGCGAAACTTGAATTTTATTTCTGGTGATGCAATTGATCTAAATCTTCGTATGCAAAGCCTCGCTTACTTAAAGGTCGGCAATGTCAATGGGGAGTGGACGGTTGATTGAAAACGATAAAAAGACAATCTTAGTGAATTAATCGCAATAAACATATGTATGGCCTTCTCTTTAATGCTTGATACAGATTACGGGATATTAAGTTTAAGATCCACTATGTCTTTTAACTTTATACGTTTATATTTGGATGATAATACTGGGTGAACTATGAAGTTTTGCTAATATAGTCCAAGGTAGAAGAGAACTACATAAAATGTAGCAATGCCAAGTGTCTGTTGAAAACTTTGTCTACCAAAAGTAACTAGTTCATTTTCAAAAAGATGTTTGAATCAGTTTTTTGCAAGGTGAACATTGACTTTTACTTAACTTGCATCAACTGTGCTAATTTTATGAAAGAAAGTTTGCATTACGATAATAATGAGAAATGAGTAAGTAAAGAGAAAAGCAGTCAACGTTTTGATCAGTCGTCACTCAGTCTACTATTTACAATGACCTTCATGGTATAAAGTAAACTTTCCTATTTTGATTAATGGTCAACAATTTGGTAAGAAGATTGCCTCATTGCGTCAATCAAAGCTACACCACTGCTCGGGCGCGGGAAGTCTTTGGCTCGATCCTCGCCCGTTTCAAATTGAAGATTGACTGCCTATCTGCCAAACACGCAGTATTTAGGAGTTAAAGCAAAGATTGTTGATCCTGGGTTAAAAACATGTGTCCGGGTAGGATGACATGTCTTCGTGTGGTAATGCAAAGTTTGTATCATATTCATCTTCTCGTCTTAAATATGGATACGTAAAATAGATATGCAAAGAACCTTATATATCTGTCCCTAAATCCTTCTATTTTTTGTTCCACTACAAACGTTGCCTTTACCTCTCCCCCTTTCAAAATCCTGGACCAGCATTTGGCAACGACAGATTGTTATATAATATAAATAAATGTTAGTAATAAAATTAACGGTACCAATTTTCTTGCACCAGATGCGCATTTCGACAATAAATGTCTCTTCAGTGATGCTCGTGGCCAAAATATTTCAAATCCAAAGCTTATATAAAAGATGAAGAGCTATAATCCAAAAGGTCCAAAAAGTATAGCCAAATCCGTGAAAGGAATCAGATGCAAATGAACACTCCATTATACTTTTTTTTTGTCTTACTTTTTTTCTTTTTTCTGCATAGTTTATCTATTTTTATTTTTTTATGATATGTGTTGTGGGAAATTAGTTTAAAAGGATATTTATTTTACTGATGATTTCAAAAATATAAAAACCAATCTTTTTTAATTAAAAAAAAACATGGATATAGAAAAAAAATTATCATATTTAATGGTTATTATAATTGAGGTGTGTTCGATTTGCGATTGTTCTGAACTTATTCGTGTATCAGGAATGCTAATGGAGTCCAAATACAAAAGACATTTCCAGACATTGTTTTCATATCCATTGAAGTGAATTAACTTATAGTATTATCAATTTTATTGACAAACTATTAAAAGACGATCGCCTAATTTATTTTTACTAAATAAATCATTAACGGATATAAGTAAGGAGGTAAGGAAAGTAACAGTGAATACATAATATAATAAGATATCGATGCCAAATGAGAACTAAGGGTTTTGAAAAGGGGGATATAGGGATCGTGCTAAGTGGAACAAAAAATGAAAGTTCAATATGATGTAAGGCCATATATATTATATAAATGTTCGTTGCATATGTATTTTACATATGTATATTTAGGACGAGAAGATGAATATGAACAGTCTTTGTAATATACTGCAGGAAGACATGTAATTCTATCCGGACCTATATGATTTCAACCTTGACCGACCAATCTTTGCCCTAATATATAAATAGTGGATGCTTGGCAGAGAGGCAATCAGTCTTCGATTATAAACGAGCCAAGATCGAGCCTAAGACTTCTCGCGTTCGAGCAGTGCTATACTTTCATTAACGCAATGGAGTAACCGCCTCACCAAATGCTTGACTATTATAATAGAGAGATAAAGAGAATTAATTTAATTTACCATACACGTCATATTATAAAGAATACTGAGTGACGACAGTTAAAAACTGCTTTACTCTTTACTCACACATTCCTCATAATAATCCTCTTTAATATTTTCTTTCATGGTAGATGCACATATCTCTTTTTAACTTTTTCAACAGATACTTGGCACTTCTATACTTAATGTAGTACTCTTCTCCCTTATATTATTGTCAGCCAAAGATTTTGACAAAATCTAAACTTATAAAGTTAAAAGACATAGCGGAAATTCAGCATAATATCCCTAAATCTGTACAAAAGCATTTTAGAGAATGTCATGCATATAATTCTGTCATTGTTATTGTTTTGATCAAGACCAATATGTAAGTAATAAGTACTGAGAATTAAACCTATAACCAGCAGTTTCATTTAAATATATTGATTAAATTATCCGAGAAATATTATTTCATGGCAAATTTCCATAAGAATCGATTTTTGATCGAAAGGACCCCTTTGTCAGTATGTTACCTATCAAGATTATGATCACCTATACGTAGTTTGCGATTGATTTTTTTTTTAAGTACAGAGTGAAACTTTGACTGTCAAATCATTTGACTCACCAGAAATAAAAAGTTATGCTACTGTCGATTGATTGATAGTTTGTTGCTTAACGTCCATTGGCAAATACTTTATGCATAATTAACGCGAAGATACATTCTCTTTACGAGAGGCATCAGATTTCACGTCCCGACTCTGACCAGACGAGACTACGTTTTTGTACATCCCGCACAACCAAACGGACTTCCTACTTTTGCAATGGTTTAACTGCCGATCGAAACAAGACCAATAAGGATCATATTTCTTACCAGGATCACTTTTGAGGATTTACTGTCGAGGCGCGTGCGGGACAAAAGAGACAGTTATGCATATAATGATACATGTACATGTATTATTCGAAACATTTGCAACAATAATGTGTTACCTTAATACACCATGTCCCTTCTCATGATCATATTTTCATGTTCAGTGTACTACTTAATTTGGGTCAAACTCTAATTTTGTAAATAATTTTTAAGGTTTTTTTTATTATTTTAAACAAAACGGAAGAACGGACGGATGCCCGACCAGCATCATAATCAAAACCCCTTGCTACCATACGTTGGTCATAAAACTAAAATCATTGACGGATCCAGAAATTCTCATAATGGGGATCCTAATGACTGCCTAAGAGGGGTCCCTCTTCAGTATTGCGTCAGTGATTCCCTGTATAATCAACCAAATTTTCCAACAAAAAAGGTGGCACCCTGCCCCCTAAATACACCTCTGATATTAAAAGTGACTGATTCAGAAAAGAATGTAATCATATGTTTTCGTGAAGATGCGTACTTATAAATTCCATTTGATAAAATTCTAAGGAAAGACGACAAGTACTCTCAGAAAAATACAGCAATTGTCTGAATTTCAACTTTGGACAAAAATACCTCGAGATAAATTATAAAGTCTGCTAAGAAGAAGAAGCAAGTCGTGTGTGCCACACACTTTTTACATGCCGGCGTGTTTGAAACTCTTGTTTGAATCTTATAACTATTATTGAAACTAAATTTAAAATATGGTCTTGCTTCAGATTACTCATTTTTTTATTTTTTCACACTAAATTTAAATTTGGTAGCTTTGTTTGAAAGATAAATATATGGGTCAAGTGAAATGGCGAAGTTATGATCGGTGCATTTGATTCCAGGTACCTGAATTAATAATTCCCCTTGAAGGTTGTTGTTTATGAAATTATCCCAAATTTTATAACAAAATATGTAAAGATTTAAACAGAAGTTTGTGCTAATTTTTTAATAGCATGTATTCCAACCAAGTATATGTATTGTAAAAATCCTGGACCAGCATTTGGCAACGACAGATTGTTATATAATATAAAAATATGTTAGTAATAAAATTAACGGTAATAATTTTCTTGCACCAGATGCGCATTTCGACAATACATGTCTCTTCAGTGATGCTCGTGGCCAAAATATTTCAAATCCAAAGCTTATATAAAAGATGAAGAGCTATAATCCGAAAGGTCCAAAAAGTATAGCCAAATCCGTGAAAGGAATCAGAGCTTTGCACGAGGGAGATACATTCCTTAATTTATAATAATTTCTATCAATTTGCAACAGTAAATTTTAATAACACAAAAAAATCCGTATTTTCATGCCAGTACCGAAGTACTGGCTACTGGGGTGGTGATACCCTCGGGGACTAATAGTCCACCAGCAGAGGCATCGACCCAGTGGTAGTAATAAAATTAACGGTACCAATTTTCTTGCACCAGATGCGCATTTCGACAATACATGTCTCTTCAGTGATGCTCGTGGCCAAAATATTTCAAATCCAAAGCTTATATAAAAGATGAAGAGCTATAATCCAAAAGGTCCAAAAAGTATAGCTAAATCCGTGAAAGAAATCAGAGCTTTGCATGAGGGAGATACATTCCTTAATTTATAATAATTTCTATCATTTTGCAACAGTGAATTTTAATAACACAAAAAAATCCGTATTTTCATGCCAGTACCGAAGTACTGGCTACTGGGGTGGTGATACCCTCGGGGACTAATAGTCCACCAGAAGAGGCATCGACCCAGTGGTAGTAATAAAATTAACGGTACCAATTTTCTTGCACCAGATGCGCATTTCGACAATACATGTCTCTTCAGTGATGCTCTTGGCCAAAATATTTCAAATCCAAAGCTTATATAAAAGATGAAGAGCTATAATCCAAAAGGTCCAAAAAGTATATCCAAATCCGTGAAAGGAATCAGAGCTTTGCATGAGGGAGATACATTCCTTAATTTATAATAATTTCTATCATTTTAGTAAATAATACATAAAAAATGCCTGGAAATTTCTTTTGTATTTGGAATTCGATAGCATTCCCTTTAAACAAAGTAGTACTTTAAAACAATCTCAAAACGAACATACCTTAATTCTAAAATAAACCCGCATATACGGGAATTTTTTTATCAATAGATTTTATTATAAATGAGAATTGCTTTTGTTTAAAAAATTAAACAGATGCGATTGTGTTATCTAAATTTTCTTTTAAAGAAAGACTGATTTTGACAAACTTTTGCATCGATATATCTGAAATTGTCAGAAAAATATCCTTCTGAATATTTTACCTGCAACAAAATAAAAAAAAAAAAATGATAAGAATGAGAGAGAAGAAAAAAATGATGGAGCGTTCACCTGCAAAGTATATTGAAAAATAATTGTCATATTCAAAACCATGAAAGATAACTCAAATCGTATGTACGATATGTATGGGATGCGTGTGTTTACGTGATTTTATGAAAAGTCTTGGAATACTTTGTTTGAACTTAAGCTACGTATTTAATCAAATTCAAAGGTTGGTAATAACCTGTAGTCCCATATGGTCCCTATGTTGAGTTACGTACGCATGTCTTTTAATAGGAAACCTCTATTAAACCGTGTATACTGAAGTAGGTGAACATTTAAATTAAAAAAAGTCAATCGAATCAAGTCGAATCATAGCCAAACTAAACAAAACTTTTCAAATGAAAATGTTCATTTTTAGTTGATCATGTTTCATTTAAGTATTTGGGGAGATAACACTGGAACATTGTTTCATAACTAGTTACTCTAAATTCATTGAAAAAAACGTGCTTGGTTTTTATATCTGAACATAGTTATATTGTATAAACGTTCACAGTAGTGCAAAGGGAGTAGGACATTTGAACGGGACTAAATGACGATAGGATCATTTGAGCTAGACATATATGACATTTTTGCACCGGAATATATATATATATTACATAAAACTTTTCTCGATTTTCAAATAGCACGTTTGGGTGAAATTTCCTTTAATACTTGTATTTAAAATGAATTGAGGAAATATGTTTTAAAAGTATTAAAAAAAGATTTTAAAATGAAATTTTTTTGTTTGATTTTACACTTAAGTAAGTCTTGAGTTAAATCTCTACTATAATTAAATATGTTTTTTTTTATTATTACTTTTTTTTTTATTTACGAAATACTTTTTAAATGTAACAAAGCTGTCCTTTTATGTATGTATTAGATGTTTGTTTTAATGATAGTGTCTCATAAGTCGTTTTCGGCTGGCATCCTTTTACTTAAATGTTAGGTTCTTATGACTTTATGTGTATATATATATTGATATTGTAATGGATGGTGACACTTTAATAAAATAAATCTTATCTTATCTTATTATCTTATCTTATTAAAATTACAATCTATGACTTACATCGATATTCCGAGGTTGAATATTGATTTTGATGCACCTCATAGCCGAACGGACAAGGAGAACAAAATAATCTTCTAGACTTGAATTCACGGTTCTGCCAGTACGAAGTAAAAAGTGATTTTTCCCCAGAAGTCTGTGATACAAGTTTCAAGCCCACACTGATTTGTTAATAATGCTTTTGCCGAGTTTTATGACTGTACTTTTTTTCTTCAAATACATATGTTTTTAAACTTTGTGCGTTTAAGAATATACATTTTATTTCTTCACTTTGTGAAAAGGGATAACAGATCATATTTGGCGACATCTGATCATTATTATTTTCTATTTGCTCAAACGTCCCAAATATACTATACACACAACGTCAGTACCTTGAATATAAATTCGAAAATCATCATGTATTATTTGTGAAGTTTCACATAGAATGTATATCAACAAGGTATTGGTATCTTCCGGTGAACTTTGAATAAAAAGGACTTTATGAGCTCAGGCACTGGTGACGTTGTATAAAGTCTGAGTAGCAGCTGCAAGCTCTTGAATACCGAATGAGTTGGGAAAAGAATATCCTTTAGGCAGGTGAATTTGATATAGAGCTACTGTATGGTGGATGAAATTGAAAATTTCAAAATTACAATCGTCTCGTTTGTCATGAATGCAAGTGCTCAGTTGACCGCTGATGTCAAATTCGAAGTATAAGACTAAAAATGACTATTATAATTTATAACTCAGGCACCTATTTTTTTAGATATAATGCCTTAGTCTAATAATTTGTATATCTTTATGTGATGTAGCATAGTAGATAGCGTACTAGTTTACAGTGCAGGAAATATTTCAAAGATGTCTCTGAAGCATTAAAATTGAGAATGGAAATGGCTGCATCATACTGGTGTACAAAATGTAAGAGCTGTTATATACTGGACGTCAAATTGTTTTGCTTTCAATGTTGATTTTAAAGACAGTTATAACAGAACACTCACTATGACAAATTAAATAACACATGGCCGAGAGTGTGACAGTGCAGATTGTTACCCACCCAAAACAGTTTGTGTTACCAGATGTGAACAAGGTCAATCTTACCTTTGCCTCAATTGACAATGTTTTTGGGGTAACTATCTACTCTATCACTCGCTCTGCTTGGTTTTATATGTGTACTGTTGTTTTTATAATTACCTTGAGGTTTATGTAAAAATACATACTATGTTCTAAACAAGAAATCTTATCCAGCTTAAAGAATGTTGCCCCATTTATTACCCACATTAGCTTGATATGTTCCTGGACTATTAAGCATGCATTTGGCTTTAAAACAATCATTAGCACCAGACACATAGAATGGAAATGTAAACTCTTGGCCACTGTTTTCTTTGGAAAAGCTTGTCTCCATGTAAATACTTTCATCCTTCAATGGCCTGCCTTGATTATCTTTCAGGCTAACTTCAAATATTTCCTCTGTTTTGGCGTACATTAATGTCGGATTTTCTATTTCAGATGTACAAGGAACTGCTGTCGATGTTAGAAGTATTCCTAAATGTTCAATCTTATGTTCTGAATTTTCCTATCGTCGATGAATTTTGCGTTTGCAATATGCGTAGGTTGCCTGTCAAATTCTGTTTCTTTAATTTCGTCCAAATGTTTTGTCGACACAAGAGACTGATGCCAAAAAGGCAGGTGCATTCTTTGACAATGAAGCTTGCTGTAAAAAGATTTTTGAAGTCAATATTTTATTCTAAAAACTGTCAAGTTCCTCTTCTTGTAAAGCGAGAGCTTTGCACTTTATCTCAGTATCAGTGTCTAATTTTTGCGTTAACATCCTTTGCCTTGCCTCAAGTAATTTATGACAGTGAATGAAAAATTCGTTCATTTTGTTTTGTTCTGCTTCTTTTTGACGTTTTATGTTTGACATCTCGTCTTTGATTCTTTTTTTCACTGCACTTGTTCCATTCCCCAATTTCTCAATTCTTTTATATTTATCAAATATTTTTGCCATTTCCATTGTAAAAACATCTTGTACATCCTTTGCTTGATGGTCTTCTGAATTAGAATGATCTATAGCGAAGTACATATAACACATGGGTCTTTTGCATCCGTCCCCTGTGCACAATATTCCATGTGGTCTGTTTTCATGGCCACCCTTCGTACAAAATACTTCATGAGAAAATTCAGAAACATCACTTCTCTCCGACAGGTTACATATAACATGATTTTTGAATTTATTGCTTTGGTTATGAAATTTTATGCATGTTTCGCAAATAAAGCTTTCACAGTCTTTGCATCTATATATTTCAGTTTTCGACTCGTCACAGAAGTCGCATATGCTAATAATGTTCCGATTGAAATCTACAAATTCTATTCGATCTCTTATGGTGAAGTCAATCGGAAATTTATCCTTCGATGATTCAAATGAATCTTGAATGTCAACTGATTTTTGGCACACCGTGCATTTGAAAGAACTCGATTGAAAATGCTTCATCAAACAATCAGAACATATTGTATGCAAACAAGGTAAAATTCTCGGTTGATGTGAGATTTGGTCATACCGTTTTTCACACTGTGTACAATTTAGCAATTCCATGCATACATTTTCACATTCCTCCAAATTTGTGGTTGCCATTGTTCAAAATTCTAAATGATACAAATAAATTTTACAACTTTCACGTCAATTTGAGAATTGGAATGGGTAATATGTCAACCCGGCCAAAGAGATTAAAACAATAAAAGGCAACCAATTGGTTCTCAGCAAAACGAGAAAATATAGATGTCAACTAAACTCTAATGCATACATGGATATAAAGTGCCTAGAAAATCAACCTAACGATGTTAGAGTAGATTTGATTCGTAACTTCCTCCCCGTTATTGGACAAAATGCTGTCATGGTGGGTGATTTGGTTGTGTTTGAAAAAAAAACGTTTCGTTAATTATATCGTGATGGAAAGCAAGTGAAAAACTATAAATATTTGAACTAGATCTTACAAAGATTTATATTTTTATTTAAATAATTGTTTCTCCAATAGCTCTTTGCAACCATGACAGCTGTTTTTTCGGGACAATTATATAATTTTTAATGTAAACTTTGTTGTACGAACGTACATGACTTTTTGAACGCATCTACGCATGCGAGATTTCTGCGCGGTTTTGGTGAATGTAAACAGAAAAAATACGAGGACCGAGAATACTGAACACAAACAGAGAAAACGTTATTTAAATGGTAAATCACTTATTTAAATATAATCGGAATATTCACAAAACAATTAGTAACGTTTTTTTGTTGGTAATTCATTGATTTTTAGAGAGTTAGAGCATTGTTGTTTACAAAATAAAGGTAGTGAACGGGCGTTGCAACCAAGGACAAATTGTGCCAAACTATGCAGGTTTTCAGTGCACTGCAGTCGCCATTTATGCACGCATTACCGTATGTTCAGTAAATCCTGCGGTTTTTTTACACCAGATACTATTGATTACATTGTACAAAATGGTCACCAAACGTATCAGCAGCTAAGATCACAATTAAACAACCCAAACACCAAGATTTTTGGGACATTGAACATTCAGATGGAGATTTAAGTCATTCTGCTTCTGAAGGTTATCAAAATGATAGTTTTAAACATATACTCAAATTTAAATACGTCGAATATCTTTTTTAAAGATAGTTCTTGTTTTTATTACAGCTTTAATGAATTCCCTTGAAAACTGAGGAGTGAGGTAAATATGGAAAACTAAATTCAACGAGAACAATTCGAGTGATGACCTTAGAATCGGAAATTATTATATAATAATTATCACTCCCTCTACGAAAATGGATAAGTAAAGAGGATAGACAGTTGCACATGTCTTGAATTAAATATTATTGCATAGCAATATAATATTTCCCAAAGAAAGTAAGAAAAGTTAGCGTGCAATAAATTCTTATATTGCACTAGTGCAATAAATCTTCAAAATTCATGACGTCATCAACGACAAAATTTTAGTTTAAACCAATTTTTACTTTTGACAATTATATTGCTATACAATAAAAGGGTTATTGCTCATTGCATATGTCGATAAAAGATAATTTAGAAATTGGGGGTCATTTTAAAATTCTCAAATATGTATTCTATTTAACACTTTATCTTTTTTTTAATTCGGGCGTAACTGATGAATCTTTTGTAAACGAAATGTGCGTCCAGCATATAAATATAATGAAATCTTTGATGTTTTTATTAAAATAGAGCTTGTCCGGAAAATGAAAATTGAGGATCTTTAGTGCGTATTCAGAAATCAAAGTTTGTTTCCGAAAATGCGTGACGATATAATTTCTACTCCCTTCATGTTGATATCGAGTGTTTCTAGAATTATTCGTCAGGTTCACAAGTAAATGCGCAATATGTACAAAAAGGTAAAGTAATTATTATAGTGAACGAGTGATATTACTACGTGAAGTTACAAAATTAGTAATCATATATGGAAATATATCAAACAGAACGCGTTTTTAAATGCAAACTATATGGTACAAAAGTTTGAAATGGTGAAGAACAATATCTAAACAAAGTCATAATAGGTTTATATTTATATAAATACGGGAACCTAAAACAATGACAAATGAAATCATTTATCAATAAGACTATTATTTAAAGATTTTCGTTGTGTGTTAATATTTTCACAATTTTATGTTACAAGTTGTTTTTTTTATCAAATATTTTTTTGATTATAACTCAAACAAACTCAAAAGGAATTTCACTGAAAGATAAGGAACTTGTCTATTTTTCATAATGGTCCTTACACGCAACATATTGGGGGGTTTTCTTTAGTAGTCTCAAGTTCACCGAACACATAAAGAAATTTGACAGTTGTTATCCATTCGTTTGGTGTGTTTGAGCTTTTGATTTTGCCATTTGAGTAGGAACTTTTCGTTTTGAATTGTCCTTGATGTTCAGTATTTTGTAATTTTACTTTTTTCAACTTTAAATGACTGTCTGTGAATCACTTGCTTTCAATTTTGGATATGCAAATAGTTAATATTGCGGGGTAAGTTTTGTAAGCACTCATTCCTATCACTAACAAGGGAGTTTGGTGTATCAAAGCAGCACAATGATATGTAAAACAAACTCTTAAAAAATAGTCAAAAGGTTTGATTAGCAAATTGGCTCGAAGACACAAACACGCCAATAAAAAGGAAACACACGAGGTACCGATCAAGAGATATTCGCAATAATTGAATTTTGTAAACTCAGTACGAAGACAAAATGAACTTATAAATAAACCAGGTTTTCCGAAAGATATTAAGAGGAACACACCAAATGAATCTAGTATAAGCACGTCATAAACAGCCTGTGAAAAGCATAGATTTGTGCGATGTCAACAAAAATGCAAGTGTGTTCTTGCAAACAATACCCTACTTCTTAGGCCTTATTACCGAGTTGTACTTTTAAAAGGAACACGCTAGGTGCAACATGTGGGGCCGGATCTGCTTACCTTTCCGTAGCACCTGATATCCCCCAAGTTTTTGCTGGGGTTCGTGTTGTTCAGTCTTTAGTTTTCTGTGTTGTGTTTTGTGTATTGGTTTAAGCTTCATTGATGAGTCTTTGTAGACGAAACTTGTGTCTGGTATATCAAATTATAAGCCTTGTACCCTTGATAGCTAAATAAACCCCAATTCTAATTATCAGGAAATGGGGAAAATGTGTCTGACAGAATCGAGAGGCATTCTTTACAACATCTAAGCTGCTTATCGAGAGGCATTCTTTACAAATTCTGAGCTTTACAAGTTCTAAGCTGCTAATCAATTATGAAGTAATTTGTGGGTCTTGTGTAAAAAATTGTAAGCTTGCTATCTTTGACGAGTTTATATACAACCATTATCGATTTCAGAGAACTGAATTTTCTTGTCTCTTTCTAATCAAGGACAAGTAATTATAAGTAGTTGAAAATACAACACGTAATGTAGTAATTCTTGTTTACGAAAGTTATCAATAACATCTTTATAAATTTACTGTAAGATAGTAGATTGGTCAGGTGTTCAGTATATGCAAAAAATAAATCAGCCAAGGTATACAATATTGAGATCTTACCAGTTTAAATACCTTTATGACGTCTACTTAAAGGTTGCAAATGACCCTGACGTCTCACAAAGAAATACATGACACCTTTAAAAAGTATTTCCCACTAGTGTATTTTAATTGTATTTGATTACTTGCATTTTGTTACTTGCAATTAAGGTGTTCTGCTCATGAAAAGAAATTATGAAAGACAATACAAAAAAGTTTGACAGTAGTATGGTCTAGTTTGTCATTAACGATTGTGTGTTATTATATAAGAATTAGTCACCTTAGAATCGATTTATTGCTTATTCTTATTTATATAAAATATCAAAATCTGAAATAAAAAACTTTACTTCAAAACTCATTATGAGAAAAAAAAATCCAGCGAACACTACTTCACATCTTTATCCTAAATATGTTTGTACTAGACCATTTATTTATTCAAAAGCATCTATTAAATTGTTATATAAGGTACCAGGGTAATACGCACCAGTCGCGCTTTTCGTACAAAGTTGAAGCGCATTGATTACCCAAAATTCCAAAAAGTTGTAAAAGATACGTAAATGAAATATGTTTATATATATATATCTCTCTCTTATTTTATTTATTGTGCAAAATAATATAAGTATAATGCGTTTAATATTATTGAACGCATTATATAATATCGTGTTGATGCTTTTTTTTTAGAACATTGTAAGTAAAATGAAACTGTTAATGCAACTTGTGTTCTGCATGCGTATTGTTAATATTTTAAATTTTCCTCGGAGTTCAGTATTGTTGTGATTTTTTTGATTTTTTTTTCTAGTCCATAGTTTTTGAGATTTTTGTTATCTTTTTAATGTAGTGTTGCCGATGCATACTATCTACTGAATAATAGTCAACGGTTAATCTTACAGGGCGATGGATCATCTAAGTATGATACAGTACACTACAAAATATAATATATAACAAGTCTAAAAGGGTACAACATCACCAAAAATATCAACTAAACTAGCAATATGTTAAATATTTCGGATAACATATATCGTTCATCAGTATGATCGCGATGTAAATGAATCATATCAATCTATTCAGTTCATACTATCACAATCTTGAAATTTATACAATAAAACAGTTAAAGCGAACATCAGAGACGCTTGTACAATTTTAAAATTTTAAAACATGCCTCAAAGACCGCATATTACAGGTATGCTAAAATAAAAAAGTTATTTGCGATATGATGAACTGGCACAACTCTCAAATTTCAAAGGTTATGACAGTTAAGAAATTACAACACCTGCGTTGAAATACAGTCCCAATAAACAACCCTGACCGATCTAAGCTGGTATAATATTTTAAATATGACAACGGTAAAGCGATTGCAACAGAAACTGCGTATTTAAACATCCCAAATATATAGTAATTTGATGATTAGAAAAATGAGTAATACATTTTTACTGAGGTTAAAAAATCGAATGTGTCTGCGCACTTATATATTCCTGCCAGAAAAGCTAAGACAGGAGGATCGGGAAAGATTTTGGATACTTTTGGGTGATTGTCAATACTTTTATAATTGGCACATATCAAACGTGAAAGGTTAGTTAAGGCGGGATAGTATGTTAAAACAAATGGAACTGTGCTTCTTCTTTTTGTACTGTAACATATCATTGCGGCCGTTAATGTTAGCACATCTATGAATATGTTTCAAGGGTTGATTCTCATTTGAACTTATCTTAGTACATCAATATGTTGTCAATGTAAGCAGAAAACAGTCGAGGGTTAAGAACTCCGTTATCAATTTTAAAAATATAAAACAACACGTTTAATAATTTATTGCGTCCGAAGCGCTTTTCTGGATTTACCTTCATTAGGAACGCTCAAAGCCAAACATTTCAAATCCGAAGATGTATAAGTACCGAAAATCGTTGAAGAGCTATATGTTAAAAATACATAAAATAAATAGCCAAATTCATCTGAAGCCAACTTTGCCTGAGGGAGTTGAAACCTTAGTTTCATAATAATTTCAAAATTTATAAACGGACAATTTTAGTAAAGTTTGTTTAATCATGTCAGTACCGAAGCACTGACTACTGAGCTGATGATACCCTCGGGGACTGATAGTCCACCAGCAGAGGTATCGACCCAGTGATGTAAAAATATAAAACAACACGTTTAATAATTTATTGCGTCCGAAGCTTTATGTTTATGAACTATGTTTATAATTCTTAAAAATGTAAGTATTGGTTCTGATGATTTTAGATATTTTTTATTATCACAAGAATAGATTTATTAGCCGTATTTGGCACAACTTTTTTGAATGTTAGATCCTCAATGTTTTTGTACTTGTTTGGCTTTATAATTTCTTTTAATCTGAGCATCACTGATGAGTCTGTAGTTATGTTATGTATGGCGAAACGCGCGGCTGGCGTATTAAATTATTATCCTGGTACCTTTGCTAACTATTATGATCAATTTATCTTTACATTGCTTGAATAGGTGTGACATTTAGGTCGATAAGACGCAAACTAATTTTATCAAGGAAACAAGAGGTCTTCACCAACAACAATAGACAGTGGATAATGTGAGGAATTCTAAAATTGTTTTCTTTCTTTCAAATATACTTAATTAAAGACACGATAATCGGTAAACTAACGATAATGCAATACACTTTTTACTGCGTGTTTTAGATTAAACACATGAAATATCCTGCACCATTTTATTTGTTAAAAGATATGTAAGCTAACAAATCAGTCACACAAAAAAGCAAAATAAAATATACACATTATAGTGTGTTTTTTTAATCACTCAGAGCTAGAAAGGTCTATTATGTTCTTTTTGTACATGTTTCAAACATTACCATCTTTTACAGTCCTTCAATTCCCATCGAGGAAATAGAAATGTTGACATGTTAAAAAAATCTATAAACACTCTGTACTTGTCGCTGAAAATTGAAATAAAACATATTAATTATGTTGTATTAGTAAAGATGCAGTACCAATTAAGTTTATGAAATTATCCATATGAAAAGTATGAAGATAAAAGCAAAACACATTTAAACTTTGTTTCAAAAATGCACAAAAAAAATAGATAACCAAAATGTAAAAAAAATAAATTATAAACTAAAAGAAACCACTGCACTACCAGAATAATTTGTTAAGATTCATATTTGTCAATCGTCGTGTATCTTATGAATATACGTGAGGACAAGTAACAAGGGAAAAAGTACATCGACGTTTCCTTTAATCGTAAATATTCATGAGATATCAGAAAAGAAAAATAGAAACTTGGTATTATTGGTATTATTGGTCAAAATCATCTTTCATTGGTGTAAACAAAATGCTAAGATTGTATGTCATCTCAAATTTAATTTCATTGTGAGAAATTTCTAACAGGAAAAAATGTGCTTTTAGTTACAAATTAACTGATATGATTCGATTACTACTTTGATGTTAAACAAAGATATATTTTGTATGTTGCTATAAAAACGAATTTTCAAATATGTGGGGTGAAATATGTAGTGCACGATGATGATATATCAAATATTAATGTTATTTATACATCAGATATTTCACTTCCTATGGATATACACTAAACTTATTGGTTCTGTTTAAGGTATTTCTAACATTTAATCAATATTTGAACTTACTTTACTGTAGAGCTCAAGTATTGATATCCTGATTTTTTTCCGGATACATCTGTTGACCCTGTTCCAGCTTTGCTTCCAATCATTCTATGCACCATTAGCGCATGATTGTCTAAAAGTTTGATCAAGAGAAATGAAAATGTGCTGCCTTAGAAATGAAGGTATATACAAGTAAACGTGAAAACTTAATTCGAATGCAATAAATTACCAATTGCAAGTTGCTTTACGGCTGTAAATGTTTTGTCATTTGTGTTGTGGGGTTGTTTTTTTTATTACGTCCTCCAAAACTTTTCTTGCTTTTTGATGCCGTTATATCTATTTTTAGAACTTTTTAAATTGCTCAATTGTGTGTACTTTTTGTTAATATATTATATTTCATTTTATTCCTTTTACATGTTTTACATGGTTAAAGAGATAACTCACGTCTCCACTTCATCATCAATCCATCTACATCAGTTAGAAGGGTCATGACTTTGTACGGCAGACAGTAACCAGGTTCATCTCTCAAAAGAGAAATCCGTAGTGCACCCTTGAAGGCTTTATGACTCAAGCGTCTTACACCTTCTTTATAATCTCCTTTTACAGTAAATAATAGATCATAAAAAATTGAACCATTAAAAACTAAAATATTTAAGCATCGTTCAAAAATATTAATTCTCAAGGTTCACATGTTGTTGAAATTATATGAATGACTATGTATGGTGTCTCATGTTGAATACACGACTTCCCGTATCTACCCTAATTGTATTTTAAATATTTAATGACGAAAATCTATGTTTATGTTTACAAAGATTAAGTATGTAGATGTATCTATAATGGAGCTTGTTAGCTGTAGTGCATAAAATGGCATGGTTTTGGGATTATGCCTCGTAAGCAGTATCGCGGATTGCAGAAAAACAAATGGCTGAGAATTATAGTGTCGTTATGACCGATAAACCGTATTCAGAAAAATATATAAAACAAAACTATCAATCATATATTGTGAAGTTTTAATGTTTATCTTACTGTATTGAAAGTTTTTGATTTAAACGTAAAATGCAAACTTTTAATATCTATCTTACTTTCATACTTGGCTTTGTCTACAACACATTGAAATGAAGCCTGCAACAATATAATATGAAATATGATATTGAATTTCGATAGAAAATCTTAAAGTATCTAATTTATAAAATTTCAAAGATTTTCCTCATTAAATAATTTCAATTTCTTGGTGTGCACTCAGAAGCCATATGATTTGTTTGGACGACCAAAACAAAGTTCAGTAGACCACAGATGGTTTGGATGTTCTATTTTGGACAAGTTTTTGTTGTTGTTCTGAAATTATTTATTTCTGATTGATCTTAGAATATTTTATCAAGAGCCTGCTTAATGAAGAAAAAAGACTTTATAAGTTTGAGCTTCTTTCGATTTATCATCATCTAGAAAGCTAAAAAAAACTTGAAAATTGTGAGAGCCAAGAATGTTAACATACTTGCATTATTAGGGAGCATGAAGGCCAAAAAGTACATGAACAGAATAACCAAATCTAACTGTGTTCAACTTTGCCCGAGGGCTTTGAACATAGACGTACTTCATAACGTCTAATTTAAGTGTCGGATTAATTAAAAACACTGTCAAATATGTTATCAATACCGAAACACTGACTATCTAGTTAAGTGATTTTAAAAGAAATGGTCAGGGAAAAGATTTGCTTCATTTTATTTTGCTTTGTGTAACAGCTTACTCTGTCTGGCCTGTTTTCAACTGCCTTTTTATAGCGTTGCCAAAATTCAGGATCTATTTCGTCCATTCCTTCAAGCCATTTCTAAAAGAAAGAAATGTGATGAAAAGGTGATTATTCAAAAGAACAATGTCAACAATAGTATACAGCTACACGTTGATCATTTTGTATAGTTTGCCTATTTTACAATTCATATAGATATTATGTTTTTGCATTTTAACCCCTTGTGATTTTTGGACGCTAATGGATAACTCAAATAGCGAACGTTATCATCAGATTCCTCAAATGTGTACCATTTTTCGATTTTACGACTAGGCAAAATGTAAAGTTTAAACATTTATTTACACGAAAAATCATCATTTGGCCGACAGGTAGTGTAATTCTTCAAAGTTGAATTTTGTTTTACTTGGTCACTCTACAATTATGCTCAAGCAACGCATAATCAGAGTATAACGTTGCTTCTGTGGTTCTTTCTTTTCTACCCTTTACACATATGATTTGCATGCAGGACATGATGTTTATAATACAATGAGTTTTTAATATTTATTTTAATCCATATAAAGTATGTTAAACATACCTGAACAACGCTAAACAATGTTTTTTGTTGCGCTGATTGTCGTACAGCTATTCTTGAACTCTCTAAATCAAGCTTGTCATAATACGGTCTATTGTCATACTGAATTCTGTCTTTCTAATAACAAAATATAAAAAAGAAGATGTGGTATAATTGACAAGGAGACAACTATCCACAAAAGACCAAAATAACACAGACATTGACAACTGTAGGTCACCGTACGGCCTTCAACAATGAGCAAAACCCATACCGCATAGTCAGCTATAAAAGGCTCCGATAAGACAATGTAAAACAATTCAAACGAGAAAACTAACGGCCTTATTTATGTTAAAAAAAATGAACGAAAACAAATATGTAACACATAAACAAACGACAACCACTGAATTACAGGCTCCTGACTTGGGACAGGCACATACATAAATAATGTGGCGGGGTTAAACATGTTAGCGGGATCCCAACCCTCCCCCTAACCTGGGACAGTGGTATAACAGTACAACATAAGAACGAACTATAAATATCAGTTGAAAAGGGCTTAACTCATCAGATGGACAAAAGTACAGTGCATGGAATTTCAAATTATAATACATAGTAATCATTAGCTACCAAAGCTTCATGGTTACTTTCTTATAATTTTTTTTATTATCTTTATTTTTCCGTTTTACTTTTGTAAAATAAATACATTAGTAACGAAAAAAGAAAGAAAAATATTAAAAAACCGAGCAGTTGGTGAGTTATATTAAAAGTATCGGTTGCAGTATGCGTTTTAATATACCTTTCTGTAAGTACAACAATAGAAGTCAAAATCTCCACAAAATAGTAAAAAACAAATTTACAAAAAGAAATAATGAATTATTACTATAACTCCTGCATTGGCATACACACAGTTTCTTAAATTGTCTCCGGGTTAACATTCCAATTGTCGATCAAAATAACCATATTGAAATGTGGTTTGAAATGACAATAAAAAAAGTCACCAGAATTAAAATGAAGCAATTAAAGTTAATTGTATGACCTTCAGCAAGGAGAAAAAACTTTCGTATAGACGACTTTCAAGGTCCCGCCATGAAAAATATGAAAAAGCTCCATTGATTAAACTAACGGACTAATTTATAATAAAACAATTCACGGAACACAAATATAACAGACTTGAAACAACAACAAACGCAAAATAACAGGTTCCGAACTAGGGGCATGCACATAAAGAATGTGTCTAGGTAATACATGTTTTAGCGCGTCCAACCCTTCTCTCACTTGGGAACTTGAGACTGTTGTGTAACATCACAGCAAAAGAGCAAACTGTAAAACACAGTAACAATTCGATTAAATATAAAGAAAAGTACGAAGCACAAAAAAACTAACGTAACATATAAAGACAAAAGACCGAAATAAAAAGAGTATTCGCAGTTACTAAAAACTAGCTCTAAGCCAATAACTGAGAAACGTATGGATTTGCGCATAGCCAAAATATAAGTTAACAGTATGGACAGGATTTTCTCATAATTGTTCCAAATTACCAATATTATAAATATATATTTATTCATGTTTTAATAACACTGATGAGTCTTATGTAGACGAAACGCGCGTCTGGCGTACTAAATTATGATCCTGGTACTTTTGATAACTAATTAATTTATTTTTATTTCATATAATCATCACTAGTACTAATAAAAACAATATTGAAAGATTGTACATCTCTGTTTAGTTAACCTTTAGGAATTACCAAGTAAAGACCGACAAAATAATTTTGTTGAAAAACTAAATTATGCGTTGTGATTGTTTGAATACGTTCTATTTTTTCATTTGTTAAAAACAAAATAGGAATGTTAACATGTTTTTGTCAGATTTTGAATCGTAGTATGTCATGTACCATTGCACTACATTAAATCCGGTAGATAATATATATCTTTACTTTTCACTCACATAACTTTGAAATTGATAATATACAATTCTGGAATATGTGATCTGTTAAAATTTGGTTTATTGGCTCCCTTTTCAGCGGGCGATGATACTACAATATATTTTTTAAATCTTTACAATGAGCCTTAATATTGCACAATCCTTAGGTCCACATAATAGGCTGTGATATTGTGCATTTAAGTAAAGATTGACAGTCTTTTTGAAATTGGTACTTGTAGGAAAAAATTAAGTGAAATTGACTTTCCCTCTATTTAACTGTTATCTGTCAACTAATTAAATGGAATAAAAAAAACAGTGCATTGCACACGAAGTACAATATTTGCAGTTTTTGAAAACCGATTTGGAAATTTATAAAAACATATTTCATTTTCTATATATTACTAACATACTTCACGAATTCCGTATTTATTTTCAAGCAATCTAAATTGCAAGCTCTGAAATCCGGACGCTTTTCCAAGGTGATGTCTACAAAAAATTAAAGAGCATTTTATAATTTATTATGAAAATTCCATTTATTACAATATAGATGAGTACTGCGAGCTTCTTTCTGTGTGGTAGATGCACTCTTGTCTATAAAAAAGGAAAACAACACGTTATGAATTGCATGCATCCAACGCACTTTTCTGTTCTGTTAACTTTCATCAGAAACGCTCAAAACCAAATGAATGAAAGCCCTTTTACAACTGTTCACAAAGATATGAATGTATATTGTCTACAAAAAAGATCATATTATTATGAAAATTTTGTCCCTATGTCAAACTTTAAAGTTATTTGGAACTAAAAATTCAAAAAAAAAACGTTGAACATGTTTTATATCCTTGAATGGTTTAAAATGTTACTATAAAATAAGTAAACATCAAAAACTTAATACTATCCAAAAGTAATACACACAAATACTGGAATTCCTAATCAAATGGCAAAATCAAAAGCTCAAACACATCAAATGAATGGATAACAACTGTCATATTCATTTATCAAAATCTCCATAAATGTGCCGATGTTGAATTATTGACTTCCATGATACTTATCGCCTGCTATTTTCCCATATGCAGTGACCTTTACTTCAAGACCTGTCGTTATAACATGGACCAAATGCAAGGAGGAAACCGTGACGAAAGAATGTAAACACACGTGCTCTTGAAGGTAAAAAGAAATAAAACTGTTGTTAATGAACAGTTATATTTACAAATGTTAAATAAAGGCAACAGTAGTATACCGCTGTTCAAAACTCATAAATCCATGGACAAAAAACAAAATCGGGATAACAAACTAAAACCGAGGGAAACGCATTAAATATAAGAGGAGAACAACGACATAACACTAAAATGTAACACACATAGACAAAATCCCACGAGAACAATATATATCACATCAAAACCAAATACATGAGTTTGGGATAGACAAGTACCGTGACACGTCTTATCAATTACACATGGAAATGATAAAAAAAATGTCATGGTTTTTTAAATTCACTTATATGTCACTCTTTCCACGTTCTTTGATTATATTGTTTATCATTGTCACGATCCGATAACCTTCGGCAAGAAACGCAAAAGTAAATTAATTAGCTTGCGATCAACCACTACTGAATGAAATATTATTTATCAATCATACGTTTTAAGTGTGTAATAAATATTAAAAAACGAGAATGTGACACTTTTTTAGTACATATACATGCATTGGTTCAATGACTTCTATAACATTAAAATTTGAAGAAACTCTTATCATATTACTTTAGCAATACCTTAATTTAGGAATAAAATGTTTATGATTTTATCGTTCACCCTTCTTTTTGAATAAATGTGTTTTATGTGGTAAATACAGCCATTTGCAATATTTGCAATTATACAATTATTAAAGTTATGACCAACATATGCAGGTATAGAGAGTAACAATTAACCGAAATATTGATTTACAAAGCAATCTATAGTTTAAAATCAACTACTCACTTCACCCTAAAATATTTATCTTCTATGCTATTTTGATAAATACAAGCAAATATCCTTTATGAACTACTTTATCAACTTGACATAAAACCGCATTTGGTTTGTATAGTCCTCATTTAAAATTAATTTGAATGACAACATGAACTCTAAAGCGTACTTTCTAACAAGGGTGCTTTTCACTAAAAACCATCATGATATATTTTAACCATGACTCTTGTCGTCATGATAAACATAATACTTGTTGTTTGGTCGAAATGTGCTGAAACAGGCTACTTTCTAACTTATTATGTTTTGGGATAAAGTTATATGGAAGAAGTTTTTTAATACGTCAATATAGCGAAATATGAAAGATGTCTTCACATCAAAATCTCTTTTTACTTAGGTATTGTCAAAATCATCGTTCAGTATTAACTAGACAGTAAATGGTGTCAGTAAATTCAATATGGGTATTCGAGTTTCCCTTTCATCCCATATGGAATTTACTAACCCATATATATCGTATTAGGTCGTTCGAATCCCCATATGGAATTTACTGACGCCATATATATTGTATTATGTCACTAACACACAATGTAACTAATGATACATTAAATTTAATATGCTCCAAAAAAATGCATATCAAAATTTAGAAATGTACCTCGTTCATGCAAAGCTCTGATTCTTCGCTCGTCTTTGGCTATGTTTGTTTTTGTCCTTTTTAGTTCATAGCTTTGCGTCTTTTTAATAATCTTTGGATTTTAAAATATTTGGCCTCGAGCATCACTGGAGATACATTGATTGTCGAAATGCGTATCTGGTGCAGAGTAATTGGTATCGTTTATGTTATTAAATAACTTCTTGAAGAACACAAGCTAAAATAGGTACATCAAATAAAACGTGTTCTTAGTAATAATTACAATGAAGTACCTGAATTCTAGAAAATTCAGTGGTGGCATAGTCTCAAGTATGAAGAACTGGTCGATCAGTAACTACAAAAAGATGCATGCATGCGATAATTATTATATGCCACAACAAGTATTTTCGCTAAATGATGTCTTTTAAATGCACCATGTGCGTCTGGGTTTAAATACTTTGAAAGCTTAATTCACATAAAAAAGGCTCTGAAAATCATGTTTTGTTTACCTTCATCTTTATTAATTGCCACTTTTAGGAAAAAAACTTTTAAAAGGGATTGAACATAAAGATTTAACAGACAATTTCATTAATTTTGACGTATTTGTAGATTTAATCCTCCTGATGCGGTTTCTTTTTTAATGTTTCTATGTATCATTTACAGTTTTTCTAAGATGATCGTAAAAAAAATGCAACAAATGGTAGAAAATATCATCAAAGAGCAATATCTTAATTTAAGAGTAAACTAACGATTTCTGTTTTACAAGTTTATTGTAGATCTTGTGTTGCTGATCATTTTTTTCTTTTAAAGTTTCTATCTATCTATTATGGTTTTCAAGATAATAGTGCAACATGCAAAAATGGGTGGACATTTTTACTAAAGGGTAATGACACATTAGTAGTCGAACAACGACTTCAGTCATCCCAATTCATTCGTAGATCTTAACATGTAGATAATTAGTTAAATTTAATTTTTTTATCTATCTACTACATTTTTTCAAGATAAAGACAAAAATGCAATAAAATTTAAAAAAATGAATAATTTCTTCAATAAAGAGTCATTTAACAATTTCGGCTATAAAAGTGTGTTAAAAATCTTGTCTTGTTGATTATTTTTGATTTTTAAAAATTCTATCTTTTTATTATGGTTTTCAAGATAAAGGCAAAAACCTACTTAAGAATGTTTTTCAGTTTCTACATTTTGTTCATTTCAGATTTTTTCTATCTTTAATTTGTATTCAAGATAACAGCCAAATATTGCTGGTTTTGGGCATGATCATCGGACAATTTTTTTTATCTAGATACCCTGATGTTGATTGTGAACAAGTTTGGTTAAATATTGCCCCAAAATATCAGAAGAGACGACGTCCAGGTGACCTAAACATATTTGAAATTATTGTTTTTATGATATTTTTTTTTTTAATTCAAATTATTACTTTCATTGGTCTGCAAAAGTCTACCAAAATAGAATAATCAAAAAAATATTTGAAATATTCAAGTAAAGGAAGTTAGGGCTGGTAAAAAGCATTTTTCCCAAAATAAAATATAAATTTAAAAACGTTTTCACTTATTACCATTGCAATTTTCTCTGCAGATAAAGAGAAAAAAATGTAAAAGTCAGAATTATTTTAATTGTAAGTGTAAGTAATAATCTGCGACTTGTATATTTGTGACTGTTCTACGTCTTCCTTAAACATGTTAAAGTAAGGAAATCTGTCAGAAGTTGTTGACAAGGTTCACTATTACTGACTGAGGAAAATATATTTTTTGTCACCCCACTGATTAGCAGGACGATTTTTTTTTGTTTTCGATCAACCGTTGCCAATTAAATGATCTGCCTAACAACAAATGGTAATGAACATTTTCTTAACAGTACTTCTGATGTCTCCTTTTTTCAAGCAATTCAAATGGGCATCCCCAACTGGATATTAAATTATGATTTTAAGGTATTCAATGACGTTCTTTTGATTTGATCGAACAACGGTCAATGGGATTGCATTATTTGTTCCATGATAAGGGTACATTAATGTCTGTATGCCTTTAAAGTTTCACAGATGTAGCATATATTGTGTTTTTTTTTCCATATCATTGTGACATGTACATTTCATCCTATATATATAAATAGAGTCTATAAGAATCTACCAACCAGTAAACTTAATAGGTATTGGATCATCAAAATTGACAATACTACAGAAACAAATATATGAACTTCTGCATGCCAAAAACTTTCTACATTTTTAATGGTTATTTTTGTAAATTGTATTTCATCAAATTACTTCTTTTCGGCATAATTTAATATATTGACTTATTTGACTTCATTTGGTCATCTGTATATAAATATATTGTAAAACAACATTTGACATGTGAGTGATTCGGTCAAAAACGCCTGTCTTGAAGACGTTGTTGTGAAATGTGTGACAAAATAATATTAAAGCACATTACGTAGTCTGGAAAACTTCAAAACAAAAAAAACGAACTCCATGGCAAATTCAAAAAAAGGGGAAGTCCATAAAACAAACGCTATCAATCAACAGAACAGGACAAAAAACAAACAAAAAACAAGTGAATAAAACTGCCATATTCCCAACTTGGTTCAGGCATTTTCCGTAGAAAATGGTGGGGTGAACCTGGGCTAACTAGAAATTTATTTAATCCCGAAATGTATTTCAAAGTCTCATTAATCGATAACCTTCCATATAAGAACAACTCTTTCCAATCTCTGAGTTATGATTAACATCTGCTTCTCCTGGCGTGCCTGAAAAAAATGAAACAAATTGTAGGACGTCACTGTTAAATAACATTATTTCTTTTAAACTTATGTTCACAGTCGAAACTTTCTAATCAAATTACTTCTACTGAAAATATTGTCTCAAAATATTTAAACAGAATGCAAATATCAAATTAAAGTTTAAAAATGTTACTTATTATTTCTTCTTTTTTTTAAACGAGAGGGGAACTTACCGGACCGCTATCAAATATTTCTATTACAGATTCCATGTCAAATAGCATTTGCTTGAACCATAACTCAAACGCTAAAAATAAAAGATTTTATTAGACAAAAATCGAAAATTGGAAAACTCCGTTTTCTTATTGTTGAGATGAGAAAGCGGCAAATCAATGTTAGTGTTAGTGTTATAATTGAGCTACTTAAAGAGCAATACTGTCTGTCGACTCTTTTAAATATATCTTATACATACATGTATCTACATTCCTAGCCATTAACAGTAGCACAGCCAGAAGCATTAAAAATGTATGAATATTGGGATATTATAATATATATGAAAGTGTCAAACGTATTTAAATTTAGTTGCAATGATGGGTTAATCTAATGATCAACCCTTCTGAAACGATAGTTTTAAAACATTAAAGACCTTCGATTGACCAGCGATTATAAATCTTAATGTTTTAATATCAACTCAGTAATTAAATACATGTACCTACATCACACCCTAATATGTTGCATCTATAGTAAACCTGCCGCTCGGTTTGTTTCTAAAGACTCTGTATTCACTATAAATAGTAATATGAGAGAAGACATGCAATGTCACAAACTCTTTCTTATAAAAATTCTATTTCAATTCCATAATTGGTAAAGAGCAATATATATGTGTGTAAACCTTCAGTTTTTCGAAAATTTATAACACTAAATCTTTTCTTGAGATAAAAGCGTTTGTCATCAATGGTTATTTTAATAGAAATTAGTTAAAACTCGTATGTAACAATGTTAAATGTTTTTTTTTTTTTTTTATTTCAATATGCCATACATATAAACATTCAAAGTTTGTCAACATTTATATAAAGCTTGAACGATCAAAGGGATTTTTATGTACAATTCTTTTATGGCCAGACATAATGCAGACAGTTTTCTTTATAAAAAGAGATAAAAATATACATGATGAGAAATATGTGAACAATCTAAAAAAAAGTTATTACACTTATATGAGGAAGAATTTTACCCTTTTAGACAGTTGATAAGACAATAAGACAATAAGAAAAGGCTTATTTTACGTACATCCCCGTACATTATAAGGTAATGAAGAATCGCCTTTTCAGAAAACCTATTAATTATACCAGGCCTATATTTTGCGTTTAATCTACAAAATACTCATCTCATTAGTGACACTCAAATGAAAGGTTCTTCTGTCACGTCTAAGAATGATTAAGAAATTAAACTAAATTACAACAAACACATGACAATCTACAGTTCAAAGTATATAACAAAAAAATCGACATGCGAGGAAAATTCAAAACGGAAAGTCCATACTCAAATGGCAAAAGTAATCAAATGGCAAAATCAAAATGCCTTATTTTGAGGTAAAATCCAAAGAAAATCAAGTATATCTTTTGAAGCACATACAATTATGTGTACCAATGTTTATAAAAAAAAGTCGATAATGCAATTTTTTAAATTTGATAAATTACAGCAAAAAATGACGTTTTTTTTACAGACATGAACATATGATAAATTTAAGTGATTTCGTATCAAAAAATTTCATAAATTTATAGGACAATTATAACAAAAATCAGCTTGTGTTTATCTTTAAAACAAGAAAGTTATGCATTTCTGTCGAAGGAAAAATACGTCCACAAATCCGAATTTTGAGCTAATATCTGAAATTTCGACCTGATTTTACTCAAAAAGTAGCACATGAACATGATGAAGGTATATCTTTAAATACATATTTGATTTAAGCAGGTAAAATGCAAATATTCATCAAAATTTAATTATGGGATGAAAACTGAATCGTATGCCCATAAACAGCCTGGGTCGCTGACATATGTTTACGTGCATATTCATCTATGTTTCTTCTTTTACATTTAGAACCGGTAAAACATTCCGAATATATATAATATATGTATGAACATGAAAGACACTCTCATTTT
Organism: Mytilus galloprovincialis; assembly: GCF_965363235.1. Lineage (NCBI taxonomy): Eukaryota > Metazoa > Mollusca > Bivalvia > Mytilida > Mytilidae > Mytilus > Mytilus galloprovincialis. Next base: position 41,797,896 of record NC_134838.1, read on the forward strand.
GGCGTACTCCCAAGTCTGTTCGCCTTTTTAGATTTAAATTCGGATCGCTATCCGCCGTCAAAACTGTTTTGTGTCATTATTGTTTTACTCTTTGTTATCGATCCGCCAATATTAACAACCCACTAACCTTAAGTTTATTGTTAAACCCTCCGAAATATAAGTGACCAATATCTGTATATTGTAATAATTAAAGCCATTAAAACGAGGTTCAACCCGCAGTTTTTCTTAAATTGTACTGTAACCAGTCAGACTAGGTTTTTTTTATTAACCAAACACCTCGGGTTTTTAATCTGTGTTCATGCTATGTTTAACTTTTGATAAAAAAAAATCCTTTTATATCGTTTTTCTTCTATATGCATTTCAGATATATATGTTTTAGGAATATACATTGTCAGTTTCAATTATTTTGATAACGATTTTTAACAGATATATCAAAAGGTGTTATAGTTATTTTCAACGTTTGACACAATAATAAACTGACACAAGTATAATTGTTATATCAGTTTTATGCAGCGTTAAACATAAACACTGAATCAAGTAGATACTAGTACAAATGTATGTTGAGTTAATGAATATGTGCTGTCACGAAAACACACACATGAATGAAATGTCTTACATATGTTCAAACTGTCCGGGTATCAAGCTTTAAACACTTTGCAAATGATGCGCTAACGATTTGATAGGGAATTACCTCATCAAAGATGCCAGGCTCCTAACAAAAACGATACTATTATCTTTTTGAACCTCTACAGTGTTTAAACGCAGATAAAATATCTTACGGATAAAATGAAACTAGTGTGTACCAGGATTAGAATTTTATAGACAAGACGCGCAATTTGAGTTACGCGTTATAATGTACAAAAGTACAGAAGACAGGAAACATTGAGTGCATACGTTCAACAAAAAAGATCTTTTAAAAAAATGTTTGACAAATTAAAATTAAAATTAAATGTCTCACTTGAATATTTAGTTTGTCTGTGCTCTCTGTTTTCTGGTCCTAAATATGGTTGAAATCTGGCCGATTTTGTCAAGTTTCATTAAAAACTCTTATATTAACCTATTTGGGATGTTAAAATCAACGTTAAAGCAAACTTGACAGAAATAGTTCCATTTAACTTTCTCACATGTCTTTAAGTCAACATAAAACATATGTTCATCTTGTAACATTGAAATTTATTATCGGGACCAAATATGGCCCTTACCGAACTTACTCCTTTTGGATATCAATGCGTCCACTTGATATTGCGAGTTTGGAAGGAGAACAATGACCAATTTGAGAAAAAATATGCATACAGTAAAATGAATCAGATATCAGAATGCGAGTTTTATTATTGCGATACCCATCCAGTCGCAGAATTCGCATTGAATAAAACCTCGCAAAAATTTCTGTTTTTTATTTTTTTTTATTCAAATTATGTATAATCACATGACACCTAGACTACCAGACTGGCTAACACTAGAGCATATTTAATTATGATACATTTTGATCCTCTATGATATGAATGCAACGTTAAAGCCCTATCAATTGAATATAAATAAAGACAACAGTAGTATACCGATGTTCGAGTCAAAAATCGATTGAGAGAAAACAAAACCGGTTTACAAACTAAAACTGAGGTAAAAATCAACTATAAGAGGAAAACAACAAAACAACGCGCTTTTATGGCAATGTTAAATATAACACTTAAATGACAACATTACATGACAGGAGTATAGTACAAATAAATGCAGGAACATTTATTACAGAAAAGTGCACAAATAAACACTACAATAGGACATTTCGACATGCTAATAGTTATCAAAGGTACCAGGCTTATAATTTATTACACAATACGTGCGTTTCGTCTACATAAGACTCTTCAGAGTCGCTCAGATCAAAATTTAAAAGAAATCCAAACAAATACAAAGTTGAAGGGCATTGATGAACAAAAATTCTAAAAGGTTGTGCCAAATACGGCTAAGGATATCTATGCCTGGGATAAGAAAATCCTTACTATTTAGAATAGTTTTTACTTTTGCAAACAGTAAATTTTTAAAAATTGACCATTTAAATTCATCATAAATACCAGGATTGAAATTTTGTATTTGCGCTAGACGCGCCTTTCGTATACAAAAGACTCCTCAGTGACGTTCGAATAAAAAGTATATTGAAAAATAACCAAAAAAAAAATTATACAGCATAATTGAGAGCTTCTAAAAATAAAAAAAAAGGGATACGTAAAGTGGTGATTTTTTTTTTAATTGGATAATTCTCTGTACAAAGGAAGAATGTTTTCGTCCATTGATGTTCTTAAATTAAGTACTTTTCATGACTATTTTATTGATTTCATTTGAGCAACAGTGTCATTCGTAGACCAAACGCGCGAATTATAATCATTATATCTTTGATGGGTTTTTGCATATAACTATGTAATAGCCCTTAAAACTGCAGAATTTATAATTCTTTCATCTCTATTATCATCTCTTGTCAAGATGGTTGACAATAAAAGTGAAATAACTGAAAAAGTGTATACATACCTTGGTGAATGAGAATAAAAAGATGTTCATCGTGAGCAGGAGCACCGTTTACTTCACTCAATCGTCTTACACCTCCTAAAACTTTTTCTAACTACAATTAAGATGATAATATACGCTATTTTTAATCCGAATTTGTTTTACAGATACGTTTAATCCTGACAATTTTTGTCATTTTTTAAAATGTGTCCAGCGGTTAAATCGAATATAGAAAATACTTTGCTTACAAGTGAAAAAATCATTTCAGTATCCATAAGTGAAAATAATAGTCTTACTTGTAGATAGTTTTCATAAGACTTTGCCTTTTCATGTTCTAATCTTCCAACAGTTCCACCAGCAGTCGTTTGTGATGCTCCGTCCATGCCTAAAAAGATTATCTTCAATTCAGAAATATTGTTGTTTAATGACTGATTTCAATGGAAACTAATCAATTGTTTTACTTTATATTTCTTTAAATCAAATTATTTCAGGTTTTTTTTTTTTATCTGTTGAAATATGTGGTTTTCGAAGCCATACAACTTACCTTGTTCTGCAATTGCGAATTTCGTACATAAGTTTGTGTAAAACTATTAATATTAGAGTGTGACACGCAGATGCACTTCAGTTTGAAAGTATATAATATTTTAGCAAATTTCTTTTTTTATACGGTCACCTGATAGACAGCAATTTTTTATAGGCATGTAATACCAATTGTATACAGAAATATAATTAGACCTAGAGTTATTATGACCAAGTGTCTATTTTTAAAATCTTTTCGAAGTATTACCTGTTCAATCGTTTTCTGAAATTCATAACTTCACTGTACTATACATTTTGTTCGTTTTGTCATTTTGAAATTGACAACCTCGTAGAGACTACTGGTAAGTCTGTTATAATGTATTTCATATGCATTCGGGGGTTTTGGCTGTAATATGATAACTGCTTTGTCTAAGATTATTTTTAATTTTTATAACTTTATAGAATTACCTTTACATTATTTCTTTTACTGATATCGCAGATTTTCCTATGTTCAACTTAAAAATGTATGATATATGACATGAAATATAAGTGAACACTGCTTTGATAATATTTAAACGGTCAAGAGTTAATTGAAAACAAGTATCATAATATATTATGAGTGCATTTCTTTCTAACAAAATTTTGGGTGGCGTTTGTTGTTGTTTTCTAAACACTACAAAAGTAGAAACAAATGCATCGTTTAATCAGTGTTTACTGACCCTGTTTGAACTTTCAATAATGTATGCACATATTGTTGGTAAACAGACTTTTTACAAACGTAGAAACAAATACATCGTTTAATCAGGGTGAAGTTAGAAACACATGTAGCGTTTGTTCCAACAAATGATGAACGAAAACTGCTGACGCATTTTTAGCGAGTGCATCGTTTGTCAAAGTTTATGTAATCTTTGCGAACGTATGTTAGAAACAAATTATCAAAACATGTGCGCCCTTAGCCGTTTGCGTTGTTCGTGTTAGAAAGAAATGCAGCCATCATATTATAAAGTATAGGTTAAACGTAAAGGTAAGATACATGACAATCTCACGTTGAGACATGTATTGTCGAAATGCGCATCTGTTGCAGAAAAATTGGTACCGTTAATGTTATTACTATCACTGGGTCGATGCCTCTTCTGGTGGACTGTTAGTCCCCAAGGTTATCAGCAGCCCAGTAGCCAGTACTTCGGTACTGGCATGAAAATACGATTTTTTTGTGTTATTAAAATTTACTGTTACAAAATATTAGAAATTATTATAAATTAAGGAATGTATCTCCCTCATGCAAAGCTCTGATTCCTTTCACGGATTTGGCTATACTTTTTGGACCTTTTGGGTTATAGCTCTTCATCTTTTATCTAAGCTTTGGATTTCAAATATTTTGGCCACGAGCATCACTGAAGAGACATGTATTGTCGAAATGCGCATCTGGTGCAGGAAAATTGGTACCGTTAATGTTATTACTATCACTGGGTCGATGCCTCTGCTGGTGGACTGTTAGTCCCCGAGGGTATCACCAGCCAAGAGAAAGAGATTTTACAACCACATGCATAATGTTAATATATGAGGTTGACTTCTCAAAATCTATGAATAATGAACGATTAGCGGGTAAGTTAAAACATATAAAAAATCATATTTCGTATTGTATTCTGTTGTGTATATTGCTTTGTTTATGTAAATCATAATGTTTTATGAAAATGTAAAGCAGTATAAAGGGCTTTTTTGGAATTTTATGATATTTGATGTTGCAGTTCAATGGCAAAACAATCAAACAATAAATAAAATTAACCAATAAAAGGTTATGAAGTATAGAGTGATAATGTTGACCCATAATTATTCGTAGAATACCAGTTTTTGTGGATTTGTGGGTATAGGTAAGCATTAAATTTGGCAAAAAACCTTAAAATCAAATATCCACGAAAATTGGTATCAACAAAATAAATATATCCACAATAGTTGGTTTGTTTGTAATTTTGTAATAAATAGACAAATAAAGGAGATGTGGTAAAATTTCTAATGAGACAACTACATGTGTCACCATCATTCAAATAATGAGGATGCAAGCAATAACAGGCAACCGTACGGCATGTTCTCTTCTATCTTGATCTGAGCGTCACTGATAAGTCTTAAGTAGACTAAACGCGCGTCTTGCGTCTTACATTATAAGCATGGTACCTTTGATAACTATATAGAACATATAAAATAACTTACGAGGATCGACAAACTGACCAATGTTAAATGAATCATACTAACATTTAGGCTGTAAAAATTACCAAAAATATTTACATTTACATGCAATGGCCGAAAGGAATCATTTAATCAGCTGAAGGTATTGAAGGTAATAACATGGCATAGTTATATATGACCTCTTAAATGATTTTCTTACTTTTAAGAAAAATCATTATCAGTTTTATAAATATTTCTATACTTAACACCATAATCAATTGACTATATCAAATGACTACAAATGTTAACAAATGAACTGTAAAGGGAAATTTATTGTGGGGAACTTCTAGAAACTATTTTTATGTCAAAATTGATTTATACAAAACCTGATCAGAATACACACTGGTTAATATATTTTTACTGATATCTTAATCCATTTTAAGACATCCAAGGAATTTTATTAGGCTATCATACAACCAAGAGGTTAATCTAGTTATAAAACCAGGTTTAATCCCATATTTGCTACATGAGAAAATGAGTTCGGTGTTGTTGTTATTTTACTTTTTACCATTAACATTTAGTCATCTTATTATGTAAATCAAAAGGTAATATACAACGTTTCACTGTTCATTTACACAGTGCATTATATATAACATGCTTTAACGGACATATTTGCATTAATTCCATTTGAGATCATATTTACACTCCCAAAATGTGTATCATACGATAGAGTAACATAATGATAGTAGTGTTAGTTACTTTGGTACTGGCATGAAAAAATACGAATTTTATGTTATTAAAATTTGCTGTTGGAAATTATTCATAATTAACGACTTTATATCCCTCGTGCAAAGCTCTGATTCATTGCCCAGCTTTGGCTATACATTTTGGTCCTTTTTTGTTTAATTCTCTTCGTATTTTAAATGAGCTTTGGTTTTTCAAATAGTTTGGCCTCGAGCATCACTGAAGAGACATTGATTGTCGAAATGTGAATCTGGTGCAGAAAAATTGGTACCGTTTATTTTGTTTTCAGTTATTTGCCAATTACGTTTACGTTTGAAATTAAGGATACCACTGATACTAGAAGGACTGCTTCATACCTTGATCTTTTCCTCAATATTGACGTAGATGGACGACTTCACACGAAAATCTATGATTTCAACTTCCCAATTATCAATTTCCCATTTCTCAGCAGTAACATACCCTCTGCCCCTTCGTATGGTGTTTACATATCACAATTGATACGTTATTCTCGTGCTTGTTCACACTATACGGACTTCATATACAGGAGTGTGCTCCTTACGCAGAAACTGCTCCAACAAAGTTATGAGGAGGACAGATTAAAATTGACACTCCGTAAATTTTATGGACACCATCACGATTTGGTGGATCCATACGATGTTTCGTTGACCAAACTAGCTAAGGACATGTTTACCACATGGTAGATTGTGTTTTGTCATAATGTCGTCTAATCTTTTAATTACCAAACGTGACTTATTCCCGATTGTGACTGTTTTGCCGAATGTGAACTCGCATTACTATAAGACGTGGTACGGTACTTATCCATCCCAAATTCATGTATTTAGTTTAAATGTTTAATGTTGTATTTGTGGTTCTCATCGGGTTTTGTCGGATGTGTTGACGTCTTTTCTGTTGTATTTATGTGTTATGGTAGAGAGAGTTAGTCGCCGCCTTCATTTATCGGATTTGATTTCGTTCAAAGTAATCAGTACGATATTTTACGTTTGAGGTTGGATTCATAACAAACCTGACATAGTTTTATAATATAGTTAATTGCTACCTCAGTTTTATATTAATAAGAATTAAAATGTGCTTTGTTATTAAATGCAATATCAGTATTTGGTTCAAATATATAATCTTAAATTAATCCTAATTCTATCTTATTCATTCTTATGTGACGTCATTTTTCATTTTTTGATGCTCTGTTTTACTAATTCAAATGACGTCATTTTTTCGTCATTTTTCAGTTTTTTACTAATTCAAATAGGACGTCACTTGGCGTAGAGGTTTAAACGTATTCGGATGTGTCTACTTTTGTGTTTCAAATGTCTGGTTATGTAAATGTATTTCAGTTGTTTCCTGTAATTAGTTAATACTTCAGCTTTATCATGTACATCTTTTGTATATTCATTTTATTAAATTTACTGTTTGCAAAAGTATAAATTACTCTAAATTATAGGGATTTTCTGGTAACTTAACAGAAAACCCTTGCCGTTTTTGGCACAACCTTTTTGATCTTTTGGTCATCGATGCTGTTCAACTTTGTACTCGTTTCGGCTTTCAAACTTTTGTATCTGTGCGTCACACATAGGTCTTGTGTGGACAAAATACACTTCTGGCGTATTAAAATTTTGAACTTGTTGCCTTTTGTTGGCTGTTGTTCATGTGATTCTTTGTCAATTGTGTTCTCCAATTTATTTATATTGTAGTCCTGTGTTGTCATGTTGATGTTATATTTCACATGGCCATAAAAGTGCGAGGTTTGGCATGCCACAAAACCAGGTTCAACCCACCATTTTTTCCTTTAAAAATGCCCTGTACCAAGTCAGGAATATGGTCATTGTTATATTATAGTTCGTTTCTGTGTGTATTACATTATAACGTTGTGTCGTTTGTTTTCTCTTATTTTTGAGTGTAAATTCACATTGCGATAAGACGTTTCACGGTACTTGTCTATCCCAAATTCATATATTTGGTTTTGATGTTATATATATATGTTATATTTGTTATTCTCGTGGGATTTTGTCTATGTGTGTTACATTTTAGTGTTATGTCGTTGTTCTCCTTTTATATTTAATGCGTTTCCCTCGGTTTTAGTTTGTTATCCCGATTTTGTTTTTTGTCCATGGATTTATGAGTTTTGAACAGCGGTATACTACTGTTGCCTTTATTTAGACCCGTTGTCCGTTGAAGCATGTAATATATAATGCATTCTGTAAATGAACAAAGTAACTTGGTATACTACCTTTTAATTTAGATAATAAAATGCTGATGGTGAACACCAATTATTATTATACTTATTTAATACATGATAAAACTGTTAAATAGAAATACGACTTTTACACTTGCGACAATTTAGACCTTTAGACATTGATTGGTTGGATGATTCTATTGCTAAAGACGGAATGGTGACTTTTAGATATAATCTGGTTATTTGAATTGATGATGTGCTGTTTATTTTCAATTCCCAAATAGATTTTTAATTCTTTTGAAAGTGTAAGCAACGCTAGTTTTTAATAAGAGAAAACTGGTCGTTATTCTAGTATATTCCGGATTTTACAGAATAGCCAATTTACTTTTTATATATCAATATATTCCCGACATGGATCAGGTATTTCCGAGAGAATTGTTGATTGAATCAGGTCAAATAGCTTGGTTTCCCCTTGAATTAGCATATTCATGCAAAATCAACCTCTCCTTGTCGTTTTAAAGATAATTTAATGTTAAATTAAATCAATAATTGTAGTATATGTCTTTTAATTTCCTTAGATTAAACTGATTTAGTCAGTTCAATTCCAGCAACATTAGAATATAAGATTACTTTTTGTCATTAACACAAGAGAAAAAGGGTTTTAAAACCAAGAAACGGCAGGTGAATATCTATTATAAATGTTCAGGATACCACTAAAAACTAAAATCACAAAAAGTCTGATGAAAATTCAAAACGGAAAATTCCTTATCAAATGTCAAAATCAAAAGCTCAAACACAACAAACGAATAGATAACTGTCAGCGATTATAGCATCTATTTTTTAGGGTTTCCTCTGAACTTGATTCTGTAAACATGAAATTATCGGAATAGGTCTTCTTACTGTAAATCATGAAAAGGATAGTTCAGTTTGTTCAACTCGCCCAAAATGTTTTAAAAAAAAAGAAAGAAGGATACGATCGCTAATAAAAAGACATTTACACTCATCCAGCCGATAATTTGGAACCACAAATACGTTCTATAAACTGTCACACACACTCTTTGACTTTGATTGAATTGGTGTTTGATTAACCTCTAGTTAAAAATATGTTATGCATTTACGGGACCACAACAAATTATCAAATAATCCAGAAGGTATAATCTAAAAAGATGATCCATCTTGATTTACATGTAGTTTAATCATTTTGACTGACACATGGAAATGAGAGTATATTGGAAAGAGAGTCGTATTTTCCTTACAACAAGACTTGTCCTAATGGTTCTTAAAGAGTTATTAGTTACGGGTTAGACAATATATGTCAGTTTATTTTCGATTTATGAGTTTGACTGTCCCTCTTTTAAACAATTATTTGTCGAAATAACATGAAAAAGATCGCTTCAATTTAACTGTTCAATACTTGACAACATGTTTGAGTGACAAAAAAGAGAAATAGGGTTAAGGGGCTCTGATCTCTTCTGCCGAAAAAAAAGAATTTCGATACGTAAAGTGCGCTTCTTGGGGTGGATGAACACAAATATGTTAGTTTTTTTATGAAATCTAATTGTATTAAAAACAATATATTCTTCATGATTCAACAAACAAAAAAATACTAAAATAAACGTTGATTGAAATGACTTATAAACATGGATCAAATTTATTAATATGGAAACAAAAGAACCTGAGGTTGTGGCTTCTCATATATATGACCAAGTACATGATAAACATTAACAATTACAAAATGAAGAAGACTGTTAGGTCAAACCTAAATAAAAACTATATGTGTTTACTGCCTTCCTAAAAAAAGTTACGATTTTGTAAATCATATTTAAGTTGGTTAAACTTGGTCTAATTTATGAGAGCAACATTTTCACATTAAAATTTAAAAAGGGTAGTAAATAAAATTTTGGGACTTTTGAATGCCTTAACAAAATTGACCCATTAACCCCCATTTTTCTTTTTATAAATCTTTTACATGTATAATTTTAAATATTCAACTGTCAAAATGATAAGTAACTTATTAATTGAGGTGAATAATCAACCACAAAAGTATGTCACCTAATTATTTAAGTGTAAAGAACAGGTTTTTGAAAATTCTCCTGCATTATATATATATATGTTCCGGACCATATGAGTATTTGGACCATACGCGTATGGTCATGACCATATGGGTATATACTCATATGGTCCGACCATACGCGTATGGTCCGACCGTACGCGTATGGTCGGGGTAATTAACACTTTCTTGTTACAGTTTACTTTTAATACTTCTTAACTCTTCATATGGTATGACCGTTCATTAAAAAGACGCATTCATAAAGGTAATTTCATTATTATATTATAATAAAAAGATTAGCTAAATAAATATAAGAAGTTTCACATAGTTAATTTTACTTACTTGTCAAAACTATAATAAATACAATTTATACCGATGGTCATTACCGATTTGTTATTACGAGTGAATGGCAATATGTCGACTTAAAAAATAAATTCAAAACATTTCTTAATGAACTGTTACACAAGAAGTCATTGGAAAGTAACATAGTTTATTTAAAAGTTGTCTTGTGAATATGGTGACATGATAGCAATCATGTTACCGGCAATATTTGAGATCTAGAGCTTCTTAAAACACCGTAGACATATCGGAATGGCCAAAAACCTCGGTATCACTGTACGCAGCTACACAAAGACTAGCTTTTCACTCGCAAACAAAAGGTGTAAATGAAAAGGATCGTTCACAACCAAGAATTGCAAATGTAAAAAAGCTATGATACCATTTGGAAGTACTGAAATGTCACCCCAAGCCTACATGCAAGAATGTAATTAGCGATGAAAACTAACTCTGGCATCAATATTTAAGTTTTACGTAGTATTTGAATTATAAAAAATATTACATTGTCATGTAATCATCATTGTTTTTTTAGATAAAGTATATGTATTATTGAAACTTTTATAACTTGATGTAACTTAAAAAAAAATACCTATATAGTCCAAATACTCATATGGTCCGGCCCGTTAATAACCAAACAAGTATTATACGCATATGGTCCGACCATACGCGTACGGTCGGACCATACGCGTATGGTCGGACCATATGAGTATACGCATATGGTCATGACCATACGCGTATGGTCCAAATACTCATATGGTCCGGAACATATATATATCATCTACATATTTTTTTTATGAGGTTCGTAATGCTTAGTCTTTAGTTTTCTATGTTGTGCCATGTGTACTATTATTTGTCTGTTTGTCTTTTTTTTTAGCCATGGTATTGTCAGTTTATTTTCGATCTTTGAGTTTGACTGTCCCTCTTGTATCTTTTGCTCCTCTTTGCTAAGTAATGGTTTTTGCAACAACTAGTATTATATTGTATTAGCAGAAGAAACATAAAGTTAATACTACTAAAGTTGACTGGTGATTAGAAATATGGTCATCATTAGTCTTCCTTCGACCGGCAGTAAAGCCCTTGCTGTGCGGAACGTATCCAGTACGCACCCCCATCCGGTCAGCATTGGGACGCTAAATCCACTGCAGCTGTGTAAACACAGTGTCACGCTCTTTGCATTTTACAAACCCAGGAACAAAGAGTTCCAATTGTTGAAGTTGAAATCATCCCTTCGTAAATTTTACGGACGCCATCACAACTTGGTTGACCATTATGGAATAACCGTTTCACAAATTATATCGTATATGTCCCTTACGTCGTAACTACAATCCCGTTCCCTTTCATGAATGTGACCTACCAAATTAGGCTATTTACTGGATTTGATATAAAATACGCAATACGACGGGTGCCACATGTGGAGTAGGATCGGCTTACCCTTCCGGAGAACCTGAGATCACCCATAATTTTTGGTGGGGTTCGTGTTGCTTATTCTTTAGTTTTCTATGTTGTGTCATGTGTACTATTGTTTTTCTGTTTGTCTTTTTTCATTTTTAGCCAGGCGTTGTCAGTTTATTTTCGATTTATGAGTTTGACTGTCCCTCTGGTATCTTTCGTCCCTGTTTTACAGTTTGATTACATCTGATGAATTTCAAATGTTTATGCACAGTGATTTTGTGTATATTTCGACAACAGATTTTTTGGGTGAAAACATTTTTTTTCTTTGCAAGCATGGACAGGTTTAAAAACAATTTAGATACTTTATTAGTGTATTATACATTTGTATATAATCGAACAATACCATTTTAAGTGAAATCTTTGATGTACTTTGACATTTATTTTAATATGTCTGTTTTGTTTGGAAAATCATATGGATACTATATACACATATTACATGTCGTCTGTTTCATTTTAAATATTGAATCATTGCCAAGTTATATCTACCGTAAAAAGTGCTTACAACAGATAATCAGATGGAAAGTGCTTTAAAAAAATTATGGTTTGACATCAAAATAATTAAATTAACTGTATTAATAAATTTGAAAGTGCTTTATTTTTAATGTTTACAAAATCATTAGCACAAATGTATGTTGTGAATTGCATATTAAATTCTAAGAAAAACTTGAATAAATAAGAAGGTGTGGTATGAGTACTATTGAGACAACTCTCCATCCAAGTCACAGTGTATACAATTTAACAATAGTAGGTCAAGGTGCGGCCTTCAACACGAAGCATTGGCCTACACCGAACAGCAAGTCAAAAAAGGGCCCTGACTTACAGGCAAACCAACGGTCCAATCTATTCTGGAGCGCTGAGAGCTACAACATTTTGTTGAGGTATTCGTGATTTGTAGTATATTTTGATATATTTCATTCTTGAATAATATAGAAATAATTGCTTATTTAAAGGGCCTGCATTTAATTAGATAATATCTTTATCTTTTTAATATAGGAATTTGCTCTAATGTTAAGTAGGTTTTTGGAATATCTCCTGCATTGCTAGAACTATTTAATGGTTTTATACATAAGACATCTTCAACTAGCGTAATGACAAATATCGGTTTTTCAGGTCTATATTTATTGAAAAACTGCTTAGTTTCCAATACACAAAATATAACCGACTTGAAAATTTGTCTGTGAATCATCCGTATTTACATTGGTTATTTTTAATTCTTTTTTGGATGCCCAGTTTAATCCACTTTCAAATATCTCATGATATTAACATTTTGGAAGCATAGAAATAATATATCTTTATCTTTTAAAAAAATTTATTTTGTCTCTGTAAAGTTAAGGTTTGAAATATATCCAGCATTGCAAGAAAAGTTAAATGATTACATTTTTAAAAATAATTTAACTGGCAAAATGACAAAAATCATTTTGACATAAATGCTTACTTTTAGAAAACAAATATAACCGACTTATAAATGTTAAACAAAACGATGATTGCGTGATGCGTTTTAATTATCTCAATGTATTCACAATTTTAAAGAAGCTAATAATTGATTTTATTTATCATGCATGTATTATATAGAGGTTATTTTTCTTTTTGATTATGGTATTAGTTCACATTTAGGAACAGGTTTCGAAATATTTGGCAATGAAGGACAATTCCGTTGTTAGTTAAATTGGTTAGCTGGCAAATTGACAAATAACCTATTTTTTTCTGAATAAATAACATAAAAAAGAATGGAGCCTATGTATTTATTTTAAGAGTCGTGTAATCACTTTGGACCACAGCTTTGTATCTTTTGAAAAGTAAACGCCTTTATTCTAATCATTACAAACCATGATGGTTGTCAAATAAAATTATCTCAGTCAACGTTTACAATAAAAGGTTTTATTCAATTTAATACAATATGAATTATTTCCTTAACATTTCTGTCATGTCCAAATACAATAGTATTACATCATTCTTAAAATGATATTTCCAAAAAAAGCTTGAATTATTTTCAATATAACAGTTACAAAAACCCATTTTAGAAATCGGTAAAACTTTATAAAAAAAAAAAAAAAAAAAAAAAAACAGATGTAACAAATACAACAATATGAATATAAAGGGTTTGGTGCAGATCAAGCAAACAAAGTAGTCGAAGGAAAACTTTTAACGCAGCGTCAACATATGTGCACTTCCTGTTAACAATAATGTAACTATGCATAAGCTTCAAAAAGTTTTTACTTTCACGATCACATTTGCGTTTACGTGAAAACATTCATTGAAATGTTTTAATGTTAATAATGTTGTGTAAGATTTTGACAAGCAAACGAGATAAGATAACAAATAATGAACAATCACTCCGGCGATCACTAGTGATTAGTTAAGGTAATATTTGGTCTGAACTAAACTGTACATATATTTAATCTATAGAAACAGAATTAACGTTTGACTAAATTTTGCTGTGAAATTGGATCAAATACTTTTTTTCTAATGCAAACAACTTCTGTATCCTGTTTTTGTGTCGCTTATGATGTTGCATTACTGTTTTCAAATTTTTATATACAAAAATAAAGAATTATTTAAGAAAGCATCTTAGGGTTTGCTGATGTTATTGTCATTTATCATATACTTAGCATTGATATGATAGCTTTTGCATATGTGTAATGAGTGGAAGTACACAAGCCATAATTTCCCACCCGGTCTGATAACCCATATCAGCCCGGGCTGATAACCCATATCAGGGGCGTATTTATTTTGTCTCTGTAAAGTTAAGGTTTGAAATATATCCAGCATTGCAAGAAAAGTTAAATGATTACATTTTTAAAAATAATTTAACTGGCAAAATGACAAAAATCATTTTGACATAAATGCTTACTTTTAGAAAACAAATATAACCGACTTATAAATGTTAAACTAAACGATGATTGCGTGATGCGTTTTAATTATCTCAATGTATTCACAATTTTAAAGAAGCTAATAATTGATTTTATTTATCATGCATGTATTATATAGAGGTTATTTTTCTTTTTGATTATGGTATTAGTTCACATTTAGGAACAGGTTTCGAAATGTTTGGCAATGAAGGACAATTCCGTTGTTAGTTATATTGGTTAGCTGGCAAATTGACAAATAACCTATTTTTTTCTGAATAAATAACATAAAAAAGAATGGAGCCTATGTATTTATTTTAAGAGTCGTGTAATCACTTTGGACCACAGCTTTGTATCTTTTGAAAAGTAAACGCCTTTATTCTAATCATTACAAACCATGATGGTTGTCAAATAAAATTATCTCAGTCAACGATTACAATAAAAGGTTTTATTCAATTTAATACAATATGAATTATTTCCTTAACATTTCTGTCATGTCCAAATACAATAGTATTACATCATTCTTAAAATGATATTTCCAAAAATAGCTTGAATTATTTTCAATATAACAGTTACAAAAACCCATTTTAGAAATCGGTAAAACTTTATAAAAAAAAACAAAAAAAAACAGATGTAACAAATACAACAATATGAATATAAAAGGTTTGGTGCAGATCAAGCAAACAAAGTAGTCGAAGGAAAACTTTTAACGCAGCGTCAACATATGTGCACTTCCTGTTAACAATAATGTAACTATGCATAAGCTTCAAAAAGTTTTTACTTTCACGATCACATTTGCGTTTACGTGAAAACATTCATTGAAATGTTTTAATGTTAATAATGTTGTGTAAGATTTTGACAAGCAAACGAGATAAGATAACAAATAATGAACAATCACTCCGGCGATCACTAGTGATTAGTTAAGGTAATATTTGGTCTGAACTAAACTGTACATATATTTAATCTATAGAAACAGAATTAACGTTTGACTAAATTTTGCTGTGAAATTGGATCAAATACTTTTTTTCTAATGCAAACAACTTCTGTATCCTGTTTTTGTGTCGCTTATGATGTTGCATTACTGTTTTCAAATTTTTATATACAAAAATAAAGAATTATTTAAGAAAGCATCTTAGGGTTTGCTGATGTTATTGTCATTTATCATATACTTAGCATTGATATGATAGCTTTTGCATATGTGTAAGAGTGGAAGTACACAAGCCATAATTTCCCACCCGGTCTGATAACCCATATCAGCCCGGGCTGATAACCCATATCAGGGGCGTCTCGTGCAAAAACACATAACAGTGCTTTTCGTGCAAGTTACTTCCGGTGTGTCTGGTATCAATTGTTTACTTTTCCATTGTGACGTCAGATATTTTTTTATGACGACGTCAAAATTTACGGGAACTTTTGTCTTCAGTTTAGTACTTGCTAACAAATGCCATTGACAATTAAGAATAGTTTTATAGTACAACAAACATGGAGTAATAATGATCATATAACTCCTCCAAATTTTCAATGTTTCAAAATACCTCTATAAGAAATGTTACCATACATCTATATGGAGGTAGTGATGCTGTTGTTGGACAATTATAGTATATTTGATTCATAATTTAACTTGACTGTTTTAGTTATTGCATTTGTTTATTTGCCTTATTTAGTCCTGGTATCTATGATGAGTTCATTTACATAAAACTATTGTCGGAAGTATATGATAAAGCGATTAATACATGACCTTTTCCATATCAGCCTGGGTATCATCTCGACCCATATCGGAAACTCGACTCCGTCTCAGGCTGATATGGGGGTCTCGGGATGATACCCAGGCTGATATTGAAAAGGCCATGTATTAATCTCTATATATATTTGACTACAACCAACAGATGTTAAAAATTTCCTTATTTCAAAACCTGACTCGAGGGGACTTAGATTATGAGAAACCTTCAACAGATAGATTCAAGATAACAGTTACAGAAGTCAAAAAATGTAAAACCCGTTTAGGAGTTTTTATAGCAAAAGCGTTATCAACAGAAGGCTACAATAGACCATTTTCATATTATCGACTTTTGACTGCGGGTTCTATAATGTTTCGACAGGTTAACTTCTCTGTGGAAGAATATCCTGGTATTCGGTCAATAACGAGCAACCAACGAGGTAAAATCAAATATATAATCGATGTAATTTGGGGGAAAATTTTACCCGTTTTTGGATGATTTAATCATGTTTATACAATATTAAACAGTTTTCTTCAAAATTGTACGGATTTAATCTTGAATTTACTTATTTACGTTGCTCTTGATTGGCCGTGTACTAGGATATCCTACCACAGAGAACATAACCGGTCGAGAAAATATAAATTCCAGAGTCAAAAATCGGTAATATGAAAAGGGTCTTTTGTTTAATATCAATACACACTTGATTGAAATGCATGTTTAGTACTAGAACAAATATATTCGAAATATTTTAATTGTTTGCAATAAATTTTGTATATTGCATTATAGATACCAGGATTGAAATTTTATATTATAAATATGTATTATCTATATATTATAGAAGATTATGGCATCTGAAGCGGATAAGGGTGCTGAAGAAGTTCAAAAAGCATTAATTGATGACGATGAAGACATTGTTAATCCATGGGATGTTGTTAGTTCATCTGCTAAAGGAATAGATTATAGTAAACTTATAAGTAAGTTTAATCAGTAAACTATTCCCATTTATTGTGTAAAGTGATGAATTGTTCTATATGGAACGTTTTTGTTTTATTTTTATTTCATTTTGAGATAAATCTAGTTCGATTACTATTGTTTACTAAGTTCAGTAATAATTTTTGAAAAAATCGTTATTTCAACTGATATAAATATTATGATATTTAATGTATAAAATATCTATTAATTGGATATTTATTAATATAAAAAAGATAATGAAGATATAATGAAGATGTGGTATGATTGCCAATGAGACAACTATCCACAAAAGACCAAAATGACACAGACATTAACAACTATAGGTCACCGTACGGCCTTCAACAATGATCAAAGCTCATACCGCATAGTCAGCTATAAAAGGCCCCGATAAGACAATGTAAAACAATTCAAACGAGAAAACCAACGGCCTTATTTATGTAAAAAAATGAACGAAAAACAAATATGTAACACATAAACAAACGACAACCACTGAATATACAGGCTCCTGACTTGGGACAGGCACATACATAAATAATGTGGCGGGGTTAAACATGTTAGCGGGATCCCAACCCTCCCCCTAACCTGGGACAGTGGCATAACAGTACAACATAAGAACGAACTATAAAAACCAGTTGAAAAAGGCTTAACTCATCAGATGGACAAAAATATAAGTGGACGTGGCCGGGTACTTATACATCCCGACACAAAAAGACACAATGAACAGATCTGAGAGTACTCGCAGTTATCTGACAGCTAGTTCAAAGCCACTAACAACTAATAAAAAAATCATGCATCTAAGACTAAACTATCAATTCGTACACATCCAACATCCAATGGATTTAGTGTAAAGACATCATAAACAGCCAGAGAAAAACATGACATTGCCAAGTTACAGGTATCGACAGATTGTAGATCCATGAATATGTATATATATATATATAACATACTAGTAAAATTTAGTTAGCTTTTAATCTACTGATAACAAAATCAATATTTATTCCAATAAAACAATATTCAATGATCTTATTACGGTGTTGAATAGGTAACCTTTTAGAATAAGTTTTTTTAAAGGAGCGACAAGTTTACATGGATCATTTCTAAATTTCCGGGCACGGTTATCCGTAAAAATGAGGATGTGCTATCCCGTTTGAAATAAGTTTTCTACAAGTGCATCCAAACTTCAAAACCAAATCTTTATATCTATGGAAAAATTAAGTAAAGGTTTTCAGTAATTTATGGTAACGATATCTCTGGTTTAAGCATTTTTACAAACAATATTCGTTTTATTATATTTGTTCTAGCATGTTAAAATTTCTTCTACGAGCACCAACAGAAGCAAACCTCTTTCACGTGACGTGTAGCCAACTTCTTTAACGTTAATATCTCAAGCAACATAAGCAAGACTTTAAATCTGTTATATAAATAAAGATATAATTTTAGAAAATGACAAATGATATGCCAAGCAAAGAAAATAATAAAGTCACTATAGAAAAAACCGCATTTATTAGCTGATATACTTGTTCGGGTGTTAGCTCAAATTATTAATATTAATATATACGTATTCATTTTTTTCGCCATAGAACGGTTTGGTAGTACCGAAATTGATAAAGAGTTGATGGACAGAATGGTCAAATTAACAGGAAAACCGACTCATCACTTTCTGCGAAGGGGCATCTTCTTCTCTCACAGGTTATTTCCATTATGTTGTATATTTGCACCAATGTTTATTGCATTGGAACGTATGCTTAACATACATATATGATACATGTTTGTTTACAATTATCATTGTGTTAATTTTGATAAATGTAAATTAAAGCGAGCTATGATAATTTCAATCTCATCAAATTTTGAAGTTCTTTTTTTCGTGCTACACCTTATATGAAGAACATTGCAAAATAAAAATAAAACTGTTGTCCTTCAAAAAGATAATATATTTTTTTTACAGAGATATGCACCAGATACTTGACCTTGTTGAAAAGAAGAAAGGATTTTATTTGTACACAGGGAGAGGACCATCTTCAGAATCTATGCACCTGGGTCACTTGATTCCTTTCATATTCACAAAGTATGACATATTCTTCTGTAGTTTTTGTTTTTTTAATTGGTCTAACTTAAAAGAATGCAATATTCATATTAATATGGTGATTTGACGTGTTTTTGGTGGGCAGGAAATGTGAATGTCTATTTTGGGTAATCAATTTTATATGGGGCTTAACAAAGATTGCTGAAAATTTGCAGACATTTTAATTCAGTGCAGAATAATCATCATCTTGATTTGTTTAAAGAGCTTTTCCAAATGTTTTGGCTTTACCCTTTTTTTATTGTTTAAAAATTATTTGTGTAATCCTGCATCGAAATTTAAAATCCTTCTTTTTCTACAAACTAAAAATATATTTCATTACATTTCACTATTTTTAGTGAACGTTCAAGGATATAGCATAGAGAATGATAAACGAAACAGTTATTATAATGATATTATAAATGCACTAACCACTATCAAAGTTCAATGGTTTTTAAAGTATAAAGTTACATGTTACGTAAGCATCAAGGCATTTCTTATCTGATAAAGACAAGCAATTATTATGTTTAAAACAGTTCAAACGTTTTTCCTAAAAATATATCTTTAATTATAGAAAAAATCTTTCAAAATATACAAGTGAAAATAGATCTGAAATAGATATGACAAAGAAAATGATTAACAAACCGTAATTGGCCGTTTCAGAATCTAAAGCATCATGGGTAATTTCATTGTTCGTACCCCAAAGTGAAAATAACGTTTCGTCATTGGTTGAATTTCCATTGTTTATAATGTTTTGAACCAATCAAAACGCTTTGGTGTACGCTTTTGAAAATATTACCCAGGATACATTAGATTATGAAACGGCCAATTGTGAATGTACAAATAACCATTAAGGATCTATGCCCTGAAATATTAAGTTACATGTTACGTAAGGCCTCTGGACACGTACAATCTGATACATTTAAGCATGAATTACGTTTCAAACAGTACAAATGTTTACAAAACAAAATTAATCTCTGATTACAGAAGAAAGGTTAGTTTACAAGTCACTTAACAGAGCATTTTCCATAGAAATTGATATGGGATAATAATATTTTGTACCAGATTGTTTCGTGTAATACATGACTAAAGACGATATTTTTACCTGTTTACTGTGAATTTTCTTTTTGTTTAAATGTGTTATTCAATTCAATTCAATTCACTATTTTATTCACGTCTTCTGCATAAAATTACACAATACATTTATAGAAAAAATATACATTTTGTGATACAGCAGCCAATCTGTATAGATTTATGAGAGATGATAATCAACTAAACAATATGTATGTACATAATAAATATGAACATGAATGGTAAAATTATACAACATAATAATATTTACACTATAAAAGTTTTCGACGTCTTTTCATAACAAAATACAAGGTTTTGGCACATATCCTTGATTCGAAAACAAAAATACCACTTTCTGACTATCTTTGAAACTATTAAAATCCTCATCAATTTTAAGAGATTCGGTAAAATGAACTTGTCTCAAATCATTATAAACAGGACAATGTAAAATAAAATAATATTCATCTTCAGCAGTATTTAGAAAATAAAAGCAACATCTCTCTTAAAGCGGCAAATGTTCATACCTTCCAGTTTCCAGCCTAATAGAAGCTACCACATCTGCATTGTGCTAAGGCGCTTCTTTCACTAAAAGGCATCAACAGCTGTTTGCATTAGTTCATAACAACATTATCCTGCTTAAGAAATAGTTAACTTGTTACGCCCATTGTTTAGGTGAATTTTTCACACATACTGTTTATTTTTTCTAAATATAAAAGTAATCAATTCAACATTCACTCTGCAAATAAAAATCAGTTTTTGATTCTTTTTTAATAGTGTGTGCCTCATTATTTTTACAGATGGCTTCAAGACACATTCGATGTTCCACTGGTGATCCAAATGACCGATGATGAGAAGTTTCTATGGAAAGATCTGACAATTGAAGAGACAAACAAACTTGCTCATGAGAATGCCAAAGATATCATTGCTTGTGGTTTTGACAAGGACAAGACATTTATCTTCAGCGATGTAGAATACATTTCGTAAATATCCTTCTTTTAGCTATCGGTTATAAATAATGTTGTTGTCTGCCATTTAACAAGTGACTCTTTCTTAAAACTGGTATAGGTACTCTTACTTTAAAAAAAAGAAATGGAAGTTTAAATTAAAACTCATTTAGTTTTATTGCATATTGGTTTTACAGATGATAACAGCTATGTTCCTAATTTAGAAACTATAATTCTTTCCCTTTTTTCATAACGTGACCCACAGAATTAGACGCATTACTTGGTGTGTACGTGTATGAGCAACACTATGGATCACACATGTGGAGCAGGATCTGCTTACCCTTCTGCATCACCTGAGATCCACCCAGCATTTGGTTGAGTTCGTGTTGCTCAGTCATTAATTTTTGGTGTTGTGTTTTGCGTACTATTGTTTGTCTGTTGTGGTTTTTCTATTTAAGTCATGATGTTGTCCTAAAAAGTATATATATGGTTTTTTTTTATATTATTGCATTACTCCTAAAAGTCAATATCAATTGCCGATTTGATTCTGCTATTCAACACAGGTTGTTTCTCGTGCAAATAGACAATTGTTTCATTATCAGCACAACATTATCTTTTTCATTTTCAAGCATCCATTGTAATACATATTTATTGGATGTAATATGGAGGGTTTTTAATTGAGGCATTGTAATTTTTCCCGGAAATCATAATAATAAAAGATGTGGCAAACCCATAGTGGATATTACCGTTTGCAAACAGGCGTGTTTAACTTGATCATATCACAACTAACTACATCATATAAATTGACTTTTTTGCAAATATCACAAATATGTATTGTAGAGAAAGCACAGAATTTTATAAAATGATGTGTAAAATACAGAAACTCGTCACGTTCAATCAAGTGAAGGGAATCTTTGGATTCACAGATAGTGACAGCATTGGTAAAATTAGTTTTCCTGCCATTCAAGCCACACCAAGTTTCAGTTCAGCATTTCCTCAGATCTTCAATGGAAAGAAAGACGTACCTTGTCTCATTCCGTGCGCCATAGACCAGGTAATCTATTTCATCTAACTTGGTAGCACTAATTTTTTTTAAATTAATTTCATATTTTATTCATTTTGGTGTTCAATAATTTATTATTCTGTTTAATGCAAATATCTATTTGTACGGCAGAAATTTCCCCTTAAAAATTGTAGAAATTTGTTTTATTAAGAAAAGACAAAATCCCTTATTTCCTTTTTTTGGAAACTATTACTTTAACATTAAGTTTTAAGATTGTACCTTTCCTGCTTATATTCAAGCTTTTCGCATGACAAAATACCCATACTATAATAATAAATCTTCCACAATATCAAATACATTTTCTTTAATTTCATGATTTTTCTTTTGTTTAAAAACAAATTTATAAATCTCTTTAAAAAAATCTGAGGATTAATCATTTCATCATGAGAATATAAAATAGGAAATTTTTAAAAAGGTTACAAAGCTGCAGCTGGTATGTTTTTAAAAATTAAATTGACTTTTTGACTGAAAAAAAAGCTTACTGGCCTGTAACAAATACTGCGGATATCGTGTAACTGTAATGCTGATATTTTACGAAATCTGTAAACAGTGTGTTTCTAGTTTTGTATTGCAGTATTGAAGAGCATATATAGCTTTATATTGTTACATTTTGACCTGGCTTTATTTATTTTTTAAAGTTAGTGGGTACCTTACGTATAGCTAGAATGTGCAGGTTTTGCATTGTGTTTCTTTTTTGCGACATATGCTCTAGATCAACCAAAATAAAGTGTGCACATTTCAACTGGTTTAATCCTACCACATTCTTTGTCCTTAAGAATGCTGGCTATATGGACTATGTTGTGTATGTTGTGTTTACTGTTGTGTTTTTTAAAATTTTGTAGTTGTTGGTTTGTCTGCGTGTCATTCCTGTAGCATAATTTTTTAATGTATTATGAAAATATTCTTTGAAGTTTTGATTAATTAAGAGTGATAATTACACGTGACTATGCTTCTTTGCTTATATTTTTTACTTTTCAACACAGGATCCATATTTCCGCATGACTCGTGATGTAGCACCACGACTAGGTCTTCTTAAACCAGCATTACTTCATTCCACTTTCTTTCCTGCGTTACAAGGAGCCCATGGTAAAATGAGCGCAAGTGATCCAAATTCGTCTATATTTTTAACAGACTCAGACGAACAAATTAAAACAAAGGTAAGATAATCATTCTTGTACACTTTTAACACCGAGGTATCACTCAAACCATAGTTTCCGTTCATAGGTTAAAGCGTTGTTATTCTTTTAATGAAAAAAAAAACCACCTTTATAGCATAACCCCATAACGGCATCAGATGCACATATAGACAATAAATGTGTCTCAAGTGATGTTCGAATTCAACATGTTTCAAAATATAAACGCTTAAGAGGATTGCTGCTTACAAAAAAGCTTTTAAATCAGGAGTTCCAAATGGTGAAGTTGAAATCATTTCTTCATAAATTTTACGGACGCCATCACGAGTTGGTTGACCGTTATGAAACATCCGTTTCACAAATGATATCGGATATGTTTCTTATGTCGTTACTACAATCCCGTTCCCTTTTCATGAATGTGACCTAACAAAGTAGACTATTTACCGGGTTTGTAATAACATGATCAAAACGACGGGTGCCACGTGTGGAGCCGGAACTGTTTACCCTTCCGGAGCACCTAAAATCACCCACAGTTTTTCGTGGGGTTCGTGTTGCTTCGTCTTTTGTTTTCTGTGTTGTGTCTTGTGTACTATTTTTTGTCTTTTTATTTTTAGCCATGGCGTTGTCAGTTGTTCTTTTGATCTATGAGTCTGAATGTTCCTCTGATATCTTTCGACCCTCTTTTTTAAGAAAGTATTCATCCGATAAGAACCAGAAGTTTACCCAAGACCCGGATTTATTCAACAGTTTATCGATGTTCATATCTCATTACTCGATTCAAACGATACAAATAAATATAATAAAACAAAAACAAAGATATATTCCTATGAAGGGCGCGAAACTTAGAGCATCACAGATATTCTCTAGTTTTAATTATCAATTTAAATTTTCTTGATTTCTTCTGAATATCCTATTGTGACGTCCTGAAAAAGGCGACCATGCATGATGACGTCACTCATAAAGAATATATCTTTCTGCAAATCTTTCAAAAAAGAAGGATTAAAATCATGAGAGAACTTTAACTCGTGTATTACGATATTTCTCCCATCTCAACAGTTGAATTTTAATTGTTTAAAAAGTTCGGCCAGCATCGAGCTTTAAATATTAAAATTAAACTGTCTCGAGTGGAGAAATATCGCAACACACGTGTTGCAGTGATGAATTCTATATGTCTCCAGCTTTACATGCATTACTATCCATGTTAATCTATACAACTAATCATCATATCATAGATTACTGATGTTGCCATTTTAATTTACAGATCAATAAATATGCGTTCTCTGGAGGAAAGCCAACTGAAGAGGAGCATAGAAAGCATGGCGGCGACTGCGACATTGATGTGTCTTACCAATATCTGACATTCTTTATGGAAGATGACGCTAAATTAGCCGATATTAAATCTGTAAGCTGTTATAATATAAGACTAATTTCCATGAAGGTTATGGCGTTTCAATGAAAAAGAAAATGTTTTCAATAGACATTTTGTTCAAAGTATGTGCTTGGAATGTGGCCAAATAATCCATCATTGAAGATCCTATGCTTACCTTTGGAAGTCATTTTGTTTGGTTTTTTGTTAATTGTCATGACATGTTCTTTATGAAATACTTTTAAACTGTCGTAAATGATTGAAAATCTTTTAAGGTTAAAGAGAATCAGTTTGTACGTTAAATTGAGTGCATTGACTCCTACAAAACTATAGATCGAATATAACATTTGACTATTTTATAAACATGTAACACGTTAGGATTAAATAGGTATAGCAATATGATCAACTCCACTTCCCCAATCCGACAGTTAAACTAAATTGAATTCTGGTCGACCGTGCTATCTCAGCTCTTTATTTGTCGTTCGAACTGTTTAAATTCTGTAGTTGTATTTACTTATAATACCTCGTGTTAAGCTGGAGACACATTTCCAAAAACTATTGGAAACCTTATATTTCAAAAAGCTTTCAAAACATGCATCCCTTCATTCATGTCCTACATTTTAAAATGAGTACGATTTATTGTAAACTCCTCTTATCATGATACACATGAAATATTTTCTACAGTACTTAACGTAGAAAATTTCATAATCGACAAATAAAACTGACTAAATGATCGAAACACAAAACGTATGTATGCTCTTCTTAATTATATGTCATTTAAATTAATTCACATTTAAACTTATAAAAATGAAGAAGAAAACACATAATAAATGTATGATTAGCCTTCATTGGTTTCGCTCAAAACCAAATATTTAAAAGCCAAGGATTTATGAGAAATGAAACGCGTGTTTTAACAGCTCTATGACTAAAAAGGATATTTTCCCGTTTGAATGGTTTTACACTAGTAATTTTGGGGCCCTTTATAGCTTGTTGTTCGGTGTGAGCCAAGGCTCCGTGTTGAAGGCCGTACTTTAACCTATAATGGTTTACTTTTTAAATTGTTATTTGTATGGAAGGTTGTCTCATTGGCACTCACACCACATATTCCTATATCTATAAACAAATGATAGCTGACTCAATCTTTGGTCACCTTTCTCTGAGGGAGTTGGATCTCTAGTTCTTGATAACGTATAAATTTATAAACGGATGATTTAAGAAAAGTGTTATTGAATATCAATTGTGTGGTCATTTTTATAAATTTCCTGTTTACAAAACTTTGAATTTTTGGAAAAACTAAGGATTTTCTTATCCCAGGCATAGATTAACTTAAGTTAGCATTATTTGGCACAACTTTTTGGAATTTTGGATCCTAATGCTCTTCAACTTTGTACTTGTTTGGCTTTATAAATATTTTGATATGAGCGTTACTGATGAGTCTTATGTAGACGAAACGCGCGTCTGGCGTACTAAATTATAATCCTGGTACCTTTGATAACTATTTACACCACTGGGTCGATACCACTGCTGGTGGACGTTTCGTTCCCGAGGGTATCACCAGCCCAGTAGTCAACACTTCGGTGATGACATGAATATCAATTATGTTGTCATTTTTATAAATTTCCTG
This sequence comes from Mytilus galloprovincialis, assembly GCF_965363235.1. Taxonomy (NCBI): domain Eukaryota; kingdom Metazoa; phylum Mollusca; class Bivalvia; order Mytilida; family Mytilidae; genus Mytilus; species Mytilus galloprovincialis. The sequence goes on from NC_134838.1 coordinate 41,824,637, forward strand.
TTTACAAAACTTTGAATTTTTGGAAAAACTAAGGATTTTCTTATCCCAGGCATAGATTAAATTAAGTTAGCATTATTTGGCACAACTTTTTGGAATTTTGGATCCTAATGCTCTTCAACTTTGTACTTGTTTGGCTTTATAAATATTTTGATATGAGCATCACTGATGAGTCTTATGTAGACGAAAATCGCGTTTGGCGTACTAAATTATAATCCTGGTACCTTTGATAACTATTTATACCACTGGGTCGATGCCACTGCTGGTGGACGTTTCGTCCCCGAGGGTATCACCAGCCCAGTAGTCAACACTTCGGTGTTGACATGAATATCAATTATGTGGTCATTTTTATAAATTTCCTGTTTACAAAACTTTGAATTTTTGGAAAAACTAAGGATTTTCTTATCCCAGGCATAGATTACCTTAGCATTATTTGGCACAACTTTTTGGAATTTTGGATCCTAATGCTCTTCAACTTTGTACTTGTTTGGCTTTATAAATATTTTGATATGAGCGTCACTGATAAGTTTTATGTAGACGAAAATCGCGTTTGGCGTACTAAATTATAATCCTGGTACCTTTGATAACTATTATAAATCATGTCAGCACTGCATACAGTAACTACTAAAACCAATTGTTATTCGATCTGAAGTTGTCTAAATTCATTTTATATTTTATCGGGGTTTATTTTGTTTGTTTCAGAGATATTCAAGTGGTAAAATGTTAACAGGAGAGCTGAAACAGGAATTAACTAATGTTCTCCAGAAGCTTGTTGGAGAACATAGGGAGAGACGGCTAAATGTCACAGATGACATCGTCAATGAATACATGAAATCTAGAAAATTGAAATTTGTATACTAAAAGACCATTGTTTTCCATATATCTAGCTCTATGTTTCGCTTGAATAGAAAACTGCCGATTCATAAATCAGTGTATTTTGTGAAAAGTAGAAAACATTAATGATATCAAAAAAACTACATTAACGATGAATATTTAATATTTAAATGTCTGTTTGAATCTTTTAATGACTAAAGAATAGTTGATATATCGCACTTGTAGTGATTTGTTATCTCTTCAAATATATTACTTGATTTTCAAAATTTAATTAACTTGATTGTGTTGAAAAGCTATTCGGTCGCATTAAATTAATAATGTATAAAAAAGAAGATGTGGTATGATTGCCACAAGAGACCAAATGACATAAATGTAAGGATATATAGGCCAACGAACGGCCTTCAAAATGAGCAAATCCCATACCGCATATTCTACAACGAAATTTGTTTTACATGCACACGTATAAAAATTGCGGTTTTTATCCAACGCAATCATAGATTTGAACGTAGTTTTCAATTTAGACTCGTTTATATTTTTTCGTTTGTGCTTGTATCATATTTTCCTCCGGTTTATATGATCCGTTCATCCTATATTGACTCTTAAAATTCAAGAGTCTTATCTAAAAATGAGGGTACTTTTTCTAGAAATGAGGGTACTTTTTCTAGAAATGAGGGTACTTTTTCTAAAAATGAGGGTACTTTTTATATGGCCTTCCAAATACCGTTTCGATCCCTAACATCACTGAAGAGACATTTATTGTCGAAATCCGGATCTGGTGTACTAAAAAAATATTAACACCGTATGTTTGTGGCATAACATCGTGGCCACAAGTTAAATTTCTTTTCTGTTTAGTATTAAATTTATATTAAGATTCATTTTGTTACATCTTGTGATCAATTTTATTTGGCAATCGCCAATGGCAGTCAGCAGGGTTAAAGAACATCAGTTGTTCGACCTGTTAGTCAAATGCGTTTTGTTTAAATATACTTTTTCTCTTTTTTGGTCTTTTGGAAAATGTTGTTTGTGCTGTTTTTAGACCCTTCTACAACGAAATTTGTTTTACATGCACACGTATAAAAATTGCGGTTTTTATCCAACGCAATCATAGGTTTGAACGTAGTTTTGAATTTAAACTCGTTTATATATGTTCAAGACCATATGAGTATTTGGACCGTACGCGTACGGTACGGACCGTATACGTATACTCGTACGGACCGACCATACGCGTACGGTCGGACCATATGAGTATACGCGTACGGTCCAGCTGATCATACGTTTTGGGATCATATGGGTTAAATTTAAACAAACATTTATCAAAATCTTTATTTTTAGTTATACAAATTGTTATTATTACAAAATAGATGGCCGATGATAAAGTGAATAAGCGAACAATTGAAATTAAATATTTGCTTAATTGTATATCCGTGAATTCTATTTTGTTACTCTGGCCGAAGGTGACACTTGCTTCTAATAAGAACGTCGTATTTTTTACATTTACATGTTTTGTTAATGCATGTTCCTTTGCGTATGCATTTCTTTTGTAAAGTTCATAAATATTCTAAAACAATTGTTCTCCCACATTATGTTTACTTCCGATAACTTCAATTTCAATGAGCATACTGAGCTGCAGTTAATGAATTACCGGCCTGCAAAATACAGGAGATTAACAGATTAAATAAGCGTGATCTTTTTAAATAGTTAAAATATTAAGTTTTTATGTCAAATGCTGTTGAACTTTTTATATTAATTGGAGATATAAGTCATGTTGATCTGTTATATACATTTGTATCTAATAAGCTTGATCAACTTCTTAATATCAGTCAGACAGTACGCGTACGGTCCGACCGTATGCGTATTTTGAAAAAGTACGCATACGGTCCAGACCGTACGCGTACGGTCCAAATACTCATACGGTCTGGAACATATATATATAGTCAGCTATAAAACGTGTTGTTTTGAATTCTTTACAGAACGTGGTCGATACCTCTGCTTTTGGACTATTAGTTCCCGATGTTATCATCAGCTTAGTAGTTAGTACTTCAGTACAGTAATGACTTATAACAAACATTTCTTAAATTGACCGTTTGTTAATTGTGAAATTATAAGGAAATAAAGGCAACAGCACTATACCGCTGTTCGACACTCATAAATCGATAGAGAAAAACACAAATCCGGGTTACAAACCAAAACTGAGGGAAACGCATCAAATATAAAAAGAAAACAACGAGACAACAGAAACACAACATTAAAATGTAACACACACAGAAACAAACTATAATTTAACAATGGCCATTTTCCTGACTTGGTACAGGACAATTTAAGAAAAAAAAATGGTGGGTTGAACCTTGTTTTGGAGAGGTTTAAATTCCCTCAGGCAAAGTCGGCATTCAATTTATTTGGCTATTATTAAGGTACTTTTGGTCATAAAGCTCTTTAACCTATTCAATCCATATAAATCATTAGCCTTCAAATATTCAGCTTTGAGCAATCCATATGAAGTCAAATCCAGAAATGCGCTTCGGACGCATTAGATTTATAACGAGTTGTTCTTCATTTTTTAACTCACCTGGCCCGAAGGGCCAAGTGAGCTTTTCCCATCACTTGGCGTCCGGCGTCCGTCGTCGTCGTCGTCCGTCGTCCGTCGTCGTTAACTTTTACAAAAATCTTCTCCTCTGAAACTACTGGGCCAAATTAAACCAAACTTGGCCACAATCATCATTGGGGTATCTAGTTTAAAAAATGTGTGGCGTGACCCGGCCAACCAACCAAGATGGCCGCCATGGCTAAAAATAAAACATAGGGGTAAAATGCAGTTTTTGGCTTATAACTCAAAAACCAAAGCATTTAGAGCAAATATGACATGGGGTAAAATTGTTTATCAGGTCAAGATTTATCTACCATCAAATTGTCAGATGAATCCGACAACCCGTTATTGGGTTGCTGACCCTGAACTGGTAATTTTAGGGAATTTTTGCTGTTTTTGGCTATTATCTTGAATATTATTATAGATAGAGATAAACTGTAAACAGCAATAATGTTCAGCAAAGTAAGATTTACAAATAAGTCAACATGACCAAAATGGTCAGTTGACCCCTTTAGGAGTTATTGACCTTTATAGTAAATTTTTAACCATTTTTCGTAAATCTTAGTAATCTTTTACAAAAATCTTCTCCTCTGAAACTACTGGGCCAAATTAATCCAATCTTGGCCACAATCATCTTTGGGATATCTAGTTTAAAACATGTGTGGCGTGACCCGGCCAACCAACCAAGATGGCCGCCATGGCTAAAAATAGAACATAGGGGTAAAATGCAGTTTTTGGCTTATAACTCAAAACCCAAAGCATTTAGAGCAAATCTGACATGCGGTATAAGTGTTTATCAGGTCAAGATCTATCTGTCCTGAAATTTTCAGATGAATCGGACAACCTGTTGTTGAGTTGCTGCCCCTGAATTGGTAATTTTAAGGAAATTATGCTGTTTTTGGTTATTATCTTGAATATTATTATAGATAGAGATAAACTGTAAACAGCAATAATGTTCAGCAAAGTAAGATTTACAAATAAGTCAACATGACCAAAATGGTCTATTGACCCCTTAAGGAGTTATTGTCCTTTATAGTTAATTTTGAACATTTTTCATAAATTTTTGTAAATTTGTAGAAAATATTTTCCACTGTAATTACTGGGCCAAGTTCATTATAGACAGAGATAATTGTAGCAACAAGAATGTTCAGTAAAGTAAGATCTACAAACACATCACCAAAACACAATTATGTCATGAATTTATCCGTGTCCATTATTTAATATGCACAAGACCAAGGTGAGCGACACAGGCTCTTTAGAGCCTCTAGTTTTTTAGAGCACTGGATTGATACCTCTGCTGGTGGACTATTAAATTAATAGTCAGTTCTTCGGTACTGACATGATTTAAAACAAAGATTTCTAAAATGGTTCAAATGTATATTTTGAATTTATAAAGACACAGAAGTTTCATTTCCCTCAGGCAAAGTTGACTTTAGATGGATTTATAAAAAAGGAGATATTCTAGTAATTTTGATCATATTGTTCTTCAACTGTTTAGGTTCTTATACATCAATGGCTTTTTTTAGCGTTCGTAGTGCAGGTTATTCCGGAAAGGCGCTTCGGACGTTCATATTTTTTTTATTCTTTCAAAAGTTTTGGAAATATTTTATTCAAAGTTTGATTTTTGAAAAAAACAATAAAAAATTATGGCTATGATTTTACTGTATTTTATTTATAACATGTCTTAATTATTATCATTATCATGCTGCTACAATAATAACAGTTTTCCTTCCAGTAACACAGTATAATTCTGTAATTGCTGTTGTAGGTTAGCATTATTAATTTATTATCAATCAAAAGTAACATATTGTTTTTGTTAACACGTTAAAACCCGATGCATTTGTTTGCACCTGTGCTAAGTCAATAACATGTTGCTCGGTGGTTGTCGTTTGTTGATGTGATTCCAAAAAGAGGGACGAAAATACCAGAGGGACATTCAAACTCATAAATGGGAAATAAACAGACTACGCAATGGCTAAAAATGAAAAAGACCAACAGTCAAACAATAGTACACATGACACAACATATAAAACTAAAGAATAAGCGAACCCCATCAAAATGGGGTGATCTAAGGTGCTCCAGAAATGTAAGCAGATCCTGCTCCACATGTGGCACCCGTCGTGTTGTTCATGTTATAACAAATCCAGTAAATAGTCTTATTCGGTAGGTCACATTCGTGAAAGGGAAGGGGGTTGTAGTTACGACGTAATGAACATATCCGATATCATCTTTAAACGGGTAAACAACTAGCGATGGCGTCCGTAAAGGGATGATTTCAACTTCACCATTTAGAACACTTGTTGAATAGCAACCTTCTATCAAGAAAATCCTAAGTGTTTCTCGTTTTCGGTTTTTTTTTTCATAGATTAGACCGTTTTGCGGTTGGAATTATTTAATTCGAATTATTTTGGGGCCGAAATAGCTTGCTATTTGTTGTGTTCCAATGCTTCGTCTGATCTATAATCATGGTTTACTGCTACAAATTGTGACTTGGATGGAGAGTTGTTCAATTGGCACTCGTACCTCATCTTCTTTAATGTATATTATCCGAAAGTGTTAGCTATGCTTACTTGGAACATGTTTATTAAATGTCGGGGTTATATTTGTATATGTGTAGCACTCAACCCTATCTCTAATCATAAAGTGTTGTATATTAGCACAACAAACAGATCTGTATGAACAAACTTAAAAAAATATCTGAAAGGTTTGACTCGACAATACGGCCTGAAGACACATAAAACAATAACAAGAAAAACATTAGGTATCGATTTAAGGATTTAATTGAAATATAAAATGCTCGTTAAAATCCAAATTCAACTAATAAACAAACCATGCTTTCTCAGACTAAAATATCAATTAGAACACACCCAATGATTTAGTTTACGTACGTCATAAACAGTTCTAGAAAAGCATGACTGTGTGTAAAGTCGACTAAAATGCTCGCGTTATCGTGCGTACTTTGACATTTAGTGGTTTACTTTTACAAATTGTGACTTGGATGAAGAGTTGTCACATTGGCACTCATACCACATCTTCTTGCATCTGTATTATCCGAAAGCATTATCTTACTCTTTGGTAAGTTCCTATAAGATAGGGAAACGGTGTCTGACAGATCTGAAAGGAAAATACTCTTTACAAACTATCACTACTGAGCTACTAGTCAAACATTAAGTCATTTTGATTAGATTTGTAAACATTTGTGTAACAAACATAATAAAAACTTGAAAATGGGAAAGCCTTGAATACCGCAGGAAACAACATAGGCTATGCATGCTTTTTACGATACAGCATGATCTAATAGACATAGATCGACACTAATGTATGAAGCCAAACGATAGCCAGACCAGAGGAAAAGCCGTTTCTACCTAGAGAAAGGGCTACAACAGACGCATTCGGAAAACCATTCTAAGCTAGGACTATCAGGGACTGGAACCAACTGATAACATCAGCGATATCAGTCGACACTGTTAAAGGAAGGCATGTTCTGCTAAAATTAAGACAGTAACATCCTGTACATCCTTGTAAAATATAGAGAACGTTTTAAATGTAAATAGCCAAGAAAAAACTTTATGTGTTGTCCGACACTGCGCATAGTTTTCGCGGAACCTAATACATTCAGTTATTGAATTCGTTTCCTTACCTGGAAGAAGAAAAACGGGACAATCATGACCAAATTTAGTTTTCAGTGTTTGAAGCGGGGTAAAATTCGGATTTTTCATTGTTCTAATGTGTTTGCGAGCATTTTAGTACTGCAACTGACATCGAAAAAGACGCTTAGTTAACGTATTTAATGGTCCGGAATAACACGCGGCTGCAAATTGTTTAAAATGATAGAATAATATCTATATTTTAATTTCCGTCGGTTCGTAAAAAGTTTCTATGGTCACATTTTTGTATGTTATCCCTTTAATGGGGGTACCCCTCAATTTACGGTTTTGGGTAGTTACCTTAAAATGTGCCAAAAATATATTTTTTGTTTAAATTTCCCGCTATTTTCGTAAATATTTTCTATGCACATATCATCAAGAATCATCGAAATGATAAAGACTTAAATATAATACCATCTCCAAGTAAAACTTTCAAACTTAAAGTTGGCTGATTTTTTAGATAGAAATTTAACGCGTTTTTCTTTGAAAACGAGAAAACATATGATTGAAAAACAGTATTTGACATTTGAGAGGACAAAACATATTATTGCGATACTGCATGCAAATATTGTTGGGCAAATTCCAAACAATTTTGTCAAAAACTCAAAAATAAAAACATCATTTGTACCTTTTTTAATTACGGAAATTTCCTATCCGTCAATCAGCTCCACCATTTGTTTTTTCCTTCGCAATCAATTTGATAGTTTCGATGTGATTATGTAGATTTTGTAGGAGAAGTTAATTTATTTTTGAGTGATTTGAATATATATAGTAGTTCTTTCGTGTATTTTCTGTAAAAAAGTTATATTTTTGTTAATAAAATTTTGACTTTATATAAAAGTTAACCAAATCCTTCGGATAAGAGGTTTTTCCGGATAATGACTATAGTTGCCATTGTGTGAAAATACATTGTATGTCAATGTTTACCTCAGAGCAATTAATATGCATGCAAGTGGTCAGGGGAAAAGTACTATTGAAGTTTCGCAGAGATTTGGTGTGTGACAAGGTGATGCTAAAACCAACTTCTCTTGATATTCTGCTTTCCGTAGGCGAATCATCAGTGATGTTATGAGACTTGCACCAGAAGACAAATTGGTGCATCTTTAGATTAGATTGATTGATTGATTGTTGGTTTCTTAACGTCCAGTGGCAAATATTTCATGCATGTTCAGAACGAGAACAAGTTAACAATAAAAACAATAGGTAGGTTTTGTCATAATAGAGGCTTTTCGGGATGACGATCGGGAAAAAGACTGTCAATGGAAAATGATAGTATATTGGTTTGGGACAGAAATTGTCCATTGCAACATGCCACCTACGGACCCCTCAAAGAGTTGTTGCAAGGGTTTTTAACGTGCAAAGAACGTAACACTCCCTTTACACGAGGCATCGAATTTAACGTCCCCGTTCTGACCGGACGTGACTGCGAACTTGATACATCCCGCACAGCCAAACGGACGCCGCACTTCGTTTTACTGCCGGACGGGGGAAGACCAAGTGACCATATTTCGTTTCCTCAGTCACCCTTGGGGAAATTCAAATTAGAAACAACAGAAATACATATATGTGATCAAACTGATCGACATGTATCCTCACAACCTGACACTTTTATACGATCTCGCGCTCAGTTTCTTCCTTGTAGTTTGGATATGAAAACAGGGTTTATGTGTAAAAGAAAAACCTTTAAAAAAAACAGAAAACTACGCAAAATTGAGTCCTCTAAACGTGTTGACAGTCTTTTAAGTTGTGCTTATCAATGTGAGTTATCATTTATCCATGCATAACCAAGTACTAATTGAAGTCAACACCTGTGCAATTAAGTAAAACAGTTGCTGTTAGTTCATTAATAACGATTGTTAGTGATGTGATTTGTTCTTCCATAAGAAAAAGCCTTTCTCATGTAGCACATCCTCTATATATACCGATCAATTTTACCCAAGATTGTCTCTGATGCTTATCAAACTGCCAAACTCCATAACTAACTAGATATTGTGGCATCTTACAATTCAGACACAGTGGGGCCAAGAGATATGAAATATAGAGTTTAGCTCTGAACTCAATTTAGGGGATGCAATATCTGCTGCAGGAAAATTGAAGTCTATGTTAAGACTTTCAGAATTACACCAAGGTGTGTCTGAAAATATCAAGGATACATTAAAAGAAGAACAATTACTTCACCCTGCCACCAGTGCTCTTATGAGCTATGTCCTCGTTTTGGTATTTCTATGGAAATGACGCCCGCATAGCTTGTTAATAGATATAGGAAGATGTGATATGAGTGCCAATGATACAACACACCATCCAAGTCACAATTTATAAAAGTAAACCATTAAAGGTCACGGTCCGGTCTTCAACACGGAGCCTAGGCTCAAAAATTCATTTGTTAGTTAATTGATGAAAAATAACACAAAGGCGCTTCTGAACCGTATATTGTCACTAAGGATAACAAAAAATCGTAAATGTATGGCTATTACAAAATCAATCGTTTCTGTAGCAACATTCGCCCCATTACATTTGGGATTGGCAGTGCAGATACATCATGCATATGCATATGGGAATATGGGTCACGAACATTGATCGAAACTTTGTACTCACATTTCTTTTGTGTTTCTTATGCAAAGGTAAGACTATATCTGACGAGTTTGACCGAATCATGACGGTATTTACGCTCCAGATAGCATTTGTACTCAAAAACTGTGTTTGCTTTGAACAAACTCTGTCCTGCGCCGAACTTGTTCTTATAAAAAAGGGAAGTGTCTTGTAATGCTAATACGCGTACTGAATCCGCATATGATGACTAATTAAGAGATTGATGCATGTCCCTATTTTATGAATACTTGAGCTATTGTGTGTCGCTTTTAAAAATAAAGTTATATAAGGATCATTACTGATTCTGAATTACAACATTAGAAAATTGGCATTGCATTGTATAATTTTTCATCCTTCCCTTAAAAAATTAATGAGTTTACTTTTTTACCAGGATTATCCCACTAAAAAAATGTTCATGCACCAAACTGACTGTTTTACACTCAATTTTTTGTTAAACCTCGCATTCGCCTCGGGTGACTATAGTATATTTTATGTTATAACTGCTCTGTCCAGACTTTGCAAAAACACAATATGTATTTATCTATAACTAGATACTAATTTTCACAAAATACACAACCTTTAAGATGCAAAATTAAAAACACTGTTTCAACGTTTGAATTTTGTTTTTTTCAAAGATAGAAAAAATATTGTAATAATTTGATAAACTGGTGTTTTATACTTTAGAAAATAAATCTGTAATATACTATAGTGAAATACTATACACAATACGAAAGTTTATGGATGTGAAAAGGTCAAGGCCACTTCTTTTTTTGCTATGTCTTAAATGGAAAAAATTCAGAAGGTTCCAAATCAACGCCATTTTGAATGGCAGCTCTTCATATAAGTAGTCAAATTTGTCGTTTTAACATCGTTTATAGCATATGCTTATGATTGAATCGTTTTTGTAGCATTTTATTGAATAAATATCAGAGTATTTTTCCTTTTTGTCCTTGTGGTTGAAATATTGATATTTTTAGGTCTCACCTTTGACCTCAATTTCACAAAATTGTGACCACTCTGGATTTTTACGACCCAACTTTTCTTATTGTACACGTTTTCCACTTTCCATCGATATATAATTTAGAAGATACCCAGAACTTGTTGATAAATATTCCGTATCAACTTCACAAATAATACAAGATGGTCTTGAAGTATAGATTTTGCGTACTGACGTTTGTTATCATCTTAATTACGTATTATAGTATTCTTTTATATGTCTTTTTTAGATATTCATTAGAAGTGACTCTGTGGTTACGTAAAACCACATACTTTGAACGGCAAAATTATTTCATTTATTGATATTACTTTTACTTAAGGATCTTGACATACTATGAATGACTAAACTATTTTACTTTTTCTGTTTAGTCTGTTTTTTATGATATACATTTGACGTGAAACTGTACTTATGTATCCCGTCATACTTTGAACCACACCATTATTTTATTTATTATTATTACTTTTACTGTTAAATCTGGTTTTTGTTATATCTACTTTATTTTTACTGTAAGTCTGTTTTTTGTTATATCTACTTTACGTGAGTCTGCATTTATGTATGCCGTCATACGACAAAATTATTTTTATGTCTACCTGTGCGAATTTCAAACGCGCAATTTTACACCAGTAATGAAAACCTTCTTTCATTTATGGGTAGACTTTACATAGATAAATTCAGCCGTATAAGAAAAGCAAAATGAGAATGTTAAATTTGATGTATGCCTTTTTGTGCTACTTTGTTACATTTGTTGTTTATGTAGTGATATTAAGATGATAACACAATATTGACTGTTGTACCCCTATTTTTTACATTTTTACTCTTTGAGTATGTTTGTTTTGTTCATGCATCGTTGACAATGTAATGGAATTTGTAGCGACTGTCATACAAGTGAGAGGTTTAGCTAGCTATAAAACCAGGTTCAATCCACCATTTTCTACATTAGAAAATGCCTGTACCAAGTCAGGAATATGACAGTTGTTATCCATTCGTTTGATGTGTTTGGACTTTTGATTTTGCCTTTTGATTTTTGATTTTCCTTTTTGAATTTTCCTCGGAGTTCAGTATTTTTGTGTTTTTACTTTTTAGGTGTGTGTTCTTCCGGACTATTAAAGTTTTAAAAAATGAACTCTGGTTGCAGTACTATTTGGGGATAAAAAAAAATACGCGAGCTTTTTATTACATTTGCGCGCATTTAGTTTACAGGTAAACTCTAGTTAAAATAAAGGTAATATTACAAAAATTAATATGACGAATTTATTAACAAAACCAGAAAAACGGACAATCATAAATTAAAGACCGTCCGTCTACCAACGACCACTCACGAAATAAGTTCTTTTTTAGGACAACAAAAAAAGTGTTTACAAGTATAGTTTTTCTTGAGAAGTAAAGACTTCAGTTTCGCTTATTTTGCGTATTTTAAAAGTAAGCATGAAGCAATAATTACTATGGTATTGGTCTTGACTATCCTTGCCATTATAAAATATATTCTCTTGTCTGGGACATGTTTCTAATTCTACATCCCATTCTAGCCAATCGAATTGGTGCCAATCATTTAATTCAACAATGAGCAAAGCCCATACCGCAAAGTCAGCTATAAAAGGCCCAGACATGACAATGTAAAAAATTCAAACGAGAAAACTAACGGCCTAATGTATGTACAAAAAATGAGCGAAAAACAAATATGTAACACATAAACAAACGACAACCACTGAATTGCAGGCTCGTGACATGGGACAGGCACATACATACATAATGCGAAGGGGTTAAACATGTTAGCGGGATCCCAACCCTCCCCTAACCTAGGACAGTGGTGTAACAATACAACATAAGAACGAACTATATAAATAAGTTGAAAAAGGTTAAACTCATCAGATGGATAAAAATACAAATACTACAAACACAAGTGGACGTGGGTTATTTTCCTTTTTACTTGCTTTGTTTAATCTATGTCTTAAGGAGATGAACATTGTACATATAGATGGTGTTTTTTTTTTATTTACCTTAAACATTTTACTTAGTGTTGATCTTGTGTATGCTAACCATTCGTGCTTAACTTCTTGGTTTGTGTTTGGCAATCGTTTGTAAGAATTCATATTATTGTATTTAACATAAACTTTTATTTACATTTATAGACACATTCAGATTATGAAATTTACAATGTCTGTTACAATCATATGTTGAAGTCACTTATCCGAACGTGTTTTCTATGTTTGCATTATTTGTTCCATTTCCGCTCTGTGACGCTTTCTTGCAATCCGAAACTAACCGCGGAACATCCTTATTCCAAAAACTCATTCTGTCATGAAAGTTGTACACGGAGGAGTTTCTATATTCACCTAAAACCATAAAATTTGTACTAGTCTTATTGTATGCTGGCCATTCGTGTTTGCCTTCTTGGTTCGGGTTCCTGAAAAATATATTGATGTAAGTGTTATCAGTGTGTAAAGCATTTTAAAACATGTTTTATATACACTGCAAATTTCAGTAAAAACAATATGTATTTTTTCTAGGTACATTTCAATACTGATCGCTCTTAACAGAAATATCATATAAAAAATATGTATATATAAATGTGTAGTACATAAACTGTTTTAAAAACATGAAGAAGGTTATTGTAGTTTGCTTTATAAATGAGATTTAATTGTACCCTTGAATTCAGGATATCAATTGCTATCTAAATTTGCAATCTCTAAATCCATTTTATTTATATTTTTAGGTAATGTATAGCACAGTAACAGTAAGTAATAGCATTTTACTAGCTCTATTTCAAGACGAAAAATGAAAACAGGAATTATCATCATTCAACAACGCATAAAAAAAGTAAATACGCTATGAAATGTTAAGATAAAAACTTGTTTACCCTGTTTTAGCAAAGTTTGTCCAAAAGGTCATCATTTTGGAAGATAATTTACTCTCGTATTGATTGATAATGACATCTTTTGGATACCAGGTCTCCAAACCAAATACAAAGGCAATCTCGTCACCATGATTTGCGCCGCATTCTGACCAACTGGGACGTTCTTTCAAAAATTTCCATGTTGGCTTATGTGTAAATAGATATTGGTATGTTCCTTTTCTACTTCTGGTATGAAAATCTAAGTCACGAGTAGTAATTGAAGCGTAACCAAAATCTCCATGAACATTAATTGCTAACGATGTTTCATGTGACAGTGAACTCGACATATCGGTTGGAGAGTATTTTTTGCATATTTCTTGTGAAAGTTTGTCACACTCTATAAAATACGTTCGCGAAATGTATGGTATTGAAAAATTACAAAGGTAATCTGTTGGAATTCCATTTTTTAAGTCAAATTTTTTCTCTCCTTTGATTGAATAATAATAATGTATAGCTGACTCGCAATCATTTATTCCCGCCATATAATCAACACTATTAAACATTTGTGATGATTCTGACGTAGGATTTGATAACATATGAACAGGACTAGCGGGTATAAAATCGCCATCGACAGTAGGTCCGTAGCCACTATTTATATTGTTATAACCATCGGAATATGCCTTTAGAAGATTGGTAGCTGGAACTGATCTCAAACAATCTAAACAAGGATTTACTCCGGTTATGCATTCAGAACAATTCAGAAGTCGGCCTATTTCTCTTGTGAGTGACTCGTAACTATCCCAGTCCATGATACCATCTATATAAATACTTTGAGATATAGCTCTCTGGAATAGTCCTTTATTTTTTGGACTCATTGCTTGGAGTTCCACACTTACTCCACCACTGGATTCACCAAAAATGGTTATCATGTTGGGATTCCCCCCATAATCCTCGATGTTATTTTTAACCCACAAAATGGCGAATCTTTGATCCCAAAGTCCAATATTCCGGATCGATCCTACACCAGCATTGGCAAAGCCAAAAACGTTTAATCTATAATTAATGGTGACAATTATGACGTCACCTACCGCTGCCAGTTTGGTACCATTAAATTTCATACCTTGTCCGTTGGTGAAACTTCCACCGTGAATCCAGATCATCACAGGTCGGCTGCTGTTTTTACTTACATCACGTGGAGCAAAAATATTTAAATGAAGACAATCCTCCGATCTATCATGGTTTGGAATTAAGCGGCTATTCGATGAATAGAAATTTTGCATACAGTTTGGTCCATATTCCGTAGCATTTAATGTGTCATTCCAAGAGCCAAATGGTTTTGGTTTCCCAAAACGAAGTGTACCCAACGGTGGCTTAGCGTAAGGAATTTTCTTAAATTGATAAATCGTTGAGTTGTATGCTTTGACTTCAATGCCCTTTATTTCTCCGAGGCGTGTTTTGTGTGTGAACACGGGGTTCGTTGCTAACGTTGTTAGTTGTTGAAAAGCTGATATTAACACGAATACAAGCAAAGTCGTCTGAAATAAGGTAGATTAAAAGAATAGTATAAGTATGTTTTCGTGTATGTCTCAATAAAAATAATTAGTGAATTTTCAAAGGTAATTACAATGCCACTCTGACCTAAATAAAGCATGCTTAGATTAGGCCTATGTAAAAGTCAATGCATGTCATTTTGTTCATTGTTTCATGATGTAAAGTTTTGGAATATGTCTTTAAATTATCCCTATAAATGTCGGCTTCAATAGTTTTCGGAGGGAGGAAAGTTTAACAATGTCAACCATTTGTCAATGCCTACAAAGATAACTGACAATCGCCTCTCTTATGCAATGGCATTCACGAATTTAAAGTAGAATAAAAAATAAAAACAGGAGTTTGCAAAAAATAATACAAAATTTTAAAATGACACAACATAAAAAAATCCAGCAAGAGTAGTTATTGTACTTACTAGATTCATTGTAACTTACACATCTAAGTGGATGTTGTAAATTCTTTATTTAACGTTAGTTTCAATAGTAATCACGTTGCTCGTGCAGTGTCCTTATTAAAAAAAATTGAAAGATACGAAATATTTTCTTCAAACTGACGGAGAATCAAATTTGTGAGGGCGTGATCTGGTTTTTTTTTTGTTTTTTTTTTTCTTGTTTTTTTTTTTTTTTTGTTATTTCTGAATTTCCTCAATTAGACGATTCGATACATTTATCAGTTATCAACTTATAGACATGATATTTTATCCTGATTTTTTTTTATTTATTTACAATATTTATGCAATGTTCTAAAACTTACCATTTTCGTCAATTATATCATACAAAAATCATCTACAATTTGATAGCGACAATAAATACTGGTCTTAAATAAACAAAAATTATTATATAAATATGTCCATGTTTAGCTAAACATGTGACCAAGATGGACTTGGTTCTGTATGTACTTTACAACAAGGTTATGCAAAAATTTTAAATAAAACCCATGATAAAAAACGTGACACTAAGAAAGTTTTACGCCTTAGCTTACACATGAGCCTGCCTCTACTTCCGTCAACGTGTTAGGTAATATCTAAATCATCAAAATAAAGTAGTTACCAAAATGCGTTCCCGTTTTCTGTTATACTTATAGGCTCGGAAAATAAGTTTATTCTAACATTAATTCAGGACAATCAATCTGTATTATTTAAAAGATATCAGAAAAGTAAATTATGTTTCATTGTGGTGTAATGAAACAAGTCTTTGCTTAGAAATATCAAGTAGTTTCAAATAAAACATGATCGGTTCTACTTATTATAACATATATGTTTTGTTTTCAATGAATTAAAACGTTACTTGATATATATGTATTGCTTTAGAGTTATAGACAATTATCTAAATCTGCTAAAAATTAACTCATTTGTTACGTATAGTGAGCTTTGGACTAGTGTTAAGAAACTATAAGAAACTAATAGTTTCTTAACACTAGATCGGTACTTTGTGTCTTTTGCCTTTGTGTTGGATGCATTTGTGGTCCGTGTCGATCAAACTCTTTACAACTGATTGTTTAGCTTGTATAGCTGACAGAACACTTTTCAGTGTCAGGTAGAAGGGATTGGTGGTTATGCGAGCAGAAACAAAAATTGAACTTGAATTCAGTTCTTTTCGTCGATTTTTGCATATATTATGTTTCATTTTTTGCTATTGGTTTAGCATGAGTCAATTCTCGTTTGAATGGTTTTACATTTGTCATTTCAGGGCCTTTTACAGCTGACTATGTAGTTTGGGTTTTGCATATTTTTGAAGGCCGTAGGTGAGCTATAGTTGTTGATTTCTGTGTCATTTTGTCTCTTGTGAAGAGTCTTCTCATTAGCAATCATGCATCATCTTCGGTTTTAAACCCCGCTTTAACCCGCTTCAAAAAGAGGGGTATACTGTTTTACTTCTGTCTGTTCGTCAGTCTATCCGTCGTCTCATGTATATTTTTTCGTTGGAAACTACAATACCAGGGTTTCTGAAATTGGTTTCAGAGTTTATATAAGTCAGCTATATCGTGTGATGCGTTTTCAGATTCATCACTCAACAACTTCCTGCTTACCGAACCCTTACATTATTTTACATGATAGCCCAGTTGACAATTTTTGTCACATTTTTCCTAGGAACTACACAAGGATTTCTGAAATTTGATTTTAGGGTTTATATAAGTCAGTGTAAATTGTGAGGCGTTTTTATAGTGATCACTTAACAACTTCCTGTCTACCGAAATATTTGGACCGTAGTAAACAGTAGCTCACAGTTTCGCTTGTTATATCTAGCTTTCCCGTTTGAATTGCTTAACATTTATCATTCCGGGGACTTAGGTTTGTGTTATTATTGTTAAGGCCAACAGTGCTGAATTGTCACTATTTGTCTTCAATACAACTTTTCAAATCGTACAATAAAAAAAAGTGCACAATGCAGCTTCTAAACTACTACTTTGCATACTACAGTCCTGTTGTTAACGTTTCACTTTACCTAAGTGTTAAAAAATTACTGATGGATCAATTGGGGTTTAACGCCAGGCCCACTTTCAGCACTGTTGTGCTATTTAGTGGCGGTCAGTCTTTATTAGTTGAGGAAACCAGACAGAACCTTCGACCTTCAGTTGGAAAACCAATAATCCTAGTCAATTAGTTTGCAGTTAAGCCACCTGCAACGCAAAATTAAAAATAGAAGTTTTGTTGAAATCAGTATACTTCTAAAGTAAAAGAATAGAAATATATTTGTTTTATTATTTTTCTATTTTCGCTTATCTTTATTTCTACAGTGCATTCAAAAGAATAATCAAAAAAATGAAGCAAGCACAAAATGCTCTCCATTTGAAGTAGCATCACGTTAGCAAACATTTGACTTTTAAAGTTCAAAACTCGACTCCAATCTAAATTTATTAAGATTGCCAATAGTCCTATCGAATGAAGATGGTTCTCTCCAGACATTTGCACCTCATTGCACAAATGAAAACTAGCCACCATGATGTAGCAAAGAGTGTCTAAAGTAACATTAAATTCTAACAATCAATCACATATGTTTTCCAATTTGATAAACACTTTGTAGAGACATACACTATGCAGAAGGGTGGACAGTGCATTGGAAAGTTTATTTACAAAACAGTTGATTTCCATATGCTCTTCCAAACAAGGTACAAATTTTACTCTTTACGGCAATTAATTTTAATTTAGAATATCTAACCTAACATACCTGCCTATAATGTAGATTTCATTATCATTTTTTAAGATTTCGAGGCATCTGAGTTTAAAAGGAATTAAATATCGTTGACTTCGTTTTTCTTTACAAATAAATTGACATAGGACCGTATGGTGATTTTTGTAATGGACACTCAATGTAAATTATTAAGGATTCGAATATGACGTCCTTATTACGCTTTGTAAACAAAGCCGTGTTCTAATGAGCACAAAATATGTTTGACACATGCGCACAAACTTACTGTTTATATTAACGTTATTTCCATCGTTATCCTTTAAAATATATGCATTTAAGCAGCTAACAGAAACTTTTATTATATATTTTTATAAAAACAACATATATTTACCCTGCTCGTAGTTTTTAAACTTATCAAATATGAAATGCAATGCACAGACTGCTCGAGGAGGAAACGGGAACAGACAAACATTTTTATGGTAATTTCGTACGCTTCGAACTATAAAAATACTGTATTTGTCCTATTAGAATCGAAATAATTCCTTCATGTCATGCTCTATGCTCATTTTAACATGGGTAGGCATTATATTTGACCACATTTAACACCTCGCTAATGCTCGGTGTAAAATATCGACAAATATAATGCCTACCCATGTTAAAATAAGCATAGAGCATGACATGAAGGAATTATTACTTAAACATAAGTATGATCTGATTCTAAATCATCTGCTTTGCGTGATAGAAAATTTCATGTTTAAAAATATTATATTTTTATGTACTTTAAAATTTAATGAAATGTTATATTCATGTCATTCATTGTAGATAACAAACTATATTGGTTTATATAAGGGTATCGAAACATGCACTTTATATCAGTTGACCAATATCTTGTACTTTAATTGTGGAAAGTTAATAGTGCAGCCCATGCACTCTTCCTGCTTATTTACATAATCGTAATCTTTGGTCTTTCGTCACGTGTCTATGAAAATAACATTGTCAGAAAGAATTCAGATTTTAATTTAAAATTCTAATTCCTTTTTTAAATAATCATTGAATTATTCTTATATTTTATAACCCCAATGTGAACAAATGAGATGTGAGTGTACGTTAAAGAGACAGAAATCTATCAACGCATAAAACATTGAAAACTCAAGGTCAACTTTCAGTTTTCACCAATTGAAGTGTGTCTATACAATAGAGTAGTATCGTGTCCAGGTTAAGGGAAGGGTTGTGCGCCTGTTAACATGTTTAACCCCACCACTCACTACATTTGCCTCTCCTAAGTCAGGAGCCTGTAATTCAGTGGTTGTCGTATTTGTTTTTCGTTCATTATTTTGTATATAAATCAGGCCGTTTTTTACAATCTGATAAAAGACTTTTGTTATGGTGCAGTGGCGCATATTTCTGTGGTACTTATTACTGTTCGACTTCGTATTTTTTTTTGTCTTTTTAACTTTTTTTATTCACTGTGATGATTCCCTAGTGTATCTTGCGAACAAAAAATTGAGCCTAGTATCTTTGATTCGTGCTTTTCAATCTCAATTTTAATTGTAACCAGAATATACCGGTGATATTTGATTTATGACAATGAATACTGTCCTTTTGCTTACAGGATGAGCCGTTTTATTTTTTGGACATTATTTATTGTCGGTTATTGTAGACTTTGACATTCATTGTTGATTTAAGTCATACGATTGGACCATCAGCTATAAAATTACATTTTTCCCCACCAAACAACTTTACAGTTATTATGATAGACTTAGACGAGAATCTCAATATTTGGTAAGGTATATACATTGAGCCTTGCATCAAGGGTATGGGAGTCCTATGGTTTTCAGTGTGCCTATCGGTCTTTAAACACTGAATTAAACAAATATAATAACTTTCAACAAGTAAATTACCTTCTTGCTCTATTTCTTAGAACGGAAATCCAATAGACTTTATAAGTCCTTAAGAATAATATGCAACCTAGTCTCTGGGGCATATTGAAATCATATATCAGGTTTATAGATTTATTTCTTATTTTCCTTACATTGGTACAAGGACACTAAAAATATTTTTGCTGCATAATTTGACACCAGCATTGCGTGCAACGTCACTATTTAATTCTTTATAACGTTTTCGAGAAATATTTAGAATGTAATCTAAGTAAATGTAAACTAAAACATTTATGAAAATTTTAAAGATTTTTAGGGGTGGTGCAAAATATGATTATGAGCAGGACAGGAACGCAATTATTTACAGTTGTTTAACATAAAATCTAAGCATATAAAAATTATCACATATTTTGTGTACAAAAATTTCAACAAAAATTGAAATGTCAGAAAAATATGCTACAGAAAAGGGCGGGAATTTCGACTATGGTGTAATGGTTGACGATTTGTTAAATTGGGAATCCCAATTCGGTAAAATACCAGACTGTACAGTGTTAATAATGAATTCAGATTGGTACAAAAAGTACCCACATCCAGAATTGGTCTTTGGGTCAGAAAATTGGACTAGCATGCAAACCCATCAGTTTCCAAGCTGGTCAATCGACGCTGTAGAGTGGTTGCTATTAGAACGGTTTGATTACAGAAAACAGAGTGCTTGAAGAAAATTGACTTTTAATGGAAAAAGAATATCAACACTCGAATAGGAACTTGAATACTTTGGAAAACAGTATTTGTATGGTTTGTTGTGTGTGATGTAAAGGAAAGTTTGAGTCGACAGTACAGTATTTGTATGGTTTGTTGTGCGTGATGTAAAGGACATTTTGAGTCGGCAGTACAGTATTTGTTTTAACGAAAACCAACAGATTTCTCCATGCCTCTTCTTTAAACACTCTTCAACAGTCTGAGGATTCTCTTAGTTCCAAAATTTCATTTTGTCATAAAAATTATCGACAGTCAAATTTCTGTATTCTCCAAAAATGGTCTTGTTGTATAGTAGCCATTCAGTTGTAACTAGGTTTTGGTTCCTGTAAAAAACAAAAAAAATCTTGCAAACACCAGTAAAGTGTTATTGGCAAAGTTATTAAAACAAATAAGGAGTTAAATGAGAATTTTAGAAGTCTGTCAGTCCTATAGAAACAAAATACTCTTTTATTTCAGTAAAACTGAAATCACTCCTTGAAAAAATTTAATTAAATGGAACTGTGTACTTTTTTCAAGAATTTTGGAGTTGCTTCTTTAGTTTACCTCTGAAAGAGGTTATCATAAGCCAGACCAAAATACATAGCGAAATTCAGTAGTTTCAGGAAATTGAAAAGGCTCTTTTTTACATTTTCCTTGCTATATGCATTTTGTTACACCATTAAAAAATTCTAAGTCCTACTTGACAACACAATAGTGAATCATATGTGTACTACACGTTATAGATACAACTTATACATACCAGATCCTTCCTGTTGACAGGCATTTCAATTCAAGTATTAATATTTCCATGAGAGAATGTGTCCAATCAGGCATTGCTATGTAGTCATACATCACGAACAATCAAACGGCCGTGACTTTGTATCTGTTTGTTTAACAAAGCTGATAGTTATTAAAGGTAAAACTGACTTCTTCTTGTGGGTACAAAAAAAAATGATATACCATTATAACATATGTATTTACTTATGTATCAATGTATTATATTTGCTCTTGATATTTTCAAAAGGAATTAACGAATATCTTTAGGTCTGACAACCATACTCCGTCTTAGCAAAGTTTGTCCAAAACTGCATCTGTTTAGAAGATAACTCATTTTCATACTGCACGAAAGCATTCTGTAGAATACCAGTTTTCCAAACCAAATCGGAACGCCAGTTCATCTGCATAACTTAGCCTTTAACCTATCTAGGTCTAGTTTGTAAGTCCCTAGTTTGGCTAATGGGTATAAAGATATTGATACGTTCCTCTCTGACTTCTGCTATAAAATTCCAAGCCCTTAGCTGCAAGCGTAGCGAATTCAAAATCTGCATAAGTATTTGCTGAAAAAATTGTTTCTATAGACTGATCTTTTGTGGTAGCAGCTGGGGAATACTTTTCACAAATTTCTTGTGACACGACTGCACAACCTTGGTAAAATACCTGTGTTTCGTATAGGACAAAAAGGTTACAGATAATATATGATGGTATTCCTCTCTCCAAATCAAGATTTTTTGTTTGTTTTATTTTTTTGCTATATAATCAATACTGATAAACATGAGTAAAGATTCCAAATCAGGAAATACTAAGGATTTTCTCATCTAAGGCATAGATTACCTTAGCCGTATTTGGCACAACTTTTTGGAATTTCTGGTCCTCAATGCTCTTCAATTTCATACTTGTTTGGCTTTCTTATTATTTTGATTTGAGCGTTACTGATGATCTTACAACAACATCAACAACAATAAATAATTTATTAGAGTCTCGCCTCTTTAAAACATTTGATATACAACACAATATAATATTAACAGATCAATTTATAAAAAAAAAACCTCTTAAAAAAAGTTATGAGAAACTGTAAAACACACATTAAAATTCATTTATATTACGTCTATAGAATATATCAATATATCTTAGCATAAAACACTATAATATTAAAAACAATTATAAAAAAAACCATTATAAGCATTCTAAGCATGGAACTGTTTCAGTTTTACATTCTGAACAGTTTAGTGTTTCGATTATGTTTCTTGGAAGCTTTTCATAGGTAGTTATCAGAGTCTCTGGTACCATCCAGGTATGCGCTCTGAGCTATCGCTCTTTGAAACAATCCTCTGTATTTATGAATTATTGACTGAAGTTGCACACTTGTGCAGATTCTGCAAATATTGTGATCATTTGAGGATTTCCTCCATAATCCTCGATATTATCTTTAACCAATCTCTGACCCCACAACCTAATGTTACGTGTTGATTCCTCTCCAAAATTCACGAACCCAAATTTTCAATCTATAATTTATTGTTAATATAATGACGTCACCTACAGCTACCAGTTTAGAGCTATCAAACACCATACCTTCCCTGTTCAAAAATGCCTTACCACGAATCCAAATCATCACTGATCGATTGCTATTTCTATTTAACTCTGTTGGAGCAAAATTTTTAAGATATAGACAATTAATCTTCCGATGTTTCTAAGTTTAGGATTAGGCGTTTGTCACTTGCATACACATACTTCATACAATTTGATCCATGTTCTGACCAATTCATTGTCCCTTCCCAAGACCAGAACCGTTGTTGTTTTTTAAAACGTAGTAATGTCAGTGGTGGTTTTGCATATGGTATTCTGTTGAAATGATATAATGTTGTGTTGTATTTGTTAAAATATTGTAAAACCAGTTATTTGTCCGAGACGTGAATTGTTCTTATGTGTTTCACCTGTAGTAAATACCATAGCTGTGTGGATAACTGAAACCCATACCAGTATAATAAAATTGAGAATGGAAATGGGGAATGTGTCAAAGAGACAACAACCAGACCATAGAACAGACAACAGCAGAAGTTCACCAATAGGTCTGCAATGCAGCGAGAAATTCCAGCACCCGGTGGCGTTCTTTAGCTTCCAAACCAACACATACACTAGCTCAGTGATAATGAACGCCATACTAAACTCAAAATTATATATAAGAAACTAAAATTTAAAATAATCCAGACTAACAAAGGCTAGAGGCTCCTGACTTGAGACAGGCGCAAAAATTCGGCGGGGTTAAACGTGTTTATGAGATCTCAGCCCTTCCCCTATACCTCTAGCCAATGTAGAAAAGTAAACGCATAACAATACGCACATTAAAATTCAGTTCAAGAGAAGTCCGAGTCTGATGTCAGAAGATGCAACAAAGGAAAATAAACAAAATGACAATAATACATAAATAACAACAGATTACTAACAGTATGACTGAATACTTATTTAGTCACAGTTATTTTCTCTACCCAATCTGCCGAGTTAACTGGGAAACATTCTTAACGTACAGTGGTACAAAGATCGTAAACTTTTGTTGTCCATTATGAGAATTGCAGTGTAAATATTAATTAACAAGAATTATAAATGAAACACAGGAGGCAATGAAATATGTTTGGCATACGATTTTTATCTACAACTTGCTTTGTGTTACTTATTAGTGACTATCAGCTGCCATGTGTACCGACCGTCAAAGAGCCAGAGTTACTGTTGTACTTACTTATTTTTAAATGATTCAATTTGGCTAAACAATTTCCAGTTCAAGAAAAGTAATCAGACCTTACATGATTTGCAAATTATAAACACAAATATCATCACATTTTTAAATTGTGCTTTTAACCAAAACTAATGAGATAAACAAGTTGGGGCGAAGGTTTGTCTTTTTTGACGTACATTTTCAAATAGATCTTTTCTTGTGTAACTAAAATTCCTTATAAAAAAAAGTAAAGTTATTGCTGTTGATATTAGATTTTTGTCAAGTAGATCCCCTTTTGTAAAAGAAAACGGTTATGCAATAATATTGATATTTTCAATTATATGTAATTGAGGCAGATCCTTTTTAAGTTGAACATTAACTATCATTTATAAAAAAAAACAAATACATATATACATATATAAAAGGGAATCACAAATGGTGTCCATAAAATACCAAAAAATCATTAGATAAACTGCATTGCCGAAAAGTATATAGATGTTCTGAAGGGAAAATGAAGTTTATAAGTTCTTTAAAGATAGTGAGGGAACTAGTTAAAAGCACAAAAAGTTTGATAATCCATAAGTTTTGTTCCTAGCTAACAAACAATCCAGTTTGTGAAATATTCAAGAGAACGTTTCATATGTAGAATCCTTATACGGTTTACAACAAAACACTATCATGATTATTTTTTACTGTAATAATACTTAATATGAGAGGTTTTTTATACAACGATCGTCAATACCACAAAGACAACTAAAGGTATATATTGAATTACACGAAAACAAATAAAGTCAGCTGTGACCTTACAATCTCTATCTTTATGATCGACAAACAACACGTATCTGGTATAACAACAAAAATATTTGCCGTATATATGTGTATCTGATGGAATGCTTAAGACTAAGAAAAAGTCATACGTTTTTTTTTATTTCTATTATAAACTTTTTCTTGATTTACCTCGGTATGCTGGCGTCGTTATCGCATATCAAACTTAATATTCCCATAAAAAAAAAAAACAACAATTGTTTTTTTCCAAAAAGAGTCTAACAAATACTAGAGGTTCATGACATGGACAGGCACAGAAATGCGGCATAATTGACCATTCATAAATCTATAACGTCCCTTGTTACAGTAGGATAAAGTAGGAAAACTGTTCAGAATGACACATTACAGATATGTGCAAAATAAATATTGACCTTTTTAATCGTTAATAATTACATTTGATGTATGTTTCATTATAATACGTTATTCTGATTGGCTAGCTGCACAGCACGTGTTATTTCTTAAGCAATTGCATTACACAATAAAATGTATCGTTCATGATGACACGAGGTCAAACAAAAAAGTGCACAGGTGAATTAAATAAAAACTTGATAAAAATCGTGATTTCATGATCCTAGTTAAAAAAAAATGTAATTATAAGTATTGAATACTTCTTTTTGTAACTTTATAGGGTATTTAAAGCGTGCGTACATTTTTAGAATGAAGCGCGAGCTTCATACAAAATGTACTTCGGTCAACGCTTTTACACCTCAATAAATTTACAAAAAGAAGCTTTCAATTCTTAGATAAATTTCTCAGATTTGGTGGATTGATATATCAATAGACAGTCAGTATTTCAATGGGCCGACTTTGTTGGTGTACTCATGTGAATCGGAATATAATCCTGACCTTCTCAACATATCTCAGTTAATATATTTCGTTCGTGCATGGGATGTGTGCCTTACATAACACAAATGCTTTAAAAGAGATATGAGGTAAAACGACTGAAACGACTGAAATCGAAATTTCATAAGTGTTATGGTCACCATTGCGACCAGATAAATGGTCACCGAGTCCAAAATCACTTCGGTGTTGCCATGAATATCAATTATATGGTCGTTTTTATAAAGGAGTAGGTTCAGTAAGACCCAATTTTGGCCCCAAAATATAGCAGTTTTGCAAAATTCTGAAAATGTTATCCTTCATCTATTTATTGGAAAGTAGAATGCTTCTGCTACACAAATATGGTCTGTTTTTGACAATACAATGCACATATATCGGGTACTAACATCATTAAGTCATGCTAAATTACTGAAATCTTCACAATTTTAGCATTTTGGTTAAATTTTAGACGGTTTCCGTCTCAAATCAAAGTGGCCGCATTCGTGTTCATTCATAATATTGGAATGTAAGTTGTATTTAATGATAATACATGACATATATAAAGGTTGAGGATGAACATGGATGCGGCCACTTTCATTTTGACAAAAACCATCTTATAAGTGACGATTTTTTGCATATTTGATAGATTTTTCATATTTTTGCTTGAATCGGAGGGTTTTTAATGACTTAATCAGCTAAAAATCTTTCAAATATACTAATTGAATCAATTGAAATAGACATTTAAGTGTTTAAAAAGTGTACAAAATCTTTCGTTGGATGAACCTGAAATTTGAGGCCAAAATCGGCCCTTACCGGACCTACTCCTTTACTGTTTACAAAAGTATGAATTATTCGAAATACTAAGGATTTTCTCATCCAAGGCAAAGATTACTTTTTTTTTAATTTTGGTTCCTCCTTGCTCTTGAACTTTACACTTGTTTGGCTTTTAAACTTTTTTGATCTGAGCGCCACTGATGAGTCTTATATAGACAAAAAAGTAAAATCACAAACATACTGAACTCCGAGGAAAATTCAAAACGGAAAGTCCCTAATCAAATGACAAAATCAAAGGATAAAACACATCAAACGAATGGACAACAACTGTCATATTCCCGACTTGAGTGCCAGTTTGCCTAAGAATCAGGCAGTGGTGAAAACATGACAAAAAAAACCCAACCAATTTGACATTGATTTCAGTTCATAATATGTAGTTATGCACAAAAATAACATTCATTTTCGTTTTCTGTTCTGGTAATAGAAGAAACAATTTGGTTGAAATGCACTAGAAATTATCGAATAAGGGGAGATAACTCTGTAATTTTCTATCATTCTAACCAATTTTCTAACCGAGTTATTTGATATTACCAGACACACACAAACGAAAGACTAATAATTTTTAACTCAGGATGATGTTTAGTATTAAATAACATGATTAGCTCAGTGGTTTTTTCTGATCATGTTTTGATTTTTACCTAAATTGCCTGCTTCTTACAAAGACTAGCACTTAATACAGGCATTTTCATATGTAGAAAATCGTGGATTGAACCTGGTTTTATAGCGCTAGACCTCTCACTTTTATGACAGTCGCATCAAATTCCGTTATTTTTACAACGATGCGTAAACAAAACAGACATAATCGGTAAAATAGTAAAAATATGATTACAGCAGTCATCACTGTGTTACAATCTCAAGACAAACAAATATATACAAAAAACACAAAAAGCATCTATCAAATTAAAAAACACATTCCTTATGTCGCGTTCTGGGCATCAGAAAATGCAAACGTCACAAAAACACGCGTTTGGCATATCAAATTAAAAACCTTGTTCCTTTGATAAATATTTGACTGAGTTTGAATTCGAATGGTGGATGAGACCTACATAGATGAAGACGCTTACTCTGTCCTATTAGATATCGTACGATTACCGAAGTTTCTGTTTATGAATAAGTACCTTGATTTTTCTTATATATTTGATTTTCGAGATTTGAACATCGATCAACTACTGTCACCCTAATGTATATGTATGTTTAATTTCTATTAGCTTTTTCATCCATTCTTCGTTATATGGTCATTTTATGATTGTTTGAATTTGTTATTCATGTGTGTTCTATGTCTGTCATGCATATGCATGTTTAATCCGTTTTGCCTGTTGGATCCCAATTATTGTCACATTATCCAATTATGTCTGTTTGGGTTGATAACACATGTGGTTGATATAACGGAACTAAAGACAACAATCATACAAGTGGATTGTTTAGTCATCTTAAATCAAAGACTCACGGTCATAAAACTTTCGAGCATGATTTTTGTACTCAGACTCGAAAATCAACCAATCATATTGCTGGATTTCATGTTTCGAGCATGATTTTTGTGCTCCGAGCACTGAGCAAAGTTTTATGCTGCAAAATGTCTGTTCAAAATCATGAATATACATATGAAGTGCAGTACCCTCGAGCACTAAAAGTTCACCTGCAGATGTATCGAACCAGTGGTATAAATTGAAATTAATGGTATCAATTTTACTGCACCAAATTTCGACAATTAAAGTCTCTTCAGTAATGAAAGTCTGCCAATGTCTGCATAACGCATTTTTTTTATGTATAATACAAGCTAGAGGATAGCGAAGAAACAGGGATAAAGCATGATCTTCAAATACATATTATTTCCATAATTGGTTCAACTGTTGTGTGCCGTTTGTTTGAGTTCATGTAAAAAGTTATTCCGGTTTTAGTATGATAGATCTCACTTTAAAAATGAGTACTAAGTATATCTTTTTATTCTTTATCATTCATTGCTTAAAACACCCCTAATAGATAATAAAGATGTGGCAAAGAAGTAGCAAAACTACAATCCTGATTGAAATTACGACAGAACAACAACCTGCGCTTAGGGTGGTATTAATTGCTTGGTTTGGCGTTCTAGGACTTATTTTCTGATGACACTCTGAGACAAGTTTAGGAACATCTTCATTCCAAAACCTCATTCTGTCATGAAAACCATCCACTGTAGAATTCCTATATTCTCCAAAAATGATAAACCTCTTGGTGGTCTTGTCATATGCTGGCCATTCCTGTTTATTTTCCGGATTTGGATTCCTAAAAATATCGATATCAAATTCATGAAATTACAACTTTTATTCGCTTTGCGACTCTAGAATTTTTGAAAGACAATCAGGGAAATATAACTTAATAAAATCAGCATCAACGAGGATGGGTGAATATATTTTGAGACAAAATTTTGCAGAAAGTATGGGGGTCAATTTTAACATGTGTAATAAAGTTAAAATGGCGAAATAGAATAACATGTCCAAATTATTTTTCAAACTAGGAACAAAAAGGATTTTTACCAGAAATAAAGATAAGATATGATTTTTTTGTTAAATTTTGATTAAATTGTTTGGTACCGTTGTATTCCCGTGCGGTTTAGACACCAGCACTGGTAGTCGTTGGAAATAACTTCCAGTTTGTTAATCTCTTAAGTAAGTTTGGTTGTCAAGTGTTGTTTGTCTTTTCTCTTTACTTTTGTATTATTGAAATAAGGTTGTCTTGAATTACACTAAGGCTCTGTTTTATATCCTTTGATAACTATTTACACCACTGGGTCTATGCCACTGCTGGTGGACGTTTCGTCCCCGAGTGTATCACCAGCCCAGTAGTCAGCACTTCGGTGTTGACATGAATATCAATGTTAAGGTCCATTTTATAAATTTCCTGTTATAAAACTTTGAATTTTTCGTAAAACTAAGGTTTTTCGTAACCCAGGAATAGATTACCTTAGCCGTATTTGGCACAACTTTATGGAATTTTTGGTCGTTAATGCCCCTCAACTTTGTACTTGTTTGGTTTTATAACTATATTGATCTGAGCGTCACTGATGAACCTTATGTAGACGAACCGCGCGTCTGGCGTATTAAATTAATATAATCCTGGTACCTTTGATAACTATTATTTCATTTGTACTCAGGTTTAATGAAAAAGACATGTTATGATATACCTTACCCAGTTTTTGCAAAGGTCGTCCAAAATAACATCATTTTAGACGATAACTCAACTTCAAATGGGCTGATATCAATATTCACAGGAAACCAGTCCTCCAAACCAAAAACAAATTCCAGTTTATCTGCGTGATTTGCACCAACAAGCCAAGTGGGTCTGTCTTCAATAAGACCCCAGGTCGGTTTATGTGTGAAAAGGTATTGATATGTTCCTTTGTTGCTTCTACTATGAAAATCTAAATCTCGGACTGCTAGCGATGCGAATTCTAAATCACTATAGGCATTTATAGCTTGATACGTTTCCTGCGACTGGGAATGATTTTTATCTTGAGGTGAATACTTT
Source organism: Mytilus galloprovincialis (assembly GCF_965363235.1). Lineage (NCBI taxonomy): Eukaryota > Metazoa > Mollusca > Bivalvia > Mytilida > Mytilidae > Mytilus > Mytilus galloprovincialis. Next base: position 41,854,878 of record NC_134838.1, read on the forward strand.
TTACATATTTCTTCTGATACTTTGTCGCAAGCTTTATAAACATGATGTGATACGTGAGGAGCAAACAAATGACACACTATGCGAGACGGAATTCCTTTTTTCAATTCAAAGCTAAATGATGCCTGTTGTCCAATTAGATTAAAATAAAATAAACCAGCTTCACAGTCGTTAGTGCCTGTTATGTAATCAATGCTGTTAAACATCTGTGTTGCTGGCGATGTCGAGTTCGATAGCATATCAATAAGATTTTCTGGTATCAGTTCCCCATCGACAATAGGTCCAATGGTACTGTTCATAGAAAACCCATTTTGAAGATTATGTTCGGCGGCTGCATACTTTTGAAGTAGACTTTCAGACGAGATGTTTCTTAAGCAATCCAAACAAGTTTGCACTCCATTAAGACATTCTGAACAGTTAAAGATCCGACCAATTTCTCTGGTTAGTTTTTCAGTGTCGTCAATATCCCGTATCAAAAGCAAAGACCCACTGTGAGCAATTGTTCTTTGGAAAAGCCCTTTGTTTTTCGGAATTACAGACTGTAGCCCGACGCTTATACCTCCTGCAGATTCCCCAAATATTGTAATCATTTCAGAATTTCCTCCATAATCCATGATATTTTCTTTAACCCATTTAATAGCAAATCTTTGATCCCATAAGCCAATGTTGCGCCCTGGTCCTGCACCAACATTTATAAAACCAAATATATTTAATCTATAATTCATTGTAACGATGATAACATCATATAACGCTGCCAATTTAGAGCCGTCAAACATCATACCTTGTCCGTTTGTGAACCCTCCTCCATGTATCCAAATCATCACTGGTCTTTTGCTTGTTTTATTAAGATCTCTTGGTGCAAAGATATTCAGGTGGAGACAGTCTTCCGATATTTTCAAGTTTGGAATGAGGCGCTTATCGTTTTCAAATAAATATTGCATGCAGTTTGGTCCATATTCTGTTCCGTTTAATGTTTCGTCCCAAGAGCGGATTGGTTGTGGTCTTTCAAAGCGAAGCGAAGTCAGAGGTGGCTTAGCATAAGGAATTTTCTTAAATTGATAAACTGTCGTGTTGTATTTCCATATTTTTAGACCAGTCACTTCACCGAGTCTCGTTGTGTGTGTCAACAGCTGGCGTCTTGCAAATGGTGTGACAGCTTGGACAGCAGAAACCAATAACGACACAATTAAAGTCTGCAATTATAATACATGTACAAAGATTGCGATATTGAGAGAATTATATAAACAAAAAATCGGTATAGATAAATAGATGTATGTTTTGCCCAAAGAATTAAAACATTAATTTAACATATTATGTGTAAGCCAAATCAAAAGACAACTTACTATCTTCATTGTTGACAAGTAACAAATGACCCTCTCCATTTGACAACCGAACTATTGACGATACTTTTGTAAACAAAAATCGTGCACTACAATATATCTATATGTGATACCTTTTTGATAACTACTTTATTAGTTCTGTACTTGGATGTAAAAAAAAATCACAGTAGAGTTCACATTACTTTTTTTTTCATTTCTATTTCATGGTCTAGCGGTGCAATGATAGTGTTCATCCTTTGGATTAAATTATGTGTCGGCATTTGGCAGTTCGAACTTCGATTCAAGCTATCTACAGTCTTCATAACTAACTTCTTTTCATCTTCAGTTTTTAGCTCACCTTTCCAAAAGGAAATGTGAGCTTTTGCCATCACTTGGCGTCCGTCGTCGTCCGTCCGTCGTAAACTATTTCAAATATCTTCTCCTCTGAAACTACTGAACCAATTCAAACCAAACTTCATCTGATTGATTCCTAGGATATCTAGAATAAAGTTTGTGTTTTAATTCCCATTTCATCAAAAAACATGGCTGCCATGGCTAAAAATAGAACATAGGGGTAAAATGCAGTTTTTAGCTTATAACTCAAAAACCAAAGCATTTAGAGCAAATCTGACATGAGGTTAAATGATTTATAAGGTCAAGATCTATTTGCCCTGAAATTTTCAGATTTTCAGCTTGGACAGCAGAAACCAATAACGACACAATTAAAGTCTGCAATTATAATACATGTACAAAGATTGCGATATTGAGAGAATTATATAAACAAAAAATCGGTATAGATAAATAGATGTATGTTTTGCCCAAAGAATTAAAACATTAATTTAACATATTATGTGTAAGCCAAATCAAAAGACAACTTACTATCTTCATTGTTGACAAGTAACAAATGACCCTTTCCATTTGACAACCGAACTATTGACGATACTTTTGTAAACAAAAATCGTGCACTACAATATATCTATATGTGATACCTTTTTGATAACTACTTTATTAGTTCTGTACTTGGATGTAAAAAAAAATCACAGTAGAGTTCACTTTACTTTTTTTTTATTTCTATTTCATTACAATTTTATATATATATATATCTATCAAAATTGGTAAGTAGTCTGTCATAATAATGTGTCCAGCATAACGAGTTGAGAGGTCGTAATTGAATGACAAAGAGTATACATCATGAATATGTTTTCTAAACATTGGAAAATACTTTGAAATCTGATTAATAATTGTATTTCTGACTATCATACCACATATATTTCTTTATTGTTTCATTTATTGCTTTTTTAAATGAGTACAATAAGTGGGCAGCCGTTGCAATGATAGTGTTCATCCTTTGGATTAAATTATGTGTCGGCATTTGGCAGTTCGAACTTCGATTCAAGCTATCTACAGTCTTCATAACTAACTTCTTTTCATCTTCAGTTCTTAGCTCACCTTTCCAAAAGGAAATGTGAGCTTTTGCCATCACTTGGCGTCCGTCGTCGTCCGTCCGTCGTAAACTATTTCAAAGATCTTCTCCTCTGAAACTACTGAACCAATTCAAACCAAACTTCATCTGATTGATTCCTAGGGTATCTAGAATAAAGTTTGTGTTTTAATTCCCATTTCATCAAAAAACATGGCTGTCATGGCTAAAAATAGAACATAGGGGTAAAATGCTGTTTTTAGCTTATAACTCAAAAACCAAAGCATTTAGAGCAAATCTGATATGAGGTTAAATGGTTTATCAGGTCAAGATCTATTTGCCCTGAAATTTTCAGATGAATCAGACAACCGATTGTTAGGTTGCTGCCTCTGAATTGGTTATTTTAAGGAAATTTTGCTGTTTTTGGTTATTGTCATGAATATTATTATTGATAGAGATAAACTGTAAACAGCAAAAATGTTCAGCAAAGTAAGATTTACAAATAAGTCAACATGACCGAAATGTCAGTTGACCCTTTTAGGAGTTTTAGCCCTTTATAGTCAATTTTTAACCATTTTCCGTAAATCTTAGTTATCTTTTTCAAAAATCTTCTCCTCTGAAACTACTGGGCCAAATTTAACCAAACATGGCCAAAATCATTATTAGGGTATCTATTTTAAAAATTGTGTCCGGTGACCCGGCTAACCAAACAAGATGGCCGTCATGACTAAAAATAGATCATAGGGGTAAAATGCAGTTTTTAGCTTATAACTCAAAAACCAAAGCATTTAGAGCAAATCTGACATTGGGTAAAATTGTTTATCAGGTCAAGATCTATCTGCCCTGAAATTTTCAGATGAATCGGACAACCCGTTGTTGGGTTGCCGCCCCTGAATTGGTAATTTTAAGGAAATTTTGCTGTTTTTGGTTATTATCTTGAATATTATTATAGGTGTAGATAAACTGTAAACAGCAATAATGTAATGCTTGGGGTATACAATGTTTTTTTTATACTTTCATCATAAATTATATTATGAACACGAGACAAACGAGACATTTCAGTGTGTCCACTCTTGTTTTTGCTTTTGAAGAAGATATGACAGAATTGAAGAACCATGCATTTATATAAATTGAAAACCCAAAATAATCATTCATGGAAGATTTAAGAACAAAATTTAAGGTGAGCGATTCAGGCTCTTGAGAGCCTCTTGTTTTATTCTTTTTTGTACATTAGATTATGCTACTGGTACTTTTTATATGCCGAATTTTGTTATAGCTTTTTCTATATTTTTGTCCTATTTGATATATATAATTAGTATAAGCTCTTAATTTTTATTTTTAACGTTTCGGTTTTTGAAACAGTTTGGTCTCAGGCATCACTAAAGATATATGTAGTGTAGAAATGCGAACCCGATACAGAAAAATTGGAACCGTTAATGTTATTGTTACAATAATCCAAGAAAAGAGAGATTATTGCTGTCATAATAGAGACATACTAATGTCTGGTAATATCTTCTGATATTCTATATTGATGATGACAACATGGTCCAAGACATTTCGAAGAGGTGACTTTAACTTATCCATGATGGACTCTTGGCTTCAACGCTTCTGAGATAGTTTCAAATATCTATCAAGCAAATCATTATAGGAAACACAAGCCCTTGAACACTGAAAAACTATAAAATCTATATACTTTCATTTTTTTTAATGTTGATACACAAAAATGAAAAATTCACAATTAAAAACATGATAATTCCGATGGATTTACCATCAAAACAGAAAATAGTCAGGTAATAAAATCAACGGTACCAATTTTGTTGCACCAGATGCGCATTTCGACAATACATGTCTCTTCAGTGATGCTCGTGGCCAAAATATTTGAAATCCAAAGCTTATATAAAAGATGAAGAGCTATAATCCAAAAGGTCCAAAAAGTATAGCCAAATTCGTGAAAGGAATCAGAGCTTTGCATGAGGGAGATACATTCCTTAATTTATAATAATTTTTAATATTGTGTAACAGCAAATTTTAATAGCACAAAAAATCCGTATTTTCATGCCAGTACCGAAGTACTGGCTACTGGGCTGGTGATACCCTCGGGGACTAATAGTCCACCAGCAGAGGCATCGACCCAGTGGTAGTAATAAAATCAACGGTACCAATTTTGTTGCACCAGATGCGCATTTCGACAATACATGTCTCTTCAGTGATGCTCGTGGCCAAAATATTTGAAATCCAAAGCTTATATAAAAGATGAAGAGCTATAATCCAAAAGGTCCAAAAAGTATAGCCAAATTCGTGAAAGGAATCAGAGCTTTGCATGAGGGAGATACATTCCTTAATTTATAATAATTTTTAATATTGTGTAACAGCAAATTTTAATAACACAAAAAATCCGTATTTTCATGCCAGTACCGAAGTACTGGCTACTGGGCTGGTGATAGCCTCGGGGACTAATAGTCCACCAGCAGAGGCATCGACCCAGTGGTAGTAATAAAATCAACGGTACCAATTTTGTTGCACCAGATGCGCATTTCGACAATACATGTCTCTTCAGTGATGCTCGTGGCCAAAATATTTGAAATCCAAAGCTTATATAAAAGATGAAGAGCTATAATCCAAAAGGTCCAAAAAGTATAGCCAAATTCGTGAAAGGAATCAGAGCTTTGCATGAGGGAGATACATTCCTTAATTTATAATAATTTTTAATATTGTGTAACAGCAAATTTTAATAACACAAAAAATCCGTATTTTCATGCCAGTACCGAAGTACTGGCTACTGGGCTGGTGATACCCTCGGGGACTAATAGTCCACCAGCAGAGGCATCGACCCAGTGGTAGTAATAAAATCAACGGTACCAATTTTGTTGCACCAGATGCGCATTTCGACAATACATGTCTCTTCAGTGATGCTCGTGGCCAAAATATTTGAAATCCAAAGCTTATATAAAAGATGAAGAGCTATAATCCAAAAGGTCCAAAAAGTATAGCCAAATTCGTGAAAGGAATCAGAGCTTTGCATGAGGGAGATACATTCCTTAATTTATAATAATTTTTAATATTGTGTAACAGCAAATTTTAATAACACAAAAAATCCGTATTTTCATGCCAGTACCGAAGTACTGGCTACTGGGCTGGTGATACCCTCGGGGACTAATAGTCCACCAGCAGAGGCATCGACCCAGTGGTAGTAATAAAATCAACGGTACCAATTTTGTTGCACCAGATGCGCATTTCGACAATACATGTCTCTTCAGTGATGCTCGTGGCCAAAATATTTGAAATCCAAAGCTTATATAAAAGATGAAGAGCTATAATCCAAAAGGTCCAAAAAGTATAGCCAAATTCGTGAAAGGAATCAGAGCTTTGCATGAGGGAGATACATTCCTTAATTTATAATAATTTTTAATATTGTGTAACAGCAAATTTTAATAACACAAAAAATCCGTATTTTCATGCCAGTACCGAAGTACTGGCTACTGGGCTGGTGATACCCTCGGGGACTAATAGTCCACCAGCAGAGGCATCGACCCAGTGGTAGTAATAAAATCAACGGTACCAATTTTGTTGCACCAGATGCGCATTTCGACAATACATGTCTCTTCAGTGATGCTCGTGGCCAAAATATTTGAAATCCAAAGCTTATATAAAAGATGAAGAGCTATAATCCAAAAGGTCCAAAAAGTATAGCCAAATTCGTGAAAGGAATCAGAGCTTTGCATGAGGGAGATACATTCCTTAATTTATAATAATTTTTAATATTGTGTAACAGCAAATTTTAATAACACAAAAAATCCGTATTTTCATGCCAGTACCGAAGTACTGGCTACTGGGCTGGTGATACCCTCGGGGACTAATAGTCCACCAGCAGAGGCATCGACCCAGTGGTAGTAATAAAATCAACGGTACCAATTTTGTTGCACCAGATGCGCATTTCGACAATACATGTCTCTTCAGTGATGCTCGTGGCCAAAATATTTGAAATCCAAAGCTTATATAAAAGATGAAGAGCTATAATCCAAAAGGTCCAAAAAGTATAGCCAAATTCGTGAAAGGAATCAGAGCTTTGCATGAGGGAGATACATTCCTTAATTTATAATAATTTTTAATATTGTGTAACAGCAAATTTTAATAACACAAAAAATCCGTATTTTCATGCCAGTACCGAAGTACTGGCTACTGGGCTGGTGATACCCTCGGGGACTAATAGTCCACCAGCAGAGGCATCGACCCAGTGGTAGTAATAAAATCAACGGTACCAATTTTGTTGCACCAGATGCGCATTTCGACAATACATGTCTCTTCAGTGATGCTCGTGGCCAAAATATTTGAAATCCAAAGCTTATATAAAAGATGAAGAGCTATAATCCAAAAGGTCCAAAAAGTATAGCCAAATTCGTGAAAGGAATCAGAGCTTTGCATGAGGGAGATACATTCCTTAATTTATAATAATTTTTAATATTGTGTAACAGCAAATTTTAATAACACAAAAAATCCGTATTTTCATGCCAGTACCGAAGTACTGGCTACTGGGCTGGTGATACCCTCGGGGACTAATAGTCCACCAGCAGAGGCATCGACCCAGTGGTAGTAATAAAATCAACGGTACCAATTTTGTTGCACCAGATGCGCATTTCGACAATACATGTCTCTTCAGTGATGCTCGTGGCCAAAATATTTGAAATCCAAAGCTTATATAAAAGATGAAGAGCTATAATCCAAAAGGTCCAAAAAGTATAGCCAAATTCGTGAAAGGAATCAGAGCTTTGCATGAGGGAGATACATTCCTTAATTTATAATAATTTTTAATATTGTGTAACAGCAAATTTTAATAACACAAAAAATCCGTATTTTCATGCCAGTACCGAAGTACTGGCTACTGGGCTGGTGATACCCTCGGGGACTAATAGTCCACCAGCAGAGGCATCGACCCAGTGGTAGTAATAAAATCAACGGTACCAATTTTGTTGCACCAGATGCGCATTTCGACAATACATGTCTCTTCAGTGATGCTCGTGGCCAAAATATTTGAAATCCAAAGCTTATATAAAAGATGAAGAGCTATAATCCAAAAGGTCCAAAAAGTATAGCCAAATTCGTGAAAGGAATCAGAGCTTTGCATGAGGGAGATACATTCCTTAATTTATAATAATTTTTAATATTGTGTAACAGCAAATTTTAATAACACAAAAAATCCGTATTTTCATGCCAGTACCGAAGTACTGGCTACTGGGCTGGTGATACCCTCGGGGACTAATAGTCCACCAGCAGAGGCATCGACCCAGTGGTAGTAATAAAATCAACGGTACCAATTTTGTTGCACCAGATGTAATGTGCACCTACTCGACGACGATAAGAGGTAAAACAAACATTACATACTATGCGGTATTGGTTTTGTTCACTGTTGATGGCGATCTTTAATTATTTTTTTTTTGTGTCATCTGGTCTCTTGTGGACAGTTGTCTCATTGACAATCATCTTCTTATTTTTATATTGGTTAAACAATTAACTGAGAAAAAGAAATTATAATAACAGATCATGAAACGGCTTGACAATGGGCAAAGAAAATAAGCAAATAATCATTTGACAAATAGAATCCAATTTTAAAAACAGCAAAGAAACATTTTTGATAATATGATGACGAAAATAAATGACCTGGAAAATTTTGAAAAATAATTTCCAACGCAAAAAAGGATTGCGCATAAATGTTCCTGTAATGCAAGAAATCTATACCGCAACTATATTTATACGATGTTCATGCAGTTGCTTACCACATAAATAACTTATGTAATAAAGAATTCAACTTCGTCTTGTTCGTATTTTGGGTGCTCCTCATTAGGATGGTTTCGACTTAAAATTCTGAAAGGACACCGGTTGTAATTTTATTTTTAGTGTAGCCAAAATCAAATATATACTTACATAACTGTTAAATCTGTTAATAATACTGCAAGTCTGGGACTATTATACTAATAGTCAGTTTACTAATTGTATAATAGTCCCCGTGCAAATTTATAATATTCAAAAAAGATTCCTTGTACATGTATAATCAGTATCAATTTCAGTGACCTAACGCCATCTCCCTCTCCATTAAAAGATATTTGTTCCTCATGTTGATTTGATTTGATTTCATTTCATCACTATCTATGGTTAAGGATATACTGTTTTACTCTATTCCATGTGTATACTGAGGGTAATTATTATGGTTTTCAAAGGAGAACTTTTTATTTGTTAATTAAAATGGTGTCTGAAGCTAGGTTCACACTGCCGATCAGATCAACTCGATGATCCCGATTGTCCAAATTTTCACGACCAAGCGTGACCAAATTCTTGATCGGGCCTGTTTACGACTTCTACCCGACTGCTATCCGACTGTAGACGACCTTAACCCGACCAATCACGATTCAATAACGACTCCATCACGACTCAAAACTAACCACTAATTGGATACATATTCGATAACTCCGACCAATTCACGATCTCTACACGATCTTTACTCGACTAGCTAGACCAAATCAACTATAAAGATGTTAGATAGCAATATGCATAAATATTACCATCCCATTTTCCTTGCTTTCTTACAAATTAAGCCTACTGTTTGTGTCATATACGTGCACATGAATCTAATCAGTATTTTCCATAGATCTGATACCCAGTAGTTGAATGATTCAATTTATTTCTTTTTGGTGTATCCATGGCAACAACCTGCCTTTTTTACTAATATATTGCACAAAGTGGGTAAAGATGTCACATATTTTCCCAAAATTTGGCCACAAATAGATCTAGAATTTCAATCCCCATGAGGATACCTTTTCTGAAACTGTTTACAGATAATAATATCTATCACGAATTCAAATAAAAATAATTTGTCTTTCGTCTCATTTTGTTTTTATAAAATTGTATCAAAAAGCGTATGAAAAAAGTGTTTGTTAACATTCGACCGTACGGTGTACGGGGCGCCGAATGGGACTCTTGTGGTTTTGTACTCAAAATTCAATTTTGTACGGACAAAAGTGACTTTTGTTCTACAAAAATAAGTTCAGTTTAACAAAATTTGTATCATACTACAAATTTAAAATTTTGTCATACAAAATTATCTATCAGCGGACAAAAGTCACTTTTGTCATGACAAAATTCATTTTTGTTACACAGACTTGAATTTTGTTACCTAATTTGAAAATTGGGCGACAAAAGTCAATTTTGTATTCAAATTAGTTAAGTTTGGTTTCTGTGAACTAATTTGCATACAAAATCGACTTTTGTTACACAAAATTGACAAAAATGAATTTTGTCTCAACAAAATTGACAAAATTGACTTTTGTCTCAACAAAATTGACAAAATTGACTTTTGTCTCAACAAAATTGACAAAATTGACTTTTGTCTCAACAAAATTGACAAACTTGACTTTTGTCTCAACAAAATTGACAAAATTGACTTTTGTCTCAACAAAATTGACAAAATTGAATTTTGTCTCAACAAAATTGATTTTTGTCTCACGAAAGTCAATTTTGTCTCATAAAAGTCAATTTTGTTGTTACAAAATTGAATTTTGTCGTCACAAAAATGAATTTTGTCATCACAAAATTGACTTTTGTCTCAACAAAATTGACAAAATTGACTTTTGTCTCAACAAAATTAACAAAATTGACTTTTGTCTCAACAAAATTAACAAAATTGACTTTTGTCTCAACAAAATTGATTTTTGTCTCAACAAAATTGACAGAATTGACTTTTGTCTCAACAAAATTAACAAAATTGACTTTTGTCTCAACAAAATTGACAAAATTGAATTTTGTCTCACAAAATTGAATTTTGTCTCACAAAAGTCAATTTTGTCTCACAAAAGTCAATTCTGTCTCACAAAAGTTAATTTTGTCTCACAAAAGTCAATTTTGTCTCACAAAATTGAATCTTACCTCACACAATTGACTTTTGTGATTTAATTTCCATATCAGGTAACAAAAGTCAATTTTGTATGCAAAATTGACTTTTGTCATGACAAATATGAATTTTGTCTACAAAAATGAATTTTGTCATGACAAAAATGAATTTTGTCTACACAAATGAATTTTGTCTACACAAATGAATTTTGTCATCACAAAATTGAAGTTCTCACAAAACAAGTCTGTAGCACATAGTTTTGTAAGACAAAAATGATTTTGTTATGACAGAATTGAATTTTGTACAAAACCACAAGAGTCCCATTCGGCGCCCCGTACGGTGACATATAGTTGTTAATTTCTGTGTCAGTTGATGTCCTATGGAGAGTTGTCTCATTGACAATTAACTATACCACATCTTCTTATTTTTATACTACAAAAAATTCTGGGCATACGGAAAATACGAACAGTCAAACAAAAGTACTAATCTAGTGACAAATCTCATTTTGAAGGGAAAAGAGCAGTAACTCCCATAACAAATCAGCGTCCTACTTTACTGTCAGGAAATAAAATTAGAGAACGGAAACTTATTGTACGTATACGTAATTACGGACGGACAAGGGTCATCTTAAAAAAAATCAGATATTTTATACTGAAATTGTACATACCCGATCAATGCCCGATGATCCCTACGACTCAGGCCTATACGATCAAGTCGATCTAGTCTGGCAGAGATCAGACTGAGATCGAGTATAGTTGGTCGAGTAACGATCGTGTAGAGATCGTCAACGAATATGTATTCAATTATTAGTCGGGTTTGAGTCGTGATTGAGTCGTGAATGGTCGGGTTACGGTCGTGTACAGTCGGTCAGCAGTCGGGTAGAACTCGTAAACAGACCCGATCATGAATTTGGTCACGCTTGGTCGTGGAAATTTGGACAATCGGGATCATCGAGAAGATCTGATCGGCAGTGTGAACCTAGCTTAAGATAAATCTGTATGAAATATCTGCATCTGGCCCGACCCAATCAACAGTTGATTGATTATATATGCATGTGAATGTCCTGCAGTGACATAATCCTCCATCCGGATGATCGTACATAAAAATATATGTATTCGTATTGACTTTATCTTAGCTCTGTCTCTCAGTGCTATATGTGATTTAAACTACCAACGAGTTTGAAAGGATAGCATTACTACTTTAGTTACATTTATAAGTATAATAATGCAATGACACAAAGAACAACAAAAAAAACTTTAAAAAAACCCATTAAAAACGTTTGGTAAAAATCTTCGACTGATATCTCTGTCAACCATTAACCGAAGCCGGAATGAACAACAGAAACATTGCCTTGTTGGCTTGAGCATAGAGCCAACAACTTTGGAATTTCTTCATTCCAAAAATTCATTCTGTCTTGGAAATTATCAACAGTTGCATTTCTGTATTCTCCAATTATAAAAGGCGATTGACTTGTTTTGGTGTACTGTGTCCATTCTGATGTTCCTTTTGGGTTTGGGTCTCTGAAATGCAAGGAAAATATTGTGTTCATATTCGGGATAAAAGAAAGAAAACACCTCTGGATATGCTTGAAAATAATCTATATTCTATACCTGCCGTATTATTGTGTTGTAATCATCATTTTTTACAAAATTTAATGCACCATTAAGTACAATGACAAACTAAATTAAAAGGTTTTTATACGCGCTTGAATTGCTTTATTTTATGAATAAATGAAAAGCAATATTTTTCTGTCAACTATCCTAAACATTTGCAGATCATAGGATATATTTAATTTGGTAATTTTTTAGTTTCATAACATAAAATATGACATAAGGAGATGTGTTAAAAATTTGCAAGAAGACATCTATCCACAAAAACCAAATAACAATGGTACTAACAATTGCAAATCATCGTATGACCTTCAATAATGAACAAAACTCTGAAATAAGCACATACTTCTCGTAAGGTCTTTATACCCCTAGATGACATTAAAAAACAATGAACTAATTTGTAGTGAAAAAAAAGATAGGAGGCCAATATTGAGCGTGTCAAAGTTGAACACATGTGTGATTGTTTCCCCTTCCCCTAACCCGGGACAGTGGCGTAACAGGATAACGTAGGACAAACTTTTATGAATCATTTCGAAAGGGCTTGATGAATAAATATCATAACGGTACAGAAAAATTAATTTGTTTGTTTCTTGGAATATAAAGCTTAACATTTTGTTTAAACTCTCTTTCAAGTAAATGAAACTGACAGTATCGAGAAATGGTAAAGACATAGTCTTCCCAAATAAATCGACTGTGATGTTTCTGATTTGGTATAAGTAATTTTAAAGTGAAAATTTACCTGAATAATTTCAGCTTGTATAATAGTCGAAAATTTTCCAGTATGGCCTATAGTTTTATGCCTCACTCTGATTTTTTAAGGATATGTATAATCCGTCTAACGACGAGTGCAAAAGTTTATTTATCATTAATTTATTTAATTTTATCTTATTCAAACTTTTCAACTAAATGTATTTATTCCTTCAACACTAGAACAAGATAAAAATATTTATCGCTATTTTGTGCATTTTTCTTTTGGTCTTATTTTGTGATAATTTTCATATCATGCTTCTCGCTTGAGATGGAAAAATTATCGCTAGAAACTAAGGAGGCCACGTGGCGTTGCTAACGAAATTGACATGAAATTGACAACGTCGTCATAGGTAAAATTGCGATAAACAGATTATCGTTGGTCATCTCAACTCGATTGCTTTTCTCACTTTAGCTGTACCAACTCAAGCGAGAAAAACTATCTCGTTGAGATGATCAACGATAATCTATAAATATCTCTTCTTACAGGACTGCGTCGACTAAAAACACGCTATCAAATTTAAATAATATTGACTGCATGAACAAATCATTATCAAGATTCGCTCTGCATTAGCCTCGCGGTTTGTAAACGAAATGGTTTTTTGTTTGGTATATAAAAATGTGCATGCAATATTTCAAAATTCCATTTCTAGACTACACATTAATGAATTTACCCTGTTTTTCCAAAATTGTACCAATAAGACATAATCTTTGAAGAAAGCGCATCTTCTGCTGGGGTAATAGAGACATTTCCAGGATACCATCTCCTTAAACCAAATAGAAATGGAAGCTCGTCCACGTGATTTGCTCCTAACAACCAACTTGGTCTATCTGCGATAACACCCCAAGTTGGTTTATGTGTGAAAAGATATTGGTAACTATTCTTTGAAGTATTGTTGTGAAAATTCAGACATCTTGCTGCCAAAGAAGACATTTCCAAATCACTAAAGAAGTTGACAGCCAAAACAGTTTCATCAGAAAGAGAGTTAGATCTGCCATCGTTGGAATATTTATTGCAAATTGTATGTGAAATGTTGTCGCATCCTTTGAGAACTTCTTTCGTTACATAAGGAACAATATTATTACATAGAACACGAGTTGGAATACCCTGCTTTATATCAAAATGGAAGGCTCTTTGTTGGCCAATCAGATTAAAGTAAAATAGTCCAGCTTCTCCGTCATTGGAACCCGCTATAAAGTCAATGCTATTGAACATTTTTGATGTTTCAGATGTTGAATCGTTTAACATAGAGAAGATATCATTCGGAATAAGATCTTGGTCCACTATTGGTCCTATTGGAGCTTTTAAAGAAAAGCCTTTCCGAAGATTTTTAACACCTTCACCATATCCAAGCAACAAATCTCCTGCAGAACATCTTCTGAAACAATCTAAACAAAGCGAATCGCCATCTTGGCAATTCGAACAGTTCAAAACACGACCTATCTCTCTTGTAAGCTTTTCCGATTCGGTACCTATGTCTCTCAAACTAAAGAAAGATCCGCTCTGAGCTATTGCTCGTTGGAAAAGTCCTATGTTTGTTGGAATAATTGATTGTAGTCCAACACTGACTCCCCCAGCGGACTCTCCGAATAGTGTGATCGTATTGGGGTCTCCACCAAAATCCGCAATGTTCTGTTTGATCCACTTTATCGCAAATTTCTGGTCCCATAATCCCAAATTACGAGGATGCGCTATTCCAACATTTACAAAACCAAAAATATTTAGTCTGTAATTAATTGTGACAAGAACGACATCTCCGGTAGCCGCAAATACAGATCCATCCACGCTCATTCCCTGTCCATTTGTGAATCCTCCACCATGTATCCAAATAAAGACAGGTCGTCTGCTTGAATTGTTCAAATCGTTTGGAGCAATTATATTTAAATGTAGACAATCTTCTGAAACTTGAAGATTTGGCAAAAGACGTATGTCTTGACCTAGAAATTGCATACAGTTAGGGCCGTATGCTGTCGCGTTTAATACGTTCCCCCATGCACCGTACTCTTGAGGTTTTTCAAAGCGTAGATCTTTTAGTGGCGGTTTGGCATAAGGCATTTTTCTAAACTGATAAATGATCTTTTTCCCTGAATCTTTCTTCAAACCGTTTACAGTTCCTAAACGGGTACTATGCGTATAAATCTCATTGTCTCCTTTTACTGGCGATGAAACTGTGAGAACAGACAAACACAGCAAGAGAAATGTGCAAATCTGAAAAACATATTACTAGTATTATTCATTACTTGTATAAGGGGCGAGTATGAGTAGGATTTCTAGTTATAAGTAAAACCCCCCTATGTTGATGTCATTTCTGTTTTGCTTTTTTTTAACTATTTGGTTACAGCCTTAAACACACAATTTTGTTTCTGCGTCTGTTATTGAAGCTGTCTTGTTATTTTTGTTATTTTGTGCCAATGTATTTTAGGTTTCTATAGAGCTCAATTGCTTAACATGTCATGCTGATTTCCGTGGTACTTTGATCGGTATTTTGATTTCTATATTGGGTTTTTTTTCGAATATCAATTAGTTGAACCTGAAACTGCAATAAAAACAGAAGTTTTGTTTTATCATTATATCAATCAGATTTGTAGTATGTGTTGAAAATTTTCTAAATTAATTTTGGAAATCGCAGAATATAGTTCTCGGCATAAATGGAAGCAATTTTACCTTAAAACATCTGTTCATTGAGGTCTAGCATGTAAGTGACATCTAGTGGTTAGTTCATGTATCAATTATACATACATTAACAAGGGACAATGTCATTTTTCTTAGTTTCTTTTGTTACCTGTTCTGACATCGGGTTCAACTGAGGTTTACTACATGCGTATTACTGTGCGTTTGTTTATACTACTTTGGCTAGAGGTATAGAGGGGTGAGATCTCAAAAAACAGGTTTAGTACACATTTTTGTTCAGGGACCATTAGAAGTCCGCATCCGGCTGCCGGATTTTTTCGCTGTGTTGGAGACCTATTGGTGTACTTTAGCCGGGTTTTTTTTTTGCTATTCGATCGGGTTGCTATTCTCAATTTTGTCATTATATTCTAATAATTGTGTTTTATACACAGAGTTAATAGCTAGGCTTCTGAAACTTTACTTTTTTCTAATCTTTTAATGCACATATGGTACAGCTGATTTTTAATCGCAATTTCTAATTTCTGTTATCAAATAGTCCCGTTTCTATGTATGCTGGCGTTTGTTTTTGTAGCAGTTCAGTGTTTTTGCTGTTCTGTTGTTTTCCTCGTGCAGTTCCTGTGTTTCCCTCGGTTTTGATTTGTGACTACATGATTTGTTTTAGTACTATTAAACAGTGGTATGATACTTTTGTCTTCATATTTATAGTATCTAGTACATGTATTTTGTAGGAATTAAAACATTATTGTGTAGAACGGTCAGACGATTTTGATCAAAATTATAAATAAATACCGAAAACTAAAAGTTCATTGAAAAATGTAATATGTAGAAGTTCTAAAGTTGGAGCAGCGCAAAAAATTGCAGACATTTCAATCGGCCTACCTTTTTCATTTTGCTATACCTGCAAATTTGTTTTAGTCACACAACTATTACCTTATCAGTAAACTATATACAGATATCAATACTAGGTATATTCCTATGTTGCTATCAACTTAAACTTCATTTTACGGTTTGTTTATGGCTTTTCCCAGGTTATATTAGTTGGGG
The DNA here is from genome assembly GCF_965363235.1 of Mytilus galloprovincialis. Classification (NCBI taxonomy): domain Eukaryota; kingdom Metazoa; phylum Mollusca; class Bivalvia; order Mytilida; family Mytilidae; genus Mytilus; species Mytilus galloprovincialis. The sequence continues at coordinate 41,871,526 of NC_134838.1, forward strand.
GAAGGTCGTGGTGAAGGCTATATACAATATAAAAATAAAGGACATAATGGAGAAATATTGTCAAGCAAAAGTAGATCACAAAATATTGCGAAAGAATGAAATTTAAAAGGCGTTGCATTTACTGCATCTTGTAGTTTATATATTTTTCTTATGGGTTTTTCTAAGTTCCATGTTAAGTCTAACTCCATATATATTCCTGAGAATAGCTATAACAATTGTTGTTACTTTGATGCCGATCGGAAATTCGATATGGAGGTAAAAGTTTATCCTGATTGAAATTCCTTTGAAAACATATTTTTTATTCTTTTCTTTAAAAAAAAACAAATTAAAAAAAAATGAAAATATGTTCTATATTTACCAAGTGTTGTTAAAAAGAGCTAATGCTAATGTACTCTTGCATGCGTGGATTGGGCTTAAAATTGTTTAAGTACAGTATAATGATAGAATGATACATATATATGCCTAAAATCAGTTTTATTATCTAGGTTAGATGATTTGTGATGTCTGGAATATTGCTAAAGCTTGTGTTAGGATTTATATAGACTGTTATATTTAGCATGAAACCATTTTTAACATTGTCCGTGTAAAACGGTGGCCTTTTAAAGCACCATCAATGTTTCAAAAAAATGATAAAGCAAAGAAGAAGGTATTGATTTCTATTCATCAAAAAGTAATATGAATCTTCCAAATAACATTCTTCCGATATTCGTGATATTCTGTGAATAGCGTAGGCCTTTTGTTAATATTTTATGTTCCAGTTAACATATATACATAAATAATCCGTCGGACAGTGTTTATCGTTTTGAATTTATTATGGCTTAAGAATTGCGGGCAAATAAATTAGGATTCCAAACTTGAAGGTACAGTTAGTGCATAACCGCAAAAAGGATCTGATAAATCCGATTTGAGATCTTGGCATTAATGGCATTAAATATAATTAAGATAAGAGTTGCGGCAGCTTTTACATTATGCACTGGAAAAACTGTAATATTTTGCAACAAAATGTATTTTACAACTATGTCAATGTGTGTAAAATATCTGTTTCGGTAAAATAATTTCTCATCATGACATATATTTTTACCTCAAGATTTAAATGTATGTCTCTGGTTTACGTTACATGTATGATTTTATCATTACTGATCATTTATAATACTGTCACGGTTGACAGCTAAAAATTCCGTATCTAAAAAACCGGTATCGACTCTAATAATAGTGATGGTTTAATGATTTCCTGTTTTGATTTTGTCAACACGTGCACGATAGTTTTGTTGAAATTCATATGAAAACATGAGCAAGAAACAGCTGAGTAAGTGAAACAATATTGTGTATTGGAAATGTGTTCAATCCTCTGGATAAAATACATGAATTTATATAGAATATCTGGATAAACTTAAAATATCTAATAAGTATTAAACATGGTAAAAAGTTATTTACTCTTTACTTTCAAAGCCATATAAAAAAGAAGATGTGGTATGATTGCCAATGAGACAACTATCCACAAAAGACCAAAATGACACAGACATTAACAACTATAGGTCACCGTACGACCTTCAACAATGAGCAAAGCCCATACCGCATAGTCAGCTATAAAAGGCCCCGATAAGACAAACGACAACCACTGAATTGCAGTCTTCTGACTTGGGACAGACACATACATAAATAATGTGGCGGGGTTAAACATGTTAGCGGGATCCCAACCCTCCCCTAACCTGGGACTGTGGTATAACAGTACAACATAAGAACGAACTATAAAAATCAGTTGAAAAAGGCTTAACTTATCAGATGGACAAAAATACAAGTGGACGTGGCTAGTAGTGCAAATAATTATCATGATTATGACGTTTCAAAAGGGTTGCTCTTCTCAAACTCATCATTTAAGCATAAATTAGGTACAATCTTACTTTAGGTAGGTAAATTATTTTATTGTAATAAGTAGTTTATACAGATTTGTCAAGATGACAGATTTCTGTCTACAATATTCTGTTCAGACTAGTACTGTAGACACTTATAATCACTAAATGCACATCTACAATACTTCATGTACATATGTTGGTTTTTTTGCTGCAATTGTAACTAATATTGCATGATATTAAAACATTAATACCTTTTGGGATTCTTAGTTCAAGCCATTTCTTATTTTGCCACTTATCATTATAATTTATAACAGAATTTATTTTGTTTCATTAAAGTTACATTAGAGTTACATTGTAGAAATGAATAACGTTGTCAATGAACCATGTTACCACAACAAAATATCTGCAAAGTTGAGGTAAAAGATACCAAAGGGGCATTCAACTCACAAGTTAAAAATGCACTTCTGAAGTAATAATACATACATGTATGTTTGTCCAAGTAAATCCAGTTTGACTTGCAATTAAGTTTTGAGGGAAAGAAGGGACAAGTGCATGATGAGGGTGTTTTTTAACACTGACAACCTACATGTATGCCTGAGGGTCTTGCCTGGTTGGCTACAGGTAAATGAAGGGTTCCAGTCAATAAAAGACATAAATTAATAGCATATGGTAATGTAACTTTCTTTATCATTTTCAGACAGGAAAAGTAGCAAACGACAGTCTGCAAAACATAGATATAAGATTTTAAAGAAGGTAAGCAATAATGTAATGGTTTATGGTGACTTAAGTAACACCGGTATCACTCAGATTACAATTCTACCTTGACAGGTAAGTTTGTATTTAGCCTATGAAATACTTATTTAGCCTTGAGAATTGAAAGGTCAGTTTCTCCCATTCATACAATAGAAGTTGATAAATTTGACTTCATGCCATTTACCTTGTCCAAAATTAAGGTCACTTTATTGTTATTGTGATATTGTTAAAGTAAAAAATGTACAAAATTAAAGAACCCTATATTCTGACCAATACTTAAAACTTTGTGCATCTTGATGTAATTGTTAAAAATCTGTTAATGTTGAATTTTTGGGGTTATTTTTGGCCTTTTAATTGCATATTTCTTTACATGGTAGTTTTTTTTCAGATATAAAAAAAACTATCTGCTTGACTGTATATGACTATGCTTGCAGGTTATATATAACACTGTCTTGTTTTTTGTTTACACCAAATCTGACAGATTATTATTTAGTTGCAAAATATTTTAAATGAGTGCTGAAATTTTTTCTATCTTTAAATGTGCATTGAAGGTTAAAATAATCATAATGTGAACAAGAATGAAGAAAACATCTTGGTCCCCAAAAAATAATCAACCAGGATATAACATTCCAAATATTAATTTATTATACTAATATCAGTTGAAATCTCAAGCCACTGTTTTGCATGTTAACAATGTAGGTCATGTCCCAACAGAAAATCAATAAATATGACAGTACAATGTACTCTTAGCACAAACACATAAGCACTGGGGTAAAGCTGATGACCGTAACTGCATTCACGGTCATCCCAAGATGTCGGATGAAAAATTAGGTCAGTTTCTGTATTGTCTGTTAAAGTGTTTCTATTTCATTTTCTTATACAAATCATACATTGAAACGATGTAAATTTATAAAAGAATCACTCGAAAATCACTAATTACTTCCGAGAAATGTGCATGAAACGGGAAATTCGATTTGAAAAAATCGTTAAGATGACCGTAAATCATAATCAAAATATTTTCAAGATGACCGTAACATAAAACAAGGATGACCGTGATTGGTAAAAAAATGACCGTAACTTGTAAAGGATGACCGTAAATTTGTAAAGGCTGACTGTAATTTATATAGGATGACCGTAACTTTTATAGTTTATAGAATGACCATCAATTCTAAGAAATATCCGTATTGTATTCAAAGCTTTTTTGTTGAGTTTGTCGATCTCAATAGGGGCTCGGTTAGCGGATATAAATATGTTTCATAAATTTCTTTTTTTAAACTATAATATAATTGGCCATATTTAGGATTTATAACAATGATAGTAAATTGCATATTTCTCGTAAACAATGAAATATTTATTGATATCGACGTTAAAATTTTAACACAAATTTACAGCGATACGACGAAAATTTGAAGAAACATGAATGTGTCCCTAGTACACGGATGCCTCATCTACACTATCATTTTCTATGTTTAGTGGACTATGAAAATGGGATAAAACTGTAATTTGGCATTAGAATTAAAAAGATCATTCCATAGGGAAAATGTGTACTAAGTTTCAATTTTATTTAACTCGAAGCTGGACAAACGGACAAACAAACAGACGAACGGACGAACGTACGCACAGACCAGAAAAAATGGAGCATTAAAAACATTAATAATACATACGAATATTTGGTAATCGAGCCCATGTGTATGGGTTCAGAGGAAGCAGATTAAAATCTTAATTTGTCTTGATATATGCAGGCGGAAACACTTTTGAAATAGAACAAAAGAATCGAAGCTATGTGTTTATCGAGAAAGCGATAAAAGTTAACTTTAATGTTTGATATAGTAACAAAATTTTAAAAAGTTAATAGAAACAAATAAAACGACAATTTTCTTATTTTAAAAACACCATTTGCATAAGTTTTCAATGTATCTATTACATAGTAATGCAAAACAATAAGATATCAAGTCGACGACATGGTTCTTATCGGGGCCTTTTATAGCTGACTATGCGGTATGGGCTTTGCTCATTGTTGAAGGCCTTACGGTTACCTATAGTTGTTAATGTTTGTGTCATTTTGGTCTTTTCTAGATAGCTGTCTCATTGGCAATAATACCACATCTAATTCTTCTTTTTTATATATAGTATCTATAAGTTGGATGTAGAAAATGCATTACCTCCGATTTTTTTTTATCACGGACGGAGAACATATCAATCTTTTAGTTCAGAAATTTTCGTGTCTGCCCTTCCATTATGTGAATCAAGAAAAAATTCCCCAAAACAGGTAACGATTGTATCGAAAAGAGAAAAAAATCGAGTGCACCTTTTTATGTTAGGGCATGTTTGGGGTGTATATTTTGTCTTTAAAACGTACAAAGCAAGAGTATTTTGTATAGCATCTCGCTTCAGATTCTATCATTATTATATATCAAAGCTACAGGTTGACCTTATAACGTAAAAAAATGACAGTACGAAAAGATGAAATATATGGGTCAATTGAGATACCTATCTAATGAATCACAAAAACAGAGCAGGTGTGTTCAAATAGCTATTTTTTTCTAAAAGTACTTGACGACAGTCTTTTAATTTGGATGATGAAAATGTGTGTGTGATAACTAGGGTTTATAATCTTCAACCACTGAAAATGGTTAGTCTGCCCTTCTACGAAATATTTAATTAGAATGTTTTTAAATGCTTAAGAATTTTCAAAAATTCCATCTGACATCCAAACAGACAATATTTTTAAGTTGAATCAATGCAGACAAGATCATTAACTAATGCTCATAAGCTAGTAGATACATTTGTATTTTAAAATATAACTGACATATAACGATCGATCGTAATGGTGCTATGTGGATAAATTTATCAGTTTTCAAGAGCAAAATTGGCAGAGCGTATAACTTTTAAAGGATGACCCTCAATTCTAAGAAATATCCGTATTTATATAACTATGGCTTCCATTTCTACGACTGTGAGCATGAACTGGCGTAATGGGGAGATAATTTTGAAGGAGTAGAATCCTGACTGTATGAATAACATTTCTGTATATATACAAATTGACAACGTTCCGCCTTGTGATACGCTTTTCGTACAATACTATTTTAAGGATCTACTTTGCTGGAGCTCACCTTCACTAGTTTATTCGAATGATATTTTCAAAATATTTCTGTTATTTTATTTGCACGACAAAATGAAAGACGATATAATATCAATGGGTGTACATGCAATTTTTTGGCATTTTAAAAAATGTGTATTTATTATATGTCATTAAAAGGAATCCCAGAAACAAACAAAAAATCTTTTGTCGAGCAGTTGAAGGCTGTGCACCGCATGTCTTTTGGCAAATTATTTTAAAAATTGAACCCTCTACTGTAAAAAAGATACATATGGTAATCTTTGCATTTGAAGCACGTCTTATTTTCTTTTACCTATAGGATAAAACTTTCATATTAATATGTGTATACCAACACGATTAATCATTTGATACAAAACGATAGTTATATAAATACGGATATTTCTTAGAATTGAGGGTCATCCTTTAAAAGTTACGGTCATCATTTACAAATTACGGTCATCTTAAAAGCAGTTACGGTCAGCCTTGTTATGAATCGCTGATTCTGTTACGGTCATCTCGATTGTGATTTACGGTCATCTTGGCGATTTTTTCAAATCGAATTTCCCGTTTCATGCACATTTCTCAGAAGTAATTAGTGATTTCCGAGTGATTCTTTTATAAATTTACATCGTTTCAATGTATGATTTGTAAAGAAAATGATATAGAAACACTTTAACAGACAATACAGAAACTGACCTAATTTTTCATCCGACATCTTGGGATGACCGTGAATGCAGTTACGGTCATCAGCTTTACCCCAGTGATAAGGTCACACTGTGAAATAGACATCTAGGGCAAGAAACAGTCAGTTATACCAAACCAGTTTGACTAGATGTCTAGTGAAAAACCAGTTTGACTAGATGTGTCCTATATTTTGACAATGTAAATGACATGAGGACCTGCATGGGTTTTTAATATCTGTATTCTTTAAATTTTTAGGACATTTTTCTTTTAATAGCCTTAAAAAATAACTCTCATTCTGTAAAATTCTCATGAAAATGATTTTACTATTTAGACTTTCTGTTACAAGATTATTTATCAATTCTGTACATTGATCATTATTTTATCAGTATTGTATAATTAGTTATCTAAGTTACCTTTTTATTTTGCACAGTTATTCTTTATGCTTTTGCACCGCATTAAATTATTCTCTATTCCTTATTTTGTTGTTCATTTTCTCTATTCTCTATTTTTTGTTGCTATTACATGTGTTCTCTATTCTGTAAACCCCATTCTGACCCTTAAAGGTAAACTTCTATTGTATGAATGGGATAAACTGACCTTTCAATTCTCAAGGCTAAATAAGTATTTCATAGGCTAAATACAAACTTACCTGTCAAGGTAGACAGTGGCGTAGCTGGGTCATATTTACGTGTACGCCCGAACCTTGGCGAGTGGTCCAGGGGCGGATCCCTCCATTTTAAAAAGGGGGGGTTCCTAACCCAGGACAAAGGGGGAGTTCCAATTACATGTCCCCATTCAAATGCATTGACCGTCCAAAAAAAGGGGGGTTCCAACCCCCGGAACCCCCCCCCTTCTGGATCCTCGCCTGTTGTGTGAGGGGGTGACAAACCGCTCAATGCCAATCCCCCTGCTGTTAGTTGGTTCGAGGGGACGGAGCCCCCCAAAGCAATCGAGTTATAGAGAACGACATACCATTCCTGTCAGTAAAAAATCATTGATAGTAACATACTTTTGAATCTAAATGGTATATTTTTATGTTTAATTTTGAGAACTTATTCATCGTGTTAATTGGAAGCTAACGGACATTGGTTTTAGAGAAAACGTTCAAACCAATATTACTTTCAAATTGTTTAAAGTCGTGAGTGAGCTACAATCGACAAAAGCACCTTTTAATGAACACGAAAAAAATATTTCTTAGAGATGCAATATAAAAAAAATTCTGGAACACGATTTCTTTCCACAAGAAGTGAATCAATTTACCAGTCTTTTCCAGGAATTTAAAAAAAATCAAAAATTTTCATTATTATATTTTCTTGATCTGGAATTTAACGTGTGCCAATATATCACATTTTATGAAGGTTTATAAATTGAGCATGTAAAACAATTAATTGCACAAAGAAAAGTCCAGCTATCAGTAAAGAACAGAAAAATGAACGAAAACAGATGCTTTCAAAATTTTATTTTAGACGTTAATCATAGAAAAAACTTCTTCCAAATTTTCATAAACTTCGATGAAGGTTCGACAAGTAGTTAATGTAATTAAGAAATTAAAAAAAATTAAGCCCACACTGTGATCACTTATTAATTGCAGAAAGAAATACCCTTTATCCGTAAAATGTGGAGAAAATTAAAGAACTAATTGTATTATTATATTGCACTGGATACTCTTTTGATCATAAACAGTTTTTTTAACAGAGAGTCATTCAAAAAACTATGTCCACATTCGGAATCTAAATATTGACGGCGCTGATGACCCTATGTCTTGCTTTTGCGACATAAGTCACATGCTCGACAACAATGCAAACCGCATATCGAATCTCAGCAGACAATGAATTGCTTTAAATATAAGAAAAGTACGCAGAATTCACAGTAGATTCAGACTTTTACAGAAAATTGAAACAAAAATCATGAAATGAACTATTTTATTAAAGTAAATTTAGTCCCTTTTTATTGAAAATTATAATCCATTGAAGAGAGAAGCACAAGGCTGATGTGCTTTTGACCAGTCTTTCTTATTATATTTAGATTAAAAAAAATATATTTTCAACATTCAAGTGTACGCCCGGGCGTTTTGACGTAAACGTAGATATGCGCATGGTAGAATTGTAATCTAAGTGATACCGGTGTTCCTCAAGTCACCATAAACCTGTGAGATATTTTAGATTATTGTGTTTTGAAGTAAACCATATCCATGATTTTCCTTCACCTCATTTGCATATGTTGCAGATTCAAAATGTTTGTATCTGAATAATGATTGAAATAAAATGTATGAATATATAGCATATACAGGCTTTAGCATTGTTTCTCTATAGAACTCAGGACTTGTTGTCACTAAGAAATTATACATTGTAAGTCTCTGATACATCAGATAAAAAAATATTGGTGATACCCTGAGCTCTAGTATATATTTTGTCTTATTCCTTAACTTCAGGACAAGGAAGGTACTGTATTACAGAGTTTAAACACTGCTTTCTTGTATGTATACATGTATTTTTTACATTTTAAAAATTTCATATTTTTCCATATAAGTAGCTGTTTCCTCAATGAAAAAAGACAGTGCTAGTACATGTTTATAAAATTATATGTGACAATCACTGTACAACAACAACAAAAAATGTACTACCATGTGTACAAACTTAAATCTACATCTTCAGTGCATGTTTATATATGTATGTGTATAGTAAGTAAAGTAAAGTAAGTAAATTGTTTATTAGAGTGACATGTGTAAATCAGCATAAATTTGTACAAAATATAATTACATATATAAAACACCCGGCCCAATGGACCAATAAGTCACCTTTTACTGTTAGTTCAATATAAATGTTCTAATATCACGTGTCAATTGCCAATTTAAATTTAAATACAGATAATTATAGATTAAGAATTAACGATTGTAAAAGTTCATATATTATTCATCTAATGTTTGTGAAAAAGTTTAAGAATGTTAACTAGAGTAAACTGTTTGTTTTCTACGGAAAAGTGACGCTGCTAAGTATTTAGCTATTTTCCTTGGATGGTTCACCATTAGAAATGTTAATTTTCCCTGCTCATCTAGTTGCTTAAAGTCAGGTACCATTAATATCTCGCTAAAAACAGTTTGTCTGATATCATTATAAAATGTGCAGTTTATAAGAAAATGTAGCTCACTTTCAACATTTTGAGAATTACAAAATCGGCATAGTCTGTTTTCTACTGGTTCCCCAATATATCTACCAGTCTCAATTCTGATCGGTAATATCCCGCATCTAAACTGGGCTAGCACAGATCGCTCGTGTTTCGTGTATATGATGATAATTATGAATATATTTGATGTCTTATTTCAGATCAGTCAACATAATAAGAAAGAAAAGAAAGCAAAGAGAAAAAATCCAATCAGTAGTAAGGATTAACAATATGTTGTAAAGGGAATGAAAATAGAATCAGGACAATTGAATTATTTGTTTATCAGAAATAAAAATAATATGTTTTAGATATTCATATTTAACATGCACTTTTCTATTCTATCTCCATCAGTTAGATAAATACAAAATGTTAATTTCAATTAGATAGGAGATGTGGTATGATTACCTATGAGAAAACTGTCCACCAAAGTTCAGATGAAAGGGAATCTTTTAGGGAATGTGACAAAAATCAGCAATTACAGGTCAATATACAGTATAAATCAGACTGTGATTAACCACATTTATTGATTTTAGAAAACAAGAAAGATCCTGGAATACCAAACAGTTTACCATTCAAAGAAGAGATTTTACGTGAAGCTGAAGAAAGAAAAAGAAGGGTAAATACAAAGTATAGTTGTACATAGAATTATCTATGTTGATGTTTCTGAGTCAAAATCACTGAGTAATAATATATGGTGATGCTGTCATTAAATTAATGTCAATGCGTGAAACATGCATGAGGTGAGAGAATATTAAATATTTAAACAACTGAAATCAACATTTTCAGAAAAAAATTGAAGCAGCAGCAGATGTTTTATCAAGTGTTGCCCTTTTCCGTCTGTACATGTGACTCAAAATTAATTTCTGTGCCCTATCTTTAAATTTCTTCAACCAAATATTATCAAACTTATACGCAATGCTTTTTACCACAAAAGTAAGAACAAGTGTGAATTTAGGTGTGGTCACTATTACTGTTCTAGAATTAAGCCCCATTCCAAATATAAAAATTGCTGAATTTTCCGTTTCCCCATCTCTAACTTCAATTTCCTTCAACCTAATGTTTTGAAACTTATTCACAATGCTTATAACCACAACACTTAGATCAAGTTCATATTAGGGTAGTGTACGTCACATTTACAGCATCATCTATATCCCATTGATACATATCCCAATTATTTTTCATAGAGCTGATGGGAACTACTTTTGAATAGATAGAAAAAAAATACAAAGTGCAACATAAAATATTTCTATTATATCTAGGCAGAAGAAGAAAGAGAAAAACTGAAAGAAAAGAGAAAAAGGGATAGAGAATATTTAAAAATGAAGAAAAGAAATTTAGATGGCATGGTAAAAGATGCTAAAAAAAAAACCGCTGAATTTGAAAGAAAGGTATGAATTGAAAGAAATGAAACAATAAATATGTTATGTGATTGATTTTTTTTAAAGTAGATATTTGAGAGGTTGAAATTGAGAAAAATATTACAATTACACAAATAGTGTGCAATGTTAAAGCTGCCGGAATTAACCTATAACTTTATTTTTATAGCAAGAAAAGAAATCTGGGGAAGAGTCACATACTAGTAGTAATGGTGCTGTAGAAAATTCCCTAAAGACATTCTATAAAGAATTTAAAAAGGTTTGACAAAGGGTTTTTTAGAAATGGAAAATTTCTAATGATATATCTGTTAATATTGAATTAAGGAGAAGTGGTATGATTACCAATGAGACAACTCTCCACAAGAGACATAAGGACATAGAAAATAACAGCTATAGGTCACTGTACAGTCTTCAATACACCATACCACATAGTCACTTATTAAAGGCTGTGAAATGCCAAATGTTTAACAATTCAACCTAGAAATCTTATCACCTGTTTTATGTACAAAACAATAAATGCAAAAAAAAATATGAGGTAGTAACAAACAACAACTCCTGACTTAGGACATATAGCACATACTGAATATGGCGGGGTTAAACATGTTACAAATGTTTTAATATTAATAATTTCAGCTGAACATTTAAATTTATTTTGAAACCTAAAATACAAATCAATCAACCATGCAATTATAATTCAAAGTCTACTAAAACCTTGACTATTTAAATTACTTGCTCATGATTTTTCCTCATAAAAATCAAAATTATTCTCATGCAAAAAATTTCAGTATCATGTTTTGATATGAGAGGTTCATTGTATAAGGGAAGTAACCCTGGATTAAATTCAGTTTACTTTATAAATGGTTATAAACTATATTCATGAAATGATTAAAAAAAAGATCTACCAAAACACTTTTTCACAAGAGCAGTTATATTTTTTAATTAAAGTTGTCTTTTTTGTATAACATTTAATATTATACAATTATTAGTGTTTTAATGAAGTTCAATATAATGAAATGCAAATTTAATGATATAAAATTGTTTGAAATAAATATATTGTTTTCGCATACTTTACATATTTCTTGACAAAATCTTTTTTTTAAGGTTGTAGATGCTGCAGATGTTATTCTTGAAATTCTGGATGCAAGAGATCCCCTCGGTAGCAGGTGTACCCAGATGGAGGAAGCCATATTGGAAAGTGGCACGAATAAACGTTTAGTCCTTATATTAAATAAAATAGGTTTGTCAAGTTTGATTTATACTTCGTTGTCATAGGTAGATCCAGGATTTTGAAAAAGAGCACCCCAAACTAGGCCATGTTCATAGTGGGACATTTTAAAAAAAAGTCTATGCATTTACCTTGTAGCTCCATAAGGTGGGGTTTGTGCACTCAAATATGTTAATATTTTGTGTTTGGAAATAAACCAATGCAATTTTCTTTTATCAATCTGAAATTTAGTGGTGTTGACAAGTTTAAAGAAACTTGACAGTTAGCATATGAAAATAACTCCTCACACTTATAATAGAACACTTTATATGAAGTTGTATCAAAAGATACTTAGATTTCTAAGAACAAAATGCAGTTCTACTTTATTTGCATTAGGATTCAATGTGGTAAACAGAATTAACTATTCCATGAATTATTCTAATGTCAGTCAAGATTTCAATGGTGATGAACAACACAATAATTCACATAACGTGCATATTAATTAAAACTACAAAATCATAAATTATTGCATGCCATTATTATCTGTTGCTATATGAACCAAATGTGATGTTAATGAATGTGATTTCGGGAAATGCAGAAGAAAAAAAACAATTTGATTTTTTAGTTAATGAAGAACAATGTACTAATCTTATGACTCTTTTTGTAAAAACAGAATTAAAAATTTGAGTTTTATAAATTTTTATTGTAGACTTGGTACCAAGAGAAAATGTTGAAGAATGGCTGAAACATTTGAGAAATGAGTTCCCAACACTTGCATTTAAGGCTTCTACACAAACTCAGAACACAAATCTTGTAAGTTGTGAAAGTCAGTTGGGGAAAGTAATGTATTAGAAAATTTAAAACAATGCATATATACACAATTCATACAAAACAGATGTCATGTAAATAATGTTTCACTTCAATGGTAAATAAAAACTAAGTAAAAGTTGATATTTATTTTGATTGAAAAATATTAGTACTGAAAATAAAATGATTATCTGTTAGTAAACTTGCATTCAAATAAAGTAAATGCTCATTTCATTATTCATTTTTCTTTTGTAACAGTAAACTTGATTATTAATTGGCTGTTGCGTGTCAATAATGATTATTACATTTAAATTATCAAAATATCTGCACAAATTTATTTTAAACAAACGTTAGAAGATGCCAAAATCAAAGAACATATGAGCTGACATATTTGAAATAAGGATCAAGTAAAAAGTCTATAAAACTTCTAAAGCTACAAAAAAAATTGATGAAAATACAAATACATTAGTCTTTTTAAAAACAAACAATATTTTCTTCATTTAAGAGTAGAGCAAAAGTTCCTTTACAAATGGCAAGTGATGATCTTTTGAAGTCTAGTCATTGTTTAGGGGCAGACATGTTGATGAAGTTACTGGGAAATTATTGCCGGAATAAAGATATCAAATCTGCTATACGTGTTGGAGTAGTGGGTAGGTTGAAAAAAATATAATGAAATTAAGATATAATCCTTGCAATATGTCTCAAATGATAAAAAATAACATAACTGATTTACCAATGGATTTTTATACGACCGCAAAAATTTTAATTTTTCGTCGTATATTGCTATCACGTTGGCGTCGTTGTCGTCCGAATACTTTTAGTTTTCGCACTCTAACTTTAGTAAAAGTGAATAGAAATCTATGAAATTTTAACACAAGGTTTATGACCACAAAAGGAAGGTTGGGGTTGATTTTGGGAGTTTTGGTCCCAACATTTTAGGAATTAGGGGCCAAAAAGGGCCCAAATAAGCATTTTCTTGGTTTTCCCACTATAACTTAAGTTTAAGTAAATTAAAATCTATGAAATTTTGACACAAGGTTTATGACCACAAAAGGAAGGTTGGGATTGATTTTGGGAGTTTTGGTTCCAACAGTTTAGGAATTAGGGGCCAAAAAGGGCCCAAATAAGCATTATTCTTGGTTTTCGTACAATAACTTTAGTATAAGTAAATAGAAATCAATGAAATTTAAACACAAGGTTTATGAACACAAAAGGAAGGTTGGGATTGATTTTGGGAGTTTTGGTCCCAACAGTTTAGGAATTAGGGGCCAAAAAGGGGCCCAAATAAGCATTATTCTTGGTTTTCGCACCATAACTTTAGTATTAGTAAATAGAAATCTATGAAATTTAAACACAAGGTTTATGACCATAAAAGGAAGGTTGGGTTTGATTTTGGGAGGTTTGGTCCCAACAGTTTAGGAATAAGGGGCTCAAAGGGTCCAAAATTGAACTTTGTTTGATTTCATCAAAAATTGAATAATTGGGGTTCTTTGATATGCCGAATCAAACTGTGTATGTAGATTCTTAATTTTTGGTCCCGTTTTCAAATTGGTCTACATTAAGGTCCAAAGGGTCCAAAATTAAACTTAGTTTGATTTTAACAAAAATTGAATCCTTGGGGTTCTTTGATATGTTGAATCTAAAAATGTACTTAGATTTTTGATTATTGGCCCAGTTTTCAAGTTGGTCCAAATCGGGTCCAAAATTAAACTTTGTTTGATTTCATCAAAAATTGAATAATTGGGGTTCTTTGACATGCCAAATCTAACCGTGTATGTAGATTCTTAATTTTTGGTCCCGTTTTCAAATTGGTCTACATTAAAGTTCAAAGGGTCCAAAATTAAACTAAGTTTAATTTTTAACAAAAATTGAATTCTTGGGCTTTTTTGATATGCTGAATCTAAACATATACTTAGATTTTTGATTATGGGCCCAGTTTTCAAGTTGGTTCAAATCAGGATCCAAAATTATTATATTAAGTATTGTGCAATAGCAAGAAATTTTCAATTGCACAGTATTCAGCAATAGCAAGAAATCTTCAATTGCACAGTATTGTGCAATAGCAAGAAATTTTCAATTGCACAGTATTGCGCAATAGCAAGAAATCTTCAATTGCACAGTGTTGTGCAATAGCAAATATTTTCAATTGCACAGTATTGCGCAATAGCAAGAAATATCTAATTGCACAATATTGTGCAATAGCAAGAAATTTTCAATTGGAGTTATCTTTCTTTGTCCAGAATAGTAGTTGAATCAACTTAAATCATTGTTTTATACAATATACAATGTATATTCAATTTTACTACCAACTGATAAATTAAAACAATCTTTACCATTCAGTGATAACAAGCACTTTATTTTACATTTTAATATTTTATGATGTATTTAAATGAGTAGTTATTGTTGCAAACTCCATTAGGAGTTTGAATTGAGATCAGTTTTGGAAAAAGGGAAAGAGGGATGTGAAAAAAAATGGGGGGGGGGGTTAAATTTTTCTCATTTCAGATTTCATAAATAAAAAGAAAATTTCTTCAAACATTTTTTTGGGAGGATTAATATTCAACAGCAAAGTGAATTGCTCAAAGGCAAAACAAATATTTTAAGTTCATTAGACCACATTCATTCTGTGTCAGAAACCTATGCTGTGTCAACTATTTAATCACAATCCAAATTTAGAGCTGAATCCAGCTTAAATGTTGTGTCCATACTTGCCCCAACTGTTCAGGGTTCAACCTCTGCGGTCGTATATAGCTGCGCCCTGCGGAGCATCTGGTTTTATTTTAAATTACCAGAATATGTGCTACTGTAGATGAGAAAGACAGTCAGAATTTTTTTTTAAAATCCTTTTTTCCAGTTTAATTGAGAAGGTTGCTCATACAGAGTTGACTGAAAGAAATTTGATGAAACCAAATTATTGTTTTATTTTTTTCTTTAAAAAATACTATATTAAATCAATTGAAATACAACTTTATTTTATATTTTTCAGGATTCCCTAATACTGGTAAGAGTAGTATTATAAATAGCTTGAAACGTGCCAAAGCCTGTAATGTTGGATCCATGCCAGGAATGACAAGGTATTATATTTGACAGCTTACTAGATGCTTTCAAAATAAATTTGATAAACATATCACAAACTGCTTATTAATGTTTCTAAAAAAAATCGTCACACTTTTGTCAGAAACTTTTAAACACTGAACTTCATATTTGGTTCTCTTTTCAGATATTTCAGACAACTGGTTCTTATTTTCTGATACTTTGAATTACATAGAGATTAATACATGGCCTTTTCCATATCAGCCTGGGTATCATCCCGAGACCCCCATATCAGCCCGAGACGGAGTCGAGGTGCTGATATGGGTCGAGGGATGATACCCAGGCTGATATGGAAAAGGCCATGTATTAATCGCTTTATCATATACTTCCGACAATAGTTTTATGTAAGGCAAATAAACAAATGCAATAACTAAAACAGTCAAAAACTTTATAAAGAAGTTAAATTATGAATCAAATATACCAGTGGCGGATCCAGAAATTTTCATAAGTGGGGGCCCACTGACTGCCTAAGAGGGGGCCCGCTCCAGTCGCGCTTCAGTGATTCCCTATATAAGTAACCAATTTTTTCCCCGAAAAGGGGGGGGCGGGCCCCCTCCCCCCCTCCCCCCCCCACCCCACCCCTAAATCCGCCTCTGTATACTATAATTGTCCAACAACAGCATCACTACCTTCATATATATTTATGGTAACATTTCCTATAGAGGCATTTTGAAACATTGAAAATTTGAAAGAGTTTTATGATCATTATTACTCCATGTTTGTTGTACTATAAAATGATTCATAATTGTCAATGGCATTTGTTAACAAGTACTAAACTATCCCCACAAAAGTTCCCGTAAACTTTGACGTCGTCATAAAAAATATCTGACGTCACAATGGAAAAGTAAACAACCGATACCGGAAACACCGGAAGTAACTTGCACGAGAGGCACTATTATGGGTTTTGTGCACGAGATGCACCTGATATGGGTTATCAGCCCGGGTGGGAAATTATGGCTTGTGTACTTCCGCTCATTACACATATGCAAAAGCTATCATATCAATGCTAAGTATATGATAAAAGAGGGGTATGCTTTAAGCACCATGTGTACATGTATTTTTCAGACTTATAGAAATTATTGAACAGATTTTGTTGAGATAAATGTAGAAAAAAGAGCTTTTCTAACTGAAATCAATATAATAAATGGTTTGATATTTATATTTTCTTTGTTTTATTTCAGAACAATGCAAGAAGTACATCTAGATAAACACATCAAATTACTAGACAGTCCTGGAATTGTCATGGCAACAGGGACATCTGACACATCTGTGATATTAAGAAACTGTGTCAAGGTAAGATGTATACCATTGTTTCTATTTCATTATAAGTTAAAGTCAGGGATGAAAAGTCCCAAAATTGCTCTGTCATCTGACAGCCTTTTTTTTTTTTTTTAAAGTTATCAATGACATTGGATGTCAGTTGCTACCTCTTAATTTTTCAGTGATAATTTTGTGTTGGTGTTACATATTCGCTCATCTCCTTTAAAATGGTGAACAACTTGTCTCAGGATGATGGAAAAGTTTCTTTACATTGTGGCCATTTGTTCCTCGTCTTAAATTTTATTTGTCTGAATGTCTTATGTAATTAGGCCTACAACATGTTGTTATAATAACTGAAAGAAATGGTTAATTATAATATTTGCTATGTATATTTTCTTCTTCAGCTTGAAACCTTGGATGATCCCATCACACCAGTGGAAGCAATATTAAAAAGATGTTCTAAACAACAGGTTTGAAGGGATTTTTTTTTACACACTATTAATTCAATTATTACTGATAAATTTATGTCATATTCAGTCACAAGGTTTTTTATGGATAGACATCCTATTTGTCTGACGTAAAATATTGCTGTTTTGTTTCAGCTATTATATTTATCATTATTTACCTTTTTCATCATAGTTCTTTAATACACTGTTAGTATATTTGAATTGTGTGCATTTTTTATGCTAATATTTCTGAGGTAAATATGAAAAATTTGATATTTTCAGATGATTTTACATTATAATATTCCTGATTATAAAGATATTGACGAGTTTTTAGCTCTCCTGGCGAGAAGGATGGGTAGATTAAGGAAGGGAGGGATTCCAGATAAAAACAAAGCTGCTAGATCTATTATACAAGATTGGACACGGTAAGAATAAGGAAAGAATTATAGCTGTTTGAAAAAATAGAGGATTTAAATTTGATATTTGAATTGCACATTCTTTCAATTGGAATGACTCCTTATGTAACTTAAAATTGATTTGTTTTCCTTTATCTTCAGATCTCTTTCATTAAATTGGATGTTAGAGGATAGAAAGGCATTTCTTAAATCCCCCTAAAAATTACATTTTTTTCTTGAATAATTTTGCACACATCAAATGGACATGCAACTATAAAATTTTAGTGTCTCATAAGTCTTTATAGGCTGGGTGTTGATCTTTGTTTTTTATGTGATTGTACTTGTATATTTTACTGGAGTGTAAGATCAATACGTGACACTTTAATAAAATAAACTTATCCATAAAAGAATTATGAAATTAATGAAATAAAAAGCCCTGTCTCTCATCAAATTGAAATAATGATATACTATCTGTTTACACATTTTTGCAGTCTAGTATTATTTCAAAAATGTAACAGGATAATTATCATGATTGGTTCTCACATTTTGAACTCAGATAATGTTTTTGGTATAATAGTAAATCCCTCATATTTGTCCATTGATAAAATATCACAATTATAGTGCAAAAAACTAAGCTCTTGTCACTCTATGGCTTGTCACGGCTGTTGCAATCTTATAAGATGTAAAAGTTCATACAAAATTGAAAGTCACTCAAAATTGACCTGAGTCCATTTGAGGTGGTCAATAAAAATTTCATTAAAAAATCATACCTTTTGCTTATGTCAAAGTCGGAACCACAAGTTCACAATTTTTGTTTAGAATAAAACTCTACAGTCCCTTAAGTGGAGTGGTCTTTTGTAATATGAAAACTGGTGAAAAGGTGAAGCATCCATATCATATTATAGTATCATTATTATTCATACAATACATGTATTATATTTCAGCGGTAAAATAAAATATTTCACACATCCTCCTGAACAACATACATTACCAACACATGTAAGTGCATCCCTTGTGACACAGATGGGCAAAGAATTCAGTATAGATGATCTTATCGAGGTGGAACAGAAAACTTTACAAGGTATAAACATAATAGTTAGGCCCAAATTAATATATATTGTTTGTTTCCCCAATCCCAACACTGGAGCCAGGTGTGGGTAGGTAAGTAGAGAAATAATTTTATTTTTTCCAAAAAGCTGGAACAATATCAGTTGATCTGGCAAGCCTGGAAATTGGAACTGAATAAAATAATATTTGACTTAGTTTTGACAATAAAATTTTATGAGTCGAACTGTTTTTGCAGGGTCGGTAGGGATTGGGGAAACAAACAATATTTTATTTTGGGCCTTACAAAAACAGATGGAATAGATTTAATTTCAGATTTTGTTTTCATTTTGTCCTTATTTTTCATACTTTGTATATCTTACAGTTAAAATCAATTTTGTATGATAACATTGATCTTAGTGGATAATTTTTTCAGAAAGTGCATCAACAAAAGAAACATTAAATCTAATATTCCATGTTTAGAGGTCTCCTTCTCCATAAAAATATTAAGGGTTCTTTTCCACAACTCTGTCAAAAGGTTGTGTGTTGCAAGGCAAAACTTCTGACCTCATCAAACAAACCCTTCTTTTTATCAGTGGTAATTCAGATTTCCAGCTCCTCCTTTAAATAATAGATCTATTTTTCAGACCTTGCTTATTTGATACACTGTTTAATTTGTTTTATATATGCAACATATTTTGCACAACATGGCATTTACAATTAAAACTGTGTTTTACCATTCATATTCAGGCTTGGATTGTAAAAGTAGTAAGCACATGTTGGTAGAGTCATTAGGTCCAGCCCAGGCAATCATGGACGATTCAGAGATTGATTCATATGTGAAAGCTAATGAGAAAAAAGATGAAGAAATGGACAATGAAGAAGATGACAACGAAGAATCAGATGAAATGATGGAGGATGAAGAAGATGAAGAAGAAGAGGTAACTATCCTTTGATCTCCTGATAGAATTTTATGTCTCCTTTTATCGGAGGGGGCTAAACATATATATAAGAGTGATTCAAAATACAAACTTATGTATAGTTAAATTATTCTAGCCAATGAAAAACTAGCTGCTGACTCAACTTTGTAAATGAATAGACCTGCAATGTTTAAAGATAATTTTAGCGGAAACAAGGTCCCTGTGATCATTAATAAAAATGTTGGTTACCATGCCCCAAAACCTTGGGAGAGCCTCATTGGTTCTGGTAGTCAAATTGATACAAACCCTGCAGTAGGAACTAGTCATTATGAAGATACAAACCCTGCAGTAGGAACTAGTCATTATGAAGATACAAACCCTGCAGTAGGAACTAGTCATTATGAAAAAAAATCTTATGAAAATGTAATAATAACAGCACATTTGAACCTAAACAGACTTTTAGAAGTCACAATTTTACAGTAATAATGTCTTACTTTATTGAAAATCCAATAAACTGTTGCTGTGTTCAATACTATTGTGTAAGGCAGTATCTAATACATTTCCTTTATGTCTATGGAAGTTATTTTTGCTCCAATCAAACTCATTCTAATAAAATTTGGGGAATTCATACACAAGAAAGATTTCAAAGTCCTTTCCAATTGTAATTTAAATTTTGAAAAGAAAACCTGAAGTCTTCCTATCTAATACATTAGTTTAGATTTCCCTTAATAATAATAATTGTACAAAAATGTATCTATCAGAACAGAAAGATTTCCTTATTATGTATTTTTTAACAAATTTGAAAGATCACTTTAAAATTGCTGAAATTGTTTTTCATATGAAACACTTTAAAGTTTTCTTTCCTTAGATGGCTTATTAAGGCAGGTTTGGTATTTTAACTGTAATGTGTTGTTTTTGCCTAATTTTAATCGTAAGACTGATGTCTTTGGTGACTATTCAAACTTCTATTACCCATGTACAACATACACTACTGCTATCAATGACTGTCTTTAATATGTTTTATATTTTCAGTTAAGAAGAGTAGAGGTAACTCAGGTGGCAGTTAGACGATCATCTAGAAAGGCTTCAGTTACGGCTTCAGTTACGGCTGCTGCAACAAAGAAATCTAAAAAGTCAAAAACAGAGGAACTTTTAAATGACAGTTTGGACACAATATTACAACAAAATAAGAAACGGAAAGATGATTATAAGAAAATGAAAAAAAATAGGAAGAAAGCAGGTATGCATTTTAGTAAATAATGTGGATTCATCTGTTCCCTTTCTATGATAGAGGCATTATGTTTTCAGGTGTGTATCCATGTCTGTCTGTCCTTGTATCAGATTAACAAAATTTAGTTTGGGTCTAGGACAGATTGTGGTCACACCAGCTGAAATCTTAGTACACTGGTTCTTTATAAAGTGAGCTATGCCAAATTAGGGTAAAATAAAGTTTTAGTTTGATTATTAGCTAATTGTGTTCGGTTAATTCTGTCATTTGTTTACTGTCTCATTTACATGTTCACCACACCTCCTTCAAATCAGAAGTCACAAACATACTAAATGACATCACAAGTCATACTCATTAATGTATAATATATCAAAAGTAAAGGAAATTGGGAAATTGGTCCTGAAAAAAAATCACTATTCACAAGAGACCCTCCAAAAAAATAAGGAGGAAAAGGAACTGCTCTTTTATTGTTCTTATTCATCCCAAAAATGTTGGTATACCAGAAAAAACCAAAATACATGTAATGTTTCCATGCTAAATGAACTGACATTGTTAACACTAATTTGATATAAACAGTACACTTGATAAATTATAGTTTCCAGTTACCTTAAACCAAAACCTACTGTTGTTACTTTGTTAAATTATTAAGGGAAAATAAGAGATATAAACACATGTAATATATGTTACCAATACAACATTTTTTGTAATTATTAGTTTATGTTTTTTATGTTATTTGTTTCAGATAAAGTATCAAAGGCATTATCAGATACATTAATGGGATCTCTGACGATGGGAACTGGTGAGGACGCTGATGGAGATTATGACTTTAATGTACTGGGATAATCGTTGGATGTTTTTAAATAAAATGACATTGAAATATATTAGTTCAACTTGAAGAAAATTGTACAAGTTTTTGGATGAATTTAGGTCATAAACTATGCAAATACCTGTTCTTTGAAGGGTGAAAAATACAAATTCTACAAATATAAAAGTTATTTCTTGAATAACTTTCAGCAGGTACAGTTATGACAAAAGTTTGTAAAGGAAAATATTAAAAACCTAGCAGGGGCATAGCTAAGTGTCTAATAAACTGTAGGCATAAATTGTGTCAGGGGGTCTTGGGGCAGCTTATACATGGAAAAAATTAACATTTATTAAGTCTACAATTACATCTGACTGATGAATCAATCGTCGGTGCAATCAGAAATATAAAAAAATCAATATTTCCAAAATGCATTGCCCAGCATTGTCATTTATTAAGCAGCATAACCTGTTTCTGATTGAGTATAATTGATATATACGTCATTAATAGATCATATTGCCGATCCTTCATTTAAAGAAAATAGGCACATAAACACTGAATATACTACATACTAATACTAGCTTTAGTACTAGGCATTGACCATTAAACTTTTGATTCTTATACCTTCACCCTCACCCAGCCACACAAAAACATACAGGCACACAGTCAATATGTCATGCAGACGTTCTGCTCTATTCATACTATCTAACAAAATCAAGAAATTCATATTTCCTTATATCCTGTCATGTAAAATCCCTACCTGTGTCGGAATATGGATAATTATGGTCATTACACATAGATCTGAGAGTACTCGAAGTTACTAAAAGCTAGTTGGTTGATTGATTGATTGATTGCTAAGCATCTAATGGCAAATAGTTCATGTATGTTCAGGCCATAAACAATAAGTGGTCCTCCAGGATGAAGGTCTAGAAATTTGGATATGCCATGCATTGGAAAATTTGGGTTTATTGGATGAGACAAAATTTTCTCTTTGATTACCTCAAAGAGTTTCTGAACCTGCAGAAAGTGTGGCATTCTCTCTAAACTAGGCATCAGATTGAACTTGAGTCAAAAACAACTAATTAAAAAAAAAATATTTATCGAAGTTGAGATTCATTCCAGTAACTGTTGATAGAAGTGAAATGATCTGAACCAATTCAAGTTGTAGTTTATAGTTTCAACATAAGGTGTAATATAATGACATACAGTTCCAATACCCCACTAATTCACTAAGAAGATAGACTAGTGTACAAATAACATTCAATAACTAAAGTGTTTGACAACTTCACATTCAGCTACAGATAACCTTAGGGTCTTTTTTAAATAAAGAAAATATTTGTGAAAAAATTATGTGTAGGCACGTGCCTAAAGTGCAGCTACACTCCTGCCGAGAATAGTAGAAAAACCTCAATGGCCTATACAGAACAGCCCAAAATGCCAACTGTCAAATTTGCAAATAGCAGATATGTTAACAATAGATCTAGATCTTTAAAGTATAGAACCACTAATTTAGGCCCGGTCGGAAAGAACATACAAGAAAGTAGTTCATATTTTAAACAAAATAGTTCCTAATTGCATAGCTGTATCTTTGTCAATAGGTGGAATATTTGGGTAGTGTTGGTATCAAATGAAAGCTTGGGGACTTGGGATCTCTAGAAGCCTTGTTCAAAGTTTCTTTTGATAGATAAAGAAGTATGAAATTTTGATTGGAGGGTACATTTGCCCAGTTGTTCAGATCGATCAGAAGTATCTTTTTTGTACTATCAAACTTCTGGGAACTAGTACATTCTAATATGCAATTAAAGGAACATGAATGTTGAATTTTTCAGCACAAGTCAGGATAAGGTATAGTTTTGACAACTGCCAATTTATTTGAACTTAAGACAAAAAGCCATTAGTGCTTGAACTTGCAGAATTTAACATAGAAAGCAATGGGGCTATGAATTAGTGGTTTTATACCTATTACTGAAATATGAATATTATCGAAAAAGTATGTGCTTTTTCATATTTTACAGCTGTATTTTACAAAAAAAAAAGAAAAACTATGTTGGATTAATTTTTTTCAACTTTGCCAGAAAAGGGGAGATAACTCATTTAAAGTAATTTTAAAATTTGTACATTGTAGAAGAAAGTGTTATGAATTTATATATTTTATTTTATTATGTAGCAAGAAAACGAGCTTTTGCTTTTCTTACCTGTAAGCATATTATTAGAGCTATCTTTTCATATTTTATTTTAACATTCTATGTTATCACACAAAATTGGGTTTCAATGCATAATCTATTCAAAATCGATAAATTTTAAACAACCTGCAGTGTTGAAAAAAAACAATGATCCATACTTTTTATCATATTTTTAAAACAAGCATGTTATTAACTACATTTTGACAAATTATAAAAAGTTCTATGGATTTTAATTTAGACCACTCATCTAATTTAGGATGATGTACATATCCATCGGACCTAAAAGACTCATTTACATTTAACCTTGACCTTATTTTTTTGTTCACTGATTAAAATTGCCTTTTTTTGCCTAGGTCAATTTCTATATGTAATATGTGAACTATATTTGGGTTAAAGGGCAATTGTAGGGTGTTTATGTCTGTCTCAAGGGGGTTAACTGGTCAATCTGTTATTTCTTAATCCATGTGAGATCTGTATTTCAAAAACCCTAAAATAATACTATTAAGTGAAAATTATTTAAGCTGGTAGTTGCAATCCATCATTTAACATGGCTAGAAATGGAACTGCAGGGGGAAATGCAAGTAAAAGTCTCAACAACTTGAAAACAAAAACAAGTACAGAAACTCTGAAAATTCATGTTAAATGTTCAGAAGATCAATATATCTTCTCTCCTTTTATATCAGAATAATCAAATGACTCCTTTTAGGAATTGTTACCATTTTTAACTCTGGGGGAAGATTATGATTTGTCTATTGAAGATATATTCTGATTTCCAACTTTGAAGAAATGAATATTTTGATGAGGGGGAAAAGTCAGATTAAGAGTTTTTGCCATTAAAAATTGATGTTTAGTTTATTAAACAAACTTGCACTTTGCTAACAAAAAGGTGCTTGCATGTACAAAAAATAACCCCTTTGTTTTCCTCTGTCAAATGGTTGTTCCTTTATGAATGAAATTTATATTACTATTTTTTACAAATTTTTGCATTTCTGTCTATCATTTTGACAATCAATATAGACAGACCTTCACAGAATCTAATGATGGCAAACTGATCAGCATTACAAGATCTACAAAGGTCTTATAAATTATAATTTGAGACCATACTTATACAAGGAATAAGTTATTTCCCTAATATGACAATTTTTTTGACAATTGTTTTAATATTTTTTTTATGACTGACAGAAAACATTATCACAAATACAAGATCTACAGTTAATTAAGTTAACTTATTTTGAGCAACTGCCCTTTAAAGAAAATTTTTACCTACCAAATTATGGTAGCATATTTCAACCAACAAAAAATTGCCATGACATGAAATGGCACATAGGATAAAAATCAGAAAAATTGCCTATTAAGGTGGTACCTAACACTACAGGGAGATAACTCTGTAAAATCAGCTAAACGTTTTAATTACGTTGTGTTGTTTAGGGAATATTAAGCTTCTCGATGATCAAAATAAGTGTTGGTCAAACTGCTATATAACCAGTGTAATTTTTCTGATAAAACGGTTGGCTAAAATTTTTTGAAATTTTTATATTTTTGTCAAAGGGTCAAAGTAAATACTTTGTCAAAATTTTATGAAAATTAAACGAGCCAAATTAATTTTAGTTAAAGTGTTGGGTACCACCTTAAAACCTTGAAAATTGTAATAGAGAGGAATTTACCCAGAAAGTCAAAATCTTCTGTTAATCCCTCAAATCTGTCAGTTAATCGCTTAATCGATTTATATCTCTTTGTTGTTTGGTGATGAATAAGTTGTAAATACTTTTGGACTTTTGAATACTTTCTCGAAAATAATCATGGCTAGTCTGTAAGCAGTAAAATTAAGCAATACGCAATTTAATGTTTAACAAGAATGTGTCCAAAGTACACGGATGCCCCACTTGCACTATCATTTTCAATGTTCTATGGACCGTGAAATTGGATAAAAAATCTAATTTGGCATTAAAATTAGAAAGATCATACCATAGGGAACATGTGTGCTAAGTTTCAAGTTGATTGGACTTCAAATTCATCAAAAACTACCTCGACCAAAAACTTTAACCTGGAACTGGCACTTCCATTTTCTATGTTCAGTGGACCGTGAAATTGGGGTCAAAAGTCTAATTTAGCTTAATAATTAGAAAGATCATATCATAAGGAACATGTGTACAAGTTTCAAGTTGATTGGACTGCAGCTTCACCAAAAACTACCTTGACCAAAAACTTTAACCTGAAGCGGGACGCACAGACCAGAAAACATAATGCCCCTCTACTATCGTAGGTGGGGCATAAAAATCATTTCATTGATTATTTATATTTGTGTGACTGCATGCTTGAACGTCGTCCATATGAATGTGTGGAAAGCTTTAAACTTGAAATAAATCTTTTTCATCCTGATTTTTAAATTAAAGTCGTATATTTTTGGCCCTTTAATGTTCTTGATGGTTGACATTCCTGTACAAAAAAAATAGGACTTTGTCATAATGTGTGTATTGTCAACTTTTAACAAGACAAAGGCAAAATAGAATTCACATTTATCTTGTTAAGAGATTACATTAATGCAAGGATTTGTATAGAAATCCTTGATTAATGATAATAATGGTTTCATTAATACTATTAAGGGAAAAATAAGAGGAAAATTATTGTTTTATTTGAAGAAAGAAAAAAAACCTGAAAACGTCGATAAAAATGTCTAAAAATTCTCAAGTTATGGGGCCCAAACTCTAGCTGAAAATATTCACATCTCCAGTTTGGCAACTCTGTCACATGTATGCAAGTGGTAAATTTTTTATCAGCAACTACTAAATCGTTGTCTTAGATTAATTATCCCTTTCAAAAAATATTTCTTATGTAATGCGCTTTTCAATTATTATTTTTTTGCTTCATCCTTGCTAAAGATTAACGTCCCTTTTGTTGTGTGGGATGTTCAAATATGTAGCCACGTCCGGTAGGTGGGGACATTAAATATAAAGTCTTGTGTAGATAAATTGGGAATGCCATGCCTTCTGCATAAAAAAAACAACAATTCCTGAGGCCAGAGTGGTCCGTAGGAGGTCTGTTGCAAGGCAAAATGTATTCCACATACCATCTTTTCCTATCGGCAGTTCAAATAGTGTGTATAGATAGATCGCTATTTTTATTTTAAAGTACACATGGAATACAATATATTACAATTTTTGTCGAGCCTGCAACTTTTGTTGCAGAAAGCTCGACATAGGGATAGTGATCCGGCTGCAGCGTCGGCGGCGTCGGCGTTAGCTAACTTCTTAAAAGGTTTATATTTGAGAAGGTGAAAGACCTGGATGCTTCATACTTTGTATATAGATGCCTCATGTTACGAAGTTTCCGTCGGTCACATGTCCAATGTCCTTGACCTCATTTTCATGGTTCAGTGACCACTTGAAAAAAAAAATTTGTAATGTTGAATTCTCTCTTATTATAAGTAATAGGATAACTATATTTGGTATGTGCGTACCTTGCAAGGTCCTCATGCCCGTCAGACAGTTTTCACTTGACCTCGACCTCATTTCATGGATCAGTGAACAAGGTTAAGTTTTGGTGGTCACGTCCATATCTCAGATACTATAAGCAATAGAGCTAGTATATTTGGTGTATGGAAGGACTGGCAGGTGTCATCTGACCTTGACCTCATTTTCATGGTTTAGTGGTTATAGTTAAGTTTTTGTGTTCTGGTCTGTTTTTCTCATACTTTATGCAATAGGTCTACTATATTTGTTGTATGGAATGATTGTAAGGTGTACATGTCTAGCGGGCAGATGTCATCTGACCTTGACCTCATTTTCATGGTTCAGTGGTCAAAGTTAAGTTTTTAAGTTTTGGTCTTTTTATCTAATATTATATGCCAAAGGTCAACTATATTTGGTGTATGGAAATATATTATGATCTATATGTCAGTCCCGTAGGTTTTATTTGACCATGACCTCAATTGCACGGTTCATTGCACAGTGTTAAGTTTTTTGTGTTTTGGTCTATTTTTCTTAAACTATAAATAATAGGTCAACTATATTTGTTGCATGGAAGCTTTGTTAGCTGTACATGTCTGCCTGACATGGTTCATCTGACCTTGACCTCATTTTCATGGTTCATTGGTCTTTGTTTAGCTATCTTGGTTAATGTTAAGTTTATGTGACAGTTGTAATAAAGCTTTATACTTAGGACTATCAACATAAGATCAATGAAGGCGAGACATTTCAGTGTGTGCACTCTTGTTAACATAAGCAGTCAATTAACATGTATATATATACCAACCAGCCTTTAGAGGCTTATGATGGCCTTTGTTAGTCTTGTAAGATTTTTTTATGCTCCCGCAACTTTGAGGCATATTGATTTACCCATGTCCGTCCGTCCGTCCCATTATGGGAATATAGTTATTCTAGATATCTTCTAGTTCAAATGCTAGGAAGTTTTCACTTTTCTGGCTGTTTGTTCATATAATGAAGGTGTGCATGTGGTCAGGGTTTTGATTTTTATTAATATTTGCTCTTTTGAGAGATAGTTAAACTTTGTCCTTTTTGGAGTATATACTTGCACAAGAGCTGCAGAGCGTTTCCGGATACTAGTAACTCCTCCTACTTTGTTATAATACAGTTTCTTTAGAGGGGAGTGCGGGGCATCACTTTGTTTAATTAATTTTAGTTCATTTATATCTTTTGGGGTTTAGTAACACGTCCATTATCATTGAACTAATACACTTTTTTGTTTAGGGGCCAGCTGAAGCACGCATCCGAGTGCGGAATGTTCTACCTGTGCTTAAAACCCATTGGAATTGGTGGCCTACGGCTGTTTTCTGTTCTTTGGTCAGCCTGTTGCCTCTTTGACACACTCCCCATTTCCATTCTCAATTTTATCTATAAATAAAAAAAATTCGTGGGGTCTACTTCAATGATACAGCAACCCTATGATACAAATAGCATTCCTCAAATGCAAAAGTTAAATACAAAATTGTAAAGTTTAAAACTCATAGAAAAAAATTGTAATCAACTTTAAAGCAACCTCAGTCAGACATGCGCCGGAAAGTAATCTTCAAAATGCTGATGGTAAAGACGAAGAAGAAACAAAGTAAAATAAAACATTAAAAAGCAATGGTGTTTTAGTTCATTGCTGTTGATTTACTGAAAAATAATATTATTAGAAAAATAGAATATATAAACCCTTTTAGAGTTTTGGAGTAAAACTATATTGCACTTGAAAAAAATGGAGAGGGAAAAAAAACTACAATGTTGGAATTAAAAGTTTGAATAGAAAAAAAATAAGTTGATGGTAATAAGATTTGTTATGTGAAGAAAAAAATATATACGCTTTATATATTTTCAAAACTGTATGTAACAGCAAAAAGTAAAGTTAGCCTTGTTGATTCGTTGGCCTTTGATAGTGTGATACACTTTAATTTGATCTTAATTGTTTAGATTAATTTTTATGACATTATCTGTCATTGGATATAATTTAAACGTTGTTTGGGCATGTTTTTTTTAAACTTTCGATTATCAAATATTATTTCATAATCTGCCTTCTTAATTTAATTTGGTCATCTCATTCTGTTTTGACACTATTATGAAACAATCTGATAATTAATGTGTAATCCATTCGATGGTCACTAATTGCCCCGATTTAAAATTATATGTTTTCATTGTGATTAAATCATAATACGTGCGAAATTCACACTGGCAAATTCCTAAACAAACAACAACACATTTGAGTCTTTGTCAAAGACGTTTTATTCTAAAAATCAAAAAAGATAGGAAGCCATCAAAGAAGACTTTCATTTTTTGCTAAACGGACATTGTTTTGACAGCAGTTTAGTGTCATACTATACATATATCCCTCAGAATATAATATTTATTATTCGGATATTAAAAGTGCTATACACACAGTGTTTCTTGAACTAGTGCTAAATAAAGACTTGAGAATGGAAAGAAGCGAATCAAACACTCAACTGATTCCAAATGAAGAAGAGAAAGGCTACACAAATGGTAAGGATTATATATTTGCATAATGCTTTTACACGAGTACACAAGTATGCATACAAACTCATACGTATTTCTTAGCTTTTTATTTCGATAGACAAACTATTACAAACTATAAGTTTTTAATTATATTTTTTTATGGGGGAAACCATTTGTTACCAGTCTAAAATAGCTAGGAAATATCGAGTTAACACTTAAACTAATTGCTGATTTTTAAGATAGGAAAGTTATATAGAAGATTGTTTAGATTTTTTGTTTAGAACTCGTACCGTATTTAAATATTATATATAACTTACAAAGTTATCATTTGGTTAACCATTCAGCAAAGACAGGATTCCGCCCTTTTTTTGTGTTTTTAAAGTTTAAAAAAAAATGTTTTCACCCACTTACTCCGTCTATTGCTAAGACCACATGTTTAATCTTACTGCATATATTTCTTTATAAGTATTTTTGTGAGGATACGGCTACTGTTCCCTCGTTCCTCTGCTATAAAATTCAAAATTTTATATCAAATCCTGATACAAAAAAAGTAAAATAATGTGGGTTTTTTTGCAGATTATTCTTCGGGTTATGAGTCTGGGTCTGGTTCTTCTGACTGTGAATACAAGGACAATTCGACCGCCAAATCAACGACTCTCACTAC
Source organism: Mytilus galloprovincialis (assembly GCF_965363235.1). Lineage (NCBI taxonomy): Eukaryota > Metazoa > Mollusca > Bivalvia > Mytilida > Mytilidae > Mytilus > Mytilus galloprovincialis. Next base: position 41,902,445 of record NC_134838.1, read on the forward strand.
ACTTGACAAAATCTGGAATGAACAGCACCAGCAAGCAACCAAAGAGAAGATGAATTTCCAAAATACCATGGATCTATCAAGTCATCTCCGATACATTATCTCAATGCCAGAGTTATGTGATGTTACATTTCTTATTGGAAGCAAAAAAGTTCCTGTTTACGGCGTAAAGGCTATCATGGGTACACGAAGCAGGTAATAATTTAAAAATGTTTCAAAAATCACCTCGCAAATAATAAAGTCGAATAAACATTCTCAATCCACGGTATCGGATTAAACGTATGTTCAAAACTGCAAAATAGCACCAGACTATTCAAATGTCATGACTAGAGAATTACGTACGCAGAGCATGGTGAACACGTTTTCTGTACAAGCATGTTACCATCTGAAAAAAAGCTTAATTCTGTGCAATAACCCAACTACCGGGTACCTTTCGATGACAGTCGTGGGATTTGACGTTTCTCTGTGTGTGTGGTTTTGTTTAAAACGTCTTTAATAATTCCCATTCTCTTCCAATTTTTAGGAAGTTTAATAAGTTTTTCATAGTTGAAAATGTTCAATTTCAAAGTATGCCTAAAATATTTGCCGCTGGACATTACCTCGAGTTTTAAAAACCATAATTAATCTTCGATATATATATCGATTGTACATGGTCATCTGAAAAAGAATGAGCAATCGTTGTAGAGTAAAGTTTAAACTTAATACCTTTAGATAGTTTGTATTACAATGAACTGAATGATTGAACACGAATTATTTTGCATTGTATTCACATTCCTATTTATACAAATATTTATTAAATTAAAAGAATTGTGCTAAAATATAACTTTTATTATGCATTGTTTCAGGGTACTGTACAATATAATTTTGAAAAAGCAGAGGGAATTAGAATTTGCCACCAAAAACATCAAAGTGCAGAAGCAAAACAAACATAGAACACATAAGACTGACTATCATCTGACCATACCTGTTAGTAAATATCTTCTAGAGGACTTCCAGAAAATTGTCGAATACTTGCATTGTGGTACTGTGGATATATCTGCGTCAAACGTGGCAGGTAGGCGTAAATAGCCATTATGGATTTTTAAAAACATTTTATGCACTCACGGATCAGCCGTATATAAGATATGTAATTGTACAATTTAATAAAAAGAATACACTGCTTTTTTCAGTGTTTGGTACAGGTTCAACATAGAATCCTAAAGGGAAAACCCAAAGAACTTTTTTTTTGTCAGAAAACACTGTTAAATATGCAAACATACTTTCCACACTGATCTGTGTCCACACTTGTACAATTCAAAAAGAATATAAAAATAAGATGCCATGCAATGAGACAACAGTTACTTTCCACCAGTGTACCCTACATTTTCATGTTATTCGGTTAGCAATTTCGCTACAAGTACATGTATCACAATTTAATGATTTTTTTCATCCTTATTTTACAGGTTTATTGTGTGGAGCTTCTCAGTTTGAGCTTGGTGATTTAAGAACAGCATGTTTGGATTACATTGACCATTGTTCCAGAATTGGCTCGATCAGTCTTTTAATTCCATCTGCCAAACGTTATAGTCATCATTCGTCTGGGAAAACATTGATCTCAGTGGTAAGAAATAAACTCATCATAGATACCAGGATTCAAATTTAATAGTTACACCAGACTCGCGTTTTGTCTACATAAGACTTATCAGTGACGCTCGAATAAAAAAATGTTAAAAATGCCCCAAAAAGTACAGAGTTGAAGAGCATTGAGGACCAAAAATTCCTAAAAGTTTTGCCGAATACAGCTATACTATATCTATGTGGAAAACTTTACATTTTAGTACATTATCGTTCATACCGTGCGAGGCACTCAAAGTAGTTAAACATACCCATAAAGTAGTAATATATTATTGTTAATATGGACAGCAATATTAGACACCACATGAATTTCTAGTCATATGGTTATATGAGGTCGTTTTATAAATGTAAAAAATTTCCTTCTCAGTGACTTGTGCATGGTTTGACCTGAAATTCGCTCTCAAATTTTAAATGGTAATATAAATTGTTTTTAATTATGCATTTCCAATATGATAGTATATAATGATGACGTACAATGACGGGTAAACGAAAATGCATTTAGCTCATCCTTGCCGGCGTATATAAAGCCCATCATGGAAGTTGAGGGAAAGATACCAGAGGGGCATTCAAACTCATTAATCTAGAATAAACTGCCAACGCTATTACTTGAAAGGAAAACGACAAAAGACAAACAATAGTTCACAAAACACAACAAAGAAAACTAAAGACTAAGCAAAATAGGTGTGACATTGATAATGCTATTTTAGAGTCGTACTATGCTTTAAAATTTGAAATAAAAATGTACACAAAACGTTGTGACAGGCGATATTTTAACGGTTATACTCATGTTTATAGTCATTTACTATCCATTTTTGTCTTATTATTTTCTTTCAGATAATTGCTGCATCAAAAAGAACCACAGTTGTTTAACGCAGCAATCAAAGTTCAGCTACATGACAGTGCTTACTTGTACATATGATTAATTTATTAAGTGAATAAATACATATTAAAACATTACTTACCATGCTTAGTGTGACTCATTTATATCTCTTATGTAACTGAAAGTCTTTCCGGATGTGTTAATAATATGCAAAAGCCGTTTGACGCTCAGAATGAGCTCAGGGTTTAGTAAAAAAATTAAAGATAGGAAGGGAGACCGACAGTTCGTTCAGATGTTACGCTTTTAAATCAAAATTGTTCAGAATAAAGTATGCGACATGGTTAATTCAGAGATTTTATCCTTTGAACATATGTTTACCCGTTTTTCAAATTTGTTCAGGTTAGTGGTCACCTTGTTGATAGTTGCACGATGCTAAGGGTTATTTTTTTTATTGTGTGTCCTCTGTTACGACATTATGTCTTATGTAGGCATGAAAGGGGATGTGCACGTAAAACTGGTTTAACGCGACTTCATGTTGTGCTTCGATCAGTTATCTGGAGCAAAACAGTCGTGAGTTGTCGGTTGATGTGGTCTTTTCTGTATGATGTCTGGTATTTTTTATTGATTTGTGTTGTCTCTTTTTATGTATATCATATTCTATTACACAAGTATATATATTTACTCAAATCCAACGCAACAATATTAGAACAGCATCTTTGCACTTCCAAATATAACATCCACAGTCAAAGCAGACATCTTGCACAGTCAAACGGATGCAGAGGCGGATTTAGGGGGGGGGCAAGGTGCCTGTCCCCCTTTTGTTGGGAAAATTTGGTTGATTATGTAGGAAATCTTTTGTTTATTATATAGGGAATCACTGAAGCATGACTGAAGTGCCCCCCCCCCTAATTAGGCCGTCAGAGCCCCCTCCCTTTTATGAAAATGTCTTGTCCTCCACTGGGATGTCACTTTCTTGGGATTCGAATTATTTCAGAAGGAGAAACAAGGTACAATTTAAAATTTCTTAAATGAAATGTATCTGTCCGATGTGTTCGGGCATTAATTGCACGCACCTTTTTGTTTCCTTTCGAGATACCGAGAGTTATGAGGGTCAGTTCAGATGCAGTAACATTTGTTTGTGCTTTCTAGGCACTGCTGTTTCACAAAAGCGGGACTAAAGATACCAGAGGGACAGCCAAACTCATAAATCGAAAATAAACTGACAACGTCATGACTAAAAATGAAAAGACAAACAAACAAATTATAGTACACATGACACAACATAGAAAACTAAAGAATAAGCAACAAGAACCCCGCCAAAAACTAGGGGTGATCTCGGGTGCTCCGGAAGGGTAAGCAAATCCTGCTCCACATGTGGCACCCGTCTTGTTGCTTATGTGATAACACATCCGGTAAATAGTCTAATTCGGGAGGTTACATTCATGAAGGGGAGGGGATTGTAGTTACGACGAAAGGAACATATCCGATATCATCTGTTAAACGGTTACTCCATAACGGTCAACCAACTCGAGATGGCGTCCGTAAAATTTACGAACGAATGATTTCAACTTCACCATTTGGAACTCTTGGTTTAATAGCTTTCTTGTGAGCAGCAAACCTCTATCAAGAAAATCATGATATGAAATACAAGCACGGGAATATCGTATCAATTGGGAGATATATACCCTGTGTGCAGGTGCTGCTGGAATGTTGCTACTTAGAAATGGAAAGTTCACAATTGGAAAGCTGAAATCATCTCTTTTGTCGTAAAGTTTTGTTTTCAACCTACCCTCAATTTTCTAGATGTATGTCAAGATATGAGGCCGAATGTAGGTTTTTTGGAACAAACATGTATTTTAAATACAAAGCTACAAATATGCAAAAATCTAAAGGCCTCTAAAAGTTCGTGTACCATATTGATAACATGGGACATAACTCAAAGAAGTTGCTAACATACAGACTTAGGTCGAATGTGTTGCACATATCGGAAAATTAATCATTATTTCATATAAAACCAGAATTTTGATAGAAATTCAATTGAAGATGTTTCTTTCTAAATTGAATGATATTTGTTTTTCACTGAATATACAGGTCTGCAGTTTCTTGAAATAATTATGAGATATTATTTTTGTAGGATTTCCGAGTTACGGTTTTAAAACAAACATGACTGTTAAGCTATTTCAGTTGATATTTTATAGTGTGTCTTTTTATGTTGTGATGTGACACTGTTGCATCAGATAAGGGCGAAGGTCGGTACCCATTTAAACGTTCAAACCAACTGCATTTGTTTTCACCTGTCCTAACTTCATGAATTTGATGTCACAGTCAGTAGTTGTTGTTGTTGATTTGGTTCATAAGTGTTTTTTTCGTTTTTTTCGTTTTTTATATAAATTTGGCCGTTGTTTTTTTCCCGTTTGAATGTTTTTACATACTCAGTAAAGTATGTCATTTTTGGGGCCCTTTATAGCTGTTCAGTGCGAGTCTAGGCCCCGTGTTGAAGGCCGTACTTTAACCTATAATGGTTTACTTTTCCGTACAGATTGTGACTTGGGTGAGAGAGTTGTCTCATTTGCACTTATACCACATCTTCTTATATATATGACTAGATGATTTCTGTACGAAAAATGCACATTTGGTATTCCATTTTTTGCCACAATACACCAAGTACCAAACTTTTAACGTCGGTTCATTCGTTATGACGTCGAAGATCATTTTATCTTCGGGTCAAAGTTATTATGGCCAGCAGGGTCAACCACGGGCACTTTTATCAGAAAAAATCCTAAATACCTTAATATAACATTATATTAAGGTATATAGAAAAAAAATCTGAGACAAGTGCCTTTGTAAAGAAAGGAAAAAGAAATTAGCGATTTTGAGCAGTGCAGATGGAGGTTACAAATTGAAAAATATGTAAAACTAAGTCGGGCAGCAAATTGTGTCGAGCAAAGCGGCTGCAGATGTTGGAAAGTACCCCGCAAACTTTTTGTAAGACAACTAGCATATTAAAATAAACTGATTTATCTTGATTTTGATTAGGACCTTTTGTCAAGAATGTTGTTCTCTATATATAAGCATGTTTGTGGACAATTGAATAATGCAATTCATTATTAGCGATGTTTTTGTTATATCATGTTGATATAATTTTGTTTTGATCCTGGGATAAATCCTGCTTTGAACGAAAACCGGCGCTCTAGTCTAATATTGTATATTGTATAGTGTGTATACCACAAGCAAGGCCTATGTATAACCCGGACTGTCTCCTACGTGTACTTCCAGTTGAAGCAGTTAATTTTAAAGTTTTTGGTGGAACACGTGACACTTTTTGACATAAGTCGAGCATAATGTACTGGCTTGGTGTTTCTTATATCATTTGAAAATTGTTACGACAAATAAATGGATGAATTATTGTTTTGAGTAACTTTTTAGCTACTACTATGACTTGTCGAGAACAAATTATATTTGATACTAACATGAGAGATGATCGGTGTTTTTCCATCTATTTCTAAAGCTATAACACTTGTATTATATATCATCCGACTATGTGAAAGTCTTATATGTGCATCTTAATTTTTAAAATCAAAATCACGTGAAGAATAGATGTTTTTTTTCTTTTTCTCAATTTTAATTGAATGTAAATAGATGTAGGATAAGTGTCGATGATTATATGTTCTATTTTTTCTAATGATAGAAGTTCTGAATAATAATAATAGACCAATGTTAAAAATTGATTTGTGAGCATTTTTGCTCCGTATTGAAGGCCTCACTGTGACTGTCAGTGAGATTGAGAATATCAATAGCTTCGCAGTTCTTTTGAAGTTTTTAGTCATGGATTCAGACCCCATATCTTGTGATTCTCTATATATAAGCATAACGTGTTACTGCTATACACGAAATTATTCATGTACTGATTTAAATTATTATTATTCTCTATGGCAAGCCGTTGTGGAATTTATTCCCTCATTGTTTTCATTGATATTTAAAAAATCATTTATTAATATTGAAAAATGATTTTTTAATATTACAAAATCATTTTTTAATATTAATAAATAGGATCTATTTTTTAATATTATTTGATATTGATAAATAGGATCTATTTTTTAATATTATTTGATATTAATAAATCGATTTTTATAGTATTAAAAAATGATTTTTGAATAGGAAAAAATAAATATATTTTTCAATATTTAAAATTCGATTTATTGATATTAGAAAGTAATATTTAATATTAATAACTGATTTATTTACATAAATAAATAGGGAATAAATTCCACAACGGCTTGCCATAATTCTCAAAAGAAATCATCACATATTCAAAATTAATATTCATAAAAGATATATATTCAGAAATATTATAATTCATCACATTATATATTCTGAATTATTATCAAAAATAACTTTATAATAATCAGAATTATTATGATAAATTTCATTATATATTCAGCGAATTCCAAATACAGGAAACTTGAAATCAAATTTCTACTCTTCTATTGTCCATCAGAACATGTGTTCCATATGACAAATAAAGTCGCAATTATTTTTACTGATTATCATTCGGTTGTTTATAAATGAAAAACTAATATAATGACAAAAAAATAATATTTTTTTTAGGCATTTCGCGGGATGGGTTCGGAACCGTTTTACATATATTAGATGTTTTGATGGAATTATCTCCCTTTTTGACCAATAGGTGGCGGTGCGTTTTATTTATGTCATGGCCGAACACGACAACAAATTTTGAAAACAGTGATAAAGTTTTGTACTGATGACAAGAAACCATAATTACACGAACACTTTATTGGTTTAAAATACAGTAAGCATATTTTGATGTGAATTTAAGCTTTCAATTGCATGCATTAATTTGTTTTACAGGTTGTTTTAGATAGCCGCCGACCTCCGTAAACGTGCATGAACACGATCATATCTTATAAATTAGTAAACCAAGTTGAATATGATGTGAACTTATTCTCTAGGGAAACAAAATTTACCCGTTTCGATTGCATACTTTGTAGTTAGGTCATAAGCTAACATATACATGATATATCCTCATGTTCATCTGCAGGTGAGGTCCCAGTTGCTTGTTTCAAGCGGCAAATAAAAGTTTATATTTGATAAATCTGGTTTGTAGACATATAATTTTTGCACTTTTTCTGTAAATTTCATGTGTGACGATGATTCTATATAAATAATTTAATTTTGGATGTAACATGTCTTCTAATTGGCTGACGTCATCAATGTTTTTTCACGATTTACATCGGTTTAAAATGGAATTAAGAATTAAATTATAAGAAACTACTGTAATATTTTTTCTGCCTATTCAAAAATAACATAAAAAATGTGGTGCACATTTTAAAGAACCCGCTACACGCGTTATTCAGTGTGCATCACATTTTATTAGCTCACCTGGCCCGAAGGGCCAAGTGAGCTTTTCTCACCACTTGGCGTCCGTTGTCCGTCTCCGGCGTCGTCCGTCGTCGTCGTCGTCGTCGTCGTCGTTAACAATTTACATTTTGAACTTCTTCTAGAGAACAACTGAATGGAATGAAACCAAACATGGCATGAATGTTCCTTATGAGGTGCTAACCAAGTGTTGTTACTTTGTTGCCGATCCATCATCCAAGATGGCCGCCAGCCGGGGACTTAGTTTAACATAGGACCCTATGGGAAATGCATACAAATGACTTCTTTTAGAGAACCACTGAATGGAATAAAACCAAACATAGCATGAATGTTCCTAATGGGGTGCTGACCAAGTGTTGTTACTTTGTAGCCGATCCATCATCCAAGATGGCCGCCAGCGGGGGACTTAGTTTAACATAGGACCCTATGGGAAATGCATACAAATGACTTCTTCTAGAGAACCACTAAATGGAATGAAACCAAACATAGCATGAATGTTCCTTATGGAGTGCTGACCAAGTGTTGTTACTTTGTAGCCGATCCATCATCCAAGATGGCCGCCAGCGGGGGACTTAGTTTAACATAGGACCCTATGGGAAATGCATACAAATGACTTCTTTTAGAGAACCACTGAATGGAATAAAACCAAACATGGCATGAATGTTCCTTATGAGGTGCTGACCAAGTGTTGTTACTTTGTAGCCGATCCGTCATCCAAGATGGCTGCCAGCCGGGGACTTAATTTAACATAGGACCCTATGGGAAATGCATACAAATGACTTCTTTTAGAGAACTACTGAATGGAATAAAACCAAACATAGCATGAATGTTCCTTATAGGGTGCTGACCAAGTGTTGTTACTTTGTAGCCGATCCATCATCCAAGATGGCCGCCAGCATGGGACTTAGTTTAACATAGGACCCTATGGGAAATGCATACAAATGACTTCTTCTAGAGAACCACTAAATGGAATGAAACCAAACATAGCATGAATGTTCCTTATGGAGTGCTGACCAAGTGTTGTTACTTTGTAGCCGATCCATCATCCAAGATGGCCGCCAGCGGGGGACTTAGTTTAACATAGGACCCTATGGGAAATGCATACAAATGACTTCTTCTAGAGAACCACTGAATGGAATAAAACCAAACATTGCATGAATGTTCCTTATGAGTGCTGACCAAGTGTTGTTACTTTGTAGCCAATCCATCATCCAAGATGGCCGCCAGCAGGGGACTTAGTTTAACATAGGACCCTATGGGAAATGCATACAAATGACTTCTTTTAGAGAACCACTGAATGGAATAAAACCAAACATGGCATGAATGTTCCTTATGAGGTGCTGACCAAGTGTTGTTACTTTGTAGCCGATCCGTCATCCAAGATGGCCGCCAGTGGGGGACTTTTGAATGAAATTAAAGATGTTCCTTTCCTTATAAATGAGGTTGTGTTGTCACTTTTAGCCAAATTTTATAATTTTTTATATGATTTCAAAAACCCAAGTAGAATCAGGTGAGCGATACAGGCTCTTGAGAGCCTCTAGTGTATTATTTCTTCATAAACAGAATATAATATTACAGTCATTCCTTTATACACCTTATCGCTATTAGCCTTATCGGCCGGCTGACCCGGCCGCTTGAACTTTTGACGCATACAACAATCACTTTTCCATTGTGGCGTCAGATATTTTGTTTTATGACGTCAAAATTTTTGGGAACCTGTGTGATATCCAGTAATGGCGGACAAATAGCGATAAGATGTTTTACACATACATTAAAGCAAAAACAGCTTGTTCATTGAAATCTGTTATGCCAAATGACCTCGTCCAACTGGTTTAACTCATGACGGATAGGTCTTTTCACCACCTAAAAACCCACAGGCACTCGTCTCGGAATTTTTTCCCCCTATATACCTTTATATAACACAAGGTACTTAACTTGCAATTTTAAAAAATGGCATGCGAAATTCCATTATATGCCAATTTCTTGGCTGTCAACCCCACTAAAACTTGTTATGTCCTAAATCTAAATTGATTTATCTTCACAATGGTGTACAACATGCCTATTTTTGTTGTCTGAATCATCCGTAGCAATCCTACCCAAGCATGTCAATCGTTATTACTATTATAATATTTGACTTACCTAGTGAAGAAGGATGAATATGTTTATACAGACATATACACAAATTAATAAGAAATGATAACAAGAGAACCAAAAAAAAAACAGTCTTGCAGGGCTGTTGTCAGAACAGTACACTTAATGCCTAACAATTTATTTGAATATAATTATTGTGATAATTTCACACTACATGTAAATGAAATGTTTTAACTTATTTGAGCAACTTATTTCTAATAATTGAAAAGTCATGAAGGTAAAGACCATAAGATAATATACAATGAAAATATACAGACAATGAACATAGCACTGGTTTTCCCAAAAATAAAGCACCATGGCCCCTACACATCCCATAATAAAACCATCCAAGATAGCACCAGGGAACCATGTTGCTTTAAGGACCTGGGGAACAGTGGGGGTACTGTTAGTGATCTTTTTGGGTGTTTGGTGATGAAAAGACTCACCCACTCATCATGACATGAATGCTTAAATTAACTTGAGATTTGTATATATAACTATATATGCAGTTAAAGGGTACCTTCAAGTATTTACAATGTATACCATTGGAAAGAACGAAATTGAGTATTAAACATGAAATCTGATTAGGAAATTACTGGAAAATGATGTTTTTAAAGTAGAGATGTGAAATATTAGATGTTTACATTGTGGGAAAAAAGAATAGGTGTTTAACATTGCTTAAAACAAGTATCTGTACTACTAGTCTTACAGCTTTGTCATGAAAGAATCTTTAATATAAATAATGTAGACTGTGCAAATTTACACGTACCCTTAAATTTTTGTTTTACCAGTACATGTAAGTCTTCATTTTGTTAACAAAAAAACATGATCCAAAGTAGTACAGGCAAACAACTGCAACCTGTATGGTAGCATTTCATAAACTGCAAAAAGGTTACAAATGGTAGATTTAAAAAAAATAGTTTAAGTAAGCAGCTGTATGGTATCTAGAGTATAAATTATATCTATAGCTCAGAAGAAGTACAACTAAAAAAAATTTAGCATGGATCCCATATCATATGATTAACCTATAACACATACTATATATTTCTTTCAGTTTTTAGAATTGTGGACTTGAATTAAACATGGGACCAAAACCAGTAGAACTTTCCAGTGAAGATAGACGTAAGTATTAAAACCAATCTGTCTTCAAATATGCTCCAAAGCTGACCAGATACGCACAGGAAGAAAAGTTTCTTTTAAAATCACTTTAGTAGTACGCTGTCAATGTCCAAATATAAAGCATTTTGTGTGCCTTTACTCTAACATTTTTATTGGTTCCTAAGTAATTAACTTTGCCTTTTAGATCAATAGTACTCACAGATGAGCAAAATAGTTTCGTGCAGAAATATACAATTAAAACTACAAGTTTATGCAATCAAAATAACTTTCCTTTCATAAAATTACATATCTCAGGAAAATTTTTCAAACTAGATTTATTGTTTGATAAATTTTTTTTGAAGAAACAATGAAGACAAGCAAAAAATGAAAGTTTGCTAACTACATGTATCAGTCATTGCCAGTGGGAAGATCCAAATTAAAAAAGGATAACACAAACCATGAACTACTGGTAATTTGATCCCCTGATATACAAAATGTATATTGATATTGACAAGCATTTTGTAGGACTACCACCTACCAGTACTCAATAAAAATTATTGGGATGTTATAAAAACTGAAAATGTATTGAGTTTCAATTATAAATTTCTTCACAGGTATTGTAAGCCAGGCCAATACATTACTAGAGCAGCTGAATGCTGGCAGTCCTATTGGTTGTGTTGAAGATATCAATTCTCAAGTTTATGTCACCTTGTTTGAAGGATTATGTGGAGAAAAGCTAAATGGTGAGGACATGAAAACTTTAAATGGAAATTAAAAAAAAATTCGCAAAGAGAGTACTTTTAAGTTAAACATTTCATCATACAACAAATTGAAAATGGAGTATTTAAACCCACAGATTTCAATTGATTTTATCATTATTTACAATACAAGCATCTTGTAAAAATAATAGCATCACATCCATACTGTAACCTAAAAAAAAATCCTTTCAAATATCATTCAAGCATTATAGCATCACATTAAAATGATCCTAAAAGAACATCTGGGGAAAGACCACTGTACAATGTATAAATTCTGAAACTTTTTTTTATCACAACAGCTTGTATATTCACACCAGCTGAAGCCAAAGAAATATGTTGTAGCTATACATGAACATTTTATTGTCAGAATTTCTTGAGTTAATTAGACCAGACAAACATTTTTTGCTTTTGGAAAATCAATAAGCCAATGTCTCCAATACAGATTTTAGAAAATTTATGGTTTACCACTTTCAATAAAAATTCACCAATATATTTTTATATTCGTTTATTAATACAACAAATAAAGTTCCTGTGTCATGTCCGTTTTGATGATTTCCTTTTCTCTAGGTATTATAAGGACTTCTGTGACCACGGAAGATGAAATTCACAATGTCCAAACAGTTATCGACACCTTGGCGGCAGATGTCTTGCATACGTCGCTATTGCATATAAATGGAAGAGATGTCGTCAACTCCAACAGAGAATCTGTCATTAACCTTTTAGAAATTTTATCTGGACTACTTGAATATATTTTTAACAAAATAGAAAGTGATTTATCAACAGATAATGAAGATGGTAGGTTTGAACTTTAATATATTTTTTTTAACAAATTGATAATCTATGCTATATGTATAAGTGGATTCCTGTTTTTATTTAAATTATATGGCAACAATGTTTTAAAAATATACAGACATGCTCATCGGACTCGGACTTCTCTTGAACTGAATTTTAAATGTGCGTATTGTTATGTGTTTATTTTTCTACATTGGCTAGAGGTATAGGGTGGAGATCTCATAAACATGTTAAACCCTGCTGCAATTTTGCACCTGTCCCAAGTCAGGAGCCAATCACTGTACTAGTATACATATTTTTTAGGGCCAGCTAAAGGACACCTACGGGTGCTGCAATTCTCGCTACATTGAAAACCCATTGGTGGCCTTCAGCTGTTGTCTGCTCTATGGTCGGGTTGTTGTCGCTTTGACACATTCACCATTTCCTTTCTTAATTTTATTAAGTGGGAAGTACACATGCAGATAGATTTGCAAATTCACAGAAATTTGGTAGCAGATAGATACTGTTTCCAATTTTACAAGAAAGATTTACATTTTACTGACTCAGAAATGGTTTCAAGCAGGTTCATTAATGTACATGAAAAAGTCTTTTTAACTAGTGATGAATCAAAAAGCAATTTTTTCTTTAGAATTATTTAAATCATATGTATCTTTGTTAAAAACTGGATATATGAAGGAGAAAAACACACACCGTAAGAAGATGTGTACAACATCATTTGAATTTGCAAATATGTATGCATACAATTATTATAACCTTTAATTGACAGCTTTTCTCCTACATTCTTCTATAAAGCCATGCTTGATTAATTATGAAATACAAAGCAGTTGTAAAGATAATTGGAAGACACAATGTTGATTGTATTTGTTTTCGTAATATTTTTCAGGTGAAGGTTTAGATGATGATCCTGATGCTTTGCAAAGAGATATGATAGACAAAATTCTAGAAAAAGAATTAAACCGTACATCAGACACAATCACCAGTAGTCCTGAGAGAAGAGAAATTAAAAAGTCCTCTGTTTACTGGGATGAGGAGTAAGTTAACTGTTTTGATAGTTAAAGTGTAAAGAGAAAAACAACATATTTTCTCAAAAAATAAATTTGATTTGTACTTAACTTTAAGTAGGAAAGCTCTCAGTTTTAAAGCCTTAAGCAAATATATTTTATATTTTGAGATACTATATGGCTGTTCTGTATATACAAGAATATTATATGGTTCCTACTTATTTGTTAATTTTTTCATTGAAATTGAATTTAAATTTATAATTTTAATCTTAAAATAATGTATTATAGCCTTGTTTATAAGCTTTGAATAGATGAACCAGCATAACAAAATGTGCACGTAGACAAGGAAAGTACCTATTATAATTATGTAAATTCAGAAATTATTGCTTGCATTTATTATTGGGATTAAAAATTTGAGATGAAATTTTGCGATTTCAGGAATATCTGCATGCAGATATATGTATCTTATTCAGAATGAGAGCTCTTATTTTCATGATATTCCCACAGTCCAATTATTTGCAGTAATTAAATCTTGCCAATAAATATCTGAATTTACAGAACGGTATTATGTCATATAAGTCCTCCATTTTAACTTTGATTCATATTATATTTAGGCCTGATGTGAGAAGAAGAAGTGCCAAGTCTGGGAGTGAAACAGATGATTTGATAGCATTAGGACATGACAGTTCTACAGGACTGATAGATACTATTACAAGTATATCTAGAGGTAATGATTCATACTTTGTCATGATAAATTAAAGTAAATTGATATTTAGGCTGTTTCAGAAATAAATGTATTGACTCTTTAATTTGAATGACACATTTTATATGATTTCTAGAATATAACTTTTTGTTGATTATTGTGGCTTACCAGAACAAAGAATTAACATGTTTAAAATAAATGATTATCCTATAAACTATGTAAGCTGAAATCTACAATTAAAAGTAGTTTGACTTTATTATACAATATTTTGAGCAATTACTTCTAAGTAATAATAAATTATAAATTTTTGTACATACATGTATGAACCTGACCAAAAGACAAAAATATACAAAGAAACTCAAGAAAAGCATGAAAAAGCAATTACAAATAACCGATATACTTGGATGTAAAATTATTTTGAAGTATTAAAAATCATGTGTAAAAACTAAGACAAAAATTTATTGTAACAATAATATTTCTTCTATTTAGGGAATGATTCTACCAATGAACTGATAAGGGAAGGTGAGAATATTGAGAGAAGAATGGCAACAAGAGTCACATCAGTGGTAAGTCATAGTAAAGATATCTAAAAACTCTTACACAGTGATTAAAAATACCATTGAAAGGTTGTAATTTCATTTAATGTTTATATTTCTAACCACTTGTTTTCATTATGTTATTGTCTTTAAGTCCAAAAGTGCAATATTACAATATGGCTCATTGGTTAAAAGATAAAATCTCAATGGTATAATTAAACTCAAGGTAAAAAAATGGTTTATGTATCTGTCCTAACTTTATCTGAATTTATCACTTTTATCAATTAACGCTTTGATTGGTAACTGAGTTTGTTATCATTACTTTGAAAAAAGGGTGAAGTACTCTTGATCTTCTGGAATATGGTAGTTTGTGTATTCATTAACCAATAAACTGATTTTGAAGTTTGACTTAATCCAAATAGATTTAGTTAAGTTTTATGGTGGTTTATTGATTAATCTTTATCTAAAAGTCACAGTCAGGACTTCAACAAAGAGCTAAACTTATGGCAAATTGTACACAGCTATAACACCAGTTTGAAAGCATATTTTTTGCTAGATTTAAATAATATACAGCTGTGTACTGTAAATTCAGAAATTATTGTATGCATTTATTATTGTGATTTCGAAACTTAAGACTAAAATGTGATATGAGAAAAGTCCTGTTTAATTATTATCAAAAAGAGTTCAAAATGCAAGTTTAAATTATTGCAATTATAACCCTGTTGCAGTTTTCGCAATAATAAAAACATCGCATTAATTTCTGAATTAACAGTATTTGAGAGCACAGGTGAGTGGTAGTATCAACAAATTACATACTATGAAAGACTAAAGACATCCAACACATTGTGACTATGAATGCACTATATTTTTATTGATTTATTTAGGAAGAAGATATAGCTCGACACAGAAGAGAATTAGGACTCAACAAGAGAGAGGAACATCTACCTGAACCTGCTGTTAATAGATATTGTAAGTATCATGCATGGTTTTATTAAGTGATGGTTTAAATCTGTTCAATAATATCAATGAAATTAATGAGAAGGAAATACGACTTGTTAAGATTAAAAGCTGAACAAAAGATTTCTGATTTTTTTTCTCAAGTTTTCAGATTATTGTACGAATTGGTTATAAATCAACAATGATTTGTCAAAAGGATATACCAGAAACATGTATTATGCACGAGAAAATTGGTAGCATATTTAGATGTCTCAAGAAGAATTTTATTGTAAGCTAGATGTTGAGAGAAATAAGTGCAACCCAACTATGTTTTTAGATTGATTCAATATGAGTTATGACTGGATTTTTGATGTTTAAATGTTTTCACTTACAAGTTCAAATTCATTATTTTCAGATCAGACTACAGTACCACAGACAGCCTCTGAGGATAAGGATGATTTATTCAGACGACGATCTAGGTATTCAATTTATTTTAACATGTTTAATACAGCCATGCTTCCTATATTTAGAAAAATATATGTATATTAAATTTGCAGGGTTAGGGAGGAAGATTTTCGATAACATTCTTGTATACATACCGGTATTCAACATTTATCATATTTTGTTTAAGACTTTACGTCTTATAATTGTATCAATAAACCAATTTTTTTTACGTCTTAAAGTATCTACCTCAACCCAACATGTTCATAGATGAAATAGTTAAGTTGGAAGCTGGGAGTTATTTATCATATGTGTATGGAATCTTCTGCTACAAGACTTTAAAATGAACCTTTATTTAAAACAACTGAATTTTCTAGAAACATTTCAGCAAGAATTTTATGTAATAGTATGTGATGTGTTTTAATGTAGAAAGGTCATTGCATGAAATGAAATACTAATTTATGGGTACATGTTTGTATTACAGAGTTGATACTTATAAAACTTTAGACTCTATGGTAGAAGAAACTGCTGCTTTAGCTAGAGCTGCAGTTGATGCTAGTCCGTCTAGAGCTAGGTCTATATTACAAAGCTTAGATAATGATTATAATCAGGCTAAACAGTTGGCTCAGAGGTAAGTTTTACAAGTAAAGGCGAAAAATCAAGTTATTTTTAACTATTAACTCACCTTGGTAGGTTATTCTCACCTTAAATGCAGGAGGTCTAGAATTAGATTTGCAGCTGGATCAAGACAGAGAGTTGTGCTTCATTTTCTTCTCTGAAAATTTCTGGCATTTATGTGTAAGAATAGTGATTTGTGCAGTCATGATTAAATATCACGGAAATGCAAACTATTACTATGATAGTTGTTTCATAAAACAGACTCATCGTGTCAGTCTAATACAAGATTGGGAATGTTGATAGAAATTTGAAAGGTTTCTGTTTTGAATATACTGTGGATTCATTTATTTTCGTAGGTATCAATTTTCGTTTGAAAGCTATTGAAATTATGTAATTTGTTGAAGATTTGAATTCATGGTTTAACTATTTTAACAAAACCCATTAAAATTGGTATCCATCGAATAATCATGAATCCACAGATCGTGTGTATTATTTGCCACAAGGAATGATTGTGAATTTTGGTTTTCATTTTACAATGGCACAATGTATTTAAGATCTTACTGAAAATAGGCAAAAGTTATAAATGTTTAATATATGCACTTCAATGTATTAGGAATCTGATCCCCATAAAGAAAGTTTTTGAATAAGTATAAAGGAAGGTTTTGCTCATTTCATTGGTAATATCAAATTGATATAGTACAAGTCAAAAGTTTTTTTTAGCTAATTTGAAAGAAATTATTTGAATTATTTCAGAGCTAGATTAGCCTCACCAGAAATAGAGCCTGTATCTACAAGAAGAAATCCTTTATTGTCAGATGTACCTAAGGGAATAAGTCCAACTAAAAAGCCAAGAAGTCCTATACGGATGACTGAACAAGATATTGTTTCTGATCCTGATGTATGTGTCTTTTAAGATATTTATTATTTCATTAAATGCTTATTTAGCTCATGTGAGCTTTTGTCATCACTTGGTGTCCATTGTCGTCTATCGTCGTAAACTATATAAAAAATCTTCCTCTCTACAACTACTCGGCCAAATACCTTCAAACTTTATATAAATATTCCTTAGGGTATCTATGTTATAATTTGTATCCAAAGTTTTGATCCATCAACAAACTTATCACCATGGCTAAAAATAGAACAATTGCGTCAAATGCAGTTTTGGGCTTTTATCTCAGAAACTAAAGCACTTAAAGCAACAACAAAAAAAATAATGGGTGTTGGTTATTTAAGAAAATTAGCTGGAACATTTAAAGGAAATATCAAATTATAAATTTATGCATGGTAAGGTCAAATATAAAATGCCTTTTCTAAGCAATTTGTTAACAAATATTTATTATAATAACTGAAACTTTTATTAAATTCTCCACTTACAGATGTTATTGAATTATTTAATATTTGTTTCAATTCTAGTCACCTGACAGAGGAAAAAGGAAAGTGTCGTTCATGGTAGACAGATCAGATTCTAGTCCTAGTTTCACAGCCCCAACTTGGAGGTGAGTGCTGCATATGAACATAAAAAAGTGATGGGGATTGGTATTTACAAAAAAAAAAAAAATCAAATTTTTAGTTTTTGTTGAATTGATAGACTTTCCATTTATATTAAAGACAAAATGATAATTTCAAAGGAGTAGGTTAGATATAGCCCTACATTTATGTTTTAACCTATTTACGGGGTAAAAATCAATGCTCTACAATACAACCTTGATAAAAAAAAGTTCTCTTAGAATTTCTCACATGTCTTTTCATGAACTTTAGATCAGGACGTCCAATCAAATCAGCCTGGGATGACTCCTCATCATATACAGAACATTCAAAGACAGCATACAAACCATCAAAGACACGTAAAGATTATGGAAGTTATCTGGAGTATGGGAGTGATAGGGAAAATGTGTCATATGATGATCGTTTAAAGAAAAAGTAAGTCACAGTGACCCACAATTGAAATAACTGGTTTTCCTTGACTTTTGATCTAAGTTCAATTCTATTTCAATCAATGAAGGTTTTACATTATTTGGTAATACTGAAAGTAATACAATGTATTGTAGTTATTTTGAACATGGCCTTGTTTATTCACCCTGAAGATGCTAAATATTAAGGTACTAAACTACACTTACATCGCAAATTCAACAATTACAAGCCTCACTTTCAATTTTGCTACAGGATAAAGACCATTATATCGTAATCAAAATAAATATATATATGTTTTAACCATGAGTAACTACTTTGATGAATTAAGAAGATTTAACATGTTTTGCCCAATAATATTTCAAAAAAAGTATAACCTGAGGTATATATTTTTTGACATATCGAAGAAAATAGATCAATTATTTAAAAGTTTTACAGCTTTTACATTAATGCTAGCAAGACAAATCTTTGTTTGGTTTGCTTGCTTTGTTTGAATCAATGTTTGCTCAACCATGGCAATTAAGATATACATCATGATACTTAAATTTTATTGGACGTTATGTTTGAGGTAAAGGACACTAAATTTTAAAACATCACATGACAATTATTCTCACATGTTTCCTTACCTGTAAATATACAATACATTCGTCGAAATTATCTCCCTATTACGCCAATTCATTTTCACAATCGTAGAAATGGAACTTAATTTTTTTTTTCGAAGATATGCATTGTTATTATCCAACTTAAAAGACTGTCGTCTATAACTTTTATTAAAAAAAAAAGCTTTTCGAACACACCTACTCTGATTTTGTGATTCATTACATATGTATTTCACTTGACCTATATATTTCATCTTTTAGTACTGTGATTTTTATACGACCGCAAATTTTGAAAAAATTTTCGTCGTATATTGCTATCACGTTGGCGTCGGCGTCGTCGTCGTCGTCCGGCGTCCGAATACTTTTAGTTTTCGCACTCTAACTTTAGTAAAAGTGAATGGAAATCTATGAAATTTTAACACAAGGTTTATGACCACAAAAGGAAGGTTGGTATTGATTTTGGGAGTTTTGGTCCCAACATTTTAGGAATTAGGGGCCAAAAAGGGCCCAAATAAGCATTTTCTTGGTTTTCGCACTATAACTTTAGTTTAAGTTAATAGAAATCTATGAAATTTTGACACAAGGTTTATGACCACAAAAGAACGGTTGGGATTGATTTTGGGAGTTTTGGTCTCAACAGTTTAGGAATTAGGGGCCAAAAAAGGGCCCAAATAAGCATTATTCTTGGTTTTCGCACAATAACATTAGTTTAAGTAAATAGAAATCAATGAAATTTAAACACAATGTTAATGACTACAAAAGGAAGGTTGGTATTGATTTTGGGAGTTTAGGTCCCAACAGTTTAGGAATTAGGGGCCAAAAAGGGACCCAAATAAGCATTTTTCTTGGTTTTCGCACCATAACGTTAGTATAAGTAAATAGAAATCTATGAAATCTAAACACAAGGTTTATGACCATAAAAGAAAGGTTGGGTTTGATTTTGGGAGTTTTGGTCCCAACATAATAAGGGGCCCAAAGGGTCCAAAATTAAACTTTTGTTTGATTTCATCAAAATTGAATAATTGGGGTTCTTTGATATGCTGAATCTAACTGTCATGACTGTGTATGTAGATTCTTAACTTTTGGTCCCGTTTTCAAATTGGTCTACATTAAGGTCCAAAGGGTCCAAAATTAAACTTAGTTTGATTTTGACAAAAAATGAATCAGTTAGGTTCTTTGATATGCTGAATCTAAAAATGTACTTAGATTCTTGATTATTGGCCCAGTTTTCAAGTTGGTCCAAATCGGGGTCCAAAATTAAACTTTGTTTGATTTCATCAAAAATTGAATAAATGGGGTTCTTTGATATACCAAATCTAACTGTGTATGTAGATTCTTCATTTTTGGTCCTGTTTTCAAATTGGTCTACACTAAAGTCCAAAGGGTCCAAAATTAAACTTAGTCTGATTTTAACAAAAATTGAAATCTTGAAGTTCTTTGATATGCTGAATCCAAAAATGTACTTAGATTTTTTATTATGGGCCCAGTTTTCAAGTTGGTCCAAATCAGGATCTAAAATTATTATATTAAGTATTGTGCAATAGCAAGTCTTTTCAATTGCACAGTATTGCGCAATGGCAAGAAATATCTAATTGCACAATATTGTGAAATATCAAATTTTTTTTTAATTAGAGTTATCTTTCTTTGTCCAGAATAGTAAGCAAGAAATATCTAATTGCAAAATATTGTGCAATAGCAAGATTTTTTTTTAATTGGAGTTATCTTTCTTTGTCCAGAATCAACTTAAATCTTTGTTATATACAATATACAATGTATATTCACTTTTTACTACCAACTGATAAATTAAAATAATCTTTACCATTCAGTGATAACAAGCAGTTTTTTTACATCTTAATATTTTATGATGTATTTAAATGAGTAGTTATTGTTGCAAACTCCATTAGAAATTTTAATTGAGATTAGTTTTGGAATAAGGGAAAGGGGGATGTGATTAAAAAAATTGGGTTCAATTTTTCTCATTTGAAATTTCATAAATAAAAAAGAAAATTTCTTCAAACATTTTTTTGAGAGGATTAATATTCAACAGCATAGTGAATTGCTCTAAGAGAAACAAAAATTTTAAGTTCATTAGAACACATTCATTCTGTGTCAGAAACCTATGCTGTGTCAACTATTTAATCACAATCCAAATTTAGAGCTGAATCCAGCTTGAATGTTGTGTCCATACTTGCCCTAACCGTTCAGGGTTCAACCTCTGCGGTCGTATAAAGCTACGCCCTGCGGAGCATCTGGTTTTTTATGTTATAAAGTCAACCTGTAGCTTTGCTATATAAAAATGATAGAATCTGAAGCGAGATGATGTATCAAATACTCTTGCTTTGTACGTTTTTAAGACAAAATATTCATCTCAAACACCCTAACATAAAAATGTGCACTCGATTTTCTCTTTTCAATACAATTGTTACCCATTTTTTGGAATTTTTTCTTGAGTCACATATTAATGGAAGGGCAGACACGGAAATAACTGAAATAACAGTTAATAAAAATATAAACTTTTTTTGCACTCGACGCAAAACTGTGGAAGGCCAGTTTCTCAGCCTCATACAAGAAAAAAGTTTATATTTCTCTTTCATTGACCAATTATTGTTTTTTTTTTACAGGTAAGGAAACATGTGAGAATATTTGTCATGTGATGTTTTAAAATTAAGTGTCCTTATTTTTAAACCTCAAAGATAACGTCCAATAAAATTTAAGTATGATGTATACAAACTGAAGTCCCGCCTATCTTAATTGCCATGCTTGAGCAAACATTGATACAAACAAAGCAAGCAAGCCAAACAAAGATTTGTCTTGCTAGCATTAATGTAAAAGCTGTAAGCATGGTCAGAATATTTCTTACTTCACCATCTAGTTTTTTTTTTTGTTAACAATAAACAAATATTATTGTCTGTCCATACAGGTTTCATGAAATAATTGATGATGTTCTGAGTGAAGATGAAAGGCTACCTCCAAGATACAAGTCCAGATCAGATCAACATAGAGTTAGGTCAGAGAAAATTGTTGGCAAATCTAAAGGAACCTATAATGTAGTTGATGCACAGAAATTACTGAAAAAAGAAAGAGAAACAAGTAAAAAGAAAATGAATGTAAGAACGATATATTATTTAATGCAGAAATTCTGAAATAGAAAACATTTTTCTAACTTTATAGTATTTATTTATATCTTTTTTTTAGTGAATGATGATTTGTATCCAAAATATGTTTTATTTGATAAGGAATACATGCATTATGTGTGCAGATACATGTTTAAAGTTAACTTCATAAAAAAAAAACTCAGTTAGAAAAAGTTACATTTCACATTGGTTAAATGCACAGATTCAACTTAAGTTTCATTTTTCTTTATTCCATTTTCAGTTTTTACAGAAAATTTACAAAGAAGATTTAGATGAAATGGCTTTAGAAGCAGACGAAGGATTAGATATGGATAGGAAAGCTGCAAAACAAACAGTAAGTATTTTTATATAATTTAATTTTTGATGTAACACGTCTTTTGATTGACTGACGTTGTTTTGTTTATCAGCTCATAGACATACTTTAGTCTTGTGACCTTGACGACATCAACATTTTTTTCATGGTTTTCTACGGTTTAAAATGGAATTAAGAACTAAATTATAAGAAATAACAGTAATATTTTTTCTGTCTATTGGAAATAACTTAAAAAATATTACAGTCATTCCTTAAATAGGTGCACAGAATGTGTAAGCCTTTCAACGGAACAAATAAAGATATAGCAACATCATTATTCAACATCTAAGCAAAGATTATTTAAGATGTGATATAATTGTTATTTCACTCTTAAAACTATATTTTCATAGCTGTTAAGTCGAACTGTTCTGAACTTAAATCAGGTGAAATATAGTTTTATTACTCAAAAAAGACATAACATTTGGATGCACATAGAATTAAACAAAGAAAATACCGTGATTGTGCTGTAAGGTGTCAACATTTACTACACAACTGTTGGAAGTTTATAAAATTATGTCCCGATAAGAAATAGCAATTGAAAGCAGGCTGTTTTGATATATAGTTTATAATATTGAACAAACTGGCTGCCACATTTTTTTTTTTTTTCCAAATTATAATGTCATGAATCAAACATTTACAATATACATTTAAAAATTTGATGACAAGATATGTTTTATGTCATTTAATATGTTTAAAGGTGTTGTTTTGTTTTGTTTAAAGGAAAATGAATTTAAGAAAAAAGTTTTAATAGCACCTCAGAAGAAGATAGCACCCAAGACCAAAACTACAGGTAAGTAGATAAAGTTACAGTTTGTTATGGAGGAACTGCCCAACTGGGGGCATAATGTTTTTTGGTCTATGCATCTGTTAATTCGTTCACTGGTATGTCTGTCTGTCTGTCCTGCTTCAGGTTAAAGATTTTTGGACAAGTCAGGTTAAAGGTTTTGGTAAAAGTAGTTTTTGCTGAAGTTGAAGTCCAATCAAATTGAAACTTAGTACACATGAATATGAACTTTCTAATTTAATGCAAAATTAGAGTTTTGACTGCACAAAATTTCTCAGTTTGGTGGAAATTATAAAGTGCTGGGTTTCTGATGTCCATCTGTGACTTTTGTTATGCTATTTTACCAAAGTTTTATTGACTTTTTAGTGCTGCTGTGTATCTGATGTATTACTTTTTTATTTTGGCAGCAAATATTCTCTGTATTTCATAATATACAATTTACTTTGATATAAAAGTTTATCAATAGGAATTGGTATTAGAATTTGTTTATGTTATTTATATATAGCTAGTACCGGTATATTATAATTTGTAGGAGCCAGCAAGAAACCTGCAGCAGGAAAACATATGGTCAGCTCTAAAGCTAAAAAGAAAACATCCCCTGGTCTGATACCGCCTGGCAAAACACAAAGTAAGTACATCTAGGTAATACCTTAGAACTGCCTTTAACACAAAGGAAACACAACCTTGCAGTTTGCCTATGTAGTTTTGCTTTGTCTGAAAGACTTTGGCATGCTGTTTCTGGCATTTTCTGCATCAACAATTAAAATTAGTAATTAGGTTACACAGGAAGAACATATCTTTGTTTTTACAGTCTATTTAAAGGTTTAAGGCCATTTGAATCCATTTGTCCCTTTTTCGATTAATACCAAAATGGCATCCTTCTTCCCTTAAGATAGTTATACACACATACTTTTCTTAGAACAACCATTTCTTTTTTTTCTTTACTGTAAATATGTAATTTCAAAAAACTTGTGAATAATAGGATAACATATTTTGTCAGTCAGATAAAAAAATCATTCAACAACTTTATAAACCAAACAGACAAGATTATAAGTAACCTTCTTTATTTTGTAATCATTGAAATTTTATTGTTAATTAATCACTAAATATTTACATGTAAATTTGTAAAAACAACAATTAACGATTTTAATATTGCACATCATTTACATTGTTGCATTGCTCCTGGTATATTTGCAAATGCTATGTCTTTTCCCCTGTATTATGTGCTTTTAAGCATCAAACAATCAATCAATTTTTTCCATCTTCACTATACTCCTCTATGTATAAGATGGAAGTTTTTAATACGCCTTCTCCAAAGTGAAATAATAGTTTGCCTGTGGTGATCTTTAGTGTCGGCACAGTTGTTTCTTTATAATTAGACCCTCTCTGTACTTTGAGTCCTTTTCATGAGAGCCCATGGACCAGGAAAAAACTGTATTATGTTATACTATTGCATTTGTTAGACAAAGCTCCCTACAATAAGATATATATTTTAAAACTTCTCATTTTTCTTTACACAGTGCACATTAAAGATGATGAAGATATTTTACCTTTGTTGATAAAAGAATTTCCCCATCTACACTTATCAATGCATACCTGGCATGAACTGTGGAGAAAGGGTATAAATCAGATAGAACAGGTTACCAGAGCAAACCAGGAAATGAGAAGGAAAAAGAGTAAAGCAAAAACTGATGTAAGTACCAGTAGAACATGTGTATTTATATGAAATTATTTATATAATATATATGGTTCCAGGGCTTGACATCGACCAGACAATTATTGACTGACCAGAACCTAAGATTTTGAAAATGTTGAAAAACTGTTGTGTGACAGTTATCCTTGGTAAATTAAGAAATAGTTAAAGATTTCCGTTTTTGAAGACAAGTAATAACTTTAATCTCTTAATTCTTGGCTTGTATAGCTAGGATATTTTCAATATCTATCAGTGTGTTTAGAATAATATATTTACTCTCTAGACCATTAAGAAATAAAATTATCTTTATTTTGAATACATTTGCTTATTATGAAATTGCATACAATTTCAATGAAAGACCAACTTAACCTACTTTTCAAGCATATATCATTAGACTTATCAAATAACCAGTCCAATAGATTTGAGTTTTCATAAGTGTGGTCGTATATTTACAGTTAGAGGAAGCTCAAAGAAGACAAGAAATAATGGTTAATATTATGAAGAAAGAAATTGAACATAGCCAAAGGATGGTAAGTAAAATTTTAACTAAGAGTAGTCAGAGAAGTAAATTATATGATTTTATCATAATTCAATTATTTATTGCATAGTGATTTTTATATAAATATAATATCTTTATTGTACCATAAATTTGGCATTTTACACATCTGATTTTCTAAATGTTTATTACAAAAAATTTTACCTCCAAAAATATATTATAAAAAGAAATTCATTGCTCATTAGTGTTGCTCTTAGAATTTTGCATATTTGTAAACTGAAAAACTTGGCTTAAGTAAAGCTAGTATTGTGAAGAAAAAAAACACACTTTATATTTGCTACATTTCTTATTTGTTGAATTTGATTAGAATTTATAAAACATTGTATAAGTAATCTTTAATATTCAAGTATTCAGTACATTTTTTGAATGTTTGTAGAAAGATATACATGGAAAATTTATCGTTCAAGAATTCAGTTCCTCATTTGAATATTTGATTTGTAGAAAGAAATACAAGAGAGACAGAAACAAACAGTAGCTACCAGGAATGGTTTCCATGAACAAAGAATGCAGTCTGCTAGATCTAGAAAGTATTATGATGATTATCAAGTTAGAATGAGGTCTAAAATGATGAAGAGGAGAACAAGAGAGGAAATGGTTGGTTATTTAAGGATCAATTTATTTTGTTATTCAAATCACTAGTATGAAGAGAAAGAATCATGTTTTTTTAATAAGGTTTAAATAAAGAAATTATCCAAACAAATAAATTTATTTTTTTTACTATTAAAGTATTGCATATAAAAATAAAAAAATAGGTTTGTAGTTTTTATTGAGACAGCAATCTATCAAAAAACATTCAAAGTTTTTGGGAACACATTGAATTCTTCCTGATATCTTGACCAAAGTGTTGAAAAAAGGTTAACATTTAAGTTCTGTTGGTGCATTTTTTGTGTTACAAGTAAAGCAATAAGAACTATTCTATACTTATTTTTCTCAAAACAATCTTTTAGGGAATGTTTAATTATTGCTACTGTCTAATATTTTGATAATTCTTGAAATATGTTTTTGACAAAAATATTAAAAATTAACCTTGTTTTTACAAAAATTCACAGATTTTCAGAAAGTTATTCAAAGATGGATTGGAAATACAAAAAGACAGAATTAAAGATTTGAGGAAGTATGCTAAAGAACAGAGAGACAAACAAGCAACTAAACAAAGAAATGAAGTCGAATCATTGGAAAATTAGTATCCTTATACAAAATTAAATGAATCAGTAAGATCATGGTAGGCACAGGGCTTCTTTTTTTGATAAGGCAGTATTGTAATGATTGTGATTGGGAATAGAAGATGAGGGAAAAAAGGTTTAAATTTCAACTATTCAAGTGGGTTCATAGGCAGATCTAGAGAGAGGGGGGGGGGGGGGCTGTCCCCCCTTTTTTTTGGGAAAAATTTTGTTGACTATATAGGGAATCACTTAAGCATGACTGAAATGGGTCCCCCTTTATGTCAGTTAGTGGGCTCCCCTTATAAAAAGTTCTGGATCTATCACAGGTGTTTATTTTATTTATTTATGTAATGTACTTCATGAAATTGGTATATCATGTATTTACCTGTTTTATAATTTAATTGTCTATTTGTAGAATACCTACCAAATAAGAAAACTCAATTTTCTTTGTACATACATATATAAGCTGTTGAATCAATTAACAATAAATACTACATGATAATTTTCAAATAAAAAGTTGCGATCTTAGGTGTAAAAATAAATGATTATTATCAGATGTGAAAGTTGTATTGATCCTTAACCTTAAAACAGCTACCGTGACCAGTTTGATATGTTAGCAGAAAATATAACTAGTGAAAGAAAGGAGATAATGGTTAGAGATAAAGCTCAACAAAAGGTAAGTTTTACATTTACTGATCAGGATACTTGAATTTTTGATTTATTATTTTGATATATTTTTTTTCAAAAATTTAAAATAGCTGTCACTGTGATATTGCCTTGTTAAGCTGCAATTGGATAATCAAACTCCAATGAATCCATCTTTGATTTTTATTTGCTGAAACCTTACAAAAACTTGTAAATCAAGCCCAGGCGTACAAACAGAATCTTGATTCATGGCTGCACATAAGTAATGTTATAGAAGATTTAAATCCTTCTGATAAATTCTGAATAGACCTTTGAAGACTATATGTGTGTCTGTGACATATTACATCATGTCATGTCACTCTAAGAAAACATTTCAAATGGATATAAAAGATATTTTTCAAAAAGTAATAGTTTTTAATAGGTTTTGTTCAAAGAAATCTGCAAAGTTATATCATGCTAAAACAGTTAAGACTGAATTTTCTTTTTATACGACCGCAAAATTTGAAAAATTTTTCGTCGTATATTGCTATCACGTTGGCGTCGTCGTCGTCGTCGTCGTCGTCCGAATACTTTTAGTTTTCGCACTCTAACTTTAGTAAAAGTGAATGGAAATCTATGAAATTTTAACACAAGGTTTATGACCACAAAAGGAAGGTTGGTATTGATTTTGGGAGTTTTGATCCCAACATTTTAGGAATTAGGGGCCAAAAAGGGCCCAAATAAGCATTTTCTTGGTTTTCGCACTATAACTTTAGTTTAAGTTAATAGAAATCTATGAAATTTTGACACAAGGTTTATGACCACAAAAGAATGGTTGGGATTGATTTTGGGAGTTTTGGTTTCAACAGTTTAGGAATTAGGGGCCAAAAAAGGGCCCAAATAAGCATTATTCTTGGTTTTCGCACAATAACTTTAGTTCAAGTAAATAGAAATCAATGAAATTTAAACACAATGTTAATGACTACAAAAGGAAGGTTGGTATTGATTTTGGGAGTTTAGGTCCCAACAGTTTAGGAATTAGGGGCCAAAAAGGGACCCAAATAAGCATTTTTCTTGGTTTTCGCACCATGACGTTAGTATAAGTAAATAGAAATCTATGAAATTTAAACACAAGGTTTATGACCATAAAAGGAAGGTTGGTATTGATTTTGGGAGTTTTGGTCCCAACAGAATAAGGGGCCCAAAGGGTCCAAAATTAAACTTTGTTTGATTTCATCAAAATTGAATAATTGGGGTTCTTTGATATGCCGAATCTAACTGTCATGACTGTGTATGTAGATTCTTAACTTTTGGTCCCGTTTTCAAATTGGTCTACATTAAGGTCCAAAGGGTCCAAAATTAAACTTAGTTTGATTTTGACAAAAAATGAATCAGTTAGGTTCTTTGATATGCTGAATCTAAAAATGTACTTAGATTCTTGATTATTGGCCCAGTTTTCAAGTTGGTCCAAATCGGGGTCCAAAATTAAACTTTGTTTGATTTCATCAAAAATTGAATAAATGGGGTTCTTTGATATACCAAATCTAACTGTGTATGTAGATTCTTCATTTTTGGTCCTGTTTTCAAATTGGTCTACACTAAAGTCCAAAGGGTCCAAAATTAAACTTAGTCTGATTTTAACAAAAATTGAAATCTTGGGGTTCTTTGATATGCTGAATCCAAAAATGTACTTAGATTTTTTATTATGGGCCCAGTTTTCAAGTTGGTCCAAATCAGGATCTAAAATTATTATATTAAGTATTGTGCAATAGCAAGTCTTTTCAATTGCACAGTATTGCTCAATGGCAAGAAATATCTAATTGCACAATATTGTGAAATAGCAAATTTTTTTTTAATTAGAGTTATCTTTCTTTGTCCAGAATAGTAAGCAAGAAATATCTAATTGCAAAATATTGTGCAATAGCAAGATTTTTTTTTTTAATTGGAGTTATCTTTCTTTGTCCAGAATCAACTTAAATCTTTGTTATATACAATATACAATGTATATTCACTTTTTACTACCAACTGATAAATTAAAATAATCTTTACCATTCAGTGATAACAAGCAGTTTTTTTACATCTTAATATTTTATGATGTATTTAAATGAGTAGTTATTGTTGCAAACTCCATTAGAAATTTTAATTGAGATTAGTTTTGGAATAAGGGAAAGGGGGATGTGATTAAAAAAATTGGGTTCTCATTTGAAATTTCATAAATAAAAAAGAAAATTTCTTCAAACATTTTTTTGAGAGGATTAATATTCAACAGCATAGTGAATTGCTCTAAGAGAAAACAAAAATTTTAAGTTCATTAGAACACATTCATTCTGTGTCAGAAACCTATGCTGTGTCAACTATTTAATCACAATCCAAATTTAGAGCTGAATCCAGCTTGAATGTTGTGTCCATACTTGCCCCAACCGTTCAGGGTTCAACCTCTGCGGTCGTATAAAGCTGCGCCCTGCGGAGCATCTGGTTAAAATATAGACAAAAATGGTGTCTTTGATTGAAAAGTTATGTCTGAGTAAAGCATAATCATTAGAATAAAATGAATATACTACTTACTAAAATGAATTATAGAATGAATGAATTCCTAATCTGTGTGCTGAAAAATGATGATAATTTTTGTATATTTATTAATTTCCATTTTATAGGTGCTTGAAGGGATGAAGAAAGAATTGAGGAAGAAAATGGAAAAAGAAATAAAAGATTTACAAAGTCAGTTAGTTAGAGACGATGATGACGCTTATTTCAGACAGTTAGATGCTGATCGTGTTATACATAATCTCCAAATGGCCAAATATCATGTGACTAATGTATAGCCTGTCATGTGACATGTTTATCCTGCCATGTGATTTATCTTATAGCTATCTGTGATATGTTAGTTAAAATAGGTAAATGCTTGAACTGTCAATTCAAAATTCAATATGAAAGTATGTTTTGACAACACAGCAAATTTTCAAACAAACTTATTTGTTTGCAGCACAGTTTGTTTCTGAATTGAATAATTGCCTTCCTATTGATTATTTTCTTTCAGAGGCAGAATTTAAAGTTTTTAAATGACATATCTTCATCTGTCTTATGTCTAATTATAATCTATATCAGAGATATCGTCTAATGAAACATAAATAATCTACTTAGCTTGACTAAGTAATCAATCTGTTTTCATTGGTTTTTCACAGGTCTATTTTAAAATGAAACCATGCAGACATTCAGAAAATTCTTGTTTTAACTGGTTCTTTTTTTTTCAAACCTAGTATGGTTTGTTCAGAAATAAAATGGAATAATTATTTACAAAATTAAGGGCATGTATGAAATAAGCCATGTTTATTGATCTATATTAGATATAAATTATGCCTTTTCCATATATACCAGATACTCAATGAATGAGATGTATTATTGTATGATCCACTGTAATTTTTACTGACAGTTATAACTTTTGGGTTAACTTATACTGTTGGCTGTAGGCAGTTGTCTAAACGACACACTTAGGGACAGTCCTAGTCTTCATTTTAAATATATTGTAATTGATACCAATCATAGAAGCTTTATTATCTCAATCTCTGATTTATTATTTAATATGCCCCTCACACTGGGAAAATATTGATTGACCAATGTTCATTTGGACTTTCTATTCTCTTTTAGAATCAGGGGCAGAATGGTCTAAGTAGTTACTACTGTAATCGCTAGCCAGTCAACACTCACTCTTTCTACAGTTTTCAAGCTAGAGCTTGCAAGATGTTAGTTCTCTTAGTAAGGTTGTGCCTATATCAGAACTTTGATTGGTGAACTTAGTTATTTTCATACTTGGAGATAGAAAACTCCAGAAACTTTTCACTGCTTATCCACTGATGAAATAAAAATGCATTTATATTAATGACTTATGTGTGGTTGATATGAGTTTGAAGTAAACCAATAAGACTGGTCCTACATTTACTAAGATCAATTGATTACTGGATAATGCATTTGTCATGTACATTTTTGTTTTATTGACATTCATTTTCACATTTTATCTTTTGTTATTAAACTTTGCAAAACTTCAGTTTTATGATAATTGAAAGGGAAGGAAAACAAATAAAAACTTGCCAACATAATAGAATAAGTCGCAACTATATTGTGTAAGCCTTATATACATGATATAAGTGTTTCGAATAGGGCCATTTTAAGTTATGTTTCAACACTTAAAATTTGATCAAAATGTTTCTTGTACTATATTCAAGCCTATTGCAAGCATCATCTTGTTTTTTTTTTAAAGTACTCATTTCCACTTTTCAAGCCATGTAAATGATATTAAAAAAATATTATCTTTACATCATGCATATTTATGTTTTACATTAATACGATCACCAGTTGATCTTTTGTCATTGTTTGGTTTAGTTCCGTGTCGTTTATAGTGTGTGCTATGATTTTTTGCATTATTAATTTTAATATACATTCGTTTTTGTTTTCAGTTATAAAAAAAGGAAATGCTATGATTTAAAAAAAATCTCCCGAATTTCTGCATTTTCTTTAAATGTGATTTCACTTCTTAAAAAAATTGTAAATACAGGCAGCATGTCTTAAAATTCATTGTAATTATAATCATAAATGTTATAAATTGTTTGATTTTACTTGTAAATAATTTAAATATTTATTTTATTTTATATATTTGTTTGTAAAACAAATCATGAATAAAAATAGCGCCAGATATTTATTGTTTATTTTTTATTCGTTTACAGTTAGAAATTGTTGAGCTGTGGAACTGTTGCTCATAGGTCCTGATGATATTTTTTTTACAATTTGCTCCACATGTGGCACCTGTTGTGTAGCTAAGATTCAAACATGGTGATATGTCAAATTCTGTAGGTCACATTAGGGGGAAAATGGGGATGGGATTGTAGTTTGCAAGAAACAGATTTTCAGTAGCAGTCAACTAACTGTTGAAGGCATCTAAAATTTATGAAGGGATAATTTCATCTTCATCACTTGGAACTCTTGGTACAATAGCTTCACTTTGAGCAGCAACCATGTATCAAGGAAATACAAGCCTTGCAACATTGTATCAACTGCGATATATATACTCTGTATGCAGATGCTGCAGCTAGAATGTTGATATATAGAAATGGGAAGTTCACAATTGGGAAGCTGAAATCATCTCTTTTGTTGTAAAGCTATGTTTTCAACGGACCATCAGTACCAATTTTTATAGTCGCCGTCAGCTGAAATTTGTAGCGGTTATCGGCAAAAATAATCTAAACTATCAATCGTGTTCACTCGAGATATAGTTTTTCACATTCCATTCATAAAAATTGCATAACGAAAAACCACTACTGACCTACCTTTTAAGTGATTGCACTGTGATAATCGAATTTCAGCTGACGGCGACTATAGATGTTAGTCGAGATATGAGGCAGTCTTAACTGTATATGTTGTATCCTTTATCTCAATTTCGATGGGATAGATGAGTTTAACATAGTCATCAAATTTTGAATTCTTAAGTGTGAGAACATAATCTAGATAACAGAAAGTGAGATTCATGGATACTGCCAACTTTTGAATGCTTTCTTGTTAAAAGTCATTTATCAAGCAGTTTATGTAATATGATTTACACTCAAAAAAAGATGTTGCTAGGGGCTTTATCTGCAGGGACAACAACATATTACAATATAGATATAATTTACATGATAAGATTAAGTTACTCACATGGTTGAGATTAGTGTCTATAAAATTGTCATGATTAAAATCGAAATATATATAGCTCGGTTCACATCAATATAGAAGGCATCCGTATTAACAAAATTGCGTGATTCTGAGTGAAAAAAGGGGAGACAACTAAATTCTGCAAAACCTGTGACATGGTATATTGACAAACCTTCTGAAAAATTGATAAACAACCTTTGTTAGTGTTTATTGAATATCAATTATAGAACATACAATGGATAATACAAAAAAAAAATGTCGGGCAAATGCCAATGACAAAGCAATCCAACCTCACTTAATACGAAATTATATATGAGCACATCGTTGTCAATATAATGGAATTTTATGCGACTGTTATACAAGTGAGTGGTTTCGCTAGCTATAAAACAATATACATTAAAAATGCCTGTACCAAGTTAGGAAAATTACAGTTGTGATTCATTCGTTTGATATGTTTGAGCCTTTGATTTTGCCATTTGATTATGGACATTCCGTTTTAGATTTTGCTAGGAGTTCAGTATTTTTGCGATTTTACTTTTTTTTTTGTATAGAGTGTGTACATTGTCATCACATATTCAATTTGTTTGTAAACGAAAATTATTTTATTAATGAACCTTAAAGAGCACTAGCTTAACCCTAATATTACTTAATATTATTTAATGTTCAAAATTTGTCATTGGCTCCAGAGTACATATCAGACGTAGAATGTTAATGAACAAAAAAAGAAAGTAACAAAAATTACCGAACTCAGAGGAAATTCTAAACAGAAATTCCGTAATCAAATGACAAAACCAAAAGCTCAAACACAGCAAACGAATGGATAACAACTGTCATATTCCTGACTTGGTACAGGCATTTCAATGATAACATGTGTAATAGGCTTTACATGACAATTTTATATTTGTAGACAGCTCAAGTCAGTGACAACTTTTAAATCTGGCGTCATCAAATGTTATTTTGTGTCATACCATTACGTGTTCCAATACAAAACTAGCATTTACAAACATGAAAGTTTTAAATCTCGGGGGCTTGCATAAAACTTTCATGTTTGTAAATGCTAGTTTTGTATTGGAACACGTAATGGTATGACACAAAATAACATTTGATGACGCCAGATTTAAAAGTTGTCACTGACTTGAGCTGTCTACAAATATAAAATTGTCATGTAAAGCCTATTACACATGTTATCATTGAAATGCCTGTACCAAGTCAGGAATATGACAGTTGTTATCCATTCGTTTGCTGTGTTTGAGCTTTTGGTTTTGTCATTTGATTACGGAATTTCTGTTTAGAATTTCCTCTGAGTTCGGTAATTTTTGTTACTTTCTTTTTTTGTTCATTAACATTCTACGTCTGATATGTACTCTGGAGCCAATGACAAATTTTGAACATTAAATAATATTAAGTAATATTAGGGTTAAGCTAGTGCTCTTTAAGGTTCATTAATAAAATAATTTTCGTTTACAAACAAATTGAATATGTGATGACAATGTACACACTCTATACAAAAAAAAAAGTAAAATCGCAAAAATACTGAACTCCTAGCAAAATCTAAAACGGAATGTCCATAATCTTTTCAACCTATTTTTAATGAAAATTTTATAAAATGTAAACATTTTTGTAGACGAAAAGCGTCTGGCGTACAAAACTATTAACCTAGTATCTATGATGAGATGTTTTACTGTTATTCTTTATTCCGAAATGCTTTTAAAACTTAGTAATGTCCAACTCAAAATGAAATTATGACAAAATCACTGAACTAAACTCTCCTCGACATGTTTACGTTATTGTCTTTAACATTAAAGCAGCTGTGTGTTTAATAAGTATATTAATGGCTTTAAATAATAAACGCTAGTTTTTTTGTCTTGGTCGTCAAAAAAGATTTTGAAAAAAACTGTCTATTATTGATGATCTGTTTAACAGATTGTTTTATATTGCATTGTTTGTTCCTATGCACTCTGTTAACTTCCTGGTAAAATTTGACGACCTTGTTATTAGATCAGATAAGAATACATTTATCATGTATTGCTTAAAACTTGAAGTTCTTACTTATACATATATAAATGTGAAATTAGTATAACTATACTTGTTTATGATTGGAGCCAATATAGAAACAACATAGCATTTCAAAGTTTAAAAAAGAAGTGTCACTATATATATGTATATATTATATAATACTAGTATACAACTCGTCTAAACATCAACCCAACAATGTTAGATCTGTAAATTTAAACCCATGATACTGAGATATCGTGACACCAACTCGCCTGCACAGTAGCCGTCCCGCTAGACCACACGACCACGTAGGCTTTTATAATTATAAAGCTTTCGGTGGCCGTGTGTTACCTTTTCTCGTCAGTTTTAATCTAGCGGCGTACTACAGTTCATGATATATAAGGCATGGAGATGTTATTGTTATAGATCAGATCAATTATCTATGGTAAAGGATCTTACAAATTAATGCAAGATAAAGTCACAGAAAATAATTAAGTACGTCTGAGTCAGTGACAACTCTACAACAGATTTGTCCATCGGATCACCAGCAATGATGGTGATACATTGCTGTGTACATTATGTATATACAACTCGTCTAAACATCAACCCAACAATGTTAGATCTGTAAATTTGCTTTCGCCAATTGTTTGTTCTTCCCTCGCCGGGATTCGAACCCAAGCTACTGAGATATCGTGACACCAAATCGCCTGCACTGTAGCCGTCCCGCCAGACCACACGACCACCTGGGCTTCACAATTTCATTTGAAATAAATTTAAAAATCCAAATATATAAATATGCAGACTTCTTCTTGTCAGGAGTGTTTATTTTTGAAATATTTCTCACGGAATTAAAACTTTTCAGTTGTGGTTTCTGCAAAAATACAAAATTATTCCTGGTATCTATGATGAGTTTATTTCTAATACATGTACAATGATTTCACAATATATTAATTTTCATATACCTACAAAGGTCTTGACATTCTATGGATTTATTGTACTTGCTTAATATTACAGATACTTGCCGGTCAACGAGTGAAAGAAAAAAATAATATTAAGATATGCTCGTTTAATATAATCATGTCTTAATCTAGCTGTGATATATTAGTTGTTAAATACTGTAAAACATTTAAAAAAAAAAATTAAAATATGTTTTATTTTATCATAGTTTTTCCTCAATGTCATGGAAAAAACGTTTATTAGCACAATGACACTGATTTTAATCCAACTTTCAAAGACTTTTGTTTTTTAATTTAAAGACCTTGTGTAGCTGCTGTTATAAAAAAATGATTTATATAATTTACAAAAATACTTTAGGATGCTAAAGAACGGGCGCACATTAAATTTGTAAATAATTATGTTTTCATTTGAAATAAATAAAAATTTCCAAATACATTTCACTTCGATATTTCCGCAGAACTTCAAGTTTAGCGGGCTCATTTTTCACAACAAAATATGCATGTACCTCTGACAGCATATACAATAATCAGAACCTGTATATATATTTTAGTATTCATCCTACGTGAATTTACAAGGATTGTGATTTAGTCTAGTTATTAAGATTCATGTTTAATAGCATTATAAAATGTTTGTCAGATATCTTGTCAGATAAGCTAAAGTCAGGATCAGGTTCCACTGACCTAGTACTTATTTAAGTACTTTCCACTGACAAGGAATATACAAGATTATGGGCATCGGATTAAAAACCATTTGTAAGTAAGATGTTTGTGTCAACTTTACAAAAAAGAAATAAATATGATCTTTTCGTGACAATGAAAACGTATGTAAAATGAAGTTATGTCAAATATGTTCTTGTCATCAAACGAATTATTTAAATTTAAATTTGATTGTGGTAAATAGAAATTCTTTATAGATAAGAGTTTATAATTTGGTACGAAACACGCGTGTCTTGTCTACTTAGGACTTGCCCATCGTTACCAGTGGCGATTGAAATGAGCTGGATGTTCATGATTTATGAAAACTTTGGATTATGGTTTACTAGTTTTCAATTTTACGACTTTTACTAGGTTTATGATAAGATATTTTTGTATCTCAACAATTACCGGTATTCGTTATGTGAAGTATGTTTGAATAAGGTCGAGAACGTGCTACTATTTGACAACTGGGCAAAACACAAGGTACAGCAGAACTGACAAGTTTTGAACGGTGTGTGATACAATTGTTTGTTATTTAAGTGTAGCAACGAACTTGCTTGATGTCACTTGACTAACACATATGATAAGAGAAATTTCTAGTGCCGACAACAGTCTGTCACAAATTGTAAACTATCAAGGCTATAATTAGTAAGACAGGTACGCATGTCCCTTCTACACTGTTCATTCGCCTTATGTGTGTGTATGGAGTTTGGAGGGACATTTGTTGAAATTTCTACCAGCATTTTCCAACTTTAATGAGAAACAAACGTCTGTTTTTTACTGACTGACTTCCATCAGGAACTTCTTAGGAAGAAAGAAAAAAAGTTTCTTCCTTTATAAATTATCTGTTAACAAAACTTTGAATTTTTCAAATACTAGGGCTTTTCTACCTCAGGAATAGATCACCTTAGCTGTATTTGGCAAAACTTTTAGGAATTTTTGGTCTTCAATGCTCTTCAACTTTGTACTTTATGTGGTTTTTTTTTAACATTTTTTCATGTGAGCGTCCCTGATGAGTCTTTTGTAGACGAATCGCGTGTCTGGCGTAAATATAAAATTTCAATCCTGGCATTTATGATGAGTTTATTTAACTTCACTAATCCTACATAGATTATGTTTCTCACTATTTTATTCAAAATTTGGTGACTTTGTTTAACTCATCTATTCCGTAGAACTTGAGATAAAGCATACAACAGATACAGCTAAATCATTCTCAGTATCTTGACTTACACCTAGAAATTTACAATTTGAGTGGGTTGAAAGCAAATTTTTGAGACAGAAGAGAAGATTTCAGCTTTCCAGTTGTGAGCTTTCCATGTATTGGTACAGTTGGATGCAGACCAAACATTACATGACGACGGGCGGAAGAAGTACACGCGGCGTTTGCCCGCGTGTACTTCATGTAAACGTTTACTATGAAATTTCAGTAGACATAAAAGTAGACGGTCGTTTTAATGTCGCGTTTACCTCTGCGTTAACGCGAAAAAGGCGCGTCTTCTCATTTTGGAAAAGGCATTAATTTTACTTTCCAGTTTACTTCCGCGTTTACGTGAAAAAGAGCGTTTTCTATTTTTGTAAAGCGTAAATCCATGTTTACTCTTTATATAAACGCGTGTTAACTCAGATTGTCATCGTATCTTAGATACACATACCTCTCAAATCACACGTTAAGGTACATCAAAATGACAAACTTTATTTTCGATTGACATATTGGCGATTACAGTTAATGATATAACACCTCATAATTAATTGAAATTAATCATAGCATATAAGTACAAAAGGATATTTTCCCTGTAACTGTAAAACCAACAAGACTTTCAGTTTACATTCATAAGTTTAAGACGATCTGACAAAAACATAACTTATGTTCAAGTTTCTAGAAAAGGTTTTAATGCATATGTAAATATATAAAGAATATACAGAAAACCTACTATTCAAAGTTATTGGAATTAATTTTGCAATTTATAAAAGTTTTATTTCCAATCAAAAGTGTTTTTGAATTGTTACGGTTTTCAACACATATACGCAAAATATAAAGATAAAAGTCGTTTTTACAAAATAAAAAAATGTACAAATGTACACGAAGTTTATTCTATAATTTACATTACCAATTAACGCGAAAAATAAACGCGCGTTTACTTTCAAGTGCATGTGAGAATAAATTTGTGAAATCTGATGTAAACGCCCGTTTACTACTAACCAAACTCGGGTACACATTAGAAAATTCCATTTTAACCACTTTAACGTAATGATAGTAAATCTGCATACGGAGTATATATCTCCCTGTTGATACAATATTCCTGGGCTTGTATTTTCTATCATTTATTGTTTGATAGAGAGTTGCTGCTCACAAGGAAGCTATTAAAGTAAGAGTTCCAATTGGTGAAATTGAAAAGATCCTTTCGTAACTTTTACAGATGTCATCACTAGTTGGTTGGTCGTTATTGAATATTTCATTTACAGATGATAGTGGATATTTTCAAATTGTCACAACTACAATCCAATCCCCTTTTCCCCGAATTTGATCTACAAAATGAAACTCATGTCCAGGTTTGAGCTTACATAAGCAGCACGACAGGTGAAATATATGGAACAGAATCTGTTCACCCTTTCGGAGCACCTGAGATTACAATCAAATTCTGATGGGATTCGTGTCTTAAGTTTTCTATTTTGTTTTTTTGTGCACACACACACACACACACACACACACACACACACACACACATTCTTCAACATATGTGTCATATCTATTTCTATCTATTACCGCCGTTTCCGTTTTTGAATTTTTTTCTGAAAATAATTTCGAATTTGACTTCCAACAGATTTTATTCTGGTGTTACTAATGAGTATTATATTGATGATAAACGTATCAAAGATACCAGAATTGAAATTTTGTATTTGCACCAGATGCGCTTTTTGTCTACAAAAGATTCATCAGTGACGGTCGAACCAAATTATAAACCTTGTTAATAAATCTCATCATAGATACCAGAATAACGAGATGAAAATAGGAAGAGCAAACAGTGAAATCTCACAAATACTGAACTCTGAGGATAATTCAAACAGGAAAGTCCCTAATCAAATGCCAAAATCAAATGATAAAACACATCAAACGAATGAACACCAACCGTCACACTCCCGTCTTGGCACATACATCCTAAAATGTAGAAAATGGTGGATTGAACCTGGTCCAACAGTGCCAAACCTTTTACCTGTCCGACAGTCTCACTAAATTCCAATATATTTATAACGACGCGTGAACAGAACAGACACTAAAGGTAAAATTTTCAAAATAAGGTACAAGAGTCATCACCGTGTCACAATCTCAATCAGAACAATAGAGACCTATAATGGTTATCAGACAAATTAAGCCAAGAAGAAACAAAAGACTAGAAAGGACAACAACACAAGAAAACAAAAGACAATATAACAGCAAGCAAAATCATGACATACACACACAAAAAAGAGACGCTTTTCGAGCACAATGCATAAAAACCGGAGAGCAAGCAATTCCTACATTATCTATGATATTCTTTGTTATACCAATGATTGCTAGTAAAATTACAGTCTTTTTGTCTTACAGGTTTTACTTTGGTTGTGATCTTTAATCAATATAAGCACACAGAAGGTAAAGTCATAATTCTTTTTGTCGGCCATTGGTAATTTTTCTGTAAATGATTTAAGGAGTTTGTGATTAATTGATCATAATAATCCGTCGAGAAATAATAAGATTTTCAGAGTGTATATTGTATTCAAAATTGTACGTTGAACATGCTTTGAAATCTTTGTCTTCTGACATAACATGTTTACTTTCCGTTTCCAGCTAGAGGACCAGAATGTTTAAAATGTAACAACATGGATAGCCCAACAAGTTGTACACACGTGGTAAGATGCCAAGATCATGAGGTACGTCTTTTCTATAAAGTTATGCTCGGTGATACGCTTAAATTCTTATTATGATTCTTTTTATGCCCCACCTACGATAGTAGAGGGGCGTTATGTTTTCTGGTCTGTGCGTCCGTTCGTCCGTCCGTCTGTTCGTTCGTTCGTCCGTCCGTTCGTTCGTTCGTCCGTCTGTCCCGCTTCAGGTTAAAGTTTTTGGTCAAGGTAGTTTTTGATGAAGTTGAAGTCCAATCGACTTCAAACTTAGTATACATGTTCCCTATGATATGATCTTTTTAATTTTAATGCCAAATTAGAGGGTTTACCCCAATTTCACGGTCCACTGAACATAGAAAATGATAGTGCGAGTGGGGCATTCGTGTACTGGGGACACATTCTTGTTCATATATATTTTATATCTTCAATACACACCGGTGCATTAGTTAAAACGTATGATACAGTAACAGTTTTATAAGCATGCTCGTTTATAAAAAAAACTCGTTTTGAAATATAACAACTACTAACTTGGCTAACAATTTGAAATATAACAACTACTAACTTGGCTAACAATTTTAAATATAACAACTACTAACTTGGCTTACAAACGTATGC
Organism: Mytilus galloprovincialis; assembly: GCF_965363235.1. NCBI lineage: Eukaryota > Metazoa > Mollusca > Bivalvia > Mytilida > Mytilidae > Mytilus > Mytilus galloprovincialis. The sequence continues at coordinate 41,943,919 of NC_134838.1, forward strand.
TGTTACTTTGATTTGCAGAATGTTTGAACACTTTAACGTAACAATGACGTTTCTTCTTCAGGGCAACAGAAAAAGCATTTGTCTGAAACATTTGTTTGAATCGTTTATCCTCCCAAAGCACATGAAGTTAGCCCCCTTTTTTTGTAGGGTCCAAGTTGCTCAGTCTTTAATTTGCTTTGTCTTTGTTTGTATACTTGTTTGTGTTTGTGTTTAAGTCTTTACCTTTTTTCGCCATATTCTTGTCAGTATAAAAAAAGAAGATGTGGTATGATTGCCAATGAGGCAACTTTCTACGAGAGACCAAATGACACAGATATTAACAACTATAGATTACCGTACAACCTTCAACAATGAGCAAAGCCCATAACGGCCTAATTTATGTACAAAAAATTGACTGTCAGTTCATTTTTTACTAATGAATTTGACTGTCCCTTCGGTATCTATCGAATGTCTTTTAGATCTTTAATGATTTTTATGTTGTCTTTTTATAAGAACTGATGTTAAGCCTCATTTGCTCTCAATAATCCTTCGCCGAAGATTTGACGTCAATTTTATTTCAAACCATGATTGTAATTCTTACTCATTGATTCTTGCAAAAATGGTCACGTGACACAAAGCATGACCTGTATGTAGCGGTATCGCGTATTAAAAAAAAAACTTATTCGTATTCACTCAAATACTTGATTATTTTGAATGGAAAATAATCGTCGATGACACAATATCCCAACACACACTTGGGAAAATGCAAAGAAAAGAAAACTGTTTTATTTTTACACCTGGAGTTCATCTAAATATCACTTTGAGATGGTCATACGGTTTCATTTTACTACTGGAAGTTCAAGACGGTACATAGAACTGAAATGAACGGACTTCTTTGTTAGTTGTCTAAACGATACATCTGACTTTAGTGATATCATTTTAACAATATTTATTCACACAAAAAGAAGAATAGCACACTTTACGAGATATGTTATTGGTAAGATATTTCGTGAATAAGCTATAAAATTACTTTATTTGACCGAGAAAAAGAAAAGAGTTTGCTGGGATGTTTTATATGTAAATTTATATTTATTAATACTCAAACATTTGATTCTTTCAGCAATGTTTTGTTCAAAAGTATCTAACAGATGATGGTCATACGTTTTTCAATGTCGGCTGTAAAGATAATCAGGTAGCTTTATAAAAAACACTATTATGTCCCATTTATAGGCATTATGTTTCACGGTCTGTGCGTCCGTTCGTACGTCCGTCTGTCCCGCTTCAGGTTAAAGTTTTGGTCAAGTTATTTTTTTATGAAGTTGAAATCCAAACAACTTGAACTTAAGTATACATGTTCCCTATGAAATGATCTTTCTAATTTAAATGCCAAATTAGAATTTTGACCCAAATTTGACGGTCCACTCAACATAGAAAATGATAGTGCGAGTTTCAGGTTAAAGTTTTTGGTCAAGGTAATTTTTGATGAAGTTGAAATCCAATCAACTTAAAGCTTAGTACACATGTTCCCTATGATATGATCTTCCTATTTTTAAATTTAAATGCCAAATTAGATTTTTGAACCCAATTTGACGGTCCACTGAACATAGAAAATGATAGTGCGAGTTTCAGGTTAAAGTTTTTGGACAAGGTAATTTTTGATGAAGTTGAAATCCAACCAACTTAAAACTTAGTACACATGTTCCCTATGATATGATCTTTCTATTTTTAAACCAAAATACAACTTTTTACTCCAATTTGACAGTCTCCTGAACATAGAAAATGATAGTGTGAGTTTCAGGTTAAAGTTTTTGGCAAAGGTAATGTTCCCTATGATATGATCTTTCTATTTTTAAAGCAAAATATAGTGTTCTACCCCAATTTCATGGTACACTGAACATCGAAAATGATAGTGTGAGTAGGGCATCCGTGTACTATGGACACATTCTTGTTTTTATCTGTTTTTGCCACTTTTTTCAGTTGTGGTTCCGACTCACCTGCATTGTTGTACATTTATATATCAATTGCGATGCCCCGTCTTTACCTTTCAATTGTATTGTCTTGCCCTACCTGATTTTTTTTTCACATCATGAAATTAAAAAAAAATCGTCAATAGTTTTACTTAGGATTTTCTTATCCCAGGAATAGATTACCTTAGTTGTATTTGGCACAACTTTTTGGAATTTTGGGTCCTCGATGCTCTTCAAGTTTGTTCTCCTTTGGCTTTATAACTATTTTGATCTGAGCGTCACTTATGCGTCTAATGTAGACAAAACGCGCGTCTGGCGTATGAAATTACAATCCTGGTACCTTTGATAACTATTTACTGTGTTTTACAGATAATTTAAAAAATATATCAAAACTGTTTAAAACTACTTTTTAAATCATTACTATGTATGGATTGGAGAACTATTGCTTGGTTCTTTATTTACATGGTCCATTATTCTCTAATTTCCATAATTTAACACCTCCATTATTGACTATTTTGTTTTTGCCTTTTTTTTTTCTCTATTTTTTTTTGGGGGGGGGGGGAGGGACATTTTTCCAGATTTTTGCCATTTGTCTATAGTTCACACTTTTCTCTGTCATAAAATTAAATATTATATGTTAACCCCATCCAGACACTAATTTGGGAACTGATATGAGTATATTCTATTTTTCTAATTCACAAAGTTCTTAAAACGCGCGTCTGGCGTATAAAATTATAATCCTGATACCTTTGATAAATATTTACACCACTGGGTCGATGACACTGCTGGTGGACGTTTCTTCCCCGAAGGTATCACTAGCCCAGTAGTCAGCACTTCGGTGTTGACATGAAAATTAATTATTTGGTCATTTTTATAAATTTCCTGTTACAAAACTTTGAACTTTTCGAAAAACTAAGGATTTTCTTATTCCAGGAATAAATTACCTTAGTCGTATTTGGCACAACTTTTTGGAACTTCGGATCCTCAATGCTCTTCAACTTTGTACTTCTTTGGCTTTATAACTATTTTGATCTGAGCGCGTCACTAATGAGTCTTATGTAGACAAAACGCGCGTCTGGCGTATAAAATCATAACTATTTACTGTGTTTTACAGTTATTTTAAAAAGATCAAAACTGTTTAAAACTACTTTTGAATCATTACTATGTATGAATGGGAGAACCATTACTTGTTTTTTTTTTTTTTTTTTTTTATTTTCATGGTCCATTATTCTCTAATTTCCATAATTTAACACCTCAAATATTGACTATATTGATTTGCCTTTTTTTTCTCTATTTTTTTGTTGCTGCCATTTTTCTATGTTTTGACCACTTTTCTGTAGTTGACATTATTCTCTATCATAAAAATAAGTAGTATATGATAACCCCATCCAGACACTAATTTCTGTAATTATATGAATAGATTCTATTTTTCTACTTCACAAAATTCTAAAAATGTACGCATGCTCAACGCTTTTTCAACCCTATTAAATTACTCACAGAAGCATTCAAAACTTATAATTACATTTTTTGTCAGGAAATCACGATTTCTATCAAGTTTTTATTTAATTACATCCCAGCTCCTTTGTTCTAACAGGGGTGATCTGAGCCGGATCACCCCTACCAGATCACCCCAGTTTGAGTTTCTTTGTTATGCATGTTTTCCTTTGTTCTGTAACATTTTGGCGGGAATGTCAAATCCACTATAAAACTTATAATTAATTATACAGAAAAGACTATCTATGAAAATTCACGTAGAAAAAAATCCAGTATATACTGGGAATCGAACTCAAGACCTTTAGCATATCAAGCCACGACACATACCACTACACTAGGACGACTGGATACGAATTAACAGTAATTATACATACTTAAAGGAAGCAAGATCTTTTTATAAGTAGGGCGAGTTGGCAGACCTTTATTCAGTGGGGTTTAAACCTTTTTTGTTAATAAGTGAGTTGTCAGGCTGACTGTTCAATTTGATTTTACACTTTTTCAAAGTGTGGCGAGTCGGAAAACAAGAGAGTGGTGATTTTTTTATAAAGTGGCGATATAGTATGGGCCAATTGGCAAGTGGGGCGAGTTGACATTGTTTGATATCTACTCATCGTGTTCGGGGGTCATAAAGGGTATACATCATGTAGTAATATATAAAGTATATTATAATGGTTGTGTGGCGTTTTAAACTAGATTTTTTGAATTGTAAATAGTTTTTCGTCTAATTTAAAACAGCTGGGATGTAAAATAGTTATCCCACTCGGACTTGGTGTGTCAGTGTTAGATCACCCTCTGGCCTCCGGCCATCGGGGTGATCTTACACTGACACACCGCGTCCTTGAGGGATAACTATTAATTAAGCTGTACAATTTATTGTGGAAGCTCGCGTCATCATGAATGTTACATTTCTTTTGGAATGAATGTTGATTTCAGAATGACTCGAGCTTGCTGTTAGTCAATTAAAAAAACCGTATTATAATGAAAAATACATGTAATGTAATTATTCATACATAAATCGTGCTCTTCATTTCAAGTTTTGTGTGGCCATAAATCAGGTCGGGAAAAGAGAAAGTAAGGAGATAGACAAAAGTTCATTTAATCAAACCTTTGAAGACAGTTTTAACCCTACAGTTGTATGTGAAGCATGCTGTCAAAGTGATCTCTGTAATGCAGATTCTAAATGTGGCTCGAAACGTAAGTTGACGCTGATTTTTTAAAATTTAGTACAGTGAAACCTGAAAAAAAACCGAATCCTGCATAAACCGAAAACCTGTATAAACCAAACATATTCTTAAGCCCCGTCATATCAAATTGTATGCGTTGTTAACCTGATAAAACCAAAAATTGGCCAAAACCGAACAAAATTTAGAGTCCAAAAGAGGTTCGGTTTAAACGGGTTTCACTGTATTTATATATTTTGGAAAGTAGATTGTCATTAGCTCTTATATAGAAAAAGGACATTTCAAAGGATGCAATTCCCATTGTTTGCAGCCTGACTCAAACTATCGAACAGTATATAAGATTATTGATATAAAAAAAGAGAGATGAATGATATAAATATGTTACAGTTCAATTTAGAGGAGAACACTGAAGACACAGGATAAACACTGTCAAACAAATCAAGTTATATTTTCAATTTCAATATTTGTTGAACATTTAAAAACAGTATGAATGTTACCAGCAGCTCGTATTGTTTATTTCAATCTGCCCTCAAAATCATAATAATATTTTGATAAATTAAAGATAATTCTGTCTGGTGCAATATGATATGTTATAGTCGTAATGATGCTTGGTCCGTTTCTGTGTGTGTTACATTGAAGTGTTGTGTCGTTGTTCTCCTCTTATATTTAATACGTTTTCCTCAGTTTTAGTTTGTTACCCCGATTTTGTTTTTTGTCCATGGATTTATGAGTTTGAACAGCGGTATACTACTGTTGCCTTTATTTATAGTCGTAAGACATGTTTTCGACAGTGTTTTAAGTTTGGCTTTGTCATAATTTTAATAATAAATTCAAGACACCTTGCGACATGACTTATAATGGTCTTATGATTATCAACTCAAGTTTTATTTACTTTCATACATAATTTAATGTTCATTACAATAAAAGTAATACTTGTGTTGCTCTGTCTGTTAAATAGTTAAGAATTATTCTTCTACACTTCGTCAATTAAATTTGAATCTCCAGCAACGTATAACTTGGGCTCTTTCTCTTACTCATGATTTTGTGTAACAAATATATTACATATATTATTTATTATTTATTTCCATTTTGAGTGCTTTATTAATACATTTGCAAGGGGAATAGGTACTCGGTGTACCGAATCTTAAAAGTATTCACAATTGAATAACATTTCATGTATGATAATACATAAATGCAAAGTTCATGATTTATTATATACCAATTAAAATTTATCAAATTATCAACTCCGATTTTACTTCCATTTCATACATTTATATAATTTCATGCTTTTAAAATTAAAAAGAAGTACTCGCAAATAAAAATCGGTTATTGATTTAGGGACGTACAGCAAGCGGACGGGCGGGCGGTTGCCAATCAGTGTCCGTTGTTTCCTTTTGCTAAATGAAAGTAAAGCTAAATTTTCACGATTTAAGCTTTGCTTGTTGTTGAGTTGTCGACCTTTTAGTAGCAAAACATTATACTTTTTACATAATCGAGTTATTTTTTATTTTTTTTTTATCATTATTCAAAATCAAACAAAATAATATGTTCACTTATGACAGTCATAAGAGCATCATAGGTATGACAATCTTAAGACAGCTTTGATATACACTCAATGACATATTCGATTAAAGTCATAAGATGGCCATCTTATAAATGACACATCTTATGATACTATCGAAAACCATGCCCTGAACTTTATCTGATAGATGTATACTTCTTTTGGATTTTTGAGACAAGGATAAAATGAAATGTTGGCTCCTTCTTTTGATATTAATCTAACGCAATGATTTTTTTCCAGCTTTGCAACATGCAGGAAAATTGCTTTGTTATTCATGCGGATTTTTGCCGGCTGCACAGAAATGTAACACGATAACGATGTGCGGTAGTGATGAAGTACGTTCTTTTTTTTTTAATTTGTTTTGGTCATATTGAATTTTATTTTATAATTAATCAACAGTCTGAAATTAGAAAAAAAAGAATGAAAATATGAAGATATTTAGTATACGTCATCGAGACAGCAATACAGCTAGCAGAATACCTCTTTTGTTTAGCGGCTTTTGTCTAGGAGGAGTTGCTTGATCCTGTTTGCTTTTTATCTCTGGCACTGTAAAATATTCTTTTGTTAATTCCTTTTGTCGCAGTTTCCCGGTTTATGTATGATACGGATTTCAACAAAAGGCAAGTATCTGTTCTGTTTGTGAACCTCAAAATTTGTAAGACACCGTCCTGATCCGACGGACGGACATGTACGCGATTCCATCTTTTTACAGCACGATTTAAAAAAAAAAACCAAAACAATTTTCTGAAATTCGCAAATGGGATTTTTTAACTTGAAACATGCAAGACGATAACTGCTGATTGCTGAAAGCCAAGTGGAGGAATGTCTGAAAGATGCGGGGATGCCAAATTGGTATTAGCTTCTATTATTGGCTAATGTTTAACTGCGAAATTTGAATAATGAAACCTGATTGTTTGTTCATAAATCCAGACATAACAAATTGCGAATATTGAGTAATCTGATGGGTTGCTAGGTCATAAAATCTTCAAAAAAAAAATGGAAAAGGATGTGCAGGAGTTTATTGCGAAACCAAAAAGTCCAAAACTAAAAACACAAATCTGATTACTAATATATTTGACTCAAACACAATTCACCTTCGAATCATATTTAGCCATATATGGATGTACGAGAAAAATCAGAATTAAGATTATCAAAAGTAGTAAAATCATATATAGCAGTCACGAAAGTATCCCACAAGTTGTAAAAGATAATTCACTAATGCATATAACATATAACATGTTTAATGGTAAGTTAACCTCTATAGCAATAAGATGATGTGGTATGAATGCCAATGAATAAACTCTCCATCCAAGTCAAAATGTGTAAATTGTAAACAATTATAGGTCAAAGTACGGTCTTTAAAACGGACTGTTTGGATAACACCTTTTACGGAATAACTGCACTTGAAAGCTAACTTTACGACCAACGTTATGATTTCAGCTTCCCAATTGTAACCTTTTCATTTTTTAAACCAAGAGTTGGAAATGATGAAGTTGAAATCATCACTTCTTAAATTTACGGACGCCATCACGAGTTGGTTGACCGTTATGGAATTTCCGTTATACAGATTATATCGGATATAATCCTTATGTCGTAACAACAATCCGTTCCCTTTTCACTAATGTGACATACAGAAATAGACTATTTACCAGCTTTGTAATAATATGACCAACACACGTGGAGCAGAATCTTCTTACCCTTCCAGAGCACCTGAAATCACCCAAGTTTGGTAGGGTTCGTGTTACTGTTTTACCCCTATTTGTGACATTTTTACCTATTGTGTCTGTTTGTCAATGTAATCGAATTCGAGGCGATTGTAGTACAAGTGAGAGGTTTACCGCTATAAAACCAGGTTCAATCCACCATTTTCTACATTTGAAAATGCCTGTACCAAGTCAGGAATATGACAGTTGTAGTCCATTCGTTTGATGTGTCTTGTAATTTGATTTTGCCAATTGATTAGGGATTTTCCGTTTTGAATTTTCCTCGGCGTTCAGTATTTTTGTGGTTTTCTTTTTGAATTGTACTCTTTAAGCCTATTAGAATAATGAACTATTGTTAGTCTTGTTTGATTTTTCATTTTAGTTTCTTTTATATATTTCGGAGTTTAGTATGACGTCTATTATCCGTGAACTAGTATACATATTTGTTTAGTGGCCAGCAGAATCACGCCTCCGGATGCGGAATTTTCACGCTGCTTTAAAGACCAATTGGTGGCCTTCGGCTGTTATCTGTTATCTGCTCTTTGGTCGGGTTGTTGTCTCTTTGATACATTTCCCATTTCCATTTTCAATTTTATTTATCATGTAATTTTCTAAATTCTAAATACTGATAATTTTTAGTCTACAAATAATATTTCCTTCATGACATCAACAACAATAACAACAACAATACTGATAGTTTAGTCTTAGTTCCATGATTTTTTTATTAGTTGTAAGTGGCTTTGAACTAGCTGTCAGATAACTGCGAGTACTCTCAGATCTGTTCATTGTGTCTTTTTGTGTCGGGATGTATAAGTACCGGGCCACGTCCACTTGTATATGTGTGTCCATCTGATGAGTTAAGCCATTTTCAATTGATTTTTATAGTTCGTTCTTATGTTGTACTGTTATACCACTGTCCCAGGTTAGGGGGAGGGTTGGGATCCCGCTAACATGTTTAACCCCGACACATTATTTATGTATGTGCCTGTCCCAAGTCAGGAGCCTGTAATTTAGTGGTTGTCGTTTGTTTATGTGTTACATATTTGTTTTTCGTTCTTTTTTTACATAGATAAGGCCGTTAGTTTTCTCGTTTGAATTGTTTTACATTGTCTTATCGGGGCCTTTTATAGCTCACTATGCGGTACGGGCTTTGCTCATTGTTGAAGGCCGTACGGTGACCTATAGTTGTTAATGTCTGTGTCATTTTGGTCTTTTGTGGATAGTTGTCTCATTGGCAAAAATACCACATCTTCTTTTTTATATTACATTATTCTCTGAAAACAAAAATAATCAAAAGTATAATCGAAAGTACAGAGAATGATATGCAAACAATGATATACAAATAATACATGGGGTAGTATGAAATACAATGTGAAAAATATCAACAGAAGATAACATGATTATGTGGTCTACAGCGGAGGTTCGATTTTCTCATTTCTTATTTTAATTAAGTAGTTAACAGTTAGAAAGAAAACTTTTCATGTGATAAACAGTTTTCAAGATTTAAGATACATAATTTCATTCCCTTTATCTATGATGATTTTCTTTGAGTGACATAAAAACTAGGGAGGTAATAAAATTGTCTTTCGTTTTTCATGTCGAGCTTATGTTTGTTTCTACATATTCACATTTTTTTTCTTATTTCAGTTATGCTTTTACGAACACACATATCATAGTGGTTTATCTAATGAGAGAAAATGGGCTGCTTCTTGCAACAAAAAGCTTGTGGTAATGTATTAAATTGTCTATGAATAAAATGTTTTTTCCTTATGAAAACAATTCTATTAACGAGTGAAGTCAACCCGAGTCAAATAAAAAATATATGAAACTGACAATCCACTCGAACAGACGCATGACATAACAAAAACGACGATTATGGTTGAAGTTGATTTTTGTTATTTTAATATTTATCTGTCGATAGTAATTTATTTATGATACTGCAAGTCAACTATATGTTACATGCATTAAATTTGTTACAGTAGGCATTGCTGCACTGTTTGTCAAAAAAATACAAAAAATGTATTCTTTTTTTTTTAATTATTTATCAATATTTCATTTGCCATGTTTAAGCTTTTATCTACTGGATCACTGCAAATTAACGTTTTAAGGTACGTTTTTTCACCATTATTAGGTAACGTTCACCTTATTAGTGCTATTGGACAGTTAATCCAGTTAATGTATTTGGTTTATGTGAAAGTCATTTAAGCCAGTTTTTCCATGCTTAAGATAGGGATAAGAAAATAGCAAAGTTCCCATATTTTCCTCTATAGTTGACTGCAGACATAAAACCTTAACTGTAAAATGAAAAGAATATTAGCTTTTACATCTACTCTATCCATAAGAAGCTTCATGTTCAACTGTCCTAATGTCGTAAATACAATCATGTCCCTTTTCCCGAATATGACTTACTGAATTTGGACTTATTACCAAATGTGTACTTACATAAGCAACATGTGGATCTGCTTACCCTTACGGAGCACCTGAGATTAACCCCAGTTTGATTTGGGGGATTGTGTTGTTCATTCTGTAGTATTTTGCGTACTATTGTTTGTCTGTTTGTCTTTTTTAGCCATGGCGTTGTCGGTTCGTTTTGGACTTATGAGTTTAAATGTTCCTCTGGTACCTTTTCTGCTTCTCTTTTAAATAGTACTAGTACTCCATTGTAGATATAATGTTTTTATTGCTTAATTATTTTATTAATCTAATTTTTGGAAAGTACATATGCATATTGTTTTCTTCAAAAGTGTGACCAGCTCGGAACAAGCTGTGAAAGAAAATGCTGTAATACAGATATATGTAATTCAGGATGTGCATCTTCAAGTAAGAAAATAATAGTATACACTATAGAGAGTATGATAATAGTTATCAAAGGTACCAGGATTATAATTAAGTACGCCAGACGCGCGTTTAAGACTCATCAGTGACGTTCAGATCAAAATGGTTATTAAGCCAAGCAAGTACAAAGGTGAAGATCTTTGAGGACCCAAAATTCCCAAAAGTTGTGCTAAATACGTCTAAATAGTTATTAAAGGTACCAGGATTATAATTTAATACGCCAGACGCGCGTTTCGTCTACATAAGACTCATCAGTAACGCTCAGATCAAAACAGTTAAAGCCAAACAAATACAAAAGTTGAAGAGCATTGGAACCCAAGATTCGAAAACGTTGTACCAAATATGTCTAAGGTAATCTATTCCTGGGATAAGAAAATCCTTAGTTTTTTCGAAAAATTCAAAGTTTTGTAACAGGAAATTTATAAAAATGATCATATACATTTAATTGATATTCATGTCAACACCAAAGTGCTGACTACTGGTTATAGTTATCAAATGTAGCAGGCTGATAAATTAATACACCAGACGCGCGTTTCGTATTCATAAGACTCAGCAGTGACTCTCAGATCAAAATAGTTAGAAAGCCAAAAACATGTAAAAAGTTGTAGAGCATTGAGGACCCAAAAGTACAAAAAGTTGTGCCAAATACGAATAAGAGTTATCTACGCCTGAGATAAGAAAATCCTTAGTATTTCGTATAATTCATACTTTTGCTAACAGTAAATTTATAGAAATGACCGTAATCTGACCACGATAAGAGCAACTATCTAGACCTTAAACTTCTAGTAACGTTAAATTATATAAAAATTCTTATTTCATTTATTAAGGAAGCTGGCTTGTCAAGTTTTAGATTTTTTTTTTCTTCAGATTTTCGGAATCCTCTGCTTCTATTTCATTTGAATGCCTTGAAAAAATTTGCCCGGTGACCCCTTTTTTTCTTTATGTTAATCTTTTACATATATAATGATAAGCCATCTGTAAAAGTCTTATTAAATTTTAATTACTTTTTTAACAGTTTTAAGAACTTCAACTTGTCAATGATAAAGCTATGAAATGTCAAGAGAGAATATTTTCCCGCCAAAATTTCAATGGCTAATATCTCGAAAACAAGCACGTGACCTATATATATTTTTTGCTCTTTGGATTCCTTTATTAATCCCGTATCTTTATAAACTAGTGTTTTGAAAAGTATATTACTTTGAAACTGAGAAGCGAACTCCCTTAACAAATAAATTAAATGATATTAACGCATGACATTGGTAAAATCTCTTTGTTTTTACTGTGCTATAATCTGGATAATGAACAGTAAAGATGTGCATTAACTACCGCAGATTTAATGCACAGTTCAAAAGTACCCTGACCGTTAGCAGCGGACCCTGGATTTTGAAAGGTGTGTAATTCCATAAAATCAAAAGATATTATCGAGAATAGCGAGACTAAAAACCATTTTTGACGATTTTATGATAAAACATGATTTCAAATCAAATGGTTGGGCATATAATGAAATCTTTTATAATATCAACGTAACTAATAAATCAGTGTTTCACAGTCAAACCGGATAAAAATTATAGTTCTGTAACTTCTGCCAAAAAAGGAATGTATTTTAGAATATACAAATAAATAAAATCTGACTTGGATTAGTTTTGTGCTCAATAGATTTTATTACGACTAATTAGATAAGTATGCATTTTTAGTGAATAGGATCGAACTTGATAAGGGGGATAAGCAGCAGATCAATCAAACTTTACTTTGACGAGACATGTCTTCAAAAATTAATATAATAGAAAAGAGCTTGCAAATTAAACCATATACACAGACTTGCTTGGTCAATAACTATAACTTATGAGGACACTATATATGACGATTGAAATGCCATTAAATATGACTACGACAAGCCAAGCCAGTTTTTAATTGATAATTTTTAAGATACTTTTTGAACATTGTTTATAATATAAGAATAATCGAATTTAGTAAGAACTGAAAAGAAAGAAATATAAGCATATAAAAGAAACTATACTGTCAACAGAACTTTGCATAGATTGTTTATAAACGTAAGAATAACGGAATTGAGAAATCAACTTTGTGATTCTTTTGATAAATTTAAAAATTCTATTCAAAGACGCTCCATTTGTGAAAATTGTGACATATTATTAAAACCTTCGAATAGAAATTTTTCACTTTTTTCATTAGTTAAGGAGAACACGTCTTTTTCAAGTCTGCACATAATAGTGGTTGTAAAGATTTAATTTATTTACAAACTATTTAGTAGGAGGTGCAGAAAAACAAACAACCATAAAACATCGAAATAATTACTGCCTTTTTATAATGTAGGATTAAACAACAGAAAAGATATCCCTACCAAACTATCAAAATACCGGACTGATCGGAAAGTATACACGTTGATGAAGGGTTTCTTTGAACGTAAAGAAAACACATTTTCCATGAAAATTATTATAAGAATTGTATCTAACATCGAAATTTCATGTAATAGAATATCCCATTTCATACAGTGGTCAGTCCGTTGGTAAATATTTCTTTTTCACACGTGGAGGTAAAAATGCCAATCACTCTCTATATGTCAGCTGAAAACAAAAATCTGATACAATTCTTCATTCTGATTGAAAGTATTCATTGTAGTAATATAACCTATAATCATTCCAAAAATGTGGTTTAATTTGGGGCTGTTTGGCTAGTTTGCTTGCTTAATATGGTAAAACAAAGGTGTACTTGGAATGATAATTGATTTCTCTTATAGAGCTTCATCTTAGATGCTCATATATATCTAGCCAGTCATAACTATGAACTGGATATAATAAAGTTATATAAATAAGACGAATGAACCTACTCACATGCATCTGTCTTTTATAAGAGTAGCACTAGTTTCCCTATGTTTATACACATTCATTTTGCCGAAATACATTAGACAGGCGAATAAAACAAGTCAACAGTTTTATATGTGATAAACAAATTAATAAAAAACGCACAATCGGAAATATAAACTCCAAATAAAATAAAACCAGAATACACAAGGGTTAATTATTTCAAAAGTAAAGAAAGAAAAAAAACACGTGATATATTGCAGCTTCCAAAAGATATTTCACGCTTCCAAAGCGTTATTATAAATTTACTTCATCATGAAGGTTCAAAGCTGACTTATCTGTTCTAGTAAGATAGTAAAATGTTCGTTTCATCTACATAACTATGGCAACCAATTTAAACATTCCATAAGATGTATACCTTAATTTTGATGTTTGCATGATTCGTATATGGACTAATACTTAAAATGTGTTAGCGAAGTGTTTTAACAATTTTATGACTTTTGAACAGACTGTTGCCTCTATTTGTCGGCAACTTCCGTTACTTCATGACTAGCAACAGCATTCAACAATCAATGCAGAAAAGTGGCTATTATTTATAAATGGATATTTTCATTTATTTGCATTTTATGAAAAATCAATTGAATGTATCATAACGTTATTCTGTTTTTCAGCTACAAAACGTGAGTAGATCTAAATTTATACCAATTTTTAAGTTCATTTAAAACCAAAATGTAATTGTCGTCTTCAACCTAATTTCTATTCCTGTTTCATATTAAAAACGTTTTAGGTATACTGTACGTCTAAATAACGAGGTGATCGACACCATTGTTTCTATTTGAAATTCATTTTTATTATAACTTGCAAATTTGTTCGCATAACTATTTTTTAGATTTTATAGATTGAGAATCCTTAACACAACTTTTCCCATTTAGACTGTGTGTCCGATCCAGCAGATATAGTATTTTTATTGGATGAAAGTGGAAGTATTGGTACACATAATTTTGATATAGAATTAAATTTCATTGCGGAGTTTGCCAAACATTACACCATAGGACCTAATGATGTTCAAATGGGAGTTATAACATTTAATACACAGGTCACTGAACACTTCACATTGAATAATTATGCAAATATAAACGACCTAACAAGAGGAATACGTTCCATTCACTATCATAGCGGTGGCACAAGAACTGACTTGGCGATAGATTATGTTGTTCAGAACAGTTTTTCCCCCGGTACTGGAGCTAGAAGTAACGTCCCTCACTTTTTGATAGTTATATCGGACGGGAATTCGAATAAGCCACATCTAACTAACGCCGCTGCTATACGTTTGCACCAAAGAAATATCAATACATTCGCTGTTGGTGTAGGTCATGTTAACCTGGTCGAATTGAATACAATTGCATCTAGTAGGACAAACCATGTGTTTACAGTGAATAATCATCTGGAGCTGAAACTTCCATTGAAAGCAATACGTTGTCGTAAGTAACATTTTTACAGAAGCCATCATACTATAGAATATGTATTTCTACATATATATAGATTAATTACTTAGTTTACATGTATAAAAAGTTGAAGGAAATTAAATCGGTGTTTTTTTTTTTGGATTTTGTTAGAACTTTTCAAACTATGTTCTATTTTTTTATGCTCACATTTTGTGTAAAAAGTTGCATTGTTTTGATCTGAGCGCAATTCATGAGCCTTGTGTAGAAAAAAATCTCTTCTGGCATGCCTACTATAAGTCTGATACCTTTGGTAGTTTTTATGCATCCAGTTGTGGGTTGTTTTGAATTTGGGTTAATGGGACTACAATATTGTTACCGACGGATTTTTTTAATTTGGTAAGACTCATCAGTGATGCTCATATCAAAATATTTATAAAGCCAAACAAGTTCAAAGTTGAAGAGCATTGAAAGTCCAAAGTATTTTCATCACTATGTCATGTTCCCTTCACAAATGGCTGCGCCCATGCAACTTTATTTAGTATGTTGTTACATTCAGTGATCTAAACGTTGATAAATAATGAACTTCGACTGATCCTAATTTTAAAAAACTGTATATTCATTTCGCTACCCCTTCAAAGCTCAATTCTTTATCATTTTATGTATACCAATATAACAAACGAAAAAAAGACGTTTCAAAAGGGACTGTATTAATAATGTGTTTTAATTAAGAAAGGGGGATGGTGTTTGAGTAATTCCACATGAAGTTTTCAACGTAAAATAATGTTCCTGTATGAAGGAAAGAGAAAAAAATTAAAGATCAATACATCATAGTCTAGCTAATAAAAGTATTTTTTATTGAGGCAAGGATGAATATTGTTTTTGTTTAACATGTACGTGACGTTGCATAACATCATGACAAGATATGCAAATAGGGTTTCCTGTCCATGTAATAAAAGTTGCAAGTTATAAACTATGTATTCACAATACCTTTTCAAAAATACCAATTATCGAACTAAAAGTTCATCAATATATAGACAACAGGTGGCATTTCTGCACGGCCAAGTTGTTGATTACTTGAGTGAAGGGATAATAGATACTGTTGACTCTGTTTGATCTTTATAACCTTACATGATGTTAATAGGTGTCTAAAGTGGCAAAGTAAGGACTATTGTATTTATCAGAATCAAAAGTTGACCAAAAGGACTAATATATTTCTTGGTTTTTTTTTTTATTTCATTGTCATAGTTTAAATTGTCAAATGAAAGAAAAGGTCAATATTTCATAACCTTAAACATGTTAAAGACAGTATGTTATTTTTTTTATATATATATTTGGTGTGATCATTAAATTTAGGATGTAGGATACAAGTAGTTTGGAAATGCACACCCCTTTTTCTAAAAAAAATATTTTAGTGGTTTTCGTTATATTTTTAAATGCTCTTAGATAATATCACTTATTAAATAATTGTGTTGCTCTTAGATATTTCTTAGATATAGGTTTTTATATCTTATTTTCCAACAAAACAAAAATATATATATGTATATGTTACAGGCATTTGGTAAAATGACTGAATTTTCAGGCAATTCATAAAATGCCTAACCTTGACAGGCATTATACAAAATGACTAAAAATATGCAGTCATTTTGTAAAATGATTGAAATTTTGAAACAAAATTCAACAAATTGCCTGTTCAGTTTCAGGCAATTTGTAGAAGAAGGTTATCATTGACAAAAGTGGACAAAAACACAAAATATTGCAAAGAAAATATCTAACGGTTCGGTAGAATTAATTAATTTTCCAAAAACCAGCTAGGAAGGTTTGTATGTCATATGATGTATACTTTTTAGAGAAACTTTATCATTCTCACTCTGTATTTCATATACCAGTAGTGAATTTGTGATTATTTTGTTAAAATGGCAGAAGGACAAATTGTTCTATCAATAGAACAAAATTTACAATAGAAATTTAAGAAATTCTGGATTCAAAACCGTAAATTAAAATGAAATATATGAAGCAGAGAAATTTTTTTTTAATTAACTGTTTGCTTTCATTAGCAAATATGTCATGTATTTATAGACTTGGACAATTCGGTTATAATTCATATGGGTTATTTCTGTAGGCGATTGACCCGGATATAGGACAGACATTTCAACTGCCATTTGCAATTGAAATGGAATTATTATTGATAGGGTGATAGGGACAGAGAACTCCACCTGCAGAACAGCTATCAATAAAAAAAATTGTATGAATTCTAAACGTGAAGAAAGTATTGCATTTTACTAACATATGAAAATATTTCACATGTTTAATATTCCAATTCAGAAATAATTAGCATTTTAATATTTATACCCCCACATCTAAACAAATTCCCCTCTACAATATGGGTTTCGCCATATAAGGCTGTGATGTGATACAAAGATATGGTTGGTAGTGTCATCGTATATATTTTTCAATCAAGATAGCCTATTGCAAATTGTGGCTAGGTTTGAATTTATTTGTGCTAAAAATTACATTTTTTTTATTTCAAAATTTACTATAAAGGGCAATAACTCCATAAGGGAACAATTGACAATTGCTTCTTGCGAAACACAATGCTGTCGAACGTTAAGTGTTTTGTCAGTAAAGGTACTGAAAGAGCTAAATGTGTGATGATTCCGGTTTCTTCAAATATGGTTGAAGTGCTAAAACCAGATTTTACACAAAACAATTATGTATTTACAAAAGTTCAGGGCAAATATTGGATAACAGTTCTGTCATCCAAACATTTTGAGAAATGATAAATAATTGTCAAGTTTTTTGGAATAATTCGGTAAAATTTCATCTTGATTATTAAAACTCTTAAAACTCGACAATTATTTAATTCAGTAATAATTATCATATATAAAACTGTTTAAGTGTTCAAAGCTTCAATTGTTTTTATTTTTTATATTTCATTCTTTAAAATAATTTCAGGCATGTCAATTTTTCCAGGCATTTTGTAAAATGCCTAGAAAAATTAGTCATTATGTAGGCATTTTAGAGAATGTCTAAAATTTTCAGGCATTATACAAAATGCCTAAATTTAGAAAATGCCTGTAACATATACAATAAACTCATCATAGATACAAGGATTGAATTTCGTATTTACGCCAGACGCGTTTCGTCTACAGAAGACTCATCAGTGACGCTCGAATCTGAAAAAAAAATAAAAAGGTCAAATCGGGTACAAAGTTGAAGAGCATTGAAGACCAATATTCCTAAAAGTTTTGTCAAATACTTTTGAAACAAACTTAAAAAAAAAAATAACTCAATCTTATCAACAAAATTCTATATGTCATATACATTTTTTAAACGGAAACTGAAACACACTTTAAATGTTCCATTATATACAGACAAAAGGAATGTATTACATTATATTTAATGGTATTTATTCACATAGAGCTGTGTTATTTTGTTAATTGAATGCTTAGTTTATATTTTTTTCAATTACTTTCAGCTAGTTTCCAGAATATAATTGGTGAGTTGACACAACTTTGTCAATTGCTTTTGCATGATGTTGTGTTTTTTTTTCTTTTATTGAAGACGACAATTACATTTCAGCAAAAAACAGTATCTTTTATGGTTGAATATAAGAAAACGATCACCAATTATCCATATTCCTGAAAATATATTAGTTGTAGTAATTTTGTGCAATTCCCAACAAACCTGCTAGGTATGGGAAATACGTGTCTATAGATTATTCTAATAAACATGCATCATTGAAACAGATATATTAAATTCATATGTTCTTATTCCTTTTTTCTGTCTTCTTTTCAAGGAGAACTCATTCAAAACAAAAATGACAATACAACCAAATGTGTAACAATCTTCCAGTTTCACATTCCGATATATCGATGATCTTTCGTAATCCAATTATCGTGTGAGATCACAACTGATCTTACATCCTTATAGAATTTAAGTTCAAGTGTGTTCACTCAAACTAGAAAAAAAAAACGCGTCAGATGTATAAAATGTATAAGATTTGTTGCTTTTAACAACACTTGGTCTATACCGCTGATGGTAGAGTATCAGTCCCCGAGGGGTACCATCATCTCAGTAGTCAGTTCTTCGGTATTGACATGATTTATAATAAACCTTTCTAAAATTGCCCGTTAATAAATTATAAAGAAACTAAGGTTTTAACTCCATCGGGCAAACCTGACCTAAGGTGGATTTGGCCTTTTTATGTCATTTTTGGATATATAGCTCTTTTGGTTGTTTCGGTTTTTATACATCATTGGTTTTAAAAAATGTAATCTAAAAAATGCTTCGTACACATGATACTTATAACGTTTTGGTTTCATTTGTTTTGCTGCTTATGATAGTTGAAATTGTCGTTACTAATTACGTTTAAAAAACGCGATGTTAATTTTTATGTGTTAAAGATCCCTTATATTGATGCAAATTGCAAATATACTGTAAAACCTTTATATTAGAACCACCTCACAAACAATTGTGTTACATATTGATGTTGTGTTTCTGTTGTGTCGTCGTTCTCTGCTTATATTTCATGTGTTTACCTCAGTTTAATTTTGTATCCAGGATTTGGTTTTTAACTCAATCGATTTATGAATTTTGAACAGTGGTATACTACTGTTGCCTTTATTTGTCGAGGCAAACGCAAGAAATATTTAAAAAAAAAAACGCATCATGCACTGTTGCTCCTCTATTTGCACTTTTTAAAATTATATTTTACTGGATAATTTGGTGATGGTTTATTGTATAGGTATGTTGTTTGCATTTAATATTTTTGTTTTATAACAATACAAATGTTTTTAATTACAGCTGTAGTACCATGTAAGTAAACGATTTTTTGTGCATTTTTGATATTGAACGTTTTTTACGTAACGAAAAGAGATTTAAAGATTTTAAAGAATCGGATAAAAACATATACTATAGTGCCTAACAAGATTGTGTGAGGTAGACGAAATTGACCTTAAAACGATCGTATTGTCTTTTGATGTCCAAAAATAGGAACATCGTATATATAAGGACTTTATCTAATGACTACATAAATTTGGGATTTATTATTATTATAATATTCGAATGAAACTGAAAAATGTATTTTTTTGTTAGGATAAACAACAATTTAACCTGGCGTAGCCGTGCGTAAAATTTTTTTCTGCATTTATCTTCGAAAAATGGCGTTTTTAATGGAATAGAACGTGAAAACAGTAAACTTTCCCTTTTTTCTCCGCAATAGGCTTTCAAAAATATTTCATCTAATGTGAATTCGGAAAAATATGTGAAAATATAAAAAAAAAAGTGGCAATTGTTACCTTTCATACCTTAAGTTTCATTGATAAAACGTAATATGGACTGGTCCAGTGTCCAGTATGCAGGTCATTTAATTTACTGTACACATTCACGCACGGTCAGATTTAATCAATATACTCGTACGAAAAGTTTGAAGGTAATCAAAAAGAACTTAATCCAATCAAATTGCATGAGATTTAATAACAATGTCCAGTCCACATTATAATAAGTAATAGGGGTAAACTGGGTAGGTAGAAAATGACAGATATTTCAAGTTGATATTTATGCAATAACGAATTAAAATTTGTCGACCAAAAGTTTTGCTACAATTTCAAAAATATATCGTTCTGTATTGGTATAGTTTTCGGACCTTTCATTGGCGTATTTAAAGCTATAAAAAGTTTGATCTTCAAAAGTTCACACAATTATTGACTTTATACAGAAAATTCGTCCTTGTAAAACATTCAATAGTTCACAAATGGTACGTGATTTTAAAGTAAAATTATTTTTTAAAACACTGCAAAAAAATTCATTCATATTGATAAAGTGGTATCGTCATAAAGTGCGTTGAAATGAACAGTGGTATAGCAAACATCGAATTCCCTCACAAAATGTTATCACACACTACAGTACCTGAAAAAGACAGACGACAACATGAACAAAAAATAGCTTATTGACATACAACAGCCTCTTAAACATAGAAAACTGAAGATAAACCAACTTAAGCTCTCTAGAGCATTTTTCAGAAGTCAGTGCTTCGATACACTATTATGACATTCTTCGTAGGAAGATACGCATTTACACCTACTTGATTTTCTTATAATTAAATTTATTCCTTATGAAATTAAACCCAGAAAACGCTTTTGACGCAAGAAAACTTATAAAAATTTTATGCTATAACACTAGTTTTATCTACAATTTTCTACTTTAGATGCATGAAAGGAATATGACAGTTGTTATCCATTCGTTTGACGTGTTTGATTTGCTTGATTTTACTATTTGAATAGGGACATTTCAGTTTGAATTTTTCGTAAGAGTTTTTATGATGCATGTATAACGTTATTTTATGTGAGAAAATGATTGTCTTATATATGCTGTTTTTGAATATTTTGAGTTAAAATGTAAAAAAATAATAAAAAACAGAAAATTCATAACGGAAAGTCAAAATCAAGAGCTAAAACATATCAAACGAATGGAAAACAAATTTCATATTCTTGGGTTGTTACAGGCATTTCCATATGTAGAAAATGATGGATTAACCCTGGCTTTATAGCTAACATGTCTGTTTTTATGTCTTACAATTTAATGTTTCGGTGTCTGTTACATTAGTCTTATATTTCTTTTTTAAAATGAACTTTTTATTTATATTACTTATTATATTATATAATTGTTTTATACAGAGAACAATTGATAAATTTGTTCAAAACGGTGGGAAATCTAGTGACAAAATATTACCTCCCCTGTAAACATTTGAAACTAGATCTTCTGAATGTTTGTCCAATTTTAGCAAGGACTCTATCAATTATGGATTCACGGGAAAATGTTCTCGTAAATAGTAAAACAAAAATAAATTGGTATAAAAAACAGAACTTCCAATCAATGTTATCGTTTTCCTCATTAAGTATCAAACGACAAGTACAGCAGGCTATAGAAGCTTGGTTTAAAACTGGTTTAGAATATTGCTACAAAAATGTATGCGAATGAATTTCTGATATACCAACTTCGATTGTTTATTTTTTACTGTCTCTATACTTCTCTGAAACATGCTTATTTTTCGTATATACATGTTCCAGACCATATGAGTATTTGGACCGTACGCATACGTTCCGGACCGTACGCATACGTTCCGGACCGTACGAGTACGGTCGGACAGTTTGAGTATACTAGTACGAGTACGGTCGGACAGTTTGAGTATACTAGTACGAGTACGGTCGGACAGTTTGAGTATACTAGTACGTTCTAGTACAAGCAGATCATACATGTTTTGGGATCGTATTGGTTTAATTTAAACAAACATTTATCAAAATCTTTCTTAAGTTCTACAAATTGTTATTATTACAATTAGATAAGTAAAGTGAATAGCGAACAATTGAAATTAAATATTTGTTTAATTATATGTCTGAATCCTATTTTTGTACTCTGGCCCAATGTAACACTTACTATCTACCACAAGGAACGTAATATTTTTTTACATTGAGATGGGTTTTTTTAATGTATGTTCCTTTAAAGGAGTAATCACAGTTAGACCCCCTTTTGGGCCCAAAATATAGCAGTTTTACAAAATTGTTCAAATGTAAACGTCAAGTTATTTATTGGAAAGTAGAATTCTTCTGCTTCATAAATATGAGCTGTTTCTAACAATACAATGCACATATATCGGGTACTAGCATCATTAAGTCATGCTAAATTACTGAAATCTTAAAATTTTTAACATTTGAGCTAAATTTTAGATGGTTTCCGTCTTTAATGAAAGTGGCCGCATTTGTGTTCATTCTTAATATTGAAATGTAAGTTGTATTTGATGATAATACAACATGTATAAAGGTTGAGGATGAACACGGATGCGGCCACTTTCATTTTCGACAAAACCAATCTGAAAAGTGATCTTTTTTGGCATATTTGATAGATTTTTCATATTTAGGCTTGAATCGGAGCGTTTTTAATGACTAAATCAGTTAAAATCTTTCACATAAACTAATTGAATCAACTGCAATAGATACTTAAGTGTTTAAAAAGTGTCTAAAATCTTTCGTCAGATGTCCTGAAATTTAAGGCCAAAATCGGCCCTTACCGGACCTTCTCCTTTGCATTTTTTCGTAAAGTTCCAAAATATTCTAAAAACATTGTCTTCCCACTAAATATGTTTACTTCCGATAACATCATTTCAGTGAGCATAATTCAATTAATGTATTAGTATTACTGACTTGTTGAATAGTAGAATAACATAGTAAACTATCGTGACTAATTTGAATAGTTAAAATATTAATTTTCAATTACATAATTGAAATTTTTATATTAATTTGAAATTAAAGTTATGTTGATCTGTAATGTACATGTAAATCTAATAAACTTGACTAACTTCTTAACATTAGGCAGACCGTATGCGTATTTTGAAAAAGTACGAATACGATCCAGACTGTACGCGTACGGTCCATATACTTATATGGTCTGGACCATCCATACATCTAGATAAGAGAAAGGCAGGAATAAAATCCCAAAGGAATCAATTGATATGCAGCAAAGATTGGACCGCAAATACTTGCACAAAATGCAAGAATATCCTTTTCTTAGAATGGTATACAAAATAGTAGAAAGATACCTACGTTATAAAAAAAATAGTTTTCTTTAATTTTTAACCCGTACTTTTAAATGTTTATATTCACGAAAATTTTATTGTATGTAAATGTGACAAAATCAGACCGGTTTGCTCAATAACTTAAGTGTGTAAACATAAGCATAAGTTCGGAAATTGTAACATGCTAAGAACTTTTTGGAACCGTCAGAAAATTGGTGACCAGAAAGGTTTTTCGATTTTGTATGCACATGGTTTTTCCCCATTTTCATCAATATGCAGCACATTAAGCTTCTAAAGCGATTATCTCGAAATACTGAACATAAAACATAGTGTATTTGCATGTAGATTTCTTATAACACAGTTTAACAAACAATTTCTTTAAAAAGAACAATTACCATTTAGAAATAACTTTTGATCGGTATCGTCACCGGTATGTTTTTTATTCATGACTTTCTCGACTCTATCATAAGAAAAGAGAATTTTCTTTTGTTTTCGTTCTCTGGAAATCCCACTGAAAACAAACAATAATTGCTCTTTTTAAATTATATATAAGGACCATGATTTTAAAGCATTTGATATATTTTCTAGGAATAACATTTTGATTTATTTTCTTTTTTCAGCCAATAGTGAGTAACTATTATTTCTTTATTCAATTTTGTTACTTAATTTTGTTAGTATCACATTTCTATTAAAATAACTAATTTCTGGATTCAGTAACCTTATAAATTAGTCATGAAGGATTAGATGCACAAATTGGGACAACAACAAAATAAGACACAAGTAAACGATAACAGAACATATTATTACCCTAAACAAATCCTGTCTCTGTATTGCATGCCATTTTTCATGAATTTTCAGGCTAATTTTACCAAAAAACTCAGGTTTAAATTGATTTAATTACAAAATATCAGCAAGACAAAAAACATAAAAACAGCGTTTAAGTCACTTTATTGTTTTCAACAATTGTTTTAATCTATCGTTCCTAGTCTACAAGTATGCTGAACAAACCATATTTTAAAATCTACAAACTCTATCTGTCTAGACAAGCTGTAGATACGTACACCACAGATATTCAATGTTCAAAAACCTGTTTCCACTACAAAATTTCTTATTGAAAATTTGAACAAAGATTGACATCTTCAATACCATATTGCTGATAATGTAGTTTTTTACAAATTTTATCCTCCTTTCCCGTTAATTTTTTTTAATATAAAACAGTGAAAAACATTAAACCAGAAAATTTTCATAAATACCTAAATTAATTCGCCGTTTCAGAATCTAATGCATAATAGGTAATATTCCTCAAAGCATTCCCAAAAAGTTATGATTGGTTTAAAACGTGATAAACAAAGGAAATTCAACCAATGACGTAACGTTCATTTTGGTGTACGAAAAATGGGATTACCCATAGTCCTCTAGATTTTGGAAAGGCGAATTATTGATTAATCGTACTGTGTTACAGCATGCCTGCAAATTTTGAACAATTAGATATACGTTCTAGCTTCATTTTGATTATACTGCATTTCGTGTATTTATCTTTCTTTTGCTGACAAAAATTTAGCTGTTAACATTCCTAAACTGGATAAATTTTGAAATGTGTATCTAAAATAAAGTATTTTAAATTCTTTGCGACACATTTTGTGGTATCGGACGCAATGACATTAAACGAAAATTCTTTAAAAAATGGAAAAGATTAATGAAAACGTTCAAGTAAGTTAAAACGGGTTTCAGGTTATTTTATGTCATTGAAATTATTGAACCACTGCATGTAAATACACTAAGCTAAGTCATTTGTGTACATATTATACATTTAATACAAATTCATTACTAACAATCCACATAAAGAAAATAAAATCAAACAGTCGGTGATTTTTTTTCTCAAAACTCTGGCTGCAAATTTTCTTATGTTATCGAAGTTAGCCGACCATGACATTGATAAACAAAAAATCAACATGGAAACATGGACAAGGTATATATCAAGTGACAGGGCGATGTGTTTTTATTTTTTTACTTTACATTTTACATACGTTCTCATTTGTTGTCATACAAGTTGTTGAATGATTTTGTTTATTATATTTTTCTTTCATAATCGGTTACTAAAATCATCTTATCCTTGTCTGTTTTCTTTTAGTTTCATCGCGGTTTTCCTTCTCACTGCTTGAGTTATTCGATTGTCGAATTTCGAAGTAAGGTCATTGTACAAACAAATATACTGTCGACAAATCAAAGTTCTGGAAACGAAAATTTCATAGTATAATTACATTTTTGAAGTTTTGGTTGAAAATTGAGAATTTTCTTGGAAAAATGTCCATGTTTATAAGTTATGCTTAACATTAGAAATTAGCCATTCAAGTAGATAAAACAAATATATGTTTTTGAATTGACTTCGATGGATCATGGTGACTTCAAAAACCTATCACATTGTATTACTCTGGCCTTTTTAGAAAATAATGTATGCAAAGTTGGATAGCGTTTAAATCTTTTTTAGTTCTACAAATTTTTTTATTGACATGTTTCTTGTAAATTTATAAAAAAAAAAACACCAAGAAATATTGCATACTGCTTATTGGTCAATAAAAATAGTTCAAATGATGTGAATGTTTTTAAAGTATCACTGTTGTCAATAATAATGGCAGATAAGATTTAAAACATTCCTTCATTTTATCTTTTTTTTAGTTAATGATTTAAGCTTTATGTACGTGTCATATACACAGGAACATAAACAAAATGCACTTTTATAGGACTCAAACCCGTAATTCCAATTGACAGAGTACAAACAACCAGGAAAATGGAATCCAAACCAAAACATCTAAGCAAGACAAACAAGGAAAATCTACAAAACATTGAACTCTTGAAACACAACAAAAACAAAAAACAAGATCCAATTAAAAGCAGGACAGATTGAGGAAGTCGATAATAGGTTAACATTGGGAACATCTGTTAAATGACATCAAGGGTTACATGGTAAAATATGTCTACGATTCTCTATGACAAACCAAATAAATAACAGTCTGCACATTTTTTGTGTGGCCGAAATCCAAAAATGGAATTTAATTCATCCTCATTAAAGTGTTACTTAATATTAGTTTATTATCGTTTAAATTTGCAATATAAAAGCAGACACTTTTTGAATGATAACAATTCAAATAACATTGAAATGGGGTAAAATGCGTGCTACGTATAGTATTTAAAGTATACATGAATATATTTTCAGCTGGATCCACAAGTAAGTTAGAGATAAAGCAAATAGTTATACAAAGTTTTGAATAATTCTGAAACTTATACATACACGAATCATAATTTTTTGAAAGGTATAGGAAGATGTATACCCAAAGCACTCATTGTTACTTCCTTTGCTACTTATATTACGATAAAAGTCGGGGGGAAACTTAGCAAGTCAGCAATAGAATTAAAATATATTTTTTAAACCATATAAAATAAATTATGTACACTCCATCTTGAGTGAGAATAGGATCATTTAGTTAGTAAGTCTAATGTCTATCTTTTCATAATAACTTCCATATCCAGTTAACTTTGAAGCTTACGAAAATAATAGTAAAAGTACTTTGAAGTAAAAAATCCCATTTCATGCTTCATTTTCCAGCGTCTTGTGCGGACACTACGATGATAAGTTGCAACTCAGGTTTATGTGGTAATGCAAATTTAAAAGCATTATGTCCAATGACTTGCGGTACATGCCCTGCTGGTAAGTGAAACTGTTAACTACTTAGTATGGTACGTATAGTGAATCTGGACAACTACTTAAATAAATATACCATATATGTACGTTGTCGAAAACTATAAAATGTAATTGTGCAATCTTTACAAACAGGACGAAAAACGAGGCTCCCTTTCTACTCTCACATTTAAAGTACAAATACGTTTTATATTACCGACAGTTTACATATTCTGTTTCATCCTCAAATTTACAACCGGCATTTGTTGTATAATAACAAATAGTTTTTTGTAAGATTTTTCATAGATATTGACAGATTAAACGTAGACTGGAAAGAGCATTACAAAATGAACTGTTACGCGAACTAAATAATAATTGATCGCTTGCTCAAATATAGAAACGGGGTAATAGCAGAATTTATTTGTAAAAGTTAAAAAGTAAAAACAAAGAAAACAACTATTTGTGTACCTGTTGACAGATACATCTTCATGATCATACGATACATAGCTAGACCATCAAGATAAAAGTCAAAACATTTTTCGTAAGGGTTGACTACTATTCTTTCTACTGTAAAAGATGACCTTCAAAAATATTGTGATAAGATATATTTAACCAGTGGTGTCAATCGGATGTGAATTTTCAAAAATTAAAAAGATCTACTGCTAAATCTTCGGTCACAATCTCTTTTGTTTTTCTAAGCTTTACACCACTATTCCCCATGCTCAATTAAAGATCGACTTCACGATATCATAAAACAGAGCGTTTTCTATAAAAAAAAAAAAAGGGGGGATCGTTAATATTTTTATTTTTTTATTTTGAGCTATATTGATTTTTAATTTGTGAAGAACCACACTGATTCTAGTCTATGCTAGACTTTTTAATCAACAATGTATTTATGAGTTTAGAGGATTAATATTTCAACTGACAGAAGGTATTCCAATGGGTACTACTTGTGTATCCCTTCTGGGCGACTTTTTTGTACTCGTATGAAGCAGAATTATTTCAAAGCCTCTGAAGAAAAAAAGAAAAGCACCTAGAGTGCAAATTTCTTTTATTTTGATTACAGATGAATTACAGGTGTCGTATCAATGAATACTGAGGATTATATGTTACCAATGTTCGTGGATTTCGTGGTTAAATTTGAACCACGAGTTTAAATGTTCAACGAAGTAAAAAAAAAATATATTGACATGTTTCTAGACTTTAGAAAAACCACGAACAAATATATAACAGTAGTATACCGCTGTTCAAAACTCATAAATCCATGGACAAAAAAAAATCGGGGTAACAAACTAAAACTGAGGGAAACGCATTACATATGAGAGGAGAACAACGACACAACATTAAAATGTAACACACACAGAAACGGACTAAGCATTAGACAAAATCCTATGAGAATAACAAATATAACATCAAAACCAAATACATGAATTTGGGATAGATAAGTACCGTGACACGTCTTGTTGTAATGTGAATTCACACTCAAAAATAAGAGAAAACAAACGACACAACGGAAACACAACGTTAAAATGTAACAAACACAGAAACGAACTATAATATAACAATGCCCATATTCCTGACTTGGTACAGGACATTTTTAAAAGAAAAAATGGTGGGTTGAACCTGGTTTTGGGGCATGCCAAATCTCCCTCTTTTGTGGCCATATTCACGAATATGCACGAAAATACAATCTTCTTCATACCACGAAAATTGGTACCCGCGAAAATAATTCACATTAACCCATATTCCAGTGAGGACTTTTATCTCATTTATGCCAGTTAACTTACAATTGAGGACTGATTCATACCATGATCTTTTCATCAATTTTTACCTATTCCCGAATATGACTGTTGTACCGAGTGTGAATTTGCATTGCGATACGACGTGTCTCGGTATTTAATACATCTAACATTCCTGTATTTATTTTTAATGTTTCTGTAATGGTTTTGGTTGGATAATGTGTTATTGGTTATGGTTTGTTGTCAAAATAATTATAAAATACCCTTCAATTCCGTCATTGCCATGATAATTGTGCGTCACTGTTTGTGTTATCATATAATCTCTGTCGTTGATGAAATATGTCAGTTGTAGTTCTGCGCTTTGTATTTTGTATCGACTACTAGTATTAAATTATTTGTTCGTGGGTTTCTTGATGATAATTTTTATTGCGTGTGTTTGTGCTGTATTTCTGTCACGCATTGTTGTAATGTTCGCGATATTTTTCAACATTGTCATATAAGCGGGAGGTTTAAGCCTTAACAACAGGTTCAACCCACCATTTTTTCTTTAAATGACCTTATCAAGCCGGGAATGTTATCAAATAGTTCATTTCTATGTATGTCTACGTTTGTTTGTAAGTGCGCTCTCTATAATGAAACTGCTCCAACAAAGCTATTTGTAATATTATAAGCAACACGACGGGTGCCACATGTGGAGCAGGATCTGTTCACCCGTCCGGATCACCTAAGATCACCCCCAGTTTTTGGTGGGGTGCGTGTTGCTTAGTCTTTTGTTTTCTATGGCCATGGCGTTGTCAGTTCATTTTCGATCTAAGAGTTTGACTGTCCCTTTGGTATATTTCGCCCCTCCTTTATGAGGAGGAAAGATTAAAAATGACACTCCATAAATCAATGATCCATACGATGTGTCTGTGTCTTAACTAAGTAAGGACATTTTCACCACATTTTAGATTGTGGTCTACTATTTACGTCGTCTGATCTTTTAGTTACCAAACGTGACCTATTCCCGAATATGACTGTTTTGCTCAGTGTAAATTCGCATTGCTATAAGACGTGTCTCGGTATTAGTTTTAAGCAATGATGTTTTTTTATTAATTCTGATCGAATATTGTTTGTGCTTTTACAAATTGTGTCTTGAATGGAGATTTGTCTCAATTAGCACCCATGCCATAACTTCTAATATCTATAAACACTCACTAAGCAATCCAGTCTTATATTTTTTGGTACGGCAGACGCGCGAAGACTGCAAAAACTCATTAGTTGCACAGGACTCAAAGCTGTTGAAAGGCCAAATCAATACAAAGTTGATGCTACTCAGGAGGTCTATCCTAGGGAAGATTACCTAAGCCGTATTTGGCACAACTTTTCTGGAATTTTGGGTCCCCAATGCATTCCAACTTTGTAATTGTTTGGCTTTATAATTATTTTGGTCTGAGCATCACCGATGAGTCTTATAAAGATGAAACGTGCGTCTGGCGTATCAAACTATAAGCCTGGTACCTTTGATAACTATTTACACCGCAAAGGTCAAAACTA
Organism: Mytilus galloprovincialis; assembly: GCF_965363235.1. Classification (NCBI taxonomy): domain Eukaryota; kingdom Metazoa; phylum Mollusca; class Bivalvia; order Mytilida; family Mytilidae; genus Mytilus; species Mytilus galloprovincialis. Next base: position 41,974,423 of record NC_134838.1, read on the forward strand.
CTGTTGGACTTTTCGAACCTGAGAGTATCACCTGCCCAGTAGTTAGTAATTCGGTGTTGACAATGAATATCAAGCATTGGTAATTTTTATAGATTTAATGTTTTCAAAAGTATGAATTAATCGAAATTCCAAGTAATTTTTTATCCCAGGAATAGATAATTATCTTAGCCGTATTTGGCACAACGTTTTGAAATTTTGGGTCCTTAATACTCTTTAACTTTGTACTTGTTTGGCTTTCTTGCTATTTTGACCTGAGCGTTAATGATTAGTCTTATGTAGACGAAACGCGCCTTTAGTGTATATAATTATGAGCCATGTACCTTTGATAACTATCCGAAGTTTAAAAAAACCTAAGTGTTTCCAATAGATAAAGAAATTATTAACAGTTATTATCTAAAAAAAAAAATGTCAATAATAAATGAATAAATTATCATACTTTGAAAAAAACACTACTATTTAAACAATAAAATTAATTAAAACTGCTATCACAAAGATGGTTGATTGTTTATTGACAACATATTTGTTGCATTAGGAGAACGCGTTTTAGAGCAAACAATCGATATTTCTTGTGTTCCTTGTCTTGTGGAATTGTGCCCTTATTCAGTTGAGGCAGGCTTCAAATCTTTTAACTTCTGGTTTGTTTCGCTGAATACATGATGTCCTCCTAATAAATACTTTAATGTTCAGTAACTTTGTTGAACGTATTTATGAAAAAGACGGTCGATTGAAACAAATCTAAGAATAAAAGGGATGATTTCAGCGTCCAAATTTTAAAGTTTCCTTATCTATGAAACTATATTCAAGCAGCGTCTGTATACGGAGTCATTTCTCCTAGTTTATCTGATATTGGAGATCTTGCGTTTTCTCATCATAATTTCAAGTATAGACGTTTGCTGCTTACAAGAAAGCTGTTTAACCAAGGATTCCAAATGAAATAGGTATTCTTTCTAACGTCTTACTGACGATGTCGCGAGTTGGTTGACCGTTATGGAATATCTGCATCACAACCACAATCCCGTCCTCCCCGATCGTGACATCACCAAATGAGACATATAACAGAATGTGTATTTATCATGAGAAATACGACGAGTGTGGGTAGTGAAGATCGAGTTGATAACACTCCGATAGATCTGGGATAGTTTTGGTAGGGTCCGTGTTGATCGTTTTTATACTTTAATTAAAAGTGTTTTTTGGATTTGTTAGACTTTTCATCGTCTTTTATTTCAGGCACGACAGTTTCTAGTCATTTATTTTTTTTTTCAAATTCCTATTGTTAAGGAGCAACCATTCAACTTCAAAGGTGGGGTGGACTGGGGGTAGGGTTATGGTCTTTTGTTCGAGTCAGAACATTTTTTTTGCGCTAACAATTTAGTTTTTTAACGCTATGAATTAAATTATTTTGTGAAAAGTTTAAGACTATACGGTATGGGCAAATCTGAATTTGGAATATTTGTTTGTACTCTGCTTGAACAGAATATATTATTTTTTGTTTATCAAATTGAAAAATTGGGAATCAGAATAATTTTTTTTATGAAAAAGCCCCCCCCCCCCTCTCCCTTCTTGTATAAGTTCAATGGTCGTTCTCTCATCTTCTGCCTCTTTATTTCCTGTCCTGTTTGATAAATGATTTAATCTTCAATCTCTTTAATTTGATGGATGTTTCTACTTAAAGACCTGTATTGCTTGTTTGATATATAAAATTCTGGAAACTACGTCACTTTTACTGAAAATATATCATATATTGAACTACTTTCAGCATCATGCAAGGACAACAGCCTCATCCATTGCATTCCAACTTTGTGCGCTATTCCTAATTTAAAAGCTGAATGTCCACAGACATGTGGGTCCTGCAGTAAGTACCGTAATTTTAATTGTTAATTGCGAATTTTGTCAACTATAATTTTTGTCTCAAGAATTCTGAAAGAAAAAAAGAAGACGTTTTTTTTTTACTTTAAAGAAATTACTTTTAGTATATAATCTTTTCTTTTCTATAATGCAGCATGTCACAATTTGCAACATTCTGTGTGGTTTTTTTTTGAAAAACATGCACCTAAGCAATGTGATTGATTGGGTGTGCATTTCTGTTTTAGATACTTTAATTAGCTTTGCGAGACATCAAACGTTTAACATAAAGTAAAAAAAAAGATAAATTTTCTGTTTTGACAAAAGTCTGCTAATCTACAATTAAGATAATGATTTAAAAGGTTAAAAATGATGTACCATTTAATACGAGTTTCTGGTAATTATAACGTTTAGGAAATTATTGATCAAATGGATGAATATATACTCAACTAAGTCATCCATGTATCATATTTCTAAACTATTTTTTCATAATAGTTGTAACATGATTTGGTGTATTGATTTTTTTCTTTCAGAATCGATAAAATTTTTATTCATAGCTTCCGATTTTGTTGATGTTTTCTTATATAAAAATTTGCACTTGCAATACTAGTATATGGTTGAGGTTGTTAAACGAGTAGGGTCATGGTTAAAATTATTGCATACGAAAAAGCTGTCGTCGAATACGGATAGACAACAATTCAATAGCAGTAGTTTTCTGAAGCCTCGTATAACTTTAATGTTGGAATAATACTTATCATACGGTAGATGTATACAGAGTAACTTTAAGAAAGATTTTTACCAAATAGTCACTAATAAACTATTTTTATAAACCGATTTAAAACTTTCTATACAAATTGATTTCAATGGAATTTTTTTTTTAATTTCAGATTCAGGATAATCTATTAAAATCTTATTCATATTGATTTGTTATTTTGCAACGATACCAGCATCTTTAAGTACAAATTCCACTAAAATGAGTTGAAAGAAGAATTGGAAATAGCGTCTACAGGACAACAACAAAAGCATCTTCAGTTCAATTTTTATTATAACAACATTTTTAGCATACTAATATGTTGTCAAATACTGCATTGCAGAGAGTAAATATTACAACATAGATCAGGCTACCGGTAAACACTGATGGGACACATATATAGTTAGTTTCCTCTTACATTTATATATTTATAACATGATAAAGGAGTAAGCCATTGTACTTAATAACTAAATCCGAACATACCTCAGAGCATATTGATGAATCAGCCGATGTGTTATATATTGGAAAGTATTGATATAAACTTTCTTTTGAAACCATACAATGTCAGTCTTAACAAAAGAACCTAAACGGAAAAATTTGTCTTTCTATGTTGTGATGTAACACTATTGTTTCAGGTAAGGGTGAAGGTTGGTACCTATTGAAACGTTCAAACCAACTGCATTTGTTTGAACCTGTCCTAAGTCAGGAACCTGATTAATGGTTGTCATTTTTTGATGTGGTTCATAAATGTTTCTCGTTCCATGTTTTTTTTATATAGATTAGACCCTTGGTTTTCCTGTTTGAATGGTTTACACTAGTCATTTTGGGGGTCCTTTATAGTTTGCTAGGTGTGAGCCAATGTTTCATTTTAAAGACCGTACTTCGACCTATAAGAGTTTACTTTGACAAATTGGGACTTGGATGGAGAGTTGTCATATTGGCACTCATACCATATCTTCTTATGTACAGTTAGTAATCTGTACTTTTAATCAACATACAAACAGCCTGCATAACATGAACGTAAAATATCGAAGCTGTAGATGTATGTAACTATCTTTATCTCAAAAAATCACTCACACATTGGCTATCAAAAATAAAACGAAAAGAAAGATATATAATGGTCATTTATACATAAAGAATTTTTCTCTAACATTAAATAAAGTTGTGATTACGATTGCAATTTGTTACATAAGGAAATCGATAATCAACATGAAGTACAGGTGTTTCGTCGTTGTATGAAGATTGAATCCATTCTCTTTATAGACACACACTTTCAAATTTTATGATATTGGAGCTTCAATTCTCTAACTCGCAAACACGATGAGGTTGTATAAAACATAAGAATGTAGTGTTTTTCGTTGTAATTTAAATTCAAAGCACAATGTATAGTATTGAAAGAGTTGGTATTACTTTGCTTCATAAAAAAGAATGGACAACGTAGATACAAGTATCTTGTCTTTGGGAGGGATAAATTCTACTTGTAAAGGATCACTCTGATTCAAACAAAAAATTCTCTGAAACTGGTGATATCAAGATGCTTGATTTTTAGATTGACAACATATTTGTTACGTTCGGAGGACGTGTTTTCTAACAGACTGTCAGCATTCCAATGGGAACAAATTGTGCCCATCTACTTTCCGACTTGTTTCTTTATTATTATGAGGCTGACTTAATGCAGGAACTTCTTATGAAGAAAGATAAGAAGTTAGCGATAGCCTTTAACTTTACTTTCCGCTATATAGATGATGTTCTTTTACTAAATAATTCAAAATTTGGTGACTATGTGGAACGCATCTATCCCATCGAACTAGAGATAAAGGATACTACATATACAGTTAAATCGGCCTCATATCTTGACTTACATCTAGAGATTGACAATGAGGGTCGGATGAAAACAAAACTTTTACGACAAAAGAGATGATTTCATCTTTCCAATTGTGAACTTTCCATTTCTAAGTAGCAACATTCCAGCAGCACCTGCATACGGGGTATATAGCTCTCAGTTGGTACGATATTCCCGTGCTTGCATTTCCTATCATGATTTTCTTGATAGAAGGTTTCTGCTCACAAGGAAGCTATTAAACCAAGAGTTCCAAATGGTGAAGTTGAAATCATCCCTTCGTAAATTTTACGGACGCCATCACGAATGGTTGACCGTTATGGAATAACCGTTTCACAAATGATATCGGATATGTTTCTTACGTCGTAACTACAATTCCCTTCCCTTTCATGAATGGGACCTACCGAATTAGACTATTTACCGGATTTGTTATCACATAAGCAACACGACGGGTGCCACTTGTGGAACAGGATCTGCTTACCCTTCCGGAGCACCTGAGATCACCCCTAGTTTTTGGTGGGGTTCGTGTTGTTTATTCTTTAGTTTTCTATGTTGTGTCATGTGTACTATTGTTTATTTGTTTGTCTTTTTTCATTTTTAGCCATGGCGTTGTCAGTTTATTTTCGATTTATAAGTTTGACTGTTCCTTTGGTTTCTTTCGTCCCTCTTTTATTAAGTAAACAAAACTACACATATCAAGATCTTTTGTTGATTAAATTCACGTAACTATGAAGAATTTAGATTTGACTGTTTATTTATCATTTATACTGGACCTGCTTGTGCTAAACTAAATGATTCTAATCATTAGCATATCACATTTGCATTTACAGCTCCTTATGCTTGCTTGCTTTGTTTGTATATTGTATAATTACATTGGGATAACTTCCAAACAAATTTCAATATATATATACAGGTTCAACTATGCCTATTACCAATGTTATTTCAACTGATCGGACGGAGCTTACGTTTTAATTTGCATGAGGAAAGTCGATTTGAAAATGTGTGTGATTACGATGATTGCCGTTATAGTTATTACTGATTTCTAATCACCTATCAGTGACCTCAAAGGAATTTACAAAAGAATGACTGAACAATGCATTGATGAGTGTATCCTAAAACACCTATCTATAGATTGACTGGTTTATTTTGAGCGAACTGGATAAACTCCGCCCAGTCAAGTGAAATAAATTGAGTAATATATGTATATTGTCTGAAGATGTCAATCTTAATTACAAAGCTTTATTAAACTTTTATAAAAACAAAGCACACAAGCCAACAAATGTTTTACTCTACAAGTATTAGGAAATTAGCTGTACATGTGTTGATTGTTTGTTATTGTAGTAATTGAGTGCAAATTTTTATTGGATCATATTTGATCATATTACATCGACGTCTCAGGTTAAAGGGCTAGAGTTAAACACTACCTGTTCCAAGCTACATGTAGAAGCTTTTTGTCATTTCTTATTCCATCTTTTTTTTAAATTACATTTGTTCCTTTTGAATTCTTTCATGTTTTTCTGATCAGGAACCTTTCATAGTTTATCATACGATATAGGTTTTGCTCACTATTAAAGGTATAACGATGATCTGTAGTTATTATACATTTCCCTTTTTTAAACTGTAGATATTTGTCTCAACGGCAACATACCACATATCTTTTTTTCCGATATAACTAGATTTGTAAAAAATAAAATAGCTAGAACATTTTACTATGTTTCCATTACTTTTCTATTACTCACTTAAGTTTGTCAATGTAATTGAACTGTACTCAGCTGTCATACAAGTTGGAGATTTAGATAGCTTTTAATCCACCATTTTCTGCGGAAATAATTACAACTGCAACAAGTCATGAATTATTTAACAGTTGTGTTCAGTGTGTTCCGTTGGTTAATAAAGTCACGTTTGATTTTGACAGTTTTTTTAATGATTTTATCTTAGAGTTCGGTATTTTTGTTAAAATATTTTTCTCAACGAGCTCCAGGCTGTAATCGATATTTGTATATTGACGAAAAGTGTGCTTTATGTTCTCGTTCGTCTACTCAAACGAACATGAAATATTTATAAATAAAAAACCAAACACTATTTGGAATATTAGCTTGTCTGGACAGTACAGATAAGCATGTTTTTTCATTTTATTTACAATGAGTGAATGTTAGTCTGCACGCCCGTAGCCGCTGTTTCAACATATTATTTTCCAATTATACACAATCTTCAAAGGAAATATCTTTGTTAACAATCTTTTCAAGCATGTATAATCTTAAAGAAAACATCCACATCTGATTCAATCATGAGCATGAATACATCAATTTACAACATTGAAAAAATAAAAGGTGGTTGAATGGGTAGGTGGGGTCAAATGACCAGACTGAACTGTCCGAAATGCAAGCGTCGAATGACATATAATTACACACATATTTACCGTTACAATTCTTCCCGCTTATATTAGCTCGTGAAATACTCAAACACACATGTTCATTATAACATTGATAAATATATTTGTACGTGCATGTATGGTGGAAAAGTATGTTAAAGTATCACTCCCCCGGCTAACATAAGGTTTTTTTTTTAAATCACGCAATGAACTCAAGTTGTTTTGGTTTGGACTTAACAATGTGCAATGAAAAAAGTACGACAAATACCGAGGAATGCTTTAAGGTCACCATTTCATTTGCAAATCGGCTGGCGGAGGGTTTATTAATTCACAATGAAAACTTACTAGTTTATAATACATACGATAACCTGATATATAAGGTATCAGATCAAGACGAGATTCAAAATAAAATAAGAATTGAAGATCCTGAAAACAAATTACCAGGGCCAAATTTGCTTTATGGAACACACTTTTGAATAAAACAAACTTAAATAAAAACCACAATCTTGGTTTTACATAGTGTAACCAAATCGTTGTTCTCACCAATAAGAATGGAATAGTTCTCAATGTTTTTGAAAATAAAAGACTTGGAGTTTGAAGCTGTAGCAACAGTAATTATAACAATTTTTCAGTTGCCGCCTACAGAATTAATAGAGTCGATATATTGGAATCTTTCTACAAAACTTATTAGACAAAAAAAAAAGAGATGGCTTCAATGGTCCTCTCCTAAAGGACATCTTGGTTATTTATGTATTGTCGATCGATACTGGTCAGACAGAAAATGATTGAATTAGGACAGTTTATTGATATAGGTAAAATGCATTTAAAATTAAACTTTATTGTTGACAACCTTATTTGCCATTAATTCAAATTATTAAACAGATACTGTAATAGCTAGTTAAAGAATGGGTTAAATTGTTTTCTCCGATATACAAACCAAGTTTAATCTGGCAAGAATAGTGTTTACATTACTTTGACTTATTGTGCTATAGTAAAGTTTTGTATTCTTGTTTTTCTCATTCTAATGTGCTTTGTCTATATGCCTTTTTGATTTTCTTTGTGAACATAATGTGTTTGTTTTTATAGTGATTAAGTTAACACAATGTTGAATGATGTACCCTTATTTTGACATTTTTTCCTATAATGTCTGTTTGTTTTGTTCAGACATCGTTCTCAATATAATTGAATGTTATTCGACTGTCATACAAAAGAAAATACCTGTACCAAGTCAGATTTATGAAATTTATCATCCTTTCGTTTGATGTGTATAAGCTTTTGATTTTGTCATTTGATAGGGGATTTTTCGTTTAGAATTTTTCTCGTAGTTCGACATTTTTGTTGTTTTACTTTTTTGTACTGCTTTTTGTAGTTTCTCGCGTATTTAAGGTCTTGTTCATCCTCGACTTTCAATTTTTGAGGGGTTTAAGCATTCCTGATACATAAAAGATCTTAAGACTCGTTAGATATATTAACTTTTATTTTTTATTTAGATCAGTAAATAGATTCTTTTTTATGATTAATTGTCATTTAGTCTTTTGACAGTAGGTTCATCGAACATAAGAGCAGTGAGTAGTTCATAAGGTTAAATGTAATACATTAAATGAGAACGGAAATGATGAATGTGTCAAAGACAAAAAACGACCAAACAGTAGAAATCAGACACCAATGGGTCTTCAGCACAGCGTTAAAAAAGATCCCGCACCCGGAGGCGTACTTAAGCTGGCCCCTTAACAGAAATGTGTACTAGTTTAGGTTTAATGGACGTCATACTAAACTCCGAAATATATAAATGAAATAAAATTAAAATGATACAAGACTTACAAAGGCCAGAGACAGGTGCAAAAATGCGGTGAGGGCTAAACATGTTATGTGAGATTTCAACCCTCCCTCTATACGTCTAGCCAATGTATATGTATAAATATTAATTTAATAGCACTATTCTCTGAAAGTCAATACAAAATAGGATTCTCTCACATAAATAACGAGAGGCATTTCTATCATTGTTAGCAAGCTAAATTTAAGTCAGGAATATGACAGTTATCCATTCGTTTGATGTGTGACAGCTTTTAATTTTGCCATTTGATTTGGGACTTTCCATTTTGATTTTTTCTCAGATTTCGGTATTTTTGTTACTTCACTTTTAATTATATCTACAGTGTCTTGTTTCTTCGCTGTTAACGAACCGTTGATCGATTTGTCTTCAACTTTTATCACTATTCACCAAACAAGTTGAAGAGGGACAAATGAAATTATTAACAAAATATACAGCATAGCTGAGATATCTCAACTTTGTGTTACAAAAATTTACTGACGACAATGTTCCTCAACTCATCATCCCTGTGGGTTTTTTTTCTGGAATGACTATAAGGTGCTAAAGTCTGGTCAGACAGCATTCCTGTTATTTTTACCTCATGTCATGGCCTATTAGAAATGGTTATACTTAACTAATACTATGAACTCAAGTCATGAGCGACGACAAAGATCTTCTTTAAAAGTAATAAGGTCATTCTAAACTAATAATAACTTTCATTTCACTTGTGTAATCGAATACATGGGTTTTTCTACTTTCAAATTGAATACTTTCATTTACCTGTTTCCTAAACATGTTTATTGAATAGTAAGTAGAGCTATTATACAATTTTAAAAGTCTCGGTAAAGTTAGTAATGCATGGAAAGGGTAATATGTTTATAAATTTTAAAATTACTTGCAAATTTTGAATGTGCTATAATGATTGATAAATAATATTTAAAAATAGATGGTTTTTAATGTATGCTATACAGTCATAGATTACCTTAGCCGTACTTGGCAGATCGTTTTGGAATTGTGGATCCCCAATGCTCTTCAATTCTGTATTTGTTTGACTTTTTTATTCTGAGCGTCAATGATAAGTCTTACGTAGATGAAACGCGCGTCTGGTGTATAAATATAAGTCTAGTACCTTTGTCAACTATTTGCATAGCTGTTGGTTTTTAATATGATTTTGTTTTGTGATTTACACGTTTTTTCCTGTCGTGTACTCTTTATTATCTGCTGACCACCTATGTTACAGTGAGTTATTATGTACTTGTAGCCTTCGGCTGTTGTCTGCTCTATGGTCGGGTTGTTAACGCTTTGACACATTTCCCATTTCCTTTCTCAATTTTATATATAAAACAATAAACAGTTACATTCATATGTCAGTGGCGGATCCAGGGGGGGTTCCGGGTGTGCGCACCCCCCCCCCTTTATTTTTGCCGATCAATGCATTTGTATCGGGACATATGTTTTGCACCCCCCCCCCCCCTTTGCCCTGGGTGCCCTGGGTTAGCACCCCCCCTTTCGAAAATTCCTGCATCCGCCCCTGTATGTACTGAATCAGATTCGTATTTCAACAACTAATTGTCATTTTAGAGATGCTCCAGACTAAAATTATCTGAAACATCCAAAGCCTAATACAAACGTTGACGTTCTGATATAAAGGAAAAGGATGAAAAGTATAGAGCAAACAATCAAAAGAATCATAGCAGTTTGACAATTTCAATATGAAGATTCAAGTGAGTCGATAAATTTCTTAGAGGAAGACGAATTTATATAGTTAACGAGTGAAAAGTATAAAATTTTTGAACATAAAAGCTGATGGAAATTAGTATGGCGTTCATTATCACTGAACTAGTATATATTTGTTTAGGGGCCAGCTGAAGGACGCCTCCGGGTGCGGGAATTTTTCGCTACATTGAAGACCTGTTGGTGACCTTCTGCTGTTGTTTTTTTCTATGGTCGGGTTGTTGTCTCTTTGGCACATTCTCCGTTATTAAAATAAATGATCACGCTCACTTGTCTATATTTTTGTGATAGAATCAAGCTGAAACCTTGACCTTCTTTCCACCTGTCTTACCTGATGACGTAAGCTGTAAAGTACTTCCGTGTTCTGATTAAGTAGTCAAGCACTCGGTACTTCTCGGATGTTAATGTCTTTAAGAAGTGGAAAAATACGATGTGAATCGATTGGTTGTCAACTAATATATACCATAAATTACAAATATGGCGGAGGCGGATTTTAAAAACTATAGAAAGTGACTCTAAATGTAGAATATGTCTGTCCTTTTACACAGAACCACGACTATTGAGCTGTTATCACACTTTTCGCACACCATGTCTTGCAAAACTCGAAGTTCATGACAAAAATATAGCATGTCCGCTATGTAGAATGAAAACCTCTTTACCTGAAAATAGTGTGAACAGTCTTCAACTGTATCCTTTTCAACTCAAACGGTCGAACGAAGAAATCAACCCATTGGATAGTTGTGGATTATGCACAGATGACAACATTGCAGCAGCAAAATGCGAAGATTGCAAGGTTTATCTATGTTTAATTTGTCGAGATTATCATGGGAAATTGAAAGCGTCAAAGGATCACGTTATTGAATCATTTGAACAATCGAAATTATATCAAATTATAGGCAAAAGTCTGGACGATGTCAGTGAAGAATGCAAAGATCACAAAAAAGATACCACATTGTTTTGTAAACCATGCAATCTTTGGCTATGTAGTGATTGTTCAGAGAAATCACACCGTCAACACGATGTTCAAAATTTAGCAATGCTAACTCAGTCGAAGAAAAAGATGCTACTGTGTAGAACTGCATGCTTAAAATCTAGGATTTCAGTTCTTGGTAATGTGGTGGAATTGATTACACAAGAAGAAAATAAGTACTACAAACACTGCAATATAGTGAAAACTAAGGTGACAGCCCATGCGGAATGTTTGAAGTCCATCATATGTGATACAATCGACATTCTAACGAGCAAAAATCTGGCAAAAATAGACAATATTAAGAAAAAAGATTTGAAAGTTCTTTCAATTTATTTGACGGAAATAGAGACTGAACAATTGTCGCTAGCGGGTCTTGTCAAAACTACAGACGATTTCGTCAACAAGTCTCCAGATAAAAAGTTTTGGAGAGAATTCCCTGATATTGGTAAACATCTCGATAGCGTCCTGAAGAAACCTGATAACGCCCTACAATCGTTGCACAATATAAGATACGAATGGGGAGAATATAATGAGGCTATGATAGAAGAGATGTTTGGAAAAGTGACCTCAGATTCAACAGAAAATGTCATAAAGCCCGTATACCCGTCATTTTCAATATCTGAAATATTGTATAAAGCAAACAAGTTGTCTAGCTTCAAGCTTTTTAAAAAAGATGTTATTGATATGCTTCCCGCAGAAGGAGATACTGTTTTGATATTGACAGAGAAATTGCTTTCTAAGTACAACTATGAAGGGAAAGTGTGCTTAAGGTATTCTCCTCCAGCTAAAACTGATAGAGTTTTAAAAAATTCAAGAAATGAACTTTTATTTTGGGGTGAACAGTGTGCAATGAAACAAAGAGGTTCAACTTATGAAAAATGTTTTAAAATTTCGTTCGAAAACGGCTTGGCGGGAACTTTAATTTACAATGGAAACTTGCTGGTTTATAATACAGACGATAATCTGATATATGAAGTATCAGACCAAGACGGGATTCAAAATAAAATTAGAATTGAAGATCCATTCCTGAAAACAAATTACCAGGGCCCAACTTAATATCTGGAACTCGCTTTATAATTGAACAAACTAAAATGAACCTCAATCTTGCTATGACGTGGTGTGAAGACATCGTTGTGATCACCAATAAAAATGGAATTGTCCTCAATGTTTTTTAAAGAGAAGACGCAGAGTTTGAAGCTATAGCAACAGATAATTATGGCAATACTTTAGTAGCTGACTACAGACATGATAAAATTGATATATTATCAGAAGATGGCATCTTTCAACAAAACTTATTATGTAATACAGTAGATGGGGTCTATGGTACTCTCCAATTAAATGTCGATGAATTAGGCAATCTACTGTATGTGTTGTCGACTCTGGAAAGACCGAAAATGAACAAATTGTGACATTTTTTTCTTATCAGTAAAAATATATATCAAATTAATTAAAATTCATTGTTGACAAACTTATTTACCAAATTCAAATAATCAAACAAATGCTGTAATAGTTTGTGATAATATATGAATAGGTGAAACTGTTATTTGGTATTCACACCAAGTTTTAATCTGACAAGAATAGTGTAAAGAAAGTGCTTAGGTGCTGATATTTCCTTGCGCATTGAAGTCCTTGAAAATCCATGACATTCATCTGTTTTTGGGGTTGTTTTTTTTTTTTTGGGGGGGGGGGGAGTGTATGATGAAGGTATATGCTGAAAAGGTCTTTAAACTCAACATCTATTTAAAGTTTTATTTTTAATTTAAATCAGTAATAACATTGACTAAGTATCATTTTGTCTATAATAATAAGTTCATCGAACATAAGACCAGTGTAGCTCATACGGTTAAATGTAATACATGCATTTGTATATATTAAATTTTTAAGTACAAGTCTCTGAAACCAATGCAAAATACATGTATATATGATTGCCTAACATGAATAACGGAAGTGGTATTTATTCCACTTGTTAGCCAGTTATTAGCTATAAAACCAGGTTTAATCCACGATGTTCTACACTAGAAAATGTTTGTACCAAGTCAAGAATATGACAGTTGTTATCCATGCATTCGTTTGATGTGTTTGAGCTATTGATTTTGTCCTTTTATTTGGGACTTTCTGTTTTGAATTTTTCCTCGAAGTTCGGTATTTTGTTATATAACTTTTTGTTATACCTACAGTATATTGTGTCTTATAAGAGTTACTTCTCATGGGTATTCGCTTTTAACGGAACTGTGAACAATTTGACTTCAACAAATGATATCACTATTCAAGCAAACAAGGTTAAAAGGGACAAATTAAATTATGATCATCAAGAGTGCACATACTGAAATATCTCGCCTTTTTTACCAACCATTGATATTATATTGATAATCCTGTATATAAAACAAATGGTTTTAATTCAAGTTACTTTTTTATTTTTAATTTGTTAATAAAACTATAGCTTAACATGTTTTATCTAATAATAAAAAAAATCGTTTCTAAGGAAAAAAAATCAATCCTTTAAAATTTATTGTAAAAAGAAACAACATGCATTCCAATGTTTTTATTTTGGCTTACGTCTTTGAGTGTGTAACGTTAGGTGACACCAGTATCGTGCGACGTTTCATAGCTTTACTACAACTATCAAATACGCTCAATATGATCCAATAAAATAAGGTCCAGGTCAGATAAATTAAACTTGAAATATACATCTTACAATCGTTCTTTACACCAAATACTTTTGATATGTAGTTGACTTTTTGCACATTTAAGAAACAAACTTGACCAGGAAAACGTAACATTGATAAACGAACCAAGAAAATGAAGCCAAGGTCAGATGGACCCTGCCAGACACATATACACACCATACAATCATTCCGTACCCCAAATATAGTTGACCTATTGCTTATTTTATAAAAAATACTAGTAAAGACAAAAAAAAGTTAACATAGACATAGAACAAAACACACAAAGTTCTAACTATAACCACTGCACCATGAACATGAGGTCAAGGTCAGATGACAATTGCCAGATGGACATGTACAACTTACAATCCTTCTAAACACCAAATATAGTAGACATATGACATACAGTATAAGAAAAACAGAACAAAACAAGAATGTGTCCAAAGTACACGGATGCCCCACTCGCACTATCATTTTCCATGTTTTATGGACTTTGAAATTGGGTAAATATCTAATTTGGCTTTAAAATTAGAAAGATTATACTATAGGGAACATGTGTACTAAGTTTCAAGTTGATTGGACTTCAATTTCATCAAAAACTACCTTGACCAAAAACTTTAACCTGAAGCGGGACGAACAAACGAACGAACGAACGGATGGACGGACGGACGAACGAACGGAGCCACAGACCAGAAAACATAATGCCCCTCTACTATCGTAGGTGGGGCATAACAAAAAAAACTTAACTATAACCATGAACAATGAAATGAGGTCAAGACCAGATGACACCTGCAAGTTTAAAATGTACATGTACACCTTACAATCCTTCCATACACTAAATATAGTAGAACTATTGCTTTTAGTATCTGAGAGGAGGACTTGATCGCCAAATCTTAACCTTGTTCACTGATCCATGAAATGACGTCAAGGTCAAATGAAAACTGTCTGACGGACATGAGGACCTTGCATCGTACGTACATACCAACTGTAGTTATCCTATTACTAATTATAACAGAAAAAATAACATTACAAACAATCTTAACTATTTTTCAAGCAGTCACTGAACCATGAAAATGAGGGCAAGAACAATAGACATGTGACAGACAGAAACTTCATAACATAAGGCATCTGTATAAAAAGTATGAAGCATCCAGGTCTTCCACCTTTTAAATTATTAAGCTTTTAAGAAGTTTGCTTAAGACGCCGCCGGATTACTGTCCCTATGTCGTGCTCTCTGTGAGAAAAGTCGCCGACTTAACAAAAATACAGCTTAGCTGAAATATCTCAACTTTGTGTTACACAAATTTACTAACATCAATGTTCTTTTATCAAATCCTTGGCTCGTCATACCTGTTAAACTAAATAAGGCGTTTGGAATGACAAAAAGGTGCTAAAGTCAGCAAGCTTCCTCTTATATTTACCTAATGTCATGCATCAGTAGTGTACTTCGTGTTCGTAATTCGACTTGTTTCTCATTTTAAATAATCAATAGGTCAAATATGTTTGGGTTATGGGATGATAGTGAAATTAACATGTCCGCTTTATTTGACATTTATCTGTTTTTCATAGATTATTGAGTTTGAAAGCAGTCAATCCTTAACTCTTGAATTTACTGCCTATTTTTTGATTTTTTTAAAATACTTAGGCTTTTCTACCTCAGGCATAGATTACCTTATCTGTATTTGGCAAACTTTTAGGAATTTTGGTCCTCAATGCTCTTCAACTTCGTACTTTATTTGGCCTTTTTAACTTTTTTGGATTCGAGCGTCGCTGATGAGTCTAATGTAGACAAACGCGCGTCTGGCGTATATACTAAATTTAGTCCTGGTATCTATGATGAGTTTATTTGTATTTGTTCTTATTTGAAATCATAATTTTTCTGAATAGAAAAAGAATGTGTCCAAGTACAGGGATGCCCCACTCACACTTTTATTTTTTATGTTTAGTGGACTGTGCAATTGGAGTCAACACTCTAAATTAGAAAGATCATATCATAGGGAACATGCATATGTGTACTAAGTTTCTAGTTGACTGGACTTCAGCTTCATCAAAACTAATTGACCAAAAACTTTATCCTGAAGTGGACAGACAGACCAATAAACTGACAGAGGACCAAACGTACGCAGACCCGAAAATATAATGCCCATAAATGGGGCATAAAAAATTGTTTTATCTTTTTTTTATTGATTGGTGGTTGATTGGTGTTTAATGCCACTTCAAGCACTATTGTGCTATAGCATGGTGTCACATGCAGGATTCGAACTAACAACACCAGTGTTGACAGGCTAGAAATTAGGTAGTTCAACTACTTAGACCACTCACCCACCTACATATAACAACAGAATCTACTGAATGTTGAATAAACAAAATAACCAAATCAAAAGGTTTAAAAAAAAACCAGAAGACAACATGTTTTTTTTCAAACATACTATTGAGGCCAAGAGTTTGTAAAAGTTGGTTTAAAGGTAAAGATGCCACTACCTTCAACAGATGGAAAAAGGTAAATAGTTGTATCCAGATGTTTAAATCGACACAGAAAAGGAGTTATCTTGTCATTTTGTTGCAAATTGTTGTGCTGAAACACTAATTTGAATACCAGTAAACTTCTGTCGCCTCTAATCTAAGTATGAAGTTTTTTGTTATGAATATTCAACCTCATATTATGTTCCATCGTCATTTTGTTTGACTAACAAGACCAACATTTGAGACATTAATTACTAAAAATGGCCTATGTTGAGTAAACAAATGAAAAATAAAAGTCTGTAAGATAAGTTTATTAAAAACTTCTTTATAAACACACACCTTTCTCTAGCAACAATGATTTATGTACAAATCTATACATATCACAGTTTAATATATATCAATATTTAACTCAAGGTGATTAATAAATAATATGGATTTAATTAATATTGTGCAGAATTATGCATCAAATACTGTATATTCAGAAATTATTGCGTGTCTATTTATTATTGCGATTTTGTCATTTCAGACTAAAATGCGATTTTTATTTTTGAGATATTCAGAAAATCCTGGTTTGATACAAAGAAAAAAAATTCAAAATGCAAGTTTTAATTATTGCGATGATTACCTTGTCACATTTTTCGCAATAATAAAAACATCGCAATAATTTCTAAATTTAGTAGTAAACATCTACCTTCACATGCTCATTGATTCTAAAATATCAAATTGAAAACAATGTTATCTTATAAGTTACTTTAAGAAGTTTAAATGCCTCTAAAAAAATGTTAATATCTCTTAAAGTAATGTATATTTTTCTGTTGAAAGAAAAATAATCTTCTTAAAATGCAGATCATGTGTCCAAACTTTGCTACAAAGATCTGACAATTCTATTTTACTTCCTGTTCTTATAACACACTACAAAGATCTGACAACATTCCATTTTAGTCTTCTTATAACTATTTATTAACCAATGCAGTTTCTGCCTCAAAATTTCTGAAAATCCAGAGGACCCTGGAACGTTTTGTTTAACAGATCTATCTAAGCAAAGTGTGAACACAGATCTGTGTTAATTGAAGAAAATGAACTGTGACAATGTAATGCAGAAATATAATCTTCTGGCCAATAAACAAATGAATCACTGCACAAGATGTGTTATGTCTAGATTTTTGTATTTTCCTATTTTTAATATTCCTGTCAGTTTTCAGTCAAATCTGATGTCTGTATGTTTTAACTATTCAAAGGTACACTCTATCACAGCTATATGTTCTAACATATATTTAACAACATTCTGTCCTATATCTTTAGACTCATGAGATTCCAAATGGCACTCTATAAAATGGTTATACTTAACTAATACTATAAAGTTATAAGGATTAAACACTTTAAATATGTTACATTGCACAAAGTTTTAAGGAAACATTGAACTCTGTTTAAACATAACGCCATGACATTTATGTCTTTCTGTATATGTTACATTCCCCCTCAAAATCTGTTGTTTTTAAAATGTATCATAAACAAACATTTTAGGTTTTTTTTTAAAATTCATTGTATCCAAAATTTTGAAAAAGAAGTGAGTATGTATGTTAAAAAATTCTGGCTTTTTCAGAATCATTACATTAAAAAGTTATTATTGCATTAATTCTCAATTATAGTTAACTTTGTAGGGCCTGAAAAGGGTCAATTCTCTACGATGTTATGACAAGGAGCAAACTGCAAATAAAATAGAATTAAAGACGTTGTCACTTCACTTCTCACACCAAAATGGAAATCTTGCATATCAAAATGATAAATATTTAAATTGTATGGCTATCTTTGGTCAATATTATGAGTAGCTCCAGCACAGTTCAGGGGGGGGGGGGGTACTACACATATAGCACTATGTGTCCATGGTCAAGAATAAACATTATTCAAAGTAACCTTTTAGGTTAATCTACTTGGTAGAAAATAAATAATTTATTAGGTGACTAGATTGTAATGAAAATAACGTTGTTGTTCTTTTTTCACAATGATATTTTTTTCTCATGCTGTATATCCTTAACAATTGTATGACTGCTTTCAAACTGCCATAATCATAAATTAAAATTGTGTAATAAATAACATAGCAATAAATTCAATGAAAACTGTGAATCTAGCATAGCACACACTAATTCATAGTGACAAAATAAAATGGTCTTCACATATCCATAAATGAATGATGGAGGCATCAGGCTTAGCACACATCAATTCTAACTTTTTAAATTATTTCATTTAAAAAACAAAACAGAACAAACAAACAAACAAACATGATTTCTCTATTAAAATGATTCATTTTGAAAAATTATCTAAGGTAAACAGCTGCATACTAGTCTCAATTAAATTACAAACATAAATTTAATACATAAGCACAAAGAAAAATAGGATAAACCAGTAAGATTTGAAAAAAAAAATATTACTATAGTACTTATTTGAAAACCATAAAAACTCTTGTATGTCATTTTAAATAATAGAATTTGATTCAATGAAATGATTATAAAAAGGTGCTTGGCTTTTGCGCCAATTGGCCTTTCATTTGCGCCAAAAACCATATTTCATTTGTGCCAAAATTAAAACCTTTCCTTCGCCAATAGTTCAGGTAAATACAGGTACATAGTATAAAAAAAACTGAGACAGTTCTAAGCATTATACACTATAAAAGTAAAGCTATAATTCTGTCCATATCAGTTGTTATTCTAACTTTGCAAGTTTTAGGGTACATCTAAACGATTTTTAATATGATGCATATGATAAGCTATATATACTGTATGTGTGATCATAAAAAAATACAGACTTATTTCCTCTGTTTGTCTCTGAATTGACAATGTAACTCTATACACCTCAAACATGTGAACACTTTATAATTCTAAACCTCAGTTTTGTATTAAAAATAAGTATGAACAATTATCCAGGAGAAATACTGTAGAACCAAAACAAATCTTATTCTTGATACAGCAATGAATATTTAACTTTTCCGTAATTTGTTACCTGTATCACCTATGAAATGGCGCAAATGAAGTTTTTATATTTTGGCGCAAATGAAATATAATCTTGTGGCGCAAATGAAAGATTGGATTTTTTAAAAATTTGCGCAAATGTAATGTGCCCTTATAAACAGAACTTATTTAAATCATATTTATTAAAAGAGAGATATTTGTCCATAGGACAGTATGCCCTGCTTGCAATATCACATTTCCAATTTAACCATGATATCTTAATCAGGCTTAAAAGGTCAAAAGTTAATATTATAATGAACATGTGTAAAAACTAATTTGATAACTTTATTGTAGATTACCCAACACAAATTTTAACCTGAGAATGTACCTATTTTCATTTCAACATTCCCATGTTAAACTGGAACACAACAATTGAACTGAAGGACAGAAAAAAAATCAGAAAACATTATGCCCCCTTTTCTAGTGTGGATGAGGATTACAAAACAATATACATAAATCTTATAACAAAAAACATTGGCAATGTCATTAAATGAAGATTTGTTTTTAAATAACTAAAGCAAAAACACATTTGATTATATAGAAATTATTCCAATTCATTTTTGTATTGTTGTAGTTTTTTTCAAAGATAAATACCATTAAAAAATAGAAAATAAAAACATGTAAATTTTCTAAATATTAGTATAATAACTCATAATAAAATTAACATTAGCATTGCTGAGCTATATCTTTTTCTAAAAAAAAAATTGTGTCACAGAGTAATGGTTAAAGAATATATACCATACTCTTCATAAATACTAATATTACATTCCAACTATCAATCTGTTCTTCATGTAGAGAGATAATTTGAAAAGTGTTAGTTTTCTTCTCATAATATGCTGACAAATGCTTTCAGAAATAATACAATACTTTAACCTTTTGTAAGATAAAGTAACAAATAAGACTTAAATGCAACTAAAAAAACATTGAAACAACCATGATTGTAAAATCTATGAAACATAAGATATCTGTAACTTAAAGTTTTGCTTATTAAAGGAAAATCATATAAAATATGGTAAGAACACCACTTATTCTTGTTGAATTCTTCAATTTCCAGCCATCATAGCACTTTTGTCTTCACTTAGAATAAAGTGACAGTCATTTCATGCCAAACCACTACCGTAGCTTAAAGTTTACTGAAAAAAGATAACACATCTTTAATTGCATATGCTCTTATACTTGTTTCCAGAACTTAGGAAGTACCAAAACAGGTACTTCAGATCTGAGAAACAGGCAAAATGTACCCTCCTTTTCAAATTACATATGGCCAATAAAAATTTATATTGGAGGAAAACCACTCAATTATGACATTTCTTCTTACATCTTATATATGAATTGTAATGTAAATCAATGCCCCATTTCACCAAAGCTTATGACTCTTTATAAAACATGAAAAATAGATAGAAATGCTTTTAATTGAGACTGCAGTTTTATTATATAACATTTATAACAAGACTAGAAGAATATATCTCTTATACATTTTGATTTTGAAAAAGGTTATATAGGCATGATTTCAAAGATCGCTACAAAAAAATCAGATTTGAAGTATATAATTTTCCTTTTTTTCATTGGCAGCACTTTTTCTCAGGCTAAAAGTGTTTTATAATCTTAATGTAACTTTATATTATACAACTCGTCTTTAATTATGGACGTTCGCAAAAACATTAAAATTTGTCTCAAAAGTCTGACATTCTTGTCACTTTTAAGATATCCTTTTATAAATATATGCAATATTAGATTGAGGGTTTTGGCAGGAGTTTCTAAATAGAGTAATTAAATGTTGTTTTTTTTTTTTATAAAATAATGAAAGTTCCATACTGTTTATATTTATATGTACTTATTCTTCATTTCAGCATTTTTGTCATTTTTTTCTACAGGATTTATCTATAAATTAAATTAGTCAATAATTTTATTCATTCACTTTTTTGTTTCATGAAGTTTCAAAAATATTTTGAATTGTAAATCATCTTCAAATGGGTAATCTCACTAGCATGGAGTAGAAAAAGTTCTTTATTCTTCAAAATGTATCATGTAAGACAGTTAATTATAAATTCAACAAGTGTATACACTTCAAAACCTGTTCTTGATTCTAGAAATTTTATAATTAAATGAGCAAGAAGCTCTTTGTATACTATTAACTTTACTGTAGATTCATTATTATTCCTTGGATAACATTTTTGGGGGATTTCATGTGAACCAGCTTTCTAAAAGTTTAAGGAATTACAAATTTTCTATAAGGTTGTATGCATACATTGGCAAAACAACAAAATAAAATGTCCACGAAAATGTTTTTTTTTCTCTTCAAATCCATGATAAGTACCCACATAAATAAATGGATCCACAGTATTTAAATCATTCATTCAACTGTTGCAATGTACACAAGCTTGCAATAAGAAATATGAAATGATGATCTTTTCAAAACACCCAAACATACTACAAAGCAAAATAGATCCCCCATTTTCACCAAAAAATAAAATGCCCTTAAAATCAAGCTTCAGAGTCGTCTACTCCTTCCTCTTCTTGTGTTACAACTAAATCCTGGACTTTTTGAGTCATCTGGGTGTCTACGTAATTTGTATCCTCTAACATTTCGTCATCATCCTCCGTTGCAGTAAGCACCAAATATTTGCCGTCAGGTGAAAGAGGCAGTTTGTTAAGTTCTTCATCTGAATCAGCATCCTCAAGATTTTGAATATTTTGCAATAAAATGTTCTTTTCCTTGGCTTTAACCTTCTGGATTTTTTCCACTGCTTTTTTCTCCTGCAAGAAAACGGAAATTGGATAGCCATTAAACATGAATGAAAACTTTTTTCTATTTGAATTATATGATAATTTATTCATAAACAAATGTAGTGTTAACTAAAACTATGATCATATACCTTAACAACAACAACCTTTCTTACCTACTGAATCTTTCAGTCTAAGTTTCATTTGAACTTAAAACTTTTGATAAAAATATCTAAAGAAAGTGCATAGTGTCTCATGTAGTCTGTAATTTTGGAGAAAATACCACTTTTCATGTGTTTTTTTCACAAATCTCATTATCAAAATAAATTCATTCGATAGTACACACAATTCCATCCAAAATTAGGAAATTCAACTTACTTTCAGAAAGAATTCAAAAATTTAATGGAACTTTCATATTTATTTACAAGACAATTTCAAGGAAACACACAGAACATGATGTTAATGCAAATAGCCAGTGTACATAAAACTGAAAAAGGCAATGCATGTTCCAATTATTCTACTTTTTCATGTCCAGCTAATTTTAAAAATTCAGTTAAAGCAGATTTATGAAAGGGTAGTTTGTTATTTACACATGGATTTGTCAAAGTACAACATAAAAATACAATTCCATATACATTTGTACTGATAAAACAACTATCAATATAATATTCTACAATATATTTATAAATTAAGCTAGCAGGTATTAAACATTTTTTCCCAGTATTTACATTTTTTTTTCATGACTAAGCATTTTAAACATTTAATGGAGCTTAAACTCAGCATTGGACTAAATCAAAAATAATCTTCTCTATCAAATTAAACATCAAGAAAAGCATTTGGTCCAGTCTATAATTTTTCATTCTTAACTTGCATATTGAAACATGCAAATAAATAAAAATATACAAAAAATCTGGCAACTGACCCATGACCCTAAACATTCAACATGCATAACATGCAACACTGAACAGTATGTTGATTTTTTTTTATATATTTGACGCACTTTCAAATTTTAGTTTCTAACTGATATATAATTGTCCTAAAATTATTATTCACTATCATTTTCTTTTGGAAAAAAATTGTGATGACTGTTTTATTCCACCTCCCCCTTTTATTCATTCAACTACAACATTATAGATCCTGATTAGATGTATGAATATAATATAAAGATAAAGCAAAAGAAGATATATTATTTTACTCACACCTGCTAAAGAAGGGTCGTTAGAAGGCTGTAAAATATTCGAGCAGTATCATACAATATATGCCACAGAAAAAGGACTTTGAAAAAAGAAAATTACATGTGACAACTTGAAAAAAGCAAAGCTTGCTTATTAGTCAACGATGATCTACAATACTTGTAATCTCATTAGGACATACACATTTTTTTACGGCAATATTTTAATTTAGGTTATCAACAAAATAACTTAAATTTCATAGTCGCACAATATCATAGTCAGAGCTTTTTTAATTTTATATTTGCATGTAAGTGAATATCATCAAAAAACTGGTTTCCAACAAGCGTGCACATGCTGAAATGTCACACTTGTTTTACTTATTATGAAATCTATGTGGAAAGTCAGTAATATGAATGTTTTACTACGAGTATCACATAAAGTTACATTATCAATGTTCAATGAAAAAAGTCGCAGTCAGATGAACCATGCCAAACGTCAAAACATTGACCAAAAAACCATGAAACTTAGGTCAAGGTCAGATGAAACCTGGCAGACAGATATGTTCAATCATAACATACAAGAAATATAGTGACCATTTTACTTATAGTATCTGAGAAATAGACCAAACCACAAAAAAAGAAAACATTGTCCAATGAACAATGAAATTGAGGTTAAGGTCAGATGAAACCTGTCAGTCCAACATGTACACATTACAATTATTCCATACACCAAAATGCTTATAGTATCTGAGATATGGACTTGACCTTTTAAATTTAACCATGATCACTGATCAATGAAATGAGGTCTGAAGCATCTAGGTCTTCTACCTTCTGAAATATAAAGCTTAAGGTGGTACCTAACACTACAGGGAGATAACTCTGTAAAATCAGCTAAACGTTTTAATTACGTTGTGTTGTTAAGGGAATATTAAGCTTCTCAATGATCAAAATCAGTGTTTGTCAAACTGCTATATAACCAGTGTATTTTTTCTGATAAAACGGTTGGTTCAATTTTTTTGAAATTTTGATATTTTTGTAAAAGGGTCAAAGTAAATACTTTGTCAAAATTTTAAGAAAATAAAACGAGCCAAATTAATATTAGTTAAAGTGTTGGGTACCACCTTAATATAAAGACTTAGCTGGCAGATTGAAATCCTATGTGTCACATACTTTTGTCTGTGTAACACTAAACAAAACTTAGGGATTCTCAAACCAAAATTCTGAAAACTTGATACGAACCGAGATTCCAAAATATATTTTTACACATACAGGCAATAAATTTCTCATTAAAAGTTATGTGTTGTGTATTAGTTAAATGATACATAGGTTAGATATCTATGTGCCTTAATAGTAGTTATAATACTGACCCTCTCCTTTATATTTTACATACCATATATTATGTTTGATTTGAATCAGTCTACAAATGCATTTAAAATGTGAATGTGTGATAAATGTTTCCATGCATGGTTGATTCTCTGATCTGTCAAACTGCAGCATTATACAGAACTAATTTATATGCATAAGAGAGGAAATTTCTTTCAGAATTTTGAATACTTTTATTTTTAGTCAGCTATTATAAGCCATCTCAATTTTCTTATCTAAGACTTAAAAAAAAAATTATTTGGTCCATTTATTCTTATATGATGAATAACATTTTTTTTGAAATGATTGCATTGAGCATCTTTGTAAAAGTCACAACTCTATTTTGAATAAGTTCATTCCTTGTAACTTATTTTTTTATGAATAGATTATTTGGGGGAAAACTTGGAGGATAAATGTTAATCTTCAACTAATACACTTAAATATCAAATATTAGTATTCAAGATTTGCAAATAAAAAAAACGGTAGCTCTTTTCACTAAAAACTCTTAAAAAAAATAGATCCTATACCATAATATGAATATTATATTTCATCCATACATCCTTTCTTCAATAAAAACATTCACATGCTTTGAATAATAAATTTTCGATAGAAAATGATGTTATGCTCTTGTCTAAATGTAATCAAATTGGCTGCAAAGAAGAACAATTCTTAATATTGTAGAATATTTTCAAATAAAATAAGTTTTCACTACAAAGTTTTAGTGAAATGGTATCTACTTATGCCTTTATTACTGAAATCCCTCTTAAACAACACTATGTTAAATTAAAAAGCCAAAAGAAAACCCATGCCACTGTAACAGTTCTTTCTCAATAAACTGTGTACTTACCATTAAAGCTTGAAAGGCAAGTTTGGTTGCTGTTTGTATGGCACTGCATATCTAGCAAAATAATAATAAAAACATCTTCAAGATCTATCTTGAGTTGAATTAAAATATATATACTTGGCTAATTGTGGAATTAGCATTAAATCAACTCAAAAATAATTATGAAAGACTCAATATTGTCTCTTAAAAACACAAATATTTTGACAGAGCTGACATACTGATAAATGTTTAACAAGATTTATAATACTTCAGAACTATCTTAAAACATTAGAAATGCTACAACACCATTTTTTCTCACCTCTTCTGCTGATACATTACATTCAAACACATGACAAGCAAAGGATGGATTAGGTAAACCTGTCTGTCTGTTTCTGGTAATAAAACCAAACAACCTAAAATAGCAAAAAATCTTTATAGTAAAAGAAAATCATTTTTTTCTTAATCTATAACTTTAAGTCTATAAAGTAAAAGCAAATCATTGTTTTTTAACTTTTAACTGTTAAATCATCATGGCTTTTATCAAATTATTGTTCCAACTTCAAATTGTTT
Organism: Mytilus galloprovincialis; assembly: GCF_965363235.1. NCBI lineage: Eukaryota > Metazoa > Mollusca > Bivalvia > Mytilida > Mytilidae > Mytilus > Mytilus galloprovincialis. The sequence goes on from NC_134838.1 coordinate 42,000,522, forward strand.
TTAAATGCAACTGCTCTGCAATGATTTCAGCAGATGGTCAATGTAAACAATTCTTGTAGCATACATACCTTTTGTTTTCATTATGAGCTGCCCAAAATGATATGTCTGCTAATGCAAATACTGTGCGTACAATGTTTGTAGATGGATCTATCAATCTGTAATGTACAAAGATGTGACATGTTATAACAATAGAACTTTCTAAAACTCTCTGTTAATTAATCTATATAAGGACTTGCTAACAGAACATCTTGTCTAAAATATGTTTCAAAGTGATCAAAGCTGTGAAAATATGTAAATATGTAACCTCATCACCAACTATAAAGATATAAAGGGACATAACTGAAGAACAGTGAAAGTGATGTTACCCAAATCTGTAAGTGATCTGAGTTTTGCGGTAATAAGAATGGTATTTAAGTTTCATAACATTGGATTGACTCATTGAGGCAAACTAAAGTTAGAGAACAGATACTTTGGGATGTATGGACAGACAAGGGTTAAACTCAATGCCCCTTCCAGCTGAGGGGGTATAAAAAGGAAACTAAAATTATAACAGTAAGTTACTTTGGTTACATGTCACATAAGCAGTCGCACACACATTCATTATAAAGTCTATACAGGAAAACACTATTTTTTAAGTTTTTACTGGCTTCTAGCGTTGTTTGATTACTTAGTTCAAACAAAATTAATCACGGGCAACAGATTAGCACTTTAATTTTATTTTAATTTAATTGTTCATATTTGCATATTAATTCAGTGGCAAAAAAATATGGAAATATTGCTATCAAATTTGAAAAAATTTCCAATCAGACTCATCATTTAAGGAATAGTGCATGATCAGGCAAATTTTTCAACTCAAATTGATGAGAGACTATTAGTGACTGGAAAATACACTTGATTTGTAAGAAGACTTTTTTTTTAAATTTCAAATCCATTTTAATATTTTGAAAAACTGTCATTTATATTTCCTGTATTTATTTCACCTCATATTATCTGACACTGGTAACTACTAATAGAGACTCTATACATATTGTGTACAATTGATTCATTATCATTCATGGGTAACCATTTTTTGGTGGATTTGTTTAGTATAGGTAAAGCACTATTTCAAATGTTCAATGAAGCATAAATTTTCTTCAAGCCTATAGGGAGACTTTGAGGTAAAATCACAAAATCAGATGTTCACAAACAAGAATTATGTTGTACCCATGAAAATAACTGAATCTTTAGTATTTTATATTACTTCATATTATCACTGGATACTACTAGTCTAGACTCTGTCATTCTAAACACATTGTGTATTGCCCTGGCTGCCATAATCTGTCTCATTGTTTCTAAAACTAAAGGTTCGCCTGAAAGTAAAGACAGATACATTGTAAGCTTTTTATGAAAAAACAAGAATGTGTCCCTAGTACATGGATGCCCCATCTGCACTATCAATTTCTATGTTCAGTGGACTGTGAAAATGGCGTGAAATCTCTAGTTAGGCATTAAAATAAGAAAGCTCATATCATAGGGAACATGTGTACTAAGTTTCAATTTGATTGGACTTGAACTTCACCAAAAACTACCTTGACCAAAAAGTTTAACCTGAAGCTGGACAGACAGAAGATAGAAAGAATGGATGAACGAATGGACGGACGAATGGAGGAACAGACTAGAAAACATAATGCCAATAAATGGGGCATAAAAACCACTGAATTATTTTTTAATCAAATGAATTCGGAGCAGCTTACATGTAGACCTTAAGCTAAATCTATTAACGTCCCTGATGCATGAAATGTAGGTCATTGTTACCTTAATTTTTAGAAGAACCTTTTTTCTAAACGTCTAGTACATACAGTTCCTTAGACATAAACAATATTCATTGAAAAGTAAAAATAAGTTACTAATTCCTGCATATTTGATCCTTATATAATGTTATGAATAACTGAGGAGAAACTGATTACAACTGATGTTTTACTTGTATATAGAAGTGCAGATGACAAAGTCAGAAGAGAAATGGTAGCAACTAAAGTGATTTCAAAATGAAATTTAGCGAGGTATTTAGCTGGGCCTGTTTAGTTCTATTTCATAGGACCAGAAATTGATTTTTTTTTCATTAAAATCATATCAAACAGAAACTGACCTTCTTCTTGTGAAAGGTGATTTCTTATAACAACTCCTAATCATTTCAGGTCACTTTGTAGCTAAACTCAGATATAAATACAATTCACTGAAGATTTTATTATAGGACAGGGTTACCTACTTTTTGCAATAAGTATCTAATTGCCAAATAAGCTGGAGGTTTGGCTAACATAAAAAACCAGGTTCAAAACACCATTTTTTCTTAGAATTCCTGTAACAAGTCTGGCATATGGCAGTTGTTATCAAATAATTTGTTTCTTTGTATTTTGACTTTTTTTAACAACTATTTCCCTTGGTTTTAGTTTGAAACCCAGATTCGTTTTCGCATATAATGATTTATGGCTATTTAATAGCTGTATACTACTGTTGCCTATATTTACCTCTGTCTGCTTTTACTTCCATTGAACCTAAAAATCTGACAACAAAACTTTCTACATAATGGGCATCTGCTATTGCGGAGTCTAAATTATCTAAAACTTCTCCAGTGGACTGGTCAAATGGATTTATTCTCCTAAAAGAAAAGGAGAAAATACAATTAACAAAGTTGTGAAGGTATATGTACACAACTTATAGATTATCATTGATCATCTCAACAAGATTGATTTTCTCGCTTGAGACAGTACAGTGAATGTGAGAAAAACAATCAAGTTGAGATGACCAATGATAATCTGTTTATAGCTATTTTACCTATGACGACGTTGTTGATTTCCTGTTAATTTCATTAACAACAGCACATGCTCCCTTAGTTTCTAACAATAATTTTTCATATCACTGGACTGCGCTTCGAAAGAAAATTATCAGTCAGTAAGATCAAAGGAAAATTTCGTAAAATAGCAATTAACAAATTATCCTTCTCACAAATATACATTTTGAAAATTTCAATGTACCTATACTTCAATGATATAAAAGACACAGTAAACATTGTTCACAATGTTCTACAATTAGAAAAGTTCATGCAAAAAAACATGACATGCTAAAATCCAAAACTCAAGATAAGAACAACAGTTTTACATTATTACTTCTACCAATAAGTTATCTGTATTAATAAAGAATATTCATAACAAAAATCTGCATGCCTGTTAGCTTTCATGAAAAAATAAACAATGCTTTGGTCACAATATTGTCAATGCTTCAATTGCCATGAAAAGTGATTGACCTGTTTACAAATGTTTTAAACATTCCTATGATAGTTTCAATTTTGGAACCTCATCAATCTATTTTTAATCAAAAGACAAAAAGAAAAGTTACCATAAGTAATTTCAGATAGCATTTTTTTTATAATTTGATCATGTAACCATTATAATTAGCATTAATCAAAGAGATAACAACTGCATTCACTAAAGGCAATAACGACTTCTCTCAATCCTAGGTTCTCAAATCAAAACTAAATTTAGAAATTATTGCATGCATTAATATTGTGATTTTTTTATTTAAGACTAGATTGTGTTTTTAATTTTTGCGATATTGAGAAACTAGAGGCTCTAAAGAGCATGTGTCGCTCACCTTTGTCTATGTGAATATTAAACAATGAACACAGATGGATTCATGACAAAATTGTGTTTTGGTGATGGTGATGTGTTTGTAGATCTTACTTTACTAAACATTCTTACTGCTTACAATTATCTCTATCTATAACAGTACTTTCTGTGGAAAATGTTATTGAAAATCTTCAAATTTTAAGAAAATTGTTAATCAAAGAGCTGAAAGCTCTGAAGAAAAATGACGCCACTGTCTCTAATATTGGGATAGTTTTTATGCAAGTCTTGATTTTCACATACCGTAATTAGTTTAACAATGCAACATGTATCGTAAGCATATAATTGATATTCGTATATGTGTGTGTGTGTGAAGTGAAGGTGACAACTGGCTGGTTTTTTAAGACAAATGAATAGGTCAAGACTAGCTGAATTGTACAAATAAATACCGTAGAAAGGCTTGTATATTTCTCACTGGTACATAGTCTGAATCTGAGTCCGTTCGCTTCCATTCACGTTTGCGCCCACTCATTTTCACCCCTTTCACTTTCACACCCTACATGTTCGCACCCAATCTTAATTGGTTTTGTGTTTAATAACTATGTAAGCAAGTGTTTTCTTATAAGTATAATTGTTGTCATTGTCTCAAAATAAAGTGAGACAGCAATTTTTTTTTTGTGTTGAATAAATCTTAATTATGTTTTGGATAAGGTATTGCTAAAAATAATAATAATCCTTTCTAAATAAAGTGGTATTTTGTCAACGTTTTATTTTGTGTTGAATAACTCTTAATCATGTTTTGGTTAGTGTATTGCTATAACTTGTTTCATTGACTTGTTTCAAAATGAAGTGATATTCTGACTATGTTTGTTTCTGCGTGTTGAATAAATTTTATCATGTTTTGGTTATATTAGTGGATTGCTATATTTTGGTTTCTATGTTTTATTGTTTCGTTGTTTCAGATCAATGGGACCAAGCTGTTAAAAACAATTATCTTTTGTGTTTTTTCCTTTAAAATCTTCAATGTTTTACTCATACCAAGCTATAAATACATTCAGTATTTACACCAAAGCAATTTAAAACAACAACCATAATTTTCCAATTATTCAACTTGAATTTGAATTAAAATTGGGCGTGAATGAGTAGAGTGTGAATGTGCGAACGTGTAGGGTGCGAAAATGTATTGGGCACAAACAGACCTGATGCCACACAGTCGGAACCCCCTTCTCCCACAAAATATTAAGTAAATAATCTTTTTGTTACTGCTATCAAAGGTCTAATGAAACTCAGATAGTTTCAAACATTTGTCAAAGAATTCTAGTCAAACTGGCACCTAGTTAAATTGGCACCTGAACGTCGTAGGAAGGCGTCCCAGAAAAATAATAAAATAGCCTTGCCAGACGTCATAATTATTTGGACTAATACATGAGATATTGTGTATTTTTCTGCATTATTTTAACCAGTTGAGCATTTTACAGGATTGTTGGTTTAATGCTGTTTAAACTTTACTGAAAAACAAACACCTTAAATTTGCTCATTATTTGGCATGAAAGTTTGATTTATTGAAAGGGACTCATAGTTTTCCATTTTATTTTAATAATTGACTTGTTTTTACAATTACACAAATTGTCTAATTGTTAAAACAACAGCTTTGGTAAGGGCTTCGTTGTTTACCTTTATACACTACATATTCACTTTCGTTTCGTGGTTTACCAAAATACACAACAACATATTCACTATGTACTTGGTAACAGTAATTAATTAATTGAATAGAAAATATTATATCAAATATTATTTGATGCCGAATTGACGTCGAATAGGTGCCGATTTGACTAGATGCCAATTTAACCAGGTGCCGACTTGACTTGTACGTTTCAATTCCTCTGCGATCGTTTGCGGTATTTTCTTGAGAAAACCTATTTTCCATCATCAAAGAGAAGAAGAAACTGCTTTAAAATGATTCTGGAACGCTTCATGATTGTTAAAATAAGTTTAATTCACTCAAAAACAATTTTAAAACTTGCGATTAAACAGGAAGTTTCCAAAGCACGTGTAAAAGAAGAAATTAACCGGTGAGAGTGGAAATCCGTATATGACAGATATCCCTATAGTACGACTTTGAAAGTAAAACAGTTCAATCCTTTTGTAAAACAATCTTTAATATACCTATCACATTAATGTTTGAATGGTCTTAAGCTTATTCAAACCATATAAGTCGGTATGAAACACCAAAACGGAATGAACAATAACCGATTACGTTTTGTAGTTTACAAATTCTAAAACTGGTTCCCGTCAAACTACAACACTTTGTTCGAGTGTAGTGGAATACAAGCAAAAACCAGTGTAAACTGGGTCCTGGCTGGTTTAATACTACACAATGATGCATATTGATAACACAAGCAGATTCCAGTTTGTTTGGAAAATAGGAAATACGAAACCAAGCGCGGTAGGCAGAGCAATGTAATGAAGTTCAGGTCGGCAGTTATGGAACAATGACTGCGTCATTTTCCAAAAATTGACTATGAAGGGCAATAACTCCTTAGGGGGTCAATTGACTATTTTGGTCATACTGACTTATTCTTAGTTCTTACTTTGCTGTACATTATTGCTGTTTACAGTTTATCTCTATCTATAATAATATTCAAGATAATAACACAAAAACAGCAAAATTTCCTCAAAATTACCAATTCAGGGGCAGCAACCTAACAACCGATTATCCGATTCATCTGAAAATTCCAGGGCAGATAGATCTTGACCTGATGAACAATTTTACCCCCATGTCAGATTTGCTCTAAATGCTTTGGTTTTTGAGTTATAAGCCAAAAACTGCATTTTACCCCTATGTTCTATTTTTAGCCATGGCGGCCATCTTGGTTGGTTGGGCGGGGCATCAGACACATTTTTTAACTAGATACCCCAATGATGATTATGGCCAAGTTTGGTTAAATTTGGCCCAGTAGTTTTAGAGGAGAAGATTTTTCTAAAAGATTACTAAGATTTACGAAAAATGGTTAAAAATTGACTATAAAGGGCAATAACTCTTAAAGTGGTCAACTGACCATTTTGGTCATGATGACTTATTTGTAGATCTTACTTTGCTGAACATTATTGCTGTTTACAGTTTATCTCTATCTATAATAATATTCAAGATAATAACCAAAAACAGCAAAATTTCCTTAAAATTACCATTTCAGGGGCAGCAACCCAACAACGAAATGTTCGATTCATTTGAAAATTTCAGGGCAGATAGATCTTGACCTGATGAACAATATTACCTCCATGTCAGATTTGCTCTAAATGCTTTAGTTTTTGAGTTATAAGCCAAAAACTGCATTTTACCCCTATGTTCTATTTTTAGCCATGGCGGCCATCTTGGTTGGTTGGCCGGGTCACTGGACACATTTTTTAAACTAGATACCTCAATGATGATTGTGGCCAAGTTTGGCCCAGTAGTTTCAGAGGAGAAGATTTTTGTAAAAGTTAACGCAGGACGACGGACGCCGGACACCAAGTGATGAGAAAAGCTCACTTGGCCTTTCGGCCAGGTGAGCTAAAAAATCATATTTAATTCATTTAAAAAAATTAAAATGTGAGTTTAAATTATTGCGATTACAACCCTGTAGCATTTGTTATAATAATAAAAACATCACAATAATGTCCGATTTTACAGATCCTTTTTATTCGAAAATCTTTGATCGGGCCTCATACCATTTCATTTCTTAATAATATTTGACATTTTTATGTGATACTTGTTTATGGAATCTGTATAAATTATCTTGGATTCATTATTATTTGACAAGTTTAAAATTTTGATGGATCATGAACTTTTGTGGTCAACCAAGTAACAATTTTCTATAGGCTTATCTGCAAAATATATAAAAATCATGAGAAAAAAATCCCAGGAAAATATACTTTTCCTTAATCCACAATATTGGCACCTATAAATACAAAATGAATTCCCTATATACAATAGGGAAATTTATTTGTCAGTAAATCAATCAGAAAATACCTTCTATATTTTTTAAACACTTCTACCTGAAGTAAATTACAAATATAAGATGTAAATCAGTATTACAGACTAACTTTGGTGGACCTTGAAGATTAGGAGTAACGTCTGTTATATCATCATTAAGAGGTTGGAGATCAAACTGTATAGGTACGTCAGACAACAACATATCGTTTGTTGCAGGTGCTGGTTTAGGAGCATGCGGTGATCCTAAACTTGCCGAACTGTTAATAAAAAAATACATAGAAAAGTATACATCACAACAATCAAAACACTCAAACTTAAGATATAATGCACTCAGAAGCTATACAAAACAATCACAAAATCTCTGAATATATTTACATGCGTGTGCCCAAAATAAACAATATTGTTTCCAAAAAACTCGAAAAAGGGAGATCTCCCTTGAAGGTGAAATTTACTGGTGATTTATTATTAGTTGTATATAACCATTACAATATATGTTTTATTTATTGCAGTTAATCTTTAACCATAAAATTAATAAGATATATCTTTTTACAAGCAACTTTCACAAATATATCTAAAACAAACATGTATGGTATATTGGGCAATATTTATTGTTTTAAAAAACAAAGAATTCTTGTACAACAACTTCTACCAAACAAACTAAAGACTTACAAAAGGCCCCCAAAAAAGTAGAAATCATTATTATTTGTCATGAAAATAGAGAATTTGACAATAAAGAGTTAAGATTACAAAATTTTCAGAATACAAACTCTGGAGGCTCCCATTAAAATCTGAAGAGTTGACGACTATAAAATAAAATAAAAACACATCTTTCAGGGTTTTTTTCTTTTTTCCCTTCATTTGAACATTCAAAATATGATATTTTCTACTAACAGCTGATTATACAGAAGCACTGTACCTGTTTACATTGGCCATGTCAGGACTACTGCCGCCAGACTCTTTGGTACTGCTAGTAGTGCTCGGTGTTCTTTCCTGTAAAAATTATTGTTAAATCAAAAACATTTCTAGAAGTGTTTCAATTCCTCTGCATCTGATAAAAATTCAAAACAGGAAGTCCCTAATCAAATGGCAAAGTCAAAAGCTCAAACACATCAAAGGAATGGACAACAACTGTCATATTCTTGACTTGGTACAGGCATTTTCTTATGTAGAAAATGGTGGATTAAACCTGGTTTTATAGCTAGCTAAACCTCTTACTTATATGACAGTCGTATAAAATTCTGTATAAAAGTGACCTTGTACATTGGTATGATATATATTTTATTTGACTGCCTGGTGGTGATGGCAATATACTCATGGCAAAGATCTACACTCAGTTTGACAGTTTGGTGTCAGTGGCAAATATTCCAAAGTTGAAAATACTACTTTGGTGGCAGCAGCAGTAAACCAAATTTAAAAGAAATTCACTCAGTTTGACCACTCAAGTGACAGTGCAAACTTGTCCAAAATGAAATGACTCCACTTAGTTTGACTGCTATGGTGAAGATGACAGACAACACTAGGAAATAATTATTGGTGATCACTGCAATGATCAATTTATCATTCATTATTACAATGTACTAAGTTACAAGTAACATATAAATGCAAATATTACAATGTTTCTTGCTCTATCATTAAAAGAAAAATGCAATGCAGTTCCATTTTTGAAAACAAACTTTTGACAAAAGTTTTCATGGATAAGAAAACAATTTTAAAATAAAATTATTTAAATTGGCAATACAATTTAAGCTGTCACAGTCCTGTAAATCCATGTTTCAATCAAGGTGTGGTTTTTATGAAGATATAAAACCCTGTACTTACTTTGTTGGCTTGTTGCTGCAGTGGTGACTTTGATTTAACATAGCCACTCTCTCTTACTATGTTGTTAATTGTACATATCCACTAAAATTAAAACAATTGTGCTTAGAATACTTTTTTGTAGTCTTACTTGTTATAATTATCATTTTTTTCCATATTCATAACATGTTCAATCTTAATTCTTTTAAAGATTTAAGTCTCCTGTGACTGCTATTGTCAGCGTAAATGTTGACTGTTTTTTTTATAGATTGATACCTCTTAATAATGAAAAAACTTATGTTCAGGATTTGGTAATTGACAAATTCATTCAAATTTTGATTTGATCTTTTAACGAGAAACTGCTTTCAAACGGTGACCACAGATTAAATCCAAAACAAGGAAATTTTACAATAAAAAAATCCTAGTCAGTTATGCATTACTGAATGGGCTGATACTCATTTTCAAAAGGATTCAGCAAGCCTTGCCGTAATACAGCCTTTTTCACTGATGCTGGGTAGAACAAACACCAATCAATCCAATCCATTAGCAGGAAGCTGAGAGTAGTCATTGCTTTATCTTAAATTATCTTACCTCATCTCTTTCCCTTTCATTCTCAGCTTGTAATACAACTGATCTATAAAACAAAATTAACAAATTTTAAACTTACATGCATTGACATGTGGATAATTAAATTCATAAACAACAAATGAAAATAAAACTGATAATGAATACTTTTCTTTTGTTTATCTTGCTTTTTAATTTGTCATAAAAATGATTCCATTTATAGTGTCAATATTCCTTGATAGTCCAGGTATATCATCTGACATGGAAAAACAATTTCTTCTTTCAGATGCAATTTCATTCAACAATGCTTTACTGAATTTTTATCTCATATTTTTAAGTATTTCTACTTGAATTTTTCTCAGGAAAAATATACTGCTTATAATATAGTTGTCTTTAAGATTAAATTGACAACCCTATGCAGAGACAAGCATTTACTTTCTTATTTTGGGTGGTGTAATAAAGTATCAAATTAACAAATCTTTCAACATCGGTTTTGCTCTGTCAATACTTCTGTTAGGCACCGACAATTTTTTAAGTGAAATGGATGGAATTACAAAAAAATGTTTCAGAAGAGGTATATGGGCAAGGCACAAAGAAAGATGAACAAAGTGTAGTGTATATTGCGCTACTACAATGTACAAGTTCCAGCAAAAGTTGACCTCTGCGGTGTATAAAAATCTGTAGTCAAAGGACTCACTTTCTTAATTTTGGTGATGATACATGGAAAACAAATCTTCTATCATCTGTGTCATAAGGTTCAGCCAACACACCTGGTTCATTCAAATCTAATGATAAGCTACCAGCCACCTGTAATGAAAAAAAAAATTATTAATGGAAACATTACCCATCAAGGCTCATCTTTTAGCTTATTGTTTTAGAGTCCACCCAAAAAAGAAAGATTCCCTATAAAAAAAGACAGGAAGATGACAGTAGAAAGAAACAGGCAGACAAACAGTCATCATCAGAGTTTCGAAAATGGCAGCAAAAACAAACTTCACTTATTTCTGGAAAACCTGTCCTTAATATTTTTTAAAAATTATGATACTATTCAAATTTCTTATTTAGAATTCAAAACACATGAGGGTCATTTAGTATTTGCTGTTGAAATCATTCCAGAGTATTTGTGTAAACGTTGTCTTCAAGGATGGAAAAATAGGATTTCTGGGCAGAATTCATAAAATCTGAGAGAGCAAATATGTATTTTACCATTTGCATTAGGAAGTCGACTATAAATATTTTTATTCATTTTGGTGAACATGACAGACCTTATGTTTTTTTAATATAGTTTATTTCAAACCAGAAGCAATACAGCTTATAGGTATATCATATATATATATATAAATGTAAACCACTTTCGATTTGGATACAATTTATCATCTGGTATATTGCATGGACAACTTTTTCTCATTGAAGACTTGATGTTCTTTTATACTCTATTTGTAAAGTTGCTTTTTTATTGATATTTCTCATGTATAGATCATTTTCTTGACCCATGACATTTCTATTTTCAATGTTCAGTCTTTATCAATAAATGTAAAATAACAAATATTTTTTAATAAGTTGAAAATGTAATACAAGAAGTTGGTTTGTTCTTCTTAAACATCAGACAGTTAGGTCTAATATTCATTTTGAAAATCAATAATTATGACTGATTGATTGGTGTTTCAAGTCATATCAAACGAGTGACTGGTGAAAAATAATGTTTATCCAATTCTTGAACCAATGCATGTAAATATCATGAACTTAGTCTTCTGTGCACGATTTTGTCATTTTTTACGCGAACATATCGTATTATCTTCAATTTTTTCCCCTCGTTCTGTTATGATGTGAAAAATATGGTAGCTACTTAATTGTCGTGTTTTGAAGCAGTAGTTTACCGATTGTCACTGTATAGTAAACAATCAACAAAGAAGCATGGATATTGAAGACGTGTATTACATGTACAATCAGATAATAGTTTATTTTTATGACAGATCCATGGGTATTGCGATCACCGAATTTTTACAAGAAGGGTCACACTAAGGTCACTTGCATATGGAAAATATGTTGGAGAATTAAAAAAAAAAGTAAGTTCTTCTAAATGTAGGCAAAGTAAAGAATTTTCTTCTGAAAAAAACGTATATGTACATAAGTTTTATAACGAAAACTATCCACTTAGTTATAAAATACATTTGCATCATTTTTCTTTAATTTGAGGTTTCATATGACTTTAACACAAGTTTCAGCAATACTGCCTATTTCGTGGTGGACAGTTTTTGTTGGTGGAGAAAGCTGGAGTGCTTGTGGAAAATGAATATGACATTCTTTTATTAAACTATGATCTCAGTGTCAATGCAAGTTTTACATTTACCAATATAACATATATATTTAATTCTTTCTACTGGTAGCTTTGTAAAAACAATAAGTGCAAAAAAATAAACTGTAAAGGACAAAAGAATGATAAAGCCAATTTTCAAACTTCAGTTTCAATTCAATAAATAGTGATAAATTATGCTTTTAGATTATATCTTCTTTACTATGTAAATTAACAAAATGGTTGCATTAAAGTGTCAATAAAACTGTTTAATTTAGCATAGGGCAAAATTATTTCTAATTACATATTTTTTCTATATAAAACTCAAATAAATGAATAATTCATATTGTTACTAATGTACCATTTCCATGATTTTAGTAAAAGAAACATTTCAAAAAATCAAACATTTAATTTTTAGTCAATTTCCAGAAGCAGAATCACTACTAAAAAGCTTCCAAATAAACAGATCCCTAAAATCAGAAACAGCCAATAAATTACAACCTTCTAACAAAAAGCTAGTAGACATCCGCATCTTTTTCTTACCAAATCATAATAAAATAACAAATTCTCTAAGCAAATCATACCAATCACATATTGTCAGAAAAAAAAATGGAAGGAAAAAAGCGACAATAAAAAACATTCATAGGGGTAAAAAGAGTGAGTGCACAAGTGTGACAACATTGAAGGGAACAATATAAAACCTTACTTCTTGTAAGACAGCCTTCTTCACCTGTAAAATAAGTGTTAGTAATGGTATCAAAGTTAGTAGAATGATTAACCATGCCTTAAGTTTAACATTGTAGGAATTTTATAAAGACTATATCAATGCGATTCCTTGTCATGCAATATCCCAATCAATTTCATAGGAAACAGGAAATTACAGTTTGCATTCCCATTACAAGATAGAGAACAACAATTAGTCATGTTTCGGTATGATAATACATGTAGTACCATCAAAGAGGAAAACATTTGCATGCAAGATCCTTGGCTAATATACATGTACTTGTATATAAAAATCTGGCTAAATATGATCAAGATTGATAAATTAGTTTTAATTTCTTGATACTGTTGACCCCTGTCACAATCATTACACGAATAAATTCATTATAAATATAAGTTGTATGTAACCTAGAAGCCTGGATCATTCCCTTGGCAAATTATGCCATTTTGATATTAAAATAAAACTTTTTTTCACAATAACCCTTACAGACAATAAAATGACAGTTTTTTTCGTGTCTTATTATTTTATAATATCCTGCATGTCTCATGATAATTCTTATTGTTTACAGTTTTATCTATAAATAACTGTTTAAGGTGGTACCTTACACTACCAGGAGATAACTCTGTAAAATCAGCTAAACGTTTTAATCACGTTCTTTAGTTAAGGGAATATTAAGCTTCCCAATGATCAAAATTAGTGTTTGTTAAACTGCTATATTTCCAATGAAATTTTTCTGTGAAAGTGATTGGTTCAAGTTTTTTGAATTTAAAAAAAAAAAATAATTTCAACAGGTCGAAGTAAATATTCTGTTTAAATTTTATGAAATTAAACAAGCCAATTTAATTTTAGTCAAAGTGTTGGGTAGCACCTAAATAAAAAAAAACACAAACACACAAATTTATCTTCAACTGTTATTTGCCATCAGATATACAATCAAAATTGTTATTTGTAATCAGATATAGAAAATAATTCATGTTATATAATATCTTTATTTTATCAAGGTGTTGAAATCAAACTAATGCAATAAGGAATTCAGGTAAATCTACTGTTAAATCAGAAGAGGCAATTTTTTTCAAACTTAGGCAATATTGATCTCATTAAAACTTAAATTAAAATTGGTATAACATTAAACTCAAAATACTATAACATGCTTATATGAAGCTTGGAACCAAATGTCAGGAAGCTCTGATAGACAGTTCTTGTGAAAAATGTATAAAAAATTTAATACATTGGCTTTTTTGCAAGAATATACCGGTACAGTATTTGCTTAAAAGAAAGTTAATGAGCCATGTTTGCCAGAACTCCTTCTTGCTTACATAAAGCTAAATACATGAGAAGCTTCAATTTGTAGTCCTGGGAAAAAGCAACAGAAATTTTACTACACAGACCCAAAGACACACATAATAGTATATTATATTGACCTTCTTTGGAGCTGAAGTTTATATTGACTATAATACTAATAAAATGCCTGAAGAGTTATTGAACTGCTTAGCATACTATGATTGAATGTAGTAAAAGCATAGCCTATGTATAGATTTTTTGGTAAATATGAAAACTATGACTAATATAACAAATAAATATCTATATATAATTACAAAAAAATTAAAAATTAAAAAAAAATAATTTAAGAAAAATATATATAAATACAGATATTCCTGAAATTTATGTATTTAAAAATCTCAATTCTACAAACAATTCTACAAACAAATGTACAAACAAAAGCATAAAAAAATCACAACATATAACTGAAACAATAAACTGAAGCACAGTAAAAGAAGTGTAATATTCAAATTATTCTTACCTCATCTTTTGGTTGACACATAAGGTTCCCTCCTTGGGTGAAGAAAAAACACCTGTCCCATCTGGTGGCTATCAGCTGTTTACTGTAAACATTTTAAAAACTGTTATCAATATCATCACTCACAGTATAAAACATGCACAATGAGATTTAAATTTGATATTTGAAATAAAATTAACGGTACAAATTTTCTTGCACCAGATGCGCATTTCGACAATACATGTCTCTTCAGTGATGCTCGTGGCCAAAATATTTGAAATTATGAGTAAAGTTTTCTTATCTTATGATTAATATCTGAAATGGAAGTTTATATCATTTCAGATATATTTTTTTTTTCTATAAGATCTGAAGTACAATAAAGAGAAACAAAGCATAATCTAAGTAATGGAAAGCATTCAAAGAAAGATTGTTTAAACTCTTTTCTCATTACAGTTGTGTAAGGGATGATTGCAATAAAACTTTTTTTTGTATATATGATTAATAAAAAATTGCAAAAAAGACCTTTCCCTTCAGATGTATGTGTTATAACGTATCTTTTAATTGGATAACTGCTAGATTGGTTATTTGTGTTTTAAACAAAATGGCAATATCAAAGCATGTCAACCATAATTTTATCAAACTTTCAATTTTAAGAGGTCCAGTCAAACAAAATATCTGCTATTTAAAAAAAAACATCATTGTAATTACCTGCGTATGAACAAGTATCCCCCTTTTTGTGCCAGTTGAGTATTTGGGGGAATATATGGCATTTCAGGATTAGGTTCTGCATGGTAATGCTGCACACTTTGTTGTTCTAATGTATCTATCAGATCTACTGTTTTCTTTGTGTCTTGTTGTAGTTCTTTCTGTACACTGTAAAGCAAAGTAAGTTTTAGTCATCATGTATAAAAAAGATAATATAAGATAAGAAATTTATTAATCTAATCAAGAACCCATAAAGGGCATCATTTTACAACAATATTATGCACAATATGATTGGAAAAAAGCAAAACAGAAACCTAATACCATACTATAAAGTTATGGACAGGATCAGAGCCTAACACAACATGTGTCTTACATAACTATTCCTGGTAACTTTCAGTTAGGCTAATAGTACTGCAACTGACATCGAAAAAGACGCTTAGTTAACGAGTTTAATGGTCCGGAATAACACACGGCTGCAAATTGTTTTAAATGATAGAATAATATCTATATTTTAATTTCCGTCGGGTCGTAAAAAGTTTCTATGGTCACATTTTTGTATTTCATCCCTGTAATGGGGTACCCCTCAATTTACGGTTATGGGTAGTTACCTTAAAATCCAAAAATATATTTTTTGGTTAAATTTCCCGCTATTTTCGTAAATATTTTCTATGCACATATCATCAAGGATCATCGGAATGATGAAGACATAGATATAATACCATCTCCAAGTAAAACTTTCAAACTTAAAGTTGGCTGTTTTTTAGATAGAAATTTAACACGTTTTTCTTTAAAAACGAGAATACATATGAGTCAAAAACAGTATTTGACATTTGAGAGGACAAAGCATATTATTGCAATACTGCATGCAAATTTTGTTGGGCAAACTCCAAACAATTTTGTCAAAAACTCAAAAATAAAAACATCATTTGTACCTTTTTTAATTACGGAAATTTCCTTTCCGTCAATCAGCTCCACCATTTATTTTTTCCTTCACAATCAATTTGATAGTTTCGATGTGATTAAATTTTGACTTTATATAAAAGTTAACCAAATCCTTCGGATAAGAGGTTTTTCCGGATAAGGACTATAGTTGACCTTGTGTGAAAATACATTGTATGTCAATGTTTAACCTCAGAGCAATTAATATGCATGCAAGTGGTCGGGGGAAAAGTTCTATTGAAGTTTCGCAGAGATTTGGTGTGTGACAAGGTGATGCTAAAACCAACTTCTCTTGATATTCTGCCGTTTCCGTGGGTGAATCATGCATCAGTCACGATGTTATGAGACTTGCACCAGAAAGTGCGTCTTTAAATTAGATTGATTGATTGTTGGTTGCTTAACGTCCAGTGGCAAATATTTATGCACGTTCAGGACGAGAACAAGTTAACAATAAAAACAATTGGCAGGTTTTGTCATAATAGAGGCCATTCGGGATGATGATCGGGAAAATTTAGACTGCCACTGGAAAATGATGGTATATTGGATTGGGACAGAAATTTTCCATTTCAACATGCCACCTACGGACCCTTCAAAGAGTGGATGCAAGGGTTTTTAACATGCAAAGAACGTGACACTCCCTTTACATGAGGCATCGGATTTAACGTCCCCATTCTGACCGGACATGACTGCGAATTTGATACATCCCGCACAGCCAAACGGATGCCCCACTTAGTTTTACTGCCGGTCGGGAGAAGACCAAGTTACCATATTTCGTTTCCCCAGTCACCCATGGGGAACATTAAATTAGAAACAACAGAAATCCATATGTGTGATCAAACTGATCGACATGTATCCTCACAACCTGACACTTTTATACGATCTCGCGCTCAGTTTCTTCCTTGTAGTTTGGATATGAAAACGGTTTTTGTGTAAACGAAAAATTATTTAAAAAAAAAAACAGAAAATTAAGCAAAACTGAGTCCTCTAAACGTGTTGACAGTCTTTTAAGTTGTGCTTATTAATGTGAGTAATCATTTATCGATGCATAACCAAGTACTTATTGAAGTCAACACCTGTGCAATTAAGTAAAACAGTTACTGAAAAATTAGAATTTGAACTTGCTGTCAGTTCATTAATAACGATTGGTAGTGATGTGATTTGTTCTTGCATAAGAAAAGGCCTTTCTCCTGTAGCACATCCTCTATATATACCGATCTCTTTTACCCAAGATTGTCCCTGATGCATTCCAAACTACCAAACTCCAAAACTAACTAGATATTGTGACACCTTACAGTGTGGCCAAGGGATATGAAATATAGAGTTTAGCTCTGAACTCAATTTAGGGGATGCCATATCTGCTGCAGGAAAATTGAAGTCTATGTTAAGACTTTCAGAATTACACCAAGGTGTGTATGAAAATATCAAGGATACATTAAAAAAAGAACAATTACTTCACCCTGCCACCAGTGCTCTTATGATCTATGTCCTCGTTTTGGTATATAGCTTGTTAATAGAAGAAAAATAACACAAAGGCACTTCTGAACCGTATATTGTTCCTAAAGATAACATCCGCCCTATTACATTTGGGATGGCAGTGCAGATACATCGTGCATATGCATATGGGAACATTGATCGAAACCGTTTGTACTCACATTTCTTTTGTGTTTCCGATGCAAAGGTAAGACTATATCTGACGAGTCTGACCGAATCATTACGGTATTTACGCTCCAGATAGCATTTGTACCCAAAAACTGTGTTTGCTTTGAACAAACTCTGTCCTGTGCCGAACAAAAGGAAGTGTCTTGTAATGCTAATACGCGTACTGAATCCGCATATGATGACTAAGAGATTGATTCATGTCCCTATTTTATGAATACTTGAGCTATTGTGTGTCGCTTTTAAAAGTTATATAACATGTATAAGGATCATGACTGATTTTGGATTACAACATTAGAAAATTGGCATTGCATTGTATAATTTTTCATCCTTCCCTTAAAAAATTAATGAGTTTTACCACTAAAAAAATGTGCATGCACCAAACTGACTTTGTTTTTCACTCATTTTTTTTTAAACCTCGCATTCGCCTCGAGTGACTATATTATATTACGTGTTATAATTGCTCTGTCCAGACTTGCAAATACACAATATGTATTTATTAACTAGATAATAATTTTCACAAAATTCACAACCTTTAAGATGCAAAATTAAAAACACTGTTTCAGTGCATGAATTTTGGTTTTTTCAAAGATAGAAAAAATATTGAAATAATTTGATAAACTAGTGTTTTATACTTTAGAAAATAATTCTGTAATATACTATAGTGAAACACTATACACAATATGAAAGTTTATGGATGTGAAAAGGTCAAGGCCACTTCTTCTTTTGCTACGTCTTAAATGGAAAAATTCAGAAGGTTCCAAATCTAGCCATTTTGTAATGGCAGCTCTTCATATAAGTAGTCAAATTTGTCGTTTATACCATATGCTTATGATTGAATCGTTTTTGTAGCATTCTATTGAATAAATATCAGATTATTTCTCCTTTTTGTCCTTGTGGTGGAAATATTGATATTTTTAGGTCTGACCTTTGACCTCAATTTCACAAAATTTTGACCACTATGGATTTTTACGACCCAGCTTTTCTTTTTGTACACGTTTTCATCTTTCCATCGATATATAATTTAGGTGTGTGTTCTTCCGGACCATTAAAGTTTTAAAAAATGAACTCTGGTTGCAGTACTATAAATACTGCAGATCATTTGAACAGGTTCAGGTTTAAATAGATATAAAAAGATGTGGTATTATTGCCAATGAGACAACTTTCCATCTAAGTCACAATTTGTAAAAGTAAACCATTATAGGTCAAAGTACTGTCTTCAAAACGTAGCCTCTGCTCACACCAAATAGCAAGCTATAAAAGGCCTAAAAATGTCTTAATAGAATTGAGAATGGAAATGAAGGATGTGTCAAAGAGACAACAACCTAACCAAAGAGCAGAAAACAGCAGAGAGCCACCACTACAGTCTGGTTTAAACATGGTTTAATATATTTACCCTTGTACACTAGCATTTATGTTGTTTAAGAATTCTTCTATTTCTTTTTTACACACAGCATCCTGACCCATCTGAAAGAAGGCTCGTTGTGCATGCATATATCCCAGTATTGGCTCCAATAAGGAACATTTTCTTTTGTACTGTAAGGCATTTAAACTGGAGTAGTAATGCAGACCTGTCTGTAAAAACAAAAGAAATCACAAAATCACTAAACTGTTGGTTGGTTAAAATTTTGAGGTCAACAAATTGAAATTGTCATTATAATTTTCCCCTCTCATAAGCATAACTATGGGTAAGTTCATGTTTTGCTATGGGAAAACCGATAACCATTGACTGATTAAGATCTGAAAAATAGGAGAGACACATAACATCTTTGAATCAAGGGAAAAGATACAAGAAAGAATTACTCAGGCAATGAGATAAGGGCCTTTTTTAACCCTATTTATATCTTACTGAAAGGGCCATTTCATCACTTTTGAAGATTAACTACATTTGTATCTATTTCAAGATTACATGCAATGAAACTAAATTTAGGTAGTCATTTGATCAGAAATTCACAATAATTTAAATGTAGTTTTGACTATACAGGAAAGCAAGTTTTAATTTTTACATTCAGACTCGTAAATAAAAGGCAGACATTTATTATAACAAAAGTATTTACTACAGAACTTTTTAAAATATTTATTTTGTTCTTAGAATGACCCTCTCCTGCCAACACAAAAGTGATAAAGGACTAATTGACAAAAGGTTCAAAAATTTATTGTGATGAGAATATACATGTATACTGTAAGGAATTACAAATTTTATTTGTCTTCCAAATTTGTTTGCTACTACTGTAAACAGGGGTCGAAATTAGCGCTAGTCCGGTAGTCCAGGACTAGTAAAATTTACGTCGGACCAGTAGATTTTGTCAGCTGGTGGTCCGGTGGACCAGTAGAAATTAGTCGATAAAAATCACTGATTGCATCGCAATATCCGTTTGTTTACAAAACAATTTACCTGTGAAATCAATTACACGGTACTGGGGGTATTACAATTGATCAAGTTAATTAATATCTCTGGTGAGCATCCTTCACAACAATATAAAATGTGGAAATTTTTGGAAGGAGTTAAACCGCCGGACAAAAAAATTAAAGATAACTGAAAATCAAAAGGAAGATCAAAATAAAGTATACGAAAGTGACAAAAGGAAACGCAAATACCAAAAATCATGGGAAAAAGATCGTGAATGGTTGCATTATATAGTAGATCGGAATTTAATGAACTGTACAATATGTGAAAAATTTATATTAGTGTTTGTCAAATTAATGTAATTTTTACAGGACCAGTAGATTTGGAGCCGGACCAGTAGAGTTTTCAGTCCACTTGTCCGGCTGGCCAGTACACAAAAGAGCTTAAATTCGACCCCTGACTGTAAACCAACTTATTTTCACAAGCGATTTATTTTCAAGACTTTCCAGAGTAGAAAAATATAGTGAATATAAATAGTCATGAATATGTAAAACTTGGATTTTTCCTTACTTAACTACCGGTTCAACAAGTAAAATTAAGAATGGTGAAATGAACTAGAAAGGGCTAAACATGAAATAAAGTATCCCCGAAAATAAGTTGGTTTACAGATTTTGATGTTGTTTTTACCTGGTGAAACTTTTTTCTCATTCCATACAATTCTTCATTATACTCCATTCGTTGTCTATCATTTTCTTTCTTTTTTGGTAATTTCATATAATTCTTTATTGCACTTTCATGTTCTATAAAAAAAAAATGGTTTTAATGTATATAGTTGGAAAATATCAAGCTTTCTTTTCACAGATACTCAACTTGCCTAAAATAAAATGTAGAAAAAAATCATGAAATATTCAACAACTATTATATTTCTAAATACTGAAGATTATATGTTGACCTCTAGACGTCTTTAGGTTTTTTGTAATGTTGGATCTCTACTTCATAGGCATTTACCCCACATCTTTTCTTGCAAAAACTTTCCTGTAACTTACCGATTTAAAAACTTCAGTTGGAAAAAAATGACAAAGTTAAAATTATCAGCTGACAGCATCAAGCAATATTCAATTAAAAGCATCAATGGCAGCCATATTAGTTACAAGATCTGCAAAGTAACTTTCTTGTTGCATATATAAGGCATGGTTCTTTCAAATAATATTTAAAACTTTTAAAGGAGTTCTCAAAAAGAAAATTTGACAACTATATGCTTTAGATCATTCAAGACCTTTCTCTTTTTCCATTATTGTGAAACTGCCATTCTGAAAGAACACAAATCAATGTGCCTATACATAGACTAACCAAAAATTAACATCCTGCTATCACTTTTCTAGGTGCTACATATATTGCTGTGAAGTGAGTGGTTCAAACATAATGTGTGGTTATACAAAATTCATCATCAAAATTTATTAATAATAATTCAAATGAGAAGAATTTGATATGTTTAACAACACTAGTCAATGCAAGGGAGATAAATCAAATGCTACCTTTCTCCAATCATTGCCTCGCTCTCCTTTAGCTATAGGCAGTATTTATATACATTCAATAAACAGCTGAGCTACAATCACACAATAAGCCAGGACCAAGCAATCTTTTAAATGCTTAAAGGGGATGTTTAATAACGGAGGACAAAGGCCAAGAAAAAGTTCTTTAATTCCATCTTTTATCATGCGAAGTAATTTGGAGAGTCAATCTTTTATCTTACAAAGTTATTTTGTGAGTCCATCTTTTATCATGCGAAGTAATTTGGTAAGTCAATCTTTTATCTTACAAAGTTATTTTGTGAGTCCATCTTTTATCATGGGAAGTAATTTGGAAAGTCAATCTTTTATCTTACAAAGTTATTTTGTGAGTCCATCTTTTATCATGGGAAGTAATTTGGAGAGTCCATCTTTTACCTTACAAAGTCATTTTGTGAGTCCATCTTTTATCATGCGAAGTAATTTGGTGAGTCAATCTTTTATCTTACAAAGTTATTTTGTGAGTCCATCTTTTATCATGCGAAGTAATTTGGTAAGTCAATCTTTTATCTTACAAAGTTATTTTGTGAGTCCATCTTTTATCATGCGAAGTAATTTGGAGAGTCAATCTTTTATCTTACAAAGTTATTTTTGGAGTCCATCTTTTATCATGCGAAGTAATTTGGAGAGTCAATCTTTTATCTTACAAAGTTATTTTGTGAGTCCATCTTTTATCATGCGAAGTAATTTGGAGAGTCAATCTTTTATCTTACCAAATTATTTGGTGAGTCCAACATACTTGAGTGAGATTGTGACATTTTTCAAATACTAGTCTATTCCTTACAAATCCAATTCCAATAACTCTGCATGGTTACAGTGAAAAGTGTGAAATCAGTCTAAGATTCCTCATAAATTATACAATTGTAAAGGAAACTACCAAGAGGATATGCCCCAACTTATAAATATGAACGAATCAATAAAGGGACATAACTTAAGACATTAAAGTGGTGCCACCCTAAATTGTTCTGTATTTGGTGGTAACAAGCATTTTGTATGAATGTCATAAAATTTGGTTCAGGCAAACTAACATTGGGAAACGGAAACCAATATCAGGACATAGGGATGTACAGACAGACAAGGGTAAAACCTTATTGGTCACTAAGCCTAGTGGTGGGCATAACAATAAATATATCTTTCTTACCAGTTGTTGCTATCTGAAACATTTCACACAGGGTTGATACCTCTGAAAAGCAAAAGAAAAGATGCCATATATTTGACCTTTGGAAAAGTTCATTTAAAACATTCTTTAAATTTCTCAAATTCACTTTTGTACACACTTTCATAAATGTCTTTTATAGTTTTATCAATTGACTTGATTTTCTTTGATAATATACAACTGAAGATTTCACTTATCTTATATCAGAAATATTTGAGGTGTCTATAAAGTGAAGTGTTTTATAAGTTAAAATCAGTTATTTGCATTCAGCACTTTGACTTACTGAAAAAAAATTCATCAGAAGTCAATATGAAAAAGAAGATGTGGTATGATTGCCAATGAGACAACTGTCCACAAGAGACCAAAATGACACAAACATTAACAACTATAGTTCACCGTACAGCCTCCAACAATGAGCAAAGCCTATACCGCATAGTCAGCTATAAAAGGCCCTGAATTGACAATGTAAAACAATTCAAACAAGAAAAATAACGGCCTTATTTAAATAAAAAAAATAACATAAAAACAAATATGTAACACATAAACAAACGACAACCACTGAATTACAGGCTCCTGACTTGGGACAGGCATATACATATTTAGCTAAAACTGTTTTAACACTTTGAAATGAAGTAATCCCAGTTTCCTGTTTGATCAGTTACTATTCTGATTACTCATAGTTTAGATGACATTCTCATTATTTTTACCTTCAAGATCTGCTTGAATGAATCTAGACATAGGATACATCATTGTTTCTGAATACTGCGCTGATAAAACTTGCTGTATTGAACTTACCTAGAATAAAATATTATACAATAGACTACGGTAATGTTAAAATTGGAAACACATTTTACATATAGACTGATGTGTGTTTATTTTAATATTGCTTCATTTATATGTGTCAGGGTTAAGTATGGTGTCAATTTCTCTTAACAAGTATACATTTTTGTTTAGGGGACAGCTGAAGCTGGCCTCCAGATGCTGAATTTTCTCACTGCATTGAAGACCCATTGGTGGCCTTGGGCTGTTTTCTGCCCTTTTGTTGGGTTGTTGTCTTTTTTATCAATCCCCCTTTCCATTTGTAATTCTATAATGTTAAAACTGTTATACTATCATCACTCATCTTTCAACTTGTATTTACATTCCTTGGTTTTAAATGATCCAAAATTCAAAAAGTTGCTCTTTATTATAGACCTTATGACAACTTTAATATTGACTACAACCTACTATCATTCATATCATGTACAGTGTGTATCAAAATAGTTCTAATAATTATTTTTGGGGTGTTTGTGATATAACCAATCGACTACCTTCTAGTACATGTATGTGATTAAATATTGCATTTACTATATAAATGATGCTGATGTTGATGGATCCTTTGTTATAGGACTGATACATGCAATCATTCTTGAATCACAGTCAGGGGTTGATTAGCATTAATGATTTATTCATACTTAATTGTATCATACTAACATCATCTAAGTAACTAGAAAACTGTTTTAATGTTGTAGTTAGTATACTGTCTTCTGGCTCTAAAGGAAAAGTCTGAAATAATATAAATATTATATGTGAAAACAACAATATATTTTATTAGATACAGAGCATATCAAGAGCATTTCAACGTCTCAAATAATGTAGCAAATTAAACTTAATATGTTTGTGAATGACAAATAGTCTTCTAGACCTATGCAAGTTATTATACAATTGTATGTATTAAATTTGACACTGGACATTCAGCATTCATTAATCAAATTTAGGTTTTTTTTTACAAAACAAACCTACTAAAATGCATTCCATATAGAGCCAAGAAAATATCTTTGCTCTCTATAACTGCTTGAATTGTATTTTTGACTTTATTACTTTTTGTTTCTGAAACTTTAAAAAGTTCTCATTCTGTAGTATGTAAGATCTTATACCTGTATTTCATAATCTCTAAGTTGCTGAGACAATGCTTGTGTTGCTGCACATAATTCATTCTGAAAAATAGTCAATTATGAAATTTAAAATATAGAATATTCTTCACATCTGAAGTTTACATTGATAAAAAATAAGTAATCTCTACCTTAATCTTTATGACAAAATATTCTGTATGACAAATCTAAGGAACTTTAATCCCATGTATACACAATTCTGCAGTTTTCCTAACTTCAAATCTAGTTCAAATAACAGTCTGCATCGATAGCCACTGGTCCAATGCCTCAGACTAGTAAACCTTTATTTGGTCTATTATTTAAAGTACATGTATTTTCCAAATTTTGTTTAGACACATTAGAAAAGTACTGGAATGAATATCTGTCTTCAAACTTAATAGTTGGAAAAGATTTTGGTGTAGACTGCTACTAGGGTATAGTATGTAATGTAGATAAAACTAAGGCAAAATAAAAAGTAAGACTGTACGTTGACTTTTAAATGTCTTTCAGTTCTTTTTTAATAATATTTATGTGTCATGTGGTTGCTGTCTTATTGACATACGCCCCCATGTCTCTATTTATCCATAAAAATCATCATCATGTACTATTTTCAATTATATTCATTATGTCATTAACATTTCAAAGCATTTTGACAAGGGGTCAATTATTACACATTATTAATTGCTGTGTACTGATTTATAAACATAAAAATAAATATTTTCAAAGATCAAATATATATTTTTTTTAATTTTATGAATTTACATTGTATACTTTCTTTGAATCACATATATGTAATAAACAGACTTAATGGCCCTGTTCATTAAAATGAATCACTAGATGTGTATTTCTTGGAGATTTCATTTTATTATCAGCTTTTGAAAAGAAAAAAATGAAGCAGTTATTGTCAAAATAAATAGACCAAACTTTTTTTCATCTTGTTGATTACTCAATTTGACTATGAAAATAGCACAGCAAATGATGTTAAACACCAAAAATCAAATTGATCTATTAAATGGTGAAATTTCTACATAAAAGAACATGATCTGGTAGTGTTTGGTACATTAATGGACAACTTTTTTTCATTTTTGTACAGGGAACAGAAAATCAACCAAAAAAATCAAAACAACTTTTGTTTGAAAAAAAACCATCAAACTGTAACAGTGTAACCAGCAGGTTTCAAAGAGAACAAGTTTTGACAGACAATCAATAAACTAAAATTTATCCACTTTCTGTCAACTAGAAACACTGCAGCTTCTGCATAATTTATTTTGTGTAATATTCTGCATCAAAGCCACAAAACAAGGAGAAAAGCATTTATTTTCATTCAAAACCAAAGTTTCTTTCAAACTGATTTGATTTTTGATTTTTTTTTTAAAAGTCTCAATGTATACTGTACATACATGAAATATGGAATAAGCAGAATATGTGTACAAATATGTGTATTGTTTTTCATCAAGCAAACACCATTTCTTCAAGTGTCATATTCTTTCCCAGTGTGAAATTTATTACGTTTAACTATTTTACATTATGCATTATATATATATAGCCAGCTTGGATTAAAACCACATTATAATTTCAGAGCAGTATTTACATACACCTATATATATATATAATAATGAGTATTATTGTTTTTCTAAATGGCACCATTTGTTTATAAATCTATTTACATCCAACTTTTTTTCCTAAAAAGTATGCCTGTGTATGTGTATTCAGAAAAGTTCAGCAAAAAAATACCATCTAAATAAACCACCTTTTTTATTTAGTCAAAATGTAAAAATAAATGAGATTACATTACCTGTGCTTTCATAATTCTTTGACAACAATTATGTAATCCTAATGTATACTTTTTCAATGCAAAGGCATCATTTTCAAACACTCTTAGGAGGTTTCTTGTCTGAAAGAGATAAATAATACATTTATAAAGCTGATCATCAAAATAACTGCTTTTCAACTTCTTTATGCAATGTCATCTAAACATACTTTTATTTAGAACATCTTTTTTAAAAGAGAAACTCAAGAACATTATATATATGGCTGATTAAACTGTACTGGTTTTGCTCAATGATGAAGGTTCACTATTATCAATTGCAATAGTTTAAGTGAAATAAGAATTTTGCAAGAAAATATTCCTCTGTATAATAACTGATTAATTTAATATAAACCATAGGTAAATGAGATCTACGTGTATGTATCTATATAACTTTTGATGTTTTCCCAAATCACTGACACATGCTCTTAAAAAAAAAATCCCATACCAAGGAAAAATGGAAAATCTCATCAATTATGCCTGAACAAAAGATCATATTACAGCTCAAACTTAATAATGCCTCTTCAAAGAATAGTCAAATACTAATCAGTTGTCTACTCTGACTGTCCTATTGAGAGACATGTCTACTCTGACTGTCCTATTGAGAGACATGCCTACTCTGACTGTCCTATTGAGAGACATGTCTACTCTGACTGTCCTATTGAGAGACATGTCTACTCTGACTGTCCTATTGAGAGACATGCCTACTCTGACTGTCCTATTGAGAGACATGTCTACTCTGACTGTCCTATTGAGAGACATGCCTACTCTGACTGTCCTATTGAGAGACATGTCTACTCTGACTGTCCTATTGAGAGACATGCCTACTCTGACTGTCCTATTGAGAGACATGTCTACTCTTACTATCCTATTGAGAGACATGTCTACTCTGACTATCCTATTAAGAGACATGACGTCTACTCTGACTATCCTATTGAAAGACATGTCTAACTAATAAACTAACAAGCACCATCAGTTGATACATACATGTATGTTAGCCTAGTAGTTTTTCGTTTACATAGTCATGCTGCCAACTATGAAAGGTTAAAAAGCAAAGTCCATGTTAATTTAATAAGTGTATGATGTGAACAATTAGCTTCTTTTTTTAATCAGATTCTAACCAGTTCTCTCCTTCACTAAAATCTTAAGTCAAATCTGTAATTCATAATTATTACTGAGCAGAGAGAAAGATTATAGGTTCATTCAAATTACTTTTATTGGTACCTTGTTATAGGTCCCTTGTTATTACCATAGTGGAACCCTTGATGATCAATGCTTTTGAATGGGGACATGAGGACATATGAATGAAACCACCAGCCCCCCTTTTAAAATGACAGGATCAGCCCCTGACTGGAACTAGCTTTTTTGTACAATTTTCTTAAAATGTATATAACTGAAAGAAGATCTAGTTTTGATAATTCTACATTGCCTGAAAAGACTTATTACATCATTTGTATATGCACTTGAAGAGATTATCTAGCCAGTATACATACATTGATTGTTACTTGCTTTGAAGTATGTACATTAGTTATAACAGATTACTTAGTTAATTTCAATCAGTTTTATTCCTATTTCTGGTAAGCCTAATTATTGTTTATAGGAATACCTACATTTATTGATGAAAACCACACAAGATAAACAGATTGCCGTGATGATCTGTGTTCTAAAACTTTAATCACCGTGTTTTTGGATGTGGTATGTCACAGAATCAATATCTATCTGACAATGAAGTTTTAACAATCTAGACAAATTTAGAAAGACATCAAATTATTACAAATGGGTTATAGATTGAATTTTACTATTGCGACATACACAGAGGATTAATATCAATTGTATCACCTAGTTTAGGTATTGTTTATAGCCAAACCACAAAACACAACTAAAAATATCCAGTAAGTTTGATAATTCACTTTGACTTAACGACATTTCAGTAACAGAAAACAATCACCAATTACATGTGCATCATAATTTATGAGGTACACATGAAGTTAATTGCTTTATAACAACGACAAAATCCATTCTTTATTTCACTGGTTAACAAGCTGGAAAGTATTCATTTCTATGTAACTTTTGTATAAAGAACATAGACTAGGCTAAAATGTCTCTCCTGCTTTACTTATGATTGAATTTATATAGATAGTCTGATATATGAAGGTTTTATTATAGTTTTCACATTAACATAATATAAAAAAGAAGATGTGGTATGATTGCCAATCAGACAACTGTCCACAAGAGACCAAAATGGCACAGAAATTAACAACTATAGGTCACTGTATGGCCTTCAACAATGAGCAAAGCCCATATCCCATAGTCAGTTGTAAAAGGCCCCGAAATGAAAATGTAAAACAATTCAAACGAGAAACTAACGACTTTATTTATATAAAAAAATGAACGAAATACAAATATTAGTAACACATTTACAAATGACAACCACTGAATTACAGGCTCCTGACTTTGGACAGGCACATACATACATAATGTGGCAGGGTTAAACATTATAAAAAATCCATGAAAATGAAATTAAGGTCAGAGTAACTATGCCAGACACTGACAGATATGTACATCTTGCATTTTGCATTGACACATAGTGAATCCTAGCTGTTGTTAAATTGTACTCCATTTTTGCTTTATTAAAGTTATATCACATAGTGTACTGAGTTTCCAAATTATAAGACACCTAGTGCGTTAAAAATATGGAATTTGTATATACAATAGACTTAAGGTTGAAGTCATGGTTAAGAATAATCATGATAATTGGCATAGACCAGCTGCTGCAACTGGTTACAGGATAGCAGTGTTCTCTCAAAGTAACCATAGTTTTCCTTGCCGATTCTTAGAACTTCACTGGTAAGAGACACACAAGGCGACTCAGTTTTAAAAACATCATTCTAGTACAGAAAATATCTAAAAAGTTTATGTTACAACTAAAAACAAAAATAAAAATAAATACAAACAAGAATGTGTCCATAGTACACGGATGCCCCAAAGGCCCCCAATCGCACTATCATTTCTGTTTTCAGTGGACCGTGAAATTGGGGTCACAACTCTAGTTTGGCATCAAAATTAGAAATATCATGTCATAGGGAATTAACATGTGTACTAAGTTTCAAGTTGATTGAACGAAGGGACGAACAAACACACAGCTAGACCAAAAAAAACATTATGCTCATAAATGGGGCATTCAAAAACAATAGTACATGAATCCCCACCTTTTTTGTTATAGTGTAAATGTTTAAATATTTAATCACTATTAATTAATTATAACAAATTCACCTCTTCCTTTGCCAAAATCAATATATAAATAATGAACCTGGCTGCAAGTCATGTGCTCACAGTTTATTCATCAGTACATTTGTACTTCATTTAATTAATGTCTGGAATGAAATGGGTTTATTTCTTAAAAGGTGTAATAAGAAAAACTTGCCAAACTAAATTGGTATAGCGTGTAGCAATTATGCATTGAGTCTAGTTAGACTATATGTAATATATAATACCTCATTCAAACCAGTAGGGCTTAAATTAAAATATTGTTTGTTTGCAGTTTACCGACCGACCCTTGAAAATCCTCCCGACCGTGAAAATTTTATTGCTTTAAATTTGAAGAAATTTTTTTTAATACTTCTATTGACGCGATCTAGAACTTTGGGTCCTTTCCGGAAATGATTTAAAGTCTGGGTCAATTACGCATTTCAAGTTCGGTTTTTCTTAGCTTCCCGTAAAGCATTCATGTGACCATTTAATGATAAAGCACATGGAAATTGTTTACAGGTATCCATGTCGTCTCGTGTCAATTTTAAGACAAATAACAAACAAAAAAGTTTATTAGTAAACTGTTTATACAGATTCAGGCACATGTAATGATGTGTGATGATATCATTGACAATGATGCAGCGGATATTCATATCTGACACGATAACCATTCTGTCTCAAACAAATTGGGTACAGAATCTGTGGAGCCTGACTTTATGGAACCAATTTCAGTTGTTAAATAATTCGACAGCAGCTTGAAGTATGGCATATTTTCTACAAATCATTGTGAAGACGACAAGATGAAACCACTCCTCCGTGACTTAAATCTTCATGGATATCTGTAAACACGCCTGTACGGAGGAAGGGCTCATTTGAAATGTTAATGGATATAGATCATGCCAAATCAATAAGAAGCAACCCTAATTACTACACAAAGATGTAGAGAAAATGAATGGTTAGCTTGAAAAATAAATATACTCTGAGTCTCTCTATATTAAATCGATTGCAATGAGTATGCTCCTTTAGGATAAGGGGGGGCTGCCCCACTCATTGCAATTATTCTAATTCTTACAATATTAAATATACCCAAACTGTGTGGCCTGTGTGAATTCAATTAAAACATGTCCTTAGGAGCTATGCTGCCAATTTTTTTTATGCATTAAAAACATTTCAGTACAGACCATTTATTTTTAATGGGGTGCTATGGATTTCACCCCAAACTTTAGATTTCTTTGGTTTTCATTAAAGCCTGGCAAAAATTTAACCTTATCACATATAATTAAATAGTGTTAGAAATATGAAAACAGTCGAATGTCTTAATACTTTTTTTTCAAGTTGCCTTTTTTTCAATTGAGGAAGATTCAATGGTTATTTTTTTTTATTAAAAATACACTCTTTAATACATTGTCTTATAAATCTTTAATATCTACATTTTTCTGATGAAAATACTCTACTCATGAAAACATTCTAGTCAAGAAGCATACATGTCTGAATATATTTCTTTAAAACAGTTCTAGTCATAATGACATTCCTTGTTTATAAGTGTTCCAGTATTTAATAATTATACCATATTTTATGTCATAAATTGGATAATGACACTATGTTAAAGTTTCAGTTTTGGTTAAAAAAAATTTTATCTGAAAATGCCTGTTCATTTGATGTTGCTTTTCAGCATGTCCAGTGTTTGTTGTTTTAAAATGTTTTTTTTTTCTTCACAAGAAACTTGGTTTAGTGTAACTGCTTGTTTAAACTGTATTTTGGCTGATAAAATAAAATATTTTTCCTACCAACCGACCCTTCAGTCTGAAGGTACAGTTGGAAAACTGCAAACAAACATATTTTTAAGGTTGGCCTAGGATTTTTCAAATGACAGCATTATTAAGGGCTACAGTTACAAACCCAGGGGTACAGAGGGCTGAAGTTATTGCTGAAAAATTGTGCATTTGATGGTTTTCTTTGAAATCTCTCTTCTTTTTATTGAACAAATTTAAAGTCATACAGTATTATTATCTGTACTTTATGTACATACATGCTTAAATAATGAATGTCATTAAGTATACTATACTTCAAGTAGATATCAATTATATATGTCTGTGTAGTTATAATAAATGAATCATTGGAGGAAATACAAAGAAAGTCTGTATATGACACACAGATTGATTTTGTCACATCTGTTTAAATGCGTTGTCTCGCTGTGATTACTTATTATTACAGAAGCTTAACATTATATATAATGGTTGATGAATTCTAAATCTGATAAGTACACTAAAAGATTGGATATAGAAATAAATACTGCTTTGAACAGCTACTTTTGAACATACATGACTGTTATGCTTAATAGATATATATCACATTTTGAAAGAAGTTACTGTATATTCAGAAATTGAAAATGTATTGCATGCATTTATCATTGCGATTTTGTCATTTGGGACTAAAATGCATTTCAAATTTTGCGATATTGAGAAAATTTCTGTTTCATTCATATAAAAAATAATCAAAATGCCAGTTCAAAACATTGTGATTATAACCCTCAGTCCCTGCCGAATTTTTTCGCAATAATAAAAACATCGCAATTATTTCTAAATAAACAAAATGTTATTATAAAAAAGACCAAGAGTGCTAGTCTTGTTGTGCTAAGCAAACCCCACTAGCATTGACAGAATCAGATGTCTAACAAACAAGAGTGAGTGAAGAAAAGTGCTTACACACTACAATTTATGATTGTTAAGCTACTGGAGGAATATAAAGTCTTTCTGTTCTGGATAGTTTTTAAGAAAAGTGTGAAAAAAGATTTGAGGACAGAGTCGTTTCAAAGGAGATAAGATAGGAAGTGCATAAGTGTTATGCTTGACACATATTCCTATTAATAGGCAGTATATGGGGAGTCCAAATATCAGTTACATTACAAAACAAATAGCTAGTGCATTTCCAAAGCTGCTGTAGATTGATTGATTGTTGGTTGCTTAATTTCCAGTCGCAAATATTTCATACATGTTTAGATCTGCTGTAGAATTTTTTTTTTTTTTTAAACTCAGACGGGTTACTATAAATATACTTTCAGAGGAGTTTGAGATGAGAAAAAGTATGTTAAAATGGTAGACAATGGAAGATTATTTGTTAGCCTTAGTCTGCTACATATAAACATGTATGTAACATAATGGAAGAAATCAAAAGTAATGTTCCTCTAGACTACTATTAAATGTATATGACTATAGAAATGATACATAAAATCTGCACCTGAACATACACATATATATACATGTACATATGATACATATTCCCTTATCAGAATCATATCAACACTATGTTGTATCTAACTGTACTGCTAACTGTACTATCACTTGTAAGATTGTTAACACATTGTAGGGTCAATTATTTAAGTTCACAGCAAGGTGTTTTACTTCTTTCTTAGCACAAAATTATTCAATGAATTCACTAACCATATATCCTTTTTGCCTGTTACGTATATAGGATTCAAATGTGTCTAAGATTCAGTAAAATAGCTTAAAACAATTGGTACAGATCTTTAAAAAGTTTTGAGAGCTAGAGGAAAGATTCCGATTAGAAAGGAATACATATCTATCTATTTATACCTAAACAAAATAGGTAATTATTAATTTATACTGCATTTTCCTTATTTGAGTTATCTCTTCTCATTTAGCCTGAAGTTGAAAACCTTTTTTATTTGTAAGATCAGTTGTAATAATATCATGAATATTGCCCTATAACTTATAAGATGAGATAACTCATAAAATCTAATTTAATGAAGAAATTTATACAGTTGTGTTGGTTTCATAAAAAAAATTGTAGCAAGGGTAGAATGACCCAATTTTTTCTTTCTATTTGCTGAAAATTTATGCAATATAATTTTAAAATTTTGATTGTTAAAGTTTCACACAAAAAAGTGTTTTTCCTTTTTCCACCTATAATCTTTACGAAATCTTATAATTTTGCATAAGCAACTTAGCTTGAATAAACAGCTACATGTCCCATGTTTTGTATTATATTTTGGAAAATAGCTTGTTATAAACTACATTCTTTGCAAGGTATCAAAATCTTTTCCAAACAATTTTGGCCTACTTCGATTCGTCCAACTCTAGTTAGTAGAGTCTGTCAAGTCTACTCGACTGCCTGTATTTTGGAATAAACAAATATTGTTCATCTGCATTATAATCAACTACTGTCCATGATGTTTATAAATAAAACAGTAATTTTTTTCACTAACTAACTTTTTTTTTCTAAAATAATCATACAGGATTATGACTTTTCTTTCTGAAACATAACATATTCTTTTTTTATTTAATGCTCAGTAGATACAATTTTTTTTCAATTCCCTTATGATAGTAGTCAACTTGATGGAAGAGTATTGACTTCGATTCGGAAAGGTTGCGAACATGCGCATAAACACTGATCTTTTAACTTGAGTGAACATGAGTTGGACAAATCGAAGTAGGCCCAATACATTATCTGAAAAGCACAGATTTCAAACTACAGCATGCCTTTGAAAGATTTTCTATACATGGTTCACGAGTTAATCAGGAGTTAACCACGGACCTCTTTTGCTGTGTTATGGTTTTTTTCTCTGCTTTGGGCAGACAAAAATCTGACACCAACAAAACACCATAACCTCACTCCTTGACGTTAAATTGTTGC
Source organism: Mytilus galloprovincialis (assembly GCF_965363235.1). Lineage (NCBI taxonomy): Eukaryota > Metazoa > Mollusca > Bivalvia > Mytilida > Mytilidae > Mytilus > Mytilus galloprovincialis. The sequence goes on from NC_134838.1 coordinate 42,035,233, forward strand.
ATCCCAAGAGACTTTTGTTTTGTTGCTGAATTCTCTAATAATAATAATTCTTCATTAAAAGAGGATTACACAGTTAGAAAATTGCTTGGTAATCATAATTATTATCATATATTATAATTATGACATTTCACCAAATAATGTCATGAATGTCTACATACTACATGTACATAGTTTTTAATCCTTTACTTAATGTTATATATATTGCCCAAAAGAACAGTCTTGCCATTTCTCAAAAGACAACCAAAGAACATGTATAGGGAGGAAGGTCAAGGAGAGACCTTGGTAACACAATATAGGGTAGTTATAAATATTATAGTATTAATGAATGGGTGTTTTTATAATGGCCCTGTTATATGTCCAAGGTATGTAATAATGGTCGAGGAATGCTGTAATGGCTCGAGGCAACGCCGAGGGCCATTACAGACATCCGAGGCCATTATTACTGACCGAGGTTATATAACAGGGCCATATAAAAACACCCATTTCTTAATACATTTATTAACCAACTGACCAAAAGTGTATGTGTTGCTGCCAACTTGATGTACTCTCTTACTCTTTTAAAGACAGTTAGTTTGAAAAAAATAATTTTTACTTCACCATGATAAAGCTTTAAATATACCAAATATCCAAGATATTAAGTTGAAAGAAGTTATGTGTTGAAAAACAGGATGAACAGTGATCCCTTTATATGGTTCACTATGTTGGTTGCTGCTTACTCGTGGTTACTAAATTAAATAAAATACAAACAGACAAACTGGGCATTAATACAGGGCCATTACAGAAAAAACAGGGCCATTACAGAAAACCAGGGCCATTACAGAAAATATGTAATTTTTAATAAACAGTTTTTGGCAATAATGTACTTGGTTGGTTAATATTAAGTGGTAAGAGTTGATAAAGAATGGTTAACATTGTGAAAATTATTGATACATCATTAACAGAAAAAAAATGAAAGCAGTTCATGTTTAGCTACCTAACAGTAAATGTCAAAATTAATTGTCTCCATAAATATGTACATAGTTTCCAACTTGTATTATTATGTTATATTTTTCCATTTCATTTGGATATATTAAAAACTGAGTTATATCTTACATGAGCAATTGAAAGAGTAAACAGAGGGGAGATTATCTTAACAGGCATCATAATACAGCATCATTTGTTTCTTAAAAACAAACTTTAGATAGAAAATATAAATTTTTCAAGGATAAAAATGTACTTTATAGGCAAAGCATTGCTTTCTCTAAAAGATGGAATTGAGTCCAGAGAGAACATTGCAGCATTGCGGTGTCAGTTATAGGAGAAGGCTGTCTTGAGTGGTTCCACCAAAAAAGTGACAGGCTACCTTAAACTTGACATGACCCAAAGAATTATGTCCAGTGCACGATGTTTTGTCGATATTGTCAACCACACATTGTCAACTTTATAGTGTCTTTATTGTGTTTACATTGTATCCTATCTACATGTTCAGAACCTTTGTGTTTACATCGTTCACATTGAATATTCGTGATGTTAACAATGTCGTGTCAACATCCTGTTAATATTGTATGCAGAGTTCATACCTTTCTGTTTACATCGATCACATTGTATTCATCGCAATGTTAACAATATCATGTTTATGTTGTATATAGACTCTATAACTTTCTGTTTACATCGTTATAACATTGAAAACATCATGATGTTGACGATATCGTTTTTACGTCGTCAACATTGTATAACTGTTGTGAACCAAGTCTATACCCTTATGTTTCCATCGTTCACATCATATATACATCATGATGTTGACAATTTCGTGTCAACATTGTGTTTATGTTGTATTTAGAGTCTATTCCTTTATGTTTACATCGTTAACATCGTTAACATCGCAAAGTTGAAAATATCAAGTCAACATTGTGTTTATGTTGTATATCAACTATTTAACTTTCTGTTTACATCGTTAATAACGTTTACATCGTTAACATGGTTAACATCAGATAAATAATGTGTACCAAGACTATACATTTGTATTTACATCGTTCACATCGTATACATTGTCATGTTGACAATATTCACAAAAAAATGTTTATATTCATTAATATTATTCAATAAAGTCTGTAGATTGCATGTGTACAGTTTGCATTTTTATGGGTTTTTTTTTAACAAAAACAAATCTTAAAAAAAGGTAATATTGTAGCTCTAACTTGACACAAAATAGTGTTAAAATCGTTTATATGGCAATGTAAACAATGTAAACACAAAATCTTTTTAACATTGTATACATCATTATGTTAACTATGTTAACTATGTCAACGATGTTGACACAACATCTTATTAACATTGTATACATTGCGATTTTAACGATGTAAACAATATATAAGGGTTCAAACGATGTAAATGATGTGACACAACACCTTTTAACATTGTGAACATCGCAATGAAAATAATGTGAACAGTATATATTTTCCAGATTGTATACATCTTGATGTTAACAATGGAACTATTTTAATTAAATAGAGTATTAATACTTAATACGTTTTGGAATGCTATTCAGTAGTTACTTGGGGGCAATTGCATGTCTAGGTTTTTAACCAATCAGCAATGGGGTTTCCCAGTCACTGCCTCATCTGCTTCTCGTTTACTAATTGTTTTTCGAGATCATACTAATTAACCAATGAGATTCATAGCTAATTTTGAATTAACCAATCAGTGCTTAATTAGTTGGGCCTTTGTTTTATGCACACAGACTCAACTATTCCTGAAGCAACGCTTGCTTGCAGCAGCCATTATTATTTTCTGGGAAAATATTTTCTTTATTATGATCGTATAATGTTAATTTACATCATACAATGGATTAATTAATTTCGTATTGGATACAGACACAAAATTCTGATATTGTTTAAACAAATGATTTACAAGAATATGTACATGTGCGCGGTACGAGTATTAGAAACAGTCCGACGATATTCTATGATTCGTATACTGCTGGACTAGGCATCATCGTGACTATTTATGACTGCTTATTCTTTCGATACCTGCTAAGATGTTCATATGTTACATATTTGAGGCTACAAACTCGTCAATGAGACGGGATTGACTATTATTACTTGCTTGTTTGCTGTGTGGCTGTTTACCTTTGCGCTCATTTATGCATAATATTCTCGGCGGAATATAATAATGTCAAACGATGAAGAAATCACATTTATGGCCTCGTCCGACAGACCATCTGATAAAGTGAGAACATGGGCCGACGTCATGAAACTCAGTGAACGAACCACTGAGACAATCCTAGAGCTAGGATTCGAAAACATGGAAGCGGTGTCACTAATTGAGGCCGACGATTTGGCGGAGACGAACATGCCGATAGGACAGCGGAAAATGTTATTAAGAGCGGTCAATAAAACTTTCCGAAAGGACAATAGTGCCGAGATAGAGAAGGTGGACATGCAACCGTCGAAACGTATGACATGCGCACAGGAAGAAGGCGAAGACGGACATGCTTCCGGTGTAAATAAAGATGGCGGCGCACGCAGCCTAATCCAAGATGGCGGCGCCCATAGTGTAACCCAAGATGGCGGCAATCAACAAGAAGACCGCTATATCCGGGCGGTGCTTCAGCAGTTATCAGCAAGCCAGAAAGAACATGCACCTGATCCAATTAACATCAGTTATAACCCGAACATGAACAATGTCAATTCTAATTTATCTTGGCAAGACCCTCAGATTTATTTAAAATCTGCCAACATGGACAGTAAAATAGTGTATAATGACATTTCAGACTTTGTTTCCTATGATATAGGGGGGACCAGCATGTCTGAGGAGCGCCTTATTTCAGATACTTCAGGGGGGCAACTGGTTTTTAAATCTGGTCCTTTAAGACCCAAACTTGAGTCCCTGTCTCTGTGTCAGTGGTCGAGGGCAAATCTGTCTATCATGTACAAGTTACTGAGCACAGGAGAACTGACACAGACACAGGTTCTTGACTATTTATCTTATACCATGAGATTTTATCATTTAGTTTCATCATGTGAATTTGTGTCAGTGCTGTTTTTTGATAGGGAGTACCGCTGACTCCAAAAACAGCACAATTTTAGGTGGGGCACTGACATCCCTCATTTACAGTCAGTTTATCTTCGGCCAAAAGCCTTACTCACTAAACCTCAGGCTTCTGGTCCATCTGTTAAGCTTGCATCTAAGCAACAACAGGATAATTCCAAATATGCATCTCATTCTGCAGAAGGTGTTGAAATTTGTAGGAAATTCAATAGTAGGAAAGGTTGTTTTTTACCTAACTGTCGCTATTCGCACATTTGTGCCATCCAGGGTTGTGGTGCTGAACACCAAGCATTTGCTCATTCAAAAAACTGGGTGTAATGGTAAAGCCAGTGCGTGACCTTGTTTATACTGTTTGGCAAGAGGAACTCAAAAATTATTCTGATAAAGAATTTCTTTTACATGGCATAAAACATGGGTTTGACATTGTTCAGGATATTAATTTGGCTCCACTTAACATTTCAGCAAAAAATCACCCTTCGGCACATATTGAAAGTCCTCTTTATGATAAAGCACATCAACAGATTTTAATTGAAATTGAAAATGGCAATTATGAGTTGGCAACGTCAACACCAAAAATTATCAGTCCTTTAGGTGTCATTTCAAAACCAGATGGGGGTGTAAGGATAATTCATGATTGCAGCAGACCCATAGGCTCAGCTGTTAATGATTTTGCAGGGGATATGGATAAACAAAAATTTCAATCTGTTGATGATGCAGCAAAATTAGTGACAAAAAATTGTTTCATGTCCAAAGTTGATTTAAAATCGGCCTACAGATCTGTGGGTATCAGTCGCAGTAGTCAACAGGTTACAGGTTTACAGTGGACTTTCCCTGACGGTCAAACACATATTTTTATAGATAAAAAATTACCTTTTGGCTCTAAATTAGCACCTGGTATTTTTCATAAACTTTCCCAGGCTATTCGCCGCATGATGTCACGCAGAGGCTTTACCATTATAGCATATTTAGATGATTTTTTCATTTGCGAGAGCACTAAGCAGCGCTGCGCACATGGCCTTAGAGTTTTAATTTACTTGCTGCGCAAGTTAGGCTTTGCAATTAGTTGGTCCAAGGTCTTCGACCCATGCCAGAAATTAGTATTTTTAGGTGTGGAGATTGACTCCACAACAGTTGAATTAAGATTACCTAGTACAAAGCTAGAGCAGTTAAGGCAAGATTTGGCAGATTTTCAGCAGCGCAAGCATGTTTCTAAGAAACAACTGCAGTCCCTGGCGGGCAAGCTAAATTGGGCTTCTTCAGTGGTTCGCGGCGGAAGAGTATTTCTTCGGAGAATCATTGATGGCATTACGAAGCTCAAGCATGTAAACAATGTTGACTCAATATTGTGTTAACATTGTAGATATTGTGATGTCTACAATATTGAATTATCTTCGTGCACTGGACATGAATGGACCTAAAACTTAAAAGCACAAACGGGATGTGCAGATGTCAATGAAGTTGCCATTTTAAATAAACTATACAATGCATATACATGCAATATCTAATCTAATTTAGAATAAAATACTTTTTAAGCTACTCTATAATATATCACATAAATTGAAATGCATTTGAATGCCTCAGTGGTCTTGTGGTAATGTTTGCGTTGAGTGCTGGAGGCGTGGGGTCGAACTACGACCTAGCCAAACCAAAGACTTCTAAATTGTTATTAAATGCTGAGCTTCTCTTTTATGCACATACATTGTAGCTTTAAGAATAAAGGACAAAGACTTAAGTTGGCTAGCAGTCAGAATGAGGTATCTGGCTGGCGAGTACATTTCTTCTTTGGAGTTACCAATGTGAACTAGCATGATACAAAGTGGACTCAGCGTTTCAGTTTAGTACCAAGTATAATATATATTAATATTATATTAACATGTTCTCAGCCAGAATATGTATTTAATTTGACGCTGGATGCTATTGCGAAGCAGTCTTCAAGATAACCTTTATAATCAATCTAAAGGTCCACAGCTGAATTTGACAAAAATTTAAGTAAGATTCTATTGGTCTATGTAGATGATTTTTACAATTACAGACCAACAGCATTTTTACAAGCCTGGGCTGGTGGACCTGTGGTTGAGCTCGAAGACCGAGTTAAGCAGCCATCCACTATTAACATAATCCAAATGATTGACTTAACAATAACTCATTGTAACCATAGTCACAAATTTCATTGTTTCTACGAATTACCATGATTAGTCACTTCACTTCACCGCCTGACCTGAAATTACGGCAATTAGTCCTTAAATGTAACAATAATTATTACTTATTGTTACGTTTTTAAAGTGAAATCAACATTACCTATAAGTACAGTAATACCTACTAGGCTACTTCATATTTTTTTCTTCCAACAGAAAAACTCTATTTTATTTTTTTTTAGTTTTGAATTTTATGTGAACCCTCCACAGGCAGCATTACTTTGTCACATTTATGAATTGATACTTTTCAGAAGAATTACAGCTTTCTGTGAAATGTAAACATGGTAAATAAAAGCATGTAGTGAACTAATACACTGGTATTAAAGAGATAATAGTAACTGCAATTACGATTATCCCAATATGGCGACGGTAGATATAGGTAAAATCTGTACACTAATTTTTCTTAAATGTAGCATGCTTTTGTCAATAGTTACTCAGCTGCAAGGTTTATATATACCATTACATCATATTTGAATCGTAACGGTGCACTGGAATCGTCTGAGCGCTTTGAAAATTGCCGTTGAAAAATTCGGTATGATAATCGTAACTCTATGGTATTTTTCTTCTTTGATAATCGTAATTTTCTTTATCGGATAATAGTAACTGAAACGTAATAAATGTGTCTTTCAGCATTTCAATGGTATTTTGTGTGTTAAAAATGCAAATGTCAAGTTTAACGATGACATAAACGCATATAAAAATAAATGAAGAAACTTACAGGTTAATATCTAGGACAAATTTACCTATATATATATATATACAGTCATGGGACTAAAGTGAGTTCCCAGTAAAAAAAAAAGTCCTATCATTTCAACTTGTATATCTATTTATAACTGACAACAATATGCATAACCTTTTAGTTTAAACATATTTTACTTGCAAAAGTAGCAAAAGGGATTGGACACAAGTTATAACAACATTAGAGACGTCCTCTCCCAATATAAATATAAACACAAAGTACATTAGATAATGGCGAAAAAAAAACACAACATAGTAGTAATGCATGTAATACATACTTCAAACAAAAATTAGAAATAAAAAGAAAAAAATACAATATAATAAGGAATAATAATGAAACAACTAGACTGAAGTGAAAGGTTGTAAAGTAGAAATTTAGAATGTTAATTGACTGCTTTAAATCTTTGTGTTATTCTGATATAAGATTGTACGGACTCAAAATGTCTTTGTTTTGCTGAAAAGAAAGGTCACCGTCACCAGCTAAAAGAAGCTCAATGGATATAGCATAACTTTCTAATTTTGAAAACAGTATTTCTCTGGCTTCGTTGTGAAGAGCGCACTGTAAAAAAATAGTGTATACTATCCTCAACAGGATGGCCACAGCTGCATGCGGGACTGGGTTTAATATTAACACGATGTAAATCTGAATTTAAAGAACTGCACATATTTCTCAAACGTGTGTGAATGATATTAATTTTCTATCCCCACAACTAAAATAGGAAGGTGGCTGTATCAATTTGGACTTCATCTTTCGTTTAAAAATATTTATGTTTTGGACGTACGTATGTCGGGGGGAAGGCTATTCCATTCAAAAGTAGTGGATGGGAAAAAGGATTTTCTAGTTATGTCTAGTCTATAACCGGGCACTACATAATTATTACTGTTTCGCAAATCGTAGTTAGATACTTGACCAACACGCCGGGGCATTAAATCACAGAGATAATCAGGGGCAGTCTCATTATGTATAGAATAGAACATATTGAGCATTCTGGATTTTCTTCTGTTCACAAGCAATTGCCAGCCAGTTTCAAAATATATAGCTTCCCGACTAGCAAACACGGGCAACCCAGTTACTAACCTCCCTGCTTCTAACTGAACATGTTCTAAATTGTCGGCTTCTTGTTGAGTACAACCATCCCATAACTCACATGCATATTCCATAACGGCTCTTATAAAGTTAAATATATACGAGCAAGATAATTTCTATTCAATACATATTTCAATTTTTTAAGAACATTTAATCTCGTGCTTGCACACTTTAAAATATTTTCTATATGTGTATGGAATTTATCATTGGAATCAAAAGTAATCCCTAAGTGTTTATGACAGGAGACAAATTCTACTAATTGGTTTTGAAATTCTATTTCAATATCATCTGGGGAAGTATGGCAGGAGAATATCATAGCCTTTGTCTTATTAGGGTTAAAGTTAATAAGCCAATCTTTAGACCATACTGAAATTTGTTCTAAATCGCTGTTTAAGACATCCTCTATAGTGTAAGGGTTATTGCTGGAATAAGAAAGAGATGTATCATCAGCAAACAATCGAGTTAGACTTGTCAAATTATCAGCTATGTCATTTACATAAATAAGAAATAGTAGGGGACCTAATACAGAGCCTTGCGGAACTCCTGCATTAGTATTATCAAAAGGCGAATAGGCATTTGAAACGAAAACGCTTTGTTTTCTATTTGAAATATAACTTTCAAACCATTTATGCAGATTTCCATCAATACCATACGCTTTTAGTTTTATTAAGAGGCCACTATGCCATACCCTATCAAAAGCTTTCGAGGTATCACATAATATAAGAGATGTTATACAGCGATCATCAAGTGACATGCATATCCTATAATAAATTTCTATTAGCTGGTGAACCTTTTGATATATACATGTACCTGTTAACGATACGGAAAATGAAGCAGCTGTCGAGACAGCTATTGTGGTAAGTAGATATTTTTATTTTTTTCAAAGTTTCAATGTTGTGTGCGCGTTTAAGTCCGTTTTTGTTTTGGTTTTTTTTAGGGGGGAGGGGGAGGGGGAATTAGCTATATCCCATATCCCAAAAGTGCAATCCTTTCAATTCATTGCTCAAAATGAAAGTCACGTATACCACATTTTCATATGTCATATATATGTTTTGCCTCCAATATCACGTTTATATTAAAATTCTGCGCGAAATGAACAAAAGTTAACTTTATAACTGCATTATCGGATTTAACAGTTGATACCTTTATCGGTAGATATGAGTGTTCATATTTCCCTTTTCCTTATAATTCAATAAATATAGCCGTCCATTTTTTCCCTTTGATTCCCTTTTTTCTATTTTATACTGATATAATATATGATTTTAAAAATTTACTTCAAATGTTTTGATCAAATACCCATGTATTTTAGGACGTTTCTTTAAACAGTGTGTATGGTAAAGGATCTAAAATAGTTACAGTTTATTGTTACTATTGTTTATTGTTACTTTTGTTTATAGTTACTTTTGTTTTTTGGTTTTTTTAGCCTTACCTAAGCACTTGACGGACTGAAAAAAAACACACACAAATATGTATATTGATAAATTACATCAGAAGGCATAACATGTACATCATCACAGTCGGAACTTGTTTAATTACAAAGATTTTTATAGATTTTACAACAAATATTTTGTGCTTCAGAAAAATACATGACAATTAGGTTAGGCTAATTTTTGTTTTCATTTAATAGAAAATAACTTATTGTATGGCAAGTATGCAAATACAAAAATGTTCCTTGTGTAGTACCTTCAATATTTGTCTCTACAATATCTTCCATGCATATGTATGCATCATACTTTTCATATACCGAGTATTTATGAATTTTTGAATTAGTTTGTTTCTAATATTGCGGAATATGCGTTATTTTATTCTCCTCTTTGCAGTCATTCTTTGAATAAGTATTCCTTGTAAGACAATTTAAAGCCACATCAACTTCAATTCTTCATTTTCGGGCTTTTGGCCAAACTATAAGAGAACACAAATCCATGTTTGTCAAAGAACTCCACGTTACTTAATTTCATAATACACAAAAAAATCCCAACCTTTCTCTATTCTTATATAGCATTAACTGTTTAAATGATGTCATATTGTTATAATTCAAAATTAAATTTGTGTTGTTTATAGTTATTTTCTGAGATATCGAAATTTCAGTGACAGTCATGAAGTAGCTAAAATGCCAAAAAAATATGGTATGATTAACAACGAGACAACTTTCCACAAGAGACCAACATGACTCAGATATTAACAAAAATAGGTCACCGTACGGCCTTCAACAATGAGCAAAGACCATACGGCATAGACAGCTATAAAAGGCTCCGAAATGACAATGTAAAACACTTTAGACGAGAAAACTAACGGCATTATTTATTAAAAAAACTAAATTTTATGATATACTAGTATGTAGATATAGGAAGATGTGGTGTGAGTGCCAATGAGACATGCAACTCTCTATCCAAATAACAATTTATAAAAAGGTAAACCATTATAGGTCAATGTACGGCCTTCAACACGGAGCCTTGGCTCACACCGAACAACAAGCTATAAAGGGCCCCAAAATTACTAGTGTAAAAAAACAATAGCATAACATCACAACATAGAAAAACACACGTTAAAATATCAATTGGCAGACTTAACTCAATCAAAAAACATAAATTAATACACATATGTAGCTGTTTTCCTAAGAACTGTTAATAATATATGCATAAAAAGAAATGTCATAAGATGTTGGAACGTTTCGTAAATAATTCATCGACATAACTTCATTATATGCTATTAGATATATGTTTTAAGTGTCAATATCAATAAAACACTTTCCAGTTACGATTATCTTTCCATTTTTAAATACCATAATTACGATTATCTTTTTTCTGAGTTACGATTATCATCCCGAATTTTTCGACGGCAATTTTCAAAGCGCTTAGACTAATCCAGTGCACCTTTACGATTCAAATATGATGTACTGGTATAGATAAACCTTGCAGCTGAGTAACTATTGACAAAAGCATGCTACATTTAAGAAAAATGAGTGTAAAGATTTTACCTATATCTACCGTCGCCATATTGGGATAATCGTAATTGCAGTTACTATTATCTCTTTAATACCAGTGTAATAAGTGAGATGTGTATTAGTGAATTACTGATTTTTAGCCTGTCAATGCCAAGGTCTACACCCACAAATCAATGCTTTTTTACCTGAGGACTGTCTTCCAGTACATCTTCCAAATGTAATTTTTCCATTCCTGGCATTCTGAACTACTTTTATGGGCCTTTATCGTTTGTACAAGTGTCACCTCATTTGCTGTCAAATACTTTAGATTTGCAAAAATTTTGTCTGCTAAATTTCCAATATTTCACAGGCTCGGGCTAACTAATAAAATTGGTTCCCACTTCAATACAAACGAAGGCATGATAAATTCAAAATTATCTAATAATGATGTACATTTATTTAATGTAAATTATCTACATAGGACAAAATTGGTACAATTGCTTATTTATTTCATACAAAACACCAAACAGATACTGTCACGCAGTAAATTGTATACTTCCGGTTGTCAACATGCCGGTGGAAAACTTAGAAGAAGAAGGGTTGGAGAAAAATCCAAATTATGAGCTAGCACAATGGAAATTCTTGTTACAAACACCTAAATACAAAAATGATAAAGAAATTAAAACAAAAATCCTCAAGTTTGCAGAGGAAAATAGTAAGAAAAACATATCATTTAGAGAAATTTTCATCAGTTATTTCTCAATTTTGCTTTGTCACTAAACCATTATTTTTAATTGTCAAGCTTATTTAGTCCAATTTGTATATTTTTTTAAGTTGATAGTGTTCCAATGAGTGTCTATCTTTATGCAACTAAGAAATTTAGTGACCTTATCATGTTTGTACTGAAAATGAAATGGAAAAATATTTTTTTTTTGTGTGATTTCAATCAGCACAGTGTTATTGTTGACATTTTTATCAATGAATGGGAAATGATGTAAGAGAATGTAGTATCTTAGTCTACCATAAGTGGTTGATCTATTTAAGGGTACAGTGGAGTACCCAATGTGTCCGCACGGCCGGTGATATTGTGCATCACCCGATTTCAAATTTATTGTAGCAAAAATGTAGAACTGATTGCAACACAAATAGATATAACAGATTCAAAATCCCTGATAATTGTGTCAGTTAATAGACCACCAAGTAAATCTGATATAAACTACTTTTAACAAATGTTATTTGAAATAAATAATTTAAAACTTAAGTTTAAAAATTCAACCTTTTGCATAAGTGGAGACCTTAATCTTCCTGATATAGATTAGCCATCCATGATAATAGAAGGCAAAATGTACACGGAGGAATTAAATGAAACCTTCTTGGATACCCTAAACAATCAGGGCTTAGAGCAACTAGTAGATTTTCCTACTAGGAAAGATAATATTTTAGACATCTTTTATACCAACCAACCATCACTTATAACTACATGAACTAAAATTAAATCAATACCTGGAATATCGGATCACAACATAGTTTTTGTTGATGTCATTTGTAAACCTAAAAGGGCTACACAATGCCCCCACAAAATTTTCTTATGGAAAAAGGTAGATTTAGAAAAAAATAAAAATATTACCATATCAGTTATATCTGATTTGGTAAGCCAGACCACATTAGAACTTACTATAGATCAGTGGTGGATTAAGTTTAGAGATGGAATAATAAAATATTACAATGAAAATATACCAAGTAAAATGACAAAAACTAAATATACAAATCCTTGGGCAAACAAAGAAATTGATCATTTATGTAAAAAACAAAGATGAGCATTATAGTGACCCACAAACACAATCAAAAACACAATAAAATATTTTAAATGAACAATTTAAAAGTGCATTTATGAAGGAAGATAAACCAAAAAGCCCCCACCTACATGTAACCATTGAACTCTTTTTTTCAAAAATCCATAAATGATGAATGAATCCCAGAAGACTGGAAACAGGCATATGTTGTCCCAATTTTTGAAAAGGGAGATAAGCATAATGCAAACAATTACAGACTGTTTTCTTTAACCAGTTTGGGATCCATACAAACAAAACCAAATAAACCAAATTGAGCAGATACAGTGTAAGGCAGCAAGATATGTGTTTAATGAATATAATGACAGATCACCAGGAGCTGTCACTGGTATGTTGAACAAACTAAAATGGGAAAAACTTGCAATCCCGCAGAACAAAAGCTAAACTTTATAAGATTAATGGGGGGTTAGTTGAAGTCACTAAGGACGTCCTGATTCAATCTGACAGGCGTACTAGAGGACAACATAAATTAAAACATATATATACAAATAAAGACTTTTTTAAGTCATCAATTTTTCCAAGCACTATTGCTGTCTGGAACAGTCTCCCAGAAGCTATCTGCATGTCACCCTCCCTTCAACGGTGGTATCTCCGCCTTAACATTTGAAGGATCCTGTCTGGCTAATTAGTTATTGTATTTAAGCCACTGTACATAATATGAATATGTTTAACTTTAAGTTGCAACTAGTGTTATTTTAAATTGTAATTGAACTGTGGCAAGGATTTTATTTTGCTATAACAATTTTCAACCTCCATTTGCATGTACATGATTTACATAGCGCCACAGTTCCGGGATATTCCACACTCTGGCACCGGAGTCTTTCCCGTACCAGGAGGAAGAAGATTTCATCATATCAGCTATGTTACACATATCATGCATATAGAATCATTCTTTTTAATATGAGGCAGGCATAACCTGTGAATGGGGACAAAGTTTGTTTAAATTAATTTTTTGTAACTTAAATATTTGTTAAAAAAAAGAAACGGAAATACCGTTACGTTTCCGATTTTGGTTCTGTTGTTGGGGATTTTACTTGTGACGTTATTTAAGTTATGACGTCATGTTCAATGTAAACAAAGAAACGCAATGCATCAGGTAACGTTTATTCATACCAAAGACAAAGAATGATTAAAAATGAAATATTGGTATTGTGTTCCTTGAGTTCCTATATTTTACTAGACTAATCAAATTCTCACGACAACAAGACCGGAAGAAGGAAGTAGAGTTATGTGTTCTGCGCAGATCCGGAAATTAAAAAACGTGACAAAAAAAATTGAACGATTTTGAGTACATTAGTAAATGTACAATGAAAAATTCGTGAAATTTTCCCGATTTTTTTTTTTTTTTTTTTTTTTTTTGAATTTTCTACTGTAATAGGGGACGAAGTCCCCATATTATTTTAGTCTTCCGAAGGAACAGAAAAGATTAACTATATTTAAAAAATTTTCATTAAAAAAATACATCATCTGATAATCATGATAATTAAGATTGATGTCACAATTTTATCAGATTTAAACAGATTTTGCTCTGCATCTTTGGCAGTCTACTTGGTTCAAATATAACAATATTTCTTAGCATCAATATATTTTTTTATTTCAAAGATGCTATTTTTAGCAGGCATGCACGAACTCACTGAACATTCGAAGAATTCTCAAAACAGGGATTCCTTAAATTTTTAAGGGTGAAACCATACATACAGATGATTTTATGAATTTGTTTTATCAGTTTTATAAATTGAAGTCAAATGTCTTAGGTGTATGAATACACCGGACTGCACCGTAGTACTTCTGTAGCTCATTTGGTTTATACATGCTGCCTTGTTAAACAAAGGTCCTGGTCACAGAGGCTGAGAACTGAGAGGAGAAAATCAATTTTGTAATGTTCCTAATAAGTTTCTAATATTTTTTCATTAAATCGACAATGTTTAGATACACAATTTGCATAACATTTTGAAAACTAATAACCAAAGAGTCAAAGAGTTGTAAAGATAATAATGTTATTATTTATAGATATGGCACCATATTATGAGGAGGTTTGTAAAGAGTTCGGCTGGCCATGTGATTCTGGTCTGGTAAAGAAAATGAAGGATTCAAACACAGCAGAATTAAAAAGACTGGATGATGCTATTGAAGATGCTGAGAAAAATCTGGGAGAATCTGAAATTAGGGAATTTATGTTGAAAAAGGCAGAATATTTGTGTAAAATTGGAGACAAGGTACGTATACATGCACATTTTGATATATAAATGTTTGACATCATGTTACATGTACCTTATTAATATTCCATTTTATACAAAATTTAAAATATAAATCAAATGTTGGATGGTGAGTCAATTAAGCATATTAACCACTTTTGAATGATTGATGTTCATTTCTATTAAAAATTTATAGGTATAATGTACATGATGCCAGGCACGGATTTCCTGAATATTCACAGAAGTAAAAATTGACTCAAGAATTCCTATTGATTGATCATTTGTAGATATATACAAAGTAGTGCATGTGAAATTAATTGACATTCAGAATTTGTGCTTGAGAATGGATAAATCGTCAGCTTTTAGTTTTAAATTAACCTGACAAGCTCATCTAAATTAAAGAGCGAGTAACTATTCTGAAAAAACTAACATTCTTTGTAAAGAAGAGCTTTTGACAAGATATTTTTATAATTGTATAAATAAACCAATTGTTCAGACGTTTCGGCCATTGGCCTTCTTCAGTTATTTATTATTCCTCTAAACTACATGGCTGACATTTCTTTTTTCAAACATTGAAAAGATGTTATAGATAAATGTCCTTGGAAACATCATGACGTCATAATACTCTAACGTCATAATAACATGACGTCACAATACTTTTGTATGAATGAAAGTTAAATTATATAAGTTTTGATCAATTAAAGTCATTCCTTTTTAACGTTAATTCCAAATGGTCTAATTGTATTTAATTTTTGCATCCATTGTGCCTCAATATATCTCCTGTAATTTGCGGATTTATCGTAAATCTGTTGCAGAACCTGAACTGTGATGTCCTCTTTACAATGATCCTCTTGGTTAAAATGTTCTGCCACAGCTGTATCTCTATCATGTCTGATATCTGCTAGATGCTCTTTTATTCTTTCGTTGAGTGATCTTTCTGTTTCTCCAACATAGACATAGTGGTTACATTTTTCACAGTGAAGTCCATAAATAAGGTTCACCAGTTGACATCCATGAATGTTCTTTTTGAGGTTGAATGTTTTATCTCCGAGTATAATTTTTTCTTCATGTCTTTCAATAAACATAGACAAGAACTAAAATTACAACTGCGAAAAAGAGGCTATAATGGAAAATTTATTGAAAACCAACTAAAAAGAGCAGACGACTTAAATAGAAAAGAGTTATTACAGAGAAAAAATAAAATTAAAAAAACATCAGAACGCATACCTCTTGTTGTAACCTTTACTGATTAACTACCTGATATTCATGACATTGTGAAAAAAAGAATTAATATTTTACATAACTGTAACTTGATGAAAGAAATATTTCCAGAACCACCACTAGTAGCTTATCGAAGAGATAGAAACTTAGCAGACATAATTGTACATGGAAAACTAAATAAGATCACCAAAAAATGTACTAACTACAACAGCAACAAAACATGTAAAGAAGAATGTGAAGTTTGCGATATTGAAAGACATGAAGAAAAAATTATACTCGGAGATAAAACATTCAACCTCAAAAAGAACATTCATGGATGTCAACTGGTGAACCTTATTTATGGACTTCACTGTGAAAAATGTAACCACTATGTCTATGTTGGAGAAACAGAAAGATCACTCAACGAAAGAATAAAAGAGCATCTAGCAGATATCAGACATGATAGAGATACAGCTGTGGCAGAACATTTTAACCAAGAGGATCATTGTAAAGAGGACATCACAGTTCAGGTTCTGCAACAGATTTACGATAAATCCGCAAATTACAGGAGATATATTGAGGCACAATGGATGCAAAAATTAAATACAATTAGACCATTTGGAATTAACGTTAAAAAGGAATGACTTTAATTGATCAAAACTTATATAATTTAACTTTCATTCATACAAAAGTATTGTGACGTCATGTTATTATGACGTTAGAGTATTATGACGTCATGATGTTTCCAAGGACATTTATCTATAACATCTTTTCAATGTTTGAAAAAAGAAATGTCAGCCATGTAGTTTAGAGGAATAATAAATAACTGAAGAAGGCCAATGGCCGAAACGTCTGAACAATTGGTTTATTTATACAATTATCAAAGGTATGTTCCCTATTGGAATTTTGAAAACAAGAAGATATTTTTAATTAAATTTTAAAATTTGTAAAATTGACAAGAGCTGGATTTGAAATTTGATGTTTACAGAATATTCATAAATAACTCATCTAAACTTACTACATATATAACATGTACATGATCATGATGATGTTTAAAGGAGAGAAGAAAAAAACGATTATAATTTTGAATGATTTAATATTTATAGGAAGCATCTTTAGCACAGTTCAGAAAGACACAAGAAAAAACTGTCACGCTTGGATACAGACTTGATTTGGTTTTTCATTTGATCAGAATAGGATTGTATTATATGGATCATGATCTCATCACAAGGAATCTAGAAAAAGCACAAACGTTTGTATTTTAAAGTGTTTTCATTATAATATGTAGTTCTTGTAATCTTTATTTATTTAACGCTTAGATAGAATCCAATTTAATAATTAAAAATCCAAATTTTAGTAAGAAATCCTGTTGATAATTTAAAAATGTATATGACTTTTAAACTAGTAAAAATGTTAGAAAGAATTAAATCTGCAGCTTACAGTCTAGATGAGTTTGAACTGAGCTGCCATTAGGCCATTAACCAAAGATGAGGGTTTCTTTGGGTTTTTTTTAAGAATTGTATGTTGAGCCTATAAAACATGTAAAAGAAGTTCCATAATATATAACTAAATATTTAAGGTCAGATTGAGAATTATTTGATAGACAACATCATGTCCAACTGTGAAGTCAGGTCCTCAGTTAGAGTCAGCAGTTCTGTATTTTAAGTATTTTGACAAAATATTAATATTGGGAGCATGGTGACAGACATAGGTCTAATATAGGCATAACAATTGCAGCTACTCATGCTAATTTTCAATCAAGAAGCACTTAAAATCAAACTTATTGTGTAAACAGATTAAATAAATAATTTTAATAATTGATTTACATAAATATTTTACATGCTCAATACATTCCTGGACACAAACTTGTTTCATATGGTATCTTTTATTGCTATAAAAAGTATGTGAGTAGGTTGGTTTTTTCAAATAAATGAAACACACATACACATTGTTTATAAAAGAACTAATTAATCATTGAAAATTGTAATCAGAAAAGATAATAACAATACTGTAAAACATTTGTTAAATTACAGTAGGTGGAATCATACTTCCTTTAATAAATCTTAACTGACATTTAAGGGGACTCCTGGGTATAAATCAATTATTTTTTCTAATATAGGATTTCTCTATATTTTTTAATAAATGAACTTTATCATATACTTAAAGAAAAATGAAATAGAAAAATGGGGTCACCGTTCATTTAAGCTCACAATATGCCTCCGAATGTTAATGTCCTTTTTTTCTGTTGAACTAATAGGAGAAATAGAGGTAATATCGAAATAAAAAAATAACCTAATTACAGAAATCGCTTAAATTTTACAATTATTTAGTTTATGTACAGCTTACACGAAAACATAATAAAAAATATAGGTCACCGACAGGGCTTCCAAAACGGTCATATATTCCGGTCATTTGTATAATGTCCGGTAAAAGTCCGGCTGGGCAAAGCATGAAACGGTCATATACTTTTTTATTTTTCAAGGCTTTTTCGGTCATTTTTATGTAATGCACGATCTTTTTGACCCAATCTTTTGCCTTTAACATCAACACATTTCCGGTCATAAATGTGACATGATGATTAATTACTATCAAAACAACACCTACTTCAATACTTTCTAATTTTAATCAAGGCTAATTAGTAGTTGAACAGCTGAAATCTACCTGTTCAGGTGACAGGTGAACTATGTTCAGTACCGGACATCGTATAAATTGATCGGTTTAATCACAATTATTTTCTTACATTTCAGCGGTTTGTATCTAATTGATTTCGTTCAAAAGATTAAAATTATTAGAAATTAGTTTATCAACATGGTTTGATGAAAAAGGTTTTAAATAAAAAATCGTCAGAACTATGTCGTATGAACTAGAACACGTGTGAGCATGTGCACAGGTGGGAAATTTAATAATGCATCCTACATTTCTTCAAAAATGCTAAAATTATCAATGATACCTGTATCTTACGTTCAATTCAAGTATTTTGTTGAAGAAATAACGTGGAAAGAGCTTCTTCTCTCAGTCGTGCTTTGTAAAATAACACGGATTTTACGTATCCGTTTATGGTCCATGTTTTACCATTGTCAAGTCAACATCCGGTTGAAAACGAAAGTAAAGTTTTTGACAATGTCATTTTGCACAAATAAAAAGTCTATGGCAGATATGAGCATGCTGATGTGCACACTTTGAATGATGCACTACCAATTTAACAGTAACATCCTAACATCAAATTCATATCATATCAAAGTAAAGTTTGAAATCGTCTTTTTTTTTAAATGTAATGTCAATCATTGGAATGGCCATCTGATTACCATAATTGCCTTTTGTGACTAAGTCTTAACCCTTTCGCCGATGAGTCCCGGTTTACCGGAATTCACGCTTCAGACAGCTGACGATGAGTCCCGTTTTACCGGGATCGGAATACCTCTTTTATATTTCCCGCTCAAAACAGTGCAAACATGAGTTATCTTTCTTTGATGAATTCCCGGATGAAAGTGTAAACATGGCGCTTCCGTTTGTTGAAAACCGTGTCAAAATCAGACGAAATTTACGAAATTTACAAGAATTTGAAATGAGGGAACATTTTTTTTGAAAGAATATGGAAGAATTGAAGCCAAACTAGTATACTTTTTTGACATAAAATGTCGTTTTATATACAAAACACTTGGAATGGACATCGTTCAGTGTGAGGAATTTGTACAGCCTCATAAAATTTTTCAAAATTTTGCCGTTTTGGGTTAAAAAATTATGATTTGGGGTCTTAGAGCAGAATTTTGAGAATTTCACCTAGATAATGCCGAAAATTTGAAAATTTGAATATTTTATGAAGAAAAAATTATCAAAACATGAACAAAACTGTGAACATGGTGTAAGTGAATGAAATAAATACACAAATAACTATAAACAAGTTTTTATTGACATTTATTATGAAGGTCTCCCACTTGAGTAAAAGTAGCCAGGGAAGCCATCGTCTCAGAGTAGCTTCTGTCTGGGCAGCAATCGGTGAAAGGGTTAAGGGATTAAAATCGGGATCAGATATGAAATGTCCGGCTAGCTCAAATATATTTTGGAAGCCGTGGTCACCGATGAGTTAAAAAAGACATTTCAAATTTAATGCCAAAAAATGGTATTTTTGCACCAAAGGGAGATAATTTGGAGCTTTTTCAATGATGTAAACATTTTAAAAGTCATCTGGGGCCAAACTGAATCGATTTTTTGGGTTGATTTTTTTTACCATATCATAAAGTAGTGTAATAAATAAAATTTGTAATGAAAAAATAAAGGTTCAATTTTTTGCTGAAATTTTTGTACCCACGAGCCACCTTAATGTATTAAATATTCTATTTTTTAGCTTGATAGACGAAGGTGGTGACTGGGATAGAAGAAACAGATTAAAAGTATACAGAGGAATGTATTGTATGTCTATAAGGGACTTTAAAAAAGCTGCCGGTTTATTTCTGGACACTGTTGCAACCTTTACATCTTATGAATTAATGGACTATCCTTCATTTGTAACATATACAGTAATCTGCAGCATGATTGCCTTGGACCGACCAGATCTAAGAGAAAAGGTAGCATTCTACTCTGCTTGAAGAGACATATTTTTATTAGTATAATTATGTGGAATTCATCAATGATCTGATATTAAAAAGCATGCAGAAAATAAAATACATTCAATAATTCTAACAAAATTAAAATGACTTGAACTCCCAAATAAAGGGAACGATCTCAGGGGGGAGGGGTTTATAGTCGTGTACTTATCTCTAGCATTGGATGGTTATGATTTGACCCTTCACCAGTTCAAAAGAATTACTTTGAAGTTAGTAATGCTTAATCTTTTTTTTTAAGTTTTAAAGGAATACTATTTAATAACACAAAATAGCAATGTTGTTGGAATATAGGTTTGTTGTAATAATAGAAAAATTGTCAATGAAGAAAACTCTTGACATGAATATGCTTCTTCTTATTTTGTTTGCTCCATGTAATCACATTATATTCTTGACTTTCAGGTTGTAAAGGGATCAGAGATTTTAGAAGTATTACATGGTTTACCTAAAATTAGAAGATATCTATCCTCAATGTATGACTGCCATTATTCAGATTTTTTCAGATTGTTAGGTAAGCTAATATAAATATATAAAAAAAATAATAAAAATATTCACTAAAACTTTATAATAATATGAGGCAGGAATTACCTGTGATTGGGGACGAAGTCTGATTTTTTTTAAATCAACAATGTTAAAAAGAGAAACGGAAATATACCGTAACGTTTCCGATTTTGGTTCTGTTGTTAGGGATTTTAGTTGTGACGTTATTTAAGTTATGACGTCATATTCAATGTAAACAAAGAAACGCTGTCATCAGGTAACATTATTTTAATAACAAACATTTTGTTTTAAATGAATTAGTATTAGTTCCTTTCTTAGACTGATAAATATACATTTTATTCAAAGTCTCATGTAAACAAGACCGGAAACGGAAGAAGATTTCTGCGCCGATGCGGAAATTCAAAAACGCAACAAAAAAAAATTGAACGATTTTGAGTTCATTAGTACAACGAAAAATTCGGGAAATTTTCCCGATTTTTTTAAAAAAAATTTTTATTGAATTTTCTACTGTAATAGGGGACTTTGTCCCCATATTAAGATAACACCTTTGAAAGTCACTTTCTATAATACTCATTGACAACATCTGCATTTTGGAATTTTGTTCTTTTCATTTTTCATTAAAAATTTTGGATTATCTTGAGAATCAGTTGGAATAGGAACTGATTTCTTAATGTCCTTCCTTTTTGCAGATTCAGATTTGTATCAATACATCTTTATCCTTTGAGAACATTTTCAATTGCAGTCACTGCACAAAAGATATGATAAGAAACCAAAACAAACAAATCTACACAACACATCACCATGTGCCTAAATGAAACACTTCTTGGTAGAAAAAACAATGAACCAAAACAATCCAAAATATAAAAAAAAATCAAAGATTTATTGCAATACCATTTCCAATGTAAGCAGATGCTTACTACTTACTAGATTAACTATGATTCAACCCAACAACTTATCATTCATCAATGTATCACAATATACTAGACAAAAATGGCTTAGGCCTTACAATATTGAATCCGTGACCAACAGAATAAACCAATTGAAAGTGACAATATAAAGATTAAAAAAAAAAATTGTCCAATTCACCTTCCCATGATTTTTCTGCTTCTTTTAGGCCAGGATTTTTTAATTTGTTGGTTTACGGATCCGCCGACCTGATTTTGCCTATTTCCAGAATAAAAATAAAATTGACTTTTCATGCTTTTTCATTCCCGCCGACCCTAACAAATGCATTATCCCTGAAAAATAAATAAATTAGCCTTTTTTTATAAAATGAAATGCATTAATCACTAACAGAATTGATAACACTTTCTGTTGTGAAAAAATGAAACTTCCAGTTTACGTTTCTAAAAATAGATAAATCAATTATTAATGACCTTGACATGTCGTTTGGACAAATATTTTCGTGGAACGAAACCCGTGTTTAAAACCAATTACACAATAAGTTCGTTTCTCTTATTTGTCAACAGTCCGTAAGATGCATCTTCTCATAGAAATAGACTTGTCCAAATGTGGACAGGTGGAAGTTCAGGACATCAAGTTAAAGTAAGAATATTAACAGATCATTTAAAATTTTCTTGTTTCATAGATAATAAAAAAAATTCGTCCATTTGGATAAAAACGGGAATGCGTGACAACAGATTAACCCGATATTCTCGTTTTTTCCAGTGGACGAGTCTATTACGTTTTTGACGCGTGTGTTGAAAATTATTTTCTTACCACACTTCTACATTTATTTCTTTATCAGTTTTCTGGAATTGATTAAGAGCTATGTGAATT
Source organism: Mytilus galloprovincialis (assembly GCF_965363235.1). Taxonomy (NCBI): domain Eukaryota; kingdom Metazoa; phylum Mollusca; class Bivalvia; order Mytilida; family Mytilidae; genus Mytilus; species Mytilus galloprovincialis. Next base: position 42,058,331 of record NC_134838.1, read on the forward strand.
TGTCTTCCTTTATGAAATTTAATTACGTCTTTGTCCGTGCACCCCCTTTTTTACGGGAAATTATTAGGCAATGTCATGCAATTTTTATTACAACTGAGCAATAATATTTCATTAAACTAAAATTTAAGAAATGATGACAAAATAGGATAACAAACATATTATTAGAAAGGTGAAATATATATTTATTTTGCATATCAGTTTTCTGTCTTGAAAGGTTTTTTTTTTTTCCCCGACCGACCGACCCGACTTTTTCATGGAGAAAATCTGTAAACCAACAAATTAAAAAACCGTGGCCTTATGAATGGAGGAAGATGCAGAAGCTGCCTAAAGACATGGATAATAGAGAGATAAAAAGAGAATACTCAATAGGGCAATGGTATTATTTTTTTATACGACCGCAAAATTTGAAAAATTTTTCGTCGTATATTGCTATCACGTTGGCGTCGGCGTCATCGTCGTCGTCGTCGTCGTCGTCCGGCGTCCGAATACTTTTAGTTTTCGCACTCTAACTTTAGTAAAAGTGAATGGAAATCTATGAAATTTTAACACAAGGTTTATGACCACAAAAGGAAGGTTGGTATTGATTTTGGGAGTTTTGGTCCCAACATTTTAGGAATTAGGGGCCAAAAAGGGCCCAAATAAGCATTTTCTTGGTTTTCGCACTATAACTTTAGTTTAAGTTAATAGAAATCTATGAAATTTTGACACAAGGTTTATGACCACAAAAGAACGGTTGGGATTGATTTTGGGAGTTTAGGTTTCAACAGTTTAGGAATTAGGGGCCAAAAAAGGGCCCAAATAAGCATTATTCTTGGTTTTCGCACAATAACTTTAGTTTAAGTAAATAGAAATCAATGAAATTTAAACACAATGTTAATGACTACAAAAGGAAGGTTGGTATGAATTTTGGGAGTTTAGGTCCCAACAGTTTAGGAATTAGGGGCCAAAAAGGGACCCAAATAAGCATTTTTCTTGGTTTTCGCACCATAACGTTAGTATAAGTAAATAGAAATCTATGAAATTTAAACACAAGGTTTATGACCATAAAAGGAAGGTTGGTATTGATTTTGGGAGTTTTGGTCCCAACAGAATAAGGGGCCCAAAGGGTCCAAAATTAAACTTTGTTTGATTTCATCAAAATTGAATAATTGGGGTTCTTTGATATGCCGAATCTAACTGTCATGACTGTGTATGTAGATTCTTAACTTTTGGTCCCGTTTTCAAATTGGTCTACATTAAGGTCCAAAGGGTCCAAAATTAAACTTAGTTTGATTTTGACAAAAAATGAATCAGTTAGGTTCTTTGATATGCTGAATCTAAAAATGTACTTAGATTCTTGATTATTGGCCCAGTTTTCAAGTTGGTCCAAATCGGGGTCCAAAATTAAACTTTGTTTGATTTCATCAAAAATTGAATAAATGGGGTTCTTTGATATACCAAATCTAACTGTGTATGTAGATTCTTCATTTTTGGTCCTGTTTTCAAATTGGTCTACACTAAAGTCCAAAGGGTTCAAAATTAAACTTAGTCTGATTTCAACAAAAATTGAAATCTTGGGGTTCTTTGATATGCTGAATCCAAAAATGTACTTAGATTTTTTATTATGGGCCCAGTTTTCAAGTTGGTCCAAATCAGGATCTAAAATTATTATATTAAGTATTGTGCAATAGCAAGTCTTTTCAATTGCACAGTATTGCGCAATGGCAAGAAATATCTAATTGCACAATATTGTGAAATAGCAAATTTTTTTTTAATTAGAGTTATCTTTCTTTGTCCAGAATAGTAAGCAAGAAATATCTAATTGCAAAATATTGTGCAATAGCAAGATTTTTTTTTAATTGGAGTTATCTTTCTTTGTCCAGAATCAACTTAAATCTTTGTTATATATAATATACAATGTATATTCACTTTTTACTACCAACTGATAAATTATAATAAATAACATTCAGTGATAACAAGCAGTTTTTTTACATCTTAATATTTTATGATGTATTTAAATGAGTAGTTATTGTTGCAAACTCCATTAGAAATTTTAATTGAGATTAGTTTTGGAATAAGGGAAAGGGGGATGTGATTAAAAAAATTGGGTTCAATTTTTCTCATTTGAAATTTCATAAATAAAAAAGAAAATTTCTTCAAACATTTTTATGCCCCACCTACGATAGTAGAGGGGCATTATGTTTTCTGGTCTGTGCGTCCGTCCGTCCGTCTGTTCGTCCGTCCGTCTGTCCCGCTTCAGGTTAAAGTTTTTGGTCAAGGTAGTTTTTGATGAAGTTTAAGTCCAATCGACTTCAAACTTAGTACACATGTCCCCTATGATATGATCTTTCTAATTTTAATGCCAAATTAGAGTTTTTACCCCAATTTCACGGTCCACGGAACATGGAAAATGATAGTGCGAGTGGGGCATTCGTGTACTGAGGACACATTCTTGTTTTGAGAGGATTAATATTCAACAGCATAGTGAATTGCTCTAAGAGAAAACAAAAATTTTAAGTTCATTAGAACACATTCATTCTGTGTCAGAAACCTATGCTGTGTCAACTATTTAATCACAATCCAAATTTAGAGCTGAATCCAGCTTGAATGTTGTGTCCATACTTGCCCCAACCGTTCAGGTTTCAACCTCTGCGGTCGTATAAAGCTACGCCCTGCGGAGCATCTGGTTATAAATGAAAATATGAAATCTCCCAGAAACAACATTAGATTCTTATCCCGTAAATGACATATGGTTTAAGAATAACATCTCTATATTTATTTTTTAAAATTTCAGCTGAAGTAGAAGACATAATGAAATATGACAGATTGTTAGCTCCACATTATAAGTACTATGCCAGAGAAATGAGAATAATGACATATACACAATTATTGGAATCATATAGAAGTTTAACATTACAGTACATGGCTACTGCGTTTGGTGTTACTATCGAATTTGTTGATCAGTAAGTAAAAACAATCAGTCATTTCGTACAATTGTACCATGTTTAAGATTGGAAATTTATCTTGACAATAATTTTTTGTACAGAAAATAACTACTTCAACAAGATTTATTTAGTAGTCCCACACTTAAGGCAGTTAATAGGATTTAGAACAACATCTTTATTTATATCAGCTAATTACTCTACATGCCTACAATAACTCTATCTTCCCACTTACCATTTGAGACTAAACATTGAACTTCACTTTAATGTTTCTTATTTTTGCTAACTTTTTTTAAACAACGCAGTGTTCTCCCCAGGCCCTTAAAGGACCACGGGCCCGCGATGTATAATTTTCTACCGTGGTGGTATCGGTCTTGCCGCGATGTATAATTTTTCACCGTGGTGCTAAAATTATCGGTAAAAAAAATCATATAACGGTAAACCTTTCCAAGGGGTATAACATTTCAGATGAAAATTGACCAGTTCAAACCAGTTCAATCCAGTTCTGACAACGAAGATTGTTTACACCACGTGATCGATTTACCTTTTGAGGTTAACCTTGATGATTGGATTTAATCGATGTACATGATTCTTGTGTTTTAATTAATTAAGAGATCATAACTTAATGATCACAGACTTATGAGACTTTTGAGGGACAAGCAGACATTTGTTAATAAACTCTATTACTCCAGCCTTTGGTCATAAATGATTTGCGTATTTTTAAAATTTGAGTTACTTCCCCTGATTTAGCCTTATTACAACAATGTGCTCCTAAAATATTATCCATCATTTGAAATAGAAATAAAGTACAAATTGAATGCAAAATTATATAAGGATGTTACCTCAAGGATAAAAACTTTCTTTGAATATACCAACAAAAATATATTGCAAATTATTTTTGACAATCATACTTTTATTAAAGCACAAACATATTATATTAAATAGGTAGTATATCCATTTATCATTTATACTTTTACTGACTAAGCTAGGGCTGTATGTTGTTGAAAAGATCCATTTCATATATAAAGCTGAAGAGTATTAAAGAAGTTTAATGATTAACTTTTACAAAATAAATTTACAATGATTGGAACTCAGCTAGACATGACAACCTTTCACAAGTGTCCACATAGATAATATAAGTATACTTTTCATGTCCATCATGAAATAACACAATAATGATTTTAATAATAATTTTATTGATATCTAAAAGAATCATGTCTAAAGCTATGGAAAATAGTATTTAATTTACTAACGGTTCTACATTAAAATTTAATCTTGTTTAACGTTAATTGTTATGGTGTAATCTAACAAAAATGGGGAATGTGTAGTGTAACTATACAAGTATAAGGACAAAATTGGCTTGATCAAAGTATAAAAAGTGACTAGTTAGAGACTAAAAGTGCTTTCTGTTATTTATTCTTAAAAGATATTAAAGTATACAAACTGTTTGATTTACTGTTTTTTACCAGTATTTTTTTTTACCCAGTCTACATAACACAGTAAACAAAACAAAAGACAAAAATGTAATGGCACAAAAACTAACAAGAAGAAAAAATAAGCGATAAAACGCGACACGACATATTGTACAAATCATTTCGACACGCGTTACCCTGGTGCTATCCCAAAATCCTGGGGAGAACACTGCAACTAATTGTATTCATGGTCTACATTGTAAACAAGGCTAAGACTATACAAACTCTTATGATAGCTAAGAATGTTGATGGTTGGTTTTAAAAGGGAAGCATTTCAGCTTTGCATTAATTATCTAGCAGGTTGTCCATTGAAAAAAACGAAATCTTTATAGATTGCTGATTCTTAATAAACATCCCAATATGTATGTGTCTGTCCCAAGTCAGGAGCCTGTAATTCTGCTGATTCTGAATAAAGATCCCAATATGTATGTGCCTGTCCCAAGTCAGGAGCCTGTAATTCAGTGGTTGTCATTTGTTTATGTGTTACATATTTGTTTTTCCTTCATTTTTTGTACATAAATAAGGCTGTTAGTTTTCTCGTTTGAATTGTTTTACATTATAATTTCGGGATCTTTAATAGCTGACTATACGGTATGGGCTTTGCTCATTGTTGAAGGTCGTACAGTGACCTATAGTTGTTAATTTCTGTGTCATTTAAGTCTCTTGTGGAGAGTTGTCTCACTGGCAATCATACCACATCAACTTTTTTTTATATCATACAATATATACAATTTAAGTCCTTTTCCCCTTATCTTTGCTGTTTCCGACAGTATCCAACTAAAATATTTTTTATAAATTTTCAGAAGTTATTTGTTTTAGAGAATTGTTCATTTATCAAAATATTTTTGCTTTGTAGGGAATTATCTAGGTTTATTGCAGCAGGCCGACTCCATTGTAAAATTGACAAAGTAAAAGGCATTGTTGAGACTAACAGACCTGACAGTAAAAACTGGCAATACCAGGTAATTTTTTATATCAGCCTTTGTAACAAGTCGCAAGAAATAAACACAGATTGGCATGTTTAACTTTACTGCTATACCAAAAAGGGAGATAAATTTTTCAGTATTTTATACATAAAAGTAATAGAACTTACTTTTACTGCAAATTTCTATAATGAAACCAGGTGCCTACAAGAAGAGGACTGAATACAATAAATTAATATAAGTATACGATGTGCATCACAAAAAATTGAGTCATATTTGTTCAGGTTTGCTTCAAAATTCTGTATCTGCAATCCATTTGGATATATTATTTCTAGTGTTATGTATCTGTATTGTATGGTCGTATGTGTTTTGTAGTTAAGTCGTGAGAGTTGCGTCCCTTTGTATGATAATGATGCATATTTGTCATGTGATGTTATCTGTCTCTTTGAAATAAACGTGCTATGGAAATAGATGTTTTTTTGTTGCTCTTAAGCAAATATAACTTTAGCGGCATGGGGAGGCAAGTATATGTCCCCCCATGTACGTAATATGGTGGAGGACTTAAAAAACGACCCCTTTGAGTGTATTTTATGTGAGCTGTCCCCAAGATGAAGAACAAACTTTTTAAAGTCTAGCCCACGAGGTTGGCGGTGCCATATTATTTAACTTTTGACCACGTTGAAACCTTGGAATTTTCGTTCAGTACGTGGAGTATAGCAGTACCATGCAGTTGACACTGGAATCAATTTTTGGATTTTATGTGAAAATTTTGATGTTTCAAAAGTTTAATTTGGATTAAACTAATATTCAGACTGAATCACCATAGGAGTTTTCGTCAACAAAAGAAAACGGTAAAATTCAAGGAACTGTTTTTAAACTACATTGTACATGCATATAACTATCGAAAGCATTTCGCAATTGTTTATTGTCATCTGAATTTTAATTTTCATTTCGACTGTTGGACGATATCGAAATTTCTACACAATTTTAAACTTTTGACCGCGTTAGAGATGGACATAAGGAAGACAGCTGTGTATGTTTATGTGTGCCGAAAACTGTAGCATGTGTCATGTGACGTCCCGGCCTATCATCTTACAGTACTTCGAAAATAATTGCTTAAGTAATTGGCGTTATCTTTACTAACTAATCAGCTTGACCTATATGTGTATTTAGGATTTAGCAGGGAAAGTGTGTTGCAGTGTTGAACTATTTAAATTATACTACAGACGGTACGTGTGAGATTTATCTCGTCGTACGCTACCCAGTTACAAGGAAAACACCGACTTTAATTATGAATTCATTTAAATTTTTGTCTGAAGGATTTTTTTTTTTTATTATTAATACATATATTACTGTTAACAGTGGACTGATTTGATAGCGGATTGTCAGTAGCGGTGAGATAATAGTCATAAATAAAACCTAGGTTGATATTGACATTTCTGGAGCTATTCATTTGTTTCATCTTTATTTTATTTTGTGAGTGTGATGTATGAGAGATTGAACACGTTAGAGAGGGAGAATTAGTCGTATTTTCTTTTTACTGCATATGTAACTTATGAAGTGTTTCTTTGATGTTATATATTTACCATTTTTAAGAGTTAAAGGTCTCTGATGATTATCTATCAATTTGATGTATACAGCTACATTTAAGACAATATTCTAGTATTTTCCATTTAGTAGACTGAATAAATGTATTAAATGCATATTTTTTTGTGTTGTTGAATGAACGTAATGCGTGCATAAGGTCCTAAGGGGGAGATCGAGATGCCAGACGTTCGGATTTTTCTGCATTGTTGATACTGGTGTGTATGGATGCTAGATGTGAGAACTGGTCAGCCACGAATATTTCAGTTATTATAAATGCATTTACATGAATATTTGGAAACTGATTTTAGTCTTATACGGAAGTGATTATGAAGTTTGAATTTATATTATATTTTCTCTTTTTCTGTAAATTGTATATGGAAAAAACACATACACCATTTTATAAAATTTGGGAAATTTTCTTTTTGGGGCGGGATGTTATGTATCTGTATTGTATGGTCGTATGTGTTTTGTAGTTAAGTCGTGAGAGTTGCGTCCCTTTGTATGATAATGATGCATATTTGTCATGTGATGTTATCTGTCTCTTTGAAATAAACGTGCTATGGAAATAGATGTATTTTTGTTGCTCTTAAGCAAATATAACTTTAGCGGCATGGGGAGGCAAGTATATGTCCCCCCATGTACGTAATACTAGAAAGATTTTTAAGCAGTACTTTATATGGTACTAGGCAAAAGAATTGTGACAATGGAACAATGTTATAAATAAAATGAATTAACTGTTACTAATTTTAATCATTTATGTACTTTCTCATTAATAAAATCTTCTTTTTAGGCTACTATAAAACAGGGAGACATTTTGCTGAACAGAGTACAGAAACTGAGTCGTGTTATCAACATATAAAGGAACAAAGTGCTAGACTATATATATACATGTATTTAATTTCATTGCTGTTAGCTATTCATTTCAAGTAAACATGTTGATTAATAAAACTCTTTTTTTGTAATATTTTTGTTTTCTAGCCTCATTTTACAAAAGACTATGAATTGAAGGGTAAACATTTTTTGATACAGTAATTGAAGATATCTGTAATTTCTTCATCAAAACTTTATTCATGATTTATACTGTAACGAAAAACGAGCGGTCAGGCTTTGATGTTAAACTATAAATGTGTAACCCTTAGTGTGCTGCTATAATAATGTGTTTTATAACAATGTATAAGTATATATATGAACTAAAGTTATAGCTGGCGACCCTTCTTTGGTAGCGTGGTACTCTGGTATCATGGTACTTTGCGGTATTCCGGTAGATCTAAGGTTGGTTCTGTATAGGTTTTGTGGTACTTAGTGGTATTCCGGTAGATCTTAGTTTGGTTCTGTTTAGGTTTTTGTAAGAATAACAGACTCGTTAAATAAAAATCAACATGTATTAACTTTATTATAAGATGCAAATAGTATATAACTTAACAGTATTCTAGTCTAACAAATAAATACATTACTTTATTAGAATATCGTAAAGAAAATGGATAGCGGAAATATAAATACCTTGAAAGTTTAGTTTGGTTATCAGTGGTAAATCAAATTCAATGTCAAAAGATAACGTTTCTCTCGAGAAGTTATTCTCTAAATTCAACTTGTGTAGGAATTAACAAGCCCACATTATACGGAAGTAGTCTGGTTACTACTTAGTCTGGTAAATGGTTTTGGTACATGTATATATTTAAATTGCTTGGAATTAGCGTGTGTTACTTGCCCAGGGTAAAGTCGTACTGAAGTCTTATCCGTTTTCTCCACCATATTTATACTTAGGTAAACCAATCTACCGATTTGGTTTACCATTCACTAAAATTACCAAATCCAAAGCCGACGTCATAACAAAAATAGGTTATGACATCATTGTGTTGTACGTCATTTAAAGAAAACAATTCACAGCTGTTCTGATTGTAAAAACATAGACAAGAATAATAAAAAGTTAACAAACATGGTTATACAAGAAATATATAATAAGAATAGTCACTTAACAGTAAGGTTTAAACAACATCATCACACAATTTTAGGGAAAACAAGTTCCATTCCAAGGGACCCCCATTTCGTTACAATACCTTGGTTGAGGAGGACTGTTATTTCAATATATCAAAGACAAACAAATACACAGTTACAGGGCACTCTCATATTTAAAAAATGTAAAAAAAAGAGATCTCTTTATTTATATTATCTTAATGTAAACAAAACCAATATCTGGTCTGGACCTGCATTGTTGCATGCAATTGATTGAAGTAACATGTATACTGGAGCTTAACTCATCATTCCAAAACCATCCAAATACTTAACTTTTGTTATTCTAATTTTCCTTGTACAAGAAATGTTGTAAAATTTCAAAATGGCTACAAAGCTGATTAAGAATTGCTTATAAAAAAGATTTGGTATAATTGCCAATAAGAAAACTCTCCACAAGAGACCAAAGACACAGAAATTAACAACTATAGGTCACTGTACCGCCTTCAACAATGAACAAAGCCCATACTGCATAGTCAGCTATAGAAGGCCTCGAAGTTAGAAATGTAAAACAAATCAAAAAGGAAAACTAATGGCCTATTAATTTGTGTACAAAAAAAGAATGAAAAAAAATATGTTACACATCAACAAACGACAACCACTGAATTACAGGCTCCTAACTTGGGACAGGCACATACATACAGAATGTGGCAGGGTTAAACATGTTACTCGTTACAACTCCACATTATCAAGCTGTAAATTTTTTTTTAAATCATTCCCCTTCATAGAATTCCAGAAAACTTTGAGGAAGGAGTAGGTCTGGTAAGGGCCGATTTTGGCCTCAAATTTCAGGTTTATCTAACGAAAGATTTTGGACATTTTTAAATACTTTAGGGTCTATTTCAATTAATTCAATTAGTTTATGTGAAAGATTTTAACTGATTTAGTCATTAAAAACGCTCCAATTCAAGCTTAAATGTGAAAAATCTATCAAATCTGCAAAAAAACGTCACTTTTCATCCTCAACCTTTATTTATGTTATTATCATCATCAAATACCACTTACGTTTCAATATTATGAATGAACACGAATGCCGCCACTTTCATTTAAGACGGAAACCGTCTTGAATTTAACTAAAATGCTAAAATTGTGAAGATTTCAGTAATTTGGCTGGACTTAATGATGCTAGTAGCCTAGTACCTGATATTTGTGCATTGTATTGTCAAAAACAGACCATATTTATGTAGCAGAAGCATTCTACTTTCCAGTAAATAGTTAAAAGATTACATTTTCACAATTTTTTTAAACTGCTATATTGTGGGGCCAAAAAGGGTCTTACTGAACCTACTACTTTCTGATATATAGACAGACATAGTCAATTGGTTAAAAGATGTGCTACTGTCTCCATGGACCCAAGTAGAAAAAGAGAATTTATTTTCAGCAATCATAAAAAAAAGTTGATTGTGTCGTGGGTTTTGCAAAGACATTCATAGTTTGGTGTATATTAAATTACTTTCCCTTGATTTCTCTTTCTATCATAGATTTCATTGGTATAGGTGAACTAGAAATTCAAATAGTTGTTTGTTTCTGTGTCATTTGGTCTCTTGTAGAGATTTGTCTCATCAGCAATCATACCACATCTTCTATTTATATTAGAATAAAGAACAAGAGTGCCAGACACACAAGATCAACTTAAAATCATCCCAGGCATCAAATTTAGTTGACCTATTGCTAAATATCTACGAAACAAAGTTAACCAAGAAAACTGTACACTAATGATCAATGAAAATGAGGTGAAGGTCAGATGATACCTGCCAGACAGACAAATACACTTTACAATCATTCCATTCACCAAACATAGTTGCTTAATGATTAAGAAAAATTAGACCAAAACACAAAAACTTAACATTGAGCAATGAACCATGAAATTGAGGTCAAGGTCTAAATTAAACCTGCCTGGCTGATGTGTACATCTTGAAATATTTACATACACCAAATATTGTCCTAATAGAGCTTTCTTACAAATTGACGAAAGGTACGAACGAACTGCAGGGAGCATGTATTACATTTCCTAAATAACAGTTAAAAGAGTCTTTGTTTTATCCGATAAAACAAGTTCTTTTTTAATGAAATTTATCTTTGAAAAAATAAGCATATTGCAAATAACACACGCTTTTAATATCAGAAAATAAAGAAAAATAGTGTCAATACACTTACGTGCGTTACGCTACCTACATAAACCACGACTTCATACATTTTCGCGGGAATTGTTCAAGCATGAGTTTCACGATTAGTATTTGTTTGGGCATTATTGTAGTGCGTTAATCATGTAAGGACAAGGTTCATATTTATTTTTATTTTTTATGAGTACCGTTTCAGCAAATTTTCAACATGGATCATCCAGATTTGTAAAACAAGGATGCTACAATGTTTTGAAAAAGCAATGTGAAATAAATGTAGGAAAAAAGATTTTGTGATAAAGTGGTTTTTTTAATTGATGTTATTATAAATGACGGAAAGTAATGTTAATCTTGTGATTGCAGGCAACAAATGAGAAACTAATACTTTAATTGCAAATTCAGTTTGATATGAAAGTAGCAAAGTTTACATTATTAAACAAGCATTAAAGGACAAAATAAAATTTGTAAGGGTTCCACGGAACCCGGTGTCTCGCCTACTTTTTCTGTTAATAGAAGACTCAACAAAAATGAGGAAAAACATCAATAAAAATTTCCCTCACGATACTGTCTTTTGATTGAAAGAAGCTTCCAAGTTTGGTTAAAAAATCCAGGATAGTTTATGAATCTAATAAATGTTTTATAAACTTTAACTGCAGACTGTATGTAATGTTAACTGGAAGAAAAACTAAGTCCATTTATAAGTAAAATACGGAAAAAGTGAATTTTTTTTTTTACAAAATTTACTTCTGAATAATATCTTATGATCAGAAATAAGCTTTTGTCTAAGTTTGGTAGAAATCCAGGATAGTTTAAAAACATTATAAAAATTTTAAAAACTTAAACCACAGAGTGAATGTTTTGTTTCTGGCAAAAAAACTGTCCATTTATAAGTAAAATACGGAAAAGTGGAAATGTATTTTTACAAAATTTTCTTCTTGATACTATCTTATGATCATAAACAAGCTTCTGTCCAAGTTTGGTACAAATCAAGGATAGTTTATGAAAGTTATTAAAATTTAAAAAAATTTAACCACAGAGTGAATGTAATGTTTCCTCGCAGAAAATTTAAGTCCATTTATAAGTAAAATATGGAAAAAATGGAATTTTATTTTTACAAAATTTACTTCTGGATACTTTCTTATGATCATAAACAAGCTTCAACTGTCCAAGTTTGGTAGAAATTCAGTATAGTTTAAGAAAGTTATTAAAATTTCAAAAACTTTAACCACAGAGTGAATATTTGTGGACGCCACCGCCGCCGCTGCCGACGGAATGTAGGATCTCTTAGTCTCGCTTTTTCGACTAAAGTCGAAGGCTCGACAAAAAGGGAGGAAAACCAAACAACAAGTTATGTAGCAATCATCTAACTTCAAAAGGGGGAGGGGATTATGGTTGTGGATTTTATAATGACGTTTAAACACACAACATGCTTGAGAGATAGATGCATAGACGTCCAGTGGCTAATATTTCATAAATGTTCAGTACCAAAACGCATTCAAACGCTACAAAACGGTTTCATAAAAGAGATTAACTCCCGAGTATGGACACACCACAAGGTGACAATGAATATAACTCAGGGAGAGGCGGTGATTCACAAGTTATTAAATGAGCACCTGTATGTATATGACATGGTATAAAGGTCATCTTTTTTTGTAGATCTTATTTAATAAGTGTCGTTGCATGTAGGGTAATGGTCCTAAGTAGGCTAACATTAAGGGTGAAATGCCATCGAAGCTCCATGACGATTATATGATCATGTCAAAATAAAGGATAAACTGGACCCCAGTTGTGTTCACTTATTGCTACACTGACGATGTGAAGCTATAGATGGAACGGCGGACAAGTTTGAATAAAGGATCCCTAAAACGAGTCTTACGTATGATTCATCAAGCATACGTACCTTTCGTCAATTTGTAAGAAAGCTCTAATGCAAACAGTACTAAAATAACAGACCAAAACACACACATTTATAATTTGAGCAATGGGCCTGAAAATGAGGTCAAGCCTCCAGGTCAAATAAAACTTGTCATGCTGACATGTATATTATAAAATATTTCCATATACCCAAAATAGTTGACCTTTTGCATTTAATATTAGCTAAACAGAACAAAACACAAAAACTTAACTATGACCTCTGAACCATGAAATGAGGTCAAGGTCAGATGAAACCTGCCAGTTGGACATGTTAACCTTACACTCATTACATACACCTAACTAGAGGCTCTAAAGAGCCTGTGTCGCTTACCTTGGTCCATGTGCATATTAAACTAAGGAAACAGATGGATTCATAACAAAATTGAGTTTTGGTGATGGTAATGTGTTTGTAGATCTTACTTTACTGAACATTTTTGCTGCTTACAATTATCTCTATCTATAATGAACTTGGCCCAATAGTTACACATGAAAATATGTTGTAAAAATTTACAAAAATTTACAATTTTATAAAAATTGTTATTGGACTATAAAGGGAATGACTCCTTAAGGGGTCAATTGATCATTTTGGTCATGCTAACTTATTTGTAGATCTTACTTTTCTGAACATTATTGCTGTTTACAGTTTATCTCTATCTATAATAATATTCAAGATAATAACCAAGAACAGCTAAATTTCCTTAAAATTACCAATTCAGGGGCAGCAACCCAACAATGGGATGTCCGATTCATCTGAAAATTTCAGGGCAGATAGATAACCTGATCAATAATTGAATCCCGTCAGATTTACTCTAAATGCTTTGGTTTCAGAGATATGAGCCAAAAACAGCATTTAACCCTATGTCCTATTTTTAGCTGTCAGCCATCTATGTTCGCAGGCAGGGTCATCGGACACATTTTTTAAACTATATATCCTAATGATAATTGTGGACAAGTTGTGTTAAATTTGTCTCAGTAGTTTCAGAGAAGATTTTTGTAAAAGATTACAAAAATTTACTAAATACTGTTAAAAAATTTACCATAAAGGGCAATTACTCCTTGACTATTTTGGTCATGTTGACTTATTTGTAGATTTTACTTTTCTAAACATTATTGCTGCTTTATCTATAATTTTCAAGAAAATAACCAAAAACAGCAAAATTTCCTTAAAATTAACAATTCAGGGGCAGCAACCTAACAACTGGTTGTCCGATTCATCTGAAAATTTCAGGGCAGATAGATCTTGACCTGATTAACAATTTTACCCTAGTCAGATTTGCTTTGAATGCTTTGGTTTCAGAGATATAAGCCAAAATCTACATTTTACCCCTATGTTCTATTTTTATCCATGGCGGCCATCTTGGTTGGTTGGCCAGGTCATCGGACACATTTTTCAAACTAGATACCTCAATGATGATTGTGGCCAAGTTTGGTTAAGTTTGGCCCAGTAGTTTCAGAGGAGAAGACTTTTGTAAAAGTTAACGATGACGGACGCCAAGTGATAAGAAAAGCACACTTGGCCCTTCGGGCCAGGTGAGCTAAAAAGTAGACCTTTTGCTTAACCCTTTCCTCCATGGAATTGTTTTTTTTACATACTTGATTGGCATAGGATTTTTTCAATATGAAAAAAAATTATCAGGTTTAAAGTCTTCATGCATTGCTAAAACAAATATTTTATCAATGAAGTTCCAGTCGCATATTCTCATTCTCCCTTTTAAATTAGATACAAATTTTTATTAAGTCTGATACAGATTTTTGGTAGGACAATGTTTCAACTGAGGCACTACACAGGCGTCAAAAAGCGTAATTATGGAGTAAAGGGGGTGGCGTCAAAGGCGTCATTATGGAGGAAAGGGTTAAAGTCTCTAAGATATGGACTTGACCACCATGAAATGAGATGGAGTTAAAGTGAAAACTGTCTGACAGGTATAAATCAGAAATTAACATCATAACATGACAAAAAATCTTTTTTTTTCAAGTAGTCATGAAAATGAGGTCAAGGACAATGGTCCAAGACTGACAAAGACTTCATATCATAAGACATCTATATACAAAGTATGAATCATCCAGGTCTTCTGAAATATTCAGCTTACAGATTGCTATCCCTATGTTCAGCTTTCTGCGACAGAAGTTGCAGGCTTGATAAAAACCACAAAATCAAATATTCCTATATATAGTTTTGTTCCACAATCAAGGAATAAAAAAGAATCTACAGTATACCACTTACACTCTTACAATGTCCACACCAAAACTACCAAAAGTGCATTATACCTACAGGAGAAACATGTCTTATCCTGAAAATAAACCAGACAACTCGACCATGAAAATGAGGCAGGGTCAAACATACCCTACAATAATTCTATACATGTATCATTGATGTGGTGTGGATTGTTTATGTTTGAATGAAGTACAAATGTAATCATGAACTTTTAACCTGACTAAAGCAGCATGCAAATGAGATATTTCAAGGGTGAGCTAACAAAAAGATTGGGTTTTTTGTGTATTCAGAAATTTAAATTGATATTACTAAATAGCTGTAAAAAGTTTAAGACAGATGAAAACTCTAAGATAAAACTAAGTTTCAACAGAGGAATTTTTGTTTTACAACCTTATATATTTCAAAATATCTGGATTACATTTAAGCAAAATAATAATTTACCAAAATTGGTTAACATGTACATTTCATGCCACAAAAAAATAAAAAAAATAAATATATATTATATATATATAACTTTTCCCCTCAATCCACGAAAATTAGGAACCAAGATAAATAAACAGCTGCGCCATGAGCGCATGATACGCCCGACGTCTTGTGTGGAAGTTTTATGCAATAATCATAAATAGTTTCTGAGAAAGTTTTAAGCAATTACCATTTATTGCTTTTGAAACACGGCGGGACATGTGAAACCCCCCAACCTGTTTTTTTTTTACAAATATCACTAAAATTAAATTTTGAATCAAACCAAAAAGTATACAGATCTTAGTAGATGAAAATATAACAAAGAAGTGTGTACAGTTTCAAGCAATAATCATAAATTGTTTTTGAGATACAGCACGACATGTAAAAAAAAACCTCCCCTTTTTAACAAAATACTCAATAACTCAAAAATAAAATTTTGAATCATCACCAAAAAGTATACAGATCTTTAGATTAATATAAAAAAGAAGTGTGTAAAGTTTTAAGCAATAATCATAAATCGTTTTTGAGATACGGCATGACATGTTAAAACCCCCTCCCCCTTTTTTACAAAATACTCAATAACTCAAAAATGAAATTTTGAATCATCACCAAAAAGTATACAGATCTTTAGATTAATATAAAAAAAAAGTGTGTAAAGTTTTAAGCAATAATCATAAATCGTTTTTGAGGTACGGCGCGACATGTAAAAAACCCTCCCCCTTTTTTACAAAATCCTCAATAACTCAAAAATGACATTTTCAATCATCACCAAAAAGCATACATATATTAAGATTAATATAACTAAGAAGTGTGTAAAGTTTTAAGCAATAATCAAGAATGGTTTTTGAGGTACGGTGCGACATGTGAAAAAAAACACACCCCTGTTTTAGTTACAAAGTGCTGTAACTCAAAAAGTTTAAATCTTATTTTCACCAAAAAGTATACAGATCATTTGACCATCATAAAAAACAACTATATTAAGTTCATGAAATTTAGATAAGTCGTTCTCAAGTTATGGTGCGACATGTTTACGCCGGACAGACAGACGGACGGACAGACAGACAGACAGACAGACAGACAGACACCAGACATTTGTATACCATAATACGTCCCGTCAAAATTTTGACAGGCGTATAAAAACTTCATTGTTGAAGGCCTTATAAGGTTATGGTCAAATGACCTTTTAAACTCACATACTGTGGGATCATTATTTCTTGTTGGATACTAATTTTCTTGGATTTCTTGGGTATAGTTGAACCACAAATTTAAATAGTTGTTAATTTCTGTGTCATTTTGGTCTCTTGTGAAGAGTTGCCTCATTGGCAATCATACCACATCTTCATTTTTATATGCACCCTGAAAAACATAATGAAAATGAGGTTGATCTTTTTAATATTGTTTGAAGAACATTTGTGGGTAATAAAAACATATTAGAAACTGATTTGAAGTTTAATCAGCAACATTTGTTTTACCTTCAACAGTATTCATCTTACTGGTTAGACTAGAGAAAATTCCAAGGTTCTATTTACATTTATGAAATCCAGACATTTTTAGCTTTCTAAATGTCAACAGCAACACGAGAGATTGAGAGAACAGCAGAGATTGAATGAGTTAAACTTTTAGCTTCTGTTCAGGAATGATAATCCCACTATAAGTATTCATTAAAAAGAAAATAACAGGGTACTCTGATTCTTAGTTCCTAAGAAAATTTTATAAATAGTCACTATGTGTAAGAATATATAATTTTTGAAGGTTAGCAGGAACTTGAAGGGTGAATGTTAAAATGCACCACACAATATAGCATGCTCTTAGGAGCTTTGATTTGTAGTTCAAGAAAAATGCAACAACAAAATTAATCAGATAAACAAAATGAGAAACAGGGGTGAAATCCCCCCTTCTTCAGGGGTATTAATTAAACAGCAGGAAGTCAAAATTAAAACATTTTATTTTTATCTTTAGCACATAGTCATATTTATCAACATCTTTCTATAATCCAATACTAGTAAGTGTTATCATTTTGCTTATGAATTGCAAATTGATTATCCATAGAATTCCATACTTCAAGTTTTTAATACACATGATTGTAATTTATTCAACAGATAAGACAAATATGAAATTGTGGTAGATTTTAACATTTCATTCATAGTATTCACAGATATCTCTGAACAACAAAGACAATAATATATGATTTTAATCGCACAGTAGTATGGCAGTGAATAAAAGCTAAGCACCTGGTTCGTTTCTCAAAAAGATTTGAAAACTGAGACTTCTATTAAGGTCCAACACAGCAGCAAATGTATATGGGTTGTTAAATATGCGATTCTGAAATACAAATCTGCACATTTAGGCAAAAGTAAAATTTTTACTTTAGTATGTAGAAAATGTAAAAGTCTATGTTTTTCTAAAGGAAACCCCAAAGAAAATAACTAATTAAGGATGAACATTTCATATGACATTATTCACATATTTGCAGCACATTGTGTTCTTGTTCATCCAATATCTGTACACAACAGCACATTTTTTAAACACAAACATACATCTGAATATTGACTGTATAAGTTGGTGATGACTTTATAAAATAAATGCTATTTAGACTGACTTTAACTTCAGTAATATGTGTTTGATTTTGTTGAAATTAATTAAAAATTTCATTTCACAATAAAAATATCTTAACACTTTTACTGGTAAAAAATTTCCTACAAAGACTAAGACCCTGTTTACACTGACAAAAAAAATCGATCTTTACTAAGATCGATCTTTGGTCCAGTGTAAACGGGTAAGATCGATCTTCAATCAGACTTAAAAAGTCTACCTCTAGAGGTGGTTTTAAAAAGATCGATCTTATTTGAATCGATCTTTTTTTGGTGTAAACGCTTAGGTCGATCGTGATTGATCTTTTTTCAGGTGTTTGTTATATTTAGATAGGAAAATAAAGGTCAGACCGGTTCTTTTTATGTTGTAGTGTAAACGCACTGGATTAAATAAGATTGATCTTTCTCGATTGATCTTGCTTGTGCAATGTAAACGCGAACTGGTCTGTTTAAGATCGATTCAAATAAAGATCGAGTCAATTTCTTTGCCGGTGTAACCGGGTCTAAGTTTCTACACTGAAAAAATAATTCTTAAATAATAATGAGTATTTGGGTGTATGTATAGGACTGAAAAGTTTTTAACACCTAGAAATCAAGTTAACTTAACCTTGTTGTTCTTTATACACATAAGTAAATTCCCAAAAATTTACCTGGATTTTTTCATTTCATGCTGTCCATGTGGGGGTGTAAACAACTTTTAGATGTCCACTGAGCTATCCCAACAGACTGGACGTAACATTAATTTTTTTATAATACAATACCTTGGAAAAATGAGTACAGCTTTTTACTGAATACATGACATAATAAGCAACTTTTCATAACATTTCATGAAAAACAAACTTAACATATCTATTGCATTTATATTCAAAATTGTTTTATTATAAACTGTGAGTAAACTACCATATTCATGAATGGTAAACTCAATTTTGTTTTGTTATAATGTCTTTCTGATTATCATTATTTCAGTCGTAAGCTACGATAATAAATAAAATGATATGTCAAATTAAATTTGACAGTAAACTTACAATACAAAAGAAAATATGACATCTACAGATCAAACTAAGGTTTTCAACAATGGATGTCTGTCTTAACAATATGTGAAGCTCTTAATCACACTGAGTCCAGAAAAGTTTTTTTTTTTTTTTTTTTTTTATAGATTCCTGACTTTTATATTTCATATAGGTATGAAGTTATCAGGTGCAAAATTGCTCAAGATACATTGCTTAGAAATTGACCATAAATAAGTTCATATATCAGTGTTTAAAGTGTTGCAGTAAAATCTAGAATCTTATTTCTATAGTATCTAACCATAAATGCATAAAATCTATTATGCCAGTACATGTATTTTAAATTTGAATAAGAACTACCAATGCTGACTTCTCAAAAACAGTTGGTCCTATGGTTTCAGAAAAAAAATCTAAAAAGGGCCAAAATGACTGATGTTGGAACTAAATGGATAACAATAACTGACATGGACTATTTACGCTTATTTGGGCTCAAGTGTTTTCCACAGTATTGTTTCTACATAAAGTTTTTCGAAATTTCAGAGAGCCCCATTTTATTACTTATTGTGCAGTTAGGTTGCAAAACTTTATTTTAAAATGACAATACCATGAATGTGGGAGAAAAGCAGGCTTAAACAAGTCAATAGTGAGAGCTACATACAATGTTAATATGTTATATTCCCATTACTTTCAAACAATATTTTGAAACATCTATAACTGTCATACAAGTATAAATTACATAATAATGCTCAAAATTAAACAATTATTATCTTCGTCTTTTGGGTTTTGGGCGAGATCCTTTGACAGGTAAAGAATGCTTTGTTGGGCGGCCTGAATTGCCACTATTGTGTCTCTTCTTGACTGACATCTGTTGGTCAATAAGATTTGCTAAATGTCCTTCTTTGGCTAACATTGATAAGAATGTACAGATAAATTCATCATAATTATGTGTCCTTCTACAGTCATCTATCTGCAAGTAAAGGATAAAACTGGATATTATTTTAGTAATACTATGATGAGTGAACAATGTATATATGTTAAGACATCTAATTCCTGCCAAAAACATATTTTTCAATGCTTTTATTTTTTTTTCAAAACCAAGCCATTGATCTATCTTTATCATGCCCATTTTCATTAGTAGATAGGCATATTTTATGTTTTTTTTTTTTTATCTACCTATAGATTCTTACATTGGTAACAGTGGATTAGGAGATTTATACAAATGAGATATTTAAATGGACAATCTAAATATAGAGACAGAATAAATCTGATAATCAAAGAGTACCTATGTAAGAATCTGCTTATCTTATGACTTAAAAATAAACTTTCATATTTGATCCACAAAAATTCCCTTTTGAATTCATTCCATATTCCTAATTTCGACGCCATACACTTATGAAATTGATGTGAATTAAATGAACAACATTACATTTGATGTAATATATATTGTGTTGTATAGTATATTAGCTTATCATAACTTTAACAACAGTTTCTGAAGGTGGAACTATTTCTGTGTACAGTAAAAGATGTGTAACACCTGTTAACTGATAAAGGTAATGACCTTTTTACTTAGCAAATCAACCTCTAAAATCGTTGGAATTACAATTTGCAGCAAAACCATGTAATGCATACCATGAACATATGCTAGAAATATCAACTATAATACAAGCTTACCCTATATTTCTTTCTTTTTTCTAATTCATCTTTCAAATTAACTTCACACAACTTTATCTCATTTTCTACATTCTTGAGAAGAGCTAACAAATCCTAAAATAAAAGACACTAACTATTGATTGCTAAATTTCCACTGAAGATTAATACATATTCTTAAAACGTTTAATAACATTTAATATCTGTCCATTTATAAATGTTGAAGGGATCAAAAGCTCATTTAAATTTTCACTGCCATTTGCAAAGTAAGGAGTTTAGTAACATTAATGTGGGTTAATCCGTTTTTGTATTGGTTTTTCTGCAAACTCTGTTTGGCTACCTTTTCTGCAAAGCACAAAATATAACTTCTTGAACATTATCTTCTTTATGAATCTTTGGCCTATCCAAACTATCATAGCTGTACTTAATCCAGTCATTTGCAAAAATGTCAAGATATTCTTGTTCATCCAAAATTTGATGAAATTTATTAGCCTGAAAATGTAAATGGCTGTCTCAATTTCAAAGTGCATCCATCTCCCAATCATGTTCGAATGCAACAATAAAACTTTCCTCCATTAACCTGTTCAAATGTACAGTAAATAAAGGCAACAGTAGTATACCACTGTTCAAAACTCATAAATCCATGGACAAAAAACAAAATCGGGGTAACAAACTAAAACCGAGGGAAACGCATTAAATATAAGAGGAGAACAACGACACAACAATAAAATGTAACACACACAGAAACGGACCAAGCATCAGACAAAATCCCACGAGAATAACAAATATAACATCAAAACCAAATACATGAAGTTGGGATAGACAAGTACCGTGACACGTCTTATCGCAATATGAAATTACACTCAAAAATAAGAGAAAACAAGATTAAAGCATTTAATATATCTGACCTTTGGTGTAAAAGCTTGATGGCTATGAAATTTCCTTTTATGTTTATGATGGTGACTAGAATCTGAAGATCTTCCCTCTGACCTTCTGTCTGATACAGTATCTTTTTTCATGTCTGAAAATAGATAAGTAATGTAATGTAAATTTTAATTTTATAATTTGTATATCTTCTTAAAACACCACTATACCATAAAGACTGAATACATATATATTTGTATATGTGCATGATGTGTGTATAAATTATTTAAGCCGGTAAAATTCAAAATTGTATGCCATCATGGTTATCCCCATTTTATTGGATCTTTTTGGTACATTATCTATGATAAAAGAATAATGTAGCATCTGTAATTTTAAGCTTTAAGGGAATACGATACAGTTACAGGGGAGGTAATGACATTGCTAATGTAAAATGTTATTTTCGCGACGTCAAACTATGATATATCTGGAAAAGATGCATTTTTCAACTGATTTTTATCATTCAAACTCATTTAATTTGAAAACGAGTGCATGGACCCCTATTTTTTCAAATGACATTTTGTTTCATTTTGCAGGGAGATTATGTTGACCAAATTTTATAAAACTGTAAATAGTGCAATTTTTTTAATTTTGATAGTTTTTTTCTCAATTCATGACCATTTGATAAATATGAGTTATTTCTGAATAAAAAATGCATAAATTTATAGGATACTTATAAAATACAGAAATTACAAATTATTTAACAAAAAACAATTTGTGTTTATCTTTTAAAACAAAAAAGTTATGTCTGTCATTCGAAAGGAAAAATACGGCCACAAATCTGAATTTTAAGCAAATATACAAAATTTTGACCTCATTTACATGCACTACATGTATGTAACTCAAAAAGTAGCACATGAAGGTATATTTTTTATTATATATTTCATTTAATCAGGCAAAAATTAGCCCATATGGAAATTTTCATCAAACTGTAACTTCGGGATCAAAACTGTATTGTATGCCCTTAACAAGGACCACCTGAATTTAGAGAAAATTCTAAATTTGACAAATAAGCCAAAGCAGTCTTTGTATTTTATTTGGTATATAAAACAATGTATTAACTGACTCATTTTATACTAATTTTCATCCTAAAATTTTTTACAAATTGTAGTATATTGTAGTATATTCAATGATTCACTATTTTTCAAGCCATGTTTGATTTAATCATTACAATGAATGAATGAATGAATATTTTAATATTAAAGTGCAACCTGAATTATAACAAACAATTACATTCATTTATACAAGTAATTTTCAGCCAGCCAAATAGGCTTGTGATGCACTGTACATTGTGTATCATTATTGAAAATAAAATAAATAAATAAATATAGTTCAAATTTACACACAAATTATAGCAAAGCAGTTGATCACAGATTGTCTGATGGTAAAACAGTTCAAGATAAAGTTAGAAACAAGCTTGCTGTAATTACAAAATAAATGTTTTAATTTGATGTTCACTGGTAGCATAGTTAAGTCTATATTGTACTTATCTCGGATATCATTAAATAACGTTGTTCCTAATTGTTCATAGCGTTCACAAAACAGCAAGAGCATTACACTACATTAATTTTGCTATCAGATTACATTCATGCAAATTCTGTTATACCTTCAAATACTTTTTTTATAAACCATAATTAATTTTTGTAACTTTTTTTTTCCTTCCTTGTTTTAAAACCTAAATTTGCATAAGATTTAAAACTTGTTAATCAAATTTTGTTTTAAAAATCAATCAAAAACAATTTCAAGTTTGAATATACTGTAAATTAAGAAATGAATGCTAGGTTTTTATTATTGCGAAAAATGTGAGAGAGTTGTAAACGCAATAATTTAATATTTTTAACCGGATTTTTGTGACAAAAATGTCGGTTATTGATTTGGGGATGTACGGCGGCCGGGCGGCCGGGCGGCGGGGCGGTCGGGCAGTCGGCAATCAAATGTTGTCCGTGCATTAACTCATGAACTGTTCAACCAAAGCTTTTGAAATTTTAATATGTTGTTACTGACAACTAAATGAAGGTCAAGTTCAATAATGGCAATTTTGACTTTTACCGTTCAGGAGTTATGGTTCTTGAAAGATTGAAAAATGGAGTTTCCAGTCGTGTCCGTGCATTTACGCATAAACTGTTCTACCAAAGCTTCCCAAATTTTAATATGTTGTTACTGATGACAAAATAAAGGTCAAGTTAAATAATGACGATTTTGACTTTTACCGTTCAGGAGTTATGGTTCTTGAAAGATTGAAAAATGGAGTTTCCAGTTGTGTCCGTGCATTTACGCATGAACTGTTCTACCAAAGCTTCCCAAATTTTAATATGTTGTTACTGATGACAAAATAGAGGTCAAGTTAAATAATGACGATTTTGACTTTTACCGTTCATGCGTTATGGTTCTTGAAAGATTGTAAAATGGTGTTTCCATTCACGTTGTTGCATTTACTCATGAACCATTCAATCTAAGCTTTTCAAATTTTAATATGTTGATACTGATGACAAAATGGAGGTCAAATTTGATATTGACGATTTTCACTTTCACCATTCATCAGTAATGGTTCTTGTGATATTGCCAGGACACAAATAAATATTAATAAATCCGGTTTGCTGTCGTTGTGACAGCCTCTTGTATACAAATTAATCAGGATTTTTCTCAAAATCGTAAAAATTTTAAATCGCATTTAAGTCTTAAATGACAAAATGGCAATAATAAATGCATGCAATAATTTCAGAATTTACAGTAAATCATCATTTTTTAAAGCAAATAAGAAGATTGTTACGGTTCAGAATTAAGTTACATCTCTCTCAGGAGACTTTAGATGATACATGTACATCTTTTTTATTTATGTACCTGCCTTGCCATTTTTCAAATTTCGAATTATCAATACCTGTCATCAGAATTTCAAATTTGGCCCTGTACCAATTGATTTCAAAACAGAAACATGATTTGTATGCCAAAAACATGGCTATCATACCTTTACATCAAATAGATGTTTTCAAATTATAATTTCTTACCTGTACTTTCCCCATTACTACACACAGGGCTATTCTGACATGAATTTGTATTTGGTGAACTAAAACAACTCCCTCCTTCTGAAGCTGTGTCTGTACTCTCACTACTGGGGCCAGATGGACCTCCAAACTTTGTTTCTATAGTCAATGGTTTAGTAACATCTGTCGACGCTACCGATCGTGGAATTGTCACACCCTTCCCACAATCCCCATTGTCAACAGAGATCTGAATTTTCACATTTTTATCGTCACTACTTGTCACTTGCATTCCTTCAAGAGATTCTTTATTACTTAAAATAAGAGGCGGTTCTTCAATTGATTCTGTACCAGCAGTAGTTAAAGTAACACTGTCAGATTCAATCTCAACAGAACCATCAGATTTCGATTCAATTTCAATTTTGCTATCAAAATTATCTTTCTTGATATTGCCAATTGTTTCTGATAATTTTTCATTATCTTTTATATCAGATTCTGTTTCCATGGAATCAACATCGATTATAATGTCTTCACTGTTTTCTGAAATATTGACAACTTTATTTTCATCATCCATAGGCACTATTTTTGATTCCGAAGAACTACTTTCTTGAACAGTCGTATTGTTATCAGAGTCATGTGATTCTGTAATATTTACTATACTTCCATCTTGAGATGTCTCACTGGATTGTGATTGGTCGCTATTTGTCATATTACTCAAAGATTTTTCCACTATGTTATGTTTTGCTGCTGATTTGGCGGCAGCATCCTCTTGAGCTTGGGCTATCAGAGCTTCTTCCATCTTTTCATGCTGTTTCACTGCAGCTAAATATTTGTCTTTATCAGAAGATGTTAGTCCTGGATTTGTTACCTTGACCATCTGAAAAATATCATTGTAATGACATTTGTGTGTAAACAAGCCTGTAATCAGATAATGTAATGTATAATAATTCCAATATTTGTATTTTATTTCTTAGTTCATAGGTCAGCATCATGAAAACCAAAAAAAGTTCCAGGATCTAAAAAATTTAAATTCCTACACATGAAAATTAAATTTGTGAGTGCTGAGTGAAAGGCTGAGATTTATCGCCAATCAACTCGTTAACAGTAGGATGGAGATTTGCTCATTTTTGAAGGCTGTATGGTGGCTTTAGTGAAGAGTTGTCTCACTGGCAATTCAACCACATCCTCTTATTTTGATATTTATGGCTCATAATTCTATTAAAATGCACTTAAACTATGTTCAAATTTAAATCAAAATATATTTCGATATTCTTCAATGCTATATTGAAATATAGATAGGTTCAGACTACATGGGAAATCAGTAAAAGTATAGGAAATAACAACAAATAATAAAAAGTTTGTACGTAAGGGTAAATGTAAAGTAAGAAAAACAGATTTGTAATTTTTGTTTTTTTCAAAATGAAGATCAAACCTCGCAGTAGTATTTATGAATATTGGATTACAGGTTTAACACAGCTTTATAATAAGACATTTCTGAATAATTGTACATATGTATATCAAAGAATTGGTAGCCACAGTGACTTAAATAAATGAACCCACAGTAAATTAGTTTCAGTGCTATAAAATTATTATGTAACAATATGACCTTCAAAATAAACACAGTTTACCCTAGACTTAAAATAAACAAGCAATGAGCTGTCATATTGACAGCAAATTGGGTTTTCTGTATTTGAGAAAGCAGCTTTAGGGATTTTTTTGCCTGCCACGTTCTATGCCTAGTTGCCAATCTTTCAAGGACCATAACTCTTGAACATCAAAAATTAAATCATCAAAATCAAACTTAATTGTCACTTTGTCATCCCTAACGGCATAATATTAAAAAGAGCGTTGGCTGGACTTATCATAGGTAATTGCATGGAAACAACATAAAGTTCCAAATCTACAAAGGACTTGTATGACAACAGTAATGTGAAACAACAAGTAAAAAAAGATTGCTAATACATGTGTAAAGTAAATAATAGTAATTATCAAGAAGTTTTATGTTCATGTGAATAATGCTTTATAACACTTAGTCGTTACTCTACTATATTTCACTGATTGGAAAAAATCTTTTCCCAATAAGAGATATCAGAATATTGTAATAATTGTTTTAAATGTCTGTGTCATTTTGGTTTCTTGTGGACAGTTGTCTCATTGGCAATCATACCACATCTTCTTTTTTTATAATATACTAGAACACACCCGTGATATCGCGGGTCCGTGACTGAATTAAAGTATATAACTATGTGTATGCCTTATTTTAGTATTGGTATTGTCATCTGATAAAATCATGCCGATTATAAGATGCACAGTTTTCTCTGCTTTCAAAATCTTTCTGTTTGTACCAGTCGACCTGGAACCTATCAATTATTGGTAATATTAATTATTTGGAAAACAAAAGGGCATGGAATGGAGTATTTTTTAATCAACAGCATTGTTCTATATAAGTTATAAATAAAGTTGAATTCTTTGTTTCGCTGTTTTACGTCATGCCGGCTAACAAATTGAAAACTGTACCTATACGCCTTATATTAAGTCCAGATTTTTAGTATTCGTATTGTCATCTTAGCACAATACTACAATAGGGAACAATGTGACATTGATTGAATTTAGTAGTGTCAACCCTGTGTTTATGACCCGTGTATACAGCAAATCCTAATACACTGTTTGGTGGTGCGCCTGTCAGATGCAGAATGTACAGATAACATAATAGGTAACAGGTGAATATACTATTGGTATCGGTATCAGATTCGACCCGGAACTTGTTAATTATTGGCAATATTAATTATGTGGAAAACAAAAGGATCTGTAGTGGTGTAATTTTTAATCAACACCATTGTCCTATATTAGCTATATATAAAGTTGAATTCTTTGATTTGTCGTTTTTACCCCATGACAATTGACAAATTGGACCTCGTTATTTTAGTATTACTAGTATAGATATATATGCATGACAGCATTGACATGTATTGTTTTTATAAGTCAAATAAATGAATCTTTATTTGTCCTTTTTCTAAAATAAATTTCCTCTAATGACTGTTAATAATCTAAAATCAATTAGTCTTATTGTGCCTTTATTTCTATTGACTGTTAACAGAAGAAGCTGAGCTCAAGTAGGTGATTTTTTTTTTTTGATTTACATAAAAAACAAAATCAAACAAATACAATGTGACAAAGCATTCACACTTTAAAGATCTGTAGTGACTATAGCTAGTGTCATTGATTTTAAATTCTATGTGTATAGAGCATTTTTTTATTGTTCTTTTTATAGAAAAGAAAAGATATGGTGAAACAATTCATGACAAAAAAATCACTAAGTGCATATTATAGAAAATAAAAGAAGAACAAGTCCACCGGACAGATGCCCTTGTAAATATACAGCAAATTCAGCAAGTTTTCCATTTTTAAAGGGACATAGTTTGAGAACAGTGAAAATCACAACACCCAAAATTGATATGTGTTTGGTAGTAATATGCACGTGTATAAGTTTAATAATCATGATAATGTTAAGTTGATAAAAATTTATAACATTAGAGAAAGGAAACCAACTTTTCAGACATACAAATGTATGTGCAAGTGTACAAGTTTAAACCTTAACTAGAACACACCCGCGAAATCGCAGGCGTTTACAGCTTGTGAGATTTTTTGTCTGGAGAATTTCAGTAAAAGATTTAATATCTGGAGAATTTCAGAAAAGGTATCAAAATTCATAGGTACTTGGAAACAGTTTAAGCCCTCTCCCTCTTCACAGCCATGTTTTTTTTATTCTGTTAAATTCCATTATTTTCGCGTTTCTGTATACTATAAACATACGTATACTATAAGTAAAGTGTATTTGCTATTAGCTATCAATTTCTTCTCCTAGACGATCGCTGCTACACTATTTGGAGAGTTTCTATCAACGCAATAATCATTGTCCTGTCCCCGAGTACTTCTTTGAAATTTATGTGCTAGTTTAAAACCGAAAGTCCTGTTTGACTTAAAAGCGAAATCGCGGGAATTTTAAGCTTACTTGAAAGTATGTTACTATTTTAGAATGAATTTTGTAAAAGATTGTATGTATTGAGAATTTAAGAAATGATATCAAAAGTCATATAGGTACATGGAGACAGGATAATATTTTTAAGCCCTCTCTTTTTTTCAAAGTCCGTTATTATTTTTTTTCTGTTATATACAATCATTTTCGTGTTTCTGTATACTTTGAACATACGTATCTGTATTATAAATATTAAAGTGTATTTAATTTTCTATTAACTATCCGTTCAAAGTTTCTTCTCCAGGGCGATCACTGCTATATTATATAGTCTCTATATATTATAGTAGTATATTATTCATAGTATACATGCAGATAAACGCGAAAATAATTGTCCTGTCCCCGTCCAAGTCCAAAAATATGTGTAAGTTAAAACCGAGGTATAATAGTAGTGGTTCTCCCAAAATAACCCAAACTGAATGGTCATAAGAATGGATGACAAATGCGGCTATGCAAGGTACCTATAGGACACAAAGGCATGATGATTAATTAATTGTGGAAGGAAGAGAAGCAAAACACAAAATGAGGTCTTCTCGTTTAATAGTATAGATGCTGATCATTATCAAAACCAAATGAATTTGTTATAACTTAATTTTCTATTTATTCATCTTTAATCAACAATTTCTGCTTCTTAATATTTATGTTATATCTGTAACCCAAACATTAAGCAATTATTGTCCAAATATTGTTTTATTAATAGAAAAGAAGGTATTATTATCATTTATAGAGGAAATTCTTGCGAATTTGAACTAATAAGAGTTTTCATTTGGGAGAAAGCATTTTACAGTTTTAAATTTCACAATTTTAAAAATGTTAATATGTTCAATATCAAGATGCTTTACTTCTTTTGGTTGTTTGTGTTATTGGGTTGCTGTCTCATTTGAGTGCAAAACACCTCTTGTTTAATTCAAATACATTGAGAGCAAATTGTTATTTCATTTATAGTGTGCAGTTTCATCAATTTTAGGCTAATGGAAAAGAAAAGATATGGCGTAACAATTAATGACATAAAATCACTACGGGCATACGAAAATAGCCAAAAACAAAGGAACATCTTTTACATAGTTCACTGTTCATTCTTTGCCTTAGGTGGCTTATTGCATAAATTAATCTGTCTACATGAAAAGAATACAAAAGTAAACAACAGGAAAAGCACAAGTATTTCTTTCTGAATATAAAAATTTATAAGAAAACAATAATATAACACGACAGTAAAATACAATGGAGATATACCTTGGCATCCAGCAGCTTAAAAAGGAGAAAATGAAAGTAAATCAATCTATCTGATGCAATTAAATTTCATATTCCTGTCAACCAGCTATAAATAAATTAGATTCGAACTCATGAGTTATTCCCCTTTTACCAATAAAAAAATTTCAGTTCTTGAAAATGGTAATTATTTGTATTTCTTTACATTTGATACCATGATAACGTCTAATTATGTAACTTTGGAAAGCTTAGCAAAACAAATTTCCATGCTCATCTTTGCCAGGTGTCTTCCAGCTCAAAAATATATGTCAAAGCTCAGCAAGTTTGCAATTTATAAACAAAAATTAAATCAGTTACAAAATACCCATTCCTCTAATAATACAAACAAATATATTTCAGAAACTAAAGCTAAATCATTAATTACTAAAAATATAAATATACTACAGCTCATATAGATCAGTTTTCTATCTCTCCAATCAAAAAGTAGGTACAGGTTGCACAAAAGTCCCCCTGTGACCATCCTATAGAGTTGTCACCCCCATGTCTTTTCTTTCATCCTCAGACTTGCACATAAACTAATTTTGAAACATAAGTTTGGATTTATTTATTCAAGACTTTTACAAAATTATTGGATTTATTTATTCAAGACTTTTACAAAATTATTGGATTTATTTATTCAATAATTTTACAATATTTGAGTGAATAGATATATTTACAAATTGGGTGTTTAGCTAAATTTTGTCTCCCAAAGTCCACTGCTTGATTACCGAAGAACCTTCTAACGTTAAGCAATAATTACTTTTTCATTATGGCAACAATTTTTTCAATTGTGATGCAAACTTGTGTAATTCAAAGTAATGGCTGACAAATTTGCATACCAGTGTAAATACGCCTATTTGATTGGGAAGAAGTAGGCTGCACGTCGTGGACAGGTGAAAAATTATCAACTCCATCTGAGCTGTAGTGTATTTCTAGTTTAAAAGTGATTTCAACATGTCCTATTCCACCTTTTAATTCCATTTAGAATATCCAAACCTACCTGTTGTAATGTTTCCAATACAATTTGTCTGTTTGTTTTCAAGGTAGCTAACTTGTGTTCATATAACTGACATTTGTCTGGAACCACTGCCATTAAGTTAAATCTGATATCATTGTTAGGTTCACTGAAATACAGAGCAGATTTATTTAAGAAATGACTGTAATGTTTTTCCTGTCTATGAAGAAATAATTTTAAAAATGTGGTGTACACTGAATAACCTGTGTAGCCAGTTACTTTAAAGTGTGCACCTCATTTTTTATGTTATTTCGAATAGACAGAAAAAATATTAGTCATTTCTTATAATTTAGTTCTAAATTCCACTTTAAACTGGAGACAAGTGTGCACACACTGAAATGTCTCGCCTTCTTTACTAATCATTGATAGTATGTTGATAGTCCTAAATATAAAACTTTATTACAACTGTCACATAAACCAAGAAAGCCAAACATTGACCAATAAACCATGAAATTAAGGTCAAGGTCAGATGAACCGTTTCAGAAAGACATGTACAGCTAATAATTCTTTCATACAACAAATTTAGTTGACCTACTGCTTATAGAAAAACAGACCAAAACATTAAAACTTAACACTGAGCAATGAACCGTGAAAATGAGGTCAAGGTCAAATAAAACCTGCACAACTAATATATAGATCATAAAATATTTCCATACACCAAATATAGTTAACATATTGCATATAGTATTAGAAAAAAGACCAAAACTCAAAAATTTAACTTTGACCACTGAACCATGAAAATAAGGTCAAGGTCAGATGACACCTGCCAGCTAGACATGTACACCTTACAATCCTTCCATACACCAAATATAGAAGACCTATTGCATATAGTATAAGAAAAACAGACCAAAACACAAAAACTTAACAATAACCACTGAACCATGAAAATGAGGTCAAGGTCAGATGACACCTGCCAGCCAGACATGTACACCTTACAATCCTTCCATACACCAAATATAGAAGACCTATTGCATATAGCATAAGAAAAACAGACCAAAACACAAAAACTTAACAATAACCACTGAACCATGAAAATGAGGTCAAGGTCAGATGACACCTGCCAGCCAGACATGTACACCTTACAATCCTTCCATACAACAAATATAGAAGACCTATTGCATATAGCATAAGAAAAACAGACCAAAACACAAAAACTTAACAATAACCACTGAACCATGAAAATGAGGTCAAGGTCAGATGACACCTGCCGGTTGGACATGTACACCTTACAGTCCTTCCATACACCGAATATACAAGACCTATAGCTTATAGTATCTGAGATATGGACTTGACCACCAAAACTTAACCTTGTGCACTGATCCATGAAATGAGGTCGAGGTCAAATGAAAACTGTCTGACGGGCATGAGGACCTTGCAACGTACGCACATACCAAATATAGTTATCCTATTACTTATATTAAGAGAGAATTTAACATTACAAAAAATTTTAACTTTTTTTTCAAGTAGTCACTGAACCATGAAAATGAGGTCAAGGACATTGGACATGTGACTGACAGAAACTTCGTAACATGACGCATCTACATACAAAGTATGAAGCATCCAGGACTTCCACCTTCTAAAATATAAAGTTTTTAAGAAGTTAGCTAACACCGCCGCCGCCGCCGCCGCCGCCGCCGCCGCCGCCGCCGCCGGATCACTATCCCTATGTCGAGCTTTCTGCAACAAAAGTTGCAGGCTCGACAAAAACCATGAAAAAACGTTGATGATGTCACGGTCACATGACAAAATTATGTCTATGAGTTGATAAACAAAACAACGTCAGCCAATCAGAAGACGTGTTACATCCAAAATTAAATTATCATAGTATAACTTATATAAAAGTTAAAATACAGTCTGCACCGTTAGCCACCAGTCCGATGCCCCAGACTAGTAAATATTGATTCGGATGAGTGAAAATTTTCAAAATTTTATATAGTCATAAAGGGACAAATTTTGATATTTAGACTCTGGACTAGTAGATGTAAAAGTTTTTGGCACAGACTGAAAATATCTATGCTCAGCAAAATTACAAGACATTGATTATGTTGAAAAACCCTTGTAATGGAAAATACTTTTTAAATTGGAAATATTTAGTACATTTTAACATCAATCATGTTTAATATATGAATTTAAGACACTTGAAAACAAATGTCAAAAAAACGATGTACAGATACTAAAAAAAAAATATTTGTTAAGAAAGGGCCCCTGTTTTAACTGAGAGTACTTAACTCTACATGTTAGAAGATGCAATAAAAAATCAAAGTAACTTTTTACAAAAGCTTACCCTCCAGCAGCCATTCCTAATCTTTCTGTTATCACACGTCTAAATTTCTCTGTCCAGTATTCATCCCTTTCCCAAGGACCTGAAGAAATATTCAGTTTAAAATATATCATGTGAGTGATGTGACATTTACAATTGGACATTATAATAAAAAGTTAGCTTTCTATTAAAGTTCTTCAATGTTTAGTAACAGTCTCCAGTATTTATTGCTTTACAGTTTAAAAAATCTGAACCTATAAAAGTAAGGTTAGTATAAAAGGGTTTTAAGTTTCAACTTCCTGTGTGAGGAAACATCTGTTGTTTTTAGTTGTCTGTAATATATTTGATGCAAAGATTATTAAGGATATTAAACTGATTTTACCTATACATGATATTTCTATTAGTTAAAAGTTGTTTTTAACTAGCTTTCAGTAACTATGAGTACTCATAAATTGGTACCACGTGGGTTTTTTTGTTTCAGTTTCTTGCAGATCTGATGAGTCAAGCCTTCTCTTTTAGATTTCTATATTTTTTTCTTGTTTATTTTTGTTGTTACACCACTGTCCAAGTTTAGTACAGGATTGAGTGTTCTGTAATGCTCTGTACAGCTATGTACTTTAAATTCAGTGGTTAATATTGTTTTTTTTTCTGTCCTATTTTCTTTTCATTTGTTTTTAAGCCTAACTAAAGCCATTGCTTTTGATTTTATATTTGTTTCTCATTTTGTCAAGCCAGGGCCTTTTATAGCTTACCATATTGTATGAATTTTACTCATTATATAAGGTCACACAGTACCCTAAAGTTGGTTGTATCCTCTTCCTTTGGTCTCAGGTGGATAATGGTCTCATTGGCAATCATACAACATCTCATTACTTAAAATAAATGATAGCCCTAAAACTTACCATGATCTATAGGATAAGGTTTCAGTCCATCCAATTCAAACAGATGATTTTTTATAGGTACATAACTGACAAAGTGAAAAGCTTCCATAGTTTTAGTTGTCGCAATACCTTGCTGTTTCTCTGGAAGGTGACGTGGCTCAGACCTACAATAAAATAATACTAAAAGTTTTGATATGAAGTTTAAATAATTGAAATAATGTTTTTTCTCTTTTGAAAATTATGAAAATGCCAGGAGATAACTCTGTTAGAATTCCTACAATTATAGTATGAGATCATGTAGACAGTAATTTCAAAAATCAACCTACTTTCTTCAGTTATTTTACATACACCAAATTGATATAATGTAAAACAGAAATAATTGTGTGCATTTATTATTGCGATTTTGTCATTTTTGACTTAAATGCGATTTTAATTATTTATGATTTAGAGAAAAATCCTGTTTAATTCATACAAAATATTTCAAAATGTGAGTTGAAATTATTGCGTTTACAACTCTGTCGTACTTTTCGGAATAATAAAAACCTTGCATTTATTTCTGAATTTACAGTACTTACATACCTGAGCAATTAGTTAATGACCCATTTACCAAAAAAAGTTTCCTTCTTACCTTTCCTATATAGTTTTAATGAATGACACTAAATAAATCAGGCCTCGACAATAACGCTTGTCCGATTGTCCGGTACCAGAGGGAAAAAAGGTCGGACAAGTAAAAGCTATATCAAGCTTGTCCGACGGGACAAGTAAAATTATTCAGCAGAAAATAAATTTCATCCAACTTTGATGAATTAAGTAATTATAAACAAAAAATAGGAAAGAAGATAAAAACAAGTAATAATTTGACTGTTTACTTTGAAACTTTGATTTGAAACATTTTATCTCTCAAGACCCCATCACTTGCAATCGATAATTTAAAACTGGTTCTTTGTGAGGTACTTTTTAACAGGTAAAATGCATACTATTCTCAGAAACCAGTATTACTGATCCGAATCTGCGATGTGCTTTGTAGATAAGGTAACCTCAAGACAGTTCGTCACCAGCTGGAAACATTCGGCTTCCAGTACTGTTGGTTTAATAGACAGTTTGGCACCGTAGGATCCATATTTTAACAGACATGATTAATAGACAGTTTGGCAACCCATGAGACATTTCGGGACCAAGACAAATCAGTACCTTGTTTTCCTACCTTATTCTGTTTTGCCTCAAAATAAATACCATACCAGTAATTTTTTATCAAAAATATTTTTCAAATATTAAAAAAAGAAGAAATCATTTACCACAAAATTCACAAAATCATATTTAATCATATGTCAGTATGTAGAAAAAAAATACTTGCAATACAGTGACCTAAAGTTGTTAATTTCTATGTCATTTGATCTCTCACAGAGAGTTTTCTCATTGGCATACCCCATCTTCTTTTTTTATTGATTGTAGTTGAATAAACTTTTTTTTCAACTTAAAAAACCAGGATACAAATCCAATGAGTGTACATTGACAGGTCTATCAGACTTTGCCTCATGTGCAGAGTCTGATGAGACTTTGGCTTTGGTGAAAACTAGAACCTAAGTCCTGTGACATGACTAGGTTCAGTTGTTCTCGACTCATATATTTGAAAAGTCTTTCAAAAAATTAAATCAAATTCTGTTTTATTGTTTTAATTCATTTTGTTCCTTGAATCAACTTAAAATGCAAAAAAGGTTATTAATAAGATTTTTTTTGGACAAGTTACAATTTCATTCGGACAAGTAAGTTTTGGTATGTACTTGTCCTACTGGACAAGTTGAAAAAAAAGTTATTGTAGAGGCCTGTAAATGAAGAAACAATGCTTTATCAAAAGGCAAATTAATGATTATACTGCTGTTTTTTCAATTTGAAGTTATTAAATTATGACTACTATACCTTGCATGACTGTTATGTGCTTCAGCTAATTCAGGCATATTTCCAATGGCATAACCTTTGTCCTATAATTACAAAGTAGGTCATTCTTTTATATGTAGCATTAGTAATGAAATAATATCCAATATTAACTGAAGATTAAAGCAGATAACTGCTACCATGAAAAAGAGAACTCTCATAGATAATTAAAAAGTAGGTCATTCTTTTATATGTAGCATTAGTAATGAAATAATATCCAATATTAACTGAAGATTAAAGCAAATAACTGCTACCATGAAAAAAAAGAACTCTCATAGATATTACAATAAATGGAACATCAATATAAACCAATATTTAAATTACCTCAGGATTCATGCCTCTAGAGAACAGTTTAAGTTTAGACAATGTATCTCCAAGTCTCACTTTATCACAATTTAACAGGACACTCAATAAGGCATGTGTAGCACAGGAATTAGGAACCACCTACAAAAAAGTAAAAATATCTGTTGAACATTTGCTTGTATTTTCGTCATTTGAACTCTGGCGGATAGCTGTATCATTGCCATTGGCAAATATACCACATCTTCTTATTTTTAAAATGATGCAATTTTTCAGGTACTGTGACACTGTGTTGCTGATTGTAGATCTGTTTTCACTATTTTTTACTTTCAATAACCACATGTTCTTATTTTCTTTTAGTTATTAGTGTCTCTGCTCAAATACAAGTAAGAATTTGGTCCTGCAAACAGTTCCTCCAAGAAACAACAATGACCAGACAACAATTAAGAGAAAGCAGGGCAGATGCTAAATAATATTACTAATTTTCATTCAGAAACGATTAAATAAAATTTCTCAGTTGTGACCTTAACTTCGAAATAACATTGAAAGGGTTCTTCTGTTTATCATGTTTATATATTCAATTTAACCAACAAAGGTTAATTTATCATCTGCAAACCACTTTATTTTCTATGAAGATTTTCTTTTTCTGAAATTTCAAAAAAATATTTCACACAAATAATGTTCACTTGAAATGTTAGCTATTAGGGAAACTGAAAATGTATAATATGTGAAAGCTGTAAATAATTGCTCAGATTGAGAGCTAACTATCTTAAATCTTTTCAAGTATGTATATAATTTCTCATTGCATTGAAGACCTGTTGGTGACCTTCTGCTGTTGTCTGCTCTATGGTCGGGTTGTTGTCTCTTTGGCACATTCCCCATTTCCATTCTCAATTTTATATACATGTTTAAAAATGTATGAAGTTTTCCATATACCTGTTGTGCAAAGAATAAATTGTTAACTTCATCGTCATTTGTAAGAAATGTTTCTTCTTCTGTGATTGTTTTTCTTCTGCTTCTTCTTTCTTCTATCCATCGGAATAAAAAGATAAATCCATAAACTGGTCTGAAGAATAAAATTTTATATGATATAATTATGTCATAAACATTGCATATGTTTTATCAAGCCCAGAAAATGATAAAATACCTTTCAGAATAAATTATGTGAAAGTTAATTCAAAATAATCATAACCTTTCATATATTATAACAGCAACATTTGGTTCTGGCAAACTCAAATTTGAGACATACAGACGAATGTATGGACGGACAATGGTAAAACTTAATGCCCCCTTTGCCTCAGCACAGGCATACAAAGACTTAAAAAATATAATTGTATGAAAACAGGACAGTGCCCTATACATGTTTGTATCCTTGTTCATCCTCATTTCTTTTGGTCTCTGTTGGAAAGTGGTCTCATAGGAATTATACCACATACATGTATCATTTATTTTATATGGATGTTAAATCATGATAATTTTACCCATCAATGGCCTTCTGTAGGTCATAAATTTCTTCAACTTGAACTCCTTTCACTCCTGGAAAAAAGTAAAAAGTCAATAGACATATTTGGTTATCGACACTCTCACATTGATAAAAATTTATGTTGAATCCATTTTAGGTGTCCACTTATCATGCTTATACAATGTTTACCTGCAGTATTTTCTTATATTTATCACAAAGATGCCAACATTTCCAGTAAAAATATTTGCTATGATAAAAGCATCTTCACTGGAAACAGTATGTTCTATACTTCACCTACTATATGTATGTCAAGGAAAAT
Organism: Mytilus galloprovincialis; assembly: GCF_965363235.1. Taxonomy (NCBI): domain Eukaryota; kingdom Metazoa; phylum Mollusca; class Bivalvia; order Mytilida; family Mytilidae; genus Mytilus; species Mytilus galloprovincialis. The sequence goes on from NC_134838.1 coordinate 42,096,549, forward strand.
ATTTTGTAATGTTATCTGCTTGGAACATGTTTAACCCCGCCACATTTTTACGCCTGTCCCAAGTCAGGAGCCTCTGGCCTTTGTTAGTCTTATATTATTTTATATTTTAGTTTCTTGTGTACAATTTGGAGTTTAGTATGGTGTTCATTATCACTGAACCAGTATATATTTGTTTAGAGGCCAGCTGAAGGACGCCTCCAGGTGCGAGAATTTCTTGTTGCATTGAAGACCTGTTGGTGACCTTCTGCTGTTGTCTGCCCTATGGTCGGGTTGTTGTCTCTTTGACACATTCCCCATTTCCATTCTCAATTTTGTCTCTTTGACACATTCCCCATTTCCATTCTCAATTTTATTGGAAACATGTACATGATGTACATGAATGAAAAATTAAAAACAGGCATATAATGATTAAAATATATCTACCAAGTTTTGCAGCACAAGTTGAAAACATCAAGAAAGAATTTAAATGTTAATTTCTGATGATAATATACTACATGTAACAAGAAAAGTGAGTAAGAAAGTTTTTCATTCTGTGTCTTACTTCCAGTTCTTTTTTTCAAGAAAGTTTCAGATTTATTCTGTTTATTTTGACTTATTAGCTGAACTGTACATTGAATTTGTCATCTATTCTTATGTTTAAAACTTAATTATATCCTTACTTACCAAAATCTTCCAACAACAATGTAAACAATCCTAAAATAAAAATTAAAAATATAAATATTGTCATTTTATTCTACATCTCATACGTTTTATTGTGCATGTACATGTACATGTAATATCATCAGCTTATATATCAAATTGTCATTTTCCATAGAAATCATCTTCAAACATCATTTTCAACATGTGATCTAGAAAAGAATGATAATTTGATCTACATTTTGTAGAAATACATTTGTAACATCTATCTAAGCTTATAAGGCCAAAATAAAAAAAAATATGTTTGTTTCCCTCCCCCAACCCGGGTCATAAATAAGCCCCCGAGTAAACAAATTATTTTCCACAAAAAAAAATAAACTAGATATCATTGAGACGGGAGCCATCTCTGTGGGCCCCGCTGTGAATAATGTGCATTAAAAAATTGTATCTTTACCATAGGACATGGGTTTGTCAACTGAAATCAAAGTTTTTGACCTTGACCTTTGACCTAGGAAGTTGTAATTAAATTATGACACACCCTTTGGTGTTGGTTTATATACATGTCAAGTATAAACTTTGAAATGATAACGGTTCTCAAGATATAGAGCGGACACGATCTTTACCATAGGACATGGGGTTGTCAACTGAAACCAAAGTTTTTTACCTTGACCTTTGACCTAGGAAGTTGCACATAAATTATGACACACCCTTTGGTGTTGGTTTATATACATGTCAAGTATAAACTTTGAAATGATAACGGTTCTCAAGATATAGAGCGGACACGATCTTTACCATAGGACATGGGGTTGTCAACTGAAACCAAAGTTTTTTACCTTGACCTTTGACCTAGGAAGTTGTACATAAATTATGACATACCCTCTGATATTGGTTTATATACATTTCAGGTATAAACTTTAAAATGATAACGGTTCTCAAGATATAGAGCGGACACAATCTTTACCATAGGACATGGGGTTGTCAACTGAAACCAAAGTTTTTGACCTTGAACTTTGCCCTAGGCAGTCGTTCATAAATTATGACACACCCTCTGGTGTTGGTTCATATACATGTCAAGTATAAACTTTGAAATCATAACGGTTCTCAAGATATAGAGTGGACACGATCTTCACTACAGGACACAGGGTTGTCAACTGAAACCAGTTTTTTTACCTTGACCTTTGACCTAGGAAGTTGTACATACATCATGACACACCCTCTGGTGGTGGTTAATAAACATGTAAAGTATAAAGTATGAAATCATAATGGTTCTCTAGATATGGAGCGGACACAAAGTTAAAGTGTTACGGACGGACGGACGGATGGACAGACTGGTCACTCAGGGATGATTCCAGGTGTTTTCAAATGGGTCCCTTGAATATCAAATTGGGAATTTTTTATTCCAATTGGGAATTTTTTATGCATACAATCTAAGACGAGATAATATCATTTTCCTGTAAAAAAGGAAAATGAATATTAAGTTAATTTCACCTGTACACTGATTGAAGAAATTATTGGATTCAGACCAGGGAAGTTGTAATACATGAATATCATTGCAGATGATGCACTATCATCTTAATTTTGGTAAACGAGGCCTATTACAAAAACATATATACCACAAGTACCAGCTAACATAAACCCATGGCAAGCCGTTAAGCTATTTATTCGAATTTCAAATTATCTCATCATATATAAGATATCTTATGTAATATATAAGATATCTCATACAATATTTAAGATATCTTAAAGTATATGAAATATTTTATAAATATGTTTTTTATAAGATATCTTATATAATTTATTGAATATCATATTAAGAAAATTATATGAATATACGATATCTCTAATAATATTTCTTATAATATGTAAGATAGCATAAATAATATTTTTTATAAGATATCTTATATAAAATAGATATCTTATATAATATAGAAGATATCTAATATCAATTTTAAAATATATATCTTACATATACATTATATAAGATATCTTACAAATATACTTTATATAAGATATCTTACAAATATACTTTATATAAGATATCTTACAAATTTACTTTATATAAGATATCTTATATAGTTTATAAGATATCTTATATAGTTCATAAGATATCTTATAAAATTTACTTTATATAAGATATCTTAATATATAGTTTATAAGATATCTTATATAGTTATATAAGATATCTTATATAGTTTATAAGATATCTTATATAGTTTATAAGATATCTTATATAGTTTATAAGATATCTTATATAACTTTCAAGATATCTGATAAAGAAAATTATATGAGATATCTTACAAACTATAAGATATCTCATAAATTATTTAAGATATCTTGTGAACTGTATAACATATCTTATAAACTTTATTAGATATCTTTCAAACTATATCAAATATATAATGAACTATTATATAAGATATCTTATAAAGTTTATGAGATATCTTGAAGTTAGATTAAATAGCAAAACGGCTTGCCATATTTACCAGTGAAAAAAATCATCCATTGGTTTTTTTTTCAACAGATCATCTTTATAAACTTACTTTGATTTAAATGTATTTCAAATAGAACTGGCCAATTGTCGAATTCAGAAAAGCAATTACAAAAGTATATATATATATATATATATATACTTAATTGATAAGATATTTAAAGCAATTGAACCAGTGAACTTTAAAATTATTTGGATCATTTTCATATCTTTTGAAACAGTTCCATAATGATGAAATCGTATTTTAGGGGGGGGGGGGGGGGCGGTCTCATTTCATGAATGGTCTATCATCAACTTATTTTCAAAAACGTTCAAACCTTTGTCTTTTGCGGAAAAAAGTGAAAAATATAAAATAATTTCTTTTACAAAACAAGTTTTAATCAAATTACATAACCGGCTCTGCTGGGCGATCTGCTTACCATTAAAATTCATTCATCAATGTTATATCGAAATTTGAATTTGCTCTTTGCCGAGGTCTGTTTTGACACCCATTTTGACAAAAAGCATATTGTTTATCAACCTGCTGAGCAATCTACTTGTACGAGACCAAATACTCCAATAACATTTTAACTTCAATTGAATCCGGCCGCCAAAATTGTCAACCTCGTGTTGACACAATTAAATCGCTGTTAATAAAATGCGATCATAGTCAGCATTCTTATCAGGATTTTACTACGTTTTGACGACAAACTATGAAATTTATAGTTGCTGTAATCGGTGACAGAAACTTTTCCGGAAATACTGATTTTTGTTTATTTTCCTGAATTGGGAATCTATATTTACAAACATTTTTTTTGGGGCCGCTGGCCGATTTAAGAGCCGTTAAGCGGTCCTAAACTATATAGTGGAATCATCCCTGTCACTATAGGGCGACTAATTATTATTATTCTAGAAAATAATCTATTTCCATTTTTGAAAAGAGCTTAAAAGCAAAAGGATTATTAATCTAAATAATACACTCAAATTGAGCACAAAAAACTAATAAGTGACCTCAAACCAGTCATGTGACCATGCTATATATGACATTCAGTAAAAAAAATATAACCTGCCTTCTTGGTCTGTTTACAAAGGCTAGACCCAGGGAGGGGGAAACATACCTTCTTTTAAATGTGGCCTAAAATTCATTTGTTTTTGGCATCAAACATTTTCTCTTGTCACTTCAAACTTTTTTTAACAATTGTGTGATCACTGATGTCCAGAAATAGCAAGAAAGTTAATAATACATTATCTTCAACTGTATTTTCCTCCTGGTAAAAAATTTACAACACAAAAAAAGTATTTTTATGTAACAATAAACGTATTTACACTTTTGGTATTTAGCTGTATATTGCCTCCGAATGACCTTAGATAGACTCCGAATCACCTTTGACGTCAAGCTACAATCACTTTTAAATTGTGACGTCAAATATTTTAAATTATGATGTCAAAGTTTACGGGAACCTGTGTGATTTTACGTAATGGCGGACAAATTTGCATACAAGTGTAAATACGTCTATATCATGGCTTTTCATGCCTATGATGCCCAACTGCCCACTTCCACCTCATAATCAGAAAATGTAAAAGCTGCAATTGAAATTCTACAGGATGACCAATATAAAAACTACATGTGGTCTGGTTGGCCTTTAGGCAAGCATAAAGTCTGCCAAAGTTGGGGATCAATCATGTCAACAAAACAGCAAAACCACCGGTATATTTTTATGTTTATTTAAAATCAAAATAACTCAATGTTATAAACAACCAGTGAACTCAAATATGGCAAAAACCGAAGCTTATTTTGATATTTACCTGGATCACTTTCTAGCTCAAGCCATCCTTTGTTCATTTTTGAATATTATTAATTCAAAATTTAAAATAATATTGATCAGCAAGTGCTCCTTTTTTTGCATGCATTCCTACCTCTAAATAGGAGAAGATCGGGACCAGTTATTATAGAAAAACATTATAATTTAATCAATCTTTTTTTCATATACATATGTCTATATTTTGAATATTCTATCTTATTGAAAATTAATTTCAGATGCATACATATATTGCTTAGACAGAGGTTACCTAAGGAATGAATATTTCTCAAAACTTGAGAATAAAGGCAATAACTGCTCCCCATATTAAAGATTTTAGGAGTCTCTCTAGAGCTTTCCAGTTAATTGTTGCATCATGAACTTTCCAGTGGCTCTGGCCTTTCTTGTATTATTGTTTGCATTAACCTTTTTTGCCATTCATAATGAACAGGAAGATCCATACATGGATGAGATTTTTCATATTCCTCAAGCCAAACAATATTGTCAAGGAAATTTTAGTCATGTAAGATATTTTCTACACTACAGTATACCATTCATGATGCAAAGTTTTTTCTCTTACTAGTTTAGGTTTGGAATAATTGATCTGGGTTGTTTTATCAATGTTTATATGAATGAGTAAATGATGTCCTTTAACAATCAATTTTTAAATTGTGATGTTTATAATCTAACCATAAAAAAGGGGCGATTCAAGATGCCAGACATTCAAACTCATAAATCAAAAATTAACGAACAACACCATGGCTAAAAAAGAAACAGACAAACAATAGTATACAAAACACAACATAGGATAATAAGGACTAAGCAACAAGAACCCCAGTTGATCTCAGGTACTGCAGAAGGGTTAAAAAGCAGATCCTGCTCCACACATGCTTATGTTAGCACACACCCAGTAATAAGTCTTAATTTGGTAAGGCAGCAACCATTTGATTTTCTGGGGGGGTGGGGGGCTATGGATTTTTTTTCTGGACAAACTTTTTTTTTGCCGGCGGCGAAAAACAATCTTTTTTGTTCGCGACAAGTCGAAAACAATTTTTTTCTTTCAATTTTAGCATTACATATAGTGGCAGCTGAAGGGGAAACAAACAATTTTTTTTTCTCAGAATAAAAAACAAATTAATTTTTTTTCCAAAAAAATCCATAGCCCCCCCCCCCAGATAATCAAATGGTTGCTGCCTAAGTCACAATTGTGAAAATGGAACACTCAACAGGATTGTAGTTACAACATTACTGAGGAACATTCCGCTATCATCTGTGAAACAGATGTTTTATAAAAGTCAACCAACTCGTGATGGCGTTAGTAAAATTTAGAAAAGGATGATTTTAACTTAGATATGGCACAAAATGTGCACCTGAATTAAGGTATCTTGTTTTGTTACCCCCATTGAAGCAATGGTTACATTGGTTACATTGGTTACACACATGGACGTTAAGTAAATGACATGCAATAGCGGCTTTATCTGTTGCAAACTGTACATGTATGGCTGTGCATGGGGAATCAAGTAAAAAATGGTAACTAGCCTGGGAAAGTCAGGTTACAATGGTTACATGCATGGGAAATCAGGTTACAATGGTTACATGCATGGAGAAATAGGTTACAATGGTTACATGCATGGGGACGTTGGGTTATAATGGTTACATGGATGGAGAAATAGGTTACAATGGTGACATACATGGAGAAATAGGTTACAATGGTTACATATATGGGAAATTAATTTACAATGGTTACATACATGGAGAATTGGGTTACAATGGTTACATAAATGGGGAATCAGGTTTCAATGGTTACATGCATGGAGATTCAGGTTACAATGGTTACATACATGGGGAATCAAGTTACAATGGTTACATACATGGAGAATCCATGTATGTAACCCTGAATCTCGAAGTATAAACAATTTTGACTTTAGAAAATTAATTTTAGAAACGCCTTTTCAATAGAAGATCATAGAAAAGGACAGGCATTGTGAAAGTTTGCATTATATATGAAGATGACATTCATTTTATCTTCAGTTGTCAAAAAGCACATTTAAAAAATAACATAAATTGATAGAATTATTAAAAAAAAATATTTAACATCAAAACTTCACCATTTAGAACTCATGGTTTAATAGCTTTCTTTGAAAGCAGTAACCTTCTCTTCTAATGTGACAAAGAAAATGTATGAGAAATGGCACAAATGTGAAAGTTGTCAATTTTAAAGTATCATGTATATAAAAATAAGAAGATGTGATCATGATATGATCATAGTATATTTATCATGTTTATAGTTAAAAATAACAATGTCTTGAAAGTCAATTTTTATTTTTTCTGCAGTACGTAAGGAATTACATAAAATATTAAATAGCCTTTCAAGACATCATAATTATTTGGAGTAATAGTATAATCGCAAAGGGAACCTTTTTGGTTTTTCCTCATGAAATACCAATATACCTGGTTGGTTTGAGATTTATGAGGATTCAGAAAGAAAAGTTACTATCTTTTCATTTTATGTTAAATACAATGGTAGTAAACTATTGTGAATTTGTTTTAATGTTGTAAAAAGTGGTGATTGAGAAAAAAAGAATTAAATACTGCAAGAAGAATCATACTGCCATACACTGCGGGTCTCATTATAGTATTATAGTACAAATGTATGTAAGCAATTCTCATTTTCTTGTAATTTCCTGTGTCCCGCTAGACTTCATTTCCCGTTTTCACTGCACAATAATTTGACTTTCACTTGTCACCCTTACAAAAAATCGACAATCCTGCGTCACGCTTAGACCCCAATGAGACCCTCCACACTATTTGTACAGGGTAGGAAAATGTATACTGTTGATTCATTTATTTTTAATGAGTACCAATTTTCGTAGATTGAGGTCAAGTGGATATTTGATTTTGTGGGTTTGTAAAATTCTAATATTTTCGAAAATGTGTAGGTTATTGAACATAAAATTGTGGTTCACCTTCAGCAATGAAATCTACATACATTGTTATCACACAAATAATAATGAATCCATGGTTATTTATTTGTTGATACCCTGTATATAAATACACTGAACAAATACTGTATATATGTTGTGTACAAGATGTAAGTTTGTACAAATTATAATTTGTACAGGGTTTTTGTACAAGTTATAAGTTTTTTGACACCTACCATCTTGCAACAGGTGGTACAGGTTTAACTTATAAAATGTACCAGTGTAATGTTTTAAATTCAAAAAAGTATACGTCAACCTAACATTTAGTGCTATTCTCCATGTCTTCAAACTGGAAATGAGGATACCTGAATGGTTTAAATTCTAATTTTCTATTTTTTTCTTATACCATATTAATATCTTTACAAAATCTTTGTGAGGTCTTATAATGTTTTTGTATCAATGCTCAGTATTAGACTGTATCATGAAGTTGTGAAAAATTTACAGAAATATATATTTACATTTTCAAGTTTTGTATTTTAGATTACTATTAAACTGAGATTGATTGGAAAGTGATACATGCAACTCTTTTTGACTGATATTTTTCAATCAAGATATATTTTGGTAGAAAAAGTCATTTTTTTTATCATTTTAGTGGGATCCAATGATTACTACCTTACCTGGCCTTTATTTGATGTCTGTAGGCATTCTGGTACCAGTAGGGAAAGCTCTTGGCGTTGAGACTGATAATGTGTGCTCAGTGTTATGGCTAAGATCTGTCAACCTCCTGTTTGCCATTGGAAACTTTTATATAATATATGCAATTATGTGTAAATTACACCAAAAAGAAAAGGTATGTATTTGTAGATATTTACTTGAAAGTCAACTATAGGTGTAATATCACCAAATCATGGTACGTCACATCCGGTTGTATACGAAAATAGGTTAAAAAAATATATTCCAATGAATTTGACAGTTGTAGGAAATTAATCTTACATTTTATTGCATTAAAACATTTCTGTTTCATAAACATATGTCTTGGGTATTCAAAGCACCATTATTTTTTTATTTGGGGTTTCTATAGAATATTTTGTAAACTTCAGGTTACATGGTTACTAAAGCTTGTTCACAGGTTAAATAAAGGAAGACATTTGATTGGTTAACTTCCAGTAATGGTTATTTTCTTATATGCAATGAGATGTTATGTGAATTTTTTTCTATAGTACTGGACAGGATAAAAACTGTACTCATGCCAAGTATTTCTTTATTTGAAACAAAGATAAATTATGCACAATTTTTTTGAAAAGTTAAAATTTAACAAACACTAATAGGGGGAAATCAGTCTCAAATCAGAGGTTGTATTATATAAAATGCTCTTTTGTTCTGACTTTGGAAAGTTCCGGGCGGAAAGAACTAACTAGTTGAAAAGTTCCAACGGAACATATCAACTAGTTAGAAAGTTCCTTTTTGCTAAATTAGTCAAAACTGGAATTTAAACAAACTAGCACAAAAGTTCCAACGGGGCTTATCATCCAGTCACAAAGTTCCATTTGGAGAATTAATGCAAAGACCCACATGAGGACGGTGGTATTCTTCCCTCTCTTGAGAGTACTATGAATACTAAACTTATTCTGTTTTATGTGAGCTATGAAATACAACTTAACTTTGCTGCTGGAGTTTCTTCTTCCCCCTCAGTACATCAAAATTTAAAATACATTTTCATTATTTCCCCAAAAACAAAGTTCCATGTCCTTTTTTAGCTCACCTGGCCCATAGGGCCAAGTGAGCTTTTCTCATCACTTGGCGTCCAGCGTCGTCCGGCGTCTTCGGCGTCGTCCGTCGTCGTTAACTTTTACAAAAATCTTCTCCTCTGAAACTACTAGGCCAAATTGAACCAAACTTGGCCACAATCATCATTGGGGTATTTAGTTTAAAAAATGTGTGGCGTGACCTGGTCAACCAACCAAGATGGCCGCCACGGCTAAAAATAGAACATAGGGGTAAAATGCAGTTTTTGGCTTATAACTCAAAAACCAAAGCATTTAGAGGAAATCTGACACGGGGTAAAAATGTTTATCAGGTCAAGATCTATCTGCCCTGAAATTTTCAGATGAATCGGTCAACCCGTTGTTGGGTTGCTGCCCCTGAATTGGTAATTTTGAGGAAATTTTGCTGTTTTTGGTTATTATCTTGAATATTATTATAGATAGAGATAAACTGTAAACAGCAATAATGTTCGGCAAAGTTAGATTTACAAATAAGTCAACATGACTGAAATGGTCAGTTGACCCCTTAAGGAGTTACTGCCCTTTATAGTCAATTTTTAACCATTTTTCATAAATCTTAGTAATCTTTTACAAAAATCTTCTCCTCTGAAACTAATGGGCCAAATTAATCCAAAGTTGGCCACAATCATCTTTGGGGTATCTAGTTTAAAAAATGTGTCTGGTGACTCGGTCAACCAACCAAGATGGCTGCCACGGCTAAAAAAAGAACATAGGGGTAAAATGCAGTTTTTGGCTTATAACTCAAAAACCAAAACATTTAGAGGAAATCTGACACGGGGTAAAAATGTTTATCAGGTCAAGATCTATCTGCCCTGAAATTTTCAGATGAATCGGTCAACCCGTTGTTGGGTTGCTGCCCCTGAATTGGTAATTTTGAGGAAATTTTGCTGTTTTTGGTTATTATCTTGAATATTATTATAGAGATAAACTGTAAACAGTAATAATGTTCATCAAAGTAAAATTTACAAATAAGTCAACATGACCGAAATGGTCAGTTGACCCCTTTAGGAGTTATTGCCCTTTATAGTCAATTTTTAACCATTTTTCGTAAATCTTAGTTATCTTTTACAAAAATCTTCTCCTCTGAAACTACTGGGCCAAATTAATTCAAACTTGGCCACAATCATCTTTCAGGTACCTTGTTTGAAAAATGTGTCCGATGACCTGGCCATCCAACCAAGATGGCCACCACGGCTAAAAATAGAACAGGGGTAAAATGTAGTTTTTTGCTTATAACTCTGAAACCAAATCATTTAGAGGAAATCTGACAAGGAGTTAAATTGTTAATCAAGTCAATATATATCTGCCCTGAAATATTCAAATGAATTGGACAACCGGTTGTTGGGTTGCTGCCCTCCAATTGGTAATTTTTAAAGAAATTTTGCTGTTTTTGGTTATTATCTTGAATACTATTATAGATAGCGATAAACTGTAAACAGCGATAATGTTCATCAAAGTAAGATCTACAAATAAGTCAACATGACCTAAATGGTCAATTGACCCCTTAAGGAGTTATTGCCCTTTATAGTCAATTTTTAACAATTTTCATTAATTTGGTAAATTTATGTAAATTTTTACCAAATATTTTTCTCTGTTACTAATGGGCAAAGTTCATTATAGATATAATTGTAAGAAGCAAGAACATTCAGTAAAGTAAGAACTTCAAACACATCACCATCACCAAAATACAATTTTGTCATGAATCCATTTGTGTCCTTTGTTTAATATGCACATAGACCAAGGTGAGCGACACAGGCTCTTTAGAGCCTCTAGTTTCATATTTGTCCCCAAAGAAACCCCTTTCAGTGCGTTAGGTTTTCTTGTAAATTGATGATTTGCTCTTATTTATACTGATACACATTCTTCCCCCTCTTTCTACAAAAAGGATGAAATATGGTATATTCAGAACGATGTAACTAGTTGTTTTGTTCTGCCAGAACTATTCAACTAGCTACATTGTTCCGGGACTTTTCAACTAGCTACTTTTTTAAAAATTGCATAAATTAATCTTATCTGACAGCCTTAAGGGGGCTCGTGGGTGCAAAAAATCAGCAAAATTTTGATCATTTTGTTTTTCTTTAAAAAATTAATTTGTTACACTATTAGTTGTAACTTTATGATATGGTACATTGTACTAAAATCAACCAAAAAAATCCATTTGTATTGGCCCCAGATGACTTTTAAAATGTTTATATCACTGGAAAAGCTCCAAATTATCTCCCTTTGGTGAAAATATGCCATTTTTTGGCATTAAAATTGAAATATCTTTTTGAACTCATCGGTGACCTTTATTTTTTATTTTTATTTTCAAATAAGCTATACTTAAACTAACCTACTGTAAAATTTAAGCAATTTCTGCAATTTGGTTCTTTTTTCTTCTGATATTGCCGTTTTTGTCGAGCCTGCAACTTTTGTTGCAGAAAGCTCGACATAGGGATAGTGATCCGGCGGCGGCGGCGGCGGCGGTGTTAGCTAACTCCTTAAAAGCTTTATATTTTAGAAGGTGGAAGACCTGGATGCTTCATACTTTGTATATAGATGCCTCATGTTACGAAGTTTCTGTCAGTCACATGTCCAATGTCCTTGACCTCATTTTCATGGTTCAGTGACCACTTGAAAAAAAAGTTCAAATTGTTTGTAATGTTGAATTCTCTCTTATTATAAGTACATGTTTTGTAATAGGATAACTATATTTCATATGTGCATACCTTGCAAGGTCCTCATGTCTGTCAGACAGTTTTCACTTGACCTCGACCTCATTTCATGGATCAGTGAACAAGGTTAAGTTTTGGTGGTCAAGTCCATATCTCAGATACTATAAGCAATAGGGCTAGTATATTCGGTGTATGGAAGGACTGTAAGGTGTACATGTCCAACTGGCAGGTGTCATCTGACCTTGACCTCATTTTCATGGTTCAGTGGTTATAGTTAAATTTTTGTGTTTTGGTCTGTTTTTCTCATACTATATGCAATAGGTCTACTATATTTGTTGTATGGAATGATTGTAAGGTGTACATGTCTAGCGGGCAGATGTCATGTGACCTTGACCTCATTTTCATGGTTCAGTGGTCAATGTTAAGTTTTTGAGTTTTGGTCTTTTTATCTAATACTCTATGCTATAGGTCAACTATATTTGGTGTATGGAAATATTTTATGATCTTTATGTCAGTCGCGCAGGTTTTATTTGACCGTGACCTCATTTTCACGGTTCATTGCACAGTGTTAAGTTTTTGTGTTTTGGTCTATTTTTCTTAAACTATAAGTAATAGGTCAACTATATATGTTGTATAGAAGCATTGTTAGCTGTATATGTCTGCCTGGCATGGTTCATCTGACCTTGACCTCATTTTCAAGGTTCATTGGTCTTTGTTTAGTTATCTTGGTTAATGTTAAGTTTATGTGACAGTTGTTATAAAGCTTAACTTTATACTTAGGACTATCAACATAATATCAATGATTAGTATAGAAGGCGAGACATTTCAGCGTGTGCACTCTTGTCTCCCATTAGTTCAACAGGATAAAACAAACTTAACAAAAATGCAGCTGCAAAAATGCATGCTTCTTTCGAAGGCAGATTGTGAGCTTCAATGAACGACGACCCCATATTTTTATTTTATTTTTCTATTAAGTATAGGATTAAGTTTTTCCATTAAAAAAAAGCTAAATCCTATATATAAAAAACAATGATTTATACGCGTGAGCACCCTTAACAGAATTGATATTGTAAGACTCTACATGTACTTAAAATTTAAGGAGCACTAATACTATATATCATTAGCTGGTGTTTTGGGCTTCTGAATGGTCAGTTAAGTATTTTATGTGTTCATTATTCTTGTACAGAACTTTTACCGTAGATGAACTGTGAAATGTTATTTAGGTAAATTTGCAAGAAAAAATCACACAGATGAAGAAAAATATTTCTTTACTATAAATAACTTGCTAAACACCGAAATAAAATATACTTTACTATTTAGCTCAATTATTCTTTTTATGAAGCTGCTATTTCTGTAATATATATTTTTATTCATTTTATAATCATTTAATTTTCTAATTTTCAGATCGAACCAAAGATTATCATAACAGCTTTGACATTAAGTCTTCTCCCTTTGTTGTTCTTCTTCAATTTCCTGTATTACACAGATGTTGGATCAACATTTTTTGTCTTGTTTATGTATTTACTTCATCTCCAAGGCAACAAAGCTCTGGCTTCATTAGTTGGAATCATTGCCATAATGTTCAGACAAACTAATATCATTTGGGTAGTCTTTATGGCTGGTCTGACAGCAAGACAAGTCATTGTTGATTGGTTTAAAGAAAAAAGTGGGAGCGGCTACCAAAGAAAATCTATAAAGGAACATTCAAATCCATCAACAGCAACAAAGCCAAGTGGAGACAGTGAAGTTACATTATTTCAGATTGTTAAACTACTATCAAAACCACCACAGAACAAACAACTTGATTTAATATATTTGATATTTCGCATTCTTAAATCAAGTGTATGCAACATTATGATTATTTTAGGATTTTTAGTATTTGTGTATGTAAACCAAGGCATTGTTGTAGGCGACAGAAGTCACCATACAGCAGGCCTTAATTTCCCCCAGTTATTTTACTTCATTTCATTCACTTCTGTTTTTGCATTCCCGTATATGGTGACACCAGGAAAAATCTACAATTTTCTTACATCTTTCAGTAAAATATCTAGCTATGTGAAAGCTTTAATATTTGTCACTATTTCTTTTCTTTTGATCCATTATTTTACATATGTTCATCTTTATACATTATCAGATAATAGACATTATACATTTTATATATGGTCAAGACTTTATAGTAGACATTATTTGGTCAAATATCTCCTCATTCCTGTGTATATGTATTCTTACTGGTCATTTTCAACATTGTTTAATACAAATTCACATACAGATGAAATATGGAAAATTGTTTTCAGCATATGTTTAATTGCAGCGACTGTGCCACAGAAATTGCTTGAGTTTAGATATTTTATTATTCCATATTTGATTTTCCGTCTTAATATTCGGCCAGGTTCCTGGGTACAGTTATGGACAGAAGCAATGTTATATATTGTGGTAAATTTTTTGACAATTTACTTATTTGTAAACAAACCATTTAAATGGGAGAATTCCTCTGATGTACAAAGATTTATTTGGTAAAATAAAGAATGATCTGATTGTATATTATTTTATTTTTAACATGCATAATTTGGATTGGAACTTTTTCCGTTTCTCTTAAAGTTTTAGCATCAAGGAACCCCTTTGGCCCTGATCCTATCAGAATATGAGAAATGAATAATTCTATAGTTTTAATATAAAATTTTGGTTAACATAAGATCCCATTGAAAATTTCCACCTTTTATTACCACAACATTAGTGTATGTGGCAGATCTTTTAAAAATATCATTAATCAGATAAACTTCTTCAAAACTTCTGCTCTGGTCTTTTGCTTTACTTTAATTTAAGTTAAAAACAAAATCAAGAAGATACCAATAGGGGCAACATAAAACTACAATTTATAAAAAGACCTGCATCACCATGCACGGCCAAAAAGAAAAAGATGAAAAAACAAACAACAGGATACTATACATTGAACAAAAACAGATTGAGCTACAGGAACCAACCACAACCAGACCATGAGCTCATAGGGGTAAGCAGATCATGGTGTTTTTATGCTCCCGCTGTAGCGGAGGACACATTAAGTTAAACCCTTGTTCGTCTATGTCTGTCCATATGTTCTAAAGTTGGGTTCTTTTCAATAAATCTAGTTTGCCTCAACCAAATGTTATGAAACTTATACCCAATGCTTAATAATGTGGATTCATTTATTTTTGTGGGTACCAATTTTCGTGGATAGAGGAAAACTTGCCTATTTGTGGATATTGAAATTCATGGTTTTGACAAAATTCACATGCATTCTGTAAGAAAATATGCATTTCGTTGAACATTTAAATTCGTTGTTTCCCTTTACCCACAAAATCCATGAAAATTGGTATCCAACGAATATTAAAGAATCCACAGTACCACAAAACACAGATCAAGTTTAAATTTTGGTGGTGTCACTATACTGTGGATTCATTTATTTTTGTGGGTTCCAATTTTCGTTGATTAAGGATAACTTGCATTTTCAGATCAACTGTATAACTTTATATGATATGCAAGTAGGGACATCATCTGTGTCCAATGGACACAGTACCCATTTATTTTACTCAATTTCAATCTTGTAAGTCATATAGTCAGTGATAAGGATTAAAGATCCTTCATACCATAGAGAATTAGTAGATTTTACTGTTCTGATGTTTTTGCTCAACCTCTGGATATTTGGTATATTTATTGTGTTGATACCAATTCTTTGTTTTCTATATAATTTTTTAAAATCAAAAGCAAAAAAATACAGGGTATACATAGGATATGATGCAATAACAATAAAAGAAATTTAAACTAGTGTGTACAGTAAAACAAGAGTGCACACACTGAAATGTCTCGCCTTCTTTACTAATCATTGATATTATGTTGATAGTCCTAAGCATAAAGCTTTATTACAACTGTCACATAAACTTAACATTAACCAAGATAACTAATCAAAGACCAATGAACCATGAAAATGAGGTCAAGGTCAGATGAACCATGCCAGGCAGACATGTACAACTAACAATGCTTCCATACAACAAATATAGTTGACCTATTACTTATAGTTTAAGAACAAGAGTGCACACGCTGAAATGTCTCGCCTTCTATACTAATCATTGATATTATGTTGATAGTCCTAAGTATAAAGCTAAGCTTTATTACAACTGTCACATAAACTTAACATTAACCAAGATAACTAAACAAAGACCAATGAACCTTGAAAATGAGGTAAAGGTCAGATGAACCATGCCAGGCAGACATGTACAGCTAACAATGCTTCTATACAACATATATAGTTGACCCATTACTTATAGTTTAAGAAAAATAGACCAAAACACAAAAACTTAACACTGTGCAATGAACCATGAAAATGAGGTCACGGTCAAATAAAACCTGCGCGACTGACAAAGATCATAAAATATTTCCATAAACCAAATATAGTTGACCTATGGCATATATTATTAGATAAAAAGACCAAAACTCAAAAACTTAACTTTGACCACTGAACCATGAAAATGAGGTCAAGGTCACATGACATCTGCCTGCTAGACGTGTACACCTTACAATCATTCCATACAACAAATATAGTAGACCTATTGCATTTAGTATGAGAAAAACAGACCAAAACACAAAAATTTAACTATAACCACTGAACCATGAAAATGAGGTCAAGGTCAGATGACACCTGTCAGTTGGACATGTACACCTTACAGTCCTTCCACACACTGAATATACTAGCCCTATTGCTTATAGTATCTGAGATAAGGACGTCCACCAAAACTTAACCTTGTTCACTGATCCATAAAATGAGGGTGAGGTCAAGTGAAAACTGTCTGACAGACATGAGGACCTTGCAAGGTACGCACATATCAAATATAGTTATCCTATTACTTATAATAAGAGAGAATTCAACATTACAAAAAATTTGAACTTTTTTTTCAAGTTGTCACTGAACCATGAAAATGAGGTCAAGGACATTGGACATGTATCTGACGGAAACTTCGTAACATGAAGCATCTATATACAAAGTATGAAGCATCCAGGTCTTCCACCTTCTAAAATATAAAGCTTTTAAGAAGTGGGCTAACGCCGACGTAGCTGCCGCTGCCGGATCACTATCCCTATGTCGAGTTTTCTGCAACAAAAGTTGCAGGCTCGACAAAAAACAGACCAAAACACAAAAACTTAACACTGTTCAATGAACCGTGAAATTGAGGTCATGATCAAATAAAACCTGCGGGACTTGCATTTAGATCATAAAATATTTCCATACACCAAATGTAGTTTACCTTTGGCATATAATATTAGATAAAAAGACCAAAACTCAAAAACTTAACTTTGACCACTGAACCATGAAAATGAGGTCAAGGTCAGATGACACCTGCCATTTGGACATGTACACCTTACAGTTCTTCCATACACCGAATATACTAGCCCTATCGCTTATAGTATCTGAGATATGGACTTGACACCAAAACTTAACCTTGTTCACTGATCCATGAAATGAGGTCAAGGTCAAGTGAAAACTGTCTGACGGGCATGAGGACCTTGCAAGGTACGAAAATACTAAATATAGTTATCCCATTACTTATAACAAGAATGAATTCAACATTACAAAAATTCTCAACTTTTTTTTCAAGTGGTCACTGAACCATGAAAATGAGGTCAAGGACATTGGACATGTGACTGACGGAAACTTCGTAACATGAGGCATCTATATACAAAGTATGAAGCATCCAGGTCTTCCACCTTCTAAAATATAAAGCTTTTAAGAAGTTAGCTTACGCCGCCGCCGGATCACTATCCCTATGTCGAGCTTTCTGCAACAAAAGTTGCAGGCTCAACAAAAATTACATAACTCAAAAGGGAGAAAACTCATCACAATGACTAAATATGAATAAATTGATAGCTACCTTGCAATGCAAATCTAAATTGAGCATTGATTCAAGTCTTTGATGCATCAATTACAATCAAAACACTAATATTTACAAAAGTGTTTGATGGACGGAGAATAAGTTGAAAGCTGGTTTCTGACTTATTGTTGTCCCAAGATTTAGGACATCTTTATTTAATAAAAACAATTGTTTGACTTACGAATGTAAGTTAACAAGGTGTATATAGACAAATTTAAACATTAGGCTTTAGGTCCTTGTTGTTGAAAAAGAGATAGTAAGTGGAGTTTCAAGTATCATATATTTATTTTGTAAGGCAAATGGTTATTGGCCATTTTTGTGGTCAAATTAGTATCTCAGATACGGGGACTATATATCAACTTTATTTTGCAAATGGAATGACTGGTGAAGTTGTTCTTTTGGCAGTGTTCATTTTTACCAAACCTATTTTTTTCTATGACTAGGCTCATTTCTCAGATACTATAAGCAAAAGGTCATTAATATATCTATACTGTGAATTCATTAATTAATGCAATGTTTTTATTATTGCAAAAAATGCGACAGGGTTATAATTGAAATAATTTAAACTTGGATTTTGATTTTTTTTTACATGAATTAAACATGATTTTTCTCAATATCTTAAAAATTAAAATTGCATTTAAGTCAAAAATGACAAAATCCCATTAATAAATGCACAAATAATTTCTGAATTTACAGTATATATGGTGCTTGGAATAGTGATTGAAAGTTTTAGAAGTCTGGCAGCATTCATCTGAATGTGACCTCATTTTTAGGGTGCATCAGTCAACATTTAGTTGGTGGTTAGTTATGTATCCCAGATATGAGTACTATAAGCAATAGGCCAACTATATAAGGTATATGGAATAATGGTAATGTGTACATTTCTGTTTGACAGGGTAAATATGACCTTGACCTCACTTTCTGGTGTTCAAGATTGGTGGCTAGGTCCATTTCTCAGATACTATCTGCAAAAGGTCAACTCCATATGGTGTATTGAAAAATTGTATTGGTGAACAAATTGGTCTGGCAAATTTTATTTCTTATGAAACACTTACAGCATATATTACTGTGCTTATTCTGTAGGCTTCAGGTATCACAATAGAAATCACCAAAACAGTTCACTAAATTGCAGTTTGAATTCTTCTTTGAGTGAAGCAATTTGTTAAAATATTTGACCAGTTGATCAGTTTGTTGTAGCATTCAAATTGAAATTTGGTAAACTGTTTGAGCCATTGCTATTGTGATTCACCAAAGCCTATCTGGTAAACTGTTTGAGCCATTGCTATTGTGATTCACCAAAGCCTATCAGGTAAACTGTTTGAGCCATTGCTATTGTGATTCACCAAAGCCTATCGGGTAAACTGTTTGAGCCATTGCTATTGTGATTCACCAAAGCCTATCAGGTAAACTGTTTGAGCCATTGCTATTGTGATTCACCAAAGCCTATCGGGTAAACTGTTTGAGCCATTGCTATTGTGATTCACCAAAGCCTATCGGGTAAACTGTTTGAGCCATTGCTATTGTGATTCACCAAAGCCTATCGGGTAAACTGTTTGAGCCATTGCTATTGTGATTCACCAAAGCCTATCGGGTAAACTGTTTGAGCCATTGCTATTGTGATTCACCAAAGCCTATCTGGTAAACTGTTTGAGCCATTGCTATTGTGATTCACCAAAGCCTATCGAGTAAACTGTTTGAGCCATTGCTATTGTGATTCACCAAAGCCTATCGGGTAAACTGTTTGAGCCATTGCTATTGTGATTCACCAAAGCCTATCGGGTAAACTGTTTGAGCCATTGCTATTGTGATTCACCAAAGCCTATCGGGTAAACTGTTTGAGCCATTGCTATTGTGATTCACCAAAGCCTATCGGGTAAACTGTTTGAGCCATTGCTATTGTGATTCACCAAAGCCTATCGGGTAAACTGTTTGAGCCATTGCTATTGTGATTCACCAAAGCCTATCGGGTAAACTGTTTGAGCCATTGCTATTGTGATTCACCAAAGTCTATCAGGTAAACTGTTTGAGCCATTGCTATTGTGATTCACCAAAGTCTATCAGGTAAGCACAGCAAATCATGGTTAGTATGATATGCTGTACATTTAGCATGTAAACTTTTGTTTAACCTTTTTGTTCTTGATCTCCTTTGCAGTTGTAATTCCAACATTCATTTCTTTGTAGCCAATATGGTCCTCCATACTTTTTCATATACTGTCATTACTGATGGCAAATTTATGAAAATAAAACAATGAGGATAAGTTCTTGATTTTTATTCATAATTATCACCTTAAATATGACAGATACAGTAGTATTCCTTTTAGAAGAAATTACTGGTGTTGATAAATTAAGTTTCAACATAAAACAGTCACACATTGTAAATAAATATGTATATGTTGGCATCTTTTCTGACAATGAGGCTATATGTCTGCATGACCTGACTTAAATTTCACTGTTGGTAGTATTTCAGCATAATCATATTTCTTATTTCCCACTATTCATAAAACTGCTTTTGTGTACTGATGTTTTTCATTATACAGTGTATTTTCTAAATTTACATTCAATGTAAAGCAAACTGATGTCTGGTCCCAGAAAAATGCCATGTATCTTCAAAGTAAGAAAGGGACATTACATTAACGAATTTCACAACACTTAACATGAAACTAAAGACCTGAAATATGTAAAAAGCACTTTGTTTTATGCACTTAAATTGCTTGCGGATTCTAAATAAAAATTTAATCAATTAAGTCTGGAAAATAAACAATTATTGTTCAAAGCGTTAAGCTACAAAATAAATGAAGAGGTTATGAAAAATGCCCATTGATTACTATTATCAAAATATGTCATTTATTCAATTATTGTTCAATATTTTGTCACCTTAAGGCTTTCTATAGCAGTCCTGAAATGTCCTCTTAAATTGGTGGATAACATATAAACACCAATTTGAAATTTCTGAATGATTATAACAAAGTTCAATCAACTGTCTGTCCAATAATTATCTGCCATAGACAGAAACAGATTATATACAGTGTAGAAAAAGTAATTATAATTTATTTTGCATTACAAAATCAAGCACATATATATTTATAGTCAGTGTTATAGGACTAATATTTGTTCAACATATAAGGCAAGTAGTTTAATAACATAACTTAAACATTGTCAAAGGACAGTGGTTCTAAAGTTCTTTTAAACTGGACTATTGTTTTTAGTATAGATAAGACCACTTTGCAGTTTTCAGGACTGTATAATAATGTAAAGGATATTACTCAATGCATTTACATTAACAACATGTACATTATTTGCCACTAGAAGCAATATGAGTGAATACCAAACTCACAGGGGGAGAATAATGAGACCTAGGCATCATTTGAATATACTTGTATATACTTATATAGCTCCTGGAGAAAGATATACATGCATATCAATAAAAGCTTTTGTTATAAGGGTTTTCATTAACCACAATAGGGAAGGCCCAAAAAAAAGCTTTCCAAATACAAATGTAGCATCTTCAGAAACACAGCCCATTTTTTCAGAGTGGTAACCCTGGGCACAGTGTTTGTTGAGATGGTACAATCCGTTAAACATTTTACATAATGTGAATCCAAGGAATTATCAAACTATAGCATATATATTTTTTTCTATACATTAAACATCATCAAATGTGTTCAAAAGATTACTGACATTAATTAATAAAATAGTAATTATTACAAATACATATAACTATATGCATGGTAGAGACAATTTATATTCTATATCTGTCATAATAATATTAAAAATCAAATATATACATTCAAATTTTGAAATTGTATATTGAACTATCTATAGAGAATTGACCAGGAAGAAATTTGCACAAAATGAACACTGTCGACTATTCATTAACAAACATGAAACCATGCAATCGCTTTAAAAAACTTGGGATTCATTTCAAATCATGCCAAAATTTTGAAAACATCCCTTAAATCTAATAACTTTCCTAACAGTAAAAGTTTAAATATGAAGAATAAAAATTTGCCTTCAGTTTCCAGTTCTATAAATAGTATGGACTTTGAGGTGAACATCAAGTGTCTTTTCTTCAAAAACAGATGATATTTTTTCTTTTGGTAATACACCTCATTATTTTCAAACTGGTTGTGTGCAATGATAGATCAACAAAGCCTAATATGTGCTAAAATATGAAATGAATATAATAGTTAAGTTATCAAAATTTATCGCTATTTTGTGTATTTTCTTTTTTTGTGATAATTTCTCATATCATGCTAATCGCTTGAGATGGAAAATTATCACTAAAAACTAAGAAGGCATGTGGCGTTGCTAATGAAATTAAAACGTTGTCATAGGTAAAATAGCGATAAACAGATTATCATTGGACCAATGGTCATATCAACTTGATTGCTTTTATTGCTTTCGCTGTACCGGCTCAAGAGAGAAAATCAATTTCGTTGAGATGATCAACGATAATCTATAATTATAGGATGATTCAGATTTAGCATTACTCCATATCAGCATTTTAATAATAGATTACCCATTCAGACTAATCACTTTCGTTCTACTGTCTTGATTCAAGAATTCATAAAAACTTTTAAGAGATATACAGGGATAATCTGTTATATTTAACATTGTCAAATTTTGGGGAGGGGCGCTACATGTGATGATGAAATATTACAATGAAGACATAGGATTGCAATATAAAATTAATTAAACTCGGACATTAAAATTATGTTTCTATACTTATGAAGCTTTAATCATCAAAATGAAAACTCAAATGATTGCATTACCTCACAAAATTTGACATTTTAAAGCAGAAATATTTTTTCCCACAGACCTGTTACCAAATTAAACTGTAGGAATAGACGATTTGGTCATACTACATATAAAATGTTAAATATCACATGAATCAAATATTTTAACAATTGCTGTCACAGAAAAATGTTTTAGTTATCTTCCAATAACCTGGGTGCGTTTGACCCTGTTGAAATAAAGTTTTATATATCACATTCTATGCTTGTTGTGTGTTCTTCAAGCTGTACACATAATTCAATGAGTAATTTTTTAGAAATAAAAATTATCCTATTAGATATTAACATCCACAACCCTCTTTGGGTTTACCACTGTCATTTGTTATTTTTATTTGATCGGGAAATTCGTTATAAAGTTCTACTTCTGTTTCTTGCGCTAATGCATTCTTGGCTACAGTCTGGAAAGCTTGTTCTACGTTGATGGCTTCTTTTGCACTGGTTTCAAAGTATGGTATATCTCCTTTACTCTGACACCAACCCTGTGCTCTTTTTGCTGTAACCTAAATAGAAAATGCCAGAATTAGAATATTTTCATTACTATTATGTTGATTTTTTAAATATCAGGCATTGGATTTCTCAATGGAATTATTACAATTTTTTTCATGTTGAAGCCTTTTATTGCTGACTATGCTGAATGGGATTTGCTCATTGTTGAAAGCTGTACAGTGACCTATAGTTCCTTCCACCAACCCAATTGTTATGCAGGTGGATAGTTGTCTCATTGGCAACATGTGACATCTCTTTACTTTTATCATAATTGTTGAATGGTATCAATGGCAATTTGAGAAAATATATGGACAAATAAATGAATAGTCCTCATTTTGCTAAAGTGATTTCAGAAAGTCTGAATGACTAAAAGTTATTTTCTTATACAGCTATACATGAATTACATATTTGTTCAAAAGAAGAGTAATTGTAGAAAACTATTAACAGACAAAATTCCCTCTTTATAAAATACTTTGCATAAACAAACAATGTTTTTAGGTAACACATATTTTATATTTAACAATGTAAATAAACTACTCTGTTATAGTACTTATAGTGACATTTAAATGGTCAATTAAATTCAAGCTATAGTAATATCACACATAAAATCTATTTTTAAGCGATATATGGTTTAACTAAATTCTACTTTGCTTCCTGCAGAAAAAAAAACATTAACAAGACTGATCCATATCATTTTCCAAAGTAATAACCAGATGCTCCGCAGGGTGCAGCTTTATACAACCGCAGAGGTTGTACCCTGAACGGTTGGGGCAAGTATGGACACAACATTCAAGCTGGATTCAGCTCTAAATTTGGATTGTGATTAAATAGTTGACACAGCATAGGTTTCTGACACAGAATGAATGTGGTCTAATGAACTTAAAATACTTTTTTTTCCTTGGAGCAATTCACTATGCTGTTGAATATTAATCCTCTCAAAAAAATGTTTGAAGAAATTTTCTTTTTATTTATGAAATCTGAAATGAGAAAATTTTAACCCCTCCCCCCCCCCCCCCCCCCATTTTTTTTCACATCCCCCTTTCCCTTTTTCCAAAACTGATCTCAATTCAAATTTCTAATGGAGTTTGCAACAATAACTCCTCATTTAAATACATCATAAATATTAAAATGTAACAAAAGGTGCTTGTTATCACTGAATGGTAAAGATTGTTTTAATTTATCAGTTGGTAGTAAAAGTGAATATACATTGTATATTGTATAAAACAATGATTTAAGTTGATTCAACTACTATTCTGGACAAAGAAAGAGAACTCCAATCAATTGAAAATTTCTTGCTATTGCACATTATACTGCAATCAGCTATTTTACTATACAGATAAAGCTATACGTATAAACGTTAGCTTTATACGTCAATGACCTCAACTCACCTATAAGCCCTGCCTACTTACAACGTCACGTCACAACCATGACAACGTGTAGTAACAATGGTCAAACTTTTATGAATTTAAACCTGTTATGTCTTCAAATTGGTAATTTATATACCATGTTTATCAAATGTTATTAATTA
Source organism: Mytilus galloprovincialis (assembly GCF_965363235.1). Lineage (NCBI taxonomy): Eukaryota > Metazoa > Mollusca > Bivalvia > Mytilida > Mytilidae > Mytilus > Mytilus galloprovincialis. The sequence continues at coordinate 42,121,517 of NC_134838.1, forward strand.
AATTCATTTTCCCTTTCTAATTCCTTAAATTGTCAATGCTTACCGCCTAGACTTCGCTCATAGGGAAATACCCCAAAATGGTACCCCAAGGGGGAAATTCCTAACACTTTTTTTTAATAATATTTGTTTCATATTTTTATTATTTTTTTATTTTTTTTTATCGATTTCAGTATAAAAACAATATACGTATAGTGTCTTGAAATATGAAATTTATTTGTATTCGGCACGAAACGGGAAAATGCTCGGTAGAACCTCGCATTTTCCCGTTTCTAAGCCTCATACAAATAAATTTCATATTTCAAGACACTATACGTATATTGTCTAAATATTGTGCAATTAGATATTTCTTGCTATTGCGCAATACTGTGCAATTGAAAATATTTGCTATTGCACAATACTGTGCAATTGAAGATTTCTTGCTATTGTGCAATACTGTGCAATTGAAAATTTCTTGCTATTGCACAATACTGTGCAATTGAAGATTTCTTGCTATTGCTGAATACTGTGCAATTGAAAATTTCTTGCTATTGCACAATACTTAATATAATAATTTTGGATCCTGATTTGAACCAACTTGAAAACTGGGCCCATAATCAAAAATCTAAGTACATGTTTAGATTCAGCATATCAAAAAAGCTCAAGAATTCAATTTTTGTTAAAATCAAACTTAGTTTAATTTTGGACCCTTTGGACTTTAATGTAGACCAATTTGAAAACGGGACTAAAAATTAAGAATCTACATACACAGTAAGATTTGGCATATCAAAGAACCCCAATTATTCAATTTTTGATGAAATCAAAGTTTAATTTGGACCCGATTTGGACCAACTTGAAAACTGGGCCAATAATCAAAAATCTAAGTACATTTTTAGATTCAGCATATCAAAGAACCCCAAGGATTCAATTTTTGTCAAAATCAAACTAATTTTAATTTTGGACCCTTTGGACCTTAATGTAGACCAATTTGAAAATGGGACCAAAAATTAACAATCTACATACACAGTTAGATTCGGCATATCAAAGAACCCCAATTATTCAATTTTTGATGAAATCAAACTAAGTTCAATTTTGGACCCTTTGGGTCCCTTGTTCCTAAACTGTTGGGACCAAAACTCCCAAAATCAAACCAAACCTTCCTTTAGTGGTCATAAACCTTGTGTTTAAATTTCATAGATTTCTATTTACTTAAACTAAAGTTATGGTGCGAAAACCAAGAATAATGCTTACTTGGGCCCCTTTTTGGCCCCTAATTCCTAAACTGCTCAGACCTCAACTCCCAAAATCAGTACCAACCTTCCTTTTGTGGTCATAAACCTTGTGTTTAAATTTCATTGATTTCTATTTACTTAAACTAAAGTTATTGTGCGAAAACCAAGAATAATGCTTATTTGGGCCCTTTTTTGGCCCCTAATTCCTAAACTGTTAGAACCAAAACTCCCAAAATCAATCCCAACCTTCCTTTTGTAGTCATAAACCTTGTGTCAAAATTTCAAAGATTTCTATTTACTTAAACTTAAGTTATTGTGCGAAAACCAAGAAAATGCTTATTTGGGCCCTTTTTGGCCCCTAATTCCTTAAATGTTGGGATCAAAACTCCCAAAATCAATCCCAACCTTCCTTTTGTGGTCATAAACCTTGTGTTAAAATTTCATAGATTTCTATTCACTTGTACTAAAGTTAGAGTGCGAAAACTAAAAGTATTCGGACGACGATGACGACGACGACGACGACGACGACGCCAACGTGATAGCAATATACGACCAAAAAATAATAAAATTTTTGCGGTCGTATAAAAACAATTACTGTTTTGATTGTTGTGTATCCTATTAATTATTTTAGTTACATCTTCAAAAAGATACCATCAATGGTAACAGAGCATTTCCAAATTCAGTAAACATGATAAACTAACAGTCAAGACAGTTATTTTCAATCAATTCATGTAAGATGTATTTAGAAAATGTCTTGACAATTTTATGCAAATAGTTGTTTGATTAGCATGATGAGATGATGGCATTTAGAGAGCAAAATTGAATTTTAAGTTGACAGTTGTTCAGATAGCTGGTCAAATGTCTTATTGTCACCATTGAAATATTGCAACCTCACTAGACGTTATGCATTTAAGAATTTATTTTGAACATATAACAACATGGCTACAATTAAAAAGACATAAACATATCTTCCATTCAACTTTTTAATTCTCACCTATATTCCCTATTCATTATACTTACCGCTCTATTTTCTAAATCAATTTTATTTCCTATAACCACAAATGGGAAATTTTCTGGGTCTCTCGGACTAGCTTGTATCAAAAATTCATCACGCCAACTGTCCAACTGTTTAAATGTATTTGGCACAGTAACATCAAACACTAATACACAGCAATCAGCTCCTCTGTAAAAAGCTACACCCAAACTCTGAAATCTTTCTTGCCCAGCTGTGTCCCATATCTGGAATACAAACAATTGGAAATAATCGTATTTAACATGTTAAACCGTAAAAAGTCTATCATTGTCATTGAAACCAAACTTTTCCAAGTTTATTGAGGTTGGTTTAACCTTTACTTTGGTTGGTGTAACTTTTACTTTCTGATCTATCCAGAAAACCATCCCATGCATTACAAATTATGGGTCATGTTTCCTACATGTAGCCTTTATAGACAGATAAAAGTACTAGTACTTCAAGCATAGTAAGTCTGAATTGCAATGTCAAAAGTTTACTGTTAGGGCTACTATACAAACCTGCATTGTAACTAATCTGTCATCTACCATAACTTCTTTTGTAAGAAAATCTGCCCCGATTGTGGCTTTGTACTGGTTACTGAACTTTTTATTTACATACTGGTTCATCAACGATGTTTTTCCAACACTGAAAGATAAAATAATAAAGTATTACACACATTACACAGATGCTGTGTTTTTTCCTTAAAGCAGGATATACATCTATGACCGAACCAATGGACATTACATAGTAAGCAGCTAGTGTACTAAAGCATTTCAGGGGTCTTTGTACTGATGCAAATTATATGTTTGATCTAAATGTTTGATGGATATTTGTTAAACTTCATGTGGCAAATTAAATGAATATCTAGGCATGAACTTAATAATGTATTTATGAATTTTAACCCTGCTTTATACTAGAGAGACATGCTGAGCAGTATTTTTGACATGCTAGTTCACCAGTAAACATGTACAGTCTGCAGGAAATCATGTCAACCTTCCCATGACCAATCATTCTAACTCTCAACTTAACAATCTTTCCTGTTACTCCTTAAATGCCCTCAATGCAGTGTGATAAGGGAAGGAGAAGAAGCAAATATCAATTTTAAGTGTTGATTCAACCACAAAATCACTGAAGCAGTTACCGTAGACTAGTCATGGTTGTTAAGATTTGAAAATTTTACATGATCTGATCTATTCTCAACCAGTTTTACAAAAAAACTTGACTGTAACTTTGAGACATCACATACAGAAGCTTTAAGTTAAATTGTATATGCCTTTATGGCTTATAATATCAACCTTATCCCTACTATTTCAGCAACAACATATATAATGTGTTGACCCTACTATACCAAGTATAATCAGACCTGAAACTAGAAAAGCCACAAGTTACAACTATCAGACTGACTACGTTTATTGATCAAGGAAACACCAAAATCAATTTGTATTCCTATAATTATTGTCTCAACTGTTCTTCTTTGAATTCAAATTTAACAGACCAGATTGTTATTTAGTTTAAACTTATCTATTTATAGTGGATTGGGAAACAAGTTTTGCAACATATATAAATCCCTTTCCACTGATTGTTATTTAGGGGGAGAGGTTTAAAAAAAAAATTTAAAACAAGATACATTAACCACAGATCTCTATCGGCCTAGCCAAGATCAGATGTGCATTTTGTGTTTCACATGAAGTCAAAAATGAGTATCACCTCAGGGAAAAACTCTTTTGATATTTTGGTTCAAAAATGGTTGAAACTAGATATCATTGAGATGGGAGCCATCTCTGTGGGCCCCGCTGTCAATAACGTGGGGTAAATAAGTTGTATGGATAATCTGATATGAAGCATTATTTGAAGTTATTACATAGTCTCATGTGTGATTTTGATCTAAGATTTTAAGTTAAAACTGATAAATATTCTCATCTTACTTTCATAGTATAATAGTGATATGACTGCATGATGTGAACTCATTGTTTACTACTCTAAGGTGACTTCTGGATATATGGATTGATGTTTGAACAATATGTTTAAAGGTGCTGCCCAATTGATATTTGTCACATATTTTTAGAATTATGCCTTCAATATATTATGACCCACCAAGTATAAAGTATGAAATATTAATGGTTCTCGAGAGGTAGAGCGTACACAGTTTGTTAAGAACAACGAACGGATGGACAGACCGACAGACTGATCTTAGACCTAGGATGCATACATTATGACACATTCTCTTGTGTTGGTTAATATATATGTTAAGTTGAAAATGTTTGTCAGGTATAAAGTATGAAATAATAACAGCTGTCCTCTCAAAATATAATGTGGATCAAATTTGTTAGCGATGGACAGACCAACAGACAGACAGACCTTTGACCTAGGAAGTGGTACATACATCATGACACACCCTCTGGTGTTGGTTAAAATGGATGTCAAGTATAATATTTGAAATCATAACGGTTCTCAAGATATAGAGCGGACACAATCTTCACCACAGGACACAGGGTTGTCAACTGAAACCAAAGTTTTTTTGACGTTGACCTTTGACCTAGGAAGTTGTACATACATCATGACACGCCCTCTGGTGGTGGTTAAAATGTATGACACGTATATACTTTGAAATCATAACAATTATCTAGATATGGAGCGGACACGATCTTCACCACAGGACACAGGATTGTCAACTCGAAACCAAAGTTTTTGACCTTGACCTTTGACCTAGGAAGTTGTACATACATCATGACACACCCTCTGGTGGTTGTTAAAATGGATGTCAAGTATAAACTTTGAAATCATAATGGTTATCTAGATATGGAGCGGACACGATCTTCACCACAGGACACGGGGTTGTCAACTGAAACCAAAGTTTTTGACCTTGACCTTTGACCTAGGAAGTTGTACATACAACATGACACACCCTCTGGTGTTGGTTAATAATCATGTTAAGTATTAAGTATGAAATCATAACGGTTCTCTAGATATGGAGCGGACACGAAAGTGTTACGGACGGACAGACGGACGGACAGACTGATCACTATAGGGGACCCGCCGTCGGCGGGGCCCTAATTATGAAAAATTGCCATCGTTAGGCTAATACTGGAAGCGTTTATATAATTACATGCAGTTTTTGGAAGAAATATTTAATATTTTTATTAAATAAATGGTGTTTAAAAACTGAATAATTTTCTTTAATGGTTGGCTTCAAGACATGGTCACCAGTGTCAGATTTTTGGTCAATGACAAAGACAACAAAATATGTTTAGAATTATTGAATATCAAACATTTTAATTGAAAAAAAAAAATGACAAGAACATGTTTAACTCACAGTTATTTCAAACAACAGTAGCTTTCTTTGATCATTAATCTTATCTGATAAAACTGTATCTAAAATTATCTATAAATAACAAAACTTCCAAAAAAACCCTTTCTTTTGGTGTATAGAACATTAAAATAACTTGATGCATATTCTTACAATAAACAATCAAACTTAGCAATTTAATTTATATGTTTTGTCTACGGACAAGACATTGTATTCATATTTAATGAACTGCATTATTAAAACCTAATTTTGATATAGCTGAAAGTGTTCTCTTGAAGAAAAAAAAACATACATTTTATCAGGTTTATCTATCAAATGATGCTTAACTTCCAGGAAAATGGAAACAAATACATTTTGATAATGTCTACGGACAAGACATTTTATTGATATTCAATTAAATGCTTTCAAAGATGATTGTTAAAGTTAAGATTAAAAGTTACTATTTAAATTTTAAGCTGTGTTTTTTGAATTTTGGAAAATATAAAAATGTACCCATAATTCTTTACATATCTCAATAATTTATTGATTAAGCCATAATGAAGACACATTCTTTTAACTGAAATCCATATATCTGACTGTTTATAACAATCAAACTATTATTAAAACTCAATTTTGACATAGTTGAATGTGTTCTCTTAAAAAATTAACATACATTTTACCTATCAAATTAGGCTGAATTCAAGGAAATTGGATACAAATATATTGTGGTAATGTCTACGGACAAGACAATTTCAGTTAAAAAAAAAATCTGTTAGAATTAATTGTGACTATATTTATGTTGAAAATACTGAGTTTTAATTTGAATAGATAACTTTCATCACCTATAAATAAGATTTAAGTTCCATAGCAGACAAATAATTGAATTTAATACTTGTTATGTACAAGTGTCTTGTCCGTAGACACTTCCTCATCTGCTGTTAATACTGAAATGCAAAAGATAAAGTTAGAGAGACAGAAATACTTTTTCGTTATTTGATTTAGTTAATCTTTTAAGGTATGCAGCAACTGGAATAAACAATATTGAAGTAAAATAAGGTATGCTTTTTATGACTGATAATCTGACACTTTTTAAAATCCACTCCTGTAAAGTAATTTTACAAAAATTGAGAACACTTAAATTACCATTTATTTATTAAAAATAAGATATTTCTAAGTTTAAACAACACATAGGACTAATTAAGACCCATAAAACCAAGCAATATTGATAAAAAGACATGTCTACGGACAAGACATGTGTCTACGGACAAGACATTCTGACATATTTTTGAATTTTTTCCTCTATTAATAGATGGTAGAAAAAAATGTCAGTAGTGTTTTCATATCTACAAAAGAACAGGAACTTAGCAATGCAAAATTAATGTTATTATGCTTCCAGTTTACTAAGGAATGCATGTCTACGGACAAGACATTTTTTCACTTTATTTGTATATCCAACTTTGATGGCATATATCTCCAGCTAGGGTACTGCAATTTTGATAAATGAGATAATTTTTGATAATGTATATACTAGAAGAGAAAACAAAACACATAATAGCATACATTTGATTTATTTTTCTCTTTTATCACTACACTGAGCAAGCTAAAAACAAAAGTACAAAATTTCATAACAAGCGCATAGTATTCAACTTTTTATCATAACTTTGTAACCACTGAAGATTTTTTGTTGCAACAACCAGTAAAAGAAAGAAGAATAAATTGTCTATAACAGTGAACCAATAATGTAGTTCAAATTAAGTTCACTTATTAACTATCAATTGATAAAAACAGGTAAATTTTAAATGAAACAACATAACGTGAAATTTTGCCCATTTTCAGCATGTTTTTTTTCAAAATGGTAACACCTATACATGATATTTGATATTCATTGTGAAACTCTACATTCTCTTCTTCAGTTCAAAGATGTATTACTTATGTAAAGTTTATCTTCTTGTCTTTACAAGCCTATAACATAGACCCAATATGAAATGCACATCTGATCTTGGCTAGGCCGACTACACAAGCTTGGAGTGGATATAGATGACATGTGATAGCCACTTTAAATAACAATGTCAGAGGTGCAGTTACATTTATCAGTTCACATACCAAATTTACATGTATTACGACCTTTATCTATTTACAGTGCAGACCTGATAACACATTTATGAACATGTTTTATTCTTCTACATCTTTATACACATTTACTAAGCCAACTTATGTATACATGATTACATGTATATCTAATTTACACCATGATATTTTGCTTTCTGCAAAATAATTGCTTTCAAACATTTAGTAATTCAATGACCTTATTTTAAGATAAAGTACAGGACACATAATTACATTTAATGACACACATACTTATGTCACATGTATGTTCAAAGTTAATTATCAATTTATTAATACATGAAATACAAGGATGTACAAAAGCAGTTCCCACATTCAATATCTTAATATAAACTTTTCATCTGCCTACTTATAGTTTTTAGTGGGAGAGTTTAAGCAGAATAAAGTTCAGGGTTCTCACTAAGGTTTTTTGAAGGCAATTGCAACATGATACAAGTCCTCAGTTGATACAAACTCTTATTATATTGAGGCATCTTGGGACTCACAAATTTGAAAACTTTGAGTCCAGACTGATTTTGATGAGTTCAGGACTCGTGATTTACCTTTTTATGAGAACCCTGAAGTTTTGATCATAAACATTTATCTGGACATCTTAAGTTTTGTATGTGTGGACGTTAAGTTGCTAATATAATTCGGGATTTAAAAAATCCACTAGCACTAATACAGCCATCTGTAAATAAAAGCTGAATTCAACCCAGATGTAGAGGTTAAATGGACATCTTTATATTTATAGACTCTGAAATGACAACCACAGAAAAATAGTTACTCTTAATTGATATTTTGACATAATTAAAAATTTTTATGGTGTTAGCTTTGACTATAAACATATGTACATTTGTACAGTAAAGTACTTGAAGCATGTAAGGTATAAAAAATACATTATATTATAAAATTAAACCAAGCAAATCACATGTCAAACAGGTACAATGATATAGGTGTAGCTAAGTAATTATTGTTTGATGGATATCTTGTAACACCTACACTTCTATTAAGTGAGTGGTGACAATATTCTTTACTCATTATAAATTATCTGTCATTTTATTTTTAACAAAATGGGAAAATATTTTTTTAAGAATTGATCACAAATGTAGGTGTTCAATGAAAAGAGATTCAGCAACATTGTGGTACTGTACACATATACAAAACTGGCAAATGACACATTAATTTGGTTATTAACTGAAAATATGACATTTTATATAGACACACGTATTCATATATAGGACACAATGCTCTGATTGCAGTGCACCATCACATTTCTAAGTTCATTGACCTGTAAATTAATTCTAGATGTGATGTAACCACAACTTCAAGGCAAGCTATCTTTATTAAACCAAAACAGGACTGATGAACAGACAGATGATTAGATTGATACTCGGGTTGAAAAAACATTATACCTCTCTTTTGTAGGTGGGACATAAAATTAAAAGTTTCCATTTAACTGAACATTCATCATAAATTTTAATTTATCAAATTTGCATTATAAAGATATCACAATGAACTATGTGGACTTTTAATAAGTAAATGTTATCTACATCATCTTCATGTATAAAATGTGGTATGATGAGTAACACAATGTTATGTCATACATTTTTTTTTGTGATAGTGAAAGGTTCATGCTTTAGATGCAACACTAATTTTCACTTTATAGATATGACATCACAATGATGATTATCAATGACTGTCATTCATTCATGTATCTTTTAAGGTGGAACATAACACAACAGGGAGATAACTCTGTAAAAATCAGAAGAAAGTTTTAATTACATTCTGTTGTTCAGGAAATATTAAGCTTCTCAATGATTAAAATTGGTGTTAGTCAAACTGCTATTTGGTCAACAAAAATTTTCCAAATGAGTGTGTGGTTCAAGTTTATTTAAATCTTTATATTTTTGTTATAAGGTCAAAGTAAATATTTCGTCAAAATTAAGCGAGCCAAATTAATTTTAGTGAAGGTGCTTGGTACTACCTTAAGCCACAAAAGCAGCCAGAAACTGTATGAATTTTATGATTACAAAGTTTCCATAATTTTTGCCAGTTGACTCTTAAATTAATATGCTTTTTTTTTTTATTTTATATAGATTAGACCGTTGGTTTTCCCTTTTGAATGATTTTACACTAATAATTTTGGGGCCCTTTATAGCTTGTTGTTCGGTGTGAGCCAAGGTTCCGTGTTGAAGGCCGTATATTGACCTATAATGGTTTACTTTTTTTTAAATTGTTATTTGGATGGAGAGTTGTCTCATTGGCACTCACACCACATCTTCCTATATCTATTAACTACTTAGAACATCGAGGAAATAAAACGTAATATTCAATTATTCATGCAATAGCAAGTACCGGCAAAAGGAATTTCATAATCATAACAATAACATCAGAGGGATTTAAGCAAACATCAACCAATAGACGCATTCAAATGATGTATGACAGGGTTAAAAAAAGGTACAATTCAATTAAGTTCAGATACCAATAAAAATCAGATTATGGTTGCCTACATCTTATTTTAAACAGATTAATACTGTTTTGCTTTGAATACACCTACAAATGTAGTAATGATCATGATTGTGGGGCATTTAGTATTCAAAAACAAATTTTGATAATAAATATTTTTGGACCTATATACATTCTTTTTTATACCATTGCAATTTGTATACCAGCTGTAATTCAATTAGGCCAGAAAATAAACTGTAGGTCAGAATTACATTTTATTGATCATGTTGATCAGGGATGCTTTCCCTTTTAAGTTTACTGATATTATTGTAGTGTATTAAAGTTGCTAATATCATGAAAATGTGATTATTACAAGTATGTATGTTCATGTATGCCATTGTACAAAATGTAGTATTTACATGATTATTAACACATTAACCCATACATGTATCAAAATATAAGTACGTTACAGTATTGTATATACATGTAGGTATTCAATCAAGCAGTAAGCATATGTTTACAGCTAACTTAAAAAATAATCCAATATACATTTATGTGTACTTTGATTCGAAACAAACATCATTAATAAATGACAACGGAAATGTATCAATTGTTGTAACCACAACCACATCCTCTTTTCCTCCAATGTGACTACACAGAATAAGAGTGGTAACGAATTTGTACAGACATGTATATGTACATGAGCAACTGGGCAGTCTGCACGGTTAGCCACAGTGCACTAGTCCGATGCCCCAGACTAGTAAAATTTCATTCGGACTAGTAAATTTTTGCAAAACTTTGTTTGGACCAATAATAAAAATGTCAGAATATAGGTCTTCGGACTAGTTCTTGCATTCGTCCGCCATTGACCGATTTCTAAACTAAGGATCTGAACCGGACCAGCTATGACCAAAATCCGTACTTTTACAATAATTACTACGGACGCACGGATGGAACAGCTGACCGAAGAATATTGATCCCAAAGGGAAAAATTACGCATTCCACACGCATTAAGAGACTTTTGGTTACATCTAATTGATTGGTGTATATAATTCCCTATATTTTTTTATGGATTGTTTCAAACTATTGATTAAAGTTGCTTAACTCTGAGACTATTATACTAATATCAATATATTATGGCCCAGCTTAATAACTTTTATATTTTTTTATGAGAAACACTGAATTTCATACACAAGATAATTTTTAATTAAATTGTAATTTCTTTACATTTTTTAAAATAAAATTAATTTTTTTTAGTGCTAGATATTTAGTTGGTAGTTTCTCACAAGAACCTTAGTAAAACTTAAACAACTTTTAATTTCAAATGTTACTTTAATTGTATTTTTTTTTACTCAGGTATGAATAGAACAATATAAAAAGAACATTATTTACATATGGCCCTTTATACTATTGTAAAATCCAAACATTGTAGCGCACCGCGCTAATGAGCACTTCTCTTTCAAATCTCACCACTTCTCCCTATCAGTTTCAAAAAGAGAAGTCACTTCTCCCTATAATTCTGAAGTTGTGTGAGCCCTGGACTAGTAGTTGAAAAAGTTTTTGGTGCAGACTGCTGGGTAGGCAACACATGTGGAGCAGAATCTGCTAACCCTTCTGGGCTCATAAGAACACCCTCAACTTTTGTTGGGGTTTATGCTTTTGAGTGTTTGAATTGATAATAGAAAACAAGAATGTGTCCATAGTACACGGATGCCCCACTGGCGCTATCATTTTTGATGTTCAGTAGACTGTGAAGTTTGGGTAAAATATCTAATGTGGCATAGAAAATAGAAAGATCATGTCATAGGGAACATGTGTACAGCTTCTTCATTAGGATCTTACAATAATATAAGGTTTTTTATGATATGAAAAAACATTTCGGGGATTTGCCAAGACAAGGTTCAGATGTTTCTTCTAGAACATGAAGTTTCATAATATTTGCTCTTGATACAGTTTTTTTTTATCCTTAACAATTGGAACCTTAACTTCTGTCAAACTATTGAAAGTTTTGTAGAATTCCATCAAATTTTGACAAAGTTATAGATCATGATCCCTAAAAGAAACATGAACCTCATACTGAACAAAAATGTTGACACCATCAAGGCATAGACTAGAATACAGGATCACTGTTTTGCTGTCAAGAAAACTCCTCATCAAAGTTGTGATGGCATAAATTAATACAGTATTACTGTTCATTTACATATTTCTTAAATTGACTTTTCAACTTACCCACTGTCCCCTAATATAATAACTTTAAGCAAAACCTTTTTTCTTGATGCCATCTGAAAAAATAATAATCCATTAATAAAATTTTGACATGTTTTGTTTTCAAATAACTATAATCTATAAAAGATATTATTTATTTTTTAACTTGCATTACTACAAATCTTTTTTTTATATCTATCTCTATTTTATTTATTTGTATATATGTATATGTAGATTCCAAGTAAAATGAAGCAAATTGCAACTTTCAGGCATAATTCAAGCATTTTAACAGAAAAGCTGGTTATCATAGCAAATTCCTTAATACTGTTGAAAGTTTGACACAATAACATGAAGAGACAGCAGCAACCACTGACCACATTCCTGACCTAGTCCTGACATGTACATGACATGTTTACTTTCAGATCATTAGTTTAAGAAATACAACAATGTAATGATGTACAAAATGTGTGGTACATGACGATGTACATCTAAATCAATGTCTTTATAGCCTACTCACATTAGAAACTAGAGGCTCATGACAACCTGAATTTGCCTACCTTGCAAAAAAATGTTATACAAATAATACTTGACATCAATTTTATAGTTAACAACAATCACTTTTCCATTGTGACGTCAGATATTTTGTTTTATGCCGTCAAAAATTTACGGGAATCTGTGTGGTGTCCAGTAATGGCAGACAAATTGCGATAAGGTGTATTGTCTATTCATATTACTTGTGGATTCATCTAATTTCATGGATTTAGGAAAATCGGTATTTTCACAGATATTTGAAATCCTGTTTTTGCCAATACTTGGCTACAAGCATGAAGAAAAAATGAACTTCATAAACTTTCAATATCGTGTTCCATCTTTACCAATGAAATCCATGATAATTGGTATCCCTCAAATAATGTTAATTCCATAGTAAGTTGGTTTTACATGTACATGATTATGACTGGTAATAAAACTAATACCCATTGTCTAATACAGTGATGTCCCCGGTGTCCGCGCGGCCAGTGATACTGCGCATTAGCTGATTTCATCATATAAACAAAGTAACACAAATAAAATCGTTCTTGTTATTGTTTTAGCCTTCTGAAGGGATAAAAAACAACAAAACTGATAAGTTCAAAAGTTAGATAATAATTGCAATCCTGTGATTTACAATATTTGGCCAATTTTCGGAAATTCGGGTCCGTTCAAATTTAACCGATTTTAATATTTTATATTCACCGGAAGTCACGTTTCTTTGGTAATTGGGCCAAAAAAAAAAATAGGTGTGTTTCCTGTTGCATGCCCCAAAAAATTAGGGTCGGTAGGTAGGTATTTTTTTTTTTTTTTTTTTTTTTTTTTTTTTTACTGGCCTGCTTCGGTTGTTTTTTGTGTATTTTTATAATCAGTTTGTTATTCTTTCAGGTTATTTTCATCAGTTCATTGTATAAAGTATACAAGATATGAATAGTCCATGTTCAAAAGTTGCAGAAGACTTGGCCAGGACTTCCAGCTTATAAAATTTTCAAACTTTTCAGAACTGATATGCCATCTGTACGGGTCAGGCTATAGTCTTACACAGAAAGCCCATCAAAGTCTGTCTCAGCAAAGACCTGTATTATAATCAGTTTCTTTCAGACAATTTAGTTCACAGAACTGATGCCAGCTTTTCTACAAATACCAAATATTAATAACATGATAGAGGGATGGGTGAAAATCTTTGAAATTTTGATTATATACTAGCTGTTTAAAAGAAAATCAATTACAAATTGAGTTTTGGGGCTATGGTTGAGCAAATATCAGATATTAAAATTAAATTTAATCTTAAATTGAACATTTGGCTTCCCTCTTGTATTAGAAAAGACTGTCAGAAGTAAATGCCAAAACATTGTAAACTTGTTATCAAAATACCAATTTTTGATTTTCCTATAAAATTCTGAACAAATTATAAACATCGAAACAACCGAAACATTCAAATAATGTGAGGCAAATATTGCATTTTGTAGAATGCAAATAGTCATTGAATGATATAAAAAAACAAATTTATAAAACACACTTTGACTGATGGCCATAGCAGAAGCCATGCCGTTGTTTGACTTCAATCTGTATCACACAAATGCTTACTGTATTTAAATTTTATTTGAAATCAAACGTTTAAAAGATGCCATTCAAAGGCTATACTAAACAAAAACCGTTTCCGGAAAAAAACGAAAAAAATCCGGATTTTTTTTTTTTTTTTTTTTCCGGGAAAAAAAAGTTAGGGTCGGCGCCAAAAAATTAGGGTCGGTCGGGCGACCGGAAACACACCTATTTTTTTTTTTGGCCTTGTGGGAAATCTCTTTGAAACAAAATAAATATTTGCCCACCTGAAATGGAATCGCATCTTATTTTATCATTTCTTTTGGATATTTCTGGAAATATTTTACATCAATAAGCACAAAAATTTGTAATAAAGTAAAAATTTCTAACCAGCGATGAAAATTTCACATCAAAATTAGGTCTCAAAGTTCCCCCCAAAATTTTCTCTCAAACTCCAGACGTAAAAAATGGCTTCAGCGTTATGACGTCGTAGGAAGGCGTCGAAGAAAAAAAATTAAAATAGCCTTGCCAGACGTCATAATATTTGGACTATACAACATGTACATGACAGTTGGCATATCAGCAGTCGGATCAATTTGATCTACATTAGTGTTTTGAACTTATTAAAAAAATTATTGTTTTCAAATTTTATACCAATTTCAAGTTGTTTTAGATGAATGAGTGAATCGGCCTAAAGTAAAGGACAACGAACTGTTGGTGATTACTGTACAATGTACTGTGAAGTAATAACATCAGCAATGAGAATGATGAGACATATGAAAATTACAGAAAGGCGCAAACATTGGAAAGAGGTCTATGGATGATTCTGAATGATTCAAACGTTAAAGTAGCCATTGTCATGATTGTAGAGCAGCAGCATAATTTCAGACTGAAGTAAAACTGTAAAAATGTATTCAAGTTACTCAGCTACACATATCATACGATTTCGAGACTGGGCATTTTTCCCTGTGTGGCATAATTTTTTTTCTCATGTCAATCTTTCATTGAAAAAAGAAGAAAACAGACTTGACAATAAATTATCTGGCCTCTAGATGAATCAGCTGATCAACATCAAATCTATTGAGGTCATGTTTCTAGGTATTTTTTTGTGTATTTTTATTTGTGTTATTTACGAAAGTAAAGTCTCCTTCTTTTGCAAGAATGATAGACATCTAAGCAGTTTTATGTATAATCAGACGTTATACAGTTTGTTGATTTAATGATTAGTTTATTTCAATATTTGTCCTGTTGATCAACATTTTAATAAAATAAAAACTAGGTGTCATTGAACAGTCGTTTCTGGTGTTCTTGTGCAGTTTTATGACTGGCAATAGCGATCAAACTGAAATATGAGTTCAGATCTAACTTCTAAATTAAATTACCTTGTTTTTGTTTGTGAATAAATAGGTTACTTCAGTTGTAAGATCTGTTAATAATCAAAACTCCTACAAAATGGCGCAGTCGCGTGACCCATATTACGTCAAAATTTATTTACTTCCGGAATAATTTTTCGGAAGGTCTCTTACAATATCGACCCAAAGTTGTTGACATGTCAGGTCCAGGGCAACGTGATTTTGAATCATCATCATTAGGCACTATTGAACAGTAAGCACGTGTGCACAAAAGCAAATGCGTTTACTGTAAACATTATGATTTATAAAGTTTTCTGACAGTATGTAATTTTATTGATTACAAGCCCAAATAGTGATGACTGTAAAGACTATATATTTTTTTTATATATAAAGTTGTCAGACAATGAATGAATGATGGAAATCAACTGATCAATAGGAGACTGAACCAGTTATTTTCATTGAAGATTATTAACTCCTATCGTTGTAAACTAGTACTATATCATCTCGTACCATTGAAGTTCTACCCGGGTAACATTGCTAACTCCTTTTGTTGTAAATATGGCACATACACAACACCAGAAGGTCCCTAAGTTGTTGTATTGTAATGTAAAGACTTTCTGACCTTACACTTGTATACTTGGGCATTCTATAGATTACTACAAAATTATAACATGTAAGGTTTTCTTCCTTCACATATTCTCAACATGTCATAATTTTGGTGCCGTGACCAGGGTGTCAAGAATATATGAATAAAGGAAGAAAACGTTGCATGTTTTATTTATAAAGACACTTCTTGACAATGTGAAACAACAGATGACTATTTAACAGCATTGAGAGAATATCAAAAAGCATATGGAAATATCAAAGAACAAATTAAAGTTGGTGGTGTTGTTCTCCTTAACCATGTTAACTATGAGTCCATAAGAATTAATTAGAAAATTGTTTTTATAACTGAATTTATTTGAGGAAACAATGGATTTGTGAGTATAGCCAAAACGAAATTTAAGTATACTGAAACAACAAGGCTGCATGATAGTGAAACTTTATCCGCAAGAAATTACATGTAGTATGGTCATGATGGTAAAAGATGATAGATGTGAACAAAGTACTGTACAAAACATCTGTCCAAGATGTCAATTGTTTACTAAATTAGAGACAAAGGTTCTGAAACGGTTAATTTGCCAGTCATGACCAAATCTGAAATCGATTTGTCCTAAACATTAAATTGGGATTTAGGACAAATTTTATTTCTTTTAGATTTTTTTTCTGTCATTTTGTTGAGATCTGGTTTCTTAATCACCATTTTGCGCTTGTTTTTTGGTATCTCTTACCTGTTAAAAAAAAAAACTGCCACTCCAGTATACATGTAGTATGATAATCCTGAGGACCTTCCTAAATAGCTATATTTAATGTCCTTCCAAAAAATATTCAATAATGATCGCTTATTTCTTTTTACCAGTACATTATTAATTCTTATACATATGTCTAAACTGACATCCTCATATTTCTTTTTCAGCTGGGATTCCACATATGAAAAAGAACTAGAAGCTTTTAAAGATATAGGTGATGTTGGAGAGATCTGGTAAATTATTAAATGAAAAACTAGGTCAAGAAAAGTAAAACATTTTTGCTTTTTCTTGGAAAGGGATTATGTTGTGGCATATTTATAAACATATCTTCAATATATTTTAATATGCATACATGTTCAGTAGTTTGTTGATGTGGTTCTTACATGTAAGTGTATCTTGTTTCTAGTTTTTTCATGTTTGAATGGTTTTACACTAGTTGTTTTTTGGCCCTTTATAGCTTGCTGTTCGGCGTGAGCCAAGGCTCTGTGTTGAAGAATGTACTAAGACTTTGACCTTATAATGGTTAACTTTTACAAATTGTGACTGGAGAGTTGTCTCATCAGCACTCATACCACATCTTCATATTTCTATATATGATCAAATTATGAATAGTAATAAATCAAATGTTGGATATAGACATGATAGATACTTGAATTTGCAAAATATCAATGTAAGTGAACACAAAAATTTAGTATTAATAAAATAATAAGAAGATGTGGTTAAATTGCCAATGAGACAACTCTCAACCAAAGACCAAATAATGTAGTAGTTAACAAATATAGGCCTCTGTACAGCCTTCAACAATGAGCAAAGCAAATTTCATAGAAAGCTATAATTGGCTCCAATAGCAATAATAATATGTAAAACAATGCAAACAAGTTAACTAATAGCCTTAGGTGAAAAAAAAACATTTGTTTCTTGTTGGTTACAAAAATTTCCAAAACTGTAATATTGTTCAATTCCTTAAGGATTATGAACCCTTGTGTTGATTCAATGCTAAACCTATGGACATTTTATAGAAAATCCACAGTCTTTATCATTGTACTCTCATATTTGGCAATTTGATGACTGATAGATATTGGATTATGGCATGCAGTGCTAGCATTGATTTCCTTAAAACAAGTTTATTTATGTCACCTCACCTCACCTATCCTCTTCATGCCGGTCAGCATTTAAGACCCTGATACATTGTTTCCATCTCACACGGTCTTTAGCTACTGTTCTTGCTGAAGTCCAGCTGTTCCATCCAAGTGATGTTCGTTCTGTCTCTACAGTCCGTCTCCAGGTGGTTTTGGGACGTCCAACTTTCCTTTTTCCCTCTGGTTTCCATGTCAGTGCAACTGAACATATACTGTTGGCATCCATCCTAAGTACATGGCCAATCCATCTCCAACGCCGTTCTATTACATCATCACTTAGCTTCTTTGTTCCAGCTCTTATGTGGAGGTTTTCATTTGAAATTGTATTGGGTCATCTTATTTTCAATATCTGTCTCAGACATCTATTTTGAAAGGTGTTTAATTTCTTCTTGTCTTGTTCAGTTGTTTTCCAGGTTTCACATCCATACAGTAGGACTGATATGACTAAGCTGTTAAATAATCTGACCTTTGTTTTAAATGACAGTACTGATGATCTCCATATTTTTCTTAAACTGCTGAATTGGCCTTTAGCTTTCTTGAACCTGTTGTCCATATCATTGTCACAGCCACCTTTTGTTGTAACTATTCCTCCTAGGTAAGTGAAGTAAGGTTGTTATTTGTGGTGTTTATTAATGTAGTTATTGGAAAAAACAAATAAAAATATTGTCCAAATCAAGTACATCCTTTAGGGAGTGCTCGACTTTAGTGACTCAGCACGAGGTATTTTGTTATTTACAGGTTGGTTAGAACTTTTTGTAAAAAATAAACACTAGCACATCATAAAAAAGCAAGTGAGTAATCTATGTTTCAAATTTTATAACAAAAATCTCTGTATTAAAGGCTGTAGATTTTCTATAAAAATCTTGGTTTATTTGCCACAAAGTACTCTTTTTCTATTAAATGCAATGAAACAGTAAATAATAATGCTTTGCATCAAGTTTCCCCTTGGTATTTTTACAAAATGACCTATCTCTATTATTCAATATATCTGTAGTTTTGATACAATTGAAGTTTGAAAACTTCATACAAAAATAGCTACAGAAGGGGTCATAAACCTTAATATTACATGGTTCAATCGATAAATGAAAAATAAAATGATACTGACCTAATTTAGAATAGAAATTGAAGTTGTGATTTCACTATGACATTATAAACATCTTCAAAATTGACATATTGTGAAATGACTATTTTGCACACATTTTGTTGGTAAAACTAGTTATGAGCAAAATTAGGAGAAACTCATTATATCGTATCTTTTTCAAGAAAAAGTCCTCATGTTACCTTTGTTTTTTTTTCTGCTGCTTGAATAAAGGATGCATACCACAATATTTTAAGTTTTCACATAAAATGCTTTTGATCGGTGGAGAAGAAGTAAGAATAAAGATGCCAAAAATGAAAAACTGTTTATAGAAAGAAAAAGTTCTAATACCTGTTCAATAATTTTAGGTTTGGAGAGGATAGTCAGGAAAGAATACTGGACTGGATAGAAGATAATGAGGAAATAAAATCAGATGATTCCATAATAGATTTAGGCTGTGGCAATGGAATGCTCCTTGTAGAATTGGTAGTTTGCTTATTGTTGTGTCCATGAACGTTGTTTTACATTCTTCTTTACTGATGACTAACATGAGTAAATATATGTAGTGTACTTATAACTTTCTTTATAGTCAGAAAAAAGTTTAAAAAAAAGGAAAAATTCAAATCAGAAAGTCCCTTAAGTATCAATTGGCAAAATCAAAAGCTCAAACACATCAATCAAACGGAAACTAACTGCCATATTTCTGATTGGTAAAGGCATTTCATTATGTAGAAATTGGTGAATTAAACCTGGTCTTAAAGCAAGCTGAACCTCTCAATCATATCTCTTTTAATGTAATTCATATCTCTAATCACTTTTAAATACATTTTTTGGTTTTATTAGTACAATAGTATTGGCTCTGCCAAACATGACATCACCACTCATTCTTATAAATATTGAAGGTTTATGTTTTTTCAAAGTTACATATTAAGCATTTCCTGAATTTATTAAGATGACAAATTTATGATGAAGTATATATGGTAACAGTAACATTTCTAAATGAAGAGGGCACAAATACCAACTTATATATTCATACTTGTTATAATATATCATTGTAACCCAAAAGCAATAACGCACTGGAAGAGTTGGGATATTCAAAGTTATAATTTTTGCTTTATTGTTAGGATCTTAAGGTGGTAGACCTTGGTTCAGGGAGATAACTCTTTAAATCAGTTAAGCGTTTGTAAAAGTCAAGTTCATCAATGTATTTTAAGCATTTACCTGAAACAGATTGAAAATAATCTATGTAACCTAGAAGCTTAGAATATATTTTTGAAAATGGTTGACACAAACGTACTGATGATTTAAAGAGTTATTTCCCTTAACCTAGGTCTTCCTCCTTAAAAGATTATTTATTTTTAATACTGATTGACCATGTAATCATTTGCGCCAAGTGCAAAATGGTTAGCTTAACATGTCTATTGGGATATCCCTAAAAATGTGATAGGGTATTTTTGGAACATCCTATCTGTATGAACAAAAAAACATATTTAAACATTAGGATCAGCTGATTTTCAGCTATCCATAAAACCTGCTCAGCCACTGATATTAGTATTAAGATATGAAATAAGTATCATCTACATGAACAGAAAAAAAAACTAATCATTACAATTTTGAAATATTCCATGGAAATCATAGTACATGTAGATATAAAATGAAAAACTATATTAATAATATTAAAAGATATGTTTTTTATACTTTAGAGCCAGAGAGGTTACAGTAATTTGACAGGAGTTGACTATTCTGAAGGTGGAATAGAATTAGCCAAGTCTATAGCTGTAGGCAATAATGTTGAAAATATAAAATACGAAGTAAGGATGTTTCACTTTTTATTTTTTTAAATATGATATCAACCTGATTAATTTAAAAGATTGGTCAAAGTAGTTAAAGGGAAACTTCGCAAAAAAATCAAAAATTGATATTATGTCCATTCTGTATAAAAATGCTCAAATTTATAGATATGAAAGTTTTATTCCGCTAAATAAGAGATCACCATCGATTTTAAATTTTGAGTATCAGTTCTCTACTCTCCGCCATCTTGTCACCTTCTCCGATGAAAAATCACGATATGTCAATAAACCACAAAGGAACAAAACTACAGTAAACGATGTAGTCGTAATTGCGTGTCGATATCTTGTCAATCGTACGGTTGTTTTATCTGACTGACTAACTTAATACGGAAAATGGTCTTATATTTTTAAATAACCATATAGTCTGTTATTTTTAAACTGATAATATTGTAATTAGTTAAAAAGTCAAAGTTCAAATCATAAAATGATAAATAAGTGTTCCGTGGAAATTGTTTTCGAAAATCTAATTCGTTCATAATTCTTTCAAGTAATAAACTTTATTTAAACAAATTCGGATCTTCCCTCATCTGATCACCAGCATGGCTAAAGGTATTACTCCCAAAGGTATTGGAAGGGGTGTAAGGTGACACGTCCAGGTATTCAATCGATTTCCTGTCCGGCGGGCTTGCAAGTTCATGCATCGTTTCACTTCTGTAGGTATTGATCAGTGTACACGACCGTTACTTATAACTTTCCATTTTGAACTATCAGGTGCATGTATAATATACATTTTTGTCTTGCGTGTCCGAAAGTGATATAATATACTAGTCATTACTGAACTCATACGCTTGTTTATAAATAACATTTCTGGTGTAAAGAATATTATTTATAAAAAAAAAATAATACAAAAAAAAATAATTGAAGAAATACAAATCTATTTACATATTTTTCCAAGGGTTAATTTGGGAAAATGTAATATATACTCGTTGTCAATAGTTTAGGACAGATTGGAACATACCAGAATTATTGATCTAAAAAAATGTGCGCACTTGTCGACGATTCGTGTATACATACGCCTGGTAGAAAGTTACGGAACTATAGTCAGTAGCGCTATTTAAAATATGTATACATGTATACATTGAACATAAGAAAGAAACATACATTTTGTGTAAATTGTGGTAAAAGTTTTGTAAATAGACTAGTCCACGTATGCCAACAGTATGTAATCAACGAATTCGATAGACTATTGTATACCAAAAGAAGAAGAAGAAAAAAAAGAAACAATTTGATTTAAATACAGGTCAATTTATAACTTGCTTTGGTTCATCGAAGTTAAGAACATAGTAAACTCACAGATTTATATATCAATTAAATTGTTCTCGAATAAAGGACGAAATTCGTCATCATCACAATTGTTCCAACATTCATGTAAAATATATGCAACTGGACGTACACTAATAATCCCCAAGGAATGTGAATATTTTCTAGGAAAACTATTGAGTATCAATTTCGGGATTTATTTTCTTTCTTGATATTCAATGACAGCAATTTAAAGAATAAACTACTTGTCGGATATTTGTCCGCTTTAGGGGTATTCTTGCAAGTTGAACAGACTTATAATAACATTCAAAAATAGGGAAAGATAACATTAAATTCGTTGTCTTTTAATTTTAAACATCGTTGATCAAATAGTTATTTAAGTATATATATACGTTGGGAGACGACGATTATTATAGTTGTCTCAGATTTTAATAAGGACGTTCCCGATTATGAATAAATTTGGTTGACGTTTATCACACTTGAAAAGAATATCTATTCGTAATTTTTCGATTCCATTACAAAAATATTTTTTTCTTTATTCGTACATATTATATTCCGCTTCGGTAGAGTTATCTTCAGATAGTTTCATATATTAATTAATACATGGCTTTCAAAAGTCTAAATGTAAGTGTTCTCGTACATTTTTTCGCCTAATAAAGACAAATAAAAATGATTTAGTAAAGCTATTTCTAATTTCTAAGTCCCCCTTTTTTATGAGACATAAATCAAGGACAAGACTTGTATATCATTTCATTCTGACATATGAATTAAGTTTCCAGTCTTTAACCGAAAATTGTGTATTTCTTAGTAAATTAACTTATTTGAATTCAAATAAATAATAGCACCAAATATAATTAAATAATTCCACGGCGACCAATTTTTATTTGTCACCAACTTGAATATGTATTTTTAATGTGTGTATTAAATGCTACCACTGATCCGAATAGACAGTCACACCTGGCAAGGTGTGCCCTAGAGGCGTGGTTAAATACCGAAGTGCAAATAACAATTTACCTTTCAACAAGCCATCTACGAGTATTGCCACAGAACCGTGAATACACACATCGTATAAACCTAGCCATAGCAGAGATAGTAAAAGGTCAATAATAGTACACCAACATATTGTCTTTACAGATTATTGTACTTTAATTTGTTCACCTTATCAGTCCGAAAATGCATTTATTAAAAATAAATTTATAACTTTTTGTGTTGTCTACAAAAATAATTCGAACATATACGTTTAACATAGATAATTTATCTCACGAATGAGTACAATTGAACGTCTGTGCGTTTTATCTTCTTATTATCGGATGGTTATTAGATAAAGCATAAGTCATCGGCGCGCTTACGATTACGTTAAAATATGATTAAAAACCAAGACTTTTAATGATTGTATTTTAAATCCCGGCATGCAAAAATCAGGAGAAAACGTCACGACCTACAGGAAGTAGTTGATATTTTTTCATTAATTATTGAATTTCTCCTTTATTACTGCACATATAGCGATAAAACTTTGTGAATATATATATTATGTCATAATGAACATATTTAAACCATAAGTGAAAAATCGTGAATTTTCCCTTTAACCAATACAAACAGTTGTGATGTCAGCATTTAGTGTTAAGCTTTTTGTTATTTAGACATAATTGTTTGCTCTGCAAAAAAGTTATAGAAATTTCAGCTTTCTTGTAGTTTTCATACGACCGCAAAAATTGCGGTTGTATATTGGTATCACATCGTAGTCGTCGTCGTCGTCTGAAGATGTATGGTTTCTGAATAATTTCATTAGTATAAGTATATAGAAATCAATAAAATTTAAACACAATGTTTATAACCACAAAAGGAAGCTTGGTATTGATTTTGGAGGTTATGGTCCCTAAGGTTTAGGAATTAGGGGCCAAAAGGGGCCCAAAACCATCATTTATCTAGTGTCAGGGCAATTTTAGTAAATAGAAATCAATCAAATTTTAACACAATGTTTATAACCACAAAAGGAAGCTTGGGTTGATTTTGGGGGTTATGGTCCCTAAGGTTTAGAAATTAGGGGCCCAAAACAAGCATTTATCTAGTGTCAGGACAATAAGTTGTGTATAAGTTTTTCAATTGTTCTGAAATTGTACCACAATGTTTAATACCATAAGTAAAAGGTTGGGATATATTTTAAGGGTTATGGGGCAAACAGTCTAGGAAAAAAGGGCAAAAAAGAGGCCAAAAACAATCATTTTTGTAGTTTCAAGACAATAAATTGGAGTTATCTTGCTTTGTCCAGAATGGTTGTTGAATCACCTAAAACCAATACTTTATGAAATCTTCTTTTAAAATTGGAGTTATCTTTCTCTGTCAATATTAATAGTAATTGAATCAACTTAAGTCAATGCTATATACAATATACAATGCAATATTCACTTTACTACCAACTGATAAATTAAAGCAATCTTAACTATCAGTGATTACAAGCACTTTGATTACCATTCTAGGGTAATGCCCCTTTACAAGTGAAAAAATTGAAGAATTTTTTTGTTTCTGTTCTCTTAACTTAAGTTTGTCTTAACTAAATTTAATGAAATGGGTATGTAATGCTTATAACCTCTAAACTCAGTTTAAGTTCAATTTTTGGCAGCTTCATTTTTACAGTTCTAAAGTTATGTCCCTTTATAACGTTATATGCTAGCGGGGGCATGTCTGTGTCCCTTTGGACACATTCCCCATATATTTTTTTAGAAGTTACTATTAATTAATATTAATTTTAACCATGACTGTATGACATTTTATATTTTAATACTTTATGATGTATTTAAATGAGTAGTTATTGTTGCAAACTTCATAAGTACTTGAATTGAGATCATTTTTGGAATAAGGGAAAGGGGGAGGTGGAAAAAAAATTGGGGGGGGGTTCAATTTTTCTCATTTCAGATTTCAGAAATTAAAAAGAAAATTTCTTCAAATGTTTTTTTTTGAGAGGATTAATATTCAACAGCATAGTTAATTGCTCAAAAGCAAAAAAAAAAGTTTTTAAGTTCATAAGACTATATTCATTCTGTGTCAGAAACCTATGCTGTGTCAACTATTTAATCCCAATCCAAATTCAGAGCTGTTTCCAGCTTGAATGTTGTGTCCATACTTGCCCCAACCATTCAGGGTTCGACCTCTGCGGTCGTATAAAGCTGCGCCCTGCGGAGCATCTGGTTCATAAAAGCAGTCAATTTATAATAAACTCCTGAATCTTTAATTGTTATATGTACAATCTGCTTTTAAGAAAATTTATTGTTTCAATGTTAACACAATCCATTGATTTATCCCCTTATAGCAATTGATTGGTTAAGTTTAACATATATTGCTGAGATATAATTTCAGCCTTTCACATTATAGTTATACTTTTTAATTTAATGTATTTGCTTTCCATTGTTTTGTCAGTTGTCTCCCCTGTCACAATAATCTTGCATTGCAATCCCAATTCGAGCTTTTGTCACAATCTATTGGCTATTCTTAATTCAACTCATGTTTAAATCTTTGCTGTATCATCTGTCTCAGCCTTTTGCATTATACTTTTTAA
This sequence comes from Mytilus galloprovincialis, assembly GCF_965363235.1. Taxonomy (NCBI): domain Eukaryota; kingdom Metazoa; phylum Mollusca; class Bivalvia; order Mytilida; family Mytilidae; genus Mytilus; species Mytilus galloprovincialis. The sequence goes on from NC_134838.1 coordinate 42,147,430, forward strand.
TTTAATACTTTTATTATTTTTTTTTAAACACATTATTAATTCATTTTCTTAACAGGTTATCTCCCTTGACACAATCTGCAATTTGTCTGTTATTTTAAAAAGTTAGTTATCTCTTCTATTATCATCTTCATTGATAAATCTTTTGAATCAATCAAAAATATTCTGTTTAAGTTGAATAAGATCACTTAACTTTCTTCATTATGAAGAAAAAAAATCAGGAATTAATGGATTTTTATGTCTATTTTATTTAAATCTTGGATGACCAAGTGCTGTTATTTTGCAATCCAAAATTACATGAGACTCTCATAAAACATAACATGTTGATTTTTTTTTTCAGGTGGCAGATTTGATTTGTGATGATGCAAACAAGAAATACACCTGTCTTGGTCATACATATAAAGTATGTGTAGATAAAGGTACTTATGATGCAATCAGTCTGATGCCTTCAGATGAAATACCAGCACGACAATCCTACCTCCAAACACTGAAGAGGTTAATGTCTGATGATAGCCTCTTTATCATTACCTCTTGTAACTGGACACAAGATCAGCTTGTAGAATTCTTTGGATCAGGTATGAAGATATTTTTGTATCACTTGACGAACTCAAAAGGCGAGACATAGGTATGCTGTTTCCGGCGGCGACAGCGCTTTCAACAATGTATTAGTTTGTGATTAGGTCTAGTTTATGGTGAACCACAAGTGGTAGGTCAATCATATTTGATATGCAGTTGTATAAGCATTGGCACATCTCAATGTCATGGAGACTTTTCGGCCCTGCCCTCTCAGTCATGGTCTATTGACTTTGAAACTTTTGCTTATTATACATGTATTAGTTTGTTATTAGGTCAGTTTATGGGGAACCTCTAGTGGTAGATCAATGATATTTAGTATGCAGTTGTATAAGCTCTGGCATATCTCATTTCCATGGAGCTTATTTGGCTCCACCCCCTTAGTCATGTCTATTGACTTGGAAAATTTTGCTTAGTTAACATGTTAATTGTTCTTCAGTTGTGTCAGCATTAGCACATTTCATTTTCTATGGAGAATATTTGACTTCATCCCTTCAGTCATGGTCTATTGACTTTGAAACTTTTGCTTAGTTTATATGTAATATTTTGTGTTTAGGTTAGTTTAAAGGGGCACTAGCTGTCAAATTCATGGTCACCGATTTGACTCAAATTCTCATATTTGTTTTACAACAATATAAAACATTTATTCACACTATCAAAAGTCTAAAATAAACAGTTTACAGAGCATGGGGTAGATAAAATATAGGTTCGTTTCGTGTGTATTTTAGTCCAGACGCCATCTAATTAACTATCGATTTGACCTCAGATGACCATATAAGCGATGTAAACATAATAAAGATATGAATAGATTAAACCAACACGTGCAATTGGATTTTTATAGGTCTGTTTGATTTGATTTTATAGATTAAAAATAGATGTTTCTCATTGCTTTTAACCGTAAAAGAATGATTTAATGTGCATCGAATTAGTAATCAAATGATTTACCGTAGTTTCACTTTCATTGTTGACATTCTTTTTCTTTAAATAACCAGTACACGTACAATGCATGCGTTGTCAATCTCTAGCTAGGGGTTAAATTGAAGTTCACATGAATACGGATTTAAAGAGGTCGACTCATTAACTTGCAAGTGAAAACCTTATTATCAATGTTTCTTAGCGTAATTTGACAAAATTGAACCTTTTTGGCTGCAAAAAGCGAATTGTTATTTCACTTTTTCACTTTCATTATTGATTGAACAAAAAAAATCAAACTTTAGATTTTTTATATATTTCGTAGCTAGTACCCCTTGAAGATGAAACATTAATGTTAAATCATTGGTATTTGGTATTCAAATTTATTAGCATTTGTAAGTATTGTGTCCATGGAGATTATATAGCTCCACCCCCTATACATGGTTCATTGACTTTGAAAATTTTACAAGTTAATGTTTGTGTTTAGGTTTGTTTATAGTGAATGACTTATGATAAGTCAATGATATTTGGTATGCAGTTGTATTAGCATTGGCACATCTCATTTAAATAGAGATTGCCATTGCCAAGTACTTCAGTCATGATTCTTCGACTTTGAATATTTGTCTTACTTATGTAACATGTTAAGTACTGCTTTTTTAACATTTGCATAATCAAAATTACAAAAAAGCAAGACATATCTCTGTGATAACAGTTTATCTTATATTTTGTATACTAAAAAGTTGTAAAATGTAAAAAGTGAAATATAAAAAATTCTGAACTATAGGGAAATTAAAAACGGAAGTCCTCTATGTAAATGATAGTTAACTCATAGATACCACATCTCTTTTTATTTAGATAGATGCTTTTTACAGAAGTTATATATGTCTTTAAAATGACTTAATTTTTGGTTGCCATTGAATGTGACATTCCATTATGGCGAATCAACATATTCAGTAAGAAGATCAATCTACATTTGTAAAGTTTGTAATTGGTGGTTTCAATGTTGTACATTTTCAATAATTTGTTGCCTGTATTAATTAATACAATTTTTACTTTTTAGATTTAAAGCTGCATGATAAGATCAAGACTCCAAGTTTTCAGTTTGGCGGAAAAACTGGAAATACAGTGACATCATTGATATTTAAATTAAAATCATGATATATGTGCAATAAATATCTCAGTCCTTTTTTACATAGTGTTTCAATTAAACTTGGTGCCATATGATCTAGGACATCTTCTTATCAAAACAATGCTTTTACTTTTGAGGGCTTAACATTGAGATTCTAAAGACTTTTACTACTGGTTATGTTTCCTTCTCTGATCAATTGTTGCTGTAAAGTGTCTTTCAGAAACTTGCATGGTCATTTAATCAGAACTATTTGAACATGCTTACATTTCTACACCTTATACCTGTCTCTAGAAGTGGGGACTATGTTACCTCAAAAACTATGTAGCAGAATGTCATCACATTTAGTCAGCAGCTTGACAGTGACAAGTTGTAGTGTGTGAGCACTTTTGGATCAGATACCTGCTTCCCCTTTGATAATACTGCACATGTACTTTTCTCAATATTACAATAACCACACCAACTCAAGATGATTGCCAGTAGTTTAGATGTTTAAAACACCTTCATCTTGTTTGCTTTTTCTTTGATTGATAAGTGTGGGTATGCTCAACACAACATGGCTAGCATTTTTTTAATTTTTTTTATTTTTAGTTAGAACCCATGGCATCATTGTGTACATAGCCTCAATATCCCCAACCAGATTCAATTGACTGTGGACTATCTTGTTCTGGTAATTTTTGGTAGCAACATATATGCAGATTGCAGAATCCAACTTTTGTTTTAAGAAGTATGTGCAACTCTTATTTCATATTGCAATGACTATAGGTTGAGGTTATATTGTAAATGTTCAGGCTATAAGTATAGGTGACTAAAATCAGCTCATAACTCATTAGCTTTGAAGAGATAGCAAATACAAACTTTCAAAACTGTTTAGACTTGGCATGGAATCAAAACCAACCTCTAAATCTTGAATGAGCATGAGATAACTGATTGATTGATCAATTAATTGGTTGTTGTTTGCTTAACTTCCAGTGGCAATGAGAAACAGAGGGAAAAGAATCAGTTATATATTGCTACCAAATTTTTAGTGTAAAACTAAAGTGTGGTATGGTTGCCAATGACTAGACAGAAAATTTATAATTCTTACCAAGGGCATACTGCATCTGTTGTAGAATGCTGTTTATATGGTACTGTGTACTTTTCTAAATTTGTGATCGATGACTTAACTTAGCTTCAACTAAATCATTTGATCACAAAAAGAAACCAAAATACAGGTCAAGTATAAATTTTACACATTTATCATTTGTTTTTATGGATTTGTTCTGAAATACTTTATTTTTGTATTATTGACTTCAGGCTCTGGATTATAAAAATTTTCAACAGATTGCGTTCTCTGTGGTATGATATCCAGGAACCTGAGTACATTTTAGAGGTTTTTTTTGGAAAACTGGTCCCTGGTCTAAAAATTTCATGGTCTGTTTCAATGTAGTGTACTTTGAAATGAGGAATTCTTTCAAGAGATATCAGACTCCAGATGTTGAGGATCTACTGTTGATCAGGCTCCATTAAAGATATGCTGTCAATTCAGAAATTATTGCATGCATTTATTTATTATTGCCATTTGACATGACATACCAAAATGTGAGAATAATTTTTGTGATTACAGGAAAAACTGGGTACAAATATATGTTCCAGATTTCAGAATGTGAGCTCTTTTTATTTGGATACTCCCACAGGCACATTATTTGAAATAATTTTCTGAATTTACAGTAATATAAAAAATTTGATTTAGAGGAATTTTTCCAGACAAAATCAGTTCCTGATTTCATTGCTCTGAAGCTATTCTCATTTAAATAGATTACTCATTAGCTATTATACAACAAATCTCTGTACATTTATTTATCTTAAAGTAAGGCGTTCAATCAAATGCCTCAAAAATTAGAACAAAAAATATAACTAAAAAATACTTTGGTATATTTTACTTAAATATTGTCAAAATACAGGTAAAAACATAAAATACAATGATATTCAACAAAATATGGGTAAATATTGTATGATAATGTATCACAATCAAATATAATACAGGATATTAACAGTTTTAGGATAACTATGTAAATAGTACATGTATATGATATTGTATCACAATCAATAACAATGAAAACAATTACATAAACTGTTCTAAGGAATTAATGAGCATTATGAGTTGGATATAAATTACATATATATATACAAGAGGTACATTCATACTTCATAAAGATGAAAAGGAATAGGATTTTATTTAGAAGATCTGAAAAAAATCTAAGCTAGTAAACATATAAAAAAAAAATGTTTACAGCAGTATATATGTTGTTAATAGCAAAAGCATGGTTCTTAAATTAGAAATACAGTGAAACACCTGTTTAAATCCCCAAAATTGTATGTTTACCAGAAATGTCTAATATGAATGCCTAACTAAACAAATGATGCTGGATGTATATTGCGTACTGTTACATATTTTTTAATGCTAGTTTTAATTTTGTTTACATATATTAATAAGAGTTTGATAACCAAAATAAACGACTAACATTTAGGAAACTAAAAAGTTGTAGCAAGTCTAATAATCCAGTCTATTACATCACAATTTGATATGATATGACTTTCTCTACTACCTAAAATATAATACTGAGAAAATAGATATTCTTTTCCTAGACGGTGGGTTTAACTGTTGTTGTTTAGCTTTACAAGTATAATCAGAGAAGCTTACAACTGAAAATCAATATTTGAGCCTCCTGCAAGGTCAAAAACGACCTGCGACCTCTGGTATTTTTAGAGGTGAATTCCGACCTGAGGGCCTTCTAAAAACGACCTGCGACCTGTAAAATTTGGAAAAATAGACCTCCGACCGACTTCCTTCCTCTGTGTTGGGAAAAACAACCTGCGACCTGTACATTTCCTTTATAAACGACCTCTCGACGAATTTAAAAGCGACCTTGCGACCTGAGGGGGGTTCCCTGTGGGAGCCTCATATTTAGGAAGGTGTTGGCGTCTTTCTCCAGTGATTTGTTAATAAGGCAAGGTGCACTAAATTAAGGTGGTACCCAACACTTTCACTAAAATTAATTTGGCTCGTTTAATTTTCATAAAATTTTGACACAGTATTTACTTTGACCCTTTTAACAAAAATATAAAAAATTCAAAAAAGTTGAACCAACCGTTTAATCAGAAAAATAACACTGGTTATATAGCAGTTTGACAAACACTTATTTTGATCATTGAGATGCTTAATATTCCCTTAACAGCAAAAGGTCATTAAAACGTTCTGCTGATTTTACAGAGTTATCTCCCTGTAGTGTTAGGTACCACCTTAACTTACAAATTCAATCACATGGCAATTTTTCTTCTTTTGTTTTGGACAAACCATCAAAAAGAAAGCAATATGAAACTGACAACCATGAAATAGAGGTAGTGTAAAAAGAGATGCATTAAACCCCCAACAAACAAATAAAATTCTGAAAAGTGTCATGGATGTTCTTTGTAATTTGTAATTCCTTTTAATTGTTGACTACAATTACTAAGACTAAGAGCCCCTTCCCACTGGAAATACATCAAATAAAATTGAAATTTGGCATTGCATAATATAAAATTTGAACAAATATTAAACTGGTCTATACAGTTTTAATACTATATGGAAGAAAGCTACAACCTTGAAATTGGAATGTGAAACAAATCTGATCAATATTTTTGAAAGACTATACTTTTCTACAAAATAAATAAAAATATGCTATATAATCTTATGTATCCTATCTATGTTTACAGTTTTTAAAGGGTATTATTTTTTTAACTTTTGTACTTGCAAAAATAACAAAAAAATTCTACTTATAGAGTATAGCAGGTATATATGTTCAAGATTAATCAGCATATCAGTTCAAAACATTAAAAACATACATGGATAAGTTACAATTACCACTACTAATTCCTTAGTCTATTTAAAATCCATACATGTCAAAATCTAACATAAATACTCTTTATCATTATTTCCAAGAATGAAAAATTAGACTGGAAAAATATTGATATTTGTTGGCAAGTATTTATACTACAATGTTCTCAATGCCCTTTAAAATGTTTGATTTATAATCAAAACTGTAAATGTAAAACACCACTTTTGGTTTAATAAAGCTGCAAATATTGTGACAACATTGTATATGACATGAAATTCAACCACCATTTGTTAAAATTATTAAAATGAAGTACCCATTACAGCTGATATAAATACTAATGAAATATAAACTAATATCATTTTCAAAGCAAGTAGGAGTAATTTATGTTATGGTCAAGGGTTAAATGCCCAATTTTCATTACCCTTAGTTTGAAATTTTATTATCATTCTTTGGAAGGATTTTTGAGCTACATTTAGCATCAAAAGGATAAAATTGTTTATCATTAATTTTCATTTTATCTTAAATTTTTAAATGATTAACTATAACACAGAAATGAAATGGTGTATGAATAAATTAAATTTGATCCTTTTAAAATAAAGAACAAATAAGAATACAAAATAAAAAACCAGGTGATCCGCAGGGCGCAGCTTTATACGACCGCAGAAGTCAAACCCTGAACAGTTGGGGCAAGTATGGACACAACATTCAAGCTCGATACAGCTCTGAATTTGGATTGTGATTATATAGTTGACACAACATAGGTTTCTGACACAGAATGAATGTGGTCTAAGAACTTAAACTTAAAAACTTTTAAATCGGACATTTACCTATTATGGTCCAATATCCTAAATCAAAATACATGGTTAGATTCAGCATATCAAAGAACCCCATTAATTCAATCTTTGTTGAAATCAAACAAAGTTTAATATTTACCTCGATTTGGACTGACTTTAAAACTGCGCTCATAATAAAAAAACTAGGTACATGTTAAGATTCAGCATGTCAAATAACCCCAATAATTCAATTTTTGTTAAAATCAAACTAAATTTAATTTTGGAACCTTTGAACCTTAATGTAGACCAATTTGAAAACGGGACCAAATATTAAGATTCTAAATACACAGTTAGATTCGACATATTATCAAGGAACTCCAATAATTCAATTTTTGATGAAATCAAACAAAGTTTAATTTTGGACCCTTTTGGCCCCTAATTCCTAAACTATTGGGACCAAAACTCCCAAAATCATCCCCAAACTTCCTTTTGTGGTTATTGACCTTGTGTTTAAATGTCATAGATTTCAATTCACTTATAATAAAGTTATTGAGCGAAAACCAAGAAAAAAGCTTATTTAGGCCCTTTTTAGCCCCTAATTCCTAAACTGTGTAACACAAAACTCCTAAAATCAATCCAAACCTCCCTTTTGTGGTCATAAACCTTGTGTTAACATTTCATAGATTTCTATTTACTTATACTTAAGTTATTGTACGAAAAACCAAGGAAAATGCTTATTTGGGACCTTTTTTTTGCCCCTAATTCCTAAACTATTGGGACCACAACCCCCAAAATCAATCCCAACCTTCGTTTTGTGGTATAGTACCTTCTGTTCAAAATTTATACAGATCCATTCACTAAAACTAAAGTTATTGTCTGGAAACCAAATGCATCTATGGACGACGAAGACGCAGACGACAACATCATACCATTATACGACGCAAAAATTTTTGCGGTCGTATAATAAGAAAATTAATTTACATCGATGGTGTAAGTTAAGAGGTAGGAATGCAAAAATACAACCAGACATAACAGGGTTTTGAAAAATTAAGATGAGCCATTCATAACTTTAAACATGTTAAAAGACATTCAAGTCATGCAAGGTGACCACCAGAGAATCTAAGCAGGAAATATATACAAAAGACATGAAAATAATTCATTTGAATTTAGTTATGGGTTCTGTAAACTAGCAGTAGCTTGTATTTTGATGGAGTTTCTGTTAAATGGTATAAAAGTCAAGAAAAAAAATATAGCTTTTGTTTTAAACTACTAACATTTTCTAATACTAGAAGTTGACTTAAAACTGATAGAGTTTAGAGCAGAGACAGAATATATGATTGGTGAACATTCTTGTCAAGGATCTTCAAGTTTTTATGCTTTTTTTTCACATTCTTTTTCTAGAAAACCCTAAAATTTCTGAAAATGTATACTTTTTATAGAAAAGTGTAGCCATTTTGTTTCATTCTCGCAGCTCAGCTGAATAATCTAAATTTTTAAAAATCAACATTTGTTTTGATTTTTCTGTACTTTTGCTTTTCCTTGATAAATTTACTCTTGGGAAATAGGTATTCTAAAACACTGTCTTTACAATAACTGTGTACACATGATAAATGGTATTAAAATACAAAACAAGAAACTCTAGGGAAAACGACAAACATCTAATTCTTGGTTATCTGTTCATAATTTATGTCACATTCAAAAACTACAAATTTACAAAATCTTACATTACTTTTTGGCACTAGTATTAACATTGTTTTTTTAAATTGACAATTCTATAACAATTTACACCTTTTAAGTCTACAGATATGTGACCTATAAACCCAACTTGTAACAAAAACTTTGCACATAAAAATATTAAAAAGATTTTTTTTAAATTCCACAATCTACAGATCTGTTTTCTCTTTCATTTCACTATTAATAGACATGAGTCAAAGCATTATACAGTTTATAATTTAATTAGGAATAAATAAATAAATACAAAAATGTTCTTATTATAGATATAATGATATTAAATTGTTTCATCATAATATTATAATAATTTATTAAGACTAATAGATGTCTTCTGTATATGTTTTATTTTGGTATTGATTACCACATATATTCATAGAATAAGTAAACAATAAATATTAACTAGAGGCTCTAAAGAGCCTGTGTCGCTCACCTTGGTCTATGTGCAAATATTAAATAAAGGACACAGATGGATTCATGACAAAATTGTGTTTTGGTGTTGGTGATGTGTTTGTAGATCTTACTTTATTAAACAATCTTGCTGCTTACAATTATCTCTATCTATAATGAAATTGGCCTAGAATGAACATTGTTAATCAAAGTGATGGAAATCACTCGTGGAAAGATTAGAAAAGTAGTTTGAATTATTTCATATTAAGGTATGGTGGGGGAAAATGAACATAAATAAAGCACTACTGCTGAAAATTGCATGAACAGCAGGTCTTTAGAAGGAAACAAACTTTTCAAGTATGAGGATAAAATGAGCTCAAATTAAATAATATGGGTTTCTTAATTTGCTCAATTTTATTTAAACTGCAGTTTATATCTTATCGAAATAATGTTGCCTGTTCTGCACATGTTTTAAAAAAACCTTTACATTGTACCCCTATGTTCTATTTTTAGCCATTGTTGCCATCTTGGTTGGTTGGCGGGGTCACTGGACACACTTTTAAAACTAGATACCCATTATGATTATTGTGGGCAAGTTTGCTTTAATTTGGCCCAGTAGTTTCAGAGGAGAAGATTTTTGTAAAAGTTAACGACGATGGACGACAGACGCAAAGTGATGAGAAAACCTCACTTGGCCCTTTGGGCCAGGTGAGCTAAAAAAGATTTTTTAAAAGAACTATGAAAATCTTGATAAATATGTCAATTTGAATTGATTTTTTCACATACTTTTAATCACACTATATCGAGAAAAAAAAAAGGTCTGAGATGGAATTTTGTTGCATTAAAAACTGAAAAATGCTTTTTCAAGGCAAAAAAGACAATTCATGCAAATCTGACGATTATTCGAAATTCTTCATACACCATATGAACAAACTTCACCTCATGTATAGAGCAAAAAAAAATTCTATTATTCATTTAACAAGTCCTAAGAATACATGAAGGAGTTTAATCTGTTAGTTAACATTTCATTTCAAAAAAAATAATGAAAATATAATATTAGTAATCTTCATTACATATTTTAACAACTAATATGTGACAACCTTATTTTGTAAATTTTCAAATTGAATTTTTGTTTAAATATGCTCACTTAACTAGGACTTTAGACTATAGTTCATGACTTACACAATTCTTTTTCTTTTCATACCTACACAATCACATTATATTATCATTGTTGCAAATAATCATCTTTTGTCCTTTAATAAGAGGGATCACAATCAAATTATTTAACCTATGCACTAAATCAGGACCAGCACTATTTATATAATATATCAACATATATAGAACATCATTGACCTGGATTATTTTGTCACAGTAATCAAAATCATTGCTCAGATGCTGGAAGAGATGTTACTGATGATATTGTCAGTTGTCTCTGTAGGGGGGGTTTTGGTTTGATGTTCCGTGTCTTCATGTACGACAAAAACTGGTCAGGAATTTCTTCTAGTACCTCCTTAGCCAACATAGCTTGAAGAGTTGCAGGATTGTCTCCTTGACGACCAGTAAAATTCCTCATTGGAACAAACTGAAATGAAAATTTCAAGATTAGTTTGAAGTATGAAACTTCAAACTTGACAGCAAAAATTCAAACTGTGATTTTGACATGGCATTTTTTAAAGGGTCCAATAACAGATTTTTCTAAAACTTACAAAAATATCAGCTTAACATTGACCAATTAACCATTAACACAAGGTCAAGGTAAGATTAAAATGCTTCGCTGAGCGCAACCTCATATGACCGCAGAGGTTGAACCCTGAACAGTTAGGGGAAATTTGGACACATCATTAAAGCTTGATAGTCGTATAAAAATCTGTCAAGACTACTTTACACTGACCAATAATTATTTTATGCTGATTGCTTCATCCTTTATTCATTTATTTTAGAAGATCAGTGAACCATAAATTATTACCATTATGTTATCAATTCTTCAGCAAATTATTTAGACTGACAACGTGTATGTTTACCTGCACAATATCTCTTTCAGCATGTCTTCCTCTTGATGATAACCTGACATCATCTCCATCTAGAACATCCATTGCTAAAATGATATAAAAAATACTATTATCACTGGTGGATACAGGTGAACCAAGAATTCAAATGTTTAAGGTAATATAAATTTTCTACAGATTTTGTATGCAGAGATTGGTAAAACCAAGAAATCAAATATCCACAAAAATGCAAGTTTTCCCTAATCCACAAAAATTGATACCCACGAAAATAAATTAACTCACAGTTAGTATATCCTTAAATCTATATCTAACCTTCAAAATCAGCATCTCCTACACCAACAATAATTATGGACATTGGAAGACTTGCAGCCTAAAAATAATAATCAGTTTATTACAAATATTACTTCTTTGTTTCATTGGTTCATCTAATGTTATATTTTTTCATTGCTTAAATAATCAAAATAACATTTTAATTTGTAAATTTATTTTTGATGGACATAATCACACACAATAGGGATCTTCACAGTTAGTTCGGCCATATTGGATAAGAGATTTTCATAATGGAAAAAAGGTGTGAAAAATACGGGAACACATCATTACAAGAGTGCACACGCTGAAATGTCTCGCCTTCTATACTAATCATTGATATTATGTTGATAGTCCTAAGTATAAAGCTAAGCTTTATTACAACTGTCACATAAACTTAACATTAACCAAGATAACTAAACATAGACCAATGAACCTTGAAAATGAGGTCAAGGTCAGATGAACCATGCCAGGCAGACATGTACAGCTAACAATGCTTCTATACAACATATATAGTTGACCGATTACTTATAGTTTAAGAAAAATAGACCAAAACACAAAACCTTAACACTGTGCAATGAACCGTGAAAATGAGGTCATGGTCAAATAAAACCTGTGCGACTGACATAAAGATCATAAAATATTTCCATACACCAAATATAGTTGACCTATGGCATATAGTATTAGATAAAAAGACCAAAACTCAAAAACTTAACTTTGACCACTGAACCATGAAAATGAGGTCAAGGTCACATGACATCTGCCCGCTAGACATGTACACCTTACAATCATTCCATACAACAAATATAGTAGACCTATTGCATATAGTATGAGAAAAACAGACCAAAACACAAAAATTTAACTTTGACCACTGAACCATGAAAATGAGGTCAAGGTCACATGACATCTGCCCGCTAGACATGTACACCTTACAATCGTTCCATACAACAAATATAGTAGACCTATTGCATATAGTATGAGAAAAACAGACCAAAACACAAAAATTTAACTATAACCACTGAACCATGAAAATGAGGTCAAGGTCAGATGACACCTGCCAGTTGGACATGTACACCTTACAGTCCTTCCATACACCGAATATACTAGCCCTATTGCTTATAGTATCTGAGATATGGACTTGACCACCAAAACTTAACCTTGTTTACTGATCCATGAAATAAGGTCGGGGTCAAGTGAAAACTGTCTAACAGACATGAGGACCTTCCAAGGTACGCACATATCAAGTATAGTTATCCTTTTACTTATAATAAGAGAGAATTCAACATTACAAAAAATTTGAACTTTTTTTTCAAGTGGTCACTGAACCATGAAAATGAGGTCAAGGACATTGGACATGTGACTGACGGAAACTTCGTAACATGAGGCATCTATATACAAAGTATGAAGCATCCAGGTCTTCCATCTTCTAAAATATAAAGCTTTTAAGAAGTTAGCTAACGCCGCCGCCGCCGGATAACTATCCCTATGTCGAGCTTTCTGCAACAAATGTTGCAGGCTCGACAAAAACTGAGCAGTTGCTTGGAAACATGCATAGGATTTCCCATAAATTCATACTATTTACACCTCTTTCAAAAAAATCTGCCCCCTATCCAATATGGCTGAACTAACCATGAAAAGCCCTATTTAAATTTTCGTTGTCAAAATATTTTTGCATATCATATATATAATTGATAATATAAATAAATTCCACTTTTCAGAAATCTATGCTTGGAAGTTTATATAGAGTGTACAAAGGATTGTTTCCAACTCTTATCTAGTTCATTTTCAATTAATACATCAAATATTTTTGAACTTTTTCTAGCTTTGTCAATGTAAAGCCCAGCCTCATCACAAAAAATTTTTTAAAAATTTGATGATCTCATAATAAAATAACTTTTTTTTTGTAGATAATAAGAGTTTTGCCTATTCATTGAAAATCAATAACAATTCTATCAGAGTAATTTTTACTGATCCTACAATCTCATCTCTTTTAGCATAAATATAAAATGATAACAGAAAGTTGTAGTTTAAAATTTGATTGTCTCAAAATGTTACAGAACCACTCACATGAACTATTGCTTCACATGTTTGTGGCATGTCAGTAATAATACCGTTTGTTACAAAGTAAACATTTACATGAACTATTGCTTCACAAGTTTGTGGCATGTCAGTTATTATACCTTCTGTTACAAAATAAACACTTACATGAACTATTGCTTCACATGTCTGTGGCATGTCAGTAATTATACCATCTGTTACAATCAGCAGAATAAAATAGTCAGTTCCTCCTGTTTTAGCTTCAGCAAACCTAAAAATATATTTATATATATTGTCTTTAAAGGGGGTCTCATTGGGGGGTTCTAATCCCAGATCCCACTTACTGTTTTGTCAGATTCCTGTATCCCGCTTACACTATGTAGGCAAGCAATTTTCATTTTTTTGTAATATCCCGTGTCCCGTTAGACTTCATTTCCCGTTTTCACGACACAAAAAATTGATTTTCACGTGTCACGCTTACAAAAAATTGGCAATCCCGCGTCATGCTTAGACCCCAATGAGACCCACTTTAAATGAATCTTTTCATTCATCAAAACAACATAGGAGTCTACTCCCTTATCATTTGGAAGAAGAACATATTTTGTGACAGTAGATATAGGAAGAATTTGAAGTGCCTCACATGCAGTTGATAAAAATACAGGAAAAACATTGTCACACATTTATAGTAGATCAAGTATACAGCACTAATTTTGCAAATGAATGCAAGGTCTTGTTATAATAAAAACTGTTAAAACACTGATGTGTTAAACAAGATGTATGGATGATTATGTAACCATTACATCATACCATACATCAAATTCTTATCGTCAATACTTTTCCATAAAAAACACTAAATAAGTTTATCAAAGTTTTTAAATAAAATCTAATGCATGACTGTGTGGGTTGGTATACTATCTTGTGAACAGTTGAGATGTGTTGATCGTAATGCAACTGTATTTCAATATAATTTTGTTTCCCTTATCTATCATAGTTTTGTTTTTACAATTTTAATATACAATATACACTATTCTTGACATATAAAACAAACTGCTTACAAAGCAGAACTAACTGAATCTCTAGGAACCTAGAGTCAATCAATTTTTCATCTTTACTCTGCAGATAATTGTAGAAATTCAAAACATTTTAACTACATCAATTAGAAGCTGTGACTTAACAAACATTTCTATAATGTGATATCTTAGAAGTTGTGACTTAACAAACATTTCTATATAGAAATGTTTGTTAAGTCACAGCTTCTAATTGATGTAAACAAAACAAAAAACTACAGTAAAATCTATTTTTACAAAACCCTTCAGGGATTCAATTTTGTTAACACAGTTATTACTTTGCAAAATAGGAAAAAGTTACTGTTTGCAAATTTTCTGTGGGTGTGTTCACAAAATAAATCTTGAACCTCATTTTCTGATCAAAGATTTGGACAGAGCATGGTCAACTATACATCATAATGGAACTTACCTGGACACATGATTGATAACTGGAGCAAAGTTTGTAGGACCATATAACTGTATTGAATGTAAGGCTTTATTGTAAGCTTCTAAAACACCTTCTATACCTGTACAGTAAGGATTGTTTGGGTTACCATTCTGAAGAAAAAAGTATTGATTCATATTTATATAGATGTAAAAGTATTGCTCATGAACAAATTCTCCTATACCATGGATTCACTTCTATTCGTGGTATACTAGTTTTTGTGGATTTCATGATTATGATTGAATTACAAATTTAAATGTTCAAAATGAACAAATATTATATAGGCTTTAAACTTTTAAATATAGAAAAGATTACAAAGTGCTTTGATGGAATAAAATGTAAATTTCAGCTGAACTGTCCTCATCAGTTTTCTATCCCTCGGATGTAAGGTTATTAACAACTTACTAATGCAAATTCATGAGAAACAACACCATCTGGTGGTAGACGAGCACCAAAACCAAGAACTGGAAATAATTTATCACTGAAAAAAATAAAAACACAAATGCAAAATTTATCTTAGTTTAATTATTTCACAATTTTTTTCAAGATTTTGATTTTCTCCTTTTCTTCTTTTCTAAACAGCAAATACAATTCAAACACTGAAAATATCAACAGTTTTAAAGCATCAGGAAAATAAATTGATATGTCCAAAGCATTAAAAATTGCTACATATACAGAATATCAAAATCTTTTAAAATACATGTAAGTATGAAAAATTCTGTGTTGCATCATCCAATATATTATATTTCAGCACCAATAAAATATAAATTCAAAATTTTTTATTTACAAATGAAAATTTGTGATTTTATTCTGCTAGACTCTGCCATGATATTTTGATTCAAAGGAAGAATGTTGTAAATAGATAAAAAAAAAAAAATATTAAGTTTTCCATTTTCATGTAAAATTAAGTCTCTCATAACTCTTTTGAGAGTGGCTCTCGAATGTTTTTAAGATTGTTTTGTACTTTTAATTAAAACATGCTGTAGATATTATATAAATGTTTTACTGTACATGTAGAGAGGTGAGACTATACTAAATTGTTTAATTTGATTTGATTTACATTTTTCCATGTATCACTATATAAACTTCAATCTTACCTATCATAATCTTTGATTATCTCCCCTACAGATCTAAGTGCCGTTTGATATGAATTTGGTCTGTAAGGATTCATGTAATGTAAAGATGATGGAGATTTTGGATCCCCGTTAGATGCTGTAAAATCTACTGCAAATGAACAGTTTAACTGTGTCCTGTAAAAGTAATACAAAATGCAGATACAAAACAGAGTTATGGTCTGTTTTGAAGCAAATGATTGAAGACAGAAATTTGGCATTTTATCTAATATATATGCATGTTTTTTTACAAAATATAGAGCAATTGAGTTATAGATAAAATTACAAAATACTGTCACCACAGAAATGTATCCAATGTGTTTTTCAGCAAATTATTGAAATAGCAATTTGTTAGGAAAATAAATAAATCTTTTGCCAAAAATTTGGAACTATTTATCAAAATCTGATAACATGATATCAAACAAAACATGTTTTAAAACCACTGATGATGATATTGAAAAGGATCTATTTTCTTTACACAAGTTATTTTTCAACTGTATAATTAATTCTACAATGGCATTTCTTATATTTTGTCATTCACAAAATAAGTTTACAGACTTATAAATACTTGTTGATCAATGTCCAACATAAACCAGTATTTATGGCAAATAGAAAAAAAAAGAAATGCATATTTTCCTTCTTCAGAGAAAAAAATTAAGATTAATGAAAATATCTTAGTTACCCTCCTCTGACATAATCCAAAAATGTGTAGACTTTCTCCATTTTACAACTCATTAGTTCTATCTGAAATATATCAATTTTACCATAGGATTAATGATTTTTTTAAAACTGCTTTATATACATTATACAAATGGTCCTGTGGTCTTTTGGTTGAAAGATGTCTCTTTTTCCTTCAAATTATATTTTCTGGATGTGACATTTTTTATGACTTACAAAAAAACGACAATCATAAATGTGAATTCTGTCATTTTCATATACTACTGAAACAATACGAGCAAGATATTTTTTCAGAGTTAAAAAAAATTGTTGAAGAGTTCAAACCTTTTGGAAGCTAAATTTGTGATCAAGTCAGTTTAAGAGATTAATGTTGAGATGTTAAGGCCATATTTCTCATATTAGGTTACATCATGTTCAGATCAATTCCTTGATTCAATACTAGAGAAGTAGTTGTTATGTCACACTGTGTTCAATATATTAACAGGACAGATATACTCACCACTCCTGAATTTGTATAGGACTTTCCCTTCTTTAGTTTTTTGTCTCTCTTCTTTCCATTAATGCACTGTAATTATATTAAGACAGATATGATGACATGACATTTTGTTTTTAATAAGTTTATGTATGCATTTGAATAGGGTGTTTTAAACAAAGCATCTATGTAAGTTTTCATTATGTTTCTAAATTTGTTAAATACTGCTAGTTAAAATCCAAACCTAAAAGGAAAACTATTACCCTTTGATTTACAAAATTATTCATTTTGTACATATATATTATGTATAAAATTATCAAAGATGATAGATTATGTCAATGGTCTTTGATTAATTAAACTGTGTATTATATGTAAAAGTTAGCATATGACCAAGAATCAATGTTCTTGAACTAACTTTATTGTAATTTAAATTGTTTTATTAAAGATGTAAATGTTTTTGAAAAAATAACTTTTACTTAAAAAATGTTTAGAATAAAGTAAAAAGAAGCTCATATTCTTCCATAAGAAATTACCTCAAAAATATTTTGCTGACTTGGACCTCTAGAAAGTTCTCTCAATGTTGTTTGGAATTCTCCAATAAAATCATGGCTGAAATATATACAAACACCAGTAAATTTAGGAAGTAAATTATTCAAATAATGGTTTCAAGTAATAACAATCAGTTTAATTGTTATATTACACAGATAGGTAACTGTCTTAATGTACACATATGGTTTTGATTGTTGTTTTTTTTTTCTTCTTCAGATCACCACTTCCACCACAAGACAAATAAATATTATCAAAAAATCTTTCTCAAAATGTAAACAAGTAAAACCAATTGGTATCAACAATATCTTATAACTGTTTTTCTTTTGAAACTAAATTACAAATTGCTTGTTTTTCAAACAATTCATTGTAAAAGATGGTTTGCAATAATCTTATAAAATAAATACCTACCCACCATCAGCATCCCAGTCATAACATTCAACTTTTATGGACCTGTTAAAAAATAACTTATATTCAAAGGATGTCAAATATATTTAATTATTGTCCTGTCTCAATATTTTGCTAATCTGTAATGACTTACAATTTTAAAGAATCATGTCTTTTACCTGTATCTTAATTGGTACAATTTTATCAGAAAATTTTAAAATTTAATAATTCTTCTTACATATACCTACAGAACAAGGTAAAGTTTTGCTTAACTAATCATTATTATTTTGTTTTATATTTTTCATTCAAACAAACAACGCACAACCATAAAAACAAAGTAAATCTGAGTCATTTGGATTTCGATGAATAGTTGTCATATAACTCGGCTCTCCCTTGACACCATCTGCGAGTATGGTCTTGAGGAAACGATGATAGTCTGTCGGAAGGGGACGATAAATGGCTGACCCGTGTTAAGAGAGAGCCATATCTGTTGCACGTTAAAGACACCCATGTAGATTTCGAAAAAGAGTAGGCTAATGCCGCTACAAGGCAGCACTCGCACCCGCAAAGTGGAAAGGGATTAATATAAGTTGCAAAACTTGTTTCCCAATCCACTATAAATAAATATGTTTAAACTAAAAGTTGTCATATAAGCCATCCTACCGCATCTCCTTGATATTCAATTGCATAATAAAAATCAGGCTCAAAGTGTTGGTCTAGAATTTATATTTGTAACATTTTTGTTCTCGTCCTGAATTTGCATTTTAATGTATCACTGAACACAACCAGCCATCTATTATCTTAATAACTTTTTGAACTTTAATTAAGATCCATGTCATCATGCCAAAGAGCTGAAAGAAATATTTACAGCAATGCAAAGTTAAAACATTCATTTTGTGTAGAAAAAAATCATTAATGATTTAGTATTGTCCTTTTAGTGATAAACAATTCTACCCCAACCAGTAGTTGGAGACTAATAAATGTATTACCTGTCATAATCTCCATTACAAAGAGCTCTGACTGATATTGTAAAAGGTTTCCACGTTGGATTCAGTGTCTTTTTTATAACCTCAGTTCTGTGAACTACTGTAAACCTATAATACAAACATTGAATTAAAACAATTTCATCAATTTTGCTTAAAAATGAACCCATAACAGGCTATTATTTAAGTTAGAATTTATTAAAAATTTCAAGTACTAGAAATTATGCAAATTCCATAATTAAAAATAATTTCAAGTTAAAATAATAGCTTGCAAATAATAATCAATACTCATTATTTGTATCTTGAATTCAATGTTTTAATGATAAAATTTTAACGTGTTTAAGTTTCCCATTCAAGCAAGGCTTTTGATACTTGGAAAGGTGGTCTTCTTGCCTATGACTTTTTCTTGAGAAAAAAAAACTACTAACTACAATGATTAATTGATTAACAGCTATTCTACATTTTACAAACCCATGCTATACTTGAATAACATGTAGACTTACGAACTGTCTTCATTTGCCCTTGAAAAGGTCAGGAATGGATCTGATTTCCCAAAAAAATCTTTCTTATCTAACTTGGAAGCCCTAAACTGGAAATTGCCCTGTTCCTGCAAAAAATAAATAAAATATTTTTAATATAAACAGAAAGAATGGTTTACATTCTCAACAATAGCTAAACAGATAAATATACAACATGATAAGGTCTCCATACAATCCACTACAATATTTAAACCCCTCCAATAATTAAAGAGATTTGATTTTTGATTTTTGGTGTTTTAACACCACTTTTAAGCACCACATTTAGGCTATTTTCGTGGCGGCAAGTTTTTATTGGTGGAGGATACCGGAGTAATTAAGAGAAGAGACACAGAAAAAATAGACCTCCATCTATCTACATTCAAAGAACTCAATGTAGAAAATATGTTACTTTTACATACCATCCCCGACTAACCAGTAAGAGTGTCATTGAACCTTCATTAACAAACCAATGTGAAGTTGGAAATTATTGCCTACTGTGAGGAGACTGAACAGAATGAATAAGCCACGCAGTCATAAAAATTTTGAGTAAGATAATTGTACTCGAACTTATAAATAAACTATTGTTAGCAAGTTAAGATAATCTCATGTTTTTACCTTACAGCTGCTTAATTCTTCTACACCAACTGAAATAATAAAAATAATATTTCTGATAACAATAGAATATCATTAGTTTTTATTTCGTTAAAATATTTCTGTTTCCTATAACATATGCAGCAGAGACAGTAAATGTGATAACTTATATAACAAACAAAATATAAATGTATCCATGGGACACAGATAATTGCAAATATGGCAAATTCAACAATTTTTCCATTTATAAAGGGATATAACTCAAGAAATATGAGGTGACACCACCCAAATTTGAAGTAGATTTGTAATAAGGATTGTTTCTTTAAATTTGGTAGAGGCAAAATTAACTCAGATAGCTGAAACCAACTTTGGAACATATATATGAAACGGACAAAGAACAAACTTGAAATGCCCCCTGTTGCTAGTGGCGGAAGCAAAAACACATTTACAAAGAACATTTTCTCACCCTAACCAATTATATATGCCTTCATTACACATGTACTTAGTGTCATTTAAAATATTCTTCTAGTCCACCTACTTTTTAGACCCTACTTGCTTATCTATTATATATTAAGTACTAATTATGCATGAAACTTTTGACACTGGATGCAAACCTCTATCAATATCTTTTTTCTCTTTCATCATTTCAAAACAAACAGCATTTACCTTATTACATTATTGCCATTTACCGGTACCAAGCTATATTAAAAATCCAAACTTAAGTAATAGAGTTGACTTCAACATCTAACCTAATACATGAAAAAATAACATTGAGAATAATAGTATCAAACATCACTTACATAGCCATTAAAACAGTAATTCTGAATTATTTCTATATGCTTACCAATTATAGTCCCACTGTTTTTCTTTGGTCCTCTGAAAAAATAACAAAAAGCTTTCACTACTGTATTCAAAATAAAACCAATTTCATGAATGAAGCCTTTCTCATTGAAAATGCTTCTTAAAAAAAAACTACAGTCAATTTTCCTGAGAATTATTTACAGGTCCTACTAAAAAGCGCCTACTAAAAAGCACCCAGGAGTGCCCGGGTGAAGAAAAAGCGTCCTGGGAAAAGAAAAAGCACCTGTGGAGGAAAAACAGTGCCCGGGGAAAAGAAAAAGCACCTGGTGAAGAAAAAACAGCGCCCAGGGAAGTTTTATAGATATTGTATTGGCATGAGACAACTTTGTGTCGATGAAATAAGTTATGCATACTGATTATTTTTTTAGACAAGAATTTTGCAAATTCAGATAATAGACATTTGTAATAAAGCACAAAAACAAGTATGAATGTTTCAATTTTAACAATAATATATGTTGAATACTATTTCGAAAGACAGATACCAATGGATCGATTACAGTTTGTGCTAAAGATTTATAAAATGTAAGACATCAAAAGACTTGTTTTTCAAAATCGATATAAAACTGAAAAATGCATAATCAACAGTGTGTACAGTTTACGATTGTTTGAAGAATACGGATGTAGAATAATGAAATATAAAAATTCCATAAGTGTTACCTTTTGCATTGTCTGAACAAAAATATTTATTATCTTTTCTCTATTATTTATACTAGTATACGTAATATATTACAAATCTCATCTCTGTCAATTGTAATAAAGCTGATGTGTATGTGTTTTCATTTGACTGGTCATGGGAAAAAACCTTTACATGAATAATTCACATTTTTGTCTGTGAGAAACATCTCAAAGTCTGCCAATTCCAGATCGTAGCATCGTACATATCCCAATTTATATTAAGGGCATATGATGCAGTGTTGATCCCGTATTTAAATTTTGATGAAAATTTGCACGTAGGCAATTTTTTACCTGATTAAATCAAATATGTAATAGAAAATACACCTTCATGCGCTACTTTTTGAGTAAATTGAGGTCCAAATTTCAGAAATTTCTTTTACAAATAACTCAAATTTATCAAATGTTCATGAATGTAGAAAAAAAACGTCATTTTTTTATGTACATTTATCAAATTTAAAAAAATTGCACTATTTACGTTTTCATGAAAATTTGTACACAGTCTCCTTACGTAATCAAACCAAATGTCATTTTAAAAAAGAGGGGTCCATCAACTCGTTTTGAAGTTAAATCAGTACAAATGATAAAAATCAGCCAAAAACTGCATCTTTTCCCGATAAGTCTCCGTTTGACGTAGCGAAAATAACAATTTACATTAGCAACGTCATTACCTCCCCTGTTAGTGTAACTGTATCGTATGCCCTTAATTTTTTTTTTTTTATTCAGGAGAACATTTATTGTTATAACATATTATTAGATTCTCCTGGGCGCCTTTCCTTATCCCCAGGCACTGTTTTTTCTCCCCTGGGCGCTTTTTCTTTTCTCAGGGCGAGTTTTCATCACCTAGGCGCTCCCAGGCGCTTTTTAGTAGGACTGTTATTTACAGTCCTGCAATATAATCACAAGATATTGCTTTTTCGTTGTCACCTGTAATCTTAAGGCCAAAAAAAAAGTATCTGTGTTTACCGTACCCCTACCTACCCTAAAGTTTTTTGGCCATTTTTGATTAAGCACTGTCAAAGTCACAATGTTGCTCCCATAGACTCTATGAATTAAAAAAAAAATCCCTAAACTCTGGGTTTTTTTTCAGCATGTGACAGTAAACACACATACTTTTTTGTTTGGCCTAATCAAGCACCAAGAGAATTTTTTGTATCACATTTTTGTAAATGATTACTAGCAAAGGTCACAAAAGACTACTCTGTCTCCTTGGCAAAAATTTATTTACTTCCTGTTTTTGTGATAATGTCTATTTTATCATTTACTTATTTGTTTATGGACAAGGAAATAAAAGAAAGAAGTTTTGTATCTTTTTGTTGTTAAACTTTATTCATGAATTTTCTGTTTGTTAAATTCTACAAACTGAACTCTTATATCCATGACTTTTAGTTGATGAAGTGTAACAACAAAATAGTTCAAGCAAAGAGACATTTATGATTGGATAAATCACAAAAAATATATATGTTGTGTGTCATTTCATTTAATTTTCTTGCAACAATCAAATCTGTATTGTCTAAACATGCAAAAAAAACATTTGAAAAGAAAACATCTGACAGAAGTCTCCTTGTGTATCTGGTTCCTGCAGCAACAATCTCGCCAAGTGTACATTCCATTCTTCCTAAAAAGTCCTGCAAAATAAATCAAAATGTATTTTAGAAAAAATTAATTTAAATTTGTACATTATTTCATAAATATTTTCACATTTATAATAAACTAGACTGTCTACATAGTTCACAGATGCCCTATCATTTTCTATGTTTAGTGGACCATGAAATCATGGTCAGAACTCTAATTTGGCATTAACATTAGAAAGATCATATCATAGGGAACTACAGTTGATTGGACTTTAACTTCAGAACTTATAACTGGACTGACAGCTAGATAGACCAACAACTAAATGGCCACACTACTGAAAAACAAAACGCCTCCAGATTTGGCTGAAAGGAAATTCTTTTTAAATCACGAAAACTGTTTTTTTAAATTTTGGTGGACTAAATAGTAAATAATAACTTAAGCAGACTTTTTTCTTTGTTTAAATTTCTCTTTATTGATTTTATTTCTGAATTTCTACTGATCATCCATTAATGATATTTGTGTAATATATAGTTACAATATCATTTCATGGTACCTATACTTACATGTTTTGATAGGTCAGCTGATTTGGAATCAACATCATATCTGCAAAGTAAATATAACCAATCATAAAACACATGAGGGATCAACTTCTTTACAAAAATATATGTAGTTGTTAAATTACAACACAGCAGAACAAATTTAAAGGATTCCTTTAATGTATTTTTGGACCTCCTTGTAATTTTTTCCACTGACCTTACTGACAAAAGTCAATTTAATGAAAAAACCATGGCAACCATGTACAGGGGAACATCAGGTATATTGTTAGTGCTTTATAAAAATATCTAAGCTATAGGTATATTTCAAAACCTTTCCAACATATTGCTATTTTGATCATAGTAAACAAAATGAATAAACTTTAAAACACATCAAGGGAAAATGAAAAAATCAAAATCAAACATACAATAATTTTTAAACTTACATTTCAAATTTCAGTTTCTGACTTTGTTCAAAATAGTAATGCATCACAAATTTCTTTACAAAGTCTGGATTCAAGTTATTCCAGATAATTTCAGTTCTTCCCAGCTGAAAAAGAGAAACATTATGTCATATTGCAGATAAAACCTAAATAATTTCTAGTTGCTTAATGCTAAAAAAACGCGTTCAAACATTAACAAACTAATCAATAATTAAGTTAAAATTTTCAAGGGGAAATTGAAAAAAAAATCCACTGAAATGTATTTCAAATCTAGAACCTGACACTTTCAAGATTGTAGGACACTGTGTTGTCAAATATATATAGTGTTCTTGCTGCAAAATCGACATTTGCCTTATTCGAAATAAAAAAAAAAAAAATTTGTTAGAATCTGGAACTTCCGGAACACTTAAGGATGTACTTAGGTGAGGTTTTGGAATGAGTGTCAAATGTTCGGACTCCTTGGTGTTTTGCCATACAATACAAGGTAAAATATTTTGCTCCATAACACCTATTTATCTTTTAACATAAGACTTAATAGCTCATAAAAGGTCATTTGACAAAATTTAAGCAGATTCTTGATTTTCTTTCTTTTGTTTGAGACCCAAATAATACCAATGCAAATATAAGGTAAAGGTCAGAGTCAGCCTTTTCCCGCCATATTTCATAAATCAAATACCTTGAAAAGCAGCTACATGACCTATCAGTATTTTTAGCTTATTTTGATTCTTAACTAATACTCTTCCAGCTTAAACTATAAATTTTGAATTCTTGATTTATTTAATTTTACCTTAGATCACCTAAGTACATCCATAATCTTTTTTTTAATAAACTAAAACCAAACTTAAGTCATGATTGTTCATGTTTAAGTGTTCTAGTGCAAGATCTTATCTGAAATATTTGCATACTTCTCTGTATTGTTTGTTGGCACTATCCATCTCGAACAACACACCAACTAAAATAAAAGAAATTACAATTTAAAACATGGTACATTTAAAGTGTTTCATTAAAAGTCATTTTTTTCAGTATTGTATATACATGTATATAATACCATATAAAACCAACTCTAAATGTATTTTTGCAAAAGGAAAAAAACTTGTGTTTGATTTATTTAAGAGGCTAAGAGCTGAATCAAATTTGAAATTGGCAAATAGACTTCTATACACCATACATCCTCTTAATGTGATGCAAATACGTGCCATATAGTAGGAGCATATGTCAAAGGATATTAGAAAATAAATGTGGAATGTGTCCAAAGGGACACAGATGATGCCCCCACTAGCATACAACATAATAATGGGACATAACTCAAGAACTGTAAAAGTGACACTTCCAAAATTTGAACTAAAACTGAGTTAAGTTAAAAAACAGAAACAAAATATCATATAAGGTTATAAAAGGACAAAACTGAAGAACATTAATCAAAGTGCTTGTAAAGATTGTTTTTATTTTTTTAGTGAACCTTGCATTGTATAAAGCATTGGTTGTAGTTGAAGTAATTGTTAATATTATTTTTTTAAATTGGAGTTATCTTCCTTTGTCCATAATTGCAGTTGGTTAAAATCAATTTTCAAAATTGATTCAACTACAATTATGGACAAAGGAAAATAACTCCAATTTAAATAAATAGTTGACACTGCATAGGTTCTGACACAGAATGAATGTGGTCCTGTGAATTTAAAATATTTTTTTTGCTTTTGAGCAATTAACTATGCTGTTGAATATTAATCCTCTCGACAAAAAAAATATTTGAAGAAATTTTCTTTTTAATTTCTGAAATCTGAAATGAGAAAAATTGAACCTCCCCCTTTTCCCTTATTCCAAAAATGATCTCAATTCAAATTTCTAATGGAACTGAAGCTGCCAAAAATTGAACTTAAACTGTGTTTAGAGGTAATAAACATTATATAGATATAGGAAGATGTGGTGTGAGTGCCAATGAGACAACTCGCCATCCAAATAACAATTTATAAAAGTAAACCATTATAGGTCAATGTACAGCCTTCAACACGGAGCCTTGGCTCACACCGAACAAAAAGCTATAAAGTCCCCTAAAATTACTAGTGTAAAACCATTCAAATGGGAAAACCAACAGTCTAATCTATATAAAAAAGTCTATCTGCCATTTTCAAATTATATACACATTTCATTAAATTTAGTTGAGACAAACTAAGTTAAGAGAACAGAAACGAAAAAAATCTTCAATTTTTCCATTTGTAAAGGGGCATTACCCTAGAATGATAATCAAAGTGCTTGTAATCACTGAATGGTAAAGATTGCTTTAATTTATCAGTTGATAGTAAAAGTGAATATTGCATTGTATATTGTATATAGCATTGATTTAAGTTGATTTAACTATTATTCTAGACAAAGAAAGATAACTCCAATTTTCAAAGAAGATTTCATAAAGCATTGGTTTTAGGTGATTCAACAACCATTCTGGACAAAGAAAGATAACTCCAATTTTTTGTCTTGAAACTACAAAAATGCTTGTTTTTGGCCCCTTTTTCCTAGACTGTTTGCCCCATAACCTTTAAATTTATCCCAACCTTCTACTTTATGGTATTAAACATTGTGGTACAATTTTAGAACAATTGAAATACTTATATACAACTTATTTTCCTGACACTAGATAAATGCTTGTTTCTAAACCTTAAGGACCATAACCCCAAAAAACAATCCCAAACTTCCATTTGTGGTTATAAACATTGTTACGCGCGTTATTCAGTGTGCACCAAATTTTTTATGTTATTTCTTCATAGACAGAAAAAATATTACAGTCATTCCTTAAATGGCTTTTTTTAAAGGAATTAATGTAAAACATGTAAGAAACTATATCTTTTTTCTACACATTCACAATTTGTTTTGATCAACTGTTATCGACATCTTGACAACGCCTATTGTTGTATGACGTCAGAGAGTGAAATAACCACGTTTATTTCACATGTGAAATTTTCGGTTTTTATTTAACTGGGAAATCAAGGTAATTTATTGCAACCAATGTAATAAACCAATATACGACCGCAAAAATTGTTGCGGTCGTATCAAAAAATAGTTTTAATAATTATAAGATTGATATTTTTTTAATAGATATTAGATTCCTTTTTTTCCATTTGTAAAGGAGCATAATTCTAGAACGTTTGAAGTGATACCACTAAAATTCAAACTTGATGTGTATTTTGAGGAAATAAGCAAATGTGTATAAGCTTAATAACATTTGGTTGAGGCAAACTTAAGTTATAGAACCGAAACTAAAATAATTGTAATTTTTCCTTTTATAAAGGGGCATACCTCAACAAAAGTTCTAGTAATTTTACAAAAATTCAAACTTGATCTGTATATTAGTGATACTTAGCATTGTGTATAAGTTTCATAACAGTTGGTTGATGCAAACTAAAGTTAGGGAACGGAAACTAAAAATTTTGCAATTTTTCCATTTATAAAGGGGCATAACTCTAGAACTGTTAAAGTGGAACCACCAAATTTCAAACTTGATAAGTGTTTTATGGTAATAAGCATTGTGTATAAGTTTCATAACATTTGGATAATGCAAACTCAAATATTAAAGAGAACGAAAACCAATTTCAGGATGTACGGACGAACGCATGTACATACAGACCGACAAGGGTAAAACTTAATGCACCCTCCGCTACGGTGGGGGCATAAAAATTATGATCATGTTATGGGGTTGATCTCCAGTGCTACAATACATATCTCAATATAATGCTGCTTCTTCTGGAACATTTATACTTACTTGGATCTGATTTTGAAAATACATCTGAATCTATGAGGTGTCTGAAATGATACAAATGTTAAAAATCAAATCTATAAGAAATTGTAATATGTAATCTTTCAGTTCCTAGTTAGAAAAATAAATAAAAATAGTCTTCCCTCTTTTAGTAATGTTTCAACTTTTAAGATTTATTTCTGTGTACAGTTGACTCTGCTTGTCTGGTCCAACTGACTTTGAGATAACGAGAGTCGACTGTATTTACAATTTTTTTTCTGAAACATGTTAAAATTTATTTGGGGCATATCCAAACTTTTGGTCTTAAATTGCCTTATGAAATGAAAGTTATTTCAGAAACACGACAAACACTTGAAAATAAAGGATTGGGAAAGACTGAGTTGACAGTGCTAAAAAAAACTTTTGGTAAAAATTTAAAAACACATTTTCCCCCCAGATTCAATGTCCAAAAAATATTCA
The DNA here is from genome assembly GCF_965363235.1 of Mytilus galloprovincialis. NCBI lineage: Eukaryota > Metazoa > Mollusca > Bivalvia > Mytilida > Mytilidae > Mytilus > Mytilus galloprovincialis. Next base: position 42,176,201 of record NC_134838.1, read on the forward strand.
AGGAAAACTTTTATAAGAATTGATGGCAGAATAACTGGTACTCTATAAGTAATAAAACAAGAAGGCTTCAAAAGCTCACCTGCTTAATAATTTTCAAACTTCATACCATACACCAAATAATTATACAGTGACTCTATTGCTTATAGTATCTGCTGAACATACCTTATTGTGGAAATTAAACTTAACATTCCCCATGGCCAATGAACCATAAAAATAAGGTCACGGTCAAGGTCAGATGGACTCACCAATAAATTCGTTTTCAGCAAAAAACAATAAGGGAGCAACCATTTAGTTTAAAAGGCATGAAGGGGGAAGTATTGTTTTATGTTTGAGTCAGTTTTTCTCAACTGCGAAGCGTTTCAACGCTATCAGTCAAAATTATTTAGTAAAAATGAAACACTGAAAGGTATGGAGAAAACCTGGATTCAAAATTTATTTTTTTTGTCCTGTTATGTATCAGTATGTAATATGGTGGAGTACCTAAACGATCGGTGGATAAAGAAGTATACATTTTTTTTAGTTTAATTTTTCATAGATTTTGAACATTTTTGCCTCTAAAGTTGACCGACCGTTCCTGATGGATTTTGATATGCCGCCATGATGCTAAACACTTTTCATTGATTTTAAAATTTTATACCTGAACCTATATTATAATACCGAAATTTAAATGGATTTTTTTTTAACTGAAGAACAGACCATGTCTCGTCTCGTGTACGTACTGTCTTTGTGAATTATTTATGAATGTCTACATGTATTCCGTTGGCAACCAGAAAGCACGTGAGAATTATCTCATTGCATCATCATGATCATACATTTTATTTCTGTAACATTTGGATCCTGTTTATATATATATGCTATTTTCATTTGACATTATTCAATTTGTATCGGTGATAACTGTATCGCCATGCATTCTAAAGTTCCGATTTCATTAAAAGAGCCATTTTTACTGTTTATTGATGTTGACCATGTTGACCCAGTTTATCCGTTGAACTACACGTGTGATGTGTATTGCTTAATGTTGACTGTATTGATGTTGTGTTTCATTCCGCCGTAACCTATATTGACTGTTATAAAACATAATTATATTTACTGTACTGTGTTTTGGTGATAACTGTATCGTCATGGTTTTGAAGAGTTCCAAGAAGACCTTTAAGCTGATGAATTTATTCTGTACGAGAACATTTTATTTTTAACTACCATGTTGATTTTATGAGTCCAGATAATTTTCATGTTAATTTTGATTTACGATATTTGTTTACTTTGAATTTAAGCTAATGTGAATGTGTTTATCATTTAGCGGTGTGATATATATCATAAATAAAACCTTATTAAATTTAAGAGTTTAAGTTCACTGATGATACTATCAAATTTGTATTCAGCTATTTATAATGATATATGTTTGTCTAGTAGGAAATGCCATTAATATGTGTGCATCACTGTAATTGTTGTGTGGAAGTAATGCGTGCATAAGGTCATCCGAGGGAGGAGTCCGAGATGCCAGACTTTTGGTTTTGCATCGTTGATACGTTTGTTTTCAAATGGTTACTAGAGTGTCGAGAGATTAACTTTATTCATGTAAACTTTCAATTTTGGAAATTATTATATATTGTATTTTTTTATAACACATAAACATATTAACCATTGTAAAAATTTAGTAAATTTTTGTTTTGTGGGCGGGATGTTATGTATCAGTATGTATGGTCGGATTATGTTTCTGTGTGAAAGAGAGAGTTATTCCCCTTTTTGCCAGTATCTTGTATTTTATGTTTGTGACGTCATCTTTGTCTGATTAAAATGTAGAAATGGAAGCTGATGTGTTTTTGTGTGTCCGTATGTAATCGTCTCCGTCCATGCTACCAGAGCTATTCCCCTAGTCTGTAATAGTCCTCCTCTGGAATAGAATATTCTTTTCCCTCAATTTGGAAATCAGACTATTTAAGAAAAATACTAGTCAAACTAATAATGACATCTAGAAAGGCTTTTTTAATTTTTTGCTTTGATGACTTCCATCGACATGTCAAAGAAATATATAATAGCCTGGCAAGACGTCATAATTACTTTTACTAGAAAAATACAAGAACTTTTTGGAAGGGGTGGCGGGGCTGACTGACCTTAAAAAGGGGGGGGGCTACTCCGATCGCTCTTCAGCGATTCCCAATATTAGCAACCAAATTTTTCCAACGAAAAAGGTGGGGGCAGCCCCCTGGATCCACCTATGATAATCAATCAATAAAAGTTTGAATTGTTTTACATTGTCAATTCGGGGCCTTTTATAGCTGACTATTAGGTATGGGCTTTGCTCATGGTTGAAGGCCGTACGGTGTCCTGTAGTTGTTAATTTCTGTGTCATTTTGGTCTCTTGTGGAGAGTTGTCACACCACATTTTCTTATTTTTTTTGGTATAAAGCTGGCATTTAAGGTATCGCCTATTACAAAAAAAATGTTGATCAGTGACCCATGAAAATGAGGTCAAGGTCAGATGAAACCTGCCAATCGGACATGTAAACCTTGTGTAAATCATATTTTTGTAATTATTGTCATTGCACCATGTTGATTTCATTGGTCGCCTTTAAGAAATTGAATTTTACTTTCACTTTAACTTTTTACGCATTTTTAATCAATTTGTTTATGTCAAATCAGAGATGTTGATTTCGAAATGTTTACTTTGACATGTTGATGCACAAATTAATAGTAAATAAAAATATGCATCTTCTGTGTCTTGAAACAGATTTTTAACATTTGAGTGTATTGATGCTGTTAATCCTTACCGACAAGAAATCGACAACTCGATTAAGGTAGCAGGAGCTACACCCGTTCCTGGTTGAAACGTATTCTCTGCCATATTATTTTTGTTTACAAAATTTCTCTTTTAAAATTCTCTAGACTTTACTGCAAGAGGATAGGACAAGTCAACTTATACCGAACGATTTCGAAATGCAACATGGGAAATCCATCCGGGCCTTGCGTCATCAACACGCATGTCAAAGGGTGTCAGAGCCGCTAGGAAGAAGCACATGGCCGCTGAATGAGGTCAAATTCCTTTCATTTTCTTCAATTTTAGTGCTCTGTTTACGGAATTCTATCTTTTGGCATATAAAAACTAATGAAGTAATCATTTAACTTTGGAAATAAGGTAGCAACTATGGGAATTAAATCTCTGCAAGATTATATTGAGACGCACTGCTCTAGTGCCTGTGTGTCAGTTGATTTGCTGAAAATATCTAGGGGTTTTGTACCAAAAAGGCGTGGCAGGTATCCAGGTTCATCCAGATTCTGCCTTGTTGTAGATGCAGAGAGCTGTCTAGATCGACTCTATGGAGGCTACTTTTCAGACTGGGTATGTGGGGGTCAATGGAATAGGATGACATCTTATTTAAACAGCCTAATCCAGGCTTGTCAAGCAGCTAACATGGAACTGGTTGTATTCTTCAATGGGTCTTTGGAGAGTCAAAAAATGAATGATTGGTTTGCAAGTCAGAGTATGGAGAAGAAGAAGGTACAGTCCATCTTGCGACATGTCAACAACAAAGGAACACCACCTCCCAAAATTTGGTGGATCCCACCAGTGTTCCTTCATGGTGCACTTAGAATGGCATTGCGACAGCTAGGTGTTACTGTTGCATGCTCTATGGATGACCATGAGCAAGAGGTTATTGGTTATTGCAGGGAACATGGGCTTCAAGGAATTCTTGCACAAGATGCAGTATACACAATATTTGATCCACCACGATACTTTTCATCTCACAACCTGAAACTGACCTATAAAGGTTCTTTAGAAACCAAAGAATACATCATGGATGAGATTGCAAAAAATCTTAACCTGAACCCAAACAGATTCTGCATTTTTGCAGCACTATTGGGTAAGTTCAGCAGTATGAGCAGTAACATAATGTTATTTAGAAACGCAAGTAAACAATCTAGAACTTTATAAATGAACAGAAGTTTGAAATAGAATTGACTAATCAAACGCACCTTTCTCCTGAAATCAGGTTTTTTTATGTAACTTTACTGTGATATTGTTTGCCTTAAATTAGTGGAGAATAAAGGCCTTTTCCCCTGGAGAAGAATATCAATTTGGAAAAAAAAAATGGCTTAAAATTATTCCCTAATAGACAACTGTTTTCCCAAATAGTGCAGTCTCAGTAGTAATTGTGCATAAATACAAACTGAAAAACACTCATTTAAACAATTTTCTTGCCTAAAATGACTATACAAGCTATATGGGCACATTTGAGGGTCAATTTATGTATCATCACTAACAAATTGGGGTCTTATTTTAAAGCAGGGTTTGACTCTTAAAAATGGGTCTGTAAATTGAAGTTTCAGTCAAATTCATGGTTTATTTTACATTTCCCAATTTTGATGAAAATGACACATATTTTCCCAATAATAAAGGGTAGAGGTAGTTTTGAAAAAAAACCAACAATATTACTGCTTTAAAAACTCGTTTCACAATATTTTGATTGGTTCTGTACTCTTACTATTGACAGTTGAAAATAAGGGTGTACCCTAGCTATATGTACTAGGATTTCAGGGTTCAACTACTAGCAAGCTAGCTAGCCCAATATATTACCTTTACTGCGAATAGTACATAGTATACATTCATGTTACATCTAACCATTAAAAAAGAATGATTGGCATGCTAGTGTTTTGAATCTTTAAACAAAGGATGTTCTACTCAGTGCAGTTGAAGGAGGATTAGTTCCCATGCCGTTTATTCTGGTTTAATTTGAAATTCATACATGTATATAGTGATGGTCATAATAGAACTGCTTTGGTTGATATGAAATAAAAATTCCTGAACACCTGAAGCATGAACTGCTGCAGATTATTAAGGACGAATTTATATTTATGAATGTATAGAAGAAATCTGGTTGATGTTTAATCAATTAAATTCATTTATTCTGTAATAATTGTTTCACATCATTTTTTAACCTCCTGTTCCATTTTTTTCCAGGAAATCACATCCTACCAGATGCAGACTTGTATGACTTCTACAGAAATTTACTGAACACCACACAGCCAGATGGTGGACAACCTATAAAGGTATACTCATACTATAAATTAGTCCAAAACACCGTTTGGTGTCCACCTATTACATGTATTGCATTTATTTAGAGGATGGTTACACAGTGGTATGAGTTTCGAGTTAATTGGACTTCAACTTCATCAAAAACTTAAACCTGAAGCCGGACAGACGAACGGACGTCACAAACGAACGCACAAATGTACAGACTAGAAAACATAATGCACATAAATGGGGCATACAAATTTATAGTTGAAAGTGAAAGTAGTGATTTGGCAAAAATGAAAATATGGTAGAGACTAGAGGGAGGCAGGACCTTTTTCGGGACTTCGGGATCTGGGGATTGATCAATACGGGATCTGGGAATATATTTTTCTATTTCGGGATATGAATTTCTTTAAATTCTGCATCTCGGGATTTCATGTTTTTAAGACCGGGATTTCGGGATCAGGACCCCTCTGACGACCACCCCTCAAATTAGCCTTAGTCTTAGTCATTTATACAAGATTCATATCCTACCATTGGCATGTTAATAAGGCTCTCAAAAGAAAAAGCACAGATGGATCCGATTGTCCTAGAAGCATATTTTATTAGACTAGTAATGGTCTATATATAAGTAGTTACATTATTTCATGTTTGAAGCGATGCAAATTTTTAATTTAATTTGACTTTTACCAAAAGATGCATTGTAGCAAAGGAGAAGAATAATTCTGGTCTGAAAACAGAAACACGAAAATAGTTGAATTTAACAGAAAGGAAACAAATATCGAACTTTAGAAAAAGGGAGACAGCTTTTGATACGTTTTCTGAAATTCTCCGTGATACATAATTATCTTTTACAAACATCATCCTACAACAGTTCACAAGCTGTATATGCCCGCGATTTCGCGGGTGTGTTCTAGTATATTATATACTAGAACTGTATTGCAAAGGTTTAAAATTTATTAATATTTTTCAGAAGTTTTAATATTATTTTATAACTCCCACCCTCAAAATTTAATCTGTGGTGACCCCTGAGCCATCATGTTCATTAACTCTGTGAGTTTTAGGAAGATACGTTATTCAAACTTTTGTCTTGCAGTTTACTCCAGAGAATTGTATTGAAGCAGCTGTAAAATTTGTTCGTAACTTAGCCTCAGTAGATAATCTGGATACTGTTGGAGAACAGATTTTCAGGTAATGGACTTATCTGTTATTATGATTTCAACTTGCACTAGTTAATCACCATTAAAGAAGGAAGCATTCCAATCTCCTTTAAACAAATGAATCTGACAATGTTCACAATATTATTATTTTGAAAGTAAACATTGTTTTTAAGAATCACATTGTCATATATTTTCTATTCATTTGGAAAGTTAACTGCAACATGAGAAATGAGATGTTGTAGGAATTGGTGATGTTCATTCTCTACTAAGGACTATTCCATATAAATTCATGTGGGAGGATAGGAAGGGAAGTTGTTTAATTATATTGTATGTGGGTCATGGGTCTGTTTTCAGTGCATCTATTAACATTATCCAAATTTATCTAAAAATGGTTCTTGATTGTAGGTATATTAGAAAGTCTGTTCCTACCCTCCCCCTTACTGATATGCATTTCTAATTAACATGTATTTGATTTTGCAGGAAGAAGACAGAATTGATTGCCAAATTCAAACAGTGTGTTCAATATTACCTGAATGGTACCCAAGATGGCTTTCTCAAATACAGACCACCACAAAACAGTAAGTTTTGTTTGTTTATATGCAACTAATTTATGTTATTTCAATTTGGAATATTGCAATAATTTATGAAATTCCTGAATCGTTAAATTGAAATCTACAATAGAAAAGTTTTTTTATGTCTCACCTACAATAGTAGAGGGCATTATGTTTTCTGGTCTGTTCGTTCGTCGGTCTGTCTGTCCTGCTTCAGGTTCAACTTCAAACTTGGTACTCGTGTTCCCTATGATATGATCTTTCTAATTTTAATGCCAAATTAGAGTTTTTACCCCAATGTAACGGTCCACTGAACATAGAAAATGATAGTGCGATTGGGGCATTTGTGTACTGGGGACACATTCTTGTTTATATTTCTTTTTATAGATATGCATGAGAAAAAAATGTGCTATTTTAGTTTCAGGCATGCCAAGACAAAGTGGTTATCCTGTACAACACACTGTTCAAACAAGAGCACCAGGACAGGTATGCTTATATAAATTGACTTTACAAAACATTTCAACCATTGCAATTTTGAAATGTACATAATACAATTTTATGAAAACTTAGTTTTTGTGAATAAAAAATACAGAAAACTATCAAAGCTGTCTTCAAGAATGTATGTCATTGAGACTAATAAAATTACTGTGTAATAATTCAATTTTTTCGAAATGGAATGATTTTATATTTGCAAGATATATAAAAGGGGATATCACAATTGTTTGAAAATAAAAATAAAAATAATATATATTTTGATGTTCAAACTTTTTTATAACAAAACCACAACTTACTATTTCACATGGTGGTAACTGGTTTTGCATTAAAGTTAAATATGCATTTCTTAGAGTTTCATGAATGGTCTTCAGTATGACCATATAAAAAGCTCATGTTGTTGTTTTAGTGTTGTAGTTTTATCGGTCTTTTACAAGTAAGAAGGATTGAAATGTAAAATGTTATTACTTTCCAGGAGGGACAAGGATATGCAGCAGACCAAGGACCTGCCCCACAGATTGTTGTTGACCCTCCAAACCAACAGAACTTGAACAGCATGCAGTCAGGTTGGTCTTCTGATAAACCTAATGAGAAAGGAGATGCAGGTTTGTTTCCATTAGGGCTGTTTTGATCATAATTTTGATGCCCCCACAGTAGCAGAGGGGCATTAAGTTTTACTCTTGGACATACATACTTACCAAAGTTGGTTTCTGCATCAACCAAATGTTATGAAACTCATACACAATGCTAATTTCCACAAAACACAAATCAAATTTGTTATGAAACTCATAAAAAATGCTTATTTCCACAAAACACAATCAAATTTTAATTTAGGTGGCATCACTTTAACCATTCTTGAGTAATGCCACTGTACAATTGAAAAAAAAAAATGGTGATATTTTTTTTGTTTCCTAAATTTGGTTTGCCTCAATCAAATGTTATAAAACTCATACACAATGCTTATTACCATACAGCACAGATCAAGTTAGAATTTTTATGGATTGAGGAAAACTTGTATGTTTATAGATTATCGTTGATCATCTCAACAAGATTGATTTTCTCGCTTGAGCTGGTACAGCGAAAGTGAGAAAAGCAATCGAGTTGAGATGACCAATGATAATCTGTTTATCGCTATTTTACCTATGACGACGTTGTTAATTTCATGTCAATTTCGTTAGCAACGCCACGTGGCCTCCTTAGTTTCTAGTGATAATTTTTCCATCTCAAGCGAGAAGCATGATATGAAAATTATCACAAAAAAAGATCAAAGGAAAAATGCACAAAATAGCGATAATCATGGATATCTGATTTCATGGTTTTGCTAGAATCTGCATACAAGCCTATAGAAAATTTGTTATTCATTGTACATGAAATTTCGTGATTCACCTCTACCCATATAATCCACAAATCTGTATGACGTCATGTCATATAAAAAACATCTTCTTGAGATATATGTATATAATAAAATGTATATGATATGGCTTTTTCAATATCACACACCGTATCAACCCTCAACCAAAATAATCCCTCGAGCAGAGCTCTTGGGATTATATTGGTGTCTCGGGTTGATACAGATGCGATATTGAAAAAGCCATATGATATTCTCTATTTATACAACATATATCAATATATAATATATCAGAGCATATAACACCCTAATATTAAAAACAAATATTAAAAAAAACCACCATTATATACAGTTATTACGAATAAAAAATATACAATGATGAATGAATTATTTTAGAGAAATCAGGTGTTGGTCTAAAACAACAATAAAAATTAGTGTATTTTTTTACACACAAGTTTCTTTTTGGTGTTGGCTTGACAACTGACAAATGATTGAATGTAGGGACTTTCATGCTAAGGTATCTTATAATATTAGTAACAGGCTTTCATCAGTATTTTGGTACAGGTAAATATTTTATCTTTTTATTTGGAGCTTGACCGAGTTTACTTAGACTAATCTGAACTTGAATTTCCTCAGGTATTCCATTAAAACCAGAGATGTTAGCTGCCGCCGCTTCCTCTTCTTCCAGTAGCAGTAGTGGATCCAGCCCCAATCGTAACAGTCCTGAGGTTGGTTGGCCTCAAACTCCCAAAGTACAGGGGGTAAGATTAACAATGGGAAAATAATTATTTTACAACTTCTGATTTCATAATAATAATCTTCATTCAAAATTCATAATTTTCTGCTGGATGTTCAAATAGCAAGTTACTATCAATCTATTTTCATATTCCTTGATTTAGTTTAACTTAATAAGTTTCAGATCATAATTATTTCTTTTCTATATTAGTATTTTCTTTCATTTGAACTAGTTTTGAGAATATTGAAGTTGATGTTTTAAAATGAATATACTTTTTTCAGGTTCAGAAACCACCAGCAGGACAACCTTCAGACTCTAGAATTCCTCAAGTTCTGCCTGAAATAATGAGAGTAGCTAGTGAGAGACATCAAAAGGGATTGATGTGTTCTTGGATTTACCAATTATTATCCCAGGTGAGATGTTTACACAATCTGCAAATTTAAATTTGTCCTTATCCTGAAATTAAAAAAGGTGTCCTATTTAACATCATTGAAACTTTTAGGAACATCAGTTTCGTCGTTCATCGTTTTAAGAAATATTTCTGTTTTGGAAGTTGCAAGTTATCAAAAGTAAAATCTTAAATCATAAAACAAACTATGATTCACTTTATTTTATATGTATTTGAGCTCCTTACATACATGTATCTATAAAAGGAAAACTGTTGTCAGTCTGATTTAGCATTTAAATCAGAAAATAATTTGAAATATTGGGGAAAAGGTTGTACAGTTGTACATTAATGTGCTTATATTCCACAAAGATGTTATTTCTATAAAAAGATGTTGAGACAAATATATTTTGCTCAAATGGAAAATGGATTTGAGCAGGTAGAAACAACTTCCATTATCACCAAAACCACATGCCTTTGTTTTACTTTGTCCACATCACATGAACAATCAATCGTAAGAGAGGTGAAAGATACCAGAGGGACATTCAAAGTCACAGGTCAAAAATATACTGCCAAATCCATGGCTAAAAAAGAAAAAGACAAACAGACAATACATTGTGAAGGACAAAATAAACAGCATAGAGTACTAAAGACTAAGCAACATAAACCCTATCAATAACAGAGGGAAGAGAGAATCTCAGGTGCTTCCAGAAAGGGTAAGCAGATCCTGTTCCATATGTGGCACCGGTGGTGTTGCTCATAGTACTATCCTGGTAATACATCCAATGACATCTTAATGATGAACAACGAAAATTCCAGTTCAATGAAATAGCCTTCATAATAGTTGAAAGAAGTTGACAAGATTACACATTTTGAAGAATTATCCAAAATGTGAACTTTATGCTCAATTTTCACTCAAATATTTAATTTAAAAGTTAATGTACTTCAAAAAAACTAACTTGCTTTTTGCACTATTAGGGAGAGATCAAGATAGCAGTTACCCTTGAAGATGACATCAGTCGAGAGTTGCCAACAGGAGTAGAACTGTACAGACCTATCAGACAAACTGTTTACTCTGTCTTATTTAACCTCAACAAACAGAAAATCATTCATGATAACCAAAATAAAGAACAAGGTAAACATAGCTGTTTATGATTCTCTATCAATCTCTCTTTCAGCAAATTGCAATGCAAAATTTATAATATTTATAGATATCTTTACAAAAAATCTGCAAAATACACACAACATATAGATTTGACAAATTTGATTCACACTTTTTAATTATGATCCAACTGATTTTCATAAATTTACATATCAATGCATATACTATGCCAGTGTTCTCACCACAACTTGCAAATAACATCCTAGTTAAAAGGAAATTATTTATACAATCCAGAAGCATCACTTTCATAACACAATCTGTAAGAAAATCATTTTAATTTTCTGATAGCATCACATTCTAGCAATATAGCATCATATTACCATGATGCTAAAAGGCCCTGGGTATAACACTGTATGCAGTTACTTGATACACAAAATTGTCATTCATTTTAAGATATAATTTTTTACGTGAAAAAACTGTCCTATGCCTCTTACATTTGTATCTAGGATGAAGAAGAGTAAACTTATGACTTGTATTGTTTTATTTGGATTTTTTGTAGCCCCAGATTTTAAGAAGTTTGAAGTACCAGTAAAAGAGTGGATCATAAGACGTGGCACAACAAAGATCCAATGTGAAATGGTGACAGCTTATCCAGTGGATTGGAAAACACCCAGTATTGAACGTATGTGGTTAGGAACCAATGTAGAAGATAAAACGAGGAGATTGAGGGCATTCCTTACCTGTATGGAGAGTGACACTCCTCTGATGCTGAACACACAATATGTACCTCAACAGCTCTTGTTGTTATGTTGTGTTTTGAGGTACAATTATATTAGTTAATTACATAACAAATTCAGCCATGTCCTATTTTTAATGAGAATAACTTGATTTTTATTTTTGTAAAATTTGTCTCGTCTCACAAATGCATTTGCAGCACTGGACATGGCATTATACATTGAATGATAAGAGAAATAGATTTAAACGAATTACCCTGTAAACATCAATATTTATTCACCTACAGTAGTTAATTTTTATATGCTTAGAAAACCCTTATAATTTTAAGTATATATGGAAATTGAACTTTCTGTCAGGAATACATAGTGTGATTAAAGATAAAAATGATATCATCAGATAAGGACAGCATTTAATATAAGTTTGTTACAACAATTATATAAAAGCCTGTGACATTGTGCTATATTTTGATATTTATTAACAGGTTTATATTGACAAGAGGAAGAATTTTACAGAGACAAGAATTAGATGCTTTCCTTGCCATGAGTGTATCTCCATTATTACATGATGTACAAACCATGCAGGATCTCAAGGTACAGTAATTAAATATACTTAACTGCAAAATATACAATCCAAACACTAAAATTTGTAGTTTCCTTTTTCCAAGGAAATCCACCTTGATTTTTTCCTCTGCCCCAAAGCTCTGGTTGAAGAGGGTAGGTTGCTATACAACATCAGCTTTTTTTTTTGCATTTTTTTTTTTCAAAATAAAAACTTCAATTAGTGCATCATGAAATTTTGTATGGTGCTTAACATGAGTTAGCGTTTTCATTTGGATCCTTCTATGGTCAATATCCTGTAGTGGGGTAATCTTTCTCAAGCAAAAGCTCATAGTACATCTTGATATTAGCCAAAACATTTTGAGGGGGAAAATAAGACGCAATAACTGATAGTAAATATACAGAAACAGATAAGTGGGCTTTATTATTAAAAATCCTTTTTGATTTCCACTTGAAAATATAGGCTGATGCAATTGTTGGTAAGTGATCAATAGTTTTATAAATTAATAAATTTTCTGTTTCAGTTGCCAAATGTGTTGCCAAGAGGAATCCATTTAGCCTCATTGTTTATGTCAGGAGTGGAGACAGCAGTCTTTGCCAATGATGTGTGTGGTGCACCAATCCCATGGAATATGTGCGCTCCATGGCATTACTTTGATGGCAAACTTTTCCATTACAAATTACTCAAAGCCAACAACAACACACCACTGATAGATATGTGTGATGGGCAGGTAAGGTGGAAGAAGAAATCAGAATGGTTTATTACAGCCAAATGATTCGAGTGTGTAGGTTTAATCAATAATAGATAGTTTGGCTATCTGTCGGACTAGTCTACTCTTAAAAGGGGTTAGTATACCTAAGTTAACCTAATTGTGATTTCAAGGTTCAGCTAGCAAACCGTGTTACCTAAGATTTTGTTTAAACATACACACTCAAGTCTTAGGCTATAATAATATTGTTAGCTTTACTGTCATCTGACAGATAGATATATTGGAAAAGTTCTTTTAACACAGAAAAAAAAATGAATGATTACGTTTAACTGCACTAAATATTTTTATAAATTTGATTTTTAATTAACTTAGAAATGTGTTTGACTTTTATTGCTCATTAGAATTTTAAAATGATTATTTATTTTAAAGGTTGACCAAGTTCTCCGAGTGGAAAGAATGCGTCAGGCCATTATGGAAGGTCTCACAGTGGAATTTGCCCGTCCCCTTCTTCCTTCTGCAGCTATGTCCATGTATACCAACTATCCATTCAATCAATTCGCAAATCCAATGGGCATGACACCTGGTGGTATGCGAGGTGGCCATGGAATGCGTGGAGGACATGGAGGAATGGGTGGTGGTCATGGAATGAGTGGAGGAGGCCCAGGCATGCGTCCTGGTATCCCTGCTGGTATGGGACAGCAGCCTAAGTCTCCAGGAAGAGGGAGGGGAATTCTGGGTAAATATCAAACTAAAGGTGCGGTATATACCCTCTATCATTTAGTTTGCTCTCTGTAGTTGCTTTGTTTTTTATTTTGTCTTTCTTTTTTTCTTCAACACTTTATTATTCTCTCTTGAAGTAAAGCCAGTGGTAGATATAACTTTGAAGTAAATAATATGTGGGACACTACTAGATGGTTCTTTCTTATTTCATGATGTTCTTTAAGGTAAAATCTCATCCATCTACATAGTTTAGTTTTTTCAATATTTTCAAAAAACCTGTCTATGTCCATATGCTTGATAAGTAACAAAAAATCAGTAAGAATCCTGTGGATTCATTTATTTTTTCTTAGATAACAATATTGATAAAATTATATGTTGCCCCAATTCTGTTGAGGGTGCCATAACCAATTAACTCTGTTGAGGGTGCCATAACGAATCAACTCTTTTGAGGGTGCCATAACGAATCAACTCTGTTGAGGGCAGACTTGGGGTAATTGTAATTGTAATCGTTAATCAGCTGTAATTGATTACTATTTTTCAAGTAATCAGTGTAATCATTAATCAGCCAAAAATCTGATTACATGTAATTTAATTTAATCAATTACTTTTCAAAATACCCTGTAATCATGATTACTTTTTGATTACATTCTGATTACAATGGAAAAAATCTAAAATAGTGTTTTTGGTCATTAAATGAACCTCTTTGTTATTCATATATGATAAAATTTTAAACAAACTAAAATGATTTGGTTACTTCAAGCATGTCTACTTCAGTAAAAAATAAAGTAACAGTATTGAAAAGTCATCATTAGCCTAAGCAGAGACATATAATACAATTATATACCTTTTTGGTAAAATATATTGTACATACATGTATATTCATCGTTTTATAATGATCTTCATATTAATATTTGATAATAACTGTTATATATTCAAGTAATACTTTTTTTTAACCCTGAATTATAATCTTTTGTTAATTTTTGTGATTTTTGTCAACTTTGAATTGACAGGTAGGAGACTATAATTAATGTTTGTTTTTATTGCAATTACCAATTGAGTATAGCTGTAGGGAAATATATATGATAAAAGATAAACCAGACATGAAAATTTATCTAATTAGCACAAACTAAATTAAAAGTTGGACAAATATGTTGTTTAATTTTTTTTTTGTATTTAGCATGTTTAGACTGGACATGTAAAATGCAATGATTTTTAGTACTTACATATTGTTTACAATTTGATTAAGCATTTCTATTACAATTTAACATAGTTTTAACTGGTAACTTTATTTCATCCACATTTAAACTTCCATAAACTGCAACTTGGAATACATATAAATTATGAAAGAGGTCAGAAGACAAACAAAAAAACTCTTGATTATGAAATATCGTTATTAAATTCAATTCAAAATAATTCAGAGATCATTGGTGATAAAGTGTAATGTATATATATGTAGTGAAATTTGGTGTTTATTTAAATAAATGAACTTTAATTTGAAGTTATCATTTTATAATTGAACCAAATAAAATACTTTCTCAAATGCTATAGTTATATTGAACGTTTATTCATTCACATCATTCAAAATGTTTTGTTTTTAAATTCATTGTAATCAGATGTAATCATGATTACTTTGCCAATGTAATCATTAATTTAATCAGATACTTTCAGAAATGATGTAATCATTAATTTAATTTAATCGTACAAATGACAAAGTAATTGTAATTTAATCAATTACATCGAAAGTAATCGGACCCATCTCTGGTTGAGGGTGCCATTACGAATCAACTCTGTTGAGGGTGTCATAATGATTCAACTCTGTTGAGGGTGCCATAACGAATTAACTCTTTTGAGGGTGCCATAACGAATCAACTCTGTTGAGGGTGCCATTACGAATCAACTCTGTTGAGGGTGTCATAACGATTCAACTCTGTTGAGGGTGCCATAACGAATTAACTCTGTTGAGGGTGCCATGACGAATTAACTCTGTTGAGGGTGCCATAACGAATTAACTCTGTTGAGGGTGCCATAACGAATTAACTCTGTTGAGGGTGCCATAACGAATTAACTCTGTTGAGGGTGCCATAACTAGTGTTGTTCCGATGATCGGAAATCAGTTGGTTGGGCCTGGCGATGTCGATAATCTATTGGGATTTTGTTCAATCGATTGTCGTTAAAGTTTCCGGACTTTTAGCTTGTCAACTTCCGGTCCGTTTACGGTTTGCATTTTACATGCGCAGTCAAACAAATAATAACAAAGATACCAGTCGATGACAATAACAATGTCAAACATCCTATAATTACCAATAACCAATTTCCTTCTCTATAAACGTGACAAAAGCATTGACTATACATATTTGCAGATTGAAGGAATGTTATTTAAGATTAATAACTTTGAATGAAATACTTTCTTTCAATACTGGTTCTTGTTACTTGAGAGCGTACAAATCATTCTGATTTTAGTCAAAATAATTTCTTTGCTTCATTAAAACGTATTGCAAATTGCCTTTTATTAATGTTTTATCCATTTGTAGCATAAAAAACGTCATATTCCTTTCCAAATTGCTTGCCAAACATCGTTTATTTTTGTAAATTTTCCGAAATTTGTCCGCCATTAATAAATATAAGAATCACGAATCGGATACGGTTTAACTGTGTTTTAATTCCGCATTCTTGCAATTATAAGTTCAGACGCACAAATGACACAATTGACAGAAAATAATGATCACAAAAATGAAAAAAAAAGCATTCTACACGAATTAACAGACTTTGGCTTAATCCCTTTTGTTTACTGTAAATATTATAATGCAAATGCATTGTTTTATTTTTTTCTGTTAATTTTAAATTTTTTAAAGTTAAAAACTTAATATATCTTTTCCTAATTAGAAGCATTCAAATGTTTATACAGCTATGTTATTGAAATTTTATTGACACCATTGAAATTTAGAAATGTTAGTGTCACTGTTGGTAATTAATGTTGTAATTATGAGATAAAATATCTTTAATATGAATCTTGATTCTTATTAATTCATTGTTTTAACTGCTAAATAAATAATTATCAAAGGTACCAGGATTATAATTAAGTACGCCAGAATATGAAAGGGAAATAAAAGATCATAAATATGAATATATAAACTCTGCAATGATATGGAATATACACATTAGACATGTACAATGAGACTAAATGCATGATTTCATTTAAAAAACAAAAGGGCAAGGTATTATGAAGCGATTATAACCGATAGTCGGTTGGTTGCTGTCATCCGATTGTAATAGATAATCGGTTGGTATTTTCAACCGATTATCCAACACTAGCCATAACGAATTAACTCTGTTGAGGGTGCCATGACAAATTAACTCTGTTGAGGGTGCCATAACGAATTAACTCTGTTGAGGGTGCCATAACGAATTAACTCTGTTTAGGGTGCCATAACGAATTAACTCTGTTGAGGGTGCCTTAACTAATTAACTCTGTTGAGGGTGCCATAATGAATTAAGGTAAATTGTTTATTCATGAATACTTGATTACATGGTTCAGTCAACGTCTTCAAATAAACCTGGCCTTTAGAAATTTATGTATTGTTAAATATTTAGATTTGTGGTTCACCCAAGAAATACAATTTTTACCTTTCAAATGTTTGTTTATTGGTATTTGATAGCATCTTCCACTGGCATTATTTTCATCAGTTTCTAATTCTTGTGTGTTTCATGTTTATATATTATATACCACAGTGTTTCCTCCATAGATTCTTTCCAAAGCATTATTTAGAGATCCATTTAAGTGAATCATTTTGCTTTTGTATCTTTCAGTATTTAACATTCATAAAGTATTGTTTAAACACCCGAAATTTTAGAAAATTTTAATTTTCACAAAGGACAAGGTTCACTTATGGTCCAAAATGGCCTAGAATATCAACTTTATCATAAAACACCAAAAAGTTCACAAATTGTTCATAAATGGGTCTATTTCAAAAGTCTTAAAAGCTGAATAAATCAGTTCTTTTCATAAAAGTACATAATACTCTCCAAATTAGGCCCATTTTGGACATTTTGTCAAATTATGATGATTTTGGGCAATTTTCAGACCTAAAAGCTGTAGGAAAAATTTGGCCGCCACCTACGATCCAAAATGTTATGTAACCAAAAGATTCCAAACGTATTATAGAATTCATCAATATAAAAACTTTTTGGATCGTGGATGGTGGCCAAAGTTAATTATGCCAAAAATGATTAGAATTTTGGACAAATTTGACCTAAAATACAATAGATGTATAGCTTCAAAAAATTTAAAGGAAGGTGCCAAAAAAGTATATTTTAGTCTTAACAGTATTATCACAAGTATTCCTATTTGAAATTTGTAATTATTTGGCACGATTTAAAAAACATTCAAAATTTAGGGCCAATTTTAATCCTTTGTGAACCTTCTCCTTTAGGAAGAAACACTGGAGTCGAGTATTTTCATTTGCTTAATTAGTTTCATTTCATTATTTGCCTTTATATTGAATACTGGTAAGATGCAGTGTAATATTTTGTCTGTTTAATGTCATAATTTTGGGGGAATTTTATTGGGAATAAGAAAATGAATAAAACAGATGAAATTTTTTTGATATGCACTCAATATTCTCCAGGCATGCAATTTTAAGTGTCTATACTCAATTTAAAGGTGCATGATTTACTCTTGATGTTTTAAATTCACTTTATTAAATAAATGATGTGCACTACAGGACAGTCACCTATTGATGCTCGAGGTGGACAGCTTGAAATTGCTGGAGTAGTAGTTGGAAGCTGGGGAGCCAATATACCAGGCAGTAGAGGAGGCAATGGTGGAATGGGATCTATGTCACCTAGGGTTATGTCAGTTGGAGGTCAAGGAGGTCAGAGAAGAGGTTATCCTGCAAGGTAATATTATAAACCAAATTAGTGTTAATGTTGCTGATGCATCATAAAAACTTCTTTATAACTAGATTGCTATTATATTACAGTTATGGCACATTCATAGTGTTATCAAATCCTAATGAACCAAACAAAAATATAGCACACCTTTTTGTCCCAGCAACAAAATGGGGTGGGGTGCATATTGTTTTATCCTCAACCTTCCTTATTCTTGTTTCAAGCAAAAACTTGTATATGTTGTATGATGTTGGTACATATTCAAATGGTGTGCATAAATATAAAGGGTCATTTTTTGGTAAAATTAGACATGCTGGGTACATGGTATTTCTAGCTTCTACAGTGTTTAAGGTAGCACAATACAAAGATTTTTCATCCCCAATCAGACATCTTTAAACTGCTGTAATTCCACTCATCTTTCTTTAAATTTTATAAATGAGGTACCAAAAGAAAGAAGAAGGATTAATCTTTCAAATTGTGGTAATTTCATTAAGACATAATTATTACATAATTAAATGTTATGTAATTAGTTGCCATTCTGTGATGTCCATACTTGAATGAATTTAGCTTCTTTGTTCTTCATAGCATCCTAAACATTTTTATAGATTCTTGCACAACACAGTTTGACCTCCAAAACTGTGTCTCAGATTTTTCCTATTGTATTTCATTCTCTCATAAATCTTCAATGAAGTTTGCAACATCAATTCATTAGAGACCACTAAGTTCAATTGGGTATAAAATTTCTATTGATGTTTTTGGAAATCTGAGACACATTTTTGGAGGTCAAGCTGTGTTGTACAAGAATCTATAAAATATTTTGGGATGCTATGAAAAACAAAGACGCTAAATTCATTCAAGTGTGGACATCACAATATAGCGACTAATTACATAATAATTAATTATGTAATAATTATGTCATAATGAAATTATCACAATTTGAAAGATTAATCTTTCTTCTTTCTTTTGGTACCTCATTTATAAAATATAAAGAAGGATGAAATGAATTACATAAGTTTAAAGTTGTCTGATTGGGAGTGACAAAATCTTTGTATTGTGCTACCTTAAGCTAGAATTTTGAGAATAATCTAAATCACAATCAATGGTTAAGTATGTGGTCACTACATAAACTTTCTTCTTATTCCATGCACTTGGGAAGGGCATACTTGTGATTTTAAAGATGAAATGGCTTGTTTGTTTTAAAAGTAAACATTATTTATTATTGTGATTTTAAGAAACTTATCTTTACTGCTAATTAATTTCAGGGGAGGAGGTATGATGGGTAACAGAGGAGGAGCTGGAATGATGGGCAATCCAAGAGGAGGCATGATGGGTAATCCAAGAGGTGGAATGATGGGTAATCGAGGAGGAGGTCTGATGGGCAATAGAGGTGGTGGTATGATGGGTAATAGAGGAGGTGGTATGATGGGTAGACCACCTCCATTGATGGGACGTGGCATGATGTTCAGAGATCCAGGCTTTGGTAGAGATGGAATGAGGCCCAGAATGGGTTATCCACCTGCTTATGGAAGAGGAGGGATGAGATACCAAGGGGTAAGAAATTTCCTATGAAACAATAAAAGTTACAACAGTCATAACTTGTTACTGGTAGAAGAAATAAGATAATGAAACATTTATTGTACAATATAAAGATGGAGAGATTTGGTGATTGCCATTGAGACAACTATCAACCAAAGTTCAAATGATTTGGATGTAAGCAATTATAGGCAACCATACACCTTTAACAATGAGAAAAAATGTACTGTAAGGCCCTGACATGAAAATATGAACTAATTCAATTAAAAAAACCTGCAGAACAAATCAATTTACAAAAAATAAATATGACAGACTGAAACCAACGCCAACCACTGAACTACAGGCTCCTGACTTTGGACAGGTACATAAAGATGAGGCATGGTTAAACAAGTTTGTGAGTTCAAACCCCACTCGTGCAGTGTACTCGACTTCATTCTTAATTGACTGGGATTGTCAGTTTTCCTATAGATGGACGGTGGTTTTCTCCAGGAACTCCTGAAAATCAAATCATAACGTTTATTTGTTGGATCTAACATCTTGGTGAGACTGCAGTTTTGCTAGCAAATACTTTAAATTTAAAATTACCTGTCTTTCAGTTCTTATTTTCTTTTTCTTCAGATGATGTCCCCTGAGCGAGGTTACTTCAGAGGACGAGGTGCTATAAGTGGAAGAGGAGTGAAAAAGATCCGAGTCAGACCAAGGGTTTACAATAACAATAACAAGAGAGGAGGGAAGCCATCAGGTGGAAGAGGAAGAGGAGTTACTGTGGAATCTGATGGGTAATTTACATAAGATACCTTCTTGCTTTGTTTTGATTGTTAAACCAAGTTGAAATAGTATGATCACCAATGAGACTCTCCACCAGCGATCAAAGGACAAGGAAGTAAGCAACTATAAGGAGCTGTACAGGGTTTCAACCATGAGCAAAAAATTAGCAAAAGCAGAATATAGTAAGCTTTGAAAGGCTCCAGAATGACATAAAATGATAAAAAATTAATTATAGAGAAAATTAAAAGCCTTATTATAATAGTTTTTCTTGCAAATCTGGAATGGAAAAGGAGTGGGCATACATGAAACATAATTTCTGAATTACTAGAACATAACCACTATAGTAATGGAACTGTTTTTGGTGGCAGATATTCTTTCTAGGAAACTAATAATGTTGTTTATACAAGATATCAGTTACAGGACTATTTGACTGATTTGAAGTTTCACGGAAATATGCATTCTGACGTCAATTCCTTCCTGTTAGGCGTGAAAGATGAACTTATGAGGGTATAAGTAGCTTAATATAAAAAGTCAACTGCATTCTATGAATAATATTGGTTTGCATTTAACTTCATCAATATTAAAGTGTTTATTATTAATGATAATTGATGAACTTTGAAAGAACCTCTCCTAGTCTTCTAAAAGACCAGTTGAAATTGAAACCTGTTTTAAGTTATAAATTGTAATTCCTAAAATGTTATTTTTGATAAAATTGTTTATTTGATAGAGAGACTGATAGCATTACAATTGCTGTAAATGGTGATAACAACAAAATAAATGGTGTGTATGATGATGCTGAAGAAGTGACCACACCTACTGCCAAAGGATTACCCGAGGGCATTCAGAGCCCAGATAGTGGCATTCATGGTGACAAATCCTCAACAGATATCACTGCCTGATTATTATACTATTGACTGTTTAAATGTTTATGGAATTTAAGTGTTACTGATGAAATTTATGGACTTATGATTATGTTTTAGTTTCTCAAGGCCAGTTCTTATTTATTCTGTTTGTTTGTTAAACTTTTCATTACTTATTTCAAATGTTCCAGGCACTGATTGAAAAATGGAAGACATTTAGTATTGATGACTTTCTATTTTGTAATTATTTTTTCTCAAGTTTGATTACTACTGCCATTTAGCTCTGATAATTTTTGAACGAAAGTTTAACATTACTGCTATTGAATGCTTTTTTTTTTGCAAATACTGTATTCAGCTGGTGAAATTGAAATTGTTATAGCTTTTGAGAATAAGATGTTTTCATTAGAAGAAAACAAAAAAGGATACTTCTATAATAATATGAAGATAACACTTAAGATTTTTTTATTGAATGAACAATTATTTGTTTAATATATTAGTTTCATTCCTTTTTGAATTGGTTATTATGACACAGGAAACAATAAATTATATTTGTCTTTCTACTTTTAAAAGATTGGTAACACTTATTTTCATTATTATAGTACTAAGTTAACTCTCAATTAGAATGCACTTGCCGAAGAAATTTCTCTCTATTTTTTCTTGTTTTTTGTTAAATTTTTTCATATATTTACATTTTTATAATGAACAAGTGCTTTCTAATTGAACATATATATTGTTATAGTGGATGTTGATTTCGATCAAATTTATGAAATTTCCCTAAATCAGCATTCAAGTAACATGTTGAAGACGAAATTGTACGATCAGCTCTTAAAGTCTTTCAGTAATTTTTGCCTTTTTATCGCAAAAAAAAAATGTGCTGTGAACAGTCTTTTCATCAACATGTTCAAAGTTTGAATGATATTTGCAATAACTGTCTTTCAAATGTCATTCAAACCGATTCTTTTTTGTTATGGCATGTTTACTTTTGTAGCATTGCCTTGTTGCATTTATACATATATTTTTTTTCAATTGTTGTCTATTGACAACACCAGTCCACGGGACTAAAATGCCACAGGAAACAAACGCAGTCATGTTAAAGATTGTTTGAAGTGATCCTGCATTTGTATGCATGTGATGTATGTTTTTGTCAGCCAAAATTGTGTTTTATGACTGCATTTTACAAAGAAGATATTTTTGTAATTTCATATATTTTTTATGGAAACAGTCTGAATGGAGATCGTTGAAAGACTTGAAAAAGGGATATTGAAAGATTGTTTTTTGAATTTCAAATTAATGATTGATAATTACACTTTATAAAATTTTGAAGATAAAATTTCCCATACTTTCAAACATTGTTGTTGGGTAATAATTTTCTAAAAAAGGAAGTTAAATCAGATAAAATAAAGAAAGCTAGAATTTTGAATTAATTCACTTAAATATCTTCCTTGAATATTTAGTAGGGAAAATTCATCACATTGAGAAAAAAGAGTAAAAATGCTGTAAGGCTCTAAACATAATTTGATATTACTTCAAGACTGATATATAATTTAAAAGTTTCAAGTTGAATATCTTAAGAATGGAGTTCCTTTTGCATCAAATGAAGCACAACTGTTTATTTGTGCTATATTAAACCTATTGTAATCCAGAATTGATGCATAGTGAAAAAGTTTAGGTTTAAAACGGGAGGTTGTATCCTTAATTGGGTTGAGTTTGTTCCTAATGGCTATTTAATATGACTAGGTAAAAAAAAATACAAGTAACGCAATATTATGACAAAAAGAATATGTAAAAAAAAATGTCAAGATTGCATATTTGATAACTTAGAAGAAGTTGATAAGAAAAAGATTTTTACTTCTCGTCTTAAAAAGTTTGAAAATTGAAAAACTGATCATTCATGAAAATGATATGAAAAAGATATTGATCAGAGTGGGCGGTAAATGGAAAAAAATCATTCTCAGTTTATTTTGCCTTTGATAAAGCACACGAATGATTTCAAGACAAAGGCAAAATACTCTGATGAATTGATATTTGCTGATGCCCATTATAAAAGTTTTTTCGAAATCCAGTTTCAGAATGGATTGAGTTCAAGACACTAACAAGGGTTGGTCATGCCCGTTAGACTTGACTTTGTATATTTTTTGGGGACATAATTGTCCTCTTTTATTTCTTTGTATTAAATTTTGATGAACTATATTTGTAATGATATGAAGTTAAAACATATTCCTCATTGTATAAATGATGATTAAAATCTATAAATAGATAATATAAATATTTTAGCATTTCCCATTTATAAAATGTTTGCATGAAATTTTTTGAGGAAATGCCACATGAAGCTAGAAATTTGGCATGGCATTTTTTTGGTTGCACATTGTTTTGAACATTTTTCTAAAGAATGATGAAAAAGATTATAAATATATTTAACAGGTCAGCTTAATTTCTAGCTTCTTTTTAATGGTTTCTTTTTCACATGTTTGAATATTGAAATTTTTTTGGTTCATTTTTAATGGCTTGCTTATACATGGACACATTTCCATGATGATTTATTATGCTTAGGAACAAGGTACCTCAGGAATAAAGCAATGTTTGAGAATGGAGAGTTGAAGAAGAAAATAAGTCATTGACCACCTGGCAGGTGTATTCCTGAGGTATAAAATGTCCTTTAATAGGAAGAAACAAAAAAAAAAACAATTCCATTATTCTCATTAAGGTATCCCCTATTCATTGTTTATATTAATCTTTAAAATGGCTATTTTATAAAGTCATGATCGTGTATTTCACTAGAATTTGGTTTATTATTATAATACATGTTATATTAATAGCTTGTTCAATTATCTTGTGTACATTTAAGTAGGGATGTACCTGTTATTCCAGTGACTTACTCTAAAATTCTTAGTTATTTAGAAAAAAGTTAAAACTGAATATATTTTATGCTTAAATATTCACATCTTAAAAATCTTCAACTCAAAGGAAATGTTCAGCAAGATAGAAATTGTTATTACAAAATAAATGTTATATAAATTGACAAAGATAATTCATTTTTCTTTGTAAGAAATTTAGAGTAAGTTGCTGAATTAACAGTGAAACATAATATTTTTCTGTGGAAAATAAACTTGCAAATATGATAACAGTTTTGAATGAAAAGAGCCATATACAATGTATGTTTTGTAGTTTGTGAGAGGTAATCTGGACAGATTGATGGTTTAGATCTTGTAAGAAAAGGGATGGAACTATCACCTACCCAGACTTATCTGTCCTATTACAAACAAGTAAAAACAAAAATAACCAACAAGAACACTACATCTAACCACTGAAGTTCTGACAAACTGACCTATGTGGGTTAAAATGAAGATGTCTTCGGGTCAACTTAAAGCAATATATTGCATGCATTTTGTTATGCAAAGGTTGGAAAAAGTAATTTGTTAGTTATCAAGACTAGGATAGATTAGTGTAATTGTTGGGTTTATGTTTTTTGAGAGCTCTTTATTATATATTTTTAAAAAAATGATAAAGTGAACTACTCACAGAGGAACACAACTAAAAATGATCAAGAAACTAAATATTGCAGTTGTTTTTCCATATTAATTGTAAATATTTTTGATTTGGAAGTTTTGAAATACTGGAATTTCTAATGTATTCCTATTATATAGATATGACTGATATCTTTTGAATATGTATACTATCAAATATTGTACTTTTGGAAAGCTTACAGTGTTTAGAATAATAGTAATCAATTATTGTATAATTAGAGTTTGGTGGCTTGTCAAATGGTTTATTGCAAAATATTCAGTAGGGGAATGACTATGAAAAAGGATACACAATTATTTTAAGGTTATGTTAAATTTTGAGACCAAAATATATTGTGGTCACATCCAACAAGCATGGAAGTCCTAGATATTCATGAAATATTAACTGCTGGATGCTAAGCTTAAATACCCTGTCAATCAATCCAACAAGCATGATACCTTAGGTAATATATATATATATACTTCTTAGTTCAAAGAAAATGTCCAGTTATTGTTAAATGTATAATTACATAATGGTAATTGGGTAGTCATGAAAAGTACTGAGTATTTTGTAACAAAAATTGTCTTGTTCTGTGAATTAATCTGTTAATTGATTGAATATAATACTTTAAGGTGGGATTTAATTAGGACAGAGTTAGCACAAAAGCATAAAGTAGGGATATACTGCTTTACTGAATATTGATTCCCTATCATATTGGCACAAAAAAGTGATTAAGGAAGAAAAGATGGTTATGGATTTGATGTTAAGACATGGACTGCGAGTTTTTGAATAAATGTTGTTTTTGTGGAATTGTTTTGTTATTTATACAAGTGATATACATATATTTAATCAGATGTGGTATTGTTGCCAACAAGACAACTCTCCATAAAAGACCAAATGCTACAGAATTTTACTACAGCTCACTGGATGGCCATCAACAATAACCAAAACCCATACCACATCGTCGGCTATCGATGCCTTGACACATTGTCCATGTTGGCTTTATGTAAGGCTGGTCACAACAATTGGGGTCATTCAAAAGACCATTGAAGTTTAAAAATATGTAATGTATGAAAGGAATGATCTATGAAACGGGTTCAATATATGTTGGGTACAACCAGGTGCACTGGTGATGCTGCACCATGTCCATCTTATCCTGAAGAATCATTGCCTTGTTTGACTAAGACATTCTTGGATTTAATTAATGAGTTCATTAAATTCTCCTTTTTATACAACCACAAAAAAAATTTTGCGTCATATAATGGTATGTCATTGTCATGCAATGGACTCATTTAGTTTCCAGACAATAACTTAAGATTTAGTAAATGGAATTCTATAAATTTTGACCAGAAGGTTTAATACCACTAAAGGAAGGTTGGGATTGATGTTGGAAGTTATGGTGCCAATAGTTTATGAATTAGGGCCCAAAATAAGCATTTTTGTAGTTTTCAAACAATAACTTGTATTTTTATGCCCCACCTACGATAGTAGAGGGGCATTATGTTTTCTGTTCTGTGCCTCCATCCGTTTGCTTCAGGTTAAAAGTTTTTGGTCAAGGTAGTTTTTGAAGAAGTTTAAGTCCAATCAATTTGAAACTTAGTACACATGTTCCCCATGATATGATCTTTCTAATTTTAATGCCAAATTATAGTTTTGACCCCTATTTCATGGTCCACTGAACATAGAAAATGATAGTGCGAAGTTCAGGTTGAAGTTTTTGATGAAGTTAAAGTTACATCAACTTGAAACTTTGTACACATGTTCCCTATGATATGATCTTTCTAATTTAAATTACAAATTAAAGTTTTGACCCCAATTTCACGGTCAACTGAACATAGAAAATGATAGTGCGAGTGTGGCATCCGTGTACTATGGACACATTCTTGTTAAAGTGTATGAATCTCTCTGAAATTATACCACACGTTTCCATACCATGAAGGGATGGTTGGTTATGGCTCAAAATGTTTTTGTCCAGCCTGCAACTTTTGTTGCAGAAAGCTGGACATATGGATAGTGATCTGGGGCGGCGTTAGCTAACTTCTTAAAAAGCTTTATATTTTAGAAAGTGTAAGACCTGGATGCTTCATACTTTGTATATAGATGCCTCATGTTACGAAGTATCTGTTAGTCACATGTCCAATGTTCTTGACTTCATTTTCATTGTTCAGTGACCACTTGAAAAAGAAGGACAGATTTTTTGTAATGTTGAATTCTCTCTTATTATAAGTAATAGGATAACTATATTGGGTATATGCGTACCTTGCAAGGTCCTCATGTCTGTCATACAGTTTTCACTTGACCTTGACCTCATTTCATAGATCAGTGAACAAGGTAAAGTTTTGGTGGTCAAGTCCATATCTCAGATACTATAAGCAATAGGGCTAGTATATTCAGTGTATGGAACGACTGTAAATTGTACATGTCCAACTGGCAGGTGTCATCTGACCTTGACCTTACTTTCATGGTTCAGTGGTTATAGTAACGTTTTTGTGTTTTGGTCTGTTCTTAGCATTGCTAGCTATAAAACCAGGTTCAATCCACCATTTTCTACATTTGAAAATGCCTGTACCAAGTCAGGAATATGACAGTTCTTGTTCATTCGTTTTTGATGCGTTTTGTTATTTGATTTTGCCACGTAATTATGGACTTTCAGAATTTATTTTCCTCTGAGTTCAGTATTTTTGTGATTTTACTTTTTTCTCATACTTTATCTAATAGGTCTACTATAATTGTTGTATGGAATGATTGTAAGGTGTACCTGTCTAGCGGGTAGATGTCATCTGACCTTGACCTCATTTTCATGGTTCAGTGGTCAAAGTTAAGTTTTTGAGTTTTGGTCATTTTTTCTAATACTATATGCCATAGGTCAACCATATTTAATGTATGGAAACATTTTATGATCTATATGTCAGTCGCGCAGGTTTTATTTGACCATGACCTCATTTTCACGGTTCATTGCACAGTGTTAAGTTTTTGTGATTTGATGTACTTTTCTTAAACTATAAGTAATAGGTCAACTATATGTGTTGTATGGAAGCATTGTTAGCTGTACATGTCTGTCTGGCATGGTTCATCTGACCTTGACCTCATTTTTATGGTTCATTGGTCTTTGTTTAGTTATCTTGGTTAATGTTAAGTTTATGTGACATGTAATAAAGATTTATAATTAGGACTATCAACATAACACAAGTTTCAATACCATTAAGGGATGGTAAGTAATGACTTTGGGGGGTTATGGCTTAAAATGTTTTGGAATTGGGGACCAAATAATTGGGGAGGGGGAAACTAGGTTTTTCTGGTCAAGGGTCAATTAAAACAATTTAAAACCCGTGTAAGGGAGGTAATGCAAAAACAGTTAACAAACAATGTTTGGTATGTTCGGATAAACCTCCCTTACACTACTTATAAATAATGTATAAAGTCAGGTTTTGGACCTATTGCAAAAAAAGGGGGTGGTAGTAGTTTTCAATTTTTTTTCCAAATTTCTCAAATTCCAATTTTTTCCATAAGTTTGAAGAAAAAATCTTTAATTGCACAATATTGCATTATAGATTTGTAAGATCTTGACATTTGTTTTGTGTCAGAAACTCATGTTATGTCAAGAATTTGATCACAATCCATCAAGCTTGAATGTTGTGTCCATACTTGCCCCAACTGTTCAGGGTTTGACCTCTGCAGTTGTATAAAGCTGTGTCATGCGGAGCATCTGGTTAATAAAATATAACTTTTCAAAGAACAAAAGCACTGAATATTTAAGATTGTTATTGATTTATAGTGCTTGAATTAAATACATTACAACAATAATACCAAGTAAGTTCACATCTTTTTATGTGGGAGTATTAGAAACTTGACTTGGCCAGTCAAAGTGCAAACTGAACTTGGTATTAATTATGCCCTGTATGGAGGATCTTTTATTAATATTCCTATTGTAATTCCAGTCAGCTCAACAAGGAGGCATTACCATCATAGCCAGAAATAACTAACTATACCCCACGCTACAGTTGCGGAGGGTATAATGTGTTTGACCCGTCAGTCTTGTTTCTTGTACTAGCAACTCCTCTCAAACCACACAACAGGATTTCAGGAAACCTTTTTAGATACAAAAAATCGAAACTAAGCGATCCTAATTCCGTCGTCGTCGGTGTCGTCATCGTCGGCGGCGGCGTCCAAAAATATTCACTCTGTGGTTTTGGAAATTTGAATAACTTTCTTAAACTATACTGGATTTCTACCAAACTTGGACAGAAGCTTGTTTAAGATCATTAGATAGTATCCAGAAGTAAATTTTGTAAAAATAAAATTCCATTTATTTTTGTATTTTATATATAAATGGACTTAGTTTTTCTGCGGGGAAACATTACATTCACTCTGGTTAAGGTTTTTAAGATTTGAATAACTTTCTTAAACTATACTGGATTTCTACCAAACTTGGACGGAAGCTTGTAAATGATCATAAGATAGTATCCAGAAGTAAATTTTGTAAAAAAATAAATCCATTTTTCCGTATTTTACTTTCAAATGGACTTAGATTTTCTGCCAGGAAACAACACTTTCACTCTGTGGTTAAAGTTTTTAAAATTTTAATAACTTTCTTATACTATATAATATTGGATTTGTACCAAAATTAGACAGAAGCTTGTTCATGATCAAAAGCTAGTATCCAGAGGAACATTTTTATTCATTTTTTTCCTGATTTTTGTTGAGGCTGTGATTAACAGCAAAAGTAGGCGAGACAATGGGTTCCGTCGAACCCTTACGATTTTTTTAACTGTACCTCATTCTCGTTCTCACCTTGGAAATGCATGTAATATTTGTCACTGAACGTTAAGTAAGCAACGAATGATCAATAATTATTGTGTTCATGTTAAGTTTTTATTATACATAATCAGTGCTTTTAACATAGGTTTGGTATAAGTGTCTTGCCTAGCGAGACTTTTGGGTAAATTTCCAAACCCAGCAATTTCATGAGCCATAACAGCGTGACTGGTCAACAAATCGGTAATTTGGCTTCATGTTACACTCCAATAGACAGGATTCGGTCTGCGACTGGGGAACTATAAATGTTATGCATATTTGCGTCTGAATTATGACATTTGTCGTTGATATAGCTTTAACTCCGTCTGCAGTGTACCATTTTGTCGCATAATGGCAGCAGGGACATATATACACATGTATGTATATAGATATGTGTTTGAAGGCAGACAGCAATATATATTTGCTGGGAGTATGTCTGTCTGATTTATTACGTGTCTTAAACTCATGACATTTGTCGTTCCTTTAGCTTAAATTCCGTCTGCAGTGTACCATTTTGTCGCATAATGGCAGCAGGGACATATATACACATGTATGTATATAGATATGTGTTTGAAGGCAGACAGCAATATATATTTGCTGGGAGTATGTCTGTCTGATTTATTACGTGTCTTAAACTCATGACATTTGTCGTTGCTTTAGCTTAAATTCCGTATGCAGTGTACCATTTTGTCGCATAATGGCAGCAGGGACATATATACACATGTATGTACATTTGTGTATATAGATATGTGTTCTGAAGGCAGACAGCAATATATATTTGCTGGGAGTATGTCCGTCTGATTTTCGACGTGTTGTCAGATGCTTAATATGTCTAAATTTGATTCCTAAATTTATGCAAAAATATTTTTGGTTTTAACGACTTATATCTGATTGGGTTATACCCAATATACTTACCCTTGGCTTATGTAAAATTGAATTGATCTATTTTGGTTATTCGATGCATGACGAAACGGTCATTTTTACCATACTTTGTGAAGTCATTTCGGCCATACGTTGTAATGTCATTTCGGACATACGCTGTAAAGTCGTTTCGGCCATACTTTGTAAAGTCACTTTCGGCCATACCTTGTTAAGACACGGTAATTCCGGCCATACCTTGTAAAGTCATTTCGGTCATACCTTGAAAAGTCATTTCGACCATATTTTGTAAAGTCATTTCGGCTTTACCTTGTAAAGTCATTTCGGCCAGACTTTGTAAATGCATTTCGGTCTAACTTTGTAAAGCCGTTTCGGCCATATTTTGTAAAATCATTTCGGTCATTATTGTTTTAACGAGTAATGTATGTTTGACATATGTAAACTGGCATTGATCTTCATGGGCTATAATTCGGTGCAAGACGTTTTGGCCACACTGCCACTTTTGCCATACTTTGTAAAGTCATTTCGGCCATTCTTTGTTAAGTCGTTTCGGTCATACTTTGTTTAGTCGTTTCGGCCCTACTTGTAAAATCGTTTTGGCCATAGTTTGTAAAGTCGATTTCGGCCTTGCTATATATTGTTAAAAGGAAGGGAAATATATTGCTTTAGAAAAAGGCGCAACATCTGGAAAAATATATTTTATTCATATGAAAAAAATGTTGAAATTTATTTAAGTTTTAAGATTATCCGTGAAATGCTGATTAAAATGATTTAACGTTTTTAATATACCAAACAGTATATTATAGTTTAACAATAATAATGATCGATCCCTTCGATCATTTCAGTGGTATAGCTGTACCAATGAGACAGTAAGAAAACTGTTAGCCAAATGTTTAAAGTTTGCACCTATCCTAAGTCAGGAGCTTGTTGTTCAGTGGTTGTCGATTGTTGATCATGTTGATGTGTTTCGTAAGTGTGTCTCGTTTTTTTAAATAGATAAGCCCATTGGTTTTCCTGTTTGAATGGTTTTACATTAGTAATTGTGGGGTCTTATAGCTAGCTGTTCAGTGTGAGCCAAGGCTTCGTGTTGAAGGCCCGCGTACTCTGATATTTTTTTTCACTTTTATACAATTGTTACTTGATGGAGAGTTGTCCCTTTGGCATAAACCAATGATAAATACTAATACTCGTAAAATAATGCACGCAAATGTGATGCACCCAGGCCTAAACTTTACCAAAATTATGGGGATTTTCATAAGACCCATGAGGACAAGATCCTGCGAAGCTTCAAAAAGCAAAAGGTCGATTATCCTTAAAAATGCTTAGATGTTGTATGATTGCCAATGAGACAACTATCCAGGGCCACCAAAGTTCAAATTGTGTGGATGTTAGCAATTACGGCCTCAAACAATGAGACTAAACCCATACCGTATAGTCGGCTTATCATAATTACGAGTAGACAATTGGTATTTGTTGTGCCTCGTTTTGCACAAATTGTGCTTGAACCTGATCTGAATTTGCGGCAATTTGATTTCAACGTTTCCTTGGACAACAATAGATGTTATAGCCCTATTTCGAGACGTTTCGACCATATAACCAGTTCGGGTAATTTTTGTCACAGTGCCGGGTTTCTTCCTTAGTCGATACGGCCACACTTTTTCATGTTGTTCTTATTCACACATTTCAAAATTGTTATGACATAATAAATAAGTTCGTATTATTAAGAAAAAAAAGAACGTTTCATTTCATAAAGTGACCATCTGCTATGAAAAACAGCTCAAATTAAATTTTCAAAAAGATTGGGAGAAAATGCGAGATTTTTATTTACAGAATCAAGGCAAATTGGACACTTATTTTTCATTCAAAAGGTCATTTGACTACGAAAATTATTTAGATGTAATTAAAGCACCCACAAAAACATTTGTTAACAAATTACAGACTCAGCAATCACTGTTTAAGAATAGAAACTGACAGACATGAATGAATTACCAATGTATGTGGTAAATATGAAATATTACCTCGACATGAGAGGACTCATATGTTTATGTTGTAATTCAAATTGTATTGAAAATGAAATGCACTTTCTTCTGGAATGCCCTCTTTACAATAATCTCAGAAGAGATGTGACTGATTATATATAAAAAAAATACCCCAGTTTAGATAATTCAAACAGAAAAGATCTTTTTTTATGGATCATGATTAATGAAGATAGCAGATTTTTATCCATTTTATGTGCATACCTCGATAAAGGCCTGCAACTTAGAATTTCAGAAAATTAATTAGTTAACTTAAATACTCTAAAAGATATCAAAATCATCTCCCCTTGACCACAAAGTTTCTTTAATCACTCTGTAATGTTTATGTCATGTTGTAATTAATGTTATGCTCTTTATGGGCCCTTTAATTTGGAAAATACAAATATTGTATTGTATTGTATTGTATTGTATTGTATTGTATTGTATTGTATTGTATTGTATTGTATTGTATTGTATTGTATTGTATTGTATTGTATTGTATTGTATTGTATTGTATTGTATTGTATTGTATTGTATTGTATTGTATGAAAAACGACGACACAATACAAAAAGTTGCAACACTGACATGCAGCGGGTTTACACGTTTTAACAGGCACCAACCTGTACAGACATATCTTTTTTTAACTTCTTGCTACATCAATAAATTTTGCATGAGTGACAAAAAGCTATCAAAATCAAATTATTTGTCATGATAAATTCTAAATACGAGAAGACTAACAAATCATAAAAAAGCTTCGTTCTTAAAGAGTTGTTTCACAATCGTTTAGTTCTTTGAGTATAGACCAACCCCCCGTATAGCAAGCGTTTGGAGTTCAGTATTTTTATTAAGGTACTTATTACTTTAAAACCAGAGACAGACTTAATGGAATTTTGCGTTTTTTTTTATAAATAATGACATAAGTTTCTTTATGTATGTTATTTTGTTTGACGAATTTACGGTGGTTTTTTTTTAAATAAATTTTGAAACAACTAGTATATATGTTCCTGAATAAATTTTATAGAATAACCTATAAATGTTAATAAAAGTACATGCTGGTGATTTCTGATATAATGTTCTTTTCCGGAAGTAGGATAGACCAGTTTACCGGAAATAGTTGAAAACCAAAATATTACGCATGACGTCACGTACCAGACGCCATTGTCAATATGCAACTTAGACGAAGGGCAATTAAATTTTGATAAATACGGGGATTTAAGGGAAAACCAATAAATAGTGAAATAAAATTTAGTTAAACAGATATATATTGCATTGAACAATGACTATTTTACCGAAGAAAAAGCCAAATAAAGATAAAAATGAAACGGAAACTGCTGACCATTCATCAATGGGTCACACACATACAACCAGTGAAAATCGACACGAAAAACCAAGTCGTGGTAGAAATTCGCCAACAAGATGGTTGCCGTCCACTTCACGGGACGAACTGCTACCTGGACAAGATCCAGGCGGATCTTACGAAGGTTTTGATGCTTCAAACAGCAATAAGAGGCGTCACAGGTCATCACCCCACAGAAGTTCAAGAAAACATAGACAACATAATCACCAAAGATCAACACCACATGCCGCTTCATCCTCTTCACAGGCAAATGAGTATGAAGAAACAATAACTGGACACAACAGTGATGATGAATATGTACCACCAAAGTGTCCAGATAATATAGAAGAGGTGTGCAAGTTTTAAATATTGTAAAATTGATGTGTTTATTTTCATAACACTTAATAGGAACTTACATTGTAACCAATGAACCTTCTCTTCAATGTACTTTGGGGGAGATAAAAATTGACTGCTATTTTATGCATTCCTGATTATTATGATAACTTTATACTCCATCCTACCTTTGGATCAAAATGTTCATGTAACCATGTATCTGCTCATCTCAGTGTCTATCATCAACAGTATGATTTTGTTCCATAGAACAATTTCTATTTAATGAATAGGTCTCGGGGCCCCTTGAACCTTAGTCAATAGATGTAAATGTTTAGCAGAAGCATGGTTACGTTATTGTATCTTAGCAATAGTCTGACAGAGCGAACATATTAATGTTTAAATAAAGGAAAATTCAATATGAAACCCTAAGAAAGGAGAAAATTTTTGATATCTCAGGCTCTGGTTCTAACTCTTCTTGATCCTTTCAGTCTTTACGATAAAATTTGGAATCCACAAGCTCAATTTTATGAAAATTTTAGCTGGATTCTGTTGGCTTGTACATGTTGTAGAGAAAAATTTTACAAGTCCCCAAGCAATTCTGCAAGCCATGGCTGTAGGACTTGTGGTTTAGCATGGAGATTGTCCTTTTTATGAAGAAATTCATTCCTTTAGTTGATGCAACCAATTTACTAGCTGTTTAATTATTCCTGGTCACCTTAGTCCTTAATCAAAAGATAATTTTATTGTATGAATCCTGGTCAATGTCAATGATTTTTTTTTTTAAAAAGCTAGTGTGTACATTTATATCCTCACCATGTGATTGTTTTTCTTTCTTTAATCCATCTTAATTTTTTTTCAAACTTTGGGTTTTATAAACCAAATTTCATCATTCATCCTCATGGTTCTAAGTTTCCTAAATGTAGCCCACCAGTGATTTAGTAGTTAGGAACAGGTATTTTACAACAAATACAGCTCTATTTTTTTAACACAATGCTTGGAGAAAGTGTGTTTTTTTTTTGTTTTTAGCAAAAATCAAGTACAATTCAAACTGACAAATCATAGAATTTATTATCATTGATATACATGTACATGCAGAACTGAGAATTTATTATTTAATGATACATGACATTAGAATGTCTTAACTTTTACTTAATCAAACTGTAATTGTACATGTATGGAATTTTATAATAATGATTTTATATTATTTAGCTGGAAAGTTGGTTTGAAACTTCATTAAAAGAACAGAAAGGATTTATTATAAAGAAGATGGGAGAAGATGGAGCATGCTTGTTCAGGGCAGTTGGTTAGTATAATTTGCGACATAATTTGATTATGGTTTCAAAGATAACAACCAACCTGCTACAAAATGTAATATCCAAAGGAAAATTCTTCGGAGGAAATACAAGTTTACAGATAAATAAATTTCCCATATCTATTTAGAAACAACAATTGTTACGGCCAGAAATCGCCTTTAAATTGTAGCCAACAAAAGACACAAATCAATAGTAAAATTTAACAATATTTATTATACAAAAGTTTACAAGAAGTATTACACAAATATTACTGTCAACTTAACTGTCAAAATATGAGTCCAATCTTTTATCTTTATCTGTATCCGGATATCTTTTTGAATCCAATCTGAATATTACGTTCACTATTAAGGTCACAATCCAGTATGATGTTGTAGAATAAAAGTGTCAATCCAAATGCTGTGAATGCTAATGTCTATCGATGTCTAAGTCCAAGTCCAAGAGTGAACCTTCAACTTTAGTGTCTGCATATATATAATTGTCAAGGAAAATTCTAGAACAATCTATACTGGAACATCCTAGAAAGTTACAATGGAAGTTTCTAGTAAAATGTAGAAGTTTATATAACGCATCTTTTATTAGGATCATTCTGGAAAGTTCCAATCATTCTGTAATTGTTCCAGTGATTTCTAAACTGCACAGTTCTAAGATTATTCTGTAAACAACTATAAGGCCATACAACACAAATTAGGCCAACATAAATAAATACAATAATTACAATATCATTTATATAACATAATTACAATATCATAACACCTCCCCCCTTAAAAGAAGTTTTAGTGTAACAAAAACTTATCATGAATAATATGAACAAAAATACATAGTATATACAAAGTGTTTTAATAAGCTCTAGATAAAGCATCTGCTATTACATTATCTTTACCCTTAATATGTTTTACAATTACATCATATTCCTGTAACAACAAACTCCACCTAGTCAACCTCTGATTCTTGTTTCTCATTTTATGTATGAAGGTGAGAGGATTATGATCAGTACAAACAAGAATAGGATATACAGTGGGATTCAAATATACATCAAAATGTTGAAGTGCTGACAACATTGCAAAACACTCTTTTTCAATAGTTGAATAATTTTTCTGATGTTTATCTAATTTCTTGGAAAAATATGATATAGGTTTCTCAACATTATCATCTGTCTCTTGATATAAAACAGCTCCAATTCCTACATCGCTTGCATCAACGGCAAGTTTAAATTGTTTTTCAAAGTCTGGAGTAATCAAAACTGGACTATTAATTAAAAGTGATTTGCTATTTTCAAAAGCGTTTTGACAATTTTCACTCCAGATAAATTTAGAATCTTTTCGTAAAAGATGAGTCAATGGTTGAACCACAGTAGCAAAATTTGAACAAAATTTTCTGTAAAATTCAATCATACCTAAATATCTCATAAGTTGTTTTCTATTTGTAGGAGGAGGAAATTTGGAAATAGCTTCCACTTTAGCCATAATAGGTTTCACTTGACCTTGGCCAACTGTATGCCCTAAATAATCAACAGTGGCCTGACAAAATTCACTTTTACCAAGATTAACAGTCAAATTTGATTGTGACAATCTATCAAAAGTATCATACAAATGTGTTAAATGCTGTTCCAAGCTATCACTACATACAATTAGATCATCAATATAAGCATAACAACAGTTTAAATCTTTTATAACATTATTGGTCATTCTTTGAAATGTAGCTGGTGCACTTTTCATGCCAAACGGCATTACAGTATATTGAAATAAGCCATCTTGTGTAACAAAAGCTGATATTTCACGAGCTCTCTGTGTCAATGGAACTTGCCAATAACCTTTCAACAAATCAAATTTGCTCACAAATTTTGCTTGACCAATGTTGTCAATACAATCGTCTATCCTTGGAATCGGATAGGAATCAGATTTTGAGACTGAATTTACTTTTCTGAAATCAGTCACGAAACGAAAGGTTTTATCTGGTTTTGGCACAAGGAGACAAGGAGAGCTCCATTCACTGTTACTCGGCTCAATAATATCATTGTCAAGCATATATTCAATTTCTTTTCTCATAACTTCAAGTTTGAGTGGATTGAGCCGGTAAGGATGTTGCTTAATGGGAGAAGCATCTCCTACATCAACATCATGACAAACAGCAGTGGTTTTGTTTGGCACATCTGGGAAAAGATTTTTGAAAGAAAATACCAAAGCTTTTATTTCTTCTCTACGATCAAAAGACAGATGTGCAAGTTTTGAGTCTAAATTTGACAAAATTTCTGAATTTTTCAATCTAACCGTCTTTTCCATAGTTTTAGAACTAAAAGGTGGTTCAATTACCTCTGGTTTGTCATGATTGTTCTCAAATTTAACCATGCCTAAAGTGGCAACTGGTTTACTCTCACATTCATTAGTACGCTCAAAATATGGCTTTAACATATTAATATGACACACTCTGTTTTGTTTACGCCAACCTGGAGTTTTTACAATATAATTCAAATCATTGATTTTACTCTGTATTGTATAAGGACCACAATATTTAGCCTGTAAAGGATGTCCAGGGACTGGCAAAAATACAAGTACCCTATCACCAGGCTCAAAAACTCTGTCCCTGGCATCTTTATCATACCATATTTTCATCTTGTTCTGTACATTTTTTAAGTTTTTCTGAGCAATTTGACAAGCAGTATACAATTTTTCTTTAAATCTAGATACATAGTCTAAAAGATTCAAGTCAGTATGTTCAGTAAGCCACTTTTCCTTAATCAGTTTTAACGGTCCCCTTACAGTATGGCCAAATACCAACTCAAAGGGACTAAAACCAAGGGATTCTTGAACAGCCTCTCGGACTGCAAAAAGTAGAAAGTGAACTCCATCATCCCAGTCTCTGTCAAATTGAAGACAAAAAGTTCTCATCATATTCTTCAATGTTTGATGAAAACGTTCTAAGGCACCTTGAGATTCTGGATGGTACGCACTTGATCTATACTGAGCAATTCCTAACTGGTACAAGACTTGCTGAAATAAACCTGACATGAAATTTGATCCCTGGTCGGACTGTATAGACTTAGGAAGTCCTACTAATGTGAAAAATTTGATAAGTGCTTTGACAATAGTAGGTGTCTTGATATTTCTTAGCGGAATAGCCTCAGGAAAGCGAGTGGATGTACACATGATTGTCAATAAATACGCATTTCCAGTTTTGGTCTTTGGTAAAGGTCCAACGCAGTCAATTAGAACTCTGCTAAAAGGTTCGTCAAAGGCTGGAATAGGCAGAAGTGGTGCTGGTGGTATTTTCTGGTTAGGCTTACCAACAACCTGGCATATATGACATGATTTGCAATATTCTGCAACATCATTTCTAAGTCTTGGCCAGTAGAAATGCTACAAGATCTTAAGGCAAGTCTTCCTTATACCAAAGTGTCAAGCCAAAGGGGTGTCATGGGCA
The DNA here is from genome assembly GCF_965363235.1 of Mytilus galloprovincialis. Taxonomy (NCBI): domain Eukaryota; kingdom Metazoa; phylum Mollusca; class Bivalvia; order Mytilida; family Mytilidae; genus Mytilus; species Mytilus galloprovincialis. Next base: position 42,215,345 of record NC_134838.1, read on the forward strand.
AGACCAATAATTTCTTGCCTATAAACTTTAGGCACCACCACTTGGTATACCACTCTCCATTCCTCTTCTGGGGTAGCATCAGGAGGCCTCCACTTCCTCATTAAAATGCCGTCCTGATGGAAATAGCATTCAGCCACTTTGTCTGCTTCCTCCTGTGGTTGAGCCCTATGGCTGAGCTGAAGAACCTCAGGGTCTTTATGTTGTTCTTCGAATAAATTCTTTCGGTCTAATGAATGGCTGTTTACGTCTGACCATGGCATAATAACATTCTTGTTAACACTAGGTGGTCTTATTTTGGCCTTTTCTGAGCTACCAGGACCTTCAATGTCAGCTAGGAAAGTGTCAGAAAGGTCCATGTAATCAAACTGGTCTTCTTGCAAATTCTCATCTTGTTGTTTTCTAGCCATCGCCCTAGTAACAACACAAGCTGGATACAATTCAGCATCATCTTCAGGTAATTTAACATCCACCTCCGGTTCACTGGTAACAATTGGTTCAGCAACAACTTTGTTCCTAGCTAGATCATTTCCTAGCAATAATGTAACACCCTCAACAGGGAGATCCCGGACGAGCCCCCAATTTCTGTTACGTCCAGAAATCGCCTTTAAATTGTAGCCAACAAAAGACACAAATCAATAGTAAAATTTAACAATATTTATTATACAAAAGTTTACAAGAAGTATTACACAAATATTACTGTCAACTTAACTGTCAAAATATGAGTCCAATCTTTTATCTTTATCTGTATCCAGTTATCTTTCAGAATCCAATCTGAATATTACGGTCACAATTCAGTATGATGTTGTTTGTAGAATAAAAGTGTCAATCCAAATGCTATGAATATTAATGTCTATCGATGTCTAAGTTCAAGTCCAAGAGTAAGTCCTAGACTTTAGTGTCTGCATTTATATAATTGTCAAGGAAAATTCTAGAACAATCTATACTGGAACATCCTAGAAAGTTACAACGGAAGTTTCTAGTAAAATGTAGAAGTTTATATAACGCATCTTTTATTAGGATCATTCTGGAAAGTTCCAATCATTCTGTAATTGTTCCAGTGATTTCTAAACTGCACAGTTCTAAGATTATTCTGTAAACAACTATAAGGCCATACAACACAAATTAGGCCAACATAAATAAATACAATAATTACAATATCATTTATATAACATAATTACAATATCATAACACAATTGAGTGTCATATCTCATAATCTGCTACAACAGTTACTACTGTTACGACAGCTAGCATGAAATTTGCTCTTTTTCCACATGGCCACAATAGGTTGATATTCCTGAACAAAGTTCTCCTCCTAGAAATGTTGCATTACTGTTACGACAGCTAGCATGAAATTTGCTCTTTTTCCACATGGCCACAATAGGTTGATATTCCTGAACAAAGTTCTCCGCCTAGAAATGTTGCATTACTGTTACGACAGCTAGCATGAAATTTGCACTTTTTCCACATGGCCACAATAGGTTGATATTCCTGAACAAAGTTCTCCGCCTAGAAATGTTGCATTACTGTTACGACAGCTAGCATGAAATTTGCACTTTTTCCACATGGCCACAATAGGTTGATATTCCTGAACAAAGTTCTAGAAATGTTGCATACCTGCTTCAAATTAATGTCAAATTCTTTGAATTCCTGTGATAAAAACTATGAAAACAGCATGTCTACTCTCTAGAGTAGGCAGGGTAAACTAGCTGATAGTCAAGTCCTCATGAATTGCCTTTATTCATGCTATTATTTTATTTATTGATTTCTCTGTTCTAATTTCAATTCACACTTTTAGCTGTGTACAATAAAATCAACATTGTTATTGCAATAATATTTTCAAATGTCTAATTTTCAAAGTACAATGAACAATTGAATTTTCTGTTTTTCTTGGGATATTTTCACTATTTGAATGGAACAATTTTACACTTATTCCATTTTGACTATGCTTGCAGTTGCTACAGCATTTGTTAAAGACTTTACATGTTTAATAGTTTATATTTCGTTTTATTAAAGCTGACCAAATTTATGGTGACCAAGAAATGCATGGAGCTGTCAGAAAAAATTGTGTTGATTACATGGTAAGTTAATGTGTTTTGGTTATTTGGGTTTCTGCCTCATAATATATGTCATGCATTTCCTGTTACATGTTTTCAACTTGATTAAGTAATAAAAGATAACCTGGAAGTTTTTTAAAGTTTTAAAATGAGCATTATTTGGAAACACAAAAAGTACTATATTTTTTTACATTGTCCTGTTTTTTTAAGAAATGTTTGCGTTATTGGTCTTTATATAGAAACTAATGGCAGATTGGACAGCAATAAGGACACTTTTAAACCCTTAAATTTGACATTCTTATAAATATTTTTCAACATTAAAATTCACGTATTAGTTATTCCATATATAATTGGAATAGTCATGATAGTAGTAAGTGATTTGAACTTGTTTTATTAGATTATGAGATTTATTGTGTATTATATTTTCTTTTAGGCAAAAAATGCTGATTATTTTTCACACTATGTCACAGAAGATTTTACAACATATCTGAATCGTAAAAGACTTGACAATTGTCATGGGAATCATGTAGAAATGCAAGCAATATGTGAACTGTTTAATAGATCTATTGAAGTGTATCAATATAGTCTAGGTTTGTACTGTATTTGTATAAAAACAGTTTGTTTACTGACATTGTTCCAAATTTATATTTTTTTGCAAAGACGAGGATACAGTTTATCATACCTAGGAGTTGTTTCTTTTTACCTAAAAATCTTAAATTGGATTGATTGATTGTTGGTTGCTTAAATTGGAAACATAGTTGGTAGTTGGAAGGGGACTATTTGAGAAAGTACATAGAGTACCAACTACCAATGGAATTAGCTCTTTGCACTGTGCTAACGTTCAATGTCCTGTTTTTAAGGTTACCAATATTGTTTATGGTGTCATCATAGTTATACATGTACATGTACTACCAAATTGTGTGGGAAACATAATTTGAAGACAAGAATATAACAATAAATTATTTACATACTAGGCTGCAAAAAAAAATGTTTTGTCAACTTGGAATGAACATATAAAATATTTATTTTTTCCCTCATCTTGATTGTTAGATCAAGTCTTGTTTTTTCTCAGCCCGTTCATTAGATTCGTAGCCATTCCTGAAAACATTAATGGATAACTTTTTAGTGGCATATAGTAGCATCTTTTACAAGAACCAATTTATTACCTATGATTATATTTTTATTTTAAATTTATTTAGTTGTTCTTTTGCCAACAGCGACTTAAATTAAGTGGGTCAGATCTGTGGTTATCATGGATATATGAATTGAAATTAAGTGTCTCAGCTGCATAACAATTAGTAATTTTTTTTATTTCTAGCATTTGTTTTATTAATTCTTAATTTTTTTTCTGTATTTGTTCACTTTTCTTTTACAGAACCAATAAATACATTCAGCTGTTCCTACAAAACAGATAATGAACCGATCAGAATAAGTTATCATCAGAATACACATTATAACTCAATAACTGATCCATATAAAGCTACCATTGGTGTTGGTCTTGGTCTACCAGGATTTCAACCTGGGGTAGGTATTTCCTCTCAATATTAATCCAAATGGATATGAAAAAGTACAAATTATGTATAAGGAGTAGATTTAAAACAAGACAAGGCTGTACAGTTGCCTATAATTGCTTACATCCACTTCATTTGAACTTTGGTAGACAGTTGTCTCATTAACAATTATACCACATCTCCTGAATTTTATAATGTATGATGAAAAATGAAATATATATAAAGCAACTTACTAAGTATAGGGTGTATGTGTAGCAATAAATGATTAAACTTAGTTCTGAGGAATCCTATATTGAAAGAAGTTTATTTTAAAATTAACATAACTAGTTATAAAGAAACTATTTGCTATCAATCTAAAATTATTTGAAGTAATACTATTTCATCTTATCTTAATTTCTGTTCACAGTTAGCTGAGAAAAATCTTATGGGTGATGCTTGTCAACAGTCAGAAAACACTCATATAGAAAAGGTATGGTGGTAATCATGATAAATCATTAAGTGTTACCCTTGATTGTCTGTCTGTCTTTCCTTCTTTTTGTCTTTTAGTCCATATGTCCCGTTTTCGTTGCAAAGCTTGGGCAGGGGCATTTATGTCCTCAGACTTCTTCTTTTATTTTTCTCTCATCCTGAGTATGCAGAAATATAAACCAATGGATGTAAAGCAAACAATCACATTGGAGTTTTTAAGTGATTTGAAGATATAAAAACACAAAAGCACTATCAGTACTTAATGACTTTCTAAAATCCTTAAAAATCCTTAAATAGTTTGGAAGATTTCTTTATACCAGTACTAAGCTTTTGACAGTTTTCGTTTATTTTTTCCACAAGCTGCGTAATATTTGGAAGCATTTGATGCTGATAGAAGATAGTTATATATTTATAAACAAAAATATATGGACAAAATATAATTCAGAGTCCTGTGAAAAATCTGTCTTGGTATGTTTTTGATGTGTATAATCTATGATTAATAGACAAAAAACAGTTTAGAGTATTCTTTGAACACACTATGGGATATTGTCAATTCAGAAACTTGCATTGATTATTTTATTTTGAAAAATGTGACAGGGTTATAATTGCAATAATTTGAACTAGCATTTTGAAATTTTTAATATGTATTAAACAGGATTTCTTCAATATCGCAAAAAAATAAAATCACACTTTAGTCTAAAATGACAAAATCACAAAAATGAATGCACACAATAATTTCTGAATTTACAGTAGTTGAATTGATAATGTGAGTATAAAAGACTGATATTTATTTTTGATATTTTCAGTGCATGTTAGAGGATAAGTTGAAAGAAACAGACTGGGAAGTTACCCAAGAAACCATAGAAGAACAGGTGGCAAGAGAGTCTTATCTCCAATGGTTGATGGACAATCAAAATAGGGCAAAATCTCATACTTCTGTAAGAAACAAAGAAAATAAGAACATTTAAAAAAAAGGAGAAGCTCACCATATAGTTTGGTCAAATTTTACAGTTTTTTTTTAATATTCATCTGAAATAAATATAGCTATTCAACTGAACAAATTTTAAAAGATTTGAAAATTGAACCTGTTTGTTACATTAGATCTGTTTTCCTAATGCATGTAGTTTAAATGTTTGGTTAGCTTGCTTGTTTTGTTTGTAAAAATGTTTGCTGAAACATCCAATAGTATACACCTTATCACTAATCCCGGCTGACCCGGCTGCTTGAACTTTTGACGCATACAACAATCACTTTTCCATTGTGGCGTCAGATATTTTGTTTTATGACGTCAGATTTTTACGGGAACCTGTGTGATATCCAGTAATGGCGGACAAATAGCGATAAGGTGTATTATACAAACTGAAGCCCCACCAATCTTGTGATTGCAATTGTAAAACTATTACAATGCTTGAACAAACAAAGCAAGCAAGCCAACACATCTTCAGATGTTTCTTTTTGTTTATTTGATTTTGAAACATTCAATTTAGCTGTTCAAATTATCTCTCAAAATGATGGACAAAAACCTTTAAAATGTATAGACTTGATTGATTGATTGATATTTCCACAGGACAATTTGAGGCAAACACTTCAATGTTAGACAGATGAAACAATAATAAATGTAAAAAAAACAGATAGGCTGGACATTGTTAAAAGATTTCGCAAATGTGTTTTATTGTATTTTAGACAAGATCAGCAAGTGCTACATGTACCAGTTGTTTACCAAGTGCTACCTGTAGTTCATCCTGTGATTTAATGTACAGTGATAAACCTAGCTCTTCTGAAGGGAGGATGGGAAGATCCCCTCGTAACCGTAGTAATCCTAATTCACAACAAAACAGCCCACAACAGGTTGATATTCCTGAACACCATTCTCCAAAACTTAGCGAACAAGGAAGAACAGGTTAGTTCAATTGCAAATTATTCCTTAAGAAAATAGTTTCAAGAAGTGTCATTGAAATGCACTCTACCAATAGAATCATGTAAAATTTGTTTAGACAAAAAAACAAATGGAAAATAATTTAACCCAGACCTACATAATATTTATTTTTGTTTTTGAAATACCTTAACCTCAAATATTTTTTTTTAGTCTAATACATAGTAGGATTATGATCATATGACTTTAACAAGTAATTGTTTGAGATATCCTTGTGATATATTTGTAGTTGATTGTGAAGAATCCATCAGTCAATCATAATGTTTAAGTTATAGGTTCTTAACTTGGTTTTTATTAAAAAAAAATATTAGTATTTGCAATAATATTAAAAGTTCTTATCCTCATTTTTCTCATTCTAAAACATCAGGAGTAGTAGATAGAGATATTTAAACCATATTTTAAAGTGAAATTAAAGTTGCAAGTCTAATAATTTTACATATTACATTTTACATGTAAGAGCATGGTTTTTTTTCACTCAACTGTTTCTTTTCAACATAGAACTTGTATAGATGTAAAACAAGCAAAACTCTAATTGTGTTGAACTTTAACTTTGTTTTTTTCAAGGTTCACCAAAAACCCATCCTGAAGTAGAAGCCATGGAGGCTACAGTTTCTATACCCCAGGGAGCTGCTGGTGGTGCTTTTAGCTTTGATGAAACCAGTTCCTTGATGAATCACCAGTCATCACTGCTGAGTGGTAAAGATAATTATTGCTATAAGTGCCAGTATTTTTCTCTGGTTACTTCAAGTAAAAAGGTGTTTTTGTTTTGACACCTTTTTTGTTTGATATAGACTTTTGACCCTTTTCTGTATTCCTTTAAGGAATGGAATGACTAAAATTTTTTCTGTCTATGAAGAAATAACATAAAAAATGTGGTTCACACTGAATAACCTGTCTAGCATGTTATATTAAAGTGTGCACCACATTTTTCATGTTATTTTGAATAGACAGAAAAAATATTACAGTCATTCCTTATAATTTACAGTGTTCTCCCCAGGCCATTTTAGCACCGCGATGTTCAGCGCTATCCTAATTTACCGCTGTGGTATTTGGGCAGACCGCAGCGCTATCCAATCAAAAATCAGCTCTATTGTTTTTGAATTTTCAAACTTCCGGTATTATTTTGTACACATTCTGATCACGTGATCGACTGGTTGAAATAACCGAGAGATCGTTAATTCACCCAACGTAGTCAAATATCGGAGGGGCCAGTTCAATAAATGAACAAAATGGCGCCATTTGCAAAACTTTAGTTCTGCCAAATAAACATTTCCTTCCTCGAGTTTTCGCTTAAAAAAAAAGATGCAGAAACTTCATAAAAGTAATGAACAGTGGTAACAGAGACATATAAAACATGTCTCTGGTGCTGAAAAGTTCATTTCTAAATTATATGAGGGAAGTCTTACCCCCTTCTCGACCATTTTTTGTGAACCTTCTACGATTATTTCATTATTTTTTACGTTTACAACCGCTGTTAAACCTGTATTGCTCCAAGGAAGCATTTGTGTTATCAAAGGATTCATTACAAGCCCGTATTTTATGATAAGTTGTCCATCCATCACTCTTTTCCAAATGGATTAGAGAGAAAAACGAAACGAAAAATTTGTGTAAATATAGAGAAAATATCGATATTTGTCAACCAATCATCAATATATATCATTTAGATAATGTTTTAAATTTAATATAAACATAGGATGGCTTGGATAAGGAATGGCATTTCATGCTACATAAGCCACAAATTTATGTAAACAGGAAGTTATGTTAGCCAGTAAGGGAGATAATTTGGGAAGGAAAGTCCTAAAAGAAGTATTGTCAAATCTTGACAAACTTATCTGGTGGCAAGTCTTCAAATGTTTATTAAATGATCTCAAACACAACCTCTAAATGTGGTAGTTGTTTCAATTGGCAAACATAATTTATTTGATTGGTAATTCAACGTTAAAATAAGATAAAAATCTTTAAAAAAGATATTATATAGGATTTCTTTCATCATGTTCATATTCATTTTGGAATATGTTAGCCTTTTTTAAGCAAGTATTTAATAACATTTGAATATTATTGAAAGGGCAATTTCATTTCTTCCTTTTAAATACTATACTCATTTTTATTGAAATGTTGTAATTTGCTAGAAATGTTAATAAAAGTTAATGAAAAAATACTAGTCTTGTCATCATGGTCATTGAAAACATCAGTAAATTTATGAAGTTGTAAAGGATGTATAAGTAGTTTATAAGTCAAACAACTAAAAGTGCATACTTACTCTCACATAAAACAATTGGAAGGATGGTAATCAAATCAAATCTTATAAATTATCTAGTAATTTTAATTTTTAAAACATAATATTTAAAATGTAACTTTTTTCCATTTTAGTGAAAGCATATGTATACAAAATGCAGATTTTTGTCGAGCCTGCAACTTTTGTTGCAGAAAGCTCGACATAGGGATAGTGATCCGGCGGCGGCGGCGTTAGCTAACTTCTTAAAAGCTTTATATTTTAGAAGTTAGAAGACCTGTATGCTTCATACTTTGTATATAGATGCCTCATGTTACGAACTTTCCGTCAGTCACATGTCCAATGTCCTTGACCTCATTTTCATGGTTCAGTGACTACTTGAAAAAAAAGTTAAGATTTTTTGTAATGTTAATTTCTCTCTTATTATAAGTAATTGGATAACTATATTTGGTATGTGCGTACCTTGCAAGGTCCTCATGCCCGTCAGACAGTTTTCACTTGACCTCGACCTCATTTCATGGATCAGTGAACAAGGTTAAGTTTTGGTGGTCAAGTCCATATCTCAGATACTATAAGCAATAGGGCTAGTATATTCGGTGTATGGAAGGACTGTAAGGTGTACATGTCCAACTGGCAGGTGTCATTTGACCTTGACCTCATTTTCATGGTTCAGTGGTTATAGTTAAGTTTGTGTTTTGGTCTGTTTTTCTTATACTTTATGCAATAGGTCTTCTATATTTGGTGTATGGAATGATTGTAAGGTGTACATGTCTAACTGACAGGTGTCATCTGACCTTGACCTCATTTTCATGGTTCAGTGGTCAAAGTTAAGTTTTTGAGTTTTGGTCTATTTTTCAAATACTTTATGCATTAGGTCAACTATATTTGGTGTATGGAATTATTTTATGATCTATATGTCTGTTACGCAGGTTTTATTTGACCTTGACCTCATTTTCAAGGTCCATTGCTAAGTGTTAAGTGTTTGTGTTTTGGTCTGTTTTTCTTAATTTATAAGCAATAAGTCAACTATATTTGTTGTATTGAAGAATTGTTAGCTGTACATGTCTGCCTGGCATGGTTCATCTGACCTTGACCTCATTTTCATGGTTCATTGATCAATGTTTTGTTTTCTTGGTTAATGTTGAGTTTATGTGACAGTTGTAATAAAGCTTTATATTTAGGTCTATCAACATAATATCAATGATTAGTAAAGAAGGCGAGACATTTCAGCGTGTGCACTCTTGTGAATATTAAATATAATATAAACAACATGGTAGTTATATATAAATGTAACATTATGTAAAAATGGTGAATGAATCGATCATCGCGCGCTTACCACAGCGCTATCAAAAAATCCTGGGGAGAACACTGATTTAATATTAAGAAGCCTGAGTAAATCATGAATAAACGTTGATGGCGTCACGGTCACATGACAAAATAATATCTATGAGCTGATAGACAAAACACTGTCAGACAATCAGAAAATATGATGCATCAAAATTAAATCATTCAGAAATAACCTCTGTAGATGTCGGTAGAAAAAACAAAAAACTATTGAATCGGTATCACAATTAATGACAATGAAATTTTTCTACAAATCTTTAAGTTGTTATTATGTTCCATAGCTTGTGTTTCTTGTCAGGACTTTCTTAAAAGGAGCTTGCTGAGAACAATTATAGTTATAAACATTTAGACATGTGCAAATAACAAAAAGAGTTTTCATAACCGACAAAAACAAAAAAGGTCAGTATTACCATAATAAACACCATAAATTAATTCAATGATTGACAAGATTAATAATATAACTATAATTTTTCTAATATTTTTCAGGATATCAAGATTGGGATGAAGATGATATCCTTGCACAAGTTCTTGCACAGTCCCAACATGAATATTTAGACAGCTTGAGGAAAAACTCTGATTTGTCTCCCTTTAACAGCTAACATGTAGTTTTCATTAGACATTTTAATTTTCAAATTTTTGCACTTCTCTTAACAACAGAATTATTATATAAATTAGCAGATATTTCTGAATACAGAAATATATTAGTCAAAACCTATTGTTAACATGTTCCTGTTGAAATGTTTCAGGGTGTGTAAATTTTAGAATTGTTTTGATTTTGAAGTCTTATGTTTTATTTTGATGTTTTTGAAAGAAAAAGAGAATATTTTTTTTGTATGAAGTGCAAAGATATTTGTATCAAAAATGCCAGGAGCAGATTTACAAAACTTTTTAACAGTCATTTTATTTTTGTTATGACCAGTTTTACTGCTCTTTCTGTTTTGCACAGTCCCGATATTTTTACATTATTACAATTGTACACTTTGAATTATAGCTATACATATATAATAATGATGTGAAGAAACAAATTTGTACACTAACAAAGATTCAATGTGAGTTTCATCATGTTGCACATCCTTTAAAACTATATATATTGAAAATTATTGAATTGTATTTTATTAGACAGATATTAGATAGAAATGTGTCATGTGGGGAATATGGGAGGAGCCTAAACAATTCTGTTGGTTGCTCAGATATTTTTTTTCTTATCAAATATGTTTTATTTCTAAAAAAAATCTATGTCAACAAATATATTGACTTTTTTTCTTTAATTGAATGAAAATTATTAAATCACATTATTTGAAAAATAAAGGACAGAAAAATCAGTCCTTGTTCGTAAAAGAATTTCCTATTTAAGGTTAAACGTACCATGGTTCCTAACATAAAAAGGTGATTTTCCAAAAGGAGTAAGATAACATAGTAATCAGAGAGCATATAGAAATATGATTGATTTTTTTTATTCAATGCCATTTTGAATTTTTCATGTTGTTTTTAAAATTTATAACTTGCCTTATGAATTTTTGTAGATGAATATACTAAGAATTTGTTTATATTTTGTGATAATTAGAGAAACATGTCCAGTGCTGATGGCTGTTTTTTTTTTCCTTTGCATTTATCTTTATGCTTTTTCTTTTATTCCAAGACCATTCATCAGACAAATCTTATATCATCCTTTAAATGCCTTCGAATTCATTACAAATTGAATATGTACAACTCATGAAAAAGCTGTTGACGTATATGTTATTGCTTCTTTCAGCAACAGTATTGATTAATTTTAATATTTTCATGACCTCTTTATAATTATGCAAATTACCCTTAAAAAAACCAAAAATCCTAAGGAATATTCATGGCTATGTGGGCCTATTCGGTAGCCTACTCTGCTATAAGTATTGATCTACTGTCTCCATGATTGTACAACAATTTTTATAACTTTAGGTCAAACTGGAATGAATCTCTAAAATTTATTTGGCTACTTTCATATTTTGTCAATACATCCAATCATTTTGAATTTTTATTAAACAGATTTTTAGAAGGATTTCTTTAATTAGTATAATAAGTAATGAAATGCATGCACTTGATTTCTTAAATAAACTGAGAAAAAGGAAAGAGAAAACAAGATTACCACATTAATTTTCTAAATCCTAGCCCTAAAATTGAAGGTTGCAGGTAATTTTTTATGGACTCATTTAGATATAAAATATTAAACTGTATAAAAATATTTCTTTGAAATGGCAAAAAAAAATTAGTAGGTAAGGATTTGAATCTAGAAATACTTTAATACTGGCCTTTTAAAATTTATCTGATTGTTTACACTTTAGATTGACAATTTTTTAATACATACCCAGGGATGTTAGATTAACGAAAAACTCTGTTCAATGGCATTTTTTCCAGTCTTATTAAATGGTCTTGGATTTATAATTCTGTGATTATTAGTTGAGTGCTATAATTTGTTAATTATAATTATTTATCATGTATTACATACTTGGTCTAGTGGGTACCAATATCAATGTATTAACATTGGTGTTAAAGTAGTGAAAGACTTTATACTATAATTTGTTATATTTTTTAATGTAATAAGACAGCATGAAAAGAATGAGAAAGGAGAAAGTTTTGTATTCTTAAGGTGGTACCCAACACCTTAACTAAAATTTATTTGGCTCTTTTAATTTTCATAAAATATTGACATAGTATTTACTTTGACCCTTTGAAAAAAAGAAAAAAAATTCACAAAATTTGAACCAACCGTTTTATCAGAAAAATTACACTGGTTATATAGCAGTTTGACAAGCACTTATTTTGATCATCGCAAAGCTTAATATTCCCTAAACAACACAAAGTAATTAAAACGTTTAGCTGATTTAACAGAGTTATCTCCCTGTAGTGTTGGGTACCACCTTAATTAATTTCTGGATTTGTGTTAATTTTTACAATACGTTTAGTTCAAACTTTAGTAGGAATAACATATGAGGGAAATAAAGTGTTTTGCCTACAACAATAATTTCTTGTATTGTTGATTTTGCACATAAAAAAATATAATGTGTAAATATTACATTTTTGCAATAATATTCACATGTCCATTGCTTAATTTTCAATTGTATATTTTACCATTATGATTTAAGAATATGTATGGCTATTTAATTTTCATGAAAAATTATGAATTATATAATATAATTATGTGGGTCTTCACTATAGATATCCCATAAAAGATGTTTTATTTTCTATAAAATAATGTTTTTCCATAAATACAGTTGTATGTGGTAAGTTTCACTATAAAGTCATTAATTTTTCAAGATTTTGCTTATATACATATATTTATAAGTAAAACCGTGAATGTGTAAACCAACTAATTTATCAAAAGATAATGTTATGTGTTGAAACCAAAATTGTTCCTGTTGAACTCTTGTAAATTTGTATCAAGTAGCTGAACTGTCAGAGCCATATTGAATTTACTTATCAATTCTTTAAATATGAGAACAGTTAATTTAGAAATGTTTGCTTTGTTTGTTATTGCAAAAAAGTGTGAACAGATAAATTTTTCTAAAAAACATGACTGCATTTGAAATTTTGATAAAATTATTTGTGGACATCATTTCCCAAAATTACAAAAAATGAAATTTGTTTATGAAAATAATTCAAACTGATTTGACTAAAAGGATATTGGTTAAAACAAACATGGTTTTGGTTTAAAAAGATATTTATAATAGAAGATATGGTTACAAAAGAATTAAACAGAAATATTGTTAAGAGTACCACTTAAAACTGTATCTTGTTTTGTTTTATTTAGACATTGTCCTGATTTATTTTACTTTTTCAAGTGTAACAGATACAGCTATCAATAAACTAAAAGTGATTGAATAATTTTACAATAAAAGGGAACAACATCACAAATACAAAACTTTACACTAGATTTTGAATACACCTTATCGCTATTTGTCCGCCATTACTGGATATCACACAGGTTCACGAAAAATTTTGACGTTATAAAACAAAATATCTGACGCCACAATGGAAAAGTGATTGTTTTATGCGTCAAAAGGTCAAGTGGCCGGGTCAGCCGGGATTAGCGATAAGGTGTATTATTGCAGGTGTACTGTAAATTTCTAACAAAATACAAATTTCCAAAGCAACAATTTTAAATTAATCTTAAAAGAAGAAAGTTTATTGGGTCAGATATATAATTTTATCAACTGATCATGCATCAATATTTTTTGGTCATTTATCAAATTTTAGAGAGGAAAATTTTGAATTTAAATCATCCATCTTCAGTGCAGTATTAGAGAGCCAAAAACAAATTTTGACTTTGGAAGGAGTTTGTTTTAGTACAGAAGTATATACATTTGTTTATTGTTTTATAAAATTAAAAATTAATTTGATATTTAACAAGTAAGAATTAACAAATATGTTTTATATTGGATAGATGTCTTGTTGAGATAAGCTGATATCTGTTACAGATTGAAAGAGTATGATTTTGTTGCATGTACAGCTGATAATAATAGTTGTACACATGGATCATGAATTAAAATGATTCTCAAAAGGAACTCTGTTTATTACTTGCCTTATCCTGTAAAAGAAAATACTGTAAACCAACTAATTTATCAGAGAAAAAACCCAAGATTTTATTTTGGTCAAAGGAAAAACATGGCTACTAATAGCAGTACTTGATTTTCATTGAGGAAATTTAAACATCTGTATAGGAATGTCATTTCTGATGCACCTTAAAGGATAAAATAACAGAAAATAAACAAAGGTGGAGAATGTGTGTTAATTTTGTAAATATAAAAAAAGAAGATGTGGTATGATTGCCAATGAGAAAACTCTCCACAATAGACCAAATGATACAGAAATTAACAACTATAGGTCACAAAACAGCCTTCAACAATGAGCAAAGCCCATACTGCATAGTCAGCTATAAAAAGCCTCAAAATGACAAATGTAAAACAATCCAAACGAGAAAACTAACGGTCTAATTTATATCCAAAAAATGATTGAAAAAACAAATATGAAATACATCAACCAACCACAACCACTGAAATACAGACTCCTGACTTAGGACAGCCACATACATACATAATGTTTGGGGGTTAAAAATGTAAGGGTTATCCCAACCCTCCCCTAACCTGGGTCAGTGGTGTAACAATACAACATAAAAACGAACTATAAAAATCAGTTGAAAAAGGCTTAACTCATCAGATAGATACAAATAGAAATACAAAAAAACAGATTGGATAATGTATTGGCCAGCCTTTTACTATCACAGGAACATAACAAAATAAACTTGGGTAAATTATCGTATAGTGCTCAAATCTTGTAATATCCTGCATTTCTTAAATATTCTTCTTAAGAATGCTCAGAACAAACTAATGGAAACTGCTTTAGTGGTCTTAGTGTGGCTTTATCACCTCCAAGTTCAAGAGGTTGTGTTCAATCTCAGGTTGGTCAGACAAATGAAGTTTTTTTTCTATATTTGCTGCTTAGCTCAGGGCATCAATTCTAGGTGGTTCAGATGCAGCATAATGTGTATAGTTATGGTACCATGTTTTGATGCAGACAGATTTACCTTGTGATTAGCAGGTCAAAACATTGGCTCAAGGTATTGATCTAGTACAAAGCAGGATTCATATTCAGATCCTACAACATGTTCTAGTTCTGGTAAAGCATTGGATGTTAAACAGCCATCCATCATCAGCATTATTCACAGAGTGCTGGACCAACCAAAGTAGATTAAAAGTCATATAACTAAAAGTGGTATGACAGAATGGCCAACCAAACTCTGAATAAGTTACAACTTGGGCCTTTACAAAAATCTAGAGCATATAGACACTAACTGATCTTGTTACTTTAATACTAAAATTAGGATTTATTTAGGGGTAATGCATGGTTTTTGTAGAAAACTTTTAGTTTCACTAGCTTGATTGGAATGAAATTTGTACAGAAGAAAGACAGGCAAATGGAAAGAAGACTTGATGTTAAGGGTCAGAAGAAAAATGGAAAAAAAAAGAAAAGAATAGAGAATAATGAGGCACTGAATTTTTTTTAGAGAAAATAGGCAAAAAGAAGTATATAGCATAGAAAAAAATGGCATAAGAAATGAAAGAATACAGTAAAGAAGATCCTCCTCCCCGTCCCCATTAAGACTCTCCTGTGTGTGGTTTTTGTTAGACGCTCAGGGCATCAAATCTAGGTGGTTCAGATTCAGCATAATGTGTATAGTTATTGTACCATGTTTTGATGCAGACAGATTTACCTTGTGATAAGCAGGTCAAAACATTGGCTCAAGGTATTGATCTAGTACAAAGCAGGATTCATAATATTCAGATCCTACAACATGTTCTAGTTCTGGTAAAGCATTGGATGTTAAACAGCCATCCATCATCAGCCTTATTCACAGAGTGCTGGACCAACCAAAGTAGATAAATACTTTAAAAGTCATATAACTAAAAGTGGTATGAAAGAATGACCAACCAAACTCGGAATGAGTTACAACTTGGGCCTTTACAAAAATCTAGCGCATATAGGCACCAACTGATCTTGTTACTTAAATACTAAAATTAGGATTTATTTAGGGGTAATGCATGGTTTTTGTAGAAAACTTTTAGTTTCACTAGCTTAATTGGAATGAAATTTGTACAGAAGAAAGACAGGCAAATGGAAAGAAGACTTGATGTTAAGGGTCAGAAGAACAATGGAAAAAAAATAAAGAATAGAAAATAATGAGGCACTGAAATAAAAAAAAATTAAGAGAAAATAGACAAAAAGAAGTATAAAGCATAGAAAAAAATGGCATAAGAAATGAAAGAATACAGAAAGGAAGATCCTCCTCCCCGTCCCCATTAAGACTCTCCTTTGTGTGGTTTTTGTACGACCGCAAAAATATTGTGGTCGTATATTAGTATCACGTCATCATTTGCGTCTTACGAAGACACTTGGTTTCCTAACATAACTTTAGTGTAAGTAAATAGAAATCTATGAAATTAAAACACAAGGTTTATAACAACAAAAGGAAGGTTGTGATCGATTTTGGGGGTTATGGTCCTAACAGTTTAGGAATTAGGGACCCAAAAGAGGCCCAAATAAGCATTTTTTGAGTTTCAAGAAATTTATGATTAAGGAATATTGATTTTAGCCATGGTTTGGCCATTTTCTATTTTAAGACTTTTATGAAGTATTTAAACGAGTGATTATGGTTGCAAACTCAAATGGAAATTTGAATTGAGATTATGACCAAACTTGAGTGAAAGAAATTTTGGTTTGGAAAAAGGTTGGGGAGGTAAAAAAAAAAAGGGGGGACAAAAAAACGAAATTGTGGGAGGGGGACAATTTTTTTCTCATTTCAGATTTCAGAAATTAAAAAGTAAAGTTCTTCATATTTGTTTTTTGGAAAAAAAAGGGGGGGTTAAATTTTTTTTATCTATTTTTGGGGGAGGGGTGTCAATATGCAACAGCATAGTATATTGCACACAAAAAAGGGGGTACATTTTTTGAAGTTTTGGGAGGGGGCAATTATGGTAAAATATGACAACAGCATAGTGTATTGCACAAAAACAAACAATTGAATATACATTCAAATCCTATACCCAATTCTAAGATCTCAATGGTTTTATTATAAAGCAATGTTTTATTCTTTTGAGGTGATTAGCTGTCGATTTATTTTTTGAACTTATGTTATACAGGTCGAGAACTCTAGATTTTCTGACGTCAGAATATATTTGCATAGTAATTTCCAAAACACAAGGCCAATTCGGCCTTCAAAAACTGACCAATCGAATCAATGAACTACAATGCATTGTGGGCTACTACGAGTAAACTACTACTTAAAACACGTGGAATTAGTTGGAAAACAGTCAACTAATATATTGTCTGGGACTCTCATTACCAATGTTTTTATTCTGCAAATATGCTTAATGTAAAATATATAACGTAATCTTCAATTTGCATGCTCAGATTAAAAAAATATTGTTTACTGGCTTCACGATTCGACTTTTTTTTTCGCCTTGCAAAAGTAGTTGAACCGGTTTTGTGCCTTGTTATGAATTGAACCTGCATTAATTTCATGACATGAAACAGTGAAATATTCAATGAAGTGACCACTGTCCAGTAAGAAAATCATTTGAGCTCTTTTAAACCGGTATAATGTCATTCCAAAACATTGCTGCCTACAAAAACACGAAAACTTTCATTGAAACACTTCTTTCTGTACTGAATGTGTAATTTTTTTTATCAGGGCCTGAACTTAAAGAAAGAACATCATAATATTCAGTATGCTAAAAATAAGTGTAATGAAAGCGGCAGGGACGGATCAAGCCATTTTAAAAAGGAGGGTCCTAACCATGGACAAAAGGGGAGGGGGTTCCAACTACATGTCCCCATCCAAATGCACTGATCGTCCAAAAAAGGGGGGTCCATACCCCGGAACCCCCGCCCCCTTGATCCGCCACTGAGCGGGTACGGTATATAGCTCAACACATTTTTTATAGTTTCATCCATCGATAATATCCGTTTGTTGCTAATTTTATCACAAAATATACCTCAGAGGTTTTTTATCGTTCGGCTGCTGTCCTGTTGACATATGTAAAATATCTCCAATATTAAAAGTCTCTGGATCACAGTGGGTGCCATATTACCTTTTATTTTTTTTTTCTTAAACGTGCTTTGTATATAGAAATAAGAAGATGAGGTATGAGTGCCAAATGAGACATCTTTCCAACAAAGACATAATTTAGTAAAGTAAGCAGTCATAGGTTCAATGCTGAAAAGTAAGCTATTTATAAATGACCCAAAAATTACTTGCGTAAAACAATCCAAAAAAAAAAAAAAAAAAGGAGAAGAAATCCATCCCATCAAAAAAAAATATTGTATAGGAAGGAGCCTGTATTTCAGTGGGTGTCATTTGTTTATGTGTTACATATTTGTTTTCCGTTCATTTTTTTTTAATATAATTAAGGCCGTTAGTTTTCTCGTTTGAATTGTTTTACATTGTAATATAAGGGCCTTTTATAGCTGACTATGCGGTATGGGCTTTGCTCATTGTTGAAGGCCATACGGTGATCTATAACTGTTAATTTCTGTGTCATTTTGGTCTCTTGTTGACAGCTGTCTCATTGGCAATCATACCAAATCTTATTTTTTATTATAGATCCAACGCTGCAATTTTCACAAAACATATCAAATTTTCCACCTTGTCGCACATACACATGGATAACATCATTACAGCTTATTTCCTAATGTTCGTAGAGCAAAACTTTGGTTAGCTTGCTTGCTTTGTTTGTATATTGTACTAAATATAAAATATACAAGTTAAACTATGCCTATATATATATATATTGTTTAAAGATGTCAATCTTATTTTCAAAGCTTGAATAAACAACTATACAAACAAAGCAAGCAAGCCAACCAAAGTTTTACTTTGCAGGTATCAGAAATCAGCTGTAATGATTTTATTCAGTTTGGCAAATGTCCGAGCACATTAAAAAACGAACAAACTGAAACTACAGTAGCTGAATTCACTACCTTTAAAATAAAGGGAACAGTTTGGAAGTCCCATATACTGAAATGTGACAAAAATAAATACTTATAGATTTTGTTAACACTGTCATGTATGTAAATATTTCTTCGCCTTTTTGAAGTACACAAAATTCAAGGATCACACATTTGCCTTTAATTATCTATACGAAAATTGCTGTACTCGAGAATATCAGCACCGGCTGTTATCGACGGCTTACTTTACACTAGTAAGTTTGTCTCATGGGTAATTGTGTTTTTCGCTGTTGTTTCGTTGCTGTGTGGTGGACGAATACATGAAATCTCTGTGCAATCATCAAACATATTAATGGCTATTTATCGGGTAATTGAAGCCCTCTTTTCTTCGCATAGAAACAACTCTTCGTTAATCTGAGCATGGAAGTAAAACTTTATATCACGAACTTTAAATGAGGATATACAAAATGAAAAACTAAGCGAAATTGTGAATCCCGCATTGCACGAAAAAATGTGTTGTATTTCAGTAAATAACACGTGTTCTTGGTTGATTGTAAACACATAGTAGTCCATCATGCATTGTGACTCATTTAGTGGATTGGTCAAAAACCTAGGTAAATATAAATTGCGTCACATGTAGATAAACAATTACATGTGCGAGAACATAAGTATGCTAATTTATGCATTTCCATATAAGGTAGTGGTCCTGACCTGTTATATGATGATGAAGGATTTTTATTTTTAGATCACATTACTATTAAATTTTGCTGATCAAGGTTTTCTTAAAAATCTTAAATTGCACAGTATTGCGCATTACTTTTGTAAAATCTTTGACCACATTATTTTTGTGTCAGAAACCTTTATTATGGCAAAAATTTGAGCACAATCCAAATTCAGATAGTATCAAGCTTGAATGTTATATCCAAATTTGCCCCAACTGTTCAGGGTCCGACCACTGCGGTCGTATCAGGCTGCGCTCCGTGAAGCATTTTATTAACCATGAAACCAGATTCGATAAATAAATGAAATCAATCAAAATGTGCAGCATATGCATACCTGATTTTATAGATAAATGCAAGGTAAGGTAAACACAGACATGAACTCGTTTTCTGATAGCAATGTCATTGTGACATAGATCAATGACCCATGGGTCAATTCTAAGGTTTATATAGATCTTGTCCTCGGAGTTACGCAATACACGATTCGGGGGGAAACTGTCATTATTGTAAATTCTTTCAATCTAGTATCAGTATATGGAACTGTTTTGGTCCATGTCGATTCGCAACATGAAATAGTTCAATATCATTTCGATACAACGTTTTTACACGTGATCATGAAATGGTTTACAAATAATATTTTTCAGTTTATAAAATTAGTTGATCTTTTTTATGATGATGTTTGTTAAACAGTTGACCTTTTTAAATTATCCAGTAATAATCATATGACATCGCAAACAAAATAGATAATTATATTAAGCTTGTGCGTTGTTTTTTTTTTAATCAACCATGACATAATTTTTCTAATGTAGAAAAACAACTGGATAACTAGCACATTTGTTTGTATTGTTTTAATTAATGACGCAATATCATATGTGCAAGCCTGCACGTATTGTTACTGATCTCGTGGCATATTTGCAGTCAAACGAAGGAAATCAGTCAATTCAAAGCGAGATGTGGATGTAAAAAAAAAAAAGATTTGATAAATTTATTTTTGAAATTCCTCTTAAAGCGGATAAAATGAATATGAAGATAACGTCCGCTAAAACATGTGATTGATTGGTTGCTGCTTGCTTAACGCCTAGTCAAGCCTAACAAGCAGAAGTCTTGACACTTCTCATATCTAAGAAATTGAAATCAGAATCAATATTCCGACTGTTCGTGGCGTATTATGCATCCCGTACATCCCATAATAGGTAGCATTGTTCGTTTGGTACATTCTGTCTTTTTTTTTTAGCAAAAGTAAATGAAGTAGCATTGTTCATTTGGTACATTAGGTCTTCCCTTTTTAAAATTAGTAGCATTTTCCATTTGGTACATTCTGTCTCTTTTTAGCATAAATAGCATTGTCCTTTGTACAATTGGTCTTCATTTTCACATAAGTAGCATTGTCCCTTTGGTACATGCCGACTCTTTTTAATTAGAAGTATTGTTCTTTGGTACATTCGGTCTTCCCTTATTAACATAAGTAGCATTGTCCATTTGATACATTTCGTTTCTTGTTTCGTACTTTTAAGTTGTGTACTTTGGTAGAAACGGGAGAAAAAAATCAAGAATGCAACTCAAACATATGTCGACAAAAACCCGTAAGAAATACGATAAAAAGACAAACAAGATTTTTGTCAAAAATCTCTGCATGAAGTATTATAATATGGCTTTTCAGAAGTTTTTCTTTTTTATACAAAAATATTGAATAGGTACAAATGTATATTCTTTTTATATTCAAAGTATGGGGAGAGGATGGGTTCTGGATGTCGCGGCTGCTTAACCGCTACTGAAAAAACCATTAAAGTGCTCCTCTCGACAGAGTAAATTATCAGTGTGTCCCTTTTAAACCTTACAATCTCTGAATGTCTCAAATAAATGTGCACCTAACGCCCTGATGTTCAGGAAAACAAAAGATTTAACAAAAATTTGAAAAAAAAATAGATGATGAACTTTTATTTTTGGCTTTGATCACAAAAGCTCACCCACTTATTTCAGTGCATATCAAATTGTTATTTTTGGGCGAACTTCTTCATCAGTCATGAGATGAAGTTTCAGTAGTATTCTGACATCATTTGCCTTCTTAGAAGTTAGTCATATTACTTGGCGACCTGTAGAGAAGATATATGTTATATTTTTTTTAGTTTGCCATGACATATTGTATGATGAAGAAAAATATCTGAAGTACCCAGATATTATTTTTAGTATATTCTTTCTGATAAATGACTGACTATGTATACCGTGTAGACATTTCTGTAGGCCTTTCTTTTAAACTGAGTGTAACTGTGCGTATTGCTATGTGTTTCATCTTTATTCCACATTAGTTTAAACAATATTTATTCAGATAATTCATCATGAAACGATATTATACAAATGAAATAATATTCATTTGTATAATATTCCACATTGGCTAGAGTTATAGGGGATGGGTTGAGATCTCACAAAACATGTTTAACCCCGCCGCATTTTTGCGTCTGTCCCAAGTCAGAGTCCTCTGGCCTTTGTTAGTTTAAACAATTTAGTTCAAACTCTTCACTCAGTATAGGGATATAAGAAATGCAAATGCATCATGAATAATGAAAGATTTAACATGCATGAAAATTCTAAGCAAGCTCAAAAAAATACAAATTGTATGATACCTATAAGCTGCTATATATTACTCTTAATTTCATTTTATAATTAAGTTGAAAAGTCTACAATAAACAAGTATTTTTTTGTTACAAACTTTTTTTCAGCGAAACTGACTTGCAGTTGTTATTTTCTTTCGTGAATGAAGTTAGCGAGTTGAAAAAAGAGAGCATTACAGATACTTTATAATAGTTTTATCAAATAAAATAAGTCAAGACCATGGCCAAAAGGCGGAAAATAAGAAAACAAAGACTAGCAACAACCAAAAACGATAAATAAATGGTATTATTGCCAAACAAGTGTGTTCTCATTTTAATGAATTTCTCCAAGACGTGGAATTATACTGCCACTTTCTATAAATTGTGAAATTTGAGCAACGCGTTGTATTCGGGCGTATATATAGGGAGTCTTTTTGTACTGAGATGAAACGCGCGCAGAGCACGCAAAATTTTAATCCTTCTTTGTATATATGAGCTTATTGCAAATTAAGTATGTCTGCTTTTTTTTTGCGTTCTTTGACGCCATGCACTGCAAACACTAGTAGTGCGAAATGAGTATGGATTCAATCAAACATCAACCAAAACTGCAACACGGTTTATGCTGTCACTTAAGTCTGGTAGTGTAATCTTTCAGCATTAAAAAAATGGGGAGGGGTTCGAGGAATTGTGAATATTAAGTTAAACAACAGTCCAACATTGCATGCAATTGATCAAGAAAACGTCTTTAAATCTGTTGCTTATTTGAAAGAAAAAAAATATAAATTCAACCTTCTTAATTTTTCGTCAGACTTATCATCTGAATGTTACATGTACGAAACTTCTTATCTATCCTCGATCCGAAATCATTTAGGACCAATTTTAAAATATGTAGTTCGATATACGATAACAATTTCTCTGCATACGAACCAAACGTGTGTCTGTAATGGCCTTCATTGGAATTGCTCAAGACCAAAAGTTTTAGAAGAAATACCTACATTGAAAATTTAGAAACATAAAAACCATTACAGCATTGCAAACATTGCCAAAGGTCTTACCTGACGGATTTGGAAACTTACATTTCAATCGGACCAAAAATTTAAAACAAAATTTAAAAAAATCGAACTTCAGCTTGTTAGGACATTATGCAAACCCTATCGACTCACATAGGACTTTGATAAAAAAAAAATAAAAAAAATAAAAAACTTCCTAAATTTGAATTGTTTCAAGTGTCACACACACCCACATACATAATGATAGTCTTAAATGGAAACTATTTTTTTTCCATTTACTGAATTAAGATATACTAGTATAATGAATCGAGATATTAAAAAAAAACAAATAGGAAAAATGAATGGAAACTAGGGTGATATAGGGCTTATCGGCAAATGTAGGTCAACCTAACTTAATCAAAAATATTGACCGTAATATTGTTATGTTTTCTATCAAATGTCTTACAAAAGCATTCATATTTGGAAAGTTTTTCAGGATATCAAACCATTTAGGAAAGCATAGATTATTGTCAGTATTCCGAGGCCCGGGTAAGTGTATATTTTTATAACAAATAATTGGAATGCATGTTTAATGTGTAACAGAAGACTTTATTGTGTAAAACTACATGTAGGTGCAACTAGGCGGTTATAAATAGTTGTGTTGGTGCGTTTTGTAAAAACCTAAGAATTACTTTAATCAAGCAAATATAACAGGAATCACTATTAGTACACATGAGCCTAGAGAAAGAACAAAGACAATCTGCGATCAAGATACCCTTATTGAGTTGTAACCGTTGGTGAAGTAGTTATTTTAATAAATATATAATAGGTATGCAATTGACACAGCATTCATTGACAGAACCGAAAAATTGAATTTAGAACATTTCTGATCCTACTCGTACCACATTGACACATGTTTTGGTCATTCTTGGAGCTAAAATCCAACCAGTCATGAACAAATAAACGATAAAAGACTAGCTATGTTCATATGACACAATATGCAGGATATATATTTACAACACAACATTGGATACAAATAAAGAGACAGCATCTTGAAATTGAAACTGTTACAAAAGTGTAGCACGAAAACCATATCGTTTTCACAGCCAGGTGCTTATACACTGTATTGGCTTCCCACTTTTTTTTAATTTCTAGGTTAATGTATCTTGCTAAGTTTTCCCTGTTTTGCAATTATACTATTCTTATTATCAACACAGAACACAAGAACTACTACATATATAATGATAGCTTCTCCTGTTCTCTATGTCACCCAGAGAGAGTCCTTTGGAAGGACAATCGTGTTATATAAAGTAGAATCACACGACCTATAAATGATAATAATGTCACAACAGGTCAATTACCTTTCATATGAGACACAAGAAGACACCTTTATATCATTATTTATCGTGAATATACAAAATATATGTAAAACCAAAAAAGAAAAAAAAAGAAGAAAAAAAAAAGATAAATCAAACGCCATTAATAAAATAATGAACCATGAAAACCCACTAGAAAATTCTGACATGCAGAAAATACTTAAGACAAAAAGCGATATAGAACTAAACACAACAAGATCAAAATATTATCTAAAAGTACAAAGCAAGCTATGGTGTACATATCTACGAGACAACAACCCAGCAACGAGAAAAACAAAAGATATTAACCGAGCAATATAAGAGTCATTAACAAAAGACAGGTGTCAGTACATAGTTTCAAGCTCAAACAGAAATATAGATGCCTACCAAGTCAGTAACGATTGCTTCTTTTATCCTAATTTTATATTCCAAGAGAGCAAAGATCATGCTGAAGCGCTTTTCTGGATTATCGTTTATAAGATCTTAATTTTATAATTTAAAATCAAGGACAATAGCTATTTTGTGGTTAATAAGCTCTTTTTTGCTTGTTTAGTTGTGGTTTTTCGAATATTTTGGCCTCGAGCATCACTGAAGAGACATTGATTGTCGAAATGCGCTTCTGGTATAACAAAATTGATACCGTTAATGGTATTACTACCACTGGATATCTAAACTTCTCCTTGTGGACCTTTAGTCCATATTCGTATCATGCAACAGCACAGTAGCTAGTACCGAGAATTCAGGTATTGTGTGATTTAAACGTGTTTGCTGTGACGAACCTTTTTTGAATTATTCAAAACCAAAGAATATATATCCTTCGTTCTAAGTTCTGCTTTATAGCCCGGCTTTAGCGAAACTGTTCGTCTCTTGTGGTTTATAAGCTCATGATTTTTTTAAATAGTTTGGATTTGCAAACATTTTAACCTCAAGCCTCACTTAAAAGACGTTCATGTCATAATGCAGACCTTGTGCACAACAATAGGTGCTTCATAAGTAATATTTCATCGATAAGAAACGTTCAAAAGCAAAATACAATATTGTTTCAAGACGTTTAAAACGTGTTTCAATTATTCCATTTCCAAATATTTATCAAGACTCAAGGAACTAATTGCAAAGGAATTTGATTGATTGATTGATTGATTGTTGGTTGATTAACGTCCAGTGGCAAATATTTCATGCATTTCTGTGGTCGGGTTGTTGACTCTTTGACACATTCCCCATTTCCATTCTCAATTTTATGTTCAGGACGAGAACAAGTTAACAATAAATACAATAGGTAGGTTTTGTTATGATAGAGGCAATCCGGGATGATGGTTGGGAAAATTTAGACTGCCACAGGAAAATTAGGGTATATTAGTGGGCGATTCAGGCCCATAGAAAACCACATTTTCTCCCTCTCCATGATGTTTGTATACAAATATATGTATTTGTGAGTGTGTGGTGGTGGTGTTAGGGGGGGGGGGGGGTTAACTTAGAAAAATACATCGCACATTGACAATATATTTGTTGTGTGAAATTGTATTTTGTTTTATCTATAATTATTATTTAATATATGACACTGGCCTTGTTAGTATACACTGATCGGTGTATTACGACTTACAACTTCAGGAATGAACAAAAATAAAATATATTTATATTGATACGCAAACATAACAAATATAGATCGCATTTGCCATAGACGTAAATTCCCTGCATATATTAAACTATTTAATTCATTTTTGGACACCATCTATTACATAATTTTGTTATCACTCGGGTTTTTATCAGTGCGTCATGAACATGGTCGTTTTTGAAATATCTACTTTAGGGGAATTCATTTAAATCTAACGTGAACCCGAAAGGCAAAAATCACCTATCAAATCCTGCTTAATATTTTTGGATTTTTATATCAAAGAACGAATGAATATGCATTCCATTTAAGTTTCTGCCAAAAATTACACCTTTTATAACAAACTAACAAATTTGGTATCAAAATGGTTCCTTACATCTTTTTAAACTCTGAAACTTTCTGTATGTTATTGGCGGGTGTTTGTTAAATTTCATGATTTCACGAAGGTTTTAAAGTACTAAAGTTTAACAGTATTGCGAACACCTTGACATCGGTCTTTATACATACACATATGTAAAGGTAGTACCTGTATATTTATTAAGTATCTGCTTTCCACTTTCAATGGTTATACAGGAGACTGAAGATCTACATTTAAATAATAAAAGTGTAACGACGGAGACGAATTTTCGTCTGTTTTGCAATCCATTTTTTTTTTTGCACTTTCAGAGATTATTGATGCGCGACCTTAAACAATTTTTATATATCTTTCGAACACAGGCACTCGTCTCAGAATTTTTTTCCCTATAAACCTTTATATAACACATGTTATATAAAGGTATATAGGATATTTTTTTCTGAGACGAGTGCCTGTGCTTTCGAACGAGACTGTTATGCATGTAAGAACGTTGTTTCGAGCGAGGGTATATGCCATTTCATGAAACAATGCATATGAGACGAAATCCAAAATGTAATGGAAGTGTAGTCTGATTCCAAAATGTTTTTGTTCCGTTCGAACACCGTCGATCTGCTTGGTTGTCTGTTGTCGTTACGTTCCGTTCGTATTATTTCCCGAGTTCACGGTAGATCATACAATTATACTTTTCTGTTCAAAATATCAGATAACGGCAGCCACGTTAAACTTGTGTGGAACAGTTGGTTAACGAATACTACCCGACTGTCCAAAAAATCATTATCCTAAACCCAAGGTAAATTCCAAGTGTTTTGTTCAAGGTATCATCTCAATGGTGTCCCGGTGACCCACTGAGGACACTTTATATATAGTTCAACGAGGACTAGAGTTAGAATGATGACGCCAGTCACGTGCAGAAAAGAAGGAACGAGAAGTTATAGATTGATAAATAATACCAACCTTAACCTAAATATATAATAAAATAATACACATGTAAACAAAGTGACTACGTACGGCCACATACCGGTATGTTGACACTATCTGGCAATGAGTCGTGTACTATATAGGTCCCCGGTACATATGCTGATTCCACAATAGTCAAACTACTGTATGTGTCCGTTTATTTGGGTTTGGGTCTAAGCCTGAAATGTTGTTTTTAACTTTTTTAAGAAAACAAGACAAAAGCTGTAAGATGAAAACTAAGATGATACATGTTCTTTCGTGTGCTTATTTGAATAGTGTAGTACACTATACATTGCATTGCCTAAAAAAAAAATACATTTATTATAATGTGTCTATGTATTACAAGTTTGAAAAGTGGAAAGTAGAAAAAAAATTAACATGAAAAGCAGGATTTTGAAAAAGAAAGACCCGCCGTGTCTCTATTATAGATCACTAAACCAGTATACATTTTTATTTAAAGGCCAGCTGAGGTCCATTCCCGGGTGCGGGATTTTCTCGCTGCATTGAAGATCCATTTGTGGCCTTCGTCAATTATCTGCTCTTTGGTCGTGTTGTTGTCTCTTTGACATTTTCCCACTTCCATTCTCAATTTTTAGCAACCGTAATTTAATATCGTGTAAATAATTAGTAATTTCGAAGAATCAATCCTTAAGAATAATAAATATAAAGTAATACAGATAAATAGAATTGAAAAAAGTAATGAAAATTAATATCGATGTGCTTCAAAAAATATATATGCAGTTATTACTAGTAATAAATTTAAAAAAAGTTTTTGGGCCAATTACATAATTTGTAAAACCAGTATTTTAAACCTGCAAATTTTCTGTCAAAATGTATCATTCTAGTAATGCCAGGACCGGACCATCAGATGGAAAAGCCCAAGGTTGTAAATATTTATAATGTTTAGCTTATTGAAAGTCTCCATAAGCTGATGTGGTGCGTAATATATAAAAATAAATACTTAAAACAAGATAACACAAGTGCATTATACTCATTACACCTTGTTTATATTTATCATTATAACGGCGCAATTACATTACTTTCAGATTAAAGGAATTCCGAAATTCATTCTACAATTGGTATCAATTTCATTGCAAACGACACCGTTTCTGCAATCGTCTTGAAATTCTCTCAGGTTCAGAAGTTTAGAGCGTTAACAAAACCTTAACTATTGAGACTCAACAAAATAATTGGTCAATATAGATTAAACAATTTTTAGTTTCAACAGAAAAAATATTTTAGCATTGATGATTCTTTTGTAGACGGAACGCGCGTTTGACGTTCAAAATTAGAATCATTTCCATAATTTTCAGCGTGGACATGACCATTTCTTTGAGGGTTTCAGGTTACCAATTGACTGGGTCAGATTAGGTAAACGTTCGTCTGTAACACCCACTTGGCATATCGTACATGTTATAGACATTTAAACTGTCGGATCGCCAAATGTTCTAAACGCCTAAATCAAATAATACGAATAACTAGCAGAGGACTAAACCTGGTGTGTTAATTTAAATGTTGAATAATTAAACTCATTTTTTCTTCTTCTCGTGGACCTGCTTGTACTCTACCCTTTTACTCTATTTAAATCCCCATTGGAAGGCCTCTGACAGACTAAGTGAACTTAAAATCAGTGTAATCGACAGGCGATGACAAACAAGTTAAAAGTCAATCATTAACCATTATTACCAACAAAGTATTGCGGTTGTCCACGCTGTTATGAAAATGATTCCATATGACTTATATAGTTTATTTTCAGCAACTGGGTCGATGCCACTTTGTGTGGAGGATTCCTCCCCGAGGGTACCGGTATTACGTACAGCCCAGCAGTCAGCAGTATACTCCAGGAATAGAGTACCGTAGCTTTAATTTGCAAATCCTTTAGGAATTGTAGGTCCACAATGTAACTTAGGTCTGTACTTGGTCATTCTTTTCATTCGAGCGTCAGATAGGTCGAAACGTGTAAAAGCGAGTCTGGCTTACACATTTATAAACCTGGTGTATTAGAAGAGTTTATTAAGTATATGTGTATTGGTAACTATAAATAGGTTGAAGAATTTGTACCTATAATAATTTTAACAAAATAGCATATTTTAGAATAAGTCCAAAAATATTTATCTTTCAACACTTGTCAATACTTTTAATAGCATTTCCTGGCCTATGTTTAACTAGCCTAGCGGTAAAAGTAAAACAATGTGTGTGGTTCTGTGACTATCACTACAGGCGCACGAAATGCTTCAGAAATTAATTATTTAATTACGTGCAGAGAAAATGGACGAATAAATATGGCAACTGATGAGGGGAAATCTTTACTATATGTACATTTTATTTGTATCTCCCAATTCTTGAAACTTTACTGATTAAAATCAAAATCATTGCATGTCTCAAACTTAAAGAAATCGACATAGTTTAAACGCGGACCGCGAAGAGGACCCCAAAATGAAGGTAACAGGATACTTGATATGTAAAAGTACAAATAAAGCAAAATTTTAATGGTATAAGATAAGAAGAAGAAGATAAGAATTTGTATTAGTCTAATCAAGAACCCATAACGGGCATCATTTTACAACACCATATGATTGGAAAAGCAAAACATAAAACTTATACCGTACTATAACGTTATGGACAGGATCAGAGCCTAACACAACGGTATACCTGTTATTTGTACGATAGTTGGCTAATTGCTGAATAAATTACATCAGCTAACATGTAACGTTTTAAGATTCGGAGTTTCCGCACCTTATTCCGTCAGAATCTCAAAATCCAAAATCTTCATTCCAAAAGTACCCCAGTGCGATGTATCACGCCTTTCTGATTCTCAGCTGGATTTGTAAATTTAAACGTCGCACGATACCGGTGTCACCTAACGTACTGGTGTCACCTAACGTTACACACTCAAAGACGTAAGCCTAAATAAAAACGTTGGAATGCATGTTGTTCAGATGACTTTTTACAATAAATTTTAAAGGATTGATTTCCCCCCCCTAAGAAACTTTAAGGATTAATTTTTTTTCTTAGATAAAGATGTTAAGTTTATAGTTTTATTAACAACTAAAAAATAAAAAAAGTAACTTGAATTGAAACAATTTGTTTTATATACATTTTAATTATAAAGGCAATCGATTTCTTTTTTTATGGATAAACTATGCACTGCAAATGCACTCATTTTTGCACTCCAGAATGTCAAGGCGAAAGGACTACAGCATATATATCTAGCATGGCAGTTCTGCACAAATATATGCAAGGGAATTAGCGGGAACAATTATTACAGCTGTTTTTTTTTTTTTTTTTTTTTTTTATTATTAATTTGTATTATAGCGGATCCGACTATTATAGTCCGGAAAACACTTCAGTTCCGCGAGGAAATCTCTCTCCCCACCCCTTCTCTATGAACCGATAGAGCTTCAACATAAAACATTAATTTTAAAGTTTTCTTATTAAAAGCAACAAAATAGAATAGCCGTATTCCAAATAGTCTGTGAAAATCGCAATAATGACAATTAGACGGAACGTTCTGTATATATTTGATTAAATAACGTCAAAATCGTATGTGGGGACATTGTATCGGACATTTTAGTTTTATCTGATATCTCGTATATTAGATTTAATTTATGGGAATTTAATATCAAAATAGAGATATTTTTTTGTACTTTTATACATTCTAATTTTTTTTATGTAGCGAATGGCACTGTATTAAATAAACATCATGAAAAAACAGAAAACGTAACCCTACGTTTAATTTGGTTTGAAGGGGACAAAATGTCGGACATTGCTATTCAACTCGAATAAAAAGAATTTGTTTTAATAATTCCTGATTATTGCATGAGGAGAAAGTGTGATCTTTGTACAAAATACTAGTATAAGAATTATTTACTTTCGACATGGGGATTGCTCTGGAATTTACGGTGGCAGAATGCGGCCATGAAAGAAAAAAAAATTATGTTGTTCCCTCAAGATACTATGTCGTTCGCTCAAGATGCTATGTCGTTCCCACAAGATAGTTATCTCGTTCCCTCAAGATACTATGTCGTTCGCTCAAGATGCTATGTCGTTCCCACAAGATAGTTATCTCGTTCCCTCAAGATGCTATGTCGTTCCCTCAAGATACTATGTCGTTCCCACAAGATAGTTATCTCGTTCCCACAAGATAATATGTCGTTCCCACAAGATAGTTATCTCGTTCCCTCAATATACTATGTCGTTCCCTCAAGATGATATGTCGTTCCCTCAAGATATCATGTCGTTCCCTCAAGATATTACGTTGTTCCCTCAAGATACTATGTCGTTCCCACAAAATAGTTATCTCGTTCCCTCAAGATGCTATGTCGTTTCCTCAAGATACTATGTCGTTCCCACAAGATAGTTATCTCGTTCCCACAAGATACTATGTCGTTCCCACAAGATAGTTATCTCGTTCCCTCAAGATACTATGTCGTTCCCTCAAAATGATATGTCGTTCCCTCAAGATATCATGTCGTTCCCTCAAGATATTACGTTGCTCCCTCAAGATACTATGTTGTTCCCTCAAGATGTTATGTTGTTCCCTCAAGATGCTATGTCGTTCCCTCAAGATATTATGTAAAGAATATATTAATATAATTGTATTGCTATGGTTAAGGAACGAGATAACTATCTTGAGGGAACAACATACCATCTTGAGGGAACGACATATCATCTTGAGGGGAAAACATAGTATCTTGAGGGAACGACATAATATCTTGAGGGAACGACATGATATCTTGAGGGAACGACATATCATCTTGAGGGAACGACATATCATCTTGAGGGAACGAGATAACTATCTTGTGGGAACGACATAGTATCTTGAGGGAACGAGATAACTATCTTGAGGAAACAACATAACATCTTGAGGGAACGACATAGTATCTTGAGGGAACGACATCGCATCTTGTGGGAACGAGATAACTATCTTGTGGGAACGACATAGTATCTTGAGGGAACGAGATAACTATCTTGTTGGAACGACATAGCATCTTGAAGGAACGACATAGTATCTTGAGGGAACAACATAAAAAAAATTCTTTCATGGCCGCATTCTGCCACCGTAGGAATTCCCTTTTTTGGGACAATTTAAAAAAAATTACGGCAACCTTTCGTGCATGGGACATATAATTTGTATCATCTTGATCCCTTTTTTGTATATTTTCGTCTTTTCGAGAGAAAAAATATCGACATTACGTCATCGCCCAATTATGAATTGCTTGTTCTAGACAAACTTTTATATCGTTTGGTAACAAAAATTTATATGTTTTTTTACGGTAGTCAGAATTTCACAAAACTAAAAGTGTAACGCGGGACAAGGAAATCATATTACAAAATAAAGGTTTTATCGAGTTTTAATTAATGAAAATTGTCTGCAACATATACAAAATTGCAATAATCTGAAAGAAGAGTTTATAAGCTTTAAAATGATATACAACACTTTATAATATCAATTTTTATGTTTTAAAAAATATTAATAAGATGAATGTGTCATGTCCGTGATTTCACCAAAGTAACACCAGTAGCGTGCGACGTTCTTATTAAGCTTTATATCATATACCATTGGCGGACCACTCTTTTTTTGTGCCGATCAATGCATTTGAATGAGGACATATAGCTGGAACCCCCTTTATCCTGTGTTGGCACCCCCTTTTTTAAAATGGCTGGATCCGCCCCTGTATACCCCCTTTTTTCCTCTTGTTCTCTTCTGTTCTATTGCAATTCATTCGATTCGCCAATTACATGTTGTACAGAATATTTTAAAATCTTATAATGGTTGAAACAACTTCGTACCTTATAACGGTTGCGATTTAATCTTCTGTATACAAGGATATTTGCGATCATGCAAGTCATCACTGAACTTTTCAACTTTTGTTTATATTAGAGTATCTTAAAATAACTAAAATTAGGCACATGATAAACAATGAGTTAGAAAATATCCTCTGATAACATCAAACAAAACTTTCTCATTTTCAATACTTGGAAAATATAATGAAACTAAAACAATCTATGCATGTCTACATCGTGATCAGAGACTGCATTCATTACCTAACAAAGAAAGAATGAGTATGATTCATTTTCTTTCTTCATATATCATGTGCATTTATCCTTTTTATTATCTGCGTACTATGCGTTTATTATTCCTTGTTTAAAAATATGTATGGTATATTGTTAAATCAAACGAAACAAGAATTAAATATAGATTGAAGGGTTTTTGTGAATTATGATTCGTGTTATGTTTAGTAAAATTGAGAAAGGAAATGGGGAATGTGTCAAAGCGACAACAACCCGACCATAGAGCAGTCAACAGCCGGAGGACATCAATGGGTCTTCAATGTAGCGAGAAACTCCCGCACCCGAGGCGTCCTTCAGCTCGCCCCTTAAAATATTTATACAAGTTCAGTGATAATGGACGTCATAATAAACTCCGAATTATACACAAGAAACTAAGATTAAAAATCATACAAGACTAACAAGGGCCAGAGGCTCCTGACTTGGGACAGGCGCAAAATTGTGGCGGGGTTAAACATGTTTGTGAGATCTCAACCCTCCCCTATACCTCTAGCCAATGTAGAAAAGTAAACTCATAACAATACGCACATTAAAATTCAGTTCAAAAAAAGTCAAAGTCCGATGTCAGAAGATGTAACAAAAGAAAATAAACAAAATGACAATAATACATAAATAACAACAGACTACTATCAGTTAACTGACATGCCAGCTCCAGACCTCAATTAAACTGATTGAAAGATTATGTCTTCATCATATGAATATCAGACACAATCCCTCCCGCTAGGGGTTTAGTATCATACTATCATTAAATATATGAGAAGAACTTAACTCGTGGCATGCCAACAACTGTTTTTTTTTTTAAATAAATGTGTTTAGTTCCGATGCAAAGACCCTATAAGTGAATCAATATTAAAGCCAAAATATGCAATCTTTAAAGACCTGACAACAGTATCGTAGCTATATCCCTTCTAAATAAGTCTGTATGAAGGTTTTGTAAGCTTTTGAGGTGAATACTGACATTTTTGTAAAGAATATTACCATAAAAGATAGGATGTGAAATACCTGAACGTATAAGATGTCTGCATGTTGAGTTATATTTACGAATTATTTCCTTATACCGATGATAAAATTTAGTAAATGTTTTAACTAGTTTGTGACATCGAAAACCCTGGTGTAATAATTTTTCAGTAATACATAAATTTCTCTCGCTAAAATCTAATACGTTGTTACATACACGAGCGAAGCGTACAAGTTGAGATATATAAACACCATAAGATGATGACAAGGGAACGTCACCATCTAAAAATGGATAATTAACGATAGGAAATGAAAAATCATCTCTTTTATCATAAATTTTTGTATTTTGTTTTTACACATGTTGTCATTTCGATAATATATTTATTACAATAGCAACCATCATATATTATATATATATTGACCTTTTTTGTGTAACAAATCTGAAAAAACCCAACTTTGCCCCTTTTATTCATACTAAAGTTAAATTAAGTTAAGCATATTAACGAGTTCCAACTATATATAAAAAAGATGTGGTATGATTGCGAATGAGACAACTCTTCATAAGAGACCAAATGACACAGAAATTCACAACAATGAGCCAAGCCCATACCGCATAGTCAGTTATAAACTGGCCCCCGAAATGAATAAAGTAAAACAATTCAAACGAAAAAAACTAACGGTCTAATTTATGTACAAAATGATTAACAAAAAAAACAAAACAAATATATGTAACACAGCAACAAACGACAACCACTGAATTACAGGTTCCTGACTTGGGACAGGCACATTCAAAATGTGATGGGGTGGGGTTAAACTAGTTTTGAGGCGCCAACTTTCAAAAACGACCTTAAAGTGTAACAGTAAAATAGAATTACTTCAGTACTTCAGTGTGACCGACCCTGCCCAGCCTCCTACAGTAAACCTATCTCTATATACCACATCATTGAGTTGCTTTAGTACAACAGCCACCAAAGAAGCTTGGGGAGGACATCTGTATTGGTCAAGTAAACATCATTTTTTTACATAGTTTTCTCGTTTGAATTGTTTTACATTGTCTTATCGGGGCCTTTTATAGCTCACTATGCGGTATGGGCTTTGCTCATTGTTGAAGGCCGTACGGTGACCTATAGTTGTTAATGTCTGTGTCATTTTGGTCTTTTGTGGATATTTGTCTCATTGGCAATCATACCACATCTTCTTTTTTATATTAGTACATGTGTTATATGTTTAACATCACAGTCAATTTTAAAGCTTTGGTATTTAGAGAGAGAAACTGGTACGATACATACTGTTGAGTTTGGTTTCTTTACATTCAGTCTCCTTTTATTTAAGTACATAAACAATGCATATTTTGGTATTGAATAATGTTTTTTTTGCTCTCTTTGGTTTTTTAGGTAAACAGTATGAAACTTATTTCATTATTAACATAATCTGGATGAACTTTTCATCAACATATATATATTCGTGATCAATAGGTCAACATTTCTGAAGTTATGTCTAATTATATTTCCATTATCTTTAATATTAATATTTCACACCCTGGAATGTCCCGAACTGTCCTATATCCTATTTCAATTTCTAATTTAAAAATTCATACCTGTAATTTTGATATATTTTAAATTTTGAAATTATGTAAATTGGTTATCACAACCTTAGAGTATATAAATAGTTGTTCCGTTCGTATCTCTCCACCCTTGATCCATTAAAGATGCATTCACGAACGGCGTGACCATCATATGGACAGATCAGGAATACCATTATCGTAATAAGCAGACTTATTTATAGCCACAAATGTTCTCAAACCCTCTATAAAGAGTCAATATTTTAGCAATTGCAACGGTTTCAATAGATGCTTAATTCTGGTGTCATATCTTAAAATCAGAGATACTAGTTTTGAACAATATAGTTTGAAGAATACAAAAAGCAAAAATGGAACGTGTTACTGTAAAAATTATAGAAGGTATGTGTAAATTTACTTAAATTAACAAAAGTGCGAAAGAAAATGTAAATCGATTTATGTCATACATATTGTATTTCCAATTTAATAGCTACAAGGCCTATATAATGTTTAAGACAAAAGTGTTAAACCATGCATTTACAATGCGCTCGCCGCGTGTTTCTGGAAAACCTTCATAAAATACCTTCGTGATCAATCCATGTACAAAAACGTTAAGAAGCAGAGGTTTTAGTGTAGCAAATGATAAACTAAAAGACAACTACTGCAAAACTATGCTATTATCATGCTTATTAACGTAAGCGAATATATAAAAATAAAAATTAGAAGTTGTGGTATGATAGCCAATGAGACTAAATGACGTAGAATTTAGCAGCTAAAGCCTATAGGTCACTGTACGACATTAAACACTACACTAGGCTATGGTGACGACATGAAACACTACACTAGGCTAACCCAATACCGAGTACCAGATAGTGAAGCAACCTAAGTTGAACTTTAACGATCTGCTGTAACAGTTATGGCAACTTTGTTAAAGCCTCTTTAGTTTTATTGCTCCAAAACGTTTGATATTTTGGATTTCCCGAGCGCACTGATGCATGTTGTTCGATAAAAACGTGCTGTGTGAATGGAAATTATACCATACGTATTTTTTTCTCAATTGGTTCAGTACCGCTGCTGTTGTGCTATCAGATCCAAAACGATTTATCTACGAAGTAGCCAGTGTTAAGAAACAACATTATCATTTTCGGACGGGGCCATTGAAAATGAATATTATATCCCCGGTAACTTAGTTAAAAATACACAACATTGCATAAGACTGCATACAACAGAATGCAAATGAATAATTTGGAACGCAAACTGCAAGAACCAGTTGTGTAACTTATGTATAAAAGTGACAATGAATTTGCGCGGGGTGGAGTTTTGCAAAGATTATAACATCAACCCTGAAAAATCTTCCTGGCCCCTCTCCGAATATCAAATGATCGCCCCTTGCATGGAGCGGAAATCTGATTAAAATTCTGAGACATATTAACTCGCATGCATGTATAACGAAATCAGGGAACTTTATTTTAATTAGCCTGAATAATTGCCGAGCGGTGGTTGTCGTACGCTCGTTTGAAATTAAAGTTCTCTCTCTCCTATCAAAATATGGGGTTAT
This sequence comes from Mytilus galloprovincialis, assembly GCF_965363235.1. NCBI lineage: Eukaryota > Metazoa > Mollusca > Bivalvia > Mytilida > Mytilidae > Mytilus > Mytilus galloprovincialis. Next base: position 42,253,076 of record NC_134838.1, read on the forward strand.
GGGGGTTTAGATCGATTCTAATCCAGAATCTGTCAGTACCAATGCCCTTATATCGCTTGATGTTTTTTGTTCTATAGAAAACAATTTGTTGGTGTCAAATTTACCAATTGTTTTCTCAACACGACCTATAGATTTTTCGAACTTTAAAAATAATCCTATTTATATATATAAACGGTTGTTTTCCGCAGAACTGACGACATTTGAGTTTTAAAATCTTATAATATTTTAATTTATTTCCCTTAGTTTATGTGTTAGACGCAGCTTATACAAGTTATTGTCCCTCTACTCTTATTTGATTTTGTGGAAATGAAGAGAAGGCAGATAGCACATTTAGAATATAGTTTAGATAGCCAACTGATGTATGTGCCTGTCCCAAGTAAGGAGCCTGTAATTCAGTGGTTGTCGTTTGTTTATGTGTGACATATTTGTTTTTCGTTCATCTTTTTTTATATAAATAAGGCCGTTAGTTTTCTCGTTTGAATTGTCTTACATTGTCATTTCGGGGCCTTTTATAGCTGACTATGCGGTATGGGCTTTGTTCATTGTTGAAGGCCGTACGGTGATCTATAGTTGTTTATTTCTGTATCATTTTGGTCTCTTGTGGACGGTTGTCTCATTGGGATGCATACCACATCTTCTTTTTTTATATGAAGTTACATAAAGTTCTTGAATAAATTTAAGATTTTTATTTGAAATATGTACCTTATTTACCACTTTTTGTGTGAATTAAGAAACCAATTGTCATGCATTAATAGGTAACTGCAGTGCAGTTTCCCCGTACATGAAAATTTAAGGACGACTGCACTCAATGCGTACAATAAACCTAGGATTTATTTACTTTATGTTATTTGAAATAAATAGTCCAAACACGCCTTGAAATCATTTAAAATAAATAGCTGTTTAAATCCACAAAACAAAACATATGTTATAAAAGGAAACATATATCGGTCAAACGGATTTAATTATGTTTTACATAGTACAGCTGATTTTCTGGGGTTAATGCCCTGTAATGTAAACATTCAAAGTAAATAACCGATTTTCTTTTGCAGCCTATGTCTAGATTATATATTTGCCTTCTATTTTATTACTTCGTGTGTGACTATTATGACAGGGCTTCCCGTTGTGGGCAGCTATGTGGTGAATAAGACAACAACCCAACAACACGAACAAAAATAACAAGATACATAAAAACGCCTACATAATTATGCTTGGTCTTAGATAAAAGACAAATGAATGGCACGCAGGGTTAGAGGTCTAGAATGAAGATAGGTTTTGCTTTTTCAATATATCCACAAATTGATACATTGGTTCAATGGTTCCCCCCAGTAGATTCATATTTTTTGTTTTTTCTGACAGTCATATATGGTTAGGTATATATATAAAAACACCTACTGAAGAAATAATTTATCAGTCAGAAAGTAGGACTCATTGTCCGGTCTTAGTACGCTACTATCACTGTTCTCATTTCAGACCAAGGAAACCTTCGGATACACGAAAACAAGTCAACATGACGTCACTCGCGAGACGGTCAAATTAATTTTTTTTTTATATCCTTAGGTGTTTTCCATTATACGCATATTCGAAAACACGGAGACAATAAAAAATTTTAAAAATGCAAGATACTATTAACATGATTAATACAGAAAACAACATGAAAAAAATCTGAATTTGGAATATTAAAAAATGATATATTGATGATTTTACAAAGAATGACTCAGAATCACATGGTGATATTGTACTAAAGAATTCGATCCACGTGGGTTTGTTTGTAAACAAACTGAATAGTTGAATGAAAGGTTAGCACAATTGCGATCAATATACAAACAAGTATAGTAAGGACTTTCTTTCATTCATTGAACACGCCGATTATGCATGTCCAGTTAACTCGGTTACAAAAGCAGGTTACTGGGGAAACAGGATCACGAGATTAAATCAATCCACGTTTTAATGCAGGTGCGACCTAGAAAGAAACCTCAGGATTCCGGCATAGTTAGATTTAAAATAACACAGAAAAATGTAACGTCTGAATTAATTAGTCTTTTTGATGAAAAGAAAATGAAAGAAACTAAAAAATGTTCTAATGAGCCCTTAATTTAGTACTTATTCAGTCGATCAAAATGGCGAGGGTCCCGGGATTTCAGGAACCCCCCTTTTTTTGATATATTTATTTTTAATTACTTTAATTTCAACAAAATTATATATAACCCCTGTAAAGATTGCAGCAATTAAAAAAGGATAATTACCGCTGACTTAGATGGAAATCGAATGAATTTTACTTATGAATTAAATAAAAATAACACTGTATAGTGAATTGTCTGGTACTTAAGCTTTTAGTACTAGTCAATAATTTCAGAGAAAAGATGAAAATATGATTTTTGATATGGTTCAAAAGAACCTGTATGTGTCGTCATTGACTCAGCGAATGATTAGGGAAAGAAACGAGGATTCTTTATACAATCCTACTCAGATTTGCTAGATACATAGTGGTTCAGATGCATGAATCTTCGAAAATCTTCCTTTAAATAAACAGTTTATATCAGTTTGTCCTTGAATGTTCGGAAAATCTGATTTAGATTAAAAATGGCTAAATTCTGATACAAGAATTGCTTATGTGCCATTTTTGACTCGATTTGTATGAAAATGTTGGATCTTAACTTAACAAGATGAAACGAGAAATGTACAAACGGAAGAAAACTGACGACACAATTTTGTCACAGCAAACATGTGCGGTGGCGTAAAAAAAGATTGAAAGGCAGTTAATTAGTAACATATAGCATAAAAATGCACGCATTTCATACACGTGCATGCGTGATGAATTTCAAGTGACAGTTCGGTCAACGCGCAAAAAGAGTGATTGAACTCGTCTGTACCTTGTGACAATTAATAATTTGCATAAGAACGCAAATGACACTTGTTTTGACCAGTTTTTATTTTTCGCACAACAAACAGATGTTTACGTAAACAAATGCACATGGTTTTGTGACCTACTCTTGAACCTAACTCAGCCAATCAGATATCACCAAAACAACAATATCAGGTCAAGGGTTTAAACTGGATATAAATAGGGAGAACTTGGATTGTATTTTCAAAACATTGTCTAGATTTGAGGATAACACATTAAAACTCTGCAAATTAAACAAACAAGATGAGAATTGTACGATTTAGAGCTGATAGCGAGGAAATGTATAGTGGTAAATATTATTAATTTTACACGAGGAAACGATTTATTACACATGCGGTTATATATTTACTCGTAATATCTACTTTTAAATTAGTGTTATTAAATATTGTGACAAATTAATAACACATTCTGTAAATTGCTATTGTAGATACAGGATCTGATTATGAAGACAGTAGTGATGATGAAACCATTGAGCAAGCTCACGAAGTAAGTTGTTCAAAGTCTCTTTTCACTTTTATTTCTCTTTCTCTTTTAATACAATTTTTGTTATACTTGAATATCACATTCTACATATTTCGTATGCCATTATATGGGTTTATTGTATTCATCATTTTTTCTGGAAATTGTCTAGTTTTGTATACATTGAAAGGTTTTAACCTGATTTCAGTTTTTTATGTTTATGGCCCTGAATATATATATCTGAACATATATGGTAATTTCATTTTTTTTTACTACAGCCTGATTTTGGGATATTGTTCGACGTTGATGGGGTGTTAGCTAGAGGCCTTAATCCTTTAGACCCAGCCATTCGTGCCATTAATAAGTTAAAAGACAGCGAAGGCAACATGAAGGTTCCTGTAGCTTTTGTCACCAACAGCTGTAGCAGAAGCAGAGACAAAGCAGCAATGTTAGAAAGATGGTTCGATACACCGGTAATTATCTTTATATTTTCCCCTGACTTTTTTATATTTATTGAAAATATTGGTTGAATTTTCTAGAAAGACAGCACAAATGAAGTATCGTGATATGCTCTGATATCGTGATAACCAAACAATGATCAGAATAGTTTATATACGTTCTTAATCTCGCACATGCACATGCTCATCAAAATTGTTTTCAATTTAAATCTTTAAAATATCAGAAAATATAACAAAGATTTTGTCTACTAAACTGAAACTTCCATATGCATATACTATATAATAGTGCTAGGTAAACAAAGTTAGATTTTGTCATAATTTGATTTTTTATAACTTTTCATAGGTATCTCCAGAGGCATGTATCCACGCTCCAACTCCAGCCAAACTTCTAACAAGCTTCCACAACAAGCATGTGTTGGTTATTGGACAGGAACACAGAAAAGAGATTGCTGAAGAGTATCCTTTTATTGTTTTAGTAACTAACCCATGTGTTTGTTGGTGTAAAAACAGATTATATTGCAAAACGAATTATTCTATATATGTGAAAACTACGGGACACAAAATGTTAGGATGAGAAGAAAGCTAATTCAGCTATATTTTGAATAATACAGATGTGTTTATATTTACATGAATTCAAAAAAATAATACAGATGTGTTTATATTTACATGAATTTAACATAAAAAAAATAATACAGATGTGTTTATATTTACATGAATTTAACATAGAATTAAATTTCATATTTATACGGATTTCAAAAAATATATAAGAGCATTACTAGTTATAAAGTTTCCTTAACACAGCAATCAGAATTGGATTTGTCAACACTTGTACAGTAGAAGACGTACGACGGGCCTATCCATTCTTAGATATGGTAGATCACGAGAATAGAAGAAGAGTGGTAAGCTGTCTTAATTTATATGGCACTATATAAAAATATGCTTAATTATTACGACTCTAATTTAATGCAATAAATATAAAACAAAGTTTTGGAAAGAAATTTGAATAGCACAAAAAGGGGTGCAAATGTACGTTTATTTGCAAAATGAGACCAAATGCTATAAATACACAGCGTTTAAATATACCCGTGAATTCCTTATTTAATTACAGACTAGTTAAACTCTATTAGATGTTGAATAGGGTCACGCTAAATTAATCATCCCTGCAGTACGATGAACTTAAGTTGTTCACATCTTTTTCCACTAGATTTTAAATAAAAAGGTTCAGTATATATCATTTTTTTTAAGAAATTGTATGAATATTTTAACTTTTAATAAACATGCCGTCACAGTTATCATCGCAGCAAAAAAATGTTCATTTTAACATTGTTTTTTTTTCAGAGTGTCGGTAACTTCTCAGACAATCTGAACTTCAAACCTGTTGAAGGTGAGTACTAAATGCTTAAAATAAGTAAATTACCGTTCTTGTGATCTGGTGAACATTTTCCGTTTTAACTATATATTGGTTCGTTTTAAACGTGCAATAAATGAAACAAAATAACATAAATTCACGGCGTTTAAAAGTACCAGTGAAAGTTTATTGTTTCATAACAGACCACGTTTAACTATTGCCGCAGGTCCCCTATTTAACAATACTTAGTAAATGAAATTGATTGTTTTAAATACGTTTTGCTTGAATCCATTACTGGTAATTTCCTGAAATGTAAATCAAAAGTTTAATGAACTAATGTTTATATTTTAGCAATATTGTTGATTGGAGAGCCAAAGAGATGGGAATCTAGTCTGCAACTTTTAATAGATCTGCTCATGACAGAAGGAAAACCTACAAAAGCACCAGAATCTTTGTCTCAAGTTAAACAGTTACCAATAATTGCTTGTAATATGGACTTAGTTTTCATGGCTGAAGCCTGCATGCCAAGATTTGGACATGGTGCTTTTCTGGTGTGTCTAGAGGCACTGTATAAGGTATGCAAATAGCATTTTCTTTTTTCACCTCCAGTAGATTGTGTCTAGTTTATTGGTTCAGTTCTCAACAAATTAACTAAGCCTAAGGAATATTTAAAATGACAGATTCAATGGTGTTAAAATGTGAACGAAAGTCCCTTTTTGTTAAAATATATATTTGTTTTAAATAGAATCATTTTCGAATATTAACGTGGACAACCGCAACTCTTGCAACTGTTGGTTATAATATTCTTCATCATTTTGTTTCCAGAAAATAACAGGGAAAGCTCTGGAATATGAAGCATTGATAGGAAAGCCATGTGAAATCACTTACAGGTTCGCTGAACACACAATTGCCGAACTGGCAAAGACAATGGGAATCAAAAGACACATCAAGAAACTTTACTTTGTAGGGTAAGTGTGCTTTAAGTTTGATTTCTGGTGATAGCTTGTCTCTTTTTCCTGAACTTTCAGTTTGGTATATCTATAATCAAATTTGGAGAGAAATGCAATTTACACAGATGGCTTTATTGTTTAAAAAAAATGCTATTAATATCTCATCGGTATAATAATCTACCAATAAAGGATTTAACGTAGACTTATTCTGCTTGGCTTCACACCTCAAAAAAGAAATTTTAAAAAAGATACCCGACCTATGTTTTTAAACCGTAGCATTCAGTCGCAATTATAACAAATCTTAATCTGAATTGACGACTGATAAAGTATAGTAAGAATTTACTGAAAATGTAAGAAGTCTAAGAAATGACATATTGTGTTACGATTTCACATGGTCATATTTTTCCTTTCCAGAGATAATCCCAATGTAGATATTGTTGGTTGTAATCTTTACGAGAGATTCCTAAAAGACTCGTGGATAAACAGACGTAACGGCAACAGAAATAATTCAATAAACCGAACCTTACCACGATCACGATCAATCCCGTGTGATGCCGCTTTATATGAACAAACAGTAACATCTATGGAAAGCCTTTTAGTTGGCACGGGAGTTTACAACCCCGAGAAGGAATCGGAAACTACAATACCAGAAGATAAAGTATATCACGGACATAGAGATATTGCACATGAACCGGAACTAGCCACACCAACGCGCTATGTTGAAGATGTTGATCAGGGAATAAGTTACATTTTAGAAAAAGAACATTTTACAATCACAACTTAATCTCAGTGACTTATTATGTCAGTAAAGTGATTTCTGAAATACCAGAGTCTTTCCGTTCATGACAGATATATAGGGCATTGAAGACCTAACTGTGATTTACATTGCACATCAGTGCGATTATGACTCTGCGCGAAATAACACAGAGAGAATTCGAGTTGCACATGTTGTATGAACATAAGTAGAGGCTGGTTGAATTTGTACATAAAAGTATACTATTTATTTGTATATTATTTGTTTGACAATCAGAAAATGTTGGCTTTAATGTATTTATGCTTTTTTATATATTGTATATTTATACGTGTATTAAAGTGTACTTAATTTTGTAATGTTAAGGTATATTATTTTGAGAGGTTTAGTTATTTAGAATTTTTTATAATAAAAGAAGATAAACAACTGATGCAGTGTTTTTTTTTTATCTCCTGGTGTAAGTTATATATATGTAGACCATGTTATGAAAATCTAGATCTACTACAAAGCGAAAATATATGTTTTAAGTCAGTCTGAGTTGGAAGATAATGTGTTTACATACATTATAAAAAAAATTATGTGGTATGACTGCCAAAGAGACAACTATCCAATAGATATATAAAAAAGAAGATGTGGTATAATTGCCAATAAGACCACTCTCCACAAGCGACCAAATGACACAGAAATTAACAACTATAGGTCACCGTACGGCCTTCAACAATGAGCAAAGCCCATACTGCATAGTCAGCTATAGTCAATATGATTTTTTTGCTTGAATTTATAAAATGTCACCTTTTTGTGAAAATAATTTCATTGGAAAAGGGACAGAAGAACAATGGTGACATTGTTAAGTCATAAGTTGGCGAGGAACGGACTGGCTCCATGTTTTAACTAGAACAACTGGTATTGTTTCCTATTGATTAAGTTTTAGTCCCCAAATCACAAATGATTGGTTAACTATAAATACACAATAGGATGGACAGAGAAAGTTTAGCTTTAAAACCATAAAACGCTGTAAGAGAAGTAAAAAATATTTCTTAAAAAAAAGAAACGGTGGTTTACAATTTATATAAATATATGAACATGCGGTATGGGCTTTGATCATTGTTGAAGGCCGTACGGTGATCTATAGTTGTTAGTTTCTGTGTCATTTGGTCTCTTATGGAGAGTTGTCTCAAATTTAAGGTACAAGGATCCAATGCCGCAGTTGCATATTCCAAAGTTGGTATTACCAGGGATATATAAGTTACATTTCTTACGTTTTTACTGCATTCCCTTAGGTTTCGTCTAATGTGTGCTTTTTTTGGGCAGAGAAACCTACGTATTTGGTACAGTTTCGAGTGTTGGAATGTAATTTGTTGTATGTTTGAATTTTATGCGGATGATATTGCAATTAATATTACATTTTTCTGCGTGAAATTTCATCAGTCATTTGGTTCTCCAGTCTTCTGAATGAAAACTTTGTTTAAAGAAAGAAACAAATACAAACACTTAAACGGAAAACAATACACCTCAACAACAAAAAAAGAAAGAAATAATATGGAATTTATGATCACACCAGAAACAAAACAAAACGAAACGGTTTAATTTAACAGTTCTGTTATAACGTTATACTGACCCCATTTATGATTGCTGTGTTCATTTACCACTGCAACATTACAATGTATGTTTTAAATTCATACAATACACATCTTTACGCCACGCTATTTTCATAAGTTACTAATATCGTTAGTCAGAACTGTACGTTCGTAAATAAACCGGAAAACTATGTACCCCTGCATTCGCAGTCGTAGCATACTTAACCATCAGACCCACTAGCGTTGAAATGTCAGAGGAAAATATATTAGACTGTCTGGCAGTCATTGATAGGCAAGAGCATACAACCATAATGGTCTACAAACAGTCAACATCGTCTGAGAGCAACTTATATCTTGTTCATTTTTCAAACAGAAAATTTAGACAAAATCAATATGTACAACGAGCAATACATGTCCTTTGTACATTTATATGTTTCAGGTTTCAGTTTTACGCGGGAAATTCTTTTAAAAAAGTTCCTATTGTGAATTTGCTTTTTGGGACGGCGATATCCCTTTCGGCCCATCGTACGGTGTTACTATATCCAAACTCATTCGTTTTACGTATGTCTGTACTGACTTGTTGGAAATTAATGAGGCGCAGTTTAAACATATTTGTTTATAGTGGATTGGGAAACAAGTAATTGCAACTTATATTACTCCATTTCCACGTTGCGGGTGCGAGTGGTGCCTTGTAGCGGCATTAGCCTACTCCTTTTCGAAATCTACATGGGTGTTTTTTACGTGCAAGAGATATGGTCCTCTCTTAACACGGGTCAGTCATATATCTTCCCTTAGGACGGAAGCATCATCGTTTCTCCAGACCATACCCGCAAATGGTGTCGAGGGAGAGCCGAACATTAAACGTAATATATATGTATTACTGGCAATTTAGTAAGTCAAGAATTTCGTTACCACTAATTACAATGTACTTAAAACATTTACTGAATTCTTTCATATATATAAGATGTCGTTTTAAAAAGTTTTACTGTACAATCTGTCCATACTTATATGTTTGCATTGCACACATCCATGTTTGCAGTCTCCGACTGTTAATGACGTCTTTACACCAAATCCTTTGGATATTAGATGTGTACTGATTGATATGGTTATATTAGATACATGATGTTTTTTATTATTTGCAATTGAATTTGAACTAGCTTTGAGTAACTGTTAGGTCTTTCAGATCAGTACTTTTTGCCTTTTGTGTTTTGTTTTAGTTTTGTTCTTAAGGCTGTGGAATGGATTTGGAGCCATTTGAATATGCCTGTCCAACTACAGGAGTCTGTAATTTAGTTTTTGTCGTTGTCTTGCTATATGGTATGAGTTTTGCTCATTGTTGAAGGCCGTACGGTTGCCTATACATTGGTAAATTTCTGTGTTATTTGGTCTCTTGTGGAGAGTTGTCTCATTGGCAATCATACCACATCTTCTTTTTTATATAGACCAAATATGTATACAGATATTTTGAATGTCTATGCAATTCAATGAAAACCGGCCAGTTTCCATTGTTTTCAGGACGGGAAACATGCAGTGCATGAAGGACAACACAACATGTCTTATATCTAGCTGTATCATAGCCTCTTTCTATTTTCGTTGTAGGCTATATTTGAAAAAAGCATACAGCTATACTATCGTATGACTGAGGCTGCAAATAATCTTTGCATGTATTCTCTGGTCCGAATTCTTTTTTCATAGTCAGAAAGAAAAAAAAAATGAAGCACGAGCATCAGAGACAACACGGAACAGTACTATACCATGAACAGATCCAATGACAATGGCATAATTGAAAGTTATTAAAATATTTATTGGTAAAAATGAGATTGCTTTGATTATCTTTGGCCATGTATGTGAAAGTTCAATAATGTAGAGTCTTTTTATGATTTCTCCTTTTCTTGTGAAAATAGTTCATCATCATCCAGTCTGTCTATTGTTCCGAAAGAGCTAGCAGATTCGATGACATCTGAAAAATATATATACTAGTGAAAAATTAATAAGCTAAATTCAATGTAACTTGAATTCATAATTAATCCATTCAACTCACCCATAATGCTAAAACTGACAACAGCAAACATATCAATTGGCGTCAAAATAATAAATAAGAATAAGCAAAAAGAATAAAAAAAATTAAAAATAAAAATAAATACAGATTATAGAAAAGTTACAAATTGGAATTCAATTGTTTGTTACAAAAAGAGTGGAAATGGTGTATAGAAAAGAGCGTCCTGCAATAAATCCTTGCTTAAGTTCACTTTTGTTGTTGTTGACGTCTCTACCATTTTATTTGTACGTTTGTTTTCAGTCAATTGTGTAGTATATCGATGGTGTATGTATACAATCTACCAATTATTGTAACATAAAGTTTATGTATGTTTGGGTTGCTCACATAATTTTGTCAATTTTGTCATTATGACAGAATTAGAAACAGCTGTCATTTAAGTGGGAGGTTTAGCTAGCTATTGATCCATTTTCCTCGGACAATGCCTACCAAGAACATTGCATTTTTTTTTCTTTTATTTCTTCCATTGGTAGATATAGTCGAGCATGTGTAGTTTTCAAATTTTATGAACTGCCCTCTTTTTAAAAAAAATACATTTGAGTTCGATATTTTTGTTAATACGTTTTTTTTATTGTGTAGGATGTATATAAATACACAGCCACATCTGATATGCCGTGTAGGATTTGTACCAAACTTTTTTGCAATCACTTATCTTTATTCAAATTCTCTCACGGTTTCGCTTAGACCTGTTAAAAAGCAAAATGTATGCCTATATTCAAGATTTTCCATGGCAGTCCGTTTTCTCGCCCTTCAAACTAGTCGACTATCTTGCAGAAGTAAGTTATTGTATTCATTCGTCCAAAATATGCATGAACAATTTGCCACTGCATGTTGCAAGCAACCATGCAATTGCTTGCTTACGAGGATTTGAAGATTAGAACAGCCTCCTTGTGCCAAATTAAAAAAAAAAAAAAAAGATGAATTATGAAGCAACTAAAAATTTGTATTGCCCTTTTTGAGATCTGATACCACTGATAAAGTAATACTGTCAGGCAATTATAGTAGCACAGTTAGCATTTAAAATATCTTTGTAAAGTACTTAATGATCGAAAGTAATTAATAGTTTACCTTTCATATACATTGCATCAATTTCATCTGTTATATCTTCTCTTTCTTGAAGCTCAGTATAACTTTGTCGACTTTTTTGTCCTTTTGCAGTAGGCGGACTACAACAGCCACAATATTTGTATAGGAATTGCAATATGCATATTTCACAATATTTTATAGTGTAAAACAGAACACATGCGACACCAACTAGAAAACAAACAATTCCAAGGACAGCTGGCAATATCCAAATCAGATCTTTGTGCGAGTCTGGTTGTTCAGTGGTCGAATGGTACCCATATTCTGTAGTTGTGGTCATATTTGCTGAGTAAGATGTATTTGTTGTTTCATTGATTATGTCGTGGAAGGACGTATTTGTTGTCCCATTAAACATGTCATGATAAGACGTATGTGTTGTCCCATTAAACATGTCATGATAAGACGTATTTGTTGTCCCACCAAACAAGTCATTGTATATATCGGTTGTCGCGTTTAAAGCGATGTTTTCTGTTGAATTTCCGAACATTTTTGAAAACTCTAGGTCGAATTAATCATCTGAAAACAAAGAAGGAAAGTTCATAAGGTAATACATTGTCTAAAACAAATATATAACAAGGAATCTGGCATCCAAACACGATCTTTATACATTCTTATATGATAATCACTTATACTATGTTATATGAAATACAGAATAAAAAACATCACAAACTTGTAACACCATATTAACGGGGTTTGCATTTTCATGTTGAAAAAAAGGTTCGTGCATGCTAGTGAATTCCGGATTGGGATACTCCGTTATGTAGCATATTTGAACTATAAGAATTGTGCTGGTCACAGTCATTGTAAAGACCTGTAAGTTGCCCTGTGTCTTTTTCTCTTCGTTTTTATCACATGTATCATGAACACATTACATCCAATTTCTTTCATTTCATTTCGATGTGAAAGCTTTTTTAGTTTGTTTTTGTAAAACTATTCACCTTATATATATTCCTTTTTTGAAGGTTTCCTTGCTCTTATTTACAGTCTTTAATAAAAGTAGATTACGTGTTACAGAGCGATGCCAACGTGGCACTTAAAGTATCACTCTTCTATGCATTTTACCCACGCCTGTAAAAATACATTCTAAGACGCTACCTAAACGATAATTTATGAAAAACATTAAATTAACTTACTTTTCATGGTTTTTATATTCGTTGTTCTACAAAATCCAACTGACAGGAAGGTTTTTCAAATGTTATGGTTCGTCATCAATGAACCGTTTAGATGTCTGCTGCACGTATGAAATTCGATCCATGCATTTTTTGCAAAACAAAACACTTTCACACAGAAAAACCCAAACAAAAATCAGTCATTACTAATTATACATGACGCAATTTGAGTCAAAATATGAGACAAGTGGCGAAGTCAAAAGTACATCTGTTCACCTGCCGATCGCATGCTGATAAAAAAAGATACCCTTGATCATCATCTATCAATAATTAGCTTACTCAGCAATTTATCAATCTTTGGATATTGTTTTCGCTATTAGATAATATATTTGATAACTCATTAATTTATCAAAATTTTGACACGTTTGCTTTTGTGCACATAGGCCTTTCGCAATTTTTTCATATGCGGTCATCAAATATCAGGAGTAATACTTTATACAACGCATGCCTTTCTGTATACAAAACTCACCAGTGACGCTCAAGTTATAAAAAGATTAATTGCTAAATGAGTACAAAGCTGAACATTGAGAATCATTAATTCCGAAAGATTTTGTCACATGCAGCTAAGGTAATCTATTCCTTGAGTAGAAGATCCTTAGTACAAATGTAATTCGAAATATTCGAAGTTTTGTAAATCTATACTATTAAACGAGAAGACCTCATTTTGTGTGTCGCTTCTCTTCTTTCCACAATAAATTAATCATCATCCCTCTATGTCCTATAGGTACATGGCATAGTCGCATTTGTCATTCATTCATATGATTATTCAGATTGAGTTATTTTGGGAGAAAAACCGAGAAAAAAAGCGTCCGGATATTATTCCGACATTGAACGAAATTTTAAGTCAGATTAGACTTCCGGTTTGCGTTTTCTTTATACTTTGAACACACATTTACTACGAATAAAGAGTATTTTCTATCTGATATCATTTTCAAGTTAACTATCCATGGTGGTCACAGAGTTTATTACAGTGAGTTGCTTGTAGGTGTTATGGTAAAATTTTACCTATAGCTCAACCTGTTTTTAAAATTGTCAACACAATAGGGACATTTAAATTGACCAGTTGGGATTGTTAGATTTAAATATACCTTGATTCTACCTGTACAGATTTTTATTCACCTAACCCAAAGTTTCAGCATGCTTTTTTCCTGAAGATTTTCTTACCTAGGATTATTCTATTAAAAATTGATAGGGAAGAAAATAATTTGGTTTTCATTGTTTTAAATCCCTGATATATTTGATTTATCTATTTTTTACCTAAAATTCTAAATCAGTAAAAGATTAAAATAAATATGTATTACTATGTTTGAAAATTTAAACTGTTTTTACACCAAAATGCTTCTTTAAAATTCGAACCCTTATACATAGTATTGTCCAGCTGCCAGTGAAACAAGAAATAGCTGTTCAGGGTGTTTACAGTTTAAATTTTCAGAGGGATATGTTGTTCTTTTCTTCACATGACCCTTCAAGATTCTCATTTTGGATTATTATTTGCAATGTTTTAAATCTTTTGGTGTCATTGTGCATACAATATTGGATTTATTTTATTTGAATTCACTACTCAGACTTTTTATAGCAATTTTGCTTCTTAAAATGTGATGTGTTTCTTTCAAGATTTTATTGTCATGAAGGACATCAAGGAGGAAATAATTCATTCAAACCGTTTTGTGGGGCTTACATATGATGTTGTACATATAAAATTCGAAATAATTTTGGAGTATACCTTGCTTTGTTTTTTCTTTGAAATCTATTATAATATTAGTGGGAGTTTTGTGCATAAAATGCTGTGTTCACTAAAGGAATTCAATTTTTCATACGATGGGATTTAGTTATGTCAAAGATTTAAAGATTTCAAAACTGGAATTCAAGTAGGAGATATAGTGTGAGTTCATCCAACATGTTTCTGTGGCTTTAAATGTGATTTTTGAAATATTCATTATTAATTTTGGGATCTATTACAAATTTAAGATGATTCTCTATTTAAATGGGATCTTGGAAATGAAATAAAATGTTAAAGTAATGCAGTGGATATAGTCTAATCTAGTGATAAAGTGAAAAATAAAAGTAAAATATTCTAAAATATTCCTAACGTGAGGAAATGTTTTTTAAAAGTGAATGTGAAATTGGAAATAGTCATTATAAAATTCTGAATCAAATATTGTTTGATTTGGAAATTATTATAGGAAATGAAATAAAATGTTGAAGTAATGCAGTGGATATAGTCTAATCTAGTGATAAAGTGAAAAATGAAAGTAAAATATTCTAAAATATTCCTAACATGAGGAAATGTTTTAAGTGAATGTGAAATTGGAAATAGTCATTATAAAATTCTGAATCAAATATTGTTTGATTTGGAAATTTATTATAGGAAATGAAATAAAATGTTTACTGTGGATATATTAAAATCAGGTGATATATAGTAAAAATATAAATAAAATATTACAAAATATAAGTGAGGATAACTATTTGGAATATAGTAATGGAAATGATTCTGAATTATGTATAGATTCTGCACCTGTTAAATTAGGATGTATATAATTGGAAGTTAATCAGAATTTATACTATGGATTTAGAAAAAAATCTAGTGAAGTAGTGAAAAATGAATAAAATTGGGAATTATTTAAAATCATTGGAATTCTGGATGAGATGTCAAATATTAGTGTAAATAAATTAATGAAATTGTTTATTCAAATATGATTTTGAGGTTTCATTAAAGTGAGTGAAATATTACGACTGGATTATTTAGGGTATTAAACACTGCTAGTAGTGGCTATGCAAACATTTAGATGAAATGTAGTGCATTTTAGGTCATGCAATTTTAAATTACATGTAACTGCAAGAAAATAAAATATATGATATAGTCATTCTTGTTTGGCTTGATCACTCATAAGATTTTGAATGACAGTAAAATAAAAATTTCTCAATAGAATAATCCTAGGTAAAAAAAAGTTCAGGAAAAAAGCATGCTGAAACTTTTGGTTAGGTGAATAAATTTTTTTACAGGTAGCATCAAGGTAGATTTAAATCTAACAATACCAACTGGTCAATTTAAATGTCCCTATTGTGTTGACAATTTTAAAAACAGGTTGAGCTATAGGTAAAATTTTACCATAACACCTACAAGCAACTCACTGTAATTGAGAGTCTGTATAATATATCAATGACCGCTTGCCCGTGGATCGATTAGTAAAGTGAGAATTAAAAGTAAAAAACAAATCCAATTTATTTATAGTAATCATGGTAATGAATGTACATAATATACAAATAAGCGCTAAAATTATCCATGTGCTATTAAAATTAATAGAAACCAAAGGGGAATTTTTAGGGAAAAAAGAAGGATCCGGGCTAGAAAAACAACTGTCATGTCCCAATGTACCTATGACTTGATACCTTTTCTAAAATTCATTATATCTTTTACAAAAATTTGTTGATTTCAATAAAAGAAGATGTGGTATGTTTGCCAAAGAGACAAAAATGACACAGAAATTAACAACTATAGGTCACCGTACAGCCCTCAACAATGAGCAAAGCCCATACCCCATAGTCAGCTATAAAAAGCCCCGAAATGACAATGTAAAACAATTCAAATGAGAAAACTAACGGCCTTATCTATATGTACAAAATATGAACGAAAAACAAATATGCAATTTATAGTAATGAATGTACATAATATGCATTTAAGCGCTAAAATTATCTATGTGTTATCAAAATTAATAGAAAATAAAAAAGGGGGAATTTTGGGGAAAAAAGGATGAGCTGGGCTAGAAAACAAATGTCCTGTCCCAAGGTACCTTTGACTTTTGATACCTTTTCTGAAATTCTCCAGTCATTAAATCTTTTACAAAATTTCATTAATTACAAAATAAAGAAGATGTGGTAGGATTGCCAAAGAGACAGTTCTCCACAAGAGACAAAAATGAAACAGAAATTAACAACTATATGTCACCATACGGCCTTCAACAATGAGCAAAGCCCATACCGCATAGTCAGCTATAAAAGGCCCCGAAATTACAGTGTAAAACAATTCAAACGAGAAAACTAACGGCCTTGTTTATGTTCAAAATATGAACGAAAAACAAATATGTAATATTTAAACAAACGACAACCACTATTTACAGGCTCCTGACTTACATGTTCATAATATACCAAATATATGTTCACGCTGTAATTAATAGAAAAAAATGGGAATTTGTGAAATAAAGAAGAAGGGATAAAAAAGATATTTTCCTGTCCCCAAGTACCTATTCCGGAAATTTTCAAGTCATTAAATCTTCCTACAACACTTTACATACTTTCAACCACGCTCTGAATGCCCGCGATTTCGCGGGTATGTTCTAGTAGTTATTTATAATTGAGAGTACAAGACCATACATAAGTCAGGTAGCAATGTTAACATGTATATATTCGCGCTAAATTCCCGACATTCTCGGGGCCGGCAAAAGTTTTAATATAAAAAATATCAATTACTTTAAATGTCAATCGAATAGATATAACAGAAAATTAAATAATTAATTGTCTTTCTAAAACAAATTCAAATAATTCACTTATTAATTTTTCACTTTTAACGAAGTCTATTCAAATAAAATTGTCAGCTATCAGTTCACTTTTCTGCTTTTGGCTAGTCCATTTCTTGATGTTCTCTCGAGCTCGGACAGATGCCTCTAGTTTTGGTAGAACTCTTGTCAATCTCTCTGTTGAAGTATCATCATTTTTGTCTTCTAAATTGTTAATGTTTGTTCGGATTACGAGCGGGTACAGTTGTACTATAGGACGTGATCACGGTACGTCCTGCACTAGTTAATTCGTATTATAGCTGCTCGTGTAAAACCATCGTTTCCGCTGATCAATTCATCAACAACGGCAATGTTCCATCGGTTTTTCGGCAATTTATCATCTTGGACTTGCACTACATCTCCAACTTGAATAGTTTGTAAATTGTTTCCTGTTTGGCGATATGAAACTCTCTTAGCGTCGTTATATACTCGGATTTCCACCGGTTCCAAAAATGCTCCATTAAACTCAAATGTTTATGCTGTTCTATTCACGGCAATGTACTCAATATTCGGTTGTGGATACGGCGTTTAAGTTAAAGCTCACCTTGGTCTGTGCATGTGCATATTAAACAAAGGACACAGATGGATTCATGACAAAATTGGGTAGTGGTGTTGATGATATGTTTGTAGATCTTACTTTATTGAACAAACTTGCTTCTTACAATGATCTCTTTCTATAATGAAATTGTCCTAGAAGTGACAGTGTAAAATATTTTGTAAAAATGAACAAAATTTATGAAAATTGTTAAAGATTGACTATAAAGAACCAGGTGCTCCGCAGGGCGCAGCTTTATACGACCGCAGAGGTCGAACCCTGAACAGTTGGTGCAAGTATGGACAAAACATTCAAGCGTGATACAGCTCTGAATTTGGATTGTGATCAAATTTTTGACATTACATGGTTTTTTTTTACACAAAACAAATGTCAAGATTTTACAAATCAATTAAAGATTTCTTCTTCAAACTTTTTAAATCTAAAATTAAATAGTTGACACAGCATAGGTTTCTGACACAGAATGAATGTGGTCTAATGAACTTAAAAGTTTTTTTTTGCCATTGAGCAATTCACTATGCTGTTGAATATTAATCCTCTCAAAAAAATGTTTGAAGAAATTTTCTTTTTATTTATGAAATCTGAAATGAGAAAAATTAACCCCCCCCCCCCATTTTTTTCACATCCCCGTTTCCCTTTTTCCAAAACTGATATCAATTCAAATTTCTAATGGAGTTTGCAACAATAACTACTCTTTTAAATACATTATAAAATATTAAAATGTAAAATAAAGTGCTTGTTATCACTGAATGGTAAAGATTGGTTGGTAGTAAAAGTGAATATACATTGTTTATTGTATAAAACAATAAAAAAAACTTCATCAGCAACATTTTATATTGGCAAATTTCCAATGAAGTTATTTACAGAAAGTTATTGGCAAATAAAAATAGAAAATGACATCATAGTCATGTCTGGCAAATGTCCAACATACATTATCTAAAAACATTTTAGATAAGATAAGGAAAAAAAGCTTCATCAGCAACATTTTATATTGGCAAATTTCCAATGAAGTTATTTACATAAAGTTATTGGCAAATAAAAATAGAAAATGACATCATAGTCATGTCTGGCAAATTTCCAACATATATTATCAACTACTATTCTATACAAAGAAAGATAATTCCAATTGAAAATTAATTGCTATTGCACAATATTGTGCAATTAGATATTTCTTGCTATTGTGCAATACTGTGCAATTGAAAATTTCTTGCTATTGCACAATACTTCATATGGAATCCTGATTTGGACCAACTTGAAAACTGGGCCCATAATCAAAAATCAAAGTACATATTTAGATAAAGCATATCAAATAAGCCAAAGAATTTAATTTTTGTTGAAATCAAACTTAGTTTAATTTTGGACCCTTTGGACCTTAATGTAGACCAATTTGAAAACTGGACCAAAAATTAAGAATCTACATACACAGTTAGATTTGGCATATCAAAGAACCCATTTATTCAATTTTTGATGAAATCAAACAAAATTTAATTTTGGACCCCCATTTGGACCAACTTGAAAACTAGGCCAATAATTAAAAATCTAAGTACATTTTTAAATTCAGCATATCAAAGAACCCCAAGGATTCAATTTTTGTTAAAATCAAACTAAGTTTAATTTTGGACCCTTTGGACCTTAATGTAGACCAATTTGAAAACGGGACCAAAAATTAAGAATCTACATACATAGTTAGATTCGGCATATCAAAGAACCCCAATTATTCAATTTTTGATGAAATCACACAAAGTTCAATTTTGGACCCTTTGGGCCCCTTATTCCTAAACTGTTAAGACCAAAACTCCCAAAATCAAACCCAACCTTCCTTTTATGGTCATAAACCTTGTGTTTAAATTTCATAGATTTCTATTTACTTATACTAAAGTTATGGTGCGAAAACCAAGAATAATATTTATTTGGGCCCTTTTTTGGCCCTTAATTCCTAAACTGTTGGAACCAAAACTCCCAAAATCAATCCCAACCTTCCTTTTGTGGTCGTAAACCTTGTGTTAAAATTTCATAGATTTCTATTCACTTAAACTAAAGTTATAGTGCGAAAACCAAGAAAATGCTTATTTGGGCCCTTTTTGGCCCCTAATTCCTAAAATGTTGGGACCAAAACTCCCAAAATCAATCCCAACCTTCCTTTTGTGGTCATGAACCTTGTGTTAAAATTTCATTGATTTCTATTTACTTTTACTAAAGTTAGAGTGCGAAAACTAAAAGTATTCGGACGACGACGACGCCAACGTGATAGCAATATACGACCAAAAAATTAAAATTTTTGCGGTCGTATAAAAATAACTCCTTCAGGGGTCAATTGACCACTTTGGTCAAGTTTACCAATTTGTAGCTCGTACTTTGCTGTACATTATTGCTATTTACAGTTTATCTCTATCTATAATTATATTCAAGATAATAACCAAAAGCTGCAAAATTTTCTTAAAATTACTAATTCAGGGGTAGCTTTCTAACAAAATGCCCGATTGATCTGAAAATTTCAGGGCAGATAGATCTTGCCCTTCTGAACAATTTTTTCTACAGCCGGTTTTCTCTAAATGCTTTGTGTTCAGAGATATGACCCAAAAACTGCATTTTACCACATGCACTATGTTTAGCCATGTCGGCCATCTTGATTCAGTGGCGGGGTCATCGGACACATTTTTAAACTAGATACCCTTATGATGATTGTGGACAAGTTTGATTAAATTTGTCTTAGTAGCTTCAGGGGAAGATTTTTGTAAAAAGTAAAATCACAAAAATACTGAACTCAGAGGAAAATCAATTCGGAAAGTCCATATAATCACATGGCAAAATCAAATAAATAACAAAACGCATCAAAAACGAATGGACAAGAACTGTCATATATTCCTGACTTGGTACAGGCATTTTCAAATGTAGAAAATGGTGGATTGAACCTGGTTTTATAGCGCTAAAACTCTCACTTTTACGACATTCGCATCAAATTTAATAATATTGATAATGACAAACAGACACAATCGGTAAAAATGTCAAAAATAAAGGTACAAAGTCTTAATTCGGTAGGTTACATTCGTGAAAAGGGAACCGGATTGAAGTTACGACATAAGGAACATATCCGATATCATCTTTATAACAGATATTCCATAACGGTCAAGCATCTCGTGATGGCGTCCGTAAAATTAACGAAGTGGTGATTTCAGCATCCCAACGCTTCACTATTGGGAAGCTGAAATCATCTCTTTTGTCGTAAAATTTTGTTTTCAACCGACCCTCATAGTCAATTTCTAGATATACATCCTAATCAAGTGGCAAAATCAAGAGCTCAAACACATCAAACGAAGGGATAACAACTGCCATATTCCTGACTTGGTACAGGCATTTTCAAATGTAGAAAAATTAAATAGTGGATTAAACCTGGTTTTATAGCGCCAACCCTCTCACTTTGATGACAGTCTCATCAAATTCCGTTATATTTACATTGATGCGTTAACTAAACAGACACAATAATTAAAACAGTCAAAATATGGGTACATCAGTCATCATCGTATAACAATTTTAAAAGGAACAATTTAACAGAACACAACCAGGTGCTCCGCAGGGCGCAGCTTTATACGACCGCAGAGGTCGAACCCTGAACAGTTGGGGCAAGTATGGACAAAACATTCAAGCGTGATACAGCTCTGAATTTGGATTGTGATCAAATTTTTGACATTACATGGTTTTTTTTTACACAAAACAAATGTCAAGATTTTACAAATCAATTAAAGATTTCTTCTTCAAACTTTTTAAATCTAAAATTAAATAGTTGACACAGCATAGGTTTCTGACACAGAATGAATGTGGTCTAATGAACTTAAAAGTTTTTTTTTTGCCTTTGAGCAATTCACTATGCTGTTGAATATTAATCCTCTCAAAAAAATGTTTGAAGAAATTTTCTTTTTATCTATGAAATCTGAAATGAGAAAAATTTAACCCCCCCTTTTTTTCACATCCCCGTTTCCCTTTTTCCAAAACTGATATCAATTCAAATTTCTAATGGAGTTTGCAACAATCACTACTCTTTTAAATACATCATAAAATATTAAAATGTAAAATAAAGTGCTTGTTATCACTGAATGGTAAAGATTGGTTGGTAGTAAAAGTGAATATACATTGTTTATTGTATAAAACAATAAAAAAAAACTTCATCAGCAACATTTTATATTGGCAAATTTCCAATGAAGTTATTTACATAAAGTTATTGGCAAATAAAAATAGAAAATGACATCATAGTCATGTCTGGCAAATGTCCAACATACATTATCTAAAAACATTTTAGATAAGAAAAGGAAAAAAAGCTTTATCAGCAACATTTTATATTATTATACTTCACGTTAAAATGCCATATTTTGATTGGCTAATACGAGGGTGTCATTTTACTCTATCACATAGCTGAGAGGGTGACAATTTTTTTGAATGTTACCCTCTCGTCTCAACCAATCAAAAATCGACAATTTAAAGGACAATGGATTGAATTTACATCAAGTAGTTGAATACAATGCTTAAGTTTGACGTTTTGGATCAAATTTTATTATTTAACTGTCAAAATAAAAAAACCCAACATCTTGTTGTTTACATTTCTAATACTCGTAACGTTGTTATGTACGTGACGTCATAGAAAATCCTTTTGAAATAAAATTTATCTGTAAAAGACAAAAATGGTAGGACGTTTAGTATAATAAATTAAATAACACATAGCTGAGAGGGTGATAGAGCAGATTGGTACCCCTTGAAAAAGCATTGTCAACCTTGGCTTCGCCGCGGTTGACAATGTTTTCTCGGGGTACCAATCTGCTCTATCACCCTCTCAGCTATGTGTTATTTATATATTGGCAAATTTCCAATGAAGTTATTTACATAAAGTTATTGGCAAATAAAAAAAGGAAAATGACATCATAGTCATGTCTGGCAAATTTCCAACATATATTATCAACTACTATTCTATACAAAGAAAGATAACTCCAATTGAAAATTAATTGCTATTGCACAATATTGTGCAATTAGATATTTCTTGCTATTGTGCAATACTGTGCAATTGAAAATTTCTTGCTATTGCACAATACTTGATATGGAATCCTGATTTGGACCAACTTGAAAACTGGGCCCATAATCAAAAATCAAAGTACATATTTAGATAAAGCATATCAAATAAGCCCAAGAATTTAATTTTTGTTAAAATCAAACTTAGTTTAATTTTGGACCCTTTGGACCTTAATGTAGACCAATTTGAAAACTGGACCAAAAATTAAGAATCTACATACACAGTTAGATTTGGCATATCAAAGAACCCATTTATTCAATTTTTGTTAAAATCAAACTATTTGGACCCTTTGGACCTTAATGTAGACCAATTTGAAAACGGGACCAAAAATTAAGAATCTACATACATAGTTAGATTCGGCATATCAAAGAACCCAATTATTCAATTTTTGATGAAATCACACAAAGTTCAATTTTGGACCCTTTGGGCCCCTTATTCCTAAACTGTTAGGACCAAAACTCCCAAAATCAAACCCAACCTTCCTTTTATGGTCATAAACCTTGTGTTTAAATTTCATAGATTTCTATTTACTTATACTAAAGTTATGGTGCAAAAACCAAAAATAATGCTTATTTGGGCCCCTTTTTGGCCCCTAATTCATAAACTGTTGTGACCTCAACTCCAAAAATCAATCCCAACCTTCCTTTTGTGGTCATAAACCTTGTGTTAAAATTTCATTGATTTCTATTTACTTATACTAAAGTTATTGTGCGAAAACCAAGAATAATGCTTATTTGGGCCCTTTTTTGGCCCTTAATTCCTAAACTGTTGGAACCAAAACTCCCAAAATCAATCCCAACCTTTCTTTTGTGGTCGTAAACCTTGTGTCAAAATTTCATAGATTTCTATTCACTTAAACTAAAGTTATAGTGCGAAAACCAAGAAAATGCTTATTTGGGCCTTTTTTGGCCCCTAATTCCTAAAATGTTGGGACCAAAACTCCCAAAATCAATCCCAACCTTCCTTTTGTGGTCATGAACCTTGTGTTAAAATTTCATTGATTTCTATTCACTTTTACTAAAGTTAGAGTGCGAAAACTAAAAGTATTCGGACGACGACGACGCCAACGTGATAGCAATATACGACCAAAAAATTAAAATTTTTGCGGTCGTATAAAAATAACTCCTTCAGGGGTCAATTGACCACTTTGGTCAAGTTTACCAATTTGTAGCTCGTACTTTGCTGTACATTATTGCTATTTACAGTTTATCTCTATCTATAATTATATTCAAGATAATAACCAAAAGCTGCAAAATTTTCTTAAAATTACTAATTCAGGGGTAGCTTTCTAACAAAATGCCCGATTGATCTGAAAATTTCAGGGCAGATAGATCTTGCCCTTCTGAACAATTTTTTCTACAGCCGGTTTTCTCTAAATGCTTTGTGTTCAGAGATATGACCCAAAAACTGCATTTTACCACATGCACTATGTTTAGCCATTTCGGCCATCTTGATTCAGTGGCGGGGTCATCGGACACATTTTTAAACTAGATACCCTTATGATGATTGTGGACAAGTTTGATTAAATTTGTCTTAGTAGCTTCAGGGGAAGATTTTTGTAAAAAGTAAAATCACAAAAATACTGAACTCAGAGGAAAATCAATTCGGAAAGTCCATATAATCACATGGCAAAATCAAATAAATAACAAAACGCATCAAAAACGAATGGACAAGAACTGTCATATATTCCTGACTTGGTACAGGCATTTTCAAATGTAGAAAATGGTGGATTGAACCTGGTTTTATAGCGCTAAAACTCTCACTTTTACGGCAGTCGCATCAAATTTAATAATATTAATAATGACAAACAGACACAATCGGTAAAAATGTCAAAAATAAAGGTACAAAGTCTTAATTCGGTAGGTTACATTCGTGAAAAGGGAACCGGATTGAAGTTACGACATAAGGAACATATCCGATATCATCTTTATAACAGATATTCCATAACGGTCAAGCATCTCGTGATGGCGTCCGTAAAATTAACGAAGTGGTGATTTCAGCATCCCAACGCTTCACTATTGGGAAGCTGAAATCATCTCTTTTGTCGTAAAATTTTGTTTTCAACCGACCCTCATAGTCAATTTCTAGATATACATCCTAATCAAGTGGCAAAATCAAGAGCTCAAACACATCAAACGAAGGGATAACAACTGCCATATTCCTGACTTGGTACAGGCATTTTCAAATGTAGAAAAATTAAATGGTGGATTAAACCTGGTTTTATAGCGCCAACCCTCTCACTTTGATGACAGTCTCATCAAATTCCGTTATATTTACATTGATGCGTTAACTAAACAGACACAATAATTAAAACAGTCAAAATATGGGTACATCAGTCATCATCGTATAACAATTTTAAAAGGAACAATTTAACAGAACACAACCAGGTGCTCCGCAGGGCGCAGCTTTATACGACCGCAGAGGTCGAACCCTGAACAGTTGGGGCAAGTATGGACAAAACATTCAAGCGTGATACAGCTCTGAATTTGGATTGTGATCAAATTTTTGACATTACATGGTTTTTTTTTTACACAAAACAAATGTCAAGATTTTACAAATCAATTAAAGATTTCTTCTTCAAACTTTTTAAATCTAAAATTAAATAGTTGACACAGCATAGGTTTCTGACACAGAATGAATGTGGTCTAATGAACTTAAAAGTTTTTTTTTTGCCTTTGAGCAATTCACTATGCTGTTGAATATTAATCCTCTCAAAAAAATGTTTGAAGAAATTTTCTTTTTATCTATGAAATCTGAAATGAGAAAAATTTAACCCCCCCTTTTTTTTCACATCCCCGTTTCCCTTTTTCCAAAACTGATATCAATTCAAATTTCTAATGGAGTTTGCAACAATCACTACTCTTTTAAATACATCATAAAATATTAAAATGTAAAATAAAGTGCTTGTTATCACTGAATGGTAAAGATTGGTTGGTAGTAAAAGTGAATATACATTGTTTATTGTATAAAACAATAAAAAAAACTTCATCAGCAACATTTTATATTGGCAAATTTCCAATGAAGTTATTTACATAAAGTTATTGGCAAATAAAAAAAGGAAAATGACATCATAGTCATGTCTGGCAAATTTCCAACATATATTATCAACTACTATTCTATACAAAGAAAGATAACTCCAATTGAAAATTAATTGCTATTGCACAATATTGTGCAATTAGATATTTCTTGCTATTGTGCAATACTGTGCAATTGAAAATTTCTTGCTATTGCACAATACTTGATATGGAATCCTGATTTGGACCAACTTGAAAACTGGGCCCATAATCAAAAATCAAAGTACATATTTAGATAAAGCATATCAAATAAGCCCAAGAATTTAATTTTTGTTAAAATCAAACTTAGTTTAATTTTGGACCCTTTGGACCTTAATGTAGACCAATTTGAAAACTGGACCAAAAATTAAGAATCTACATACACAGTTAGATTTGGCATATCAAAGAACCCATTTATTCAATTTTTGATGAAATCAAACAAAGTTTAATTTTGGACCCCCCATTTGGACCAACTTGAAAACTAGGCCAATAATTAAAAATCTAAGTACATTTTTAAATTCAGCATATCAAAGAGCCCCAAGGATTCAATTTTTGTTAAAATCAAACTAAGTTTAATTTTGGACCCTTTGGACCTTAATGTAGACCAATTTGAAAACGGGACCAAAAATTAAGAATCTACATACATAGTTAGATTCGGCATATCAAAGAACCCAATTATTCAATTTTTGATGAAATCACACAAAGTTCAATTTTGGACCCTTTGGGCCCCTTATTCCTAAACTGTTAGGACCAAAACTCCCAAAATCAAACCCAACCTTCCTTTTATGGTCATAAACCTTGTGTTTAAATTTCATAGATTTCTATTTACTTATACTAAAGTTATGGTGCAAAAACCAAAAATAATGCTTATTTGGGCCCCTTTTTGGCCCCTAATTCATAAACTGTTGTGACCTCAACTCCAAAAATCAATCCCAACCTTCCTTTTGTGGTCATAAACCTTGTGTTAAAATTTCATTGATTTCTATTTACTTATACTAAAGTTATTGTGCGAAAACCAAGAATAATGCTTATTTGGGCCCTTTTTTGGCCCTTAATTCCTAAACTGTTGGAACCAAAACTCCCAAAATCAAACCCAACCTTCCTTTTATGGTCATAAACCTTGTGTTTAAATTTCATAGATTTCTATTTACTTATACTAAAGTTATGGTGCAAAAACCAAAAATAATGCTTATTTGGGCCCCTTTTTGGCCCCTACTTCATAAACTGTTGTGACATCAACTCCAAAAATCAATCCCAACCTTCCTTTTGTGGTCATAAACCTTGTGTTAAAAGTTCATTGATTTCTATTTACTTATACTAAAGTTATTGTGCGAAAACCAATGCTTATTTGGCCCTTACTTCCTAAACTGTTGGAACCAAAACTCCCAAAAATCAATCCCAACCTTCCTTTTGTGGTCATAAACCTTGTGTCAAAATTTCATAGATTTCTATTCACTTAAACTAAAGTTATAGTGCGAAAACCAAGAAAATGCTTATTTGGGCCTTTTTTGGCCCCTAATTCCTAAAATGTTGGGACCAAAACTCCCAAAATCAATCCCAACCTTCCTTTTGTGGTCATAAACCTTGTGTTAAAATTTCATTGATTTCTATTCACTTTTACTAAAGTTAGAGTGCGAAAACTAAAAGTATTCGGACGACGACGACGACGCCAACGTGATAGCAATATACGACCAAAAAATTCAAATTTTTGCGGTCGTGTAAAAACACCTATCTCCAAACACATTCATTGATATGTGTGTCTGACATCAGAAAATTTTATACGTCACATAAATTTGTCGTTCAATGTGCATACAAACAATTTTAAAATTTACCTAGGCAATGTTAGCGTATAGGTTAAAAAATCAAAAGTATGTAAGAATAAATTTCAGAAATAGACCAAGATTGAAAATAGTCCAAAAGATTACAAAAAAATGTTAAAAAATGACTTTAAATGGCACTAACTCCTTAAGGGGTCAACTGACCATTTTGGTCATGTTGACTTATTTGTAGATCTTACTTTGTTGAACATTATTGCTGTTTACAGTTTATCTCTATCGATAAATAATAATATTCAAGATAAAAACCAAAAACAGCAAAATTTCCTTAAAATTACCAATTTAGGGGCAGCAACCCAACTGGTTCTCCGAATCATCTGAAAATTTCAGGGCAGATACATCCTGACCTGATTAACAATTTAGTCCCATGTCAGATTTGCCCTTTAATTTCAAAGATATAAGCCAAAATCTACATTTTACCCCCATGTTCTATTTAAGCCATGGCGGCCATCTTGGTTGGTTGGCCGGGTCATCGGACACATTTTTTTAAAAACTAGATACCCCAATGATGATTGTGGCCAAGTAGTTTCAGAGAAGATTTGTGTAAAAGTAAACGACGACGGACGCAGTGATGAGAAAAGATCACTTGGCCCTTTGGGCCAGGTGTTCTAAAAAGGTTCAATAAACTGATTATTGTGTGAATCTCCAAGGACCATATCTCTGCCCAAATCATACTGAAACAAAATTCGAACTAGATATGTTACTGCCTACTGGTCATGATAAAAAAAATTATATAATATCGATTATCAAATCAACATCTTCAAGCATGACGAAAAAAATTGCAGAAAACCGATATATTTTAGTGAATTTTCCAAGACCAAGGATCACAACTCTGCACAAAATCGTCATATGAAACAAATTTAAAACTTAAACTGTAACTTGTCATGATAAGACTTTATACCAATTATCAAATCAATATCTTCCAAAAAAATGTGGAAATGGATTATTTTAGTGAATTTCCCCAAGTCAAAGCACCACAACTCTGCACAAAACTATCAGACCAGAACAAAATTCGAACTCGATCTGTAACTTATGATAAAACAATACATCAACTTTCAAATCAATATCTTCAAGCATGAAAAACCGATTTGCGGGAACACAGTGCAGGCTTTTTTCACATCAACCACTGGATTGGGATATCCTCAGGGAGAAACTCCATCAGCAGTGTCTTTAACCCAGTGCATATGAATAAAAGTTATCAGTCTGGGAACAGTATATCTCATTTATGTACCTGGTCAAGGATAGCAAAGTCAAATGTTGCTAAGCTACGGTTTTGCATTCTGAAGCCCATGCTTTGAAATCAGTTCCTTTGAGCTATTTTCAGAAATCTAATATTTTTTATTGAACAGTGAAGGAATATCCAGTTCATCTTTTGTTGAAATAAGGAGGACAGATAAAAAGTGATGGCATAAACTCACATTGGTCTTTTTTTTATTCTGCAGGGACAAACATATTTGTCATAGAGATAGGACATGTGCCTAGCAACATTTGGGTCACTGACAACAGATGTAGCATGTGAAAAAGATCAGCTTATCCTTTCATGAGCCTCTAACGATGTTTGTGTTGCTAAGTTTTGGTAATCTATTTAGTGTTTTGTGTTCTGTTGTTAATTATTTCTTTTTTTTTGTCATGGTTTGTTTTGAACCTAACATATCCCTTTGGTTTCATTCCTCTCTCTTTTATTGCAATGGAAACAAAACATTTCCCCAGTTGACTAGCTTTACTGACGTGACATATTGTTGGACAATGTTCTCTCCCATTGAAAGAATACAATAGATATTGTTCTTAGTTCAGTTTATACACTAAGGGTTAAACGAATTATTCATCTGTAGAAAAATTATCTCCTGTATAGGTGAAAATGCATGAATCAACTTTCAAAACTGCATGTGAAGTATCAATAATAAATTGTCAAACTGTTCCATATTAAAATTTCTTGACAAAATTTTCAGAAGTTCCTATTGAAATTTGCGTTTTAAACCATGTTAGATAATTAAAAACTTGAAAATAGCAATTTATGAATTAAAGCCTTCCTAATTTGAAATCTAAGTTTAACATCTGTTTAAACACAACAAATTTTGATGGGAACAATGCTAAAAGATTTGTCCAAAATCAAGCTTTAATGAATAAATTGAAAATATATAATTGATATTGAATCAATACAATACATGCAGATTTGTAAGTTGACACACACATCTTCATTTTTTGTACAATTACTTCAACAGACAAGGATAAATCAATATGCCCGCTTCCATCATAATGGCAATTAATTGGTGTTTGACATCCTATTTCAGTAGTTTTATTAATGATGTGCATTCCTTATGTACCATGTATGTGACAATGCAATCTCTCTCCATACATCCTTCACTGTAAATACTCTACACATCAATAACAAATGATTTTTTTTTTAAAGTTTTTTTTTATTTGTGTACAATAGTGCATTGTCCACCTCAGAAAGTTGTATGAGGTCTGCTTGTCGTGAATCTTGGACGATTCAGTCTTCTGTGAATTCTGTGTGTCAGTGGGAATCTAATCTTTGAGTTCTGAAAAAAAAAATACAACCAGCTATTAATATGCATTATTCAACAAGCTATCAAGTTTCACAGCAGAACTGTTATTTTAGACTGACTGATCAATCAAAACTGTGTGAAAAATTTCAGATCCTTGCTAATGACCTTGGGTAAAGTTGCAGTTATGTTGTTACAAATGTATATAGTACATATTCAGTGTTTAACCCATATATTTTTCTGTATCTAGAGCCTGTAACATCCATAATTCACTTCACACTGACATAAGATACTCAGGGAAGGCGACTGGTTTTATTAATGTAGCACATTACTTCTGGCTTTATCTAACAATGTGTCAGCAAGTCAAGGGAACGTGCAAGTACTGTACAGTGAAAATATCAACCTCTCTAAGTGCAAACTGGATGATTTGAATAGTAAGAACAATCTTTATCAAACAAAATGTACAGCGCAATTTCAATAATTGGAATTGATATCATTGTCTTGTCATAGATAACTATCATATAAAGTAGCAGCTGTAGGACTGAAATAATTTCCGATAATTAAACAAATTTCTGTATTTCCACTGATAAGTCAGGAGCCTTTACAGTGTATTGTACATTAAATTACTGATCTGTAACATCCTTAATTCACTTCACACTGACATTAGTTAGACAGGGAAGGCGACTGGTTTTATTAATGTAGCACATTACTTCTGGCTTTATCTAACAATGTGTCAGCAAGTCAAGGGAACGTGCAAATATATTGAAATCCTCTTGTGTGGTTCAATTCCACTTAACATGTCAACTAATTAAAATTGCAATTGAATCTGAAACAATCATTGAATATAAGCTCTTCATGATCAATTCAAAGAACAAAATGTATGGAGTAGAACAAATTTTTCGGTGAAGATGGGAAATGGGAAGTTTTTTGTTATTTTTTACATGACAAAGAACAATATTTTGATAACTGACTTTGTGAAATGGAAACGACATCTAGTAGACTATAAGAACTATTTAAGATCTCAAACTCATTGCAGGACATTTACCTTGTCCAAAATGTGCCCTGCACTGTTGTTTACTGTACAAAACATAGAGAGACAAAAAAAGAAAGACTGTTAACCACTCATTCTTACGTCCATTAAGTTTAACAATAATCGAGGAGATTCTAAACTATTTTGAACCCGTATCTTGTATCAGAGAATAGTATATTTCTTTTTAAAACACCAATCTGCCAGTTATACAACAGAAAATAAATCTGAGGAAAGCAATTTAAAAAAAAAATTTTCTCAATTGTTGTTTGATGGTCTGTATCTTACTGTCCATTATAAGTTATACATTTCACTTCTGATCTGTAACATCCATAATTCACTTCACACTGACATAAGATAGACAGGGAAGGCGACTGGTTTTATTAATGTAGCACATTACTTCTGGCTTTATCTAACAATGTGTCAGCAAGTCAAGGGAACGTGCAAATATATGGAAATATTTTCTTTGCGCTGATAAGGTTCAAGGCCACTGCCAAAATCAAACAATAAACTAAAACTAGGACAATTGACAAATTCTTTACAAAAACAAAACATATTGGATAGGACTTGTGAATTCTTTTCAACAAGGGTGAAAAGGGAGGAAATTATTTTTCAATTTTGATTAGACTTAAAATAATATTTTGGTTTTTAATACATATATATATTCATGAAATCAAAATTCATGTTATAATTGACTTGACTGTCCTGCCATTTAGTGTTTTTGTTACATGAGCAAACAAAAACAACAGACTAAAATTCTAAGACTTGGAAACAATTTATCTATGCAGATTTGAAAATTTAAAATCAATTATACCAAAATTTGAATATCAAAACTTGTACTGTTGATGAACAAAAAGGAAGACAATCCATAACTATTTTTGAACATACCCTCTTGTCATAGAAAACAATCATATTAAGCATTATCTGACTTCAAGCAGCAAGTTATGGAACTTAAAATACTTCTGTTGCGCAAAGGAACTTTTTTAGGGAGTTTCTTTCCACTGTTAAAGGCAGGGGCCTCCAACCAATTATTGTATAGTACAAAGTACTTTATACATTCAACTTCTGTTCTGTAACATCCATAATTCACTTCACACTGACATAAGATAGACAGGGAAGGCGACTGGTTTTATTAATGTAGCACATTACTTCTGGCTTTATCTAACAATGAGTCAGCAAGTCAAGGGAACGTGCAAGTACCGTACAGTGAAAATATCAACCTCTCTAAATGCAAACTGGATGATTTGTATAGTAAGAACAATCTTTTTCAAACAAAACGTACAGCGTAATTTCAATAATTGGAATTGATATCATTGTCTTGTCATAGATAACTATCATATAAAGTAGCAGCAAATTGTAGGACTGAAAATAATTTCTGATAATTTAACAAATTTCTGTATTTCCACTGATAAGTCAGGAGCCTTTACAGTGTACTGTACATTAAATTACTGATCTGTAACATCCATAATTCACTTCACACTGACATTAGGCTCAGACCAACCCAAACATCGTCGGACCGCAGGTCATGACCTGTAAAAAACTTAAAGGTCCGCCACCATCCTGTGAACTACAGGACCTCCTGTCCTGTACATTTTTTGCAGCATGCAATATTAAAATTGGGAAAAATGTGTTGCTTTATCAAACACAAAATATGGTTTTCCTCCCGAGATCAATGAAAAGCATTTGTCTTTATATTAATTAGGATCGCGGAAATACCCTAGTCATATATATAGATATATATGGACAACACAAATAGTAACCCAATCAGAACACAATAATATAAAAAGCAGCCAATAAAATCACGCTTCCTTTGACACGCGGCGAGATTTTCTTGTCAACTATTTTATGCATTCCCTGAAAATCGGCATTTCTAATATGACTTCCTTCTTTTTAAAAACATATTATAAGACAATTTTAAGGCTCACTGGCTTGACCCCTACTGCCTAAACCCTTTCAATTTGAATATTTTGAAAATTTTGTATCTCGATTGTCATGTCCGTAGCGTCAGTTTCCGGCATTTCTTTTTTCCCCGGTTCATTACGCATGCGCCGAAAACACATGTTGTAAACAATAACATGAGTTTCCTCCGTTTTTATGATGGGGCCGCACGTGCCTGGTCAAAAACGGAAGGCCGATGATCCAAGTACAGCACGCCAAAAAAAAAAACCAATATTGAAACAGTCCAACTTTTTTTCCTTTATCATGGATGGTTCCACTGACATCAGCGGTGATGAGCAAGAGTCGGTATATACAGTGTTCTCACAGAGGCAAAGTGACTGAGAGATTTCTTCACATTGGCTCACCACCTAGCACATGCTCAAAGGACTTGTACCAATACCTGATTCAAATTTTTGAATCAAATGGAATAGACAGAAGTATGTTCATGTATGGTATTAGTACTCCATTTTGTTTTAATTTAGCAAACATTAGTCTTTCATAAACATGCAAAAGTGTAGTACAGGATAGTAGTTTTGGTTACTTCATTTATCATAGTCAAAGGCACTCAGAATGCAGGATTTTGCATCTTATTTTTCAAAATTTTTCTGGGGGGCATGCCCCCAGACCCTTCTAACATGTTCGCAGCGCTTTGTGCTGCTCACCGGTGATAATAAGTAGGTCCTGTAACAGAAATGAAGGTCCTGTAAAAAATATTTACTACTGGACCTCATGACCTGTTAAAACATTTTATGTTTGGCTGGGTCTGTCATTAGGTAGACAGGGAAGGCGACTGGTTTTGT
Source organism: Mytilus galloprovincialis (assembly GCF_965363235.1). Taxonomy (NCBI): domain Eukaryota; kingdom Metazoa; phylum Mollusca; class Bivalvia; order Mytilida; family Mytilidae; genus Mytilus; species Mytilus galloprovincialis. Next base: position 42,287,148 of record NC_134838.1, read on the forward strand.
ATCATTCATACTCATCTGTTTAAGAAATCAAAATCAAAATGGTTTAATCATTGTTAATGTAATGATGCAATTTTACATCATTCCTAGCACACTTGACACAATTAACTAGTCAGATTTAAAACTTAGGAGCCCTTCTTTAAACTTGCTCAAAACTGATCTTTAATAATAATATAAACAATACAACATTAATACTAAAATGGAATGTCCTATTAGAGATTGATGAAGTATCAAAATAAATGAACAGACAGCGTGACAATCAAAACTTGTACAGACCTGTGTGGAACAAATATACTTAATATCTATACCTTAAAAAGGTTTGTAAGACGGACACTCCTAACCTCTTATTAAAACCTATGGTCTATAGGGTTGATTAAGTTTATTACAATAAAAGAAAGAGATTCCAAGCCTATTTTGAACAGTGAACAAACACATTATCTATATATTAAAAACAGCAAACAGAAAGTTATACCAGTGGTTAAACAACAAAATTCATATTTTTTGGGGGGAATTGTGACATCCATTATTCACTTCACACTGATGCTAGATATTCAGGGAAGGTGACTGGTTTTATTAATGTAGCACATTACTTCTGGCTTTATCTAACAATATGTCAGTAAGTCAAGGGAATGTGCAAGGATAGCGTATTTATGATTGATCTGATCAAGATGTTTCACCAGAAAATATGATCGACTGTATATGTAATTATCTCTTTCTGTGACATTTTTTTGTGTTTCATAAACTTTTGGAGAGAGGAAGTAGAATGGACATTGATACTTCACATACATGAAATTGCTTGACATTGTTTCTTCTACATTTGGAAGCAGCTACTTCTTCAACTTTAATGATCTGTATTGTTGAGGCTCTAGCTCTATGTCTGGCTCCCATGTCACGATCTGTAATCAAATGAAGTGTGTTTTATTTACTGTAAATTTAGAAATTATTGCCAGGTTTTTATTATTGCGAATAATACAACAGAGTTGTAAACGCAATAATTAAAACTCGCATTTTGTAATATTTTAACTGAATTAAGCATGACTTTTCCCAAAATGGCAATCATAAATGCACATTATAATTTCTGAATTTACAGTACATCACAATATTGAAGAAAAATATTCTATTGGTTTTTTGTATTCTTTTTACCACAAGATACCTCTAATAAAAAGTGTACAGTATTCAGTATTTACGGTTAAAATAAAATATATCTTGCTTTCTTTTGGCTTTTATAAAATTGTACAAGACCAATTTTAACTAAATTCTCTATGGGCACTTTTTTATGGCATTAACTTATGCCTGTGTCAGTGTGTACTATAATTTTATACTTCTAATTCTGATTTATGAACTCGCCCCAAAGACTACCTTTTGGCATTAAAAAATTCCTACATGAGCAATTTTCAACTTTATCCACTGTGTTTATTGCATCTGATGTTTGGACTTGGAAATTATGGACTTACAACATTGTGTTACTGCACCAGCTGCTGTCAGATCTCTATACTCTCTGTACATGTTATGGATACCACTTCGGGACACATATCTCAACCAGATACCAATGTTCTTTACTTTAACTGGCTTCTTTTCATAAACCTACAAAACAGAATATAAAATTTACTATCACTTTTGATATCATAAATTATTATTTTTTCCTTAGCAAAGTTGATTATCAAACAGTAATAATAGTGACGGATTACAATGCAAAATATACAATTTGTATTTTTCAGATTATAAAATATCAAGATATTAAAGTCAATATTTAGTATAATCTTTTGCGATGTCAGATATTAAGGTATCCTAGCCTTGATTCATCAAACGATCATTTAGATAGGCATGTACCATGATGGATGTTCTATGAAAAGCAAATAACATGACTTCTCTAAACATTTGAAAACATTTAACATTATTCATTTTGTCAAGTTCTAAGGTTCAATATAGATTTTTTTCTTGTTTTTTTTCCACTATAGTATATTGAACTTATCAAGTTATGCTTCAATTAAAGTTCCCTTGTATATCAGAATCTTGATGGCACATTTTCAGATAAATGAACCACTAATTTCTTGTTTGATATTCAACAATGAAGACAATTATTTAATATGTGCAAATTAACAAATGCCACCCAAAATGACTGTTGAGACAGTCAAATTCTTGCTCCAAGATCTGAAAACTTCATAGTTGAAGGTTTCAAGATATTACATGGTTACGTTCAGTTCTCCAATGATGGTGTGTTACATCCATAATTCACTTCACACTGAGATATTCTACAGGGAAGGCGACTGGTTGTATTAATGTTGCATATTTCTTCTAACTTTATCAAACACTTCAGTTTGTAAGCTAAGGGAAATTGCATGTTACAAGCAGAGGTTTGATGATTGGCTCCAATAGGTGGTAAACTTGCAAAGGAGAAACTATAAAACAAGTTTTTCTTACCTGTTGAACAGACAAGATTTCACCACTCATCTTCTTCATTTTTCTCAACTGAGAAACAAAGTACCAAAATCTAGATTTTGCTGTACATTTGTCTTGTGCAAATATTTTCATCTGATAGAGTGGTGGAGCTCTATTTTTGTCAGATGGCAGAGATCTGCCAATGACCTTGTACTCCTTTAACTGTTCGAAAGGAAAAAAAAATAAAATTGTTAAAATGTATGCACATTTGAAAATATTGAATAGGAAGTTTCACTTTGTTCATATCATTTAAGTATTTTGTTATCATGTGTTTGTGCATGTTGGAGTTCATTTCAATTAGATGCTTGTGATGTAAATAGCAGTCTAAATTTGTTCAATCATGGTCTTAATGCTAACTCATATAAGACATCTTAAATTTTTGTAAGCAGTTGGTTTGAAATTCTTAAAAAATATTGCATTCGAATTGAATTATACTTGATACAAAAAATACATGGTGCTATTTTCAGAAAATACTATGCTAATTAGTATGCTAACATCTTAACATTAACAAACATTTGAACATTATAATTGTCATAAATATTCATTCTATAAAATTAGATAAAATTTGCTCTAATAAATACCAAAAAATATATACCTCCAGTCTGCATGGTTATAAATTAGTCACTAGTCCGATGCCCAGACTAGTAAAACTTTGTTTGGACCAATAAGAAATAAAAATGCCCTAAAACTTGAGTTATTGTCCAGAAACCTAATGTGTCTTAAGACATCGAGGACATACCATTATACAAACCAAAAAAAAATTTCCGGCCATTTAAAAAGAAGTCCCTGTATACTGGGATCTTTTAACACCAGAAAATAAGGAATATGTCACTTTACCTGACTTGAGCCCAACCTGTTTATTGTAAAAGCAGTAGTATATAGTTACTGTCTAATGAATAATAAGCAATGAAATGCTAAAGCTTGAAAAGTTTAGAAGATTCCTGAGGGTCACAATACAGTTCTGGTTTCAGACAGGCTGTTTAGCGGTGGTGTTTTCCCCCATGATAAATTCCCATACTGCATTGTCCAATATAAAAGACCCTGAAATGCTGACTGGGACATATTCTGTACTCTGCTTCATACTTTTCTTATATTTTTTTATTCAAAAAAATTAATATAAAATTAATGAAAATAATTGATCGAACAACCATGGCCAAATGGGTGTTTGACCGAATGTTCCACTCTGCATGCTTAACCACAAGTTTGTAAAATTATTCTCTACAAGCCAACAGAATCCAATTAAAATTTAAAAAAAATTGAGCATCTGGCTTGTGGACTGAAAAGGTAAGTGAAGGTAGCGGAACGACCCAAGGCCAAAACTTCTGGAAAACTTTCTGGTTATTTCTTGGAAATATGTGCTCATTGAGTCATTCAAAAATTTTCAGTGGTCTTTTTTGGACTTTAGGATGTCTGATGTTATTCATGGTTTTTTATTGTCCATTTAATATTTAATTATTTTTTCATTTGTGCAGAACAACTTTGTATTCCTGTCTTAAATTGACATGAAACATAATTTTTAGTAAGAAAAAACTATTTTCTGTGGATGTGAGAAAAGTCTGTTGACTGTTTTTTTTTAAATTATCTGTCATATTTTTGACAATGACATTCTTATTTAAACACTTTTGTTGAAAAGAATATGCTTAATATAATATAACACATCCCTTTTGCATTATGATATGTTTGAAAACTATAGTTCTCTCAAAGTGGATATAAATACTTTTACCTGAATACATATGTACCTCCCCCTTTTTTCAAAATGCAACTTTAAGCCGATTGTATGAACAAAATTTTACTAAAAATAAGAGAAAAATGAATGAAAACGAACTAGAGTTTATGATGTTAATACAGTTTATCATTTGAATTTTTGAAATAGTGTTTAATTATGGAAAAGAATCGCTGTATACCTCGCCTAGGACTTTCATGGCGAACACGAGGAAAGAAAAGACAACTCTCGTGCATTTTCACGATGACGAGAAAACTGCAAGGAGTCAAATTATTTGTTTTTATCACAGACATGAAATTTTTTTTTAAAGAGTATCATATTTTGAAAGCTCAAATATAAAATTATATTTTAATTACGAAATATTTTTGAAAACGTTACAACGTGATCTTGGAAATAAATATGGCGACTTTGGGGTGACGAAACGTGGCTCATAGAAATGCAATACCTTACTACATATATCAGGTAATTTGACAACATTACATCACTATTTAAAAAACGACTAAATTGCACAAAACTACATGTATCTTTCAGTGGAAAAAAATAAGTGTAGTTAAGCTAAAGAAAAGAAATATATGGTTCAGTACTAGAACAAATTGCGTATAAATTTGTAAACAAATCAAGCTCTTCAAATAATTTTATGAACGGAATATAAATTTATGAAAATTTATTTCATGAATTAAAGGTAAAGCAAATTTTCTTTCTGAACATGATAGCATTATAAAATAACATATGTTCCAATACAATGATGTTCTGACAACGTGGTAGAAAAATGGAAATTTTTTTATAGTGATAGTGGACTCAGACTTGTGAGTTTTGTAGTCTTACTTTTTGAGTTAGGAAAGTTCTTTTTTGGCTCAATTGGTAGGTATCAGGTTCGTTCGCGCCAAATACACTTTCGCACTTAAAAGAAATGAAATTTCTTAAAGAGATTTTTTTTCTCTTTATAATTTCATACATAATTAAAAAATGGTCATTTGAAAGAGGAAATTAGGTGCCAGGAGATTGCGAGAATGCAGGATTATGCTCTATTTATACCAAAGCTTACAGCTTGGTGGGCGTCTGGTGTCACCGAACGCATGTTACAGCCACGTCCTATAATTGTAATTTAGCCTACTACTTAATTTCAAGAGAAAGCCCTGGCGCAGATGTGGGGATTTGAAAAGTCTGAAAAAAAAGTTAACGATTTTATTATATTTCTCGATTTTTTTTGATTTTTCTACCGTAATTGGGGAATTCATGCCATATTACCTTAACAGTTTTCATGCAGAATGCCTCGAAAAATAACAAAAAAATTATAGGTTCTTGAAAAATGAATATTCTTTAAAAGTATTAGTATGATCCTTAAATTTTTCCTGAAGTCTTCCCTGTTCTTCAATTTGTCAGTCTGAGAAAAGGGAAAAGTCAATCCTCCCTATAAATCTAAAGTGTCTTATTTTTTTTTTTGTTAAATTGAAATTCTATCATTTATTACAGGATGCACATTGTATTTTATAAAACCAAGAGGACATTTGTATGACTGTTACTATTATCCATTTGTTGGAATGGATGAGGAAGCATTAAGGGGTTTAAACCCTGTATCTGATCCACAACTACAAAGGAGAGTAAGAATTATAAACATCTAAAAGTTTAATAATGTTTAACCTTGCAAAAACAGAAATGTATAATTTTTGTCTCTACTTGACAGAGTCAAAAAACGAGACATACTGGTATGTTGTTTACGGCAACGGCGTCAACAATGTATTAGTTTGTGATTTGGTCTAGTTTATGGTGAACCACAAGTGTAGGTCAATCATATTTGGTATGCAGTTGTATAAACATTGGCACATCTCATTTCCATGGAGATTATTTGGCCCTGCCCCCTCAGTCATGGTCTATTGACTTTGAAACTTTTGCTTATTTTACATGTATTAGTTTGTGATTAGGTCAGTTTATGAGGAACCACAAGTGGTAGGTCAATGATATTTAGTATGCAGTTGTATAAGCATTGGCATATCTCATTTCCATGGAGATAATTAGGCTCCACCCCTCTTAGTCATGATCTATTGACTTTGGAAAATTTTCTAAGCTATAATGTATGAGTTTGTGATTAGGTCAGTTCAAGGGGAACCATTAGTGGTAGGCCAATGTTAATTGGTTTTCAGTTGTATAAGCATTGGCACATCTCATTCCATGGAGAATATTTGGCCTTGCCCCTCAGTCACAGTCTAATGACTTTGAAACATCTTTGTTTACATGCATTGGTTTGTGATTAGATCAGTTTAAGGTGAACTGCTAATGTTAAGTCAATGTTATTTGGTATGCAAATTTATTGGCATTTGCAAGAATCTTTTCCATGGAGATTATATAGCCCCACCCCCTCTTCATGGTTCATTGACTGAAACTTTTACATACGTGTAATTTATAAATGTACAAGTTAATGTTTGTATTAGGTTTGGGAACGACTTATAATAAGTCAATGGTATTTGGTATGCAGTTGTATTAGCATTGGTACATCTCATTTACATGGAGATTGTTTAGCCATGTAACTCAGTCATGGTTCATTGACTTTGAATATTTGCATAACTTGTGTAAGATGTTAAAGTATTGTTATTTTGATTTCAACATTTGCATTTCAAAATTACAAAAAGGCAAGACATATCTCTGTGATAATAGTTTATGAACTTTATGTACAATGAATGTGTTTTGCACAATATCAATAGATTTTTCTTGAAAAAAATTGTACATATATATTTTATCTTTATCAAAATATTGTTAAAAATTTAGAAAGGGAAAGTTAAAAAGTAATGATTTGTAGTTTTCTTTGAAATTGCAAACACTTAAAAATAAACCAAAACTATTTAGTGTTTAAGGTCATTATAAAATGAGCCTAGTGGGAACTTTAAGGCTTTGGTTTGAACAAATTGATCTTCCTTGAAAGAATTTAAGATCCATCTACAGCGTTAACAATTTAAAATGGTTTTCTCTGTAAATCTAATAGAATTCTTTTACAACAGTCAATATTTCAATAGCAAGGCCTCTGGATCATTGTACAGGGCAACTTGTTTTCACTGCATTAAATACAGAAATGTTTAAATGGATAGGAATGTCTTGGCCAAAGTCCCCCACTATTGTGTGATTTATGTACTGAAAAAAGAAATAGAAATATAGTTAAAATAGCAGGTTATAAAACCAGTTTTTAAAGCTTTATTTGTTTTATACATTTATTTATCACAGGCATTGCAGTACTTTGAACAATTAAAGTCTTTGGACAGTGGATGGAAGTTGTGTGCAGAAGCGTTTGTTAATGGATCTTATCATGGGTAAGGTTAATTATCAACAGATTCTTATTGCTATGTCTAGCATATAACATACCATATATGATAGGGAGTAGTGGTTTAAGTGTCAGTGAGACAGCTATCCAACAGAGACCAAGTGCTGAAATGGCATTGAGCAAAAACCTATATTGCATAGCAAGCTATTAAAAGGTCCTAAGAAGTAAAATGTTTATGCAGCTTAATAGATATTGTTTAATTATGCTACTTCAGCAAGACTTTAAGGTATTTACCAATTATTAAACAAATTTAATTAAAAACAAAATATGCAGAATTTGATATACCATACTAATTTAATATGGTGAAATTGCAATCATACACATAACAAATAGTAAATTAGCAAGACACACATATTTGTTCCTTTTGAAAAAAAATAATGGCATATGGTATGATTTGCAGGTATGATAAAATGCAACTTTATGAATTTAAATTAAGCATTGATTGAATTTTGATTTATTTGTATTGTATACTATTACTTACTTTTCAGGAATGATCATGTGAAGTTTTTCTGCTTACAAGTGATTGAGAACTATCTAAAAACAGGATACAGTCAGGCTAACCTTGATGACCACCAGAATATTAAGTCTTTTATTGCTAGATGTCTACAGTTACAGGTACTTGAGTTTATGTTTTTTCAACAATAAATAAAAGTTTAAAATATGATGATTGTGTTTGGTGATTTGAAGTTGTCACATTATGGTATGAACTTAGATTGGAATATGGTTGGTCATGCAAAGTTGTCACTTATGATATATAAATATTAATTCTTTTTCATCCTGTTTATGTTTTTTATATTTACCTATGGACTACATGCATATTGCCAATTTGAAATAAGGTAAACTTTTTTTCTTCTTCTAAAAATGAAATATTAAATGAACTGAGTCGAATAGAAATCAATCTTGTGCAAATGAATAACAAAACATTTTTAACTTATTTCAGGTGGAAAAAAATATCTAGGCAAAGTTTGTGACTAATTGAAAATTGAGTTGATATAAAAACCCTACAAAACAGATCAACATTTATCTTTTATTTAGTATTTGAATATTCCAAAATCACCCAAGTACTTAAAAGTGTACATGTATTGTATACATGCACTTGCATAAGGCAGATTTCCATCAGGTGTAGCTCAAATTTTATAATAGATTGTATATGTTGATGTTATATTTTTCAGGGATCTGAAGGCACTCAAGACAGAAGTTTCATCAGGAACAAGATAGGTCAGATTATCTCCCTTGCATTTGTTCAGGATTACCCTCACAGGTGGCCATCTTTCTTCACAGACTTGTTACAGACAGTATCACCAAACCACCATTCAATAGATATTTACTTGAGAGTTCTCCTGGCCATAGACAGTGATGTGGTAGACAGAGAGATTGTACACACAGCAGAGGTAATTTCATACAGTTGATTTACAATATTTATGCTTTAACTCGGTGTAGTAATTTTTGCCATTAACAGATACATTGAAGCAAAGGAAAGATTTGTCTCTCCCTGTACAAGGTTATTGAAAATTAATCTTTTAAATGGTGCATTGAACCAAAGATTAATTTTAGGATTCTAAAAAAAGGGATTCTTATTTAAGGATTCTTTTACAACGTGTATCATCAGTACACAGGGATTAAGCTAGGATTTTGAGGGCTTTAGTCACTTTTGCGCGCTATTAAAATCAACCTTATTTTGTGTAAAAGCAATGGACCAATGATGTATATTACTAGCTTCATCTTTTGACTTAGTCAGATTTTAAGGGATGAGGCACCAGCATGATTGGCAGTTATTGTATGATTTGACTTATTGGCCATTATTATGAAAGATTCTGACATGGAATCCAGAAATTTAGTTCACAATTTCTCTTCAGTTTGTTCCAGGGGTCATTCCTGATAAACAAAAGTTGGATTCTATTTTTTTTAAACAAGGAATCACAGCAGAAATTGATTTGCAATGATTATTTCACTGCATAATCATTATCCTTATAAAACGTCTAAGTCGATATTTGGAAATCATTTCTATCAAGTTGGAAATGTATAAAATCCTTTTTGGAACGATTATAATGACTGAAAGGAGGTTGTAAACAAATCAACAATAGATTTACTTCTTTCGGTTTTAAAATGAAACGAAAACGGGAAGTGACACGTGAATAATAAATTCAAAACGAGTCCGGATTCATCAGGAAATTATCATTTTTCGATTTAAATTCCTTTAGTAAGAGATATATATTTGTCTCTCTTGTTTAATTGATTCTAAATGATTTCGTATTTTACGTTTTTAATGTCTATAAATAGTCAAAAGAACACTTTCACGCATGCGTAGAACACAATACAGGAAGCACCTGTTTAAAACATTTCTCGTGAACTTTTTGAATAAACACATTAAAGTTCTTTATTTTAAATGGAAATTGTCGAAAGTTTTTGATGAAAATTTAAATGAAATATGATGAAAATGCCTTCGAATGACGAATCTACGACAAACTAACTTCAGATTGTGATCGTTTGGGAAATATTGAAATTCAAATGCGAACTGTCTGGGTTGTTACATTTTTGATTAAATGACGAAATTATACTCCTGGTTGTTGAAATGCCGACGGACTGATTTTCCTGGGGAAATAACTATGATGGTCATTCAATTATGGGGTTAATTATTAAATTACGGATAAGTGACCCATCTGATGGCGATAAGCGGATTAGTTAACTTGTAACACCTGTTGAAAATGTTAATTACCTGGAGGTCATAAACTTGTCAAAAACATAAAGACAGGTAGATTTATAGTTTTTATTGCGATTTTTTTTTTTACACTTTCAAAATTAAAGTGACGAAATTGATTTGAAATACTTTCGTCAATGAGAAAACACTTTTGTAAAATACGAAAGTGACAAGCGCTAGCAAAATCACTGCAGAACACCAGATATAGGTACTAACCAAGTGGGCATGATTGATTTTAATCTTACACGGTAACGAAAATCTTTGTTTTGCTTTATCAGTATTCAATGTACATTTCTCAACATTTGAAATTCCTGCTCCCAAATTTTTTGTTTTGTGATTACTCATTCCTTGAAATTTTTTGGGTAATAAACAAGCATGAAAATAATGTTTTTGTGTATGGTGTTTACTATGCACCGTACAGAATGATTTATGTGGTCAGCTAAGCAACGTACACAACGCTTCTTTTCAGTTTAAAGTACAGTGTTCTCCCCAGGATTTTTGGATAGCACCAGGGTAACGCGCGAAATGAATTTTACAATATTTTGTTTCGCGTTGCGTCGCTTATTTTTTTCTTGTTAGTTTTTGTCATTACCTTTTTGCCTTTGTTTTGTTAACTGTGGTACTGTGTTATATAGACTTTGGGTCAGAACATTATTGGTAGAAAAAGTAAATCAATAAAACAGTTTGTAACTTTAATATCTTTGAAAATGTATACTTTAATATCTTTGAAAAAGAAAAGAAAGCACAATTAGTCTTTAAACTTAAGTCACTTCTTATATTTTGATCAAGCCATTTTGTCCCAATACTTGTAGTTACACTACACTTCCCCATGTTAGATTTAACCATAACAATGAACTTTGAACAAGATTAATTTTTGATACAGAACCTAGAGTAAATTATAAACTATTTTCTATTCTTTTTAACATCAAAAAATTTATTTTTCTCATGCATATTATTTATAACTTTAATTTATTTTATAGTTAAAATACTTTGTTTCAAATGTATAAGCAATTTTAATATTTATAGGCATTAAGATTGTCAATCATGAATTTTAGTTAAATCTACCATCTTAATATAAAATGTCTGTGTATCAATAAAGGTATGATTCTCTAAAATAATTTGCAAAACATTTTTGTTGGTATGTTCTAAGAAAGTTTTTATCCTTAATGTAACATTCTAATATAATTTTGCATTCAATTTATACTTTAATTTAATTTTAAATGAGAAATTATATGTCAGGAGCATTTATTTGTAATAAGCAAAATCAGGGGAAGTAACTCCACAATTAATTTCTAACAGGCAAATTATTTTAACTAAAGACTGGCGTAATAGAGTTCATTAACAAATGTCTGCTTGTCCCTATAACAAAATTATGATCTCTTAATTAATTAAATCACAAGAGAATCATGTACATCGATTAAATCCAATCATCAACAAGGTTAACCTCAACAGGTAAATCGATCACGTGGTGTAAACAATCTAGTTGTCAATACTGGATTAAACTGGTTAGAACTGGTCAATTTTCATGTAAAATTTTAACCCTCACTGAAAGTTGAAGTAATCTGAAACTCTACCGATTTTAATACGATTTTTTTACCGAAAACTTTAGCACCACGGAGAAAAATTATACATCGCGGCAAGAACGATACCACCGCGGTAGAAAATTATACATCGCGGGCCCGTGGTCCTTTAAGGGCCTGGGGAGAACACTGAAGTATCGAAAAATAACATATGTATGAGAGTTTTCAGTGCCAATTATTGAAACAGCTATACTTATTACACACACACATTGGCCTTCTATCAGAAAAAGAGTTGCAATGAATAAAGAATCATATCGGATGAGACGAGCGTCAACTTCTTTGACAAGTATTTGCACATGTTTTTAGTAATCTTTCTTGTTTTGGGAAAATAATGAGACATCTCTAATCATCAACCTACGACCAAACCATTTCTTATAACAACAATTATGTTTAGATTGAAGTACACATTGATATTATGTGAACAAAACAAAGATTTTCATTACTGTGTAAGGTCAAAATCGCTCACGCCTGCTTGGTTAGTACCTATATCTGCTGTACGATCATACGCTGTGTTATGAAGGCAGAAAATTGAATTGAACAAAACTGTAATTAAGTGCATTTTAATTTTTTTGTTTAAAAAAGGTGAATTTATTCTTACTGTTCTAATTGAAAAGGACTATTGCTTTAATCAAGTTTAATCATTGCTTTTTTTCTTGTTATTTCCAGGAGTTTCAGAGAAATACATTGATCAAGGATGCTATGCGAGAACAAGCTAATGGACAGTTAGCAGGGACATGGTATGAAATTTTGGTAAGTCTTTTGTTTCTAAATAGAAGTTTGATATAGTTTTAATAATATTTAGTTGGTATTTTATTTTTAATTTCTAAACTAAGGTAGAAAAATAAGTGGATGATGTATTTAATTATATTGTTTGCCATTCTGTATTTCAGACAACTTATGAGACATCCAACCCAGAAGTTGTTTGTATGTGTTTAGACGTCATTGGGAAGTTTATATCATGGATTGACATTAATCTGATTGCCAATGACAAATTTGTGACTGTTCTGTTAAACTTCATGACCTTGACCTTGATAAGAGAGAGTGCTTGTGATTGTATAACAGACATTCTGAACAAAGGAATGGATCCAATCGTCAAAACAAAGCTGGTGGAGTCATTTACTAATGTGCTTGAGGAAAGAGGAATCCTAAATCCAGTAGAGGTAGGTTTATCATAATAGTATTTTTAAAAACTAGATATTTGCAGCAGTGTTATAAACGGTGGGTGGTTGACGGAAATTCAGTTGTGCTACCAAATATAGAAATGCATTTGCAAATTTTGTGTAAAAGGCAGATCATTGAATTACATTGTAGCATGGCAAAAACACTGTCTAGTATAAAATAGTAGTTCTGCGTTCTAGCTTAATCCAAAATGATGAAAGTACTTGTTATTTAAAATAAAGAGATTACTTCACGATTTTGAAGCATCTTTTTCTTGATTTTACTGCATAAGTAACTCTCAAACATCAAGCGATGCACAAATAATTGAAAATTTGTGGAGCTACATGATATGAACTTATTGAAATTTTGAAAGTAAAATCAGTATTAGAAGAGAAAGTGCTTTCTTGAAATGTTAGCCATCACAGCAGATATTGATTTTAAAGTCCTTTTATTTTTAGGATGAAGAAGGTGATTTTCTTGCCAAATTATCAAAGCTGGTAAATGCAATTGGTGTGAACTTAATACTGGCCTGGCAGAAGTAAGTTTAAGACCTATTTATTTGGTACATGCTTCAGCTTAAATGTTTTTGAAGTCAATGTAAACATTTTAAAACATATAGGTGAATATGAACATTTTTTACAGACAGAAACAAATTTTAGGTCAAAGGGTAAAAATGTTGATCATTTTAGGAGGGATGTAAAATCTGGTGTATTGATGAAATAATGTTAAGTGCAAAAACAAATTTAATTGAAAAAACAGTTTCATGGTGAAACATGTTTAATGCAGTGTTTAAATCTTATTATATAAACATGGAAAATATTGACATAATTGTTTATGCATTATCAAACTGCTTTGAACTAGGTTGTTGAAAACAGAGGACAAGGAAAACACTGAAGCAACCTTACAGGCCTTAGAGAGTAAGGTGCCACTGATGTTTCGCTTTCTTAGTGACGAGGATGATGATGTTTCTGGTGCTGTAGCTCAATTCTCACAGGAATATATTGCCTTGTTAAAACAGATGAAACCACTGAGCCAGAAACAGAGAGAAAATATGGAGGTAGGCTTTTTATAAATTAAAAGAGAAACTAGGGAATCCTAGATTTAATTGCAATATTAATTAGCAGTGTTTCAAATAAACACAGAAAAAAAACTTTAAAATAAAGAGATGGAAAAATCTTGCTGTATTTTTTGCCCCATTGCTTGAAGAATTTGTTTTGGGGCATTTCTGAAGAAAAAAGTGCATGTGAGTTTAATGATGTACAGTTATCATTTGTCCATTAAAGATATAGTCATACATTTTTAATCAATGCATTATTGTACAGATTTCAGAGTGTTTGTTTCAAAACTGGTTGTATTGTCCAGATTTGACCTTTATTTTTTATGCCTTGACACTAAATGTCCAAGACATTTAGATTTACCCATGTCACTCATTGTTCTTCTGAAATCCATCTTTAACTTGTGTGGTTTTGGCCATTGGAATTTTGCAGCAGGTAGGAATATGTCTTCAAACATTTTTTGAACAAAAAGGTTCTGATAGAAATTCAGGAGTTGAAATATGAGTTTAAATAACCTACTTTCTTATGTGAAGAAAAATCATTTTACTTTACTTTATTTATTTCCTCAAAGTGGCAGTGAGTGTAATGTCTAAAAACAAGAACTCATTTCTGTGAATACATTGTAAACACATAATTTTAACCAAGTTTAAGTGTGTTGCATTATTTAGAAACTTTAAATACTGAATTTGAGAGGATTATAACTGAATCAATTTATGATATATAAATATACAAAATATATATGTTAGATTAATATCTCACAGTGTATGATAAATATGGAATTCTGTATTCAATTGCGTTCCACAAATACAGTCTCTTTTAAATGTACTTTTTTGGTGGATTTTGTGGACCTTTATACCCTTGGTAATGATTGCCACTTGTACAGTGATTGAACATCTTTAAGTGTCAGATATAGATTGTAACCAATATTTACTTGAAAAAAAGATGAACAAAAGTTGGTATAAGTTTAAAAAAATGGTACTGCAGAATTGTGATTTCCATAGCAAATATATAGAACAGCTGGAATGTAAACTGGAAAATGTATTGCATTCTGATTTATTAAAGAAATGTCATGAAGATGATTTTCCAGCTTTTAACCTTGAGCACAAAATTTTAACTTATTTAAAACAGTTATTACATGTGTTTCTGACTTTTGTGAGGCCAGTGTTAACATGGTTATTACACAATAATAATTTTTATTATAGATGTCTACGATTTCCTGTAACCCAGGATGTTGTGACATCAATGAATTGGTAGAAGTGCCAGTTTGGAATACCTTTGGAGCCCTGTCTCAAATGCGAGATGGGCCACATTGCTTTGGAATTCACAAATCTTTTGATAATGATCAAAGTGACATAGGTGCCTACAACAACGTACATGATTTAGTAGTTTCTAATGACTCTGATCATAATAACAGACACCAAACTCATTGCTGTATATCTTCAAATGAGAATAATCAGGCAGTTTTATTTGAAAAGGAGAAATGGTATTTTTCTACACCAGTAAATATGACAATAGATAACAACAGTTATACGATTGTAGAAAAATCCACTGAGACAAACACAAACAGTGACAGTGGTATTTGCCTTGTAAATGAGAATTTATTACCTGTAAAATCTACTGTACCAGATACCATCTCAGAATGTACTTTACAAGAAACAGAATGGAAGAGTCAAATTAAAGGTTTAGAGAGACAACTGTATGATAAACAGTTTGAGTTGAAAGACAAAAACAAGAGATTTTCAGACTATATTTTGAGATTAGAAAAGAAGTTGGCAGAAAGGGATAGACAGATATCAGATTTAAAGGATACAATTATAACCCTTGAAGAATATGAAGAGTTGCCCAAGTGTGGAGTAAGGAGTTCACATGCCTTAGATGGTTTTCAACACCTCTGGGAAAAATTTAAGCCACACTCCAAACAGTCCAGTGAAAGATATTTTGGGAAGGAGCCTTCTGGCAAGGATGATGCTCAGAAATATGAAAAGAACATGAAAAAGGTTGTTGTTCAACCGATATCTAAGGAAAAGACATGGATATCTATAACAAAGAATGTTGTCAGTTCCTACCAAGGGGATTTATACCCTGATCAACTTTATAGTAACTGAATTGCTATCATGGAAACTTTAATCCTTGAAGGAGTTTTAAGTCGATTTTCTATCAGAACGAGCCATAATTTCTTTTTCCATGAAAAAAATCTAAAGAAAAAGGTATGATAAGGCCACTTTTGATCTCTTTGAATTATGATTAAAAAAAAAAATTAAAAAATTCTATCACATGATAATTATGAGTAAAATTTTTACTTTTTTTGTGTTAGGCTTTTGCTCATATCTTGTTTTGCTAAGAACTAAGTAATCTTTTGTAATTTCATAGGTTAGACTCTTATCATACCTTTCCCACCTTCACTGTTTACTTTGAGGATATTCTAGACTTTCAATGTTGACAGATTGTATGATTTATTATTTCATGTATTTTGATACTTTTGCATGATTTGTTTAGAATGCACCTGTTATGAGATGTAATGCACCAGTAGCTTAAAGGTATGAGTTTACATGTACAAAAAAGAGTTATTCTGGAAAAGAACTGTGTTCCTTCCTTACCATTGTTACAAATATGGTTCAGTCTGTGGTTAATTTTTTTTATAACATCGATAACTTTGTCAAACCTTCATCATGTTCATAGATTTTTGAATTTTGTGTAACTTTGACAGAAGCTTTTATTATGATAAAAAAAAGCATCTGCCGAAAATACTTAGATTTTTTCCAAATTGAAAAGGGGCATAACTCGAGCCCTATAAAAGTAAATGACTAAATGCTCAAATTTAAACACTGAATGTTGTGGTTCTTAGCATTGTGTATAAGTTTCATAAAATTTGCATGAGGTGAATTTAAGTGGAGTAAAGAAACGAAAAATTGGCAATTTTCTAAGTTATAAAGGTCATACCGGTAACTCTAGAATGGTAAGTGACTCACTGACCAAATTTGAACTCTGCAAGTTTTGGTTCTGAGTATTGTGTATGAGTTTCACAAGATTTGGATGAGTATAACTTAAGATGAGTATAGAACTGAAATGGAAGGGGAAGGACAGAAGAACTGACTGTCATTGAAGGTAACACATAATGCCCCTTTTATCTATAGGCAAGAACATTAAAATTCTGCTTGAATAATATCTACAAAAGTAAGAGACTTAATAAAAAAAACTTGTATATTGGATTATCGCTTCCAGTCCTTGTTATTCTTACTTCAACATTTGCAATACTATCAAACAAAAATTACATACAGAAGTGTCGGACAGTTTTTTCTTCACAAATACAAGTTTCAGTATGTTTATTTTTTATGCCCACCTACTGCCTATGATAGTAGAGAGGCATTATGTTTTATGGTCTGCATCTGTTTGTCTGTCCATTGGTCTGTTCATCCGTCCATTGTCCTGCTTCAGGTTAAAGGTAGTTTTTGATGAAGTTGAATTTCAATCAACCTAAAACTTAGTACACATGTTCATATGATATGATCTTTCTCATTTTTATACCAAATTAGAGTTTTGACCCCAATTTCACTGTACTGCCGAAAACAGAAAATGATAGAGCAAGTTGGGCATCTGTGTTCTATGGACAGATTCTTGTTGTTAAATGTTCAAGTTAAAGTTTTTGGTTTGGATAAGATAGTTTTTTGATGAAGTTGAAGTTTTTGGATAAGATAGTTTTTTGATAAAGTTGAAGTCCAATGAACTTGAAACTTGATAGGCATGATATTATATTTTGAATTTTATTGCCAAATTAGAAATTTGACCCCAATTTCACGGTCATTGAATATAGAAAATGAAAGTGTACTATGGACATATTCTTGTTATTTTTGAGAAGGTTTATGATGTAGTTATTTAATATTGTGGATAGACATCAGTTGTAGTCACCTACGATTTTTGATATATGTTTCATGTGATAAGACATTTATCAAAAAAATGGTATAAGGTGTTTTTGGTTGCATACTACATTTCAACCCTGAAATGCATTGTTTCAACTTCATTTGTTTATAACTTTTTGATTCCACAGTTTTGTTTTCTCTTGAAGTAAACATGTGATGACTAGATCCCACTCTAAAGGACTAATGTATTTCCTTTAAATCAAAAGCTAGAGCAGGGATTCACTATATAGGTATTGGTCTTCAGGCTACAATGCTGTTATTGGTGTCAGCAATAGTTAGTTGTCTGCTGAAGTTAGTTTGAAGGAACTACATGTACTTGTGATAGATCAGTGAAGTTACATAGCTATCAGTACATATCAATTTGACAACAATTTTGAGGTCCTGCCCCCTAGGAAATGGTCCAGTGACTTTGAATTTTTTAGCAATTTTCAATAAGTTTTTTGCTTTAGTTAGCAAATGGTTAGTTTAATAAGAACTGCATATGATATTTTCTTTAATGTTTCACTACCAGTACTTTTAATACATATTAGTTTTAACTTTATTGACCTTGAAGCCTTGCCCCCATAGGTTATAGTCCAGTGACTTTCAATTTTTTACCAATTTTCAATACAAAGTTTTCTTCTTAAGTTATTCAGTTTGATAGGAACTGCTTACAATAGACATTGATATGTTATTCAGTTGGATAGGAACTGCTTACAATAGACATTGCTATTTCTATAAAGTAACTTTACTGTCTGTACATCTCAGCCCACTAGTTCATGGTCCATTGACTTTGAATTAATTAGCAATGCTACTGTCTTTCAAATTGTCTTTTTCTGATTTTATGACCACAGGGGAAAAAAATTCTCTGTGTCATCAGTTTATATAAACTACTTCACATTGAAAAATAGTGACTATATGTGTCCATACACTTTTTTTGGGGTTAATTTTAGTATAGTTATTGTTTCAACTCCGAATGTTTTACTTTATTCATGATTTTGTTATGTCAGATTATTGCAAGTATTTATATTGTATATTTACTTTACAAACTATAAATGTATATATTGCATTATGTAAGACATTTTAATAAAAAAAATATCACAAATATGTTTTTGTTGGTTGTATTTTTAATAGTAATGTTATGATTACTATTATTGAAACATGGTCATTATAGATGGATGGCAAAAAAAGTTTGTCCATGTATATAATTATAAACTAGTGTTTACAGATTTTGTCTTTTGTTCATTGAACATGAGACAAGTTTTTCAACTTGGAGTTCAGTAACTCACTGATTGAAAATATATTTACAGAGAAATTCATATCTGTTTCGTAATAATGTATTTAACCCAGTTTGCTTTTTTTTCAGGGACTGTTGTACATTGTTATTAAAAAAATGACCTATGATGAATCTTATGATTTTGAACACGAGGTAAGTAAACTTACAGCTAAACTACTAAAGTGTATACTAATTTCATAGAAAATAAAAATGGGTTTAGCAATGTTAGTTGAGCACTGTATCTTTTAAAGAAATGGGAAAAATGATATGATGGCACTTAGAAGAACATATAGTCTGTAAAATTTAGTTTTTGACTTTTTATTTACACACTAGTTGCTGCATGAGATCATTTTAGCTGTTGATGGTTTAGCTATTCCTGACTCCTTACTATACACCTAATCGCTATTTATTCCATTCCGTATAAGTTCTAAAATTACACAACTTTTTCATCCAGTTGAAGCTATCTGGAACCCTGTTTAAACAATTCACCATACATGATACTTTTTAATGAGACCTGTTTAAACTACCGTAAATACTTCAATCAAAATATTTTTTTACTTCAATTTTAATTTGAAAAAAGTGGATCATACTCTATTAAAGTTTGTCGATGATCGCTTTCTAAAGTTTTTCCTCCCTCAGCTCACTACTGATGACCTCTATTTTCGGTGGCATGACCCAAACAGGAAGTTGTATAAATGACTGTTTTTCCCGGATTGGACTAAATAATGATAAGGTGTATTGTTTTTCATTCAGACACTGGATATGAAAAAAGAGCTTACAAAATAACCTTCATTTGTTTTACTAGAATTAATTTTAATGTAAAAAAAATTCAAATGTTCATATATTTTTCAGGGAGAAGAAGAAGCCATGTTTCAGGAGTACAGGAAACAACTGAAGACTATTTTTAACAATTTAGCTGCTTTAGTAAGTTTATTCAACCTATAGTTTGTTTGTCAGTCTTTGAAATGCTTAATGTAAAGCAGGATTCAAAACAATTTTAAAAGTATAAAATAGCTTTTTTATTTTATATTTTTTATTTAAGAATAAAACAGTTGTAACACAAGACTTAATTCAGACAATCAGAGGATAAAATAGTGACAATTTTTATTTAAAGCATGAAGTATGTAAAAAACAAAAAAATCAGATATATTAAAAATTTTTATCCCGGAAATCTTGAATATTTATACCCCCGCTTTAAAAAAGGGGGGGTATACTGTTTTACCTCTGTCTGTCCTTCCTTCAGTCCGTCCGTCCCATGAATATTTTTCGTTGTATTTTTCGCAGGAACTACAATACAAGGATTTCTGAAATTTGGTTTCAGGGTTTATCTAAGTCAGCTATACCGTGTGATGCGTTTTCAGATTGATCACTTGACAACTTCCTGTTTACTGAACACTTGTATGATTTTACACGTGATAGCCAAGTTGAAAATTTTCGTCACATTTTTCTCAGGAACTACAATACAAGGATTTCTGAAATTTGGTTTCAGGATTTATATAAGTCAGCTATAACGTGTGATGCATTTTCAGATTCATCACTCGACAACTTCGTGTTTACCGAACACTTGCATATTTTTACACTATTAATATTATCCACTTGCGGCGGGGGTATCATCAGTGAGCAGTAGCTCGCAGTTTCACTTGTTGTTCCTGTTTCTAAAAATGGAAACGAAAAAAAAATACAATTTTGTTTTATTTCAGGATGCTCAGCTAATAATAGTAACAGTTCACAACATTTTGACACAGACTTTACCTAACTGGGAAAGAGTGGACCAGTTAGAGACTGAATTAGCCATAAGTCTGTTGTATCAACTAGGAGAAGCACTGCCGGTAAATACCCAACAGAAAACAAGTTTTATTTCTTGACAAATATAGATCCAAGTTTTGTACATCAAATTGTGTTACAATTCCATTGACAGAATTTTACAAAGAATTGAATTGAGCCCTTGAACTATGAAAATTCATACTTTGACTCTTCAAGATAAAGTTTATGTTCTGTTTCAGTTGACTCGTCTCTTCATGATAAGGCCGCAAATAGGGGCATCCATGTGACAATAACACATCTAGTTTTAAATGATTTTAAATTTTGACTTACACAATCAGATAGAAATACTGTTGCCTGAATTTCCTTGCAACATTGAAAACAGTAAATTGTTTTGACATTGAAAAATTGAAAATATTATTGAAAATCATATGGTTGACCAGGTTTGAAGTGTCCATACTTATATTGATATGGACTCCTAACGAGGTGGAAGATTAAAAAATGTTAATCAATAACCATACATTTATTCATTGCTCTTTTTAATTACAGGAAAAAGAAAATGACAACAGAAATTTTATTTTGCAGGCTACACAAGGCCAACATTTCAGTGGGGATCTAACAAAGGCATCTGTTTTACAGGAAATGATGAGACTGGTAAGGATTATTTGAAAATTTTAATTGGCACATAAATAAAAACATTTATTCTTTTCTTAAGTTATGAAATAATATCTTGTAGTTGTAGAAACTGTATGAGAAAATGATCATTTTGTTTTCATATTGTGCATATGAGAACCACCATTTGAAATGATATAGAGAATTAGCATATGAATAAACAAAATGGACAGCCATGTTTTAGCATATAACATATTTTGTGTAATAACTAATTTGCCTATTCAGAATCTAATGCATTCTGGGTAATATTCTGAAAGCGAACACCAAAACGTTGTGATTGGTTTGTAACATGATTAACAATAGAAATTCAACCAATGATGTAACATTATTTTCATTTTGGTGTACGAACAATGATATTACCCATAGTCCTTTAGATTCGGAAAAGGCGAATAGATTATATGTTTTTGCCTTATGTTTCTTATGATAATTGTTGAAAATGTAAGTTTTATTTATTTTCAGTTGATAACTAGTCGTGTGAGTTGCCAGGGTCACATGTCTGTCATGTTACAGTTCTTTGAGACAGTAGTGAGATATGATAAGTTCTTTAGTGTAGAACCTCAACACATTCCTGATGTACTAGTATGTATTCCTTAAAACAGATTGATAAGTTTGATTTATGATTCTACATTATAGTTGTAAAGGTCTTTTACATGTGCAATGAAAAAGTGATCACTTCAGACCTGGGTCAAAAATATTGGATGTTTGTCAATACCTATTTCTTCATGTCGGCCAAATAATTCAGTTTCATTTACTTTGAAAAACTATGAATATTAATGTTCAAAGAAATACACTTTCCAATCAAATATGTTTTAACATACTTTAGTTCTTGAATGTATAAAAATAACAGTATTTGATCTTTTTTAAAACACTGATATTGTGTAGTTTTGTTTCTCATGAATGTCGTGTATATTTTTGTGTTGTTCATTATTTATTTTACATTAAGTTAAAATATTGCTTTCCTATTTTTGACAGATGGCTTTTACTGATGAAAGAGGATTTCGACATCGATCAGCTCAAGTGAGAAGTCGAGCATCATATTTGTTTTCAAGATTTGTTAAAGGTGTGAGGTAAGCTAAATTCTGGCCTGTGATTCATAAATGTGTGTGCAGTAGCAATATACCATCAGTAATGCTTTTTGGTTTATTGAAGATATATGGCTGATTATAAATTATGTTTCTTATGTTAAACTTGGGTCTTATTTGTGAAAGAAAACTATCAGTCTGACTGTTGTTTTTTCTAGTGAAATAAAGAAGAATGCCTTTAATAAATTAGCAAGAAATATGTTAACAGAACAATAAGAAATTCTGTGTCTCCTCAAAAATAAAATGATATTGTTATATTTTGCAGGTCTCATATCCATAACTATGTTGAGGAGATTTTGCAGAGAATTCAAGATCTACTGGTACTGAATACACCAGACAATGGGTACCAGCATCTTTTGTCATCTGATGATCAGTTGTTTCTTTATGAAACTGCTGGAAGCTTGATTGTTTGCAGTAATCTTCCAAGTGAGGTAAAACATTATTGTTTTTATTATGAATATTTCCAGTGTACAGTTTTGGGACAGAATAAAGAAAATCAACTTCTCCCCCACACATCTTGCCAGGGACCTCATCCTCAACTATGGGATGGATTTTCATGAAATTTCACACCACACCATTTGATAATTTACATGAAAATAATTTTTGATTAATTCTTAAAGGGAAGATAATTGAACTTATTAATTTACAGGATTCATTATTTGGCTTGTTTTAAGCATATAACATTGTGCAAGGTAAATTCTTCACCATTTATAACCATCTGATTTATGTAAGTATCTCATCTGACATAGGTTACAAACCAAATAAACATACAAATTAAAAATCGGAAAAAAATGTTATTCACAATTTACTTTTGACTTTATTACCTGGCCAATGGATTTTGATAAAACTACAAATAAGAATAGTACAACACATACATATGTGCATGATAATATAATTAGTGTCCTGCATTTTGAAGCAGATACAATTAGAATTGTGTACCAACTTACTCTCTCATGAATTCTGGTATAAAAAATGGAAGTACTTTATGTCTGCATGGAAAAAGTAACCAAAATCTGTGTGAAAATGATATTTCAGTCATTTGATGATGTTCAGTTTAAATTTTTTTTGACGATATTTTTACGTTCTCATCTTATCTCTATGTTTATTTTTTTTCTAGAAAAAACAGACTTTGATGAAAAATCTGTTATCACCTATAGCAACAAAATTTGAAAGTTTATTAACCAAACTAGTAGCAGAAACTAATCAAGAAAAACAACTTGCTTATGCTCAAAGTATCAACACTGCCACTGCTCTTGCAAGGTATGTATAAATGAGCCAAACTTACCATGCCTTAATACTTTTGTTAAAGAAACTTGGCTTTTCCAAAAACGATCATGGTAGAGGGGTGGGAGGCACTCAAATTGATTAATTGTGTGTGGTTTGCATTTCCTTAGAATTTATAAAGAATTATAAGGAAAGTGATATTTTTATAGTACTACTGTTTGGGATATAAATATTTGCATACACCCATACCCATCACTTAATTCTGTAACAGCCCTTATCCATTTTAATTGTGAAAATAAATGTGTTCACAGGTTTTCTGAAGCTCGCATGTTGAACGTTGAACAACTACAAATTCCCAAGTAAAAGCATTATAGAGAAATGAAGGTGAAGGTGCTTGCAATATTTTTTTTATTTTGACAGTTTTAGTTGGAATTTGTTGTGTAAAAAAACACCTATGATTTAGAAAAGTAATTTTAAGATTGTGGAAAATATATTGAATATTTGTTGTCTTTTCAGTCGAGTGAGTAAAGGATTTTCTAGTCAACAAACTATGCAGGTGTGTGGATGTGTGGATACGTTTACAGATCTGTTAAGATTGTTTTTACAAGCTGTTAATGTTCCAATTCACAGACAATTAATTCATACTGGTAAATATTACAAAATAGTATTGATAATGAGGTTATCTTAGGCGTTACATGTTTGAAAAGACAATAGACCTTCAAACTGGGAATACTGACATTTAATAAAGTTATAACTATTGTCATCCAAAAAAGATAATGGAATTGATAGTCTTGACAGTAAAACCTTGATAGCTATTTCTTTTGAGTTATTTTCCTGTTATGAAGTTGAAGTATATTGAGATTGTTTGGGACATTGTTTATTATGAAATAAGTGTAGAATTCATTCAGCATTGTTTTCTTTAAGTCAGATGTGATGTTAGAAACAGTATTATATCTTTTGACAATGCTTTGACTGTTGGAAAACTATAGAATAATATTATTTTGAAGTCCGTATGTCAATTACGGTGCTTTGATTATTTAAGATGAGTTTTCTGTGCGGCTGGATTTTTAATTCAATAATGTTTAAAATCATTAAAAAGAGAACCAATCTTTTCAGATGGTTATGATGTAGATTTTTCAATGTGCTGTGATATTGAAATGTTTAATAATACCTTGTATCTTTTATTTTCTTTTGCATTTTTGGATGAATTTATATAATTTTATTTTCAGGGGTGCGGCAATATTTACATAGAATGGTTGTGTGTATGGAGAAAGAGATACTTCCTTTCGTTCCTGTAGTTTTAGAGAATTTATTAAAGCAGCCTGATGCAAGGGAATTACATGATTTTCTTCCCTTGATGAATCAGATGATTATGAAATTTAAAGTGAGTTGTAAAACATACATGTTAATATATAGAGACATAAACCCAACAAAATAAAATCTTTTTATCAAAGTGAATATTTAAGGGTCACCATATGGGTTTCAATGTTGAACTTTCTAAGCAGCAAAAACTTCATTGCTTGGAGTCTTAGTCTTAACATATTATATATTAATTCAACTATAGAAGACCAGATAGTTTATACATAAATGTGCATATCTGGATATTTTAGAAGCGACTCCTCATTATAGAGTACTATTATATAGCAACTTAGATTTATTTTACCACCAGTCTAAAAAAAATGGTATAAGGAAAATTTCATAATTTTAAATATCAGTTATCAAATTATTGTTTTATTTAACTTTCCTCATTAATATTAATAATGGGTTTATATGAGATTTTCTTCTCTTTAGAATGCCATATCCCCATTTCTACAAGAGGTGTTCATGCCTTTAGTTAGTACCATTTATCAGGTGTTGACGACTCCTACTGATGAACTGGACCAGGTGACAGCTAACGATAAGAAGATGTTACAGAGGAGTTATTATTTATTTATATGTACAATAGTGGCTAATGATGTTCTGGATGTGTTGAAAAATCAAGGTAAGATATAGGCAATGAAGATTTATTTTGCTTATGAGTTACAGATTACAGTATGTATTACAGTATGTACTACTGAAATTAAAGTTGTTATAGTGTTGTTTTTTTTTAATTTATGTTGAAATTATTGTCAATAAAATTTATCTGACATTTCTTTTTGTGGACTGTTGCAAACTTCCTTCTGAGAAAATGTGTTTAGCACAATGCTGGGGTGATCACATTAAAATGTCTAAGCAAAATATGCATGTATTTTTTGCCACTGGAGGAACACCAATCGAGTATCATTTAAACAATTATAAATTTTATGCTTTCTTATTACTTTTCAGACATGCAGAACTTAAATCAGGTGTTAATTACATTTATACAAGGTGCTGTTGATATTCCTGATCCTCAGGTATGTACTGATGTAAAAATAAGACGATATGGTACGATTGCAAATGCAACAAATATCTGTCAGAGACCAAATTCTAAGTAACTTAAGTCACTGTACAGCCTTTAACAAAGAAAAAAAACCCTTACTGCATAATAAACTATTTAAGGCCATGAATATATGGTTCATTAAAGAAAGGTTAATGATAATTGAAAATTGTAATCGTAAAAGGTGCTGTATATTTGATAGTACTTGTAATACAGAGATAGATATAGGTAGATGTGGTGTGAGTGCCAATGAGACAACTCTCCATCCAAATAACAATTTAAAAAAAGTAAACCTTTATAGGTCAGTGTACGGCCTTCAACACAGACCTTGGCTCACACTGAACAACAAGCTATAAAGGGCTACAAAATTACTAGTGTAAAACCATTCAAACAGGAAAACCAACGGTCTAATTTATATAAGATAAAAAAAACAAGAAATGAGAAACATGTATAAATATATCACACAAAATGATATTTCAAGATATTTTATGGATTGTATGAGGATTCTTTTAAACAGACCATAATATTGCTTTAACAGCATTTCTTTTCAAAGCAAAAATAATTGTCCATTTTTAACTGGGTTTTTTAAAGAAACTAGAAAGTATGCATTCATAAATAAATACAACCCAGTACAATTAAACCTATTTTACATCTCATTAGTAATAATTGGTTTGTATTGTATATGACAATAATTTTTCCAATTTCAGAGTCAGAAAATGTGCTTTAATATACTGAGAAAGCTGGTTGATTCATGGGGTAAGTCCTACAAAACTAAAGAAATGAAAATGAAACAAATGTAAAATATAAATTTATCTAATGAAGTATACTGGAGATGATATGATACTAATGTATTAAACATAATTATATAGTTATGCATATTGATCATTGATCATTGATCATTGAGGTCATTACAGATTTTTATACAGCAATGAAACAATTTTGCAAGACCATACTGAAGGACAATAAAAAATCAAATGTCAAATGAAAGGCAACATAATGGCCGAAAGAAAAATGATAAAGAGACAAGTTACAGTCTACATATTATACATCACACTTAAATATAATGATAAGACATACAGCCTTCTAAAATACAGATGAACTCAAGTACTCCAGAAGGGTTAAAAACAAAACAAAAATACTCTGGACAAGGATACATTTTGCAAAAAATATTTATTTAGTTGGTGAATATTTTTTAAAGAAATTTGTCTATGTATTAACAGGTGGAAATGATGGAATGGCTGGTTTTGTTGATTTTATGTATAAAAGTATTATTCCTGCTTGTCTAATGGCACCAATGAAACCTAGCTTTGATTTAAATGATGGACAGACATCTCTTGTAAGTATGAATTACATACACAAATTGAATTTCATGTGGTTCATTTAATTTAAATTGACATAATCAAATCAAATTAAATTAGTCAAATGAATGTTGTTTAATATGAGATTTTATGTAAAACGTATTTATTTTTATTTCCTTTGTTAAAACCCTTAGTATTTATCATTGTTCCTTTTGAAGTCCTTTTATGTATTATAAATTTGAATTTTTAGAAATATTTAATAGAAAGTATGTGTTTGCAACTATCAATAGTGAAGTTTTTATTTCATACGATAAAAGATAGTTTCGTTTTCTTTTACAGGCTTTAGGTGAATGTTCAAATTGTTTGAGAGAAATTTATGGAAAGAGGGTAAGTGGTTTAATATTAGAATGCTCCTTATAAAATTTTCTGCTTAGTTTCTACACACGCATATTGCAAGAGACCTTAGGGTGGAAGATTTGGCAGTTATAAAAGAAAAACACAAATAAATCCTGTAATGAGGACAATTTTGTGATAAACGATTACAGTTGAGTTTATACGTAATTGTCTGAATTTTTTACTTTTTTTTTTATTATTTTCTAAAGTATTCTAATTAATAGTTTTATATGTATGGCTGGAATTAATAAGAGCAGGTCTTTGTATCACCATTAAATAAATAAGTAATAAAAACAGGAGAAATATATTATCCTTTAACATTTGAAAACAAGTTCAATATATGGATAATCTTTTTTTTTTGTTTTTTTTATGATATTGATTTTAATATGTTTGCAGGGAGATGAGATGATACAATATTTACAGTCAGAATACCTACCTACATTACAGTTGTCACAACAACAAACAGAGGTTAGTCATCTGATGTTAAGTGTAGTATTTTGATTTAGTTTTTGGTTACTGGACATTAGTAATTGAATTTGAACCATTATTCAGACTCAAATATGATATTGTTAATATTTGATTTAAAAAAATATAATAAGTGACAGTCCATATACAGCTGGGGAAAATAAATTGGTCCTTCTTTACACATATTTATGATTTTGTTAAACTACTTTTCATTAAAATATTTGATTGATTTGTAACACTTAACTTAAAAAAAAATTGTAGTCTACAAAAAAAAAAGAAAAAAAAAAAGCTTTAGTATAATTGTCAGTTTGATAACTTCTATTTGGTTCACTAAATACATACATTCAGTTCCATTATGTGCTTATCAATTCCAGATGAACTAAATAACTAAACTGTGTTTTAATTTTCAGGAGTTTTGTCAAGTGTTAAAAGCAGACAGCAAAATGTTTAGGACTTATTTTAAGGTAAGATTTATATGTTTTTGAAACAAATATAGTGCCAATGTTAAATATATGAAAAGTTTAGAGAGAATTATTTCCTGCTAAATTTTCAATGGCTTATATCTCAAAAACAAGCACACGAACCATCCATTTTTAACCGGATTTTTGTGACAAAAATGTCGGTTATTGATTTGGGGATGTACGGCGGGCGGCCGGCAACCAAATGTTGTCCGTGCATTTACTCATGAACCGTTCAACCAAAGCTTTTCAAATTTTAATATGTTGTTACAGACAACAAAATGAAGGTCAAGTTCAATAATGACGATTTTGACTTTTACCGTTCAGGAGTTATGTTTCTTGAAAGAGTGAAAAATGGCTTTTCCAGTCGTGTCCATGCATTTACTCATGAACTGTTCAACCAAAGCTTTTCAAATTTTAATATGTTGTTACTGATGACAAAATGGAGGTCAAGTTCAATAATGTCGATTTTGACTTTTACCGTTCAGGAGTAATGGTTCTTGAAAGATCGAAAAATGGCGTTTCCATTCATGTTGTTGCATTTACTCATGAACCATTCAACCTAAGCTTTTCAAATTTCAATATGTTGATACTGATGACAAAATGGAGGTCAAATTTGATATTGACGATTTTCACTTTCATTGTTCATCAGTTATGGTTCTTGTGATATTGGCAGGACACAAATAAATGTTTATACATCCGTTTGCTGTCTTTGTGACAGCCTCTTGTTTTCTGCTGTTTTAGTTTATTTATATACTATTAATTCATAACAGTCTTTTAAAAAGCTTGTTATTTTTAATCAGAGTAGCAAACATCCTTAAACAATTATAGTTGAAATTATTGTCTTCAACAGTAGACATGAATATATTAAAAATAGTTGATTATACTAATAGATGAAAATAAAATGTTTACTTCTTGTCATTTGCAACATTTGTAAAATTGTACAGCATAGTTAATATGTAGGATACAAAGATACCATATCTTTATTTGTAATGATATTTGCTTATTTCTTTACAGAATTTCTTTATGAAGGCTAAGTCATGACGAAGGATAAGAACTGACTTTCCTGTCAGTTCATAAGTTCATGTAAATTACAGTATTGTGTACGTGAGAGAGAAAAGGGGAGAGACAGATAGAGAGAGAGAGAGAGAATCAGGTGGACATTTGTTATATTTGGCATTGTGAGATGATCTATAAATAGTCTGTGATTGTAAAGATATTATAATGACTTGTGAATGTGACACAATATAATTGTGTTTATGTTTGAAATATTACAGGAAAACTGCAGAAAATATTTAAGGATTATGAATGTTAATTTAAAAAAAATATGTTGTGTCTGTTTCATCCCATAAGAATGTGATTGAGTTATTGACACTGCTGTTCATTACTAATTACAAAAGTCACTACATTAAATAACAAATTTCAACCATTAATGCAATATATGTGTTAAGTGCTTTAACAACTAGTGCTATTTTCTTACAATTTCACATTGCAAAAAGAAAAAGAAATCACAAAATTATTATTTCTTATGTAACATACCATATATTTATAAATTCAATGTAAATATTCAAATTTAAGATAAATATTCTTTTTTAGTACCAGAATTTCTTCATTCTTTCTATTCATATTTCAGTATGAACATAAAGTTGTCACTAACTAATTTTCAAGGGCAGTCATAAACCATTCTAGTTTTACTTGAGTTTTACAAGGTCTTTTTATAAAGTTTTAAATGTGAAGTGAGGAGAATGCAAGCACAATATACATGAAGTCATGAAATCCTTCATTATAAATATGCTATTTCAGTTACCGTATTACTTTTTAAACTTTCATCTTCATTCAATTGTTATAAATACCTTAGGAATGCATACTTGTGGAAAAATTTATTAATAAATTGACCTTGTAGTTCATCATGCATCAATGTTGACACATTCTTCAGAACATTATCAGTTTCAGACAAAACTTAATTCTTAATAAACGTAGTCAACACCAGTTTACTTTTACTTGAGTTAGATAAGTTAATCTTATAGAAATGATTTATTTTAAATAGTAAGCAATGTTAATGCAAGCACATTACAAAAGGTAGTAGCCTTACACAAAGTGTCTAGTTCATTCGTCAATAGAAAAATAGATTAAATGACATGTAGACCATTTGTAAATAGAAAAATAAAATTGAGTAGTTTTTTTATTATGAAAGTTTCAGTCACAATTTTTCTAAATATACCATTAAAAGATGATATATGTGTTATGATTATCATTATTTTTCTAATAAAAAAAAGGCTAATAATTGAATAAAAAAATCTATTGAAAATGATAAACTTAACTGCTGCCAAGGATTGGGTGTGAACAGAATATCTCATTTAATATCCTGTAAGCTCCCTCAGTAGTCCTGGACATGTTACTTAAAAAAAAAATTGCAGGGCAAATGGGCCTGAAAAAACGCCCCCCAATTTCTGGTCCCAAAAACTAGCATATGGAGTGCTATCATATTTATTTTGAACCAAAGAAATTAAAGAAAATGTGACACAAGATTGACAACTGAATTAAATTTCATTAGACTAGTATTGACTAGGTCTGTTTGTATCAGAGTAAAATTTCTGATTGACAATTTATTTTATCATGCAGAAAGGCTAATTTAGGGATTGGGTAGACCATTAAGGGTGGCTTTATATAATAGATTTATTGCAGGATGAATACAAATCTATATGCAATCACAATTTTTAAACATTGAAAAATAATTTAGTTTTAAAATAGATAGAAACTTAGAACAAACTTAATTTGTTGTACTTTCATGTGCCAATTATAATGAAAAAAAGTGCTTATATCATAAAAAACCCACTTCATCTATTTACTGATCATGAAGGAAAGGATTATGTTTAACAATGAAATTCCATGACATTTTATGTACTTGTTAAATGAGTTTAATTGTATGTTATGGTCTATTGAGGTTATATTTGTACATTGTATATTTGTTTGGTGCAAAAATTTGTAAATTTGACTCTGAAAGAGCAGACTTGTTGTATATGCCTTATTGTAGATAATTGAGGATAGGTGTGTGTGTGTGTGTAATTTTGAGAGAGAATTGTTTGTTATTGCTTATGTTGTAAACTTTACAAAGGTGCAGCAACTTTTATGTCTGTGAATTCATTTTTTGATATGATTTGTTACTGAATAAATTAAGATTCACCTATACCACATACCAAAGATTACAAGGGGACATTTGATTTAAATTAAACTTTTACTGAAAATTTAAAAAAGAAAAAAATATGTGTACGACTTTTGGGTAAATTTATAAACTTACTTTTATGACAGAGGTTTAGAACATTGTTTAATCATGGGTTTTCAAATTGGATTCTACAAAACTCATAGAATAGAATGATGTACACTTTTTTACTACAATGTATAGGGATCAAGAATTAATTATTGTAAAATGTCAATTTTGAACATTGGAACTTTATATTTAAAAGACATAAGTATAGATAGGCATATAACAATAATATTTTATATTTTTTTAATGGTTTTACGGATTTAATAGATAGGTTTGTAGGAAAAAGTACACACACTTGTTGAATACAAGCTTTTATTTTACAATGATTTAAAAGATTTCCTCAGTTTTTTTAAAACTCTTGTGTCTGTATCCTCCATCTAGAATAATGAATCCCTTAAAGTAGACTAAATGACATAGATTTTATAATATGAGATATTTTTCATATTACACTTGATATTGAATTAATCTTCATATACACACAAAAAAATTTGTTCGAGAGGCAATGGCATTGGTGGAGGGTTGATATAGAATCCGGAAATTAATAAAAAGAAAAAAAAGTTTAATATTATACTTATCATTATTGTTCTTCTAGACATACAATCACAATTATTTAAGCTTTTTTAAAAAAAAAAAGAAATCTAATGTTCAGAAAAGCTGCATGAATAAAATTCGACTTGGTTAAAAAGTTGTTGCATCTTTGTACTTGTTAACATTGGAAAGTTACTTTTTGTGAGTATGTGAATGCTGATGGACAAAATAATGTGTTATTTATTGTTATTTAATTCCAAGCAAACTTTATAAAAATACCATTGTGGTGCTGCTTAAACTGTTACAGATTTTATTGTTAATTTATATATGTTCTTGAATCATTCTTATAAATTTGTGAAAACATTGGTTAGAACATATCAGATCTTTAAAATTATTAACATTGAATATACTGAAAATATCTGGGTTATTGTTAGATAAATGGCCTTGTATGCATAACCAGTTGGCGATTATTTTATTTATAAATTCTACAATCAGACTGACATTTTTGACAATACTATGTTCGAATTGGATGCTAGTACAAATGTATTGTCATGGCCTTTGTAATGATTGATATGCAATCTGCAGCAGAATACAAATGTTTATCATGCGACTATGTGTTATCTTGATTCAAAAGCAAAAAATCTGCAAAAAGTCATTATTTGACAATGTTTCACTCTTACTTGCATGGAACAGGACATATGTTTCCATTTAAATGTGAGGTTTAATGTGTATCAAAATGGTGTTTTAAGAATATTCATAAAATTGTAAAAGCAAATTCCCATAATTTTCATTTTAGCAAAAATGCTACATTCTTAGCTTATCTATCAGTACTTATTTTTTTCATTCTCTGTTAAAAGACAGATTTTGATTCAAATATGAAGTTCAATAATTGGTAAATGTTGTTTACTTCCCAACATTTTGAAAGCTAGATAAATTTTGATTTTAGCCTTAATAAAACTGATTAATTTTTAACTGAAAAACTGATATCTACTTTTTTAAGGGTTCAAGTATTGCACTGTTTCAGTTTCTTACATTATTTTTCCACGGGTATTTTCTTATACAAGTATTCAGAATGAGCTCTTACATGCAATATTTAAATAGTCTGTGTTCATATCAACTTATTGGATGAAATTAATCAAACTGGTCTTTTTAGTCTGATAGATTATTATTTTTTTTTAAACGTCCTGGCTCAAATGACAAAAGGAAGATGAATATGTTGACAATAATAGATAAATATTATACACCTTATTGTTTTCTGGTAATAAGCTATTTGCATTAACTTTTATTTTATTTTCAATATTATATTTGATAATATCTGGCCACTACATGAAATATATTAAAACGAACCACTTATCATGATTAAAATTGAGGTATTAAAATATAAGATTGGTAAGAACATATTTTAAAGAATAATACAATGTATGTTTCTGGAACATGGTAATAATTATAAATTAACATTTTCACACTACAATACTGCTTTCATGATTGAAAATAAAATATTAAAACCTCGACTTCTTTTTGTTTCAAGAATGCAGATGTTTAGCTGTAGAAATTTGTATTACTATGAGAATTTTGGTCAGAATTAAAAAGCATTAGCAGATACATGTGGTAAAGGTCAATGAGACAGCAAACCAACAAAAACAAGTCTCAAAATGTCAAGGTCATTAATGTATCATTTTCAACTTGAAGAATGCATAGGCTTGCACATTTGGTGAAATGACAAATCAGAAAGCAGTTCATACAAGCAGATATATAAAAATATTTAAGAAATGCACTAAAACTCAAAAGAATAGCCCCTATCAAAGGACATACATCTGAAAAAACTCTAAAAATCATTTTATGCAACATAAACATTTCAAGAAATATTAAAATTTAAAATAATACATTATAATATATTTTTAACATAAGAATAGTTGAGTCGAGAAATTATGTGAAATCTTCTAAATAAGAGAGGTTTTATATTTATAAGATGCACTTGCTATTACAATTGGTGCAAAGTGATCGCCTATGGAAGCCACAGTTTGAAAAAAACAATGCAATAATTGCATTACTAACAAAGAATGATTAGCTGTCCGATATTTTATTTATTATTATAGGCAAAACCTATTGGGCAGAAGATTTATGGTCCAAACAGACCAACTGCTTTAAATTTGGTTATTTAGACCAGAGCACAAACAAGGAAATGTATGTCATAAAGTCATGTCATGATGCATGAACCTCCATGAGGTAATAGTCCAAGCATGTGGCATGATTACTGCCATGAACATCCCACCTTTAATAGAAATAAATGAACAAAAAAAATAATTGACAAGGAGCTAAACAGAGGTAGAAAATACTTGGACCGAAAATTATTGGTCAGATTTAACCGTAGTTTACAGGCAATGTTCGAATCATATTATTAGGCAAACATATATACCTTGACTAGAATCACATCTGGGTTAATCACATTTCCTTGGACATATGTCCTTATTATGGTACTATTTGGAAATTCTCATGCACAACTCTCAATATGTGTTTTCAATAACCACATCATTTTCTGAAGGTCAACAAAAATAAGTAAAGTACGATAAAGACTTCTTCCTGGTGGTCAAGAATACATTCTATCCAAAAGCAGCCAAGTATTACAGACTATGCCAAAGATGATGCAGGATTAGGAACATCATCTGTTGTGGGTAGCTGTTCTGAAAGCAATACTGATAGTGTATCAACTTCTTCATAAGCAAGAATGGCCAGCAGGATGGGCCACTGTTTATTTGCGTACTAACTACTTGCTCACCACACAATGAATCCACCATAACCACTTATCAACAAAATCAGCTGCTGCCGAAGATCAACACTCCTTTAGATACTTCGTTCTCGTTGCCCCATCATAATTTGATTTCCTCATTGAAGAATGTCAACCCTTCCATAATGCCATCTGGTCAAGAAACATCACATTTGCCAAGAGTTGAATTAAATAGTGTTTCGAATTGCTGCCATTGTCTCATAATATACGGGAAACAAATCTGCAATATACAAACGATGGACTTTCGGATTTCTCTAAAACAACGATGATTGGTTATTTAGTTATCTTTAGCTACTGTAAGGAATGTTATCATGAAAAAACGTGGTATAGACGAGGTAAACTTGTTGCGGAGTCGTTGATCCACCGTCTTCAGTTATAAACCCCCTTTAATCTTATTTGAATGATGTTCCATGGAGTCAATCAATGTCAACCACCACATTCTCCATCTCCGTCGTTGTCGATCGACTTAACAGAACCACCAACCGCTCAAGAAAACAACAGACACAGGACATGGACACATCCCCACTACCAATCCTTTGGACACTCCCCACCACATGCAAAGAGAAGACGAACTGGTTTGAAGAGCACATATATGTATTTTTAGATATTTTTTCGTGGTATTTCTCATTTGATTTATAACATACTTAAACATATATCCAAATTACAAAGTCTAAAATAACAATGCATGGACTCAATAATTTGTATCAACATTTCTGTATTTTTGTTAAGTTTACCTCATCAAATTAACCATCGAGATGACCTCAGAAGACTGCCGAAGGAAATAAAACCCAATATGAATAAAAAAAATTAAACTGATGGCCACCAGGGGCCGGTTGTTCATCATTTGGTTAAATTTAACCTTCTGTTAAATATAACACAGGGCTAACACATTTAACCCACGTTTACATAACCAAGGGTTAAAATTCTGTTGTTCAAGATGATTCTAACACTTGTTTATGTATCCGCTGTTTAAAAAAAAAATAACCTTTGGTTTAATTTGCTTTAACCAAGGGTTCAATTTGTTTTAAGCAAGGGTTCAATTTGTTTTAAGCAAAGGTTAAATTTGGCCTAAAGCCAAAGAAATTAGTGCAGCCATTTTAAACATCATAAATTTATGCAAAGACATTGGAAGTGGTTTGGAGCTCGCATAAAATCTCAGAGCAATAGACAACTGCTCCTCCACTGTGAGTGCTGTCTTTTTCTAGTTCCGCTTTGAAGATCTTTTTCTAGTATAGCTCCACCAAAAAAAAAGTCTCCATCTCAAATCTGGGTCTTTCTCTCATTTCTCATTCTGGAATATTGAAAAAAAGTTGTGCTGCCATTTTGAAACTTTTAACCGTTTGTTGAATATTTAACCCAGCCCATAAAGGTTGGTTAAATATAATATCTACTTTAATCAAGGATTTAACAGAGGATACAATTTAACCACGGGATAAACAACAGAAAATAACCAAGTGTTATGATATTTAACTCTTGATTAAAATTTAACCAAGAGATGAAAAACTAGGTCCAGACGCAAATGTAGAAAATAATACTCCATTACCTTTAAACTGTGTATCGTCGAAGTTTAGATATGATCCCTGTTATTATGGGGGACCCCAAAATCGTCCAGGACAGAGAGGGTAAAAACGTTTTGAAACTAGAGGCTCTAAAGAGCCTGTGTCGCTCACCTTGGTCTATGTGAATATTAAAGGAAGCAGATGGATTCATGACAAAATTGTGTTTTGGTGATGGTGATGTGTTTGTACATCTTACTTTACTGAACATTCTTGCTGCTTAAAATTATTTCTATCTATAATGAACTTGGCCCATTAGTTTCAGTGGAAAATGTTAGTAAAAATTTACAAATTTTATGAAAATTGTTAAAAATTGACTATAAAGAACAATAACTCCTAAGGGGGTCAATTGACCATTTCGGTCATGTTGACTTATTTGTAAATCTTACTTTGCTGAACATTATTGTTGTTTACAGTTTATCTCTATCAATAATAATATTCAAGATAATGACCAAAAACAGCAAAAATTTCCTTAAAACTAACAATTCAGGGTCAGCAACCCAACGAGGGTTGTCCGATTCATCTAAAAATTTCAGAGCAGATAAATGTTGACCTGATAAACAATTTTACCCCATTTCAGATTTGCTCTAAATGCTTTGGGTTTTGAGTTATAAGCCAAAAACTGCATTTTACCCCATGTTCTATTTTTAGCCATGGCAGCCATCTTGGTTGGATGGCCGGGTCACCGGACACATTTTTCAAACTACTAACCCAAAAGATGATTGTGGCCAAGTTTGGATTAATTTGGCCAAGTAGTTTCAGAGGAGAAGATTTTTGTAAAAGATTACTAAGATTTACGAAAAATGGTTAAAAATTGACTATAAAGGGCAATAACTCCTAAGGGGGTCAACTGACCATTTCAGTCATGTTGACTTATTTGTAAATCTTACTTTGCTGAACATTATAGCTGTTTATAATTTATCTCTATCTATAATAATATTCAAGATAATAACCAAAAAGAGCAAAATTTCCTTAAAATTACGAATTCAGGGCCAGCAACCCAACAACGGGCTGTCCGATTCATCTGAAAATTTCAGGGCAGATAGATCTTGAACTGATAAACAATTTTACCACATGTCAGATTTGCTCTAAATGCTTTTGGTTTTGAGTTATAAGCCAAAAACTGCATTTTACCCCTATGTTCTATTTTTAGCCATGGCGGCCATCTTGGTTTGTTGGCCGGGTCACCGGACACATTTTTCAAACTAATAACCCAAAAGATGATTCTGGCCAAGTTTGGATTAGTTTGGCCAAGTAGTTTCAGAGGAGAAGATTTTTGTAAAATATTACTAAGATTTACGAAAAATGGTTAAAAATTCACTATAAAGGGCAATAACTCCTAAAGGGGTCAACTGACCATTTCAGTCATGTTGACTTATGTGTAAATCTTACTTTGCTGAACATTATTGCTGTTTACTGTTTATCTCTATCTATAATAATATTCAAGTTAGTAACCAAAAACAGCAAAATTTCCTTAAAATTACTAATTCAGGGGCAGCAACCCAACAACGGGTTATCCGATTCATCTGAAAATTTCAGGGCAGATAGATCTTCACCTGTTGAACAATTCTACCCCATGTCAGATTTGCTCTAAATGCTTTGGTTTTTGAGTTATAAGCCAAAAACTGCATTTTACCCCTATGTTCTATTTTTAGCCATGGCGGCCATCTTGGATGGTTGGCCGGGTCACCGGACACATTTTTTAAACAATGGAATGATTGCAATTGTACATGTCTAGCTGACAGGTGTCATCTGACCTTGACCTCATTTTCATAGTTCAGTGGTCAAAGTTAAATTTTTGAGTTTTGGTCTATTTTTTCTGATACTATATGCAATAGGTCAACTATATTTGGTGTATGGAAATATTTTATGATCTATATGTCAGTCGCACAGGTTCTATTTGACCTTGACCTCATTTTCACGGCTAATTGTACAGTGTTAAGTATTTGTGTTTTGGTCTGTTTTTCTTAATCTATAAGAAATAGGTCAACTATATTTGCTGTATGAAAGAATTGTTAGCTGTACATGTCTGCCTGGCATGGTTCATCTGACCTTGACCTCATTTTCATGGTTCATTGATCAATGTTTAGTTTTTTTGGTTTATGTTGAGTTTAGGTGACAGTTGTAATAAAGCTTTATATTTAGGACTATCAACATAATATCAATGATTAGTAAAGAAGGCGAGAAATTTCAGCGTGTGCACTCTTGTGTAAAAATGGTCTAAACGGGAAAATCTGATAAAAAATCTCTTGATTCTCAAGTTCTTATCTAAATAAATGTATGAATATTGTAGATAATAGAATAAACAAGAAGCTCTCAAGAGCCTGTGTCGCTCACCTGACTCGACTTGGGTTTTTGAAATCATATAAAAAAAGATAAAAGTCATAACCGATACTTAAATAATGATTGAGGCCAAATTTGGTTAATACTGCATTCCATTCTGTGGTTCTCTAAAAGAAGACTTGTATTTCTCATAGGGTCCTATGTTAAACTAAGTCCCCCGATGGCAAACATCTTAGATGATGGATCGGCTCCAAAGTTACAACACTTGGATAGAACCTCATAAGGAACATTCATGATATGTTTGGTTTTATTCCATTCAGTGGTTCTCTAAAAGAAGACTTTTGTATGTATTTTCCATAGGGTCCTTTGTTAAACTTACTCCCCCGCTGGCGGTCATATTGGATAATGGATCGGCTACAATGTACCAACACTTGGTTAGCATCTCATAAGAATCATTCATGCAATGTTTAGTTCTATTCCATTCAGTGGTTCTGTAAAAGAAGACATTTGTATGTATTTCCAATAGGGTCCTATGTTAAACTAAGTCCCCCACTGGCGGCCATCTTGGATAATGGATCGGCTACAAAGCAACAATTGGTCAGCACCTCATAAGAAAAATTCATGCTATACTTGGTTTCATTCCATTCAGCTGTTCTCTTAAAGACATTTGTATGTATTTCCCTTAGGATCCAATGTTAAATTAAGTCCCCCGCTGGCGACAATCTTGGATAATGGATCTGCTACAAAGTAACAACACTTGGTCAGCACTTTATAAGGAACATTTATGCTATGTTTAGTTTCATTCCATTCAGTGGTTCTCTAAAAGAAGACATTTCCCATAGGGTCCTACGTTAAACTATGTCCCCTGCTGGCGGCCATTTTGAATGATGGATGTTCAGCACATCATAAATGAAAAAAAGAGGGACAAAAGATACCAAAGGGACAGTCAAACTCATAAATCGAAAACAAACTGACAACGCCTGGCTAAAAATGAAAGAAGACAAACAACAGAACACACGACACAACACAGAAAACCAAAGAATAAGCAACACGAACCCCACCGAAAACCAGGGTGAATCGGCTACAAAGTAACAACACTTAGTTAGCACTACATAAGGAATATTCATTCCATTCAGTTGT
The DNA here is from genome assembly GCF_965363235.1 of Mytilus galloprovincialis. Taxonomy (NCBI): domain Eukaryota; kingdom Metazoa; phylum Mollusca; class Bivalvia; order Mytilida; family Mytilidae; genus Mytilus; species Mytilus galloprovincialis. The sequence continues at coordinate 42,327,585 of NC_134838.1, forward strand.
TCTCAAGAAGTTGAAATGTAAAAAGTTAACGACGATGGACGCTAAGTGATAAGAAAAACTCACTTGACCCTCCAATTATGATAATAGTTAAATCGCGTTTAATTTACTCCGGGTAACTAGCCTTCTAATTAAAATTTGAAAAATCCCGTTACTACAAGGTGTGTGTTCAACTAACAACGTGGAAGACTGACACAGACTCCTCAGCTAAAAGAATCACGACAAAAAGCCTACCTTCTATAACCTCATTCATAAACTTCATGAAGAAGCACAAATCCTACCCATCAGTGTGGTCGTGTCAACGGTCCAGTCATGGAAACAGAAGCTACTGAACTGGTTAATGATAACCTTTTATATTGTATATTTATGTATTCATGTTTAAATTCCTGGAAAACACAAGATGCATTTCTAAGGTTTACATAAGTATTCATTTAAACTGGTTGAAACATATTTATTGATCAGTCGCTTTCAATAAGAATATTACTTTTACTGTTTAGTCTAATATTGGTGGTATCATATGACGTGGCTCTGTACTTATACATCCCGTTATTGTTCTATGCTAATTTTTGTATTCGTGTCTTTCATTTTTGCTATTATGCTCGGTCTATATGCCCTTTTATGATTCTTTGTTACATATGACGGCCTCTGTACTTAAAAATCCCGTCATTGTGCTATTATAATTTCTGTACTCTGGCTATCGTTTCACAAAAAATCGAAAGATTTACGTTTACGATTCAACGTTCGCTAAGCGGAAGATTTTAGCTACGAGTGTTTCACAAAGGTGATCGTAAACATAAACGTAGCCTTACGTTTACGTTTGTTTTAAGACTATCTCTAAGTCTGTGTGCGTTGACGATTGTAACATCCGGGTAAATCGCCCTCTGCTTCTGCGGAAAATCAAAAAAATATGACTGGTCTTCGGCTGAATTAAGCAAACAGATGGATGAGGTTACCACTGTCTTCACAGTGAGAAAATCCCCGCACCCGGAGACGGACTTCAGCCTGCCCCTCAACATAAAATGACCCTCTAAGATATCTCATTACTGTGATTAATCCAAGTTTTGAATATGAATATTGGACTTTGGGAGTGCTCAAAAACAGGAGAAATATTTATGAAAGAACAAAAAATATACCTGCTTTAAGTTTCTCTCCTCTATTTTCGGACTTCCTGTATGCCATGCAGGCTAATTCTGATTAATTTGAATGAGTGAAACAGCAGCAGAAAAGACATTGACCTTTTTTGCTAATATGCCTTTTTGTGTTTCTTTCTTACATATGACGTGGCTCTGTACTTATACATCCCGTTAATGTGTTATTTTGCCATGGTTAATGTTTGCTAATATATTTGTTTGTTTTTAGAGTGATTAAGATGATAACACAATTTTGACTTCTGTACCCCTATAATTGACATGTTTACCTATTGTGTCTGTTATTATGTTAACACATCGTTGTCAATATAATGGAATTTTATGCAACTGTCATTCAAGTGAGGTTTATTTGAAATGATTGATTGTGTAGTTAAGATATAAAGGTTTTTAAATTTTTATAATCCTAAACGGGAGATCATTTGGTATAGAAAATAGAAAGGAACAGATGATTGTGTTAAAGAGACGACAATTCTGATCAAAGAGCAGAAAACATCCAAAGGAAGCTGTATATATGCATGAAAAAGTGTAGCTGCAAAACAAAAACTACTGCGTAGTTAACAAAACTTAAACAATCAAATGAAAAACAAACAAGGGGTTATTAAATTTAATGTTCAAAAGTGTCGTTAAGCTAACGATTAGTTGAGCCTCAAGACTCGTTGAATTATGTTGTTAAACAATTAAAACAACTGGTTTTTGTTTATGAACATTTTCCAATAATTCCAAATTTTTTACCAAAAATTCCTCCACTTACTGATTAAAAATGGCTGAACAACAAACCCCCAAGAAACTACCTAGATTTAGAGGGACCAACTTTACAAGCATGGAAGTTAAATTAATAAGTAGCAGAGTGGTGGAGGAGTTAGGGTTGCTGAAAGAAAATTTGGCCGGGACGTAACAGCAGGTGCCAAAAAAAAAAAAGATGTGGGCTCAGATTACAGAGGAGGTGTATGCTCTGGGGTTAGCTACAGAAATGTATCCACTGTCAAAACAAAATTTAGAACCTGACCAGGGATGTCAAGGAGAAGTTTTTCTATGAGAAAAAAAAAGAGAAGCAAAACAGGGGAAGACCAGCACCAAAACCAATCAATATGGCAAAAGAGGACATCATTAAATATATTAGTATTTCTTCCAGTCTATATTACAGACAGTCTGCAGTTAAGGTTTTTAAAACATTCTGTATTTTTACCAAACGTGGACAGAAGCTTCTTAGAATCATAAGATAGTATTAAGAGGAATATTTTTTATTGATTTTATTCCTCTTTTGTTGAGCCTGCGATTAACAGCATAAGTAGGCTAGACACTGGATTCCGCGAAACCCTTAATAATGTTTCTCTATATACTCTTTAAATTATGGTTTGAGCCATTTTTCTCTATTTTACATACTTTTTGCCAGTTAACTTATTCTCTTTATATTTGAACACCTCATTATTCTATTTTATTCATTTTTGTTCCATTGTCTCTAATATTCAATCCCGGTATTCTCTATTCCTTAAACGCCATCCACACCTTCTAGTTTAAGTGACCATATAGCCTTCACAAATGAGCAATATTCATACTGAATAGACTCCGAATGGCAAAAAAATTGAAAGCTACTCGCGGTTTTAAATGTGAACTTGCAGAACGTTTTGCGACAATACCGGCAAGGAACCGGCAGCCCCGTATTTGTTTTTGCGGGGAAATAAATAAGCGGAACCGGACCATTTATACCCATTTTACAATAGCCACAATAGTAATAGAGGATAGTCACTGTTATGTCTTATCATCTTAGATCATCTCCAAACTTAAGACTAAAGATCACGCACCCTTATTGTTTAGATTGAAAAAGACTTTTGCATATGATCCGTCGACATAATCTCCGATTAAAAAAATTTTGATCTGACAATCTTTGACCTGTGAATCTATACTTTAAGTTTAACGTGCTAGTTTTCTTGTCAGTTTAAAAAGTAATTACCTCCCTTGTTAGTGTCATGTTGTAATCAATCTATTTTTTTGTACCATCTTTATGTAATATTATATTGTACAATTTAAATTTGTGATCTGTTTAATATCTAAATGTAACAAATTAATCTTTATCAAAGATTTAACCCATTTCTCTGACTATTGTTCTAGCGATTATTTAATATTAAAAATTCATTTATTAATATTTAAGAAATCAGACTGAATATTTAATATTAAAAAATGATTTTTTAATATTAATAAATGAATTTTTAATATTAAATATTCATTTATTAATATTAAAAAATCAGCGTATTATTTAATATTAAAAATTCGATTTATTAATATTAAAAAATGATTTATTAATATTAAAAAATCATTTATTAATATTAATAAATGATTTTTTAATATTAATAAATAGGGAATAAATTCCACAACGGCTTGCCATAAGCGATGGATTATTTACATACATTGACATATGTACGCTATAAGAGTGATATTTAAATAACAATTTATATCAGCACTCGTGGTCTAGTGGTATCATGCATAGACTACTGATTTAACTGTCGAAAATACGCGTGAGTTCGAACCTATACTATTCACTCGTTTTTGAGAGGATAAAATATCGTAAGTTAAAAGTTATGATATAAGTTATCTTAAGTTAACATGGTGGTCAGTGGATTCTTGAAAAATAATCCATCGCTAGAACAATAGACAGAGAAATGGGTTAAATCTTTGATACAGATTAATTTGTTACCTAATGAAATATATAAACACTATGAAATTAAGGAATTGAAGATATTATATTACTTACTAGTACAATTCCTTGATGAAATAAACATCCATGTACACATTACACTTATTACTTTTAAGGTACAAGGCCTTTCCCTTTCCATCATCTTTTGGTTTTATGATTATGATGATATCATACTATGATCACTTAGTTAATCTTTGTTTGATTATAAATGGTCCAAATATACATCAACATTTAACTGACTCTTATGTGAATAAAGTGTGATTAACTACGACTGTAAAACCACTTCTTTGACGGTGAAACCAGAAACAAAATCGTCAACCTTAGAGTAATAATGAAATATTGATACCTCTAAGATTAAAAAAAAATATTTTGGTAGAGAAAAACATTACAAAAAAAATCATTCCGGGCACTAGACTTGAACTTGTCACTGTTAATATCACAGTTTTTTTTCTTTCGGTGCCAACGACTAGACGATCACGGCTATGAACAGCTTACATGACACATTACAAAATTGACATAATTATATATTGTACATTTGAAGCAAAAGCAATTCTGCTTGGGTTTTAGGATGCGTATTACAAATAATACTAGTTCATTACTGATTGACGATGGATGACAAATGGAAAAACGTTAGAAAAATCAAAACAAAATGAAAGGGGACCAGTTTAAACAAAATGTATATATAATATTTCAATTATGACCAATCATAGTATCTATTTTATCAACAACTGGTGTCTAGTAATGTGGTGTGATTGTGATTTTTACACTTCTTTTACACTTCATTTAATTTTAAAATGTTTATAGTAATTTTGAGTGCGTGTTGTAAATTCAATCAAACGGGCCATTGGTTTGATCATTAGGTTGCTAAATACTATATATGTAAATATTAAAGGTTTCTAAATGTTGGTAATTGAAAAAAAAGATTTTTCCAAAAAAGATTTTAAAAAATCCATATATTAGTTATATGTCTATTTGAATGTATTATAAATACTTAAATCTAATCAATATTAATTATTTGTAATGATTCAACATTGAATGAAATAATCATTTACAAATACAAAATCTGGTAATAAAAAGGGGAGATAACTACACATTTAAGTTAAATTGAACTTATATTAAGTTAAATATAAATGTGAACCGTTTGGATCTAGTCAGTTCCAGCTATTAGACAATAAAAAGACAAAATACGAAATTATTTTCATGAAATTCAGTTGATTCATTGTCAGATCATCAAACAGATAGTCCTTTTACTAGAAATGGGTTAAGCTAGAGAATTGATAAGAAGTAGTGTATTCGAAAACGATAATCAACTCGCGACTAAAGTCGCTCGTTGATTATCGTTTACGAATCCACTACTTCTTATCAATTCTCTACTACAGACATGAAGAACTGCCAGAGATGGTATTTTTGTTAATATAAATAACTGCCAGAGATGTTATCTAGGTTGACATGAAGAACTGCCAGAGATGTAGGTTTGTAAACATGTAGAACTGCCAGAATTGTTATCTATGTAGACATGAAAAACTGCTAGAGATGTTATCCATGTTGACATGAAGAACTGCTACAGATGTTATCTATGTAGACATGTAGAACTGCCAGAGATGTTATCTATGTAGACATGTAGAACTGCCAGAGATGTTATCTATGTAGACTTGAAGAACTGCCTGAGATGTTATCTATGTTGACATGAAGAACTGCCAGAGATGTAGGTTTGTAAACATGAAGAACCGCCAGATATGTTATCTATGTTGATATGAAGAACTGCCAGATATGTTATCTATATTGACATGAAGAACGGTCACAATAATATTTGCCAAGTTATAACTGATAGTGTTTCACCACCTAGTTATAATTAAAAAAATCAGTCTTATTGCGAAGTACGGCTTTGTATGTAGAAATGAAGAACTGCCAGAGATGTTATGTTTGTAATCATGAAGAACAGCCAGAGATGTTATCGATGTTTACATTTAGAACAGCCAGAGATGTTATCTTTGCAATCACGAAGAACGTCCAGAGATTGTATCTATGTAAACATGAAGAACTGCCAGAGATGTAATGTTTGTAATCATGAAGAATTGTCAGAGATGTTATTTATGTTGACACGAAAGACTGCCAGAGATGTTATCTATGTAGACATGAAGAACTGCCAGGGATATTATCTTTGCAATCACGAAGAACAGCCAGAGATGTTATCTATGTTGACATTTAGAACTGCCAGAGATTTTATCTTTGCAATCACGAAGAACGTTCAGAGATGGTATCAATGTAAACATGAAGAACTGCCAGAGAAGTAATGTTTGTAATCATGAAGAACGAACAGAGATGTTATCTATGTTGATATGAAGAACTGCCAGAGATGTTATCTATGTTGATATGAAGAATTGTCAGAGATGTTATCTATGTTGACATGAAGAACTTCTAGAGATGTTATCTATGTAGACATTAAGAACTGCAAGAGATTTTATCTATGTTGATATGAAGAACTGCCAGAAAATTATTTGCCAAGTTTTAACTGATAGTGTTTCACCATGCACCTAGTTATAATTCAAAAAATAGTCTTATTGCGAAGTACGGCTTTGTATGTAGACATGAAGAACTGCCAGAGATGGTATTTTTGTTATCATGAATAACTGCCAGACATGTTATCTAGGTTGACATGACGAACTGCCAGAAATGTTATCTATGTAGACATGAAGAACGTCCCAGAGATGTTATATATGTAGACATGAAGAACTGCTAGAGATGTTATCTATGTTGACATGAAGAATGACCGGAAATGTTATATATGTAGACATGTAGAACTGCCAGAGATGTTATAATGTAGACATGAAAAACTGCCAGAGATGTTATCTATGTTGACATGAAGAATTTCTGGTGATGTTATCTATGTTGAGATGAAGAATGGCCAGAGATGTTATATATGTAGACATAAAGAACTGCCTGCGATGTTATCTATGTTGACATGAAGAATTGCTAGTGATGTTATCTATGTTGAGATGAAGAACTGCCAGAGATGTTATATATGTAGACATTAAGAACTGCAAGAGATTTGATCTATGTTGGCATTTAGAACTGCCAGAGATTTTATCTTTGCAATCACGAAGAACGTGCAGAGATGGTATCTATGTAAACATGAAGAACTGACAGAGAAGTAATGTTTGTAATCATGAAGAACGAACAGAGATGTTATCTATGTTGATATGAAGAACTGCCAGAGATACTATTTTTGTAATCATGAAGAATTGTCAGAGATGTTATCTATGTTGACATTAAGAACTGCAAGAGATTTTATATATGTTGATATGAAGAACTGCCAGAAAACTATTTGCCAAGTTATAACTGAAAGTGTTTCACCACCTAGTTATAATTCAAAAAATAGTCTTATTGCGAAGTACGGCTTGGTATGTAGACATGAAGAACTGCCAGAGATGGTATTTTTGTTATCATGAATAACTGCCAGACATGTTATCTAGGTTGACATGAAGAACGTCCCAGAGATGTTATATATGTAGACATGAAGAACTGCTAGAGATGTTATCTATGTTGACATGAAGAATGACCTGAAATGTTATATATGTAGACATGTAGAACTGACATAGATGTTATATATGTAGACATGAAGAACTGCCTGAGATAATATTTATGTTGATATGAAGAACTGCCAGGATGTTATATATGTAGACATGAAGAATCGCCAGAGATGTTATATATGTAGACATGAAGAACTGCCTGAGATGGTATTTTTGTTATCATGAATAACTGCCAGACATGTTATCTAGGTTGACATGACGAACTGCCAGAAATGTTATCTATGTAGACATGAAGAACGTCCCAGAGATGTTATATATGTAGACATGAAGAACTGCTAGAGATGTTATCTATGTTGACATGAAGAATGACCAGAAATGTTATATATGTAGACATGTAGAACTGCCAGAGATGTTATATATGTAGACATGAAGAACTGCCAGAGATGTTATCTATGTTGACATGAAGAATTTCTGGTGATGTTATCTATGTTGAGATGAAGAATGGCCAGAGATGTTATATATGTAGACATAAAGAACTGCCTGAGATGTTATCTATGTTGACATGAAGAATTGCTAGTGATGTTATCTATGTTGAGATGAAGAACTGCCAGAGATTTTTATCTTTGCAATCATGGAGAACAGCCAGAGATGTTATCTATGTTGACATTTAGAACTGCCAGAGATTTTATTTTTGCAATCACGAAGAACGTTCAGAGATGGTATCTATGTAAACATGAAGAACTGCCAGAGAAGTAATGTTTGTAATCATGAAGAACGAACAGAGATGTTATCTATGTTGATATGAAGAACTGCCAGAGATACTATTTTTGTAATCATGAAGAATTGTCAGAGATGTTATCTATGTTGACATTAAGAACTGCAAGAGATTTTATATATGTTGATATGAAGAACTGCCAGAAAACTATTTGACAAGTTATAACTGATAGTGTTTCACCACCTAGTTATAATTAAAAAAATAGTCTTATTGCGAAGTACGGCTTTGTATGTAGACATGAAGAACTGCCAGAGATGGTATTTTTGTTATCATGAATAACTGCCAGACATGTTATCTAGGTTGACACGAAGAACGTCCCAGAGATGTTATATATGTAGACATGAAGAACTGCTAGAGATGTCATCTATGTTGACATGAAGAATGACCTGAAATGTTATATATGTAGACATGTAGAACTGCCAGAGATGTTATATATGTAGACATGAAGAACTGCTTGAGATAATATTTATGTTGATATGAAGAACTGCCAGGATGTTATATATGTAGACATGAAGAATTGCCAGAGATGTTATATATGTAGACATAAAGAACTGCCTGAGATGGTATTTTTGTTATCATGAATAACTGCCAGACATGTTATCTAGGTTGACATGACGAACTGCCAGAAATGTTATCTATGTAGACATGAAGAACGTCCCAGAGATGTTATATATGTAGACATGAAGAACTGCTAGAGATGTTATCTATGTTGACATGAAGAATGACCGGAAATGTTATATATGTAGACATGTTGAACTGCCAGAGATGTTATATATGTTGACATGAAGAATTGCTGGTGATGTTATCTATGATGAGATGAAGAATGGCCAGAGATGTTATATATGTAGACATAAAGAACTGCCTGAGATGTTGTCTATGTTGACATGAAGAATTGCTTGAGAAAATTATAAGAGTACGAATAAAAGTCAAAAGCCTTTCATTTACAAGAAACAGTTCTATTCACACCACCCTAACATAACTTTATGGGTGTCATCAAGAAAATCAAGAAAATCCAGGCCGTTACTTATAATAAAAGAGGTGTTTATACATGTAATGATAAATAAGAAATAACATTCACCTGTAATCTACCAATACATAATTGGCAAAAATGAAAGAAAAAATCGGCGAAAATGGAATGCAAAACGGCGCAAATCAGTGCAGAACGCCGTTGATAATATGATTTTTTTTTAAAACCAGTTTAACCCAAACTCACATATCATGAGTATTTTTAACTGAATACTGAATGACCCAAAAAACTTTCTACTGTGTACTCAATAAACTTCAGCCACAAAGGTGTTGCTTTCATTTGTGTCAATGTAAAAACAAAAAGATATTTATGAAATTCGCATGAATAATTATTAGTCAATTCTATATACTCTTGCGCATTGTCATTCACTGTAAGTTTAAATTGCAGAAATAGAAATACTGCTTTTCGTACCTGTGATTTTCGATTGTTTAGGTTTTTTTAAATTTAGATTTAACAGGATGTTGGAACTTTGAATGAATGTTATTTAGAATTTAAAACTTTCTGGTAGATGTGATCTTATTAATAAGTTTGCCCCAAACAGGAGGTATTGCTTTATAAATCACCACAAATCAGAAGAACGATTTTAATAATTTCTTTGATGTTTCATCCCTTTTTGATCTATTTATATAATATATATCAAAAAGGAATAAAACATTAAAGGAATTATATAACTATTTTGTATATACTTTTTCCCAAATTATAAGGAAAGATATATTTCTAATATCGTAGCTTTTTTACCTAGATTAATCTAATTTTTAAATTTGACAGCAATACACCAAACTAAATAAGAACCTAGGATTCAGTAAGATCAATAAATAAATAAAAAAAAAAACAACTGTAGAGTTTTATGAAAATCTAAGTTGATTTGAAAAAGTTATGACAAAAATTAAAGTGTACTATCTCTATTTTGTCCAAACTGCAAATCCTAGCTTTTTTACCTAGATTAAATTAATTCTTAAATTTGACAGCAATACACCAAACTTCATAACGGCCTGGGATTCAGTAAGATTGATATATATCACCAAGGTAGCTGTATAGTTTAAAGAAAATCCAAGTTGATTTGAAAAAAATATTAAAAAAATTAAAGTGTACTATCTGAATATAGTCTGAACTGAAAATTCTAGTTCTTTTGACCTAGATTAATTTGATTCTTAAATTCGACAGCAATACACCAAACTTCAAAACAACCTGGGTTTCAGTAAGATTAATAAATCACCAAGGTAGCTGTATAGTTTGATGAAAATCCAAGTTGATTTGAAAAAGTTATTAAAAAAATTTAAAGTGTTACATGTAACTATCTCTATTTTGTCTGAATTGCAAATTCTAGCTTTTCTGCCATAGATTAATTTGATTCTCAAATTTGACAGCAATACAACATCAAACAAAATGACCTGGGATTCATTAAGCTTAGTATATATCTAAGATAGCTGCATAGTTTGATGAAAATCCAAGCTGATTTGAAAAAGTTATTAAAAAAAATTAAAGATGCCTATTTTTGTCCATCTGATGAGTTAAGCCTTTTTCAACTGATTTTTATAGTTCGTTCTTATGTTGTACTGTTATGCCACTGTCCCAGGTTAGGGGAGGGTTGGGATCCCGCTAACATGTTTAACCCCGCCACATTATTTATGTATGTGCCTGTCCCAAGTCAGGAGCCTGTAATTCAGTGGTTGTCGTTTGTTTATGTGTTACAAATTTGTTTTTCGTTCATTTTTTTGACATAAAGAAGGCCGTTAGTTTTCTCGTTTGAATTGCTTTCCTTTGTCTTATCGGGGTCTTTTATAGCTGACTATGCGGCATGGGCTTTGCTCATTGTTGAAGGCCGTACAGTGACCTATAGTTGTTAATGTCTGTGTCATTTTGGTCTTTTGTGGATAGTTGTCTCATTGGCAATCATACCACATCTTCTTTTTTATATCTGAATTAAATAGTATTTTTTTTTACCTACTGTAAGATTAAATTATTTCATTTCACAGCAATGAATCAATCTACCAAATTAGCTTGAATTTTGTAAGATCAATATTTAATTTAGTTAGATGGGCTGATTTACACCAGTCAAAACTAAATTTAAAGGTCAAGACTAGTTGAGACAAGTCGAGACTGGTTGAGACTTAGTCGAAACAGGTCGAGACTGGTTGAGACTAGTCGAGACAGGTCGAGGCTTGGTCACGACAATTTCAGACTACACCAAACTCATCAAGTACTGAATGAGACTAATTAAGTAAAGTGGAGACCTAGTCGAGCACACTTAAGTACAGTTAAGTACAGTCGAGACAATGTCAAGACTAGTCCAGTAAAATATGTGCTCAATTTTACTGGTCGAGCACAAAAACTGGTCAGTTCAGACTCTGAGCAGTTTGTAGTGATGACAAGTGTAACGGATCACATCAATCAGGCATCAAATAAGGCGATAATTCGAGTATGCGGTCTATATAAGTATCTTTTATTCTTCAAAATACATTTAATTTTGGCTTCTTATACTATATATCATATAAACCGATTCTCTACAATAAAATACAAATACACATTAACATACATCGTATTTGTCTTTTTGTAAAGTAAAAATATAACTTAAAAAACTAAAAGCATAATACTAATCAAACAATATGATACACTTTCTTTCCCGCTTAATGAATAACTTGTTAAATTAAAAGTTAATTGAAATAAATATTACTTTATAAATACTTTTACAATTCTTAATATTTCTTCTTTAAATAAATATTGTTCTTAAAAATGTACATTAATTATCTCTTACCGATTATGATCTCTCTATAAAATAATGATGTGTCTCCGAATATCAAATAACTTGCAATGAATAAAAACTAGACAACGTAACGTACGTAAAAGGCTAAACGTCATAAAACTTTAAAAACGGGAAATATAACAATTCATAAGAGCGCAACGTTACATGTATGCGCAAATACCCAAAAATCGTATCTACAAGTGTTACAAATAAAATAAATAACTTCAGTAATAATAAATGAAGTAACCCAACAATTTGGAATTACATTTCAAATCTAACACTCCCCACCATGACATTTCTTAAAAATTGTCATCACACAAAAAACTTATAAAATAATATGAGGCAGGCATTACCTGTAAATGGGGACGAAGTCTGTATGAATTATTTTTTTGTAACTTAATTATTTGTCAAAAAAAAAAAGAAACGGAAATACCGTAACGTTTCCGAGTTTGATTCTGTTGTTAGGGATTTTAGTTGTGACGTTATTTAAATTATGACGTCATATGCAATGTAAACAAAGAAACGCTATCATTAGGTAACGTTTTTTCATATCAAGGAATTATTAAAAATGAAATTGGTATTGCGCGTTTCTTCCTATTTTATACTAGACTGATAAATATATATTTTACTCAAAGTTTCATACAAACGAGACCAGAAAAAAGGAAGTATATTGTACATTTCTGCGCAGGTCCGGGATTTCAAAACATGACATAAAAAAAATTGAACGATTTTGAGTTCATTAGTACAATGAAAAATTCGGGAAATTTTCCCGAATTTTTTTTTTTATTGAATTTTCTACTGTTATTGGGGACTTCGTCCCCATATCAATTAATTATTGTAAATTCTATTGTAAACATTTGAGTAGGCATAATTTAGTTACTGGTCTTAAAAATATTGACTCTTTTGTTTTGATCACACAACTACGGATAAGACTATCGCGGCTCCTAATGACCTCAGTTACTCGTCCTAATGGCCACTGTCCTCTCGGTGTATGGTCATCTGCAATGATTACAATGTCATCAATCCTTACATCTCGTTGTTCTCTTTGCCATTTGTTTCTCTGCTGTAGAGTTGGTAGATATTCACGTAACCAACGTCTCCAGAATATATTAACTAAGTATTGTATCTGCTTCCACCACCTTTTAGCATACACATCTTTCTCATCAAACACACCTTGCGGTATTAAAGTGTTGTTTTTCATTAGTAATAACATATTCGGTGTGAGAACTGGCAAATCTCGAGAATCATTACTGACTGGTGTTATCGGTCTATCATTGACGATTCTTTCGGCTTCAGCCATAAAGGTAAGTAACTGTTCATCGGTAAGTAGTTGTTCATTTGCAAGAGCTCTGAGAATTTTGCGTGTCGTACGAATCATTCTTTCCCATACACCACCACGATGACTAGCGTTTGGCGGATTGAAAGTTCAATTAATATCTTTGTGTGACATGTAACTGGATATTTTTGTTTTGTTCCATTGTTCAATATATTTCCGAAGTTCTGATTCTCCACTGACAAGATTTGTCCCGTTATCACTATACACCTTTTCAGGTATGCCTCGCCTGCTCGTAAAACGTTGGAAAGCAGAAATAAAAGAATCTGTAGTCAAACTATGAGCTACGTCTATGTGAACAGCTCTAGTTGTAAGACATGTAAAAAGGCAACCGTATCTTTTAACGACTGAACGTCCAACTTTAACATTTAATGGACCAAAGTAGTCTATTCCAACAAAGGTAAATGGTGGTTTATCAGGAGTTTTCTGATCGTCTATAACAGAAGCCATCTTCTGAAAACAAAGCGGTGCTTGATATCGTCTACATCTTACACACCTGTTCAAAACTGTTCGGACAGTACTAGGTCCTTTTAAAATCCAATACTTTTCCCGTAATGATGCTAGCACTTGTGCCATTCCTGTATGACCATTTTGTTCGTGAAACGACCTGATTATTAAAGTGTTCACGTGATGAGAATTTGGTATAATGACCGGACATTTGCTTAGTGACAAGTTGAGACGTCCCTTGACGCGTAATAACCTATCATGCATGACAGGATTTAAAGATGCTAAACGACTATCTTTCTTAACAGGATTTTGCTTTTCAATCATTTTGATTTCATTTAAGAATGATTCTTGTTGCATATAAAATGAACAGTTATAAATTTATCAATCCTATTCACTGAAAAATCAACCCTTTGGGAATAATGTCAATAAATGAAAAACATTTTTGGTAGTATTTAATGTTACAATTGACAAAATGTGGTTATTCATATTGAAAGTGCATTTTCAGTCAGAATTTTTCCCACATAAGTATTGTATATCCGTTTCAATATCTTGTACGAAGTGCATTCATATAAGGATTTCGTGTTTCAATCGGCTTCAATCAACATTCCAAGGAAGGATGTTCGTTGTAAATTATCATAACTGTAGATAACATTACTGCTACTGTGCCCAGTTGATCTGACAAAGGCGTGTTCATCCCTTTTCATCCGACAGAAGGCGGTCATTGACGCAGAGGAACGAGAACCCGAGTCAGCATCTTTCACACCTGTAGACGATATAACTTTGTCTTCCACTAATAACTCGGTCATTAACCAGTTTGCATCTGCCGTTGATACTGTCCAGGAAAACATATAAATACCATCTTGTGGAGCTACAAATACACCGTCATTTTTATTGTAATGGTCTCCTTCGTTTATGACGACAGTTTCGAACACAATCGTAGAATCAATACTCAGAGTGAAGGATCTGCTGTTAATTGTTGCGTAGAATAATACTGGTTGAATTTTCCCTGCAAAAATAAAACAAAAATATACTACTTATAAATGAAAGGTAAGTATGATAATGTGACCATTTGGTTTCCCAAATCACAAAGTCGTAAAACTTTATATCCAATTTACCTTTTTATTTTGAGCTAAACAAAAACCCATAAAGAAAGACCCCGTTCACACTAGGACATTTTTATCGATTTAAACTAGACCATTAGGGACGACATCAAAAGTTCAATGAAGGATTAAAAACTTAATTCACATAGTTTTTTCACTGACCCCCCCCCCCTCTTAACTTAATTTGGGATAAATTGATTGACCAATAGGGATATATGTAAAATCTATTTTAGATTAACAAAACTTGCAGCAACGTTGACCCCCCACCCCCAAACTATTTGATTTAAGTTTTTTTTTATCCTACATCGATCTTTTGATGTCGTCCCTTAGATCGATTAAAGGGCCAATGTGAACGCTTTGAATCGATCTTCAATCGGTATTAACTAGTGTTGTCACAGTCAACCGGTTAACCGTTTGAACGACCGAATACCAAAAACGCTAACCGGTTAACCGGAATTATTTTTTCAATTTTAATATATTTTATTTAATTTGTATTGAAATCTATGTTTTATTTAAAAATTGTCGTCGTGGTAATTAGTTTGACTGATCAATTGTCCAGTATATTGATTACTATTGTTAATCCAAAAACATAAAATTAATTAGAACTTGTCTATCAGCTCGCGGCAAGATCTTAAGAAAACATAATAAGTATACATGTTTTTAACAGTAACTTTAAATCAGTAATACGATTAAATTTTACGATTTACTTCATTATTTCATATTTGATCTAATACTGTGTAGACCTACATCTGAATGTGCAACCTCTGTCGTGCAAGGCTTTGTCATACTTTAATTCCCGCGTCACACTGTCCCGATTTTTACGCCGATGGCAACACGATAATGGAAATTTTCAAAATCGGGACTGATCGTTTCCAGATCGGGCTTTTCGTAGTGCCATCTTTAACCATCGTAGAACCATCGGCCACTTATTTTAGACTTCGGGAACAACTTCGGGAAGGGTTCTTAAGTTTTTTAACATGTTAAAAAATCCCCGAAGGTGCGTCCGATGTTGAGGGTTCGTATTGAGTTCGTATCACCATCTTCACCATCGTAATGTCACCGGGAATGCATCTTTGCACCTCGTATTGCATTCGTGTTTCCATCGTTTCCATCGGGCAGTTTTGACATTACGATGTCTACACGAATGAATCACGAAGATACCCGAAGGTCTTTCGATGGCAACACGACTTCGTGAAGACCTCGTAATCCCGTCGTGTTGCCATCGAATAAAAGTACGAAGGCGACAAGATGGAACTACGACGGCAATAAATCCAGCTAAATGTAACTTATTCGAGATGGCTTGTAAAACTAAGATTTATTGGCAGTATTGACCACAGCTTTTTATTATTAAACACAAATTTAAATATGTACACATATAGATTCAACGATATATATTGTTCAACTAGATAGATTCATAGATAACTAGATTCATAGATGTATAGATCATTTTTTGGTTACCTCTGGCAACCTACAGATAACTAGATAGATATATATAGATAGATAGATGTATGATCCTGGGATACAGCGATCAACTAACTTAGCTGTTGGATCCTGGGATACAGCGATCCACAAAATGTACTTTTAATATCACTAAAATATAGACAACTGTAACTGTAGTTTATCACACGCAGCGAAGTTGCCAAACACATTTTTCACTTTTTAACGATCAAATGTTTCTATACAACCAACATCTAACTGACCAGGGTTTTCATTAAGAGCCGGCACCCGGCGGAATGTCGCCGTTTCAAAAGACGGAAATCGCCGGTTCAAATGCTTAACCAATAAATATTTTTGAAGAGATTAAAATAAAAAAAAAGTTTTTATTAACCCTTTGTCTCTTGGGGTTCTTTGATTGTATAAAGAAGGTGCCTTTTTACAACAGACAGGACCATCACGTCTGTCGGAAAGTTTACATAATATCGGAGTCACTTATACGTTTTACATCATTCAAATACGCTATTCAATCAATCGCCTGAATGATCAAGATTGTCAATGGTAAAAGCAAGAGAGACGTCGAAATAAAAACTACGTTATCAATGGATAACTCGTGAGAAACCAAAATAGAAAAGTTTTTGGAGGCAATTTTTTGAATGTTAAATGAAATGAAATGAAAAGAACAAAGATAAACGATTTCTTCATTAGTAAAAAGTCAAAATCAGTGGAACCATTTACAGGTAAGACTTTTTAAATTTTGTGAAGTTATTTAATTTCAAAGAAGGTATGTACAGTCTCATGTTTATATAAATGAGACCTGCCCAAGCTTGCCTTCTATGCCCTCTATATAATGTAACTAGTAATTTATTAATTATTACCACCCTTTAACTCTTGGGGAGGGAAGGGGGGTTGAAAAAAGTGCCTAGGCTAGGAGGGGTGCTGCCCAATTTTTTTGTAAGTTTGGAGTCCCAGGGTTTTACTACAATTTGCTGGGTTTACTATCCATACGAACCCCGAAAAAAATCACCTATGATAGGAGGAATGCTTTTCATTTTTTAATTATAGTTGGACCTTTCTCCTCAAGTTTTACTGAGAAAGCAGGAAAGAGGGTAAATGTCCAGGCTAAGGAAAAGGCTCTCTTATTTTTTTTCCAGTTATATTTTCCCCCTTGCTGATCATTAGCCCACTCGTGGAAAAAAGTACCAACATTAGAATGGGTCCTGCCTTATATTTTTTACATAGACTGATCTTAATCGGAAGCCTTGGTTAAAAGTGCTGGCTAAGAAGAGGGTGGAAATTTTCCCACTTCAGCATATATGAGAGGGGGTAGAAGAGGTCCTGATCCCGAAATCCCGAGCTTAAAAACACCAGATCCCGAAATCCCGGGCTTAAAATCACGAAATCCTGAGGTCCCGAAATTGGAAAAAGAGAATTCCTGGATCCCGAAATCCCGGGCTTAAAAATACTGATCCCGGAGTCCTGATAAAGGACCTATCCCCCCTCATATATGTCCTTTCCCGGCCAGGTATGCATGTTTTTATTGAAACAGAACACGTGAAAATAATATTCCTTTTCTCAAAACTTGAAATCGTCACATTTGCAGGTGACATATATGTATAGGTATTAACATAAATATAAGAAGATGTATATGAGTAGGGCCTTCAACACAGAGCTTTTACATGTCCACTTTTTTATATGGACTGTTAAAAAACATGTCTCCATTATATCTTTTATAAGATGTCCAACAATGTCCATATGTCTGCCGTATGTTTTAGTTATGGTCAATATCCTGTAGTGAAAGCAGGGCATACATGAGATTTTATTAATATTTGACTTGTAGATGCATCTTCTTAAGTGTACATATAATAATCATACCCTCTTGCTATAAATTTTACACTATAAAATTCTACTTGATTTTGTGACTGTTTTTTTCTTCAGAATTATGTCCTTATTTAAAACACAATTATATTAAATTAAGATTAATCATTTTATATAAATTAAAATTAATATATATCATTCTCCATTTCAGATCAAATTACAGTTGGTACTGATGAAGAACATGGTAAAAATGAAACCACTTCAACCACTTCAATCACTTGTTCAACACCAATCTCTTCAACCACATGTTCCACATCTTCAACTTGTTCAACTACAACTGGCTCACAAATCTCATCATCATACCAAAGTTCTGACATCAAACACACTGAAGTCAAAAAAAATTTAAGACGTGTTCAATCTGATGTGATTCCAATTATTAAAAACTGTTTTCATGATGATAGACTAGATTTTCTTCATAACCACCAATTGTGCTTAGAAAGAGGCTGTGTCAATATCAGCAAAAATGACCAAGACGCACAGAAAGGTATACGAGACAAATTTCAACATCAATGGTTGAGTAGAGAAATGTCATACTGTGAGTCTTCTGGGTATTGGTGGCTCATTTATGAGGAGGGAGTTGGAATGTTTTGTCTTCTCTGCAAGGTGCACAATATTCTAACATCTGGAAAAAACCATTATGTAACAGGAGCCAAGCGATTCAAAAAACAAGCAGTTGATGACCATGCAAAGTCTGCTAATCACAAGGAAGCCATAGCAACTGAAATGACAAGAAGGGTGTCATTTTTCCATAAAGAAATCACAGAGAAAGAAAGAGTTGGAGAAGATGTTCAGAAAAAAGCTTTCCTCGCTGCATATTGGCTTATGAAGGAAGAACTACCAAATAAGAAGTTTGTATCCCTCATTTCATTAATTGAACAGTCTGGACTTGATTCCATGAAGTTTTTTGATCACAGATCTCAAGGTTCTTTGCAGGAAATTTTCTTATTGATTGGAGACACATTAAGAAAGAAGATAGTAGATAAAGTGAATAATTCACCTGTATTCAGTATTTTAGTTGATGAAGTAACAGATATATCAGTTAAATGTCAAATGGTGGTTTTCATCCAGTACCTTGACGAATTTGGCAGCCCTGTTGTTAACTTTTTGGAATCACGTGATGTCCTTTCTAATTCTGTATCAGCTGACAGTGCAACTCTTCACCAAGTACTAAAGGACTGTATAAAAGATATAAATGGAAGCAATTTGTGTGGACTTGTAACTGATGGAGCCAGCACCATGACAGGCAAAAAGAATGGACTTGCTGCTAGAATTAAAAAGGAACATCCAACAGTTGTGTCAGTCCACTGCATATGTCATCGACTAGCGCTGGCATGTACAGATTCAAACAAAGACTGCAAATTTGTAGCTGACACATCAGACATACTTCGATATCTTTGGAAATTTTTTGAAGATTCTCCTAAACGGACTGCAACCTTGGTTAGAGTCCAGATGGAAATGGCAAAATGCAATGAACAACTACCAAAAACTTCAAGGATCTCAATTGTCCACAAAGTAAAAAAGGCATGCTCAACCAGATGATTGTCATTTAATGCAGCAGTTCAGGGATGTTATGATGACTTTCCATCAATAATGCAATGCTTGTCATTGCTTGAGAAAGATGTTGTTGCCACAGGCCTTTTAAAAAAGATGAAAAATGTAAGATTTGTTACAAGCATTTTCATTCTTAAAGAAATCTTGCCAATTCTTGCAAAACTGAGCAAAACCTTTCAAGCTGGAACAATCAATTATGCATGCATACAACCTTGCATCCTGGAAGCTAAAGATGCACTTAAAGACAGTAATTTGACAGAAAAAGTAAAAACAGCAATTATCAAAGAAACCGGAGGTATTGAAAGACTTGGATTTTTAGAGTTAACACCCACTGAGGCTCAGTTAAAGGAAGGAACAGGAAAGATGGCCAAGTATGTTGAAGCCTTAATAAACAACTTGGATGAAAGATTTGATGAGGCAGCACCAATTTTGGCTGCTTTTAGTGTGTTTGATCCTCGTCTCCTTCCAGATAAAATAGAACCAACATTTAAGCATTATGGAGATGAAAAGATAGATGATTTGGGCTCACACTTTTTAGCTGGAGATGAGGAGGCAAAGAATGAACTTTCGGCTGAATGGATGAGCTTCAAGTACCATATTTTAAGGCTTAAAAAAGATGTACTTGAAGCAGGCCAGGAGAAAAAGACAACAGACGTTGTCTTAAAAAGATTACTGAACTTACGAAATCCATCAGACAAAGGGTATATTTTCCCAAGATTATCCCACATAGCTGCAATTATACTATCCTTGCCAGTCAGCAATGCCTGGCCTGAACGTGGAGCTTCGGCAGTGAAGCGTATCAAGACACGTCTAAGAAGTACATTAAAAGATAACATGCTTTCAGGATTGCTACAGGTATCTATAAATGGACCTCCAGTGAAAGAGGCAACAGAGCTGGTCAATAATTGTGTTGACAATTGGTACAAGTCAAAACCAAGGAGAAAACTTAAGGGCCTTGCAGTTGCTAAAGTCGTGACAACTGCTCCTGCAGAAGTGATGGAAACTGCGGATGCAGGTGTCCAAGCCAA
Source organism: Mytilus galloprovincialis (assembly GCF_965363235.1). Classification (NCBI taxonomy): domain Eukaryota; kingdom Metazoa; phylum Mollusca; class Bivalvia; order Mytilida; family Mytilidae; genus Mytilus; species Mytilus galloprovincialis. The sequence continues at coordinate 42,348,268 of NC_134838.1, forward strand.
TTTGAACGAAAACGATGAAGAAGAAATGGGACGGGTGAGGTCAAAAATGTCACACATTTTAAAGCTGCTCAATCTAACTGGCTTCCAAGATGATGCTGACTATGACAGTGAGGAAGATGACAATGAAAGTGAAGACTCTGATGAGTTTGACTATGACAATGTGACACTCTGATACTTGTGTTTTGATTGAAGTGCTGAAAAAAAATCTAACAAATCTAATTTGTTTTCATTGCCTCTCAAGTCTTGACTATGTCACAATATGTTTGTCTACATTAAAATTAGTTGTCACTGTGTGTATATGTGCCCAACATGGCCAGGGTAAGCAAAATTTCCTAGTAAAACACTAATAATATCTACCCTTTATGGTGATTTTTTTTGACAAATATTTTTAATTATGTGCAGCATATTCTGAATATGCTAGATATAGGGTGAAATTGTAAGGGTTTAAGTTGGAAGTTTTGCTTACCCTAGCCTGGTCTTCCTAAGCACATGAACAGACAATGGCAGCTTGTGTTTCATATAAAAAAAAAGGAGGAGTGGTATGATTGCAATTGAGACAACTATCTACTAAAGTTCAAATAAAGTGGCTGTATCAAATATAGGCAACCCTATGGCCTTCAACAATGAGAAAACTCCATGCCATAAAGTCGGCTATATGTTTGGATAGTTTTTATTTTCTTGTATTTATGTTGTTTCTTGGTATGAATGGTTAATGCTGACCCTCCATTGCTTTCTTATTTCTCGCAAAATCTGGTAATACAACAAGATTATTTTTGAAATATTTTTATTTGTCGTATTTTAATACGCAATATCACAAGATTGACCTTACAATCTAAAAAAACAGATATCATTCCTATGAAACCCCATTTGTCATGCATTTGTAAATAGTTTGAAAATGCCTCAGAGTGCACCATTTTCAATGTAAGGTCAAAAAATTTTTCGGGGGGGCAAGCCTCCGAAAACCCCCCCTTTTGGTTCAGCCGCCTCAAAATAGTAAACAGCCTGTTCAATGAAAAGTTATTGAATGCCCTGACTGACTACTGCAATTTTTGACATCACATGGCAAATCATCAATGGAGAAGAATTTTTCATACTGGAACTCTAACTACTCGTTTATACATGTACCTGAAAATAAAAAGAACAAAAGAGCAGTACCCAAGCAAAACTACATGGTTTAACTATATATAGTGGAGGGAGGGTGGGTATTTTTAAAATACTTCTCTCTGTAATTATACACGTCTGTTCACTTGCAGCTCAAAGTTAAAAAGAACGCTAACGTCAAATTGACGTAACCACTATACATCTTATCGACTACATATGAATTTTTAAAGGAAAGCACTGCAACGGCCGAGATTAAAACTTTCCACTAGAATAACCGAATTTATGTATATTACATAAATTCTATTATTCGAGATGGCTTGTAAAACTAAGATTTATTGGCAGTATTGACCACAGCTTTTTATTATTAAACACAAATTTAAATATGTACACATATAGATTCAACGATATATATTGTTCAACTAGATAGATTCATAGATAACTAGATTTATAGATGTATAGATCATTTTTTGGTTACCTCTGGCAACCTACAGATAACTAGATAGATATATATATATATAGATAGATAGATGTATGATCCTGCGATACAGCGATCAACTAACTTAGCTGTTGGATCCTGGGATACAGCGATCCACAAAATGTACTTTTAATATCACTAAAATATAGACAACTGTAACTGTAGTTTATCACACGCAGCGAAGTTGCCAAATTGATTAGGTACGGTATATGTCAAACTCAACCGTACCGGATCAACCGCCACTACAGTGGGGATGAAGCTGCGATAGGACCCGACTGTGGCCAATACTGTTTAAAAATTACTTAAGATATACACATACTAGTACCAAATGTTTCTGGATATGTATAAGAACCAGAACAAATAAACATTTCAAGCGCACCTTGCAAATTATTCAGAAATATATCATTACCGAGGTCTGTCAAATGAACACCATCTTCCTTTAAAAAAGTACTATTAGGAAGAATATCTGGATACTTTATATAATGTCCCCCATTCTTTAACACAAATGATGCAATGGCACTATTTATCCTAATTCTGCATGCCATCATGCTATCCTAACTTATTGAATGACGCCAATTTGTTCTCGGTAAAATTTGAGACCAGACAATCGAACTATTGGGTAGATAACTTTGTACCTTCTCCAAGGTGGCCTTGATTTCATTCCTTAAAAACCCTAGTTTTGTCTTCCCCAAATCATTTCCAGCAATATGAAGGACAAGATATTTCGGCGCTTTTTCATATTTCAACAGTCTTTTTATTGTTGATTCCAAATCTTTTATACCCATGCCACCATACCCTTGCCACCAAATTTTAACTCTTATTCTATGGAGACCTGAATTTACACCACCTGTTCTACTTCTTGCTTGTACAAATGCATTTCTTATCAAAGATGAGCCTACTATCCATATTGACACTTCTTGGCCTATTGACATGAAATATTCTAAATTGACCATCAAATTCAACGAAATTTATTCAAAATTGTGGTATTCGTATATAACTTTTGAAAGTATCAGAACTCCAACGACCCATTACTTTAATTTGCTCGTCAGAAAAACCAAGCATAGTTGCTAAAGTAGCACTACCGATTCTAAATGAGTGCGTCCCATACTTTGATTGATCAAAACCAATATATCCCAGGGCTTGTTTTAGAATTCCTGAAAACTGATATCGAGTCATCGGAGAGCCATCAAAGAGGCAATATAATTGACCACTAATTCGAGGTCGAATCTTTAAATATTCTTGCAGTAATTTTACCGGACAAATTCCAACATCTGATTGTCGGGCCACAAAAATTGAAATCCCTCGACCTAGCTGGTCTGTTTTTGAAGACGCCAAGTATATTTTTATATTATGATTAGTAACCTCCACATCTTCAATTTTAATGGCATGATTAGACCCTTCCCTGCCACATGCAGTTGTCATTTCACCAACTCTTTATAATATTTTTTAACAGATCTAAAGTAATAGGTAATCTACTGTCAGGTCTCTTTAACTTTGACCTTGCCATTCCATCAATCATTTTCCTTACAACAAATAATTGAGACACATCTTCGTAATTATTAATCTTATTATAAAAACTGATAGCTGAGATATAACATTTCACCGTAGATGGAGCCATGTCCAAGCAAGACGTGTATGCAATGAACTGAGTAATGTGGTGCAATGGTATTGGAAAACTATGATCTAAATCAAAACTATCCCTTACTACGCAAACCACGATTGCAGTTTATAACAGGAGATTTGATGCATGTGATAATGAAAGCAACCCAACAATATTTAACAGAGCAACAATTTTATAACACATCTTATTTTTAATTATTGTGTATAAACATATATGTTCAGGAATGAAACTTGAACAGACAATTTGTAATAAAATAATTTACGGTTCCCAGTCCTAACTCACCGACACTAGTAGTCACACTACAAACAGTATTTACTGATCATATCATATTTGATAATTTATGGGGGACTGAATATGTAGGTATCTTAACTTGTTTAATTTCTATTACACATCAGAAAGGCAAGTTCTATATAAAAATAATTTGTTGGATAACAATTTCTTTAAAAAAAAATGAAATGCCGAATAGAAACGTTTCAAACTAATGTTATATCAATAATCAGTAAGACTAGAAAATAAAAAAAATATCAGTGGATCCATTCAAACAATCACAGGAATGAAAGTAATGCATTAGGTGTAATGATATTATACAAAAAAAGAAGAAAAAAAACTTCTTATATCAATTGGGCGCAAACCCTCACTAGCTTTGTCATTCCACTGTAAAGAGTAACGCTCTAACCATTACGCCACATCGTCATACATTTCAATGAAGGAAAACAAGTGGTATATAAATTTTAAGTCGGTACTGAAGCTAGTCGTCTGCTTTTGTTTGTTTTTGTTTTTTTGTTTTGAACATACATGAGTAAAGATATATTACAGTAACTGCTTCAGCATAGTTATTAGGATCTTTTTAAGACGGTTTTCGTAGAATAAATTCGGCCTTAATTTAAAGCTGCCCCATTTTTTTTTATAGCAAAGCCGACCAATCTTAAACAAAACATTTCAAAATCCTTTTTAAGTGTTAAAATAACGTTGTTCACAATGAACTCTTAATTAATTTATTATCTATTAGTCACTTTATTTTCAACAAATTTGTCCTGTGTTTCAATAAAAAAAAAACACGTTGTAAAAATCTCCGTCGGCAGTTGACGAAGCTACGGAACTTGTTATTCCAATTTTGTTTGTTATTTAAATCTGTAAATAAATTTTGACTTAGCCTACCTCAATATGTAATCTCCAAGAAAAGCATACTTCAGTTGCAAGAAAAGATTCACATAATGGTCTACAGTATATGTCAGAGAAAACAAAAATTACCGAATATGTCACCGTCCGGCAAAACTGCCTTCATCCATATTTCTGTTGGTAAGTGCAACAAACATGCGCAATGTAATTCCAATACACACAACAACAAAAAACGAAATATGATAGAATATTTTCAAAATATTATAAAAAGAAGATGAACTATAAAAATTGTTTCTATTTTAATATAAGTTCTTGATAGATTCATTAGACATTTCGCCACAAAATCTATCGTACATCGGAAATAACAGTGTCGAATCCGGATTTGCTTGTTTGCAAAAGTTTATTTTTCGATGTGGCCACAGGCCTCGACCACGCTAATAAATGTTGCAAACGATTTCAAAGTGTTAAACAATTAAAATGAGATTAGAATTACTTTGGTCGAGGTCTGTGGCCAATGCAAAATTTAACCAAGAAGTGTGAAATTCTTCGAAAGGATATGTTTTTAACTATAATGGATTCACCTTGTTTATATTTATTTTTTTGTCATTTCACAGGACCAATATAGGCACTTCGTGGCCATATACTCCTTTAGCCAAAACATTTAAGGCTCGTTGATAAGCTTGAATTGTATTAGGAGCAAGCGAACAATTAATTAATCTGTTTGTTTCAGACTCAATATCAAATCTCTGAACTCTTCTTGGTTGTTTTCTGGAACCGACTCGGCCCCGGGTGCTAGTTCCCGGAATCTCTTCAACTGAAAACGAGAAATCGAGTCTGCAATTTCATTTTTACAACCATCAATATGTTGTGCTTTAAACTGAATATTGTGCTGCATTGTAAAAAGACCAAGGGGGCGAATAAATACCATCACACGCTTCGACTTGGCAGTTCTTTTATTGATAATGCTAACTAATGCCATATTGTCAATTCGAAATAAAATCTTTCGATTTTGGAAATTTGATGCCCATATAAACATAGCTAAAACAATTGGAACTAACTCAATAAAGTAATGTCCCTCATGATTGGCATATTTGACCATGCTTCCGGCCATTTATATTGTGCGCTTTTACCATCAAAATATGAACCACAACCTAAATCAGAGTTACCACAGCTGTCAGTGTACAAATGCAACGTTTCATTTGTTATCCACGTGTTTTCTGATAGATAACAATCTCCGTTAAAATGTTCCAGAAAAATCAGCCAAATTTTTGCATCTTCTCTGAGATCATTATTTATTCTAATTGAAAAAAAAGGCTTTTTATTTTTTATAGACCCTATGACATCATAAAACCTGCGAAGGAAAGCCCTAGACGAAGTAATCGCCCTTGAACAGAAAGCCATCAAACCCACTACTGATTCTAAGTCCTTGTGTGTAATCTTTTTATTCAACAAAATCGGTTCAAGTAAGGACTTTAGCTTTATCAATTTGTCTTGTGGTATTCTGACAACCATTTCAACAGTGTCAATGACCAATCCTAAAAATTTCAAAGATGTTACAGGTCCAACTGATTTTTCCAAAGCAATCGGAACACCTAGTTCTTCACAAATATCTGAAAAAGTGTCTAGCATCATTTGACATACAGGTGTATCCTCAGGGCCTCCAAATAAAAAATCATCCAAATAATGCACAAGTGATTTCACTCCACTCCGTTCAACTACTAACCAGTGTAAAAAGGTTGAAAACTTATTGAATAAATTACATGAAATTGAACATCCCATAGCCATACTTTTATTTACAAAGAACTTTTCATCAAAATAAATCCCTAATAATTCAAAATCTGATAGGTGCACTGGTAGCAAACGAAAAGCGGACTTTATGTCCCGTACCTTAATCAATGCAGACTTTCCGAGTGAGCTGACCATTTGTATAACTTCATCAAAAGATGCATATTGAACGGAACATTCATCGCGATCAACAAAATCGTTGACCCCGGAACCTTCCGGATATGATAAATGAGATATTAACCTCCAACCTTTTTCTTTTGGTACTAGACCGATAGGAGAAGTCCTAAGAGTAGAAATCGGCTTTTCTAAAAAGGGACCAGCCATCCTACCCGCTTTTACCTCCTGATCTAACTTATCCAACGTTTCAACTTTATGACACTTTGCCGACTGTAAATTTTTGGAAATAAAAGAAATTCTCGGACCTGAACATTTCAAACGAAAACCACATAAAAATCCTTCATATAATTCTTTTGCTACACCTGCATGCGGATATGCCCTCAGCATGTTTTTCAAAAAACCAATCTTAATAGGGGTTCTACCAAGTCGCCATATATTTGGTCTAGATCTTGTTTGTGTGAACTGTGTGGCATTTCTTAGGGAAAATCTGACTCTTGACTCGGCTCTCCTTGGGCGAAATTGAAACTGGGGCCCTGCTCTATACTGAGCCCCGGGTGCCCGAAACTGAAACCGAGAGCCCGTGTTATATTGTGTATTACCAACATGTGGTCTCACATTTCCCAGTTGTCTTTGACAGTTTATGATTGGATGTGAACCATTACACCTTAAACACAAATGGCTATAAAAGCAAGGTCTTTTCCAACAGCTTCCCTCATAGTTATGACTATAGCATTTGTTCCCATGACCACTACTGTCTTGAATATTACTATTAGATACATTTAAGGACACATTTGAGATAGTATTCACTGGTTGCATATATAACAACCAAAGCTCATTGTCTATATTACTCCATAAACTGGATGGTTCATGAGCTTTTCTTAGTCTATATTGCTCATCATAATTTTTCCAACCCATACTTTGGTTTCTTTGAGCCCCAAGGCGTATTGTGTGCATGTATTTTAACAGTTCCTTAAATCGGTTTACGTGCACAGCACAATAAATATAAATAAAAATGATGAAAGCATCTGTCCACTTTTCAATATTTGTAATTTTTGATTGTTGAGAAATGGGTTGTAAAATGAATTCCCCTTGAGCCCATGTCAACTTTTGTTTGTCAGAACCCGTGTTGACTGAATTATTTAATAGACAAGCTAAATCTATGAATTCCCCTTTCAATATTTTTTCTTTAATTGACTGTGTCACATTTATGTCTAGATTCTCATGAACACTTTCAATTCTATTGGGAATTTGTACATAATCATTATTGGTCACATTACCTGTTTGTGACACAAACTGTGTTATCAACAGTTGGCTGGAGGTCTATTGCTCGTCTTGGTTGCCATGGTATCATGTCCGGAATGTGGACGGAGTTGTCCTGATTGCTAGAAAATGTTGGCATCCACATTCTTGTCGTTGATACTGTTGCAGTTGTTGGTATGGCAGCGCCGTCATGTCCAGAAGACGTATAGATAGCCTCAGGCCTAGTAACCGTCATAGATAATTGTACTGACGCCCGTGACAAAACTCCCTTCGACACCACCAGGGTCCTTCTTACTCCAGCTCTCGCTGATGCTGTACGCTTCCTGGTACCTCTTCTCAACATACTGAAACTCACAAATAGATTTATTTATTCATTTATTTTTATTAAATTCATTTATTTACTTATTTCAAATTTATTGGTTTTGTTTGTGTGTGTAACCAAAAGTCTTTAATCAATGACAATATATCTTAAAGCTGTAGCCGTTCAAACGATGTATGTATCGTTTTTGTTGAATTGATAGTATGTCGTGTTCTACGAAGTAATACTTCCGCAGCAGAATCACTGGGTGAATTATTCACCAAATATAAAGTCACAACAAAAATATCATTTCTTTAACTTAAGTCGTATTGTGATTAAATAATTTTTCTTTTATTTCATATTCGGCATCACGTGGCGGCCACGCCGTATCGAAATTCAACAATTTCTAACTATTTTACAATTTTTTTTTTTTATTAAAACAATTTTTTGTATTATCCATATATCTCTTTGCCTATTATACATATATAAAATACCAACTTTAATATCCACTATAGTAATTCAACTTGATATTTTCAAAATACTTCTCTCTGTAATTATACACGTCTGTTCACTTGCAGCTCAAAGTTAAAAAGAACGCTAACGTCAAATTGACGTCACCACTATACATCTTATCGACTACATATGAATTTATAAAGGAAAGCACTGCAACGGCCGAGATTAAAACTTTCCACTAGAATAACCGAATTTATGTATATTACATAAATTCTATTAATTTTCGAGCTAAAATACATTTAAAGTGCCATGCGCGATATGCACTGGTCAGTCTAATACGACAGTTAAGAAAGACGTTCACAAAACATGGAGCTCATATCATATGATTCTATGAGAACAAGAAAGGCGACAGCGTTGTTTCTATTAATTCAAATGGAACAAGAAGAGCAGCTATTACAGGCTCAGGATTTACTTTTACAAGTAAAATTTTATTTTTTGTCAATTTTTCGTTAAGTAACATAATGAAAATCATAAACACGACTCGTACAACCAACACTGCAGGTACACGTATATAGGGAAACCAACTTTTTCTTCATTATTCTGATTTTTTTTATGTATCGTCTGAGTTGTTGTCACACGATTGTTTACTCCATAACCTTTTTATTTTCTATATGTCATATTTTGCCGCATTTGTTGCTTTCCCCACATCCTTCCTTTTGTCTTTATTATTATGATATTCTCCTGGAAAGAGCTCTTTTTGAATAAATGGGATAAAAGAACCCATTACCTTACCTTTAAGATAGATCAGTAAACATGGGCATAATTATGGGTGATTATTCAGACTAGTGCACACATTTTACAGTTCAAACAAGACAATGTCGAGCGTGGCATCCCCTCGTTTGTAACATATTGGGGACAAATATGGATGTACTATATTTGTATATGACACATGCAGAAAATGGTAAATTGAATATGCATATTTGATACATAAACTATTTTTTTAGAAATCAACCAAAACATTCAGTAACTGGAAATACCTTTAATATTGTCTTTAGAAACAGCAGGTAAAAAAATGAGCAACCAATTTCCTGTGTATTATGCTATTTCAAGGAGAAAAAACAAGTTCATCTGCATGACCTTGACCTTTTGCCTTGAATGTAAAAAATGTCAGATCATTACAAGGAGGAACAATATACCAAATGAGGTTAAAATCTTTTGAAGCATATTGGTTTTAGAGTGTCCACAAGGGTGATATTGCCTTGTATTACAACTGCCACTGTGACCTTGACATTTGAATTTTAAAGTCAATAGCGCTTAAGATATTCTTAACGAGTAACACCATACCAAGTTTTGAGCATTTTGGTTCTAGAGTGTCCATAACAATTTTATCTACACGCAACTTACATGTACATGTAGTAGGCAGACTTGTACAGAAACGATATGTTGTCGAAATTCTGTTCGTATCCTTTAGACATCGTATGGCCATCGCGCCATCATCGTAATTCATCGTGTAGCCTTCGTAATCCATCGTGTAACCTTCGTGATCCATCGTGTAGGCTTGGCTGAGATATGAAGCTTAAATACCCGTCTTCGGTTAACCTTCGTATGTCTATCTTTTGCTTTCGTATATAATTTCGGCACCATCGTATAGACTTCGTTATTCATCGTACTTGCTTCGGTCACTTTTTGGTATTTTAACGAGATCGGGACCAACTTCGTACGAACTTACAATTTTCGCATTCGGGTGTCCATCGTATATAAAAATCGGGACAGTGTGACGCGGGCATTAAACGAAATGCTAACTCAAAAATTGTGAAATGCAAACCAGTGTGAATGTAATCAATGTATACTTGATAGTACGAGTAACATGCTTAATCTTTTCAAATTAAAACACTCCACGTGATTTTCGGAGACAACAAGAGAAAATGGAAGAATCATCGGTTTCAGACATATTCAATTCTACGAGATCAAGACGGTTTATTTTTATTTTTCAATCTGAAGTTACATGTAGTACAAACGCCATAGTTGATACGGTGTATTTGATTATTAAATGTCAAACTTCGCGAGGAATCCTCACAAACAAGCCTTATAATATCAAAGGACAAACATAGATTTATCGTGTCATAAAAACGTAAATTTATTACTTGGATGGACGGTTGTCACAATGACTCGCAAACCACATTTTATATCTATGTGTAGGGTACTATCAACTTGAAATACCGGTTAACCGGTTAATCGGTCGAACGATTATCCAAGTAACCGGTTAGGCAAAATTGTACGACTCGACAACACTGGTATAAACTACACTGCAAATATTGCGGACGCCTGACGCGTCTGGACGCGTTCCAATCTCAAACACAATATGTTCAGTTATTAACATTAGTGTTCCACATTGAACGCCAGCGTTAAAAAATATAACACATTGTGTTCAGTCTTTTAACGCACATGTTCAAGACAAGTGTTCTAAATTGAACACTAAAAATGTTCTAATATTGTAATGGGGAGTGACAAAATATTTCATCGCTTCAGAGTCAAACAGACGATGAATAAGGGTGATTCGTATTACAATTTGACGATAAATGTATTTTAGCTTTATCAACACAAGCAAATTATAGTTCGTTAAAAAAAATTGAAACATGTTACAAGAGCGTATTTAAAAGCGTGCAAATGATTGATTTTTAATATAAATCTTTTTCCTTAACGACTTTAGTTCTTTACTTATACTTTTTAAACAATTTAAATGCGCAAATGCTCATGAAAACCTTGCTATTGTAAAAGCGTTCTGGAGCCGAACATGATGCGTTCAAATTTAAAATTTTTCCCGTACGCCATGTGTTCAATCATGTCCGCGTATATAACAGCGCGTGACGTATTTATGTACCGGAAGTTTGGTTTTTGATCGTGATTGAAGAAGCTTCACTGAAGAAAATTAACAACAAAACTTTATTTAACGGGTATGTTTATCGATATCAATAACACATTATACGAACATAATTTTTTTTTTAGTATTAAATCAACAAATTTCTTCTTTGACAGGACACACTGAAGTATAAATGGAAGAAAAATTTATTTGAACACATAACTGTGCTTTTATGCCGCCATAATTCGATTAAAAAGTAGGATGTTCTTTGAGAGAATACATTTAAATGATCATGTTATTAACAAAAAATTAACCAATGTAAATGTATACGTAAATGTTAAATGATAACGTTAGTATTGTAACTGTGTTCTGGTCTCGAACATGATGCGTTCCAGCTAATCGTTTTCTCTGAACGCCATGTGTTCCAAACATGACGCAACCATTGTGTATAGAAGATTTTGAACGATTATCTTCACTTTTGAGGATGTAAATTTGTTAATAAAATAAAACCAATGCAATTATAAGGATTTGTCCAAAAATACAAAAAAATGTCATGGCATTGCACTGTCAAGATAGAAGTTTGTAAAAAGGCATACTGGAACACAAATTAAATTTCTCATTTATATGTTATTAATAGCTTTCTCATTCTTAAATACTTAATTCTTAGTAATTCATTTTAGCAAATGTCCACCGTTGTGCACTTGTTCATGTATTGTAATGCATTCCTATGTTACTTTTATAGGGTACAAACACAGTATTTAGGGGTAATTGTTCGTGCATACCCCGAGAATGAAGAGAAAATTTCGCAGTTCAAGAGATGACTACTTATCCTGGACCATAAAAGTACTACATGTAAGGTTAAGAATTTTTAATAGGAGTGCCCATTGACTTCTGACAAGTTTTGTTATTGCAGATTTATCAATAAAATGTGCACCATTCACTTGTTTACATTAATCATAAAACTATTTGAGCTAAATTCGATATAATTAAATCAATTTAAAGTGGAATTATCCGTATACAGATCATAAGTAAAATTACTACATACATGTATCTTTATATGTCTTTGCTGGACACTTTCTATCATCTTTTTTAAAAAGCTATAGAACACTTACTTGAAAATACATGTTTACCACTTTTTAATACATGCATCTTATCTAATAGTGCTGACAAGTATAATGGAATTACAAAAACAAATAAAAGTTTATAATTCTTAAGCAATATCGACATGATGATTAATAATTTGTTTACTCATACACTTTATATTTTACGTTCTAGAACTTACGGTTGATGGATAATAAAGTTAAAGAGTAGTTATAACCCAAGGAGACGAATCCTCTAAAAAATGGAAGCTCAAAATCAGTTTTAGACGACTCAAATCATGTTGCCAAGGTAGCAGTGTTACATGAACGTTGATTCGACCACTAGCAGCATATACACAGGGTATTTTATGTTTGATATTGACTATCTGAGTGCTATGCAGGCTGAGGATTATTGAAATTATTGGTGATAAACGGGCCATTGACATCAGTATTTTGAAAAGAAATTCAGGACAGTGATTGACTTAAGAAGTTGCAAACGATGAGTTAAACTGTGTTCATAACATAAGCCACTAGACATTGTGTCACATAACAATTTTAAATATGATGAACATTTTGTTTATGATTTAATATTTGGACACATTTTGCAAATTACAGATGTTATATTATTTAACTTGTCGAACTTGTCATTTTAAAGTTGCTTCAATATTTCACATTGTATTGTACTTTTTTTTTAATTCTACCTCTTTTAATCAATTAAAGACGTTTTTAATTAATTAAATTATTTGTTTTACAAGACCACACTAATGTTTCAGAGAATAGAACACTTTTTTTCTGGAACATGTAAAATTGTGTTCCAGTAATATACACTATGTGTTCTGGATATTAACACATATTTCTGGAACGCAGTCCGAGTGTTCCAGAAGTGTTACAAGGCTTGGAACGCGTAACGGCATACAAATTTGCTCACAAGGACATGTTCCAGATTCAAACACTGGGCGTTCAAGGAGTACACACTATACGTTCAAGAATAACACACATAGCGTTCTAAAGATGCACACATGATGTTAAAAACTGGAACACCAAAGTTAATATTTAGAACACTGTTATGCGTTCCAGATTCAAACACTAGGCGTTCAATGAGTACACACTATCCATTCAAGAATAACACATAGCGTTCGAAAGATGCACACATAATGTTAAAAACTGGAACACCAATGTTAATATTTAGAACACTGTTACGCGTTCCAGAAGTGTTACAAAAGAGCGTTCAAAAAGTGTTCAGATTCTTAACACTTTTATTTACAGTGTAAAAACACCAAAAGAAATTGACTAATAAGTTTAATTTGAATCGATCTTAAGTAAACCGATCTTACTTTAAATGTGAATGCAGAGATCGGTTTAAACTGGTTCGAATGAATAGAAAATAACGTATGCGCATGTATAGCGGCAAAACTATCTCAGAGGTTCGTTGTTTAACCCATATTTTTATGTTAACAGAAGTTAAAAAAAATGAAAACATGTTGTCTTCGTCATAGCATAGATTTGCGAAATCTGTGACTTCTTTTCTTATGTTGATTTTTTTTTCTTTTCAGGAACTGCTATATATCGTGTTTTACTTCGCTGCTACAGTATTTTTTTCAAAATTAAAGAAAACTGCAATAACATCAAAATAAAATTTTTTAACTTGTGATTCAAAGTCATTCTTTTATATCAGTTCCATCTTTTCAGTACTTGCCATATTTGAAGTTCTAAAATATTCAAATTGTACACTTAAGGTGGTATAGGAGTATTAACAAAAAGATAGCCTTTCACACTTTGCAAAATTGGGTCATATTGCGATATGTTCAAAATTATAATAATTATAATAAAGATGAAAGGTCAACGAGATATTTTTTCAAGCAATGTAAACGCGAACTGGTCTTTTTAAGATCGATTCAAATAAAAATCGATTCAATTTCGTTGCCAGTGGTCTAATTATACTTTAATTTCCCCAATAATCTTCTATCCATACACAAAGTACGAAATCATAAATATTTCAGTTTTGTAAATATACGAGTGTTGAGAATAACCTAGCAAAGATCACATAAAAGTATTCATTTAAATGAAAATTCTTATAAGTTAAGTTGTATTTCTGCATTGAAATTTGCTGACCTATATATAATTAAAAGACCTATTGTGTTCTGTTATTTTACAATTCAAAAACGGAAGACATCCATACTACCTTATAGGAATATAAGGATTTTCGTTTTTTTTTTTACCGCCTTTAATTTTTTCCAGTATTTTTTTTTTCTATAAAGGTTTTCAATGTTTTTATGAGTACGGAAAGTGTGGTTAATATGGACAATTCGCTTAGGGACAACTTTGAGCCAATGCGGTGGCCAGACGGACCCGGAGCTGGGATTTGCTTGGGTGAATACCTAAAGTTGAAATGAGCTAGGTCCGGTTCGAAGCTTTGATGTAGGTATATATGCATGGCGTGGAGTACCAAATGTGTGGTAGGTATTAATAATATAAAATGATATGTATGATCATATATATGCATTTACATTAGTTATTTCTTTTACATTGAATAAATTATTAGTATACAGTTTACTATGAGGTGTGCTGTCCAATAAAAGGACCAGATTAACAGACAATGTGTCATATTATATTATATATTTTTATTATTACAAATTGTTTACATCATTTGCTTTAATATTTTATATTAATCCAGTAAATCAAAATTAATCATATTATGTACTTTGTTTAACCTATTTTTAATTTACTTTTACATTATGTTTGAATATTGAATGCTATTATTCTGCTCATTTTAGGCGCCGCAATTGGCAAATAAAATATTTGTTCTTTTGTTTGTTTGTTTGTTGTTCATTAAGGGACAACTTTGAACCACAATGGTGACCAGACGTGCCTTGTTTAAAAAAAAAATATAAATGGACGAATAGCCTCGGTCAATACCTTTGAAATGATCTAGACCTGGTTAGGAACTTTGCCTTAGAGATATGCCGATGAGTATTGAAAGCATATGTGATTAATATGAAAAGTACATTAAGCATGATTAAGGCACACCTTTGAACTCTTGTGGTGGGCAGGACCGGACCGCAGAAAAATATTTAAGCGGTGAATAGCCTCGGTCAATACCTGAAAATGAGCTAGATCCGTCCGGAACTTTGCTGTAGGGATATGCCGAGGAGTATCGAAAGTGTGGTTTATGTGGAAAATTTGCTAAGGGGCAACTTTGGACCAATGTGATGGCCATACGGACCCGGTTACCAGAAATATTTAAACGGGACATAGTTTGGGTCAAAGCCTTTGAAATGAACTAGGTATGATCTTTGTGAAAATACTTGTTCATTTTTAAAAATGAGATAACCATTACATGTAAATCGAAATTTTTTCTTGTGATAAATACAGAAATAGATATAAAAAATGGTTTCAACTAAGATCCTGAATAATTGAGGAATACCGAGTATATGGGAAGCATGTATGTATTTTTTCTATCGTGCATTTCATCTATTTTAATAAGCCCAAATTGGTTATTTCCCATAAATAATTTTAACGAGGCTACACTGTACTGTACAAAACTGTTTTATTTTCTCATATGACCACTTTTCCATAAACAGTTAATTCATGCAATAAGAATTATAATAATTGTATAGCTTACTTGTATTTTCTATGGAAGCAATTTTAGTCTCCAGTAAATCCAAGCGAGATTGTATTAATTCTTCATCTGACGATGTTGTATTTTGGATAGACTTTGTCAATGTTTGTCGTGAAGCACAAACCAAAACTAAAATGAGTTGCAATTGCATGTCTATTCTGCTCGGATAAATGTCAAATATTACCAAGTACAAATCCAAACAGCACAAATAAAGTTATAGTTGCATAACAATTTTATGGTGTACTGATAATGATTGAAAAAACCGTCTGAATATTTTAAACTTCGTTCCTGAAATTGGTCTGACCAAAATAGGAGCTAGCAAATGAGTTCGAACCGGCACTGCTGTCATATTATATATAATATATGATATGAAATATTTAAGTGAAGATAAGCACTATGATATATGTTACGATAACAATTTTATGGTTTTGTAATTTTGTACAAAATTTGATTTAACTAATAACTTGAGAAACTTCTGTTCTGATAAATTTTTTTTTTGCGAGTTTAGACGAGTTTTTAACACTATTGATGGCACGTATTCTGTATTTCATTACATTTTCAAACGATACACGATAACATTGATAAATGAAAAATTTTATAATTACTAGATGCTGTTCCCCCGATATCCAAAAAATAGAACACCGCGAAAGTACATCCACTCTCAAATTGTTTCGATTCTTTTACATCCTTGGCTTTCAAATATTCGGTTACTGTCAAACTTTTATACCTTGTGTCTGTGGTTAGTTCATTATACTGCAACATTACCTTATTATTATCCCAATTTGAGACTATTTTGATCGGGCGTATTTTTTTCTCTCGTAAATACGGTTCTGCTCAGAAGGAGATCAAGCACTGATCATAGTGCTAAAAAAACTGGTCTAGGATTTTTAAGATAGCTATAATGCATACTGAAGAATGATTTTGAATCTATTTTTAAAATTAAACAATCTGTTAAACAAACCCGGCTATTAAAGACTTTGACCCTTTTTTGTTAGAATTATATAAAGAAATGCAAATGTGACATAGTTTCTAGAGTGCAACTATTCTTAATGCATTCTCCATAGGAAACCAGTCGAATTCCACATTTGTTATGTTTTTGAAGATTTAACATACTTTAAATAAGGAAAGCAGCTCCTGTGACTCGAAATACAAGTGTTGTATAACAAAAAATAGTATAATCATGCGATAAAATTTTAAATGCATACACATTCGTTAAAACATAAACCAACTATATAAACCATGTATTTGAATTAAGTGTTTCATATTTCAGAATTCAGAATGGAAACGAGGAATGTGTCAAAGAGACAAAATCACGGTCAAAGATCAGAAAAATGCCCACGGTCAGCAATAGGTTTTAACCGACCGAAAAATCACGCAACAGAGGCGGGCTTCGGCTGGGTCATAATTTAAAAAAATAAACTTATTCAGCGATATGGACATTACACAACACTTCGAAATAAATACACACAAGTGTTACAAAGGCTACATGTTCCTGACTTGGGATAGACACAAAAATGTGGCGGGTTTGATCTTGTTTTGTGATATCGTAACCCTCCCCCTATTCCTCCAGTCAATTTGGAATAAACCAACACAACAAAGCACACAGTTAAATTCAGTTCAAAAGATGTCCGAGTCCGATATTAAAATGAATGTAAACAAGAGGCTCTCAAGAGCCTGAATCGCTCACCTTAATTATTTTGGTTAAATCTCTCATCAATGATTATTTTGGCTTTTCAATTTATTTAAATGGTCTTTGAATCGTACTATTTTCTTCAAAAGCAAAAAAAAAATCATTTTCTCCTATGTTCTATTTTAGCCATAGGAGCTATGTTTCTGACATACAAGGAAATGAAATATAAAATTTATACTAGATACTCTGAAACTTATTTAGCCTAAGTTTGGCTGAAATTGATACAGCAGTTTCAAAGGAGAAGATTTTTTAAAGTAAGTCAACATGATGAACAAATTGTGAAAAAAGTCTTTAAAGGGCAATAACTCCTTAAGGGGTCAATTGACAATTTTGGTCAAATTGACTTATTTGTAGATCTTACTTTGCTTAACATTTTTGCTATTAACAGTTTATCTGTATCTATAATAATATTCAAGATAATAACCAAAAACTGCAAAATTTCTTTAAAATCATCAATTCAGGGGCATTATACCTGAAAAACCAGTTACCCAATTCGGCTGAAAATTTCAGGACAGGTAGACCTTGACCTAATAAATACTTTAACTTCTTGTCTTATTTGCTCTAAATGCTGGAGTTTTTGAGATATAAGCCAAAAACTGTATTTTACCCTGTGTTCTATTTTTAGCCATGACGGCCATGTTTTTTGACGAAATAAAAAATAAAGCACAAACTTTATTTTATACATCCTACTGATCATTCAGTTGAAGTTTGGTTGAATTTGGTTTAGTAGTTTTAGAGGAGAAGATTTTTTTAAGTTAGCAAATATGATGAACAAATTGTGAAAAATTGTCATTAAAGGACAATAACCCCTTAAGGGGTCAATTGACAATTTTGGTCATATTAACTTATTTGTAGATCCTACTTTGCTGATCATTTTTGCTGTTTACAGTTTATCTTTATCTATAATAATATTCAAGATAATGACCAAAAAATGCAAAATTTCCTTAAAATTACCAATTAAGTGGCAGCAACCCAACAATGGTTTGTTTGATTCATCTGAAAATTTCAGGGCTGATGGATCTTGACCTAATGAACATTTTTACCCCATGTCAGATTTGCTCTAAATGCTTTCGTTTTTGAGATATAAGCCAAAAACTGCATTTGACCCCTATGTTCTATTTTAAGTAACAGCGGCCATGTTTTTTGACGGATCAAAAATCGAAGCACACACTTTGTGCAGGATAATCTAAGGAACGATCATGCTAAGTTTCATCCAAATCCATTCAGTAGTTTCAGAGGAGAAGATTTTTTAAAGTTAGCAAATGTGATGAACAAATTGTGAAAAATTGTCATTAAAGGACAATAACCCCTTAAGGGGTCAATTGAAAATTTTGGTCAAATTAACTTATTTGTAGATCTTACTTTGCTGATCATTTTTGCTGTTTACAGTTTATCTTTATCTGTAATAATATTCAAGATAATGACCAAAAACTGCAAAATTTCCTTAAAATTACCAATTAAGTGGCAGCAACCCAACAATGGTTTGTTTGATTCATCTGAAAATTTCAGGGCTGATAGATCTTGACCTAATGAACATTTTTACCCCAGTCAGATTTGCTCTAAATGCTTTCGTTTTTGAGATATAAGCCAAAAACTGCATTTGACCCCTATGTTCTATTTTAAGTAACGGCGGCCATGTTTTTTGACGGATCAAAAATCGAAGCACACACTTTGTGCAGGATAATCTAAGGAACAACCATGCTAAGTTTCATTCAAATCCATTCAGTAGTTTCAGAGGAGAAGATGTTTGAAAAATTGTTAACGACGACAGACGACGATGACGACGACGTCGACGACGACGACGACGACGGACGCCAAGTGATGAGAAAAGCTCACATGGCCTTTTAGGCCAGGTGAGCTAAAAAGAAACACAGCAAAATAACAATGATCAACATAAGTTGACAAAGGACATCTATCAATGTTCTCTATAACAGTTACTGAAATGCAATCTCCACACCTCAGTTAAACTGACCGAAAGATTTTGTCCTGGTTTTATGAAATCCAAGCACAATCCCTTCAGTTAGGGGCTTAGTATCATGACAATAAATCATACGAGATGAACATAACACGTTGCATGCCAACAACTGGTTTCAGAATAAATGTGTTTATTTACGATGCAAAGACAAGTGAGTGGATCAATATTGCTTAAAACAAATACCATCTTTACAAAAAAATCGTAACTTGATCCTTTGTGAATAAGTCTATATAAAGGTTTTGTAAGCTTTGAGATAAATCAAGACATTTTCGAACTTTGTATAGATTATAAAAGATGGGATGTGAAATACCTGAACGTATAACATGTCTGCACGTAATTGATTAAAAAAAAAAGAATGATGTAATTTTGTAAAAGTTTTGAACAGTTTTCAAACCCTGATGTACTATTTGTTTTCAGTAATAACATGACAAGCGAACTTCCTTAAGAAATGTAATATTAGAACTCAATATGATACCAAGGCACAATTAGCTATTCAAAAACAAACTCACTAGTGGTCTTCCATATCTCTCTCTAACTTTATCCAATCAACACACTTTATACAAAAGCCTATCTATTGGAGTCAACTGTTTTGTCGTTCTGGTTCTTCACTGAGTATTTGAATAGGTGTTAAAACAATAATAAGATTTATTCCTATGAAGAATAAATCCGGTTATCGGAGGAAAGTGGGCTTACGTTTTGGGAGTTGTCCCGCTTTGAACACGTGGTGGAACTTGTTATGTATTATGAGTCACGTTAATTATTTTAACCTTGATAACTGTGACGTCATCATTTTTTCTTTACCACGTACGATACAGCAGAGGGAAGACGCAAAAAATTGGGTTCCGTATGAATTAACTAATGTTTGTTTCAAAAGTTAATAATATTTCTTTGATTTGGTATATGAAATGGATGTCTTTCAAAAAATCTTATTTTACTGAAAAGGTTCGGAAAGTTTGAAAGATAGGAAAAGCACATGGTTTTGATCCAGTATAAAATAGTGTTAAAGATTTTATATCTTGTTGTTTCTTCTGTAAAGAGTTTCTAAATATTTCATTGTAAATTTTTAATTGTTGGTTTAATTCAGTGGAAATCATGAATTATATTTCCAAAAATAGAAATTTTAACAGACCCGTAATTTCAGATAAAAACTGCGCACATGGTTTTAAAGACACGTGTCGCATGGACGTCTGCGATTTTAAAACTATCGTTATATGAAATGTTTCATCTGCTACACAGCAAGCAATTTAAAGAGAAACCAATAATGAATAAATGTATGAAGTTTATAAAATATACAGATCTAACATTGTTGGGTTGATGTTTAGACGAGTTGTATAGATATTATAACTTTTCAACGGTCGTTTCACTAATATTATTGTAGTAATTTTTCAGTTTTAAAAACCAAACATCTTATTGAAATCGGGAAAGCATATCGTATGTCACAAAGGCCCTTTAAAAGTACTTATAAATGCAGCCAAAGGCAAAGGGTACAGCAGAGGGGCGAACCGACACCGTTGGGAAACAGATCTAGCAATGTCGTTGGACAGCATACTTCCACGCAAGTTTTAGCTACATGTATGATGACTCCAGAACTTAGGAATGAAGTTGTTCAGATTGTCAATGGCAATGCCCTTATTCACTCTCCAGCTACTGTTAGTGTTACATCTCCTGACTCAGTCAATGAAAGGCAATAATCGAATACAGGTATAACACAAAGTTCTAAGATTTGCCAATAACTAGTGCAAATGATAATCTATGTTTAAATGTTTCACAAAACTCGGAACAAAATAATTAATGGTGAATATGTAGATTTAGGTATATATTGCTTTAATACAAATTCAGGCACAGAACAGTAGATACAAATGGACAGCTGATTATCCAAACTAAACTAAGTAAAAAGATTACTGATATTAACACATGGATAGATGCTTTCCTTTATATTTACATAAGTATTTATGTTGGTGTACATTTAGAAGATGCACCTTACTTAACCGAATACATACACGTTAAAATATTTTGTGTATCCGTGTTTCCAGTGCAAAATTTACAAAATCTCTCATTAGAGGGTATTGTTGGTCTTGCATACATACCAGTTTCTATTGATAATGAGTGTGCACTTATTCTTAATTTAGTGATAAATAAAAAGTCAACCACAGTTTCCATCTTTTATCTTAGATAGTTCAAATTTAATTTAACTTTTGTAGAAATCTTCTAGTTTCTGTTTGAAATTACAATTACAATGCTTGTTAAAGGGTATTCCAATATTTATTTCATTAACTCAGTAATTTATTAGACCACAAATTTTCTCTGTACTAAGTTGATATTTTAATAGGATTGATTGATTGTTGGTTGCTTAATGTCCAGTGGCAAATATTTCAGGCATATCTATCAGGACGAATATTTACACAGTGTTTGTAAATTGTGTCATTTTAGGATAATTTAGTTTGTATCAAGCGGATACATTGTTATGACACAGTGTCTGTAAATTATGTCTTTTTAGAATAACTTAGTTTGTATCAAGGAGATATTCTGGTAGGACACAGTGTCTGTAAATTGTGTCTTTTTAGGATAATCTAGTTTGTATCAATTAGATCCATTGATAGGACAAAGTGTCTGTAAATTGTGTCTTTTAAGGATAATATAGTTGTATCAAGTAGATACATTGATAAGACACAGTGTCTGTAAATTGTGTCTTTTAAGGATAATATAGTTTGTATCAAGTAGATATGTTGTCAGATAGAACAGTGTCTGTAAATTGTGTCTTTTAAGGATAATATAGTTTGTTTCAAGTAGATATGTTGATAGGACAGTGTCTGTAAATTGTGTCTTTTAAGGATAATATAGTTTGTATCAAGTAGATATGTTGATAGGACAGTGTCTGTAAATTGTGTCTTTTAAGGATAATATAGTTTGTATCAAGTAGATATGTTGATAGGACAGTGTCTGTAAATTGTGTCTTTTTAAGGATAATATAGTTTGTATCAAGTAGATATGTTGATAGGACAGAAGTGTCCGTAAATTGTGTCTTTTAAGGATTATATAGTTTGTATCAAGTAGATATGTTGATAGGACACAGTGTCTGAAAATTGTGTCTTTTAAGGATAATACAGTTTGTATCAAGTAGATATGTTGATAGGACAGTGTCTGTAAATTGTGTCTTTTAAGGATAATATAGTTTGTATCAAGTAGATATGTTGATAGGACACAGTGTCTGTAAATTGTGTCTTTTTAGGATAATTTAGTTTGTATCAAGTAGATACATTGATAGGACAATGTCTGTAAATTGTGTTTTTTAAGGATAATTTAGTTTGTATCAAGTAGATATGTTGATAGGATACAGTGTATGTAAATTGTGTCTTTTAAGGATAATATAGTTTGTATCAAGTAGATACATTGATAGGACACAGTGTCTGTAAATTGTGTCTTTTAAGGATAATATAGTTTGTATCAAGTAGATATGTTGATAGGACACAGTGTCTGTAAATTGTGTCTTTTAAGGATATTTTAGTTTGTATCAAGTAGATACATTGATATGACACAGTGTCTGTAAATTGTGTCTTTTAAGGATAATTTAGTTTGTATCAAGTAGATATGTTGATAGGATACAGTGTGTGTAAATTGTGTCTTTTTAAGAATAATTTAGTTTGTATCAAGTAGATACATTGATATGACACAGTGTCTGTAAATTGTGTCTTTTAAGGATATTTTAGTTTGTATCAAGTAGATACATTGATATGACACAGTGTCTGTAAATTTTGTCTTTTAAGGATAATTTAGTTTGTATCAAGTAGATACATTGATAGGACACAGTGTCTGTAAATTGTGTCTTTTAAGGATAATTTAGTTTGTATCAAGTAGATACATTGATATGACACAGTGTCTGTAAATTGTGTCAGATAAGGATAATATAGTTTGTATCAAGTAAATACATTGATAGGACAAAGTGTCTGTAAATTGTGTCTTTTAAGGATAATTTAGTTTGTATCTAGTAGATACATTGATATGACACAGTGTCTGTAATTTGTGTCGTTTAAGGATAATTTAGTTTGTATCAAGTAGATACATTGATATGACACAGTGTCTGTAAATTATGTATTTTAAGGATAATTTAGTTTGTATCAAGTAGATACATTGTTAGGAAACAGTGTCTGTAAATTGTGTCTTATGAGGATAATTAAGTTTGTATCAAGTAGATACATTGATAGGACAAAGTGTCTGTAAATTGTGTCTTTTAAGGATAATTTAGTTTTTATCAAGTAGATACATTGATAAGACACAGTGTCTGTAAATTGTGTCGTTTAAGGATAATTTAGTTTGTATCAAGTAGATACATTGAAAAGACACAATGTCTGTAAATTGTGTATTTTAAGGATAATTTAGTTTGTATCAAGTAGATACATTGATAGGACACAGTGTCTGTAAATTGTGTATTTTAAGGATAATTTAGTTTGCATCAAGTAGATACATTGATAGGACAAAGTGTCTGTAAATTGTGTCTTTTAAGGATAATATAGTTGTATCAAGTAGATACATTGATAGGACACAGTGTCTGTAAATTGTGTATTTTAAGGATAATTTAGTTTGTATCAAGTAAATACATTGATAGGACACGGTGTCTGTAAATTGTGTATTTTAAGGATAATTTAGTTTGTATCAAGTAGATAGATACATTGATAGGACACAGTGTCTGTAAATTGTTCCTTTTTAGTATTTTTGATTTATATCAAGTAGATACATCAGAAACATAGTGTACATGTCTAGTGGCTTTCGAAGCGTTCCGTAAATTGTATAATTATGATATCATTTGGCCACCACTTTTAGAATCACTTTAATAAGGCATTTTTATTGCATGCAACTATATTTATTGCTTATATGTCACTTGAAACAAATTAAATGGGTTTATAGGACAGCTAACTGTTATACGTAAAGAAAGATCACGTTAAAATTTTTTTGCTATTATTGTTATCCCATTCTCAAAAACGGATCAATGTTGTCATGGTACATGTATAGAAATAACAGAAACTAAACTAGAATATCGTCTAATTTATTTGTTAAAAATATGAAATGCAAAGACCAAAGGTTAAAGTCTCCTTATTCTCTGACTTTGGTGACAAGTACCAGTGTTCATGTGTTCTAAGTTTTAAAAGTTTGAATACATGTAGGAATAATGGATTCAGTTTCATTTTGAATCGGAGATATGGTAAAAACCAATAAGTATGAATAAAGCAGCCACAAGAATGTACACCTTTGCCGCTTAGCTATATATACAATTGGGAGGTTGTTACATAAAATAGCCTGACATTTATAATAAGCCCGATATATTCACATCTGACGGCGTTACTTTATCTCATGTGGGCAATTGTTTTTTTTTCTTATTTCATTACAGGGTAATTTAAATATAAATATATGTGTGTGGTCATTTAAAAGTACGGTCACGGCGGGTGTGTTGTGTCGCTACCGCATTTGTGGCGGTGGTCGAACTCAGTGTCCAATAACTCTTGGCATAGCCACTGAATTCGACCATGTGGCGAAAATAGCGACACAACATCTACAAATATATTATGCTTCTTATAATGGAATTATGTATCCGCTGAGCTTCTGTTTCCCAGGGCCAGCATCCGATATATTTTGGAAGCAATAATGTTAATAAGGATATTATATTGATATATAAGGAAATGACATTATAAGGAATAACAATAAGGTGGAAATAAGGAATAAGAATAATGTGGAAATAAGGAATAAGGAATGGACAATAATGTGGAAATAAGGAATAAGGAATGGACAATAATGTGGAAATAAGGAATAAGGAATGGACTATAAGGTTTAATTATATATACTAGGGACTTGCCAATTATGTTTCTCGGCAGTCCCATTCTTTGTCAAGCCGTGGCCGTACAATTTTGTACTTTTGCCAAATAAAATATTTCTTACTTTATATATTTGTATGTCATTTGGCCCCACGTTGTCTCAGATAATAAGATTTATTCCTATGAAGAATAAATCCGGTTATCGGAGGAAAGTGGGCTTACGTTTTGGGAGTTGTCCCTCTTTGAACACGTGGTGGAACTTGTTATGTATTATGAGTCACGTTAATTATTTTAACCTTGATAACTGTGACGTCATCATTCTTTCTTTACCACGTACGATACAGCAGAGGGAAGACGCAAAAAATTGGGTTCCGTATGAATTAACTAATGTTTGTTTCAAAAGTTACCCACCCACCCACCACTTAGATTAAAGACATATATACTCCTAAAATGTAGTTAATATACATGTGTTAAATGTTATATTATGTTATATCATGTTGTTCGTTTTTCTGCTGTTTTTGTTCTATTTTTCAGATTGAAATGACTGGTAGCTTATTCCGATTGTAATCCCAATCCTTCATCACGGCTTCAGACAAAGACTCCGACCATTTAATGGCGAAAATAGCGACACAACATCTACAAATATATTATGCTTCTTATAATGGAATTATGTATCCGCTGAGCTTCTGTTTCCCAGGGCCAGCATCCGATATATTTTGGAAGCAATAATGTTAATAAGGATATTATATTGATATATAAGGAAATGACATTATAAGGAATAACAATAAGGTGGAAATAAGGAATAAGAATAATGTGGAAATAAGGAATAAGGAATGGACAATAATGTGGAAATAAGGAATAAGGAATGGACAATAATGTGGAAATAAGGAATAAGGAATGGACTATAAGGTTTAATTATATATACTAGGGACTTGCCAATTATGTTTCTCGGCAGTCCCATTCTTTGTCAAGCCGTGGCCGTACAATTTTGTACTTTTGCCAAATAAAATATTTCTTACTTTATATATTTGTATGTCATTTGGCCCCACGTTGTCTCAGATAACCCATCTATCAAAAATTTTAATTGAGGCCATAATAAAAATTCATACTCATTTTTTTGGTCTAAAAAAGAACTCATCAATGTGTTTTGATTACGAGTTTGATCATATTAAAAACCAAAAGTTTAAAAACGTCGTACCAAATCTCTTTTTTTTGGGGGGGGGGGGAGGGGGGGCTTATTTCTCTGAAACTAAAGCATTTACAGCAAATCTGACATGGGAATAACAATGTTCATAATATCAAGATCAATCTGCTCTGAAATTTTCAAACGCATCAGACAGAAGTTATTGCCCTCATAGTCATTTTTTAAACATTTTTTTGTAAATTTTGATAATCTTTTACAAAAATTATTCCTCTGAAACTACTGAGACATTAAAACCAAACTTTACCACAATTATCATTAAGGTATCTTGTTAACAAAAATGTGTCAGATTACCCCTGCTTCTGACATGGCTAAAATTTCACATAGGGGTAAAATGCAAGTTTTGTCAATTATTTTTTGAACCTTTATAAATTGAGAAAATCTGAAAGGAACAAATATGTTCAGAATAATGTTCTCTACAAATTACCTATATATGTCAACATTATATAATGTCGTATAGAAGAGAGCATGAACACACTGAATAAGGTAAATAGTGTAAAATTTACAGAACTTTTTATGCCTCACATACGATAGTAGAGGGGCATTATGTTTTCTGGTTCGTTCGTCTGTCTGTGCGTCCGTTTGCTTCAGGTTAAAGTTTTTGGTCAAGGTAGTTTTTGATGAAGTTGAAGTCCAATCAACTCCAAACTTAGTACACATGTTCCCCATGATATGATCTTTCTAATTTTAATGCCAAATTATAGTTTTGACCCCAATTTCATGGTCCACTGAACATAGAAAATGATAGTGCGAAATTCAGGTTAAACTTTTTGGTCAAGGTAGTTTTTGATGAAGTTAAAGTTACACCAACTTGAAACTTAGTATACATGTTCCCTATGATATGATATTTCTAATTTTTATTTTCAAATTAAAGTTTTTACCCAATATCACGGTCCACTGAACATAAAAAATGATATTGCGAGTGGGGCATCCGTGTACTACGGACACATTCTTGTTTAGAATTAAAACACGCTAGAAAATATGGAGTCCACTCCGAAATCGCCTGTGCATTTGGACTCTTTTGGATAGTTGTCTCCTTTGCAAACATACCTGAGCTCCTTATTTTTATATCATACATGTATACGAAGTTTTAAAGTCTGAATCTAATCTATCATGAATAAATAATGATGTTCTTGTATGTTTGAAATGCAGTGTGTCATAAGAAAAAACTTCATTTTTCTCTGAATGATGCGTTTCAGGAAAAAAATTAATTTGCCAACTGAATATGAATAATTTGTGTATCCTCAAAAATTGAGCTGCTTTTTGAATATTTTTTCATGTTTTCATCAATGTTGCAAACTCGATGACACATTTTTTTTTAAATATAATGCCGAATGATATTAAAGTTTTTAATCTGGACCATCTGACACACTTTGCATTTTATGTACGGAAAATAAAGTACAATATTCTTTATTTCTGATCCTTGTAGGAGTACACGATAGCGCTTTGATTCCTTTGTGAAACACGGCAGTCATTTTATTTCAGTATGAATATATCAATTTACTATTTCCAGGTTGTCCTGGTAGATTTCCTCCCGAGTACAGTGGAAAATTTTTCATGTATCTATTCTGATTTTATTTCGAAGTTTGTAATGGAAGTATTTCTGCTAAAAAAAATACATTTTTTTAATGAAACTTTAGGAACACATGCATCCAAGGTTTAAATTGATTTAATAATAATAAAAAAGAAAAAGAAAAGATCACTCACGGACAAACTAGATACTTCTCCTGCCATGTATCGAGAAGGGTTAAAGTATAAACGTATCGGGTTTTTACTGCACACAAATATAATAATTTATAATGATTTCATTACCAATATTAGCATAGCTTGACAAATTTCAGTTTATGATACAATACGTTTGTTTTCCGTTCACATTATTTCTTTTCACGAAAGAAAATAAAGTGTCAGTCTGATTTGATAAGTATTCCGAGGAATGATGTTTGTGGTCGATTGTCATGACTGTAGATAAAATTATCGCTACTGTGACCAGTCGTTCTGATAAAGGCGTGTTCGTCCTTTTTCATCCGACATATGGCTGTCATGGACGCAGAGGAGTAAGCACCAGAATCGGCATATTTTTCTCCTGTAGACGATATAACTTTGTCTTCTACTAATAGCTCCGTCATTATACATTTTGCATTTATTGTTGATACTGTCCACGAAAACATATATATACCATTTTGTGGAGCCACAAATACACCGTCATTTTTATTTTAGTGGCTTCCTTCGTTGATGACGACAGTCTCGAACACAATCGTAGAATCAATACTAAGAGTTAAGGATCTGCTGGTAATTATTGCATAGAATAATACTGGTTGAGTTTTACCTGTCAAAACAAACAATATAACATGTAATAGGTGCGATATAGGCGAGTGACTTACTTCAAAAGGACGCTTAGTTAACGATTTCAATGCACCCATCTAACACACGGATGTATTATATATCATTCGAAAGCTAATAATCTATACTTTCTGTTTTGCCCGGTCGTAAAAAAATCGTACGGTGCATTTTCTGTTAAACTAGGTCAAAGGTCATGAAAAAACTTGCCAATTTTTGCGATTACTAAACAAAAAGCCATTTTCTTATTCTTGTACCTTAAATTTTTCCAAAAGATCATATGAACTTTATATTACTTGATACATGATTTCTAAATCAAACAAAAAATATGAGCTTACATGCGCAATATTTCCCGAAAATTGAAATTCATCACAAATTCTAAAAAAATGAAAAATTGTTCCAAAAGCAAAATATATCAAGGGGGATTGATATTTATATACTAAAAAAATAGATAAATGTATATGGTTTAGATAAGGAATATTTGTTTTGTAATTTTAAGATGCAATTATTAATTATTGTTCATAGAACAGCCTTCTATTGAAATGTTTGCAGTTGCCAAACAATCTGCCATCTGCAAATAGCAATCATTTGTAATTCTATGTTAAGATAGCACATCGCTTACTGTCAATATCAGGGAGGAGAATGATTTTCCATGATAAAAGAAGGGGGATTAAAAGTTCGAAAGAATATATACGAGCTTATTGAGGTAAAAATATGTTTTTCACAAAGTCAAACCTATTTTCTTTTTGTAATCATTTTTAAATGCAAACATGACCTTGCGACTAAATCGTAGGCAACATTGAAATAAGTAACCTTGGTTAGAAACACTTTGTTGTCTAAAGCGGGATGTAAACGAACTAAATATAATGCTGCTGCTACTTATTTAGTTTAAAATCCTGTTAGACATATCAAATGTGTTTAGAAGTTTAATCTCTTTAATTATTTGAATAAAATATGCTTTGAGTATTTTCAACATAAGCTTTTGAAATACACATACAGGTAATTGTGTATGTATGTATAAGCAGTTGTGAAATAAAATTGAAAAGGTTGAATACCCGTCCTGACCTCATAAGATCATTTGCTGTTTTAGTCAGTGATCGTATTCATGCTGTGCTGCGTTTTTTTTTTACTGTTGTTAGTCTCTTTGACTTTAGTGTATTTGATTCGTGGTTTAAGATATAATTGTCCCTTTGGTATTATTTTACTTTAAGACAGTAACTTGCAGTTATGAAAATCGGCAAAAAATCGCCTCCAAGTTAAGTGAAGAAGATAAGATCAACGTGAAAAAAAAAATATACGCGAAAATAACTTAATTTGCTAACGGTGACATATATATATATATATATAGAACCAAATCGTTATCATGATACTTGAACTACAATGATCTACATTTTTTTAAAAATCTTTTACTACTTGAAGATTGACGAAATATTTCAAAGGGACCTCAAACTCATAATAGGAAAACGAACTGACTAAGCCGGGCAAAATAAACCTGAAATACAAAACCCTACATTTATACGTCATATCATAAATATTTCCAACTTGTTATTGTTTCAGAGAAGCTGAGGCTCAATGAAATCGGTCTCCTCTTTTAGAAGTATAGATATGCAGGTGTTGCTATAATGTTGCTACATAGAAATGATTATTTTATAATTTGGTAATTGGGAGTGTTTTTATGGGTTGATTTATGCTTATCTCTCTTGTCATAAAACTTGTTCTCAACCAACCCTCATCGTCGATTTCAAGCTACGTGATAGAGTAAACTATATCTGTTGAGGCTATTTTTAATTTCAATGGAAAATACGAGTCCAACGTTGTCACAAAGGCACATTAAGTGAGATGACATCATCTATATAGTGGAAAGTGAAGTTTCAAGATCATGGTAGCTTCTTTTCAGTCGTCCTCAGATGCTCTTGCATGATTTCCTCCCCGGATGAAAAATGAACTTGTCATTCAAGCTATTCAAGTAGTCTAGTTTTAACTAGAATCGTTGCGTATTAATGGATTTTTTTTCTTCAAAATATTCTTATTTGATAAATTAATGCATTTAAACAATGAACAACGGTTACGCAATTTAAGTTGGTTGACCGTTATGGAATAACCGTTTCACAAATGTTATCGGATATGTTCCTGACGTCGTAATTAAAAACTACAATCCCCTTCCCTTTCATGAATGTGACCTACCGAATTAGACTATTTACCGGATTTGTTATCTCATTAGCAACACGACGGGTGCCACATGTGGAACAGGATCTGCTTACCCTTCCGGAGCACCTGAGATCACCACTAGTTTTTGGTTGGGTTCGTGTTGTTTATTCTTTAGTTTTTGATGTTGTGTCATGTGTACTATTGTTTGTCTGTTTGTCCTTTTCATTTTTAGCCATGGCGTTGTGAGTTTGTTTTCGATTTATGAGTTTGACTGTCCCACTGGTATCTTCCGTCCCTCTTTTAAGCAATCAAGAAGTCAAGTTTTATTATGTGTTTACTGGTTTTTTAATTCTTTGAAATTTCAATTTTCATCATGTTATTTTTTTATCTATTTTTGTCTATCAATTTTCAATTTCTTTTTTATGGTTCAAATAAAATAAATAAAAGGTCTGGTAGTTACACTGCAGATTGCAATCTCTTAGTTAGTAGTAGTAGTCATTTTCCATTAATAACATCTAACCCTAATGATTTTCAGTTTATTTTTATTCTTAAAAAATCGTCAATCTTTAATTGTGTAAACAAATTACTTAATCATTATTGATTTTCGGCTTATCTGGTTAATCCCTTTGGGAACATAAGTCATTGATTTTTTTATTGATTTTTTGACTTATCTGGTCAATCCCTATGAGCATTCTTGTGGTGTGTGCATCGACGGTGGCGGCTGCGGGCTATTTCCCTTTTGCAGGGGCGGAGGCGGCGGAGGAGGAGGAGGAGGCGGCGGCGACAGGCTATCTTCCTGTAGCGGAGGCGGCGGAGGAGGAGGAGGAGGCGACGGGCTATCTTCTTGTATTGGATGCGGCGGAGGAGGAGAATAAGACAGGCTATCTTCCTGTGGTGGAGAGGCAGAGGCGGTTGAACCGGCGATGGATACAGATCATTGGTCTGTAGATATTGTTGACTAAATCCATGTTTATTTCTATGATGTCGCAACATATTATCTTTTCTTGAAAATCTCAACTCACAAATAGGGCAATTATTTGTATTCATCTTCACACATGCAAGGTTGATGTAAATAAGAAATGGACCGATATTTACGAAATCGAAATGCATTCTGGGAAATAGATAAAGTATAAAAATAATGATTTATGTCTTGTGTACTCTGATATTATTTTCAAATTGCATTATTGGCTAATATTTATGTAGTGATTTATAATCCGAAAATCAATATGATTATATAATTATTTACCCAATAAAAGATTGAGGATTTTTAAGAATAAAAAATCCGAAAATCAATAGGGTTACATGTTATAGATGAAATATATAAGACGCAAAAGTGCTGAAATAATGCATAAATTATGTTTACCAAAGCACAGTAATGATATAATCCGTAAATCAATATGTATTAAATAAATACAAAGGTAACAAAGAAACAGGCCGGTAACAACCGTTGCCGGATAGTTTTTCTGCACGAGTAGTTAGGTGACCTGACTACAAGTGCAGAAAAACTATTCGGCTGGTTGTAACCGGCCTGTTTCTTTTGTTACTTTTGTTTTTTATCTGACTTGTACGACGTTTCAAGTAATAATACTTTAAGCAAGACTAAACATTTGAGAAACTTAGATAGCCATAAAGCAGTAAATGTAAGTTATAGTATAAAAACATTTTTTTTTCATTTCCTTCAACCGAGATTTTTTTTCAAGAAAAAAAATCATGAATCTAATAATTTGATTAAAAAAAGAACCATTTCAAGTAAAAGATAAATGTTGTACACATTTAAGACTTTTTAAAATGCAACTTCGTAAAAAAGTAATATATTAAGGAATATTTTAGTGGTAAGTAAGATAACGTTTGATTTTTATGAATATAACGGAAAGCGGGGAAAGGGGGGGGGGGGGGTAATTCATTTCAAGTTAAAATACACAGGCTGTGATCTTTATTTTTGATGAAAAAATGCAGGATGAGCCATTCAATCCCCCCATTCCCCCTTGGCGCGTTTGTTGCCAAATACATGAATTTAATATGCAGTGGTGGGGGTCCCGGGGGTTGGAACAACCCTTTTTTATACCACCGCAAAATTTGAAAATTTTTTCGTCGTATATTGCTATCACGTTGGCGTCGTCGTCGTCGTCGTCGTCCTGCGTCCGAATACTTTTAGTTTTCGCACTCTTACTTTAGTAAAAGTGAATGGAAATCTATGAAATTTTAACACAAGGTTTATGACCACAAAAGGAAGATTGGTATTGATTTTGGGAGTTTTGGTCCCAACATTTTAGGAATTAGGGGCCAAAAAGGGCCCAAATAAGCATTTTCTTGGTTTTCGCACTATAACTTTAGTTTAAGTTAATAGAAATCTATGAAATTTTGTCACAAGGTTTATGACCAGAAAAGAACGGTTGGGATTGATTTTGGGAGTTTTGGTTTCAACAGTTTAGGAATTAGGGGCCAAAAAAGGGCCCAAATTAGCATTATTCTTGGTTTTCGCACAATAACTTTAGTTTAAGTAAATAGAAATCAATGAAATTTAAACACAATGTTAATGACTACAAAAGGAAGGTTGGTATTGATTTTGGGAGTTTAGGTCCCAACAGTTTAGGAATTAGGGGCCAAAAAGGGACCCAAATAAGCATTTTTCTTGGTTTTCGCACCATAACGTTAGTATAAGTAAATAGAAATCTATGAAATTTAAACACAAGGTTTATGACCATAAAAGGAAGGTTGGTATTGATTTTGGGAGTTTTGGTCACAACAGAATAAGGGGCCCAAAGGGTCCAAAATTAAACTTTGTTTGATTTCATCCAAATTGAATAATTGGGGTTCTTTGAGACCCTTTCCAAAATTAAACTTAGTTTGATTTTGACAAAAAATGAATCAGTTAGGTTCTTTGATATGCTGAATCTAAAAATGTACTTAGTTTCTTGATTATTGGCCCAGTTTTCAAGTTGGTCCAAATCGGGGTCCAAAATTAAACTTTGTTTGATTTCATCAAAAATTGAATAAATGGGGTTCTTTGATATACCAAATCTAACTGTGTATGTAGATTCTTCATTTTTGGTCCTGTTTTCAAATTGGTCTACACTAAAGTCCAAAGGGTCCAAAATTAAACTTAGTCTGATTTTAACAAAAATTGAAATCTTGGGGTTCTTTGATATGCTGAATCCAAAAATGTACTTAGATTTTTTATTATGGGCCCAGTTTTCAAGTTGGTCCAAATCAGGATCTAAAATTATTATATTAAGTATTGTGCAATAGCAAGTCTTTTCAATTGCACAGTATTGCGCAATGGCAAGAAATATCTAATTGCACAATATTGTGAAATAGCAAATTTTTTTTTTAATTAGAGTTATCTTTCTTTGTCCAGAATAGTAAGCAAGAAATATCTAATTGCAAAATATTGTGCAATAGCAAGATTTTTTTTTAATTGGAGTTATCTTTCTTTGTCCAGAATCAACTTAAATCTTTGTTATATACAATATACAATGCATATTCACTTTTTACTACCAACTGATAAATTAAAATAATCTTTACCATTCAGTGATAACAAGCAGTTTTTTTTACATCTTAATATTTTATGATGTATTTAAATGAGTAGTTATTGTTGCAAACTCCATTAGAAATTTTAATTGAGATTAGTTTTGGAATAAGGGAAAGGGGGATGTGATTAAAAAAATTGGGTTCAATTTTTCTCATTTGAAATTTCATAAATAAAAAAGAAAATTTCTTCAAACATTTTTTTGAGAGGATTAATATTCAACAGCATAGTGAATTGCTCTAAGAGAAAACAAAAATTTTAAGTTCATTAGAACACATTCATTCTGTGTCAGAAACCTATGCTGTGTCAACTATTTAATCACAATCCAAATTTAGAGCTGAATCCAGCTTGAATGTTGTGTCCATACTTGCCCCAACCGTTCAGGGTTCAACCTCTGCAGTCATATAAAGCTACGCCCTGCGGAGCATCTGGTTGGAGTTGAGGTCACAACAGTTTATGAATTAGGGGCCAAAAAGGGGCCCAAATAAGCATTATTTTTGCTTTTTGCACCATAACTTTAGTATAAGTAAATAGAAATCTATGAAATTTAAACACAAGGTTTATGACCATAAAAGGAAGGTTGGGTTTGATTTTGGGAGTTTTGGTCCTAACAGTTTAGGAATAAGGGGCCCAAAGGGTCCAAAATTGAACTTTGTGTGATTTCTTCAAAAATTGAATAATTGGGGTTCTTTGATTTGCCGAATCTAACTATGTATGTAGATTCTTAATTTTTGGTCCCGTTTTCAAATTGGTCTACATTAAGGTCCAAAGGGTCCAAAATTAAACTTCCAAATCAGGATTCCATATCAAGTATTGTGCAATAGCAAGAAATTTTCAATTGCACAGTATTGCACAATAGCAAGAAATATCTAATTGCACAATATTGTGCAATAGCAATTAATTTTCAATTGGAGTTATCTTTCTTTGTATAGAATAGTAGTTGATAATATATGTTGGAAATTTGCCAGACATGACTATGATGTCATTTTATATTTTCATTTGCCAATAACTTTATGTAAATAACTTCATTGGAAATTTGCCAATATAAAATGTTGCTGATGAAGCTTTTTTTCCTTATCTTATCTAAAATGTTTTTAGATAATGTATGTTGGACATTTGCCAGACATGACTATGATGTCATTTTCTATTTTTATTTGCCAATAACTTTATGTAAATAACTTCATTGGAAATTTGCCAATATAAAATGTTGCTGATGAAGTTTTTTTTATTGTTTTATACAATAAACAATGTATATTCACTTTTACTACCAACCAATCTTTACCATTCAGTGATAACAAGCACTTTATTTTACATTTTAATATTTTATGATGTATTTAAAAGAGTAGTTATTGTTGCAAACTCCATTAGAAATTTGAATTGATATCAGTTTTGGAAAAAGGGAAACGGGGATGTGAAAAAAGGGAGGGGGGGGGGGTTAATTTTTGTCATTTCAGATTTCATAAATAAAAAGAAAATTTCTTCAAACATTTTTTTGAGAGGATTAATATTCAGCATAGTGAATTGCTCAAAGGCAAAAAAAACTTTTAAGTTCATTAAACCACATTCATTCTGTGTCAGAAACCTATGCTGTGTCAACTATTTAATTTTAGATTTAAAAAGTTTGAAGAAGAAATTTTTAATTGATTTGTAAAATCTTGACATTTGTTTTGTGTAAAAAAAACCCATGTAATGTCAAAAATTTGATCACAATCCAAATTCAGAGCTGTATCACGCTTGAATGTTTTGTCCATACTTGCCCCAACTGTTCAGGGTTCGACCTCTGCGGTCGTATAAAGCTGCGCCCTGCGGAGCACCTGGTTTGAAGATCAATGCATTTAAATGGGGACATAAAGTTGGACCCCCCCTGTTTTGTTCTGGATTTAAACATGGATCCGCCACTGATATAAATTCGATAACAATATAAAGGTATCAAAAGAATGAATTTCCTACTTCATAAGGGAAAAAATATTTATGAAAAAAAATGGATGTCTTAATATTATATATATTCAGGAATATACTTTGATTTTTTTTTAAATTCATGCTCGTCTCTAGATCTGCAAGTGTTGATCGGGATTAAACACGTGTTACTATATGATCCAATCGCAGCTTACCACCCAAAATTGATGACATCAGTTGAATGATTTTCTTCTAGATTTGCTGCTTATTTGGGCGTGTATTACATGAACACTTTTTGTTTATAGGATCAATCGTGCATTGGTGAGTTGATAGGGATTTTATCTTTTGATATTAGATTTGATTTTTATTTACTTATTTCCTGTCTTATTTTTATTGAAATGTTCATGTCAGTATTACCCTTTCTTTACTTTCAACATTGTCCAAAATACTATTCATGTCCATATATTGAAGAAAATATTTATTGACCGAATATTTTGCTTCATAAAGGGGGCGGTATGCTATTTTTTGAGTATATTAACTATTTACTTTTCAACGCCACCACCCAAATGTTTTTGTTTAAATTAGCACCAGGGGCGGATCCAGTCATTTTAAAAAGGGGGGTTCCAACTATAAACTATATGTCCCCATTCAAATGCATTGATCGGCCAACAAGAAAGGGGGTTCCAACCCCCGGAACCCCCCCCCCCCCACCCCTCCCCTCCCCTGGATCCGCCAATGAGCACTATTAACGGTATTTGGAAAATCATAAAATTTGGGATCAAAATATCTATTTTAGGAGAAAACTATACCCCCCACTATTGAAGTTAAATGTCTAATCCCTTAGTGTACTGATGTGAATAGTATTTAACTGGAAATGTTTGGAAAAAGATATTGATGTTAACGTTAATATTTTGTTCAATAAAAATAAAGATAAAATAAGTCGGTGAACCAAAAAGTTCAAATCTAATTGAAAGTAAAAGTGCCCATGAACTCACTGATCATGCACGAGTGATTCTATTCATAAAAAGTGTCCGTGTAACAACTAAAAAGAGTCCATGTATCGTCTAAAAAGAGTCCGTGTAACACCCGTTAATGTACTGTTTTTCTATAGCTCTGCGGGGGGCAAAGTCGTACAACGTTATTTACACGTTTACATGTATGTCCCATAGGGATTGACCAGATACTGTAAGTCAAAAAATCAATAATGACTTATGTTCCCAAAGGGATTAACCAGATAAGCCGAAAAATCAATAATGATTAAGTAATTTGTTTACACAATTAAAGATTGACGATTTTTTAAGAATAAAAATAAACTGAAAATCATTAGGGTAATTAGATGTTATTAATGGAAAATACAATACGCAATAGTTTGAATTGAATTGATTAAGTATTTTGTGGGTGAATGGAGAAATAATAAAATAAATTTTAAAATATCTGATTTAAACAATTAGATTAACTGCATTGGTTAATTATATAAGTAATCAAAATTAATTATTTATTAAGAACACACAAAAATTTCTCAATTATGTTACTAGTTAACAAAATGACCCCTTGACCCATATCGAAAATTTACTCCACCATCCAAGATGGCGGCTTTAACGTTATGCCTTAGGGGGGGGGAGGGAGGAATTACCTGAAGAGACCTGAATGACTACTGATGGCAGTATTTTGGGCAACTGTATGAGTTGTTATGATTTGCTGTTTGATTAGAAGTAAGCATAATTTTAGTAAATTTATGATTTCAAAAACTTCTTTGATAGTTATTACAGGGTTTTACTTAAAGTATTCCGTGATGAGCAGTTGCATCAGAAAGAAAAATTTGGGTTTTCACACTTTTTGTTAACTTTTGCTCGATTTTCAGGAAACATTTGCTATCTATCAAAAACACACTTTAAATATTTAAAAATGCATTTGATTAACGACTGGTAATCTTTTTGCTAAAAGTTTAAATTGTTTGCATATGTGAATTTAGTATATACAAGTCATATTATGCAATCAAGCTAAAATCTTAAAAAATATGCACTTATTCGTCCTTGACCTTTGATCTTGATTTGAAAGAAATAGCACCGTACGATTTTTTTACGACCAGGCAAAACAGATTGTAATAATGTGTAGCTTTCAAATGATGTATAATTTAGCCGTGTGTTAATTGGGTGCATTAAAAATTTAATTTTATGGCTAAAGTCACTCACCTAATAAGATGCCTTTTGACTCTTTAATCCACAAAGCCGTAAACATATGTCAAATATATTCATTTAAAGCTATGCACGAAACTTGCAACAATATTAAAGAGCAATGCAAAGTTTTATCAAACCTATGACAAGAAAACCTGAAAAACGACTTCAATTAAATCTCAATAGTCCAATAATTTTTTTAATGAAGTTAAGTCTCCATTTAACATAAGTCTCCATGTTGTATTTACGTAGTAAAAATTTACGTACTAAAATCCTTTCTCATATTACTTACTAATATACGCTTTTGATTTGACAGCAAAAAAATGCAATAAATGTTTATATAACTTACTTTCATTTTCAAGAGAAGCGATTTTAGTCTCTAGCAGTTCCAATCGGCTTTCAAATAGTAATTCATCCGGTGAGGTTGTGTTTTGTATAGACTTTGTCAATATATGTCGTGTGGCACACAATAATACTAAAACAATTTGCCATTGCATTTCTAAGCCGTTTAAAAAAAACAACAATGAAGACTAACGATACAAATCAAAACAGAGCAAATTAAATCTGATTCACGGATAGTAATTTTAGTATAACGTAAAGTAATGAGAGAATCATGTTTCTTAAGTTGTGTTGATGACCTTGCTCTGACCGAAATAGAAGCAATGAACTAAGGCGACACTCGTATGATATTGCTGCGATACGAAATTCTTTAGCAACAGTACTTAGATAAAGTTTTACGATTATTTAGTACTTTTGTAGATAGATTAATTCTAGTTTCTTGAGTATCTTCTGCTGATGATAAAGATTTATCAAGTAGGAGTTAAGACACGTCTATGCCAAAATTGTTGAAATTGTTATGTCCTTAATCCACGTATGTATACACTTATCGCTACAGTGCGATACATTTTTTATTTTTATTTCCAGAAAGATTTTCAGACATAAAATACTGTGTAAATCCTCTCAAATTTGTAGTCGTGATTTCTGAAATATATGGTTGATTTTTCAGGTTTTTTTAATTTATGAATTTATGAAAATGACGGAATAAAAGTTCCTTAAAATCTCCAAGACTGAAAAAAGAACTGTCGGTTTAGTGTGTCAGTAACTTTGGTGTGTTGTAGTTGTCAATCATATCCACATTAACCGCTTGTGATGAGTACGTGTGTTATTTTTGAGAAACAATAAAACAATTTTCTATAATGATTTACCGTATGGCGTCATTAATCACGGTGGCGACTCAGTGAAAGTGCATTGAACACGTGCATTTGAAATCACCTGAGGCATTGGTAGTCGAACATTCTGGCTTCCTCCCCAAAAAGAAACTGGTCGTCACAAAATATCTAATATCTAAAAGGGCGTTATAAACCAAACATCAATCAATCAATCCAAATTAAACTTAATGGTAATTGTTCCTTTATTAATAATACGGTATTATTTTTAAATCGTTGTTTACTAAAAGGTATGAAGCATATTTAAGTAAAATCAGAGACATAAAAATAAGTATATATGTCTCTGGTAAAATTGATCCTCGTTTTTAGAGAAACGAACTTCTAATTTTTCATATCGGACTACATGTAATATTTTCACTTTATATCGTTGAGACCGTCGTAAATTTCGAAAAGATGCGCTTTGTCAAATTAATTTGCCAGTTGTGTAGAATTATGAACAGGACTTGTATTCGTTTCAATCGAACGTTTGTTTGCATGCAATTGCCTTCCTGTGTCAGATTTGTTACATCATCTGGATAAGACCCAATCTGACCCAGAAGACATATATAAAAAATTAATTGATTTTTGTTTTTTATTGCGCTCTTGGTATTCCTCCTTTTATCAACGTTTTCATAGTTTAAGGTTTTGGTTAACATTTTGTAAAAGTTCTTTGAATAGCGGGTTATTATGAATTTTTGCAAGCATGATCATAACATCTAACATATTTTATACCCTAAACATGTTAAAAGTTTTTTCTGTAAAATGTTCGTTTTATGTAAAACTTTTTTTTCTTTAAAATATTCGTTGTACCAGTATGTAAAACTTTTTTTCTTTAAAATGTTCGTTGTATGTAAAACTTTTTTTCTTTAAAATGTTCGTTGTATTTAAAACTTTTTTTTTTTTCAAATATTCGTTGTATAAATACAAGTCAACCCATTTCGAAGAACAGTAATTAACAATTTTATCGGTACAGATACAGCAATAATTCCGTGTACACATGCAAATTGTCCCCCGTTGTGAAATGAATGAGATTATATTTCAAATTGATGTGATTTTTTTCACGTGCAATTCATTTGCGCCGATTTAAAAAAGTTTCAATCTTTTTACACCGATTGTGGATAAAATTACAGGTGAATTTATTTTTTATTTAACAATATAAACCCCTCCCGTTAGCCAGTTGTACATATGTTATGAACTGTCAATTATAACATGTATATAACTGTTGCCCCCTGTCAATAGATTGTTGTCGTTTTCATCAGGCTCAGAACTGGTAGAGAAAAATCAGTCTAAGTACAGAGTAGAAAGACAAATTAAGTGACACTGGTAAATAGCTATCACATTTTTTCGGGCTACCATTCC
The DNA here is from genome assembly GCF_965363235.1 of Mytilus galloprovincialis. Lineage (NCBI taxonomy): Eukaryota > Metazoa > Mollusca > Bivalvia > Mytilida > Mytilidae > Mytilus > Mytilus galloprovincialis. The sequence continues at coordinate 42,389,373 of NC_134838.1, forward strand.
TCCCACCCACCCCCGGTTTAAATCGAGGACTGCCTTACGTTTGACATTTCTGAAACTCGTTCTGATGACAAATGTCCTGCATTTTTAGATTACGCAAAGTACTTATACAAATTATGCTTAACTTTACGTTATTCACCTTATTTCTTGGGAGCTGCAGGCGTTGAAAATTATAAGAGTACGAATAACAGTAAAATTCGTTTCGTTTACAAGAAACAGTTCTATTCACAACACCCTAACATATAACTTTATGGGTCTCATCAAGAAATCTTATAACAGAAGAGGTGTTTATACATGTAATGATAAATAAGAAACAACATTCACCTGTATTCTACCTATACATAATTGGCGCAAGTGAAAGAAAAAATCTGCGAAAACGAAATACAGATCGACGCAAATACAAGACGCCGGTGATATTACATTTTTTTTTATAACAGTTTAGCCCAAACTTTCATATCATGAGTATGTTCTACTGAATACTGAATGACCAAAAAACTTTCTACTGTGTACTCAATTAACCTGAGGCACAAAGGTGGTGCTTTCATTATTTCAATGTAAAATTATCTTTTTTTTTATGAAATTTGCATGAATAATTATTAGTGAGTTCTATATACTCTTGCGTATGGTCATTCAGTGTAAGTTTGAAATTGAAGAAATCGAAATATTGCTTTTCGGACCCGTGATTTTCGATTGTTTTTGTCGTTTTTCTGTGATTTTTTTTAGCCTCCTCTGTATTTGTTTACTCTATTTTTTTGCTTTCTAGCGCACATGAAGAACTGTTCGAGCCTTTTAAATTATTGTTATCTTAAGTTTTTCTAGTAGCACATTTCGTGATTATCGATATTACAATCTCATAGGATCTTTTGTCTAACTAACGCTAAAGACAAGTAGCTCACCCGACAACGAACCAATCACCATAAAACCATTGAAATATCAACGTGTTTTATAACTGTATATATGATACCTACATTAATAATGTAAGAAGCGTTTGAAAAATATCATATAATGAATAGTTATAAATTCGTCCACCCTATGCACTGAAAAGGGGGGGGGGGGAATAAAGATAAAAAATGAAAAACATTTTTGATAGTATTTAATGTTACAATTGACAAAATGTGGTTTTTCATATTGAAAGTGCATTTTCAGTCAGAATTTTTTCCACATAAATATTATATATCTGTTTCCATATTTTGTATGAAGTGCATTCATATAAGGATTTCGTGTTTCAATCTGCTTTAATCAACATTCCAAGGAAGGATGTTCGTTGTTGATTGTCATGGCTGTAGATATAATTAGTGCCACTTTGACCAGTTGTTCTGACAAAGGCGTGTTCATCCCTTTTCATCCGACAGAAGGCGGTCATTGACGCAGAGGAACGAGAACCCGAGTCGACATCTCTTACTCCTGTAGACGATATAACCTTCTCTTCTACTACTAACTCCGTCATTAACCAGTTTACATCTCGCGTTGAAACTGTCCAGGAAAACATATAAACACCATCTTGTGGAGCTACAAATACACCGTCATTTTTATTGTAATGGTCGCCTTCGTTTATGACGACAGTTTCGAACACAATCGTAGAATCAGTATTCAGAATGAAGGATCTGCTGTTAATTGTTGCGTAGAATAATACTGGTCGAGTTTTTCCTACAAAAACATACAAAGTAATATTACAATTATTTCCAAAAAATTAGGTTCCTGATTCCTCAATACCACAAAGTCATAAAACTATGTCATAAAATAAATCAAATGCATCATGCATTTGAAATTTTTGTCGAAACAAATCCAAGCTACTTGGCCATGCTAATTTAAAAAGTAGGTACTGATAACAAATGAATTATGTCCTCGGACTTACATGTTTTTTTTTAAAGTTTGGAAGTAAATTTTAACTTTCCTATAATATTGACTGAAATATTGGTCAAAATTATCACAATGATATGATCAAGATAATTTACACCTAAGAACACAGCCAGTTTGAAATATGTACATTGTATTACATAAATTGTAGGTAACAAATATGATTTGAGAAACAAATTCATAGTTCGGAGGTCAACTTTAACAAAATTTAGATAGAGAACAAGTAGTCATTTGACTTTTTTATTTTACATAATTACACCTTATATAAGGATGCCAGATTTTGATTGGTAGGTAGCCAGTAAATTTTTCGCATGTTAAAAATGTTATATATATATATATATATTGTAATTTTCTAAATCAAGGTTAGTATTGTCTTAATCTTGCAATTTTGGTGCAAGATTTTGCTCCGTGATGGAGGAGTCGTTGTGAATTTGAAATAAAGAACAGCAATAAAATCACTGCTCTTCCGAGTCTTTTCAAGTTTATGAAGGGATTTATTCTCCCGAATTAATACGCTATATATCAATCAGCGCCTCTTTTGTATTTTTAACATTTAATTATTAAAGCTAGTTATTTCGTAAATTATCTTAACGACATACTAGTATGTAATACTATTTTTGCCAGAAATTATTATGTAAAATTAATTTTCGTATTAAACGAAACATTATTTATTTTTCTCCAAGACAATAAAATTGCATCAAAATATTCAATTCTGAAGTTGACAATTTGTGAAATAAACTGGTCCAAGGTTAGGGAAGTATCTTAGCGACCACAAACATGTGTGACCCCGTCACATTATTTAGTGCAACGGTTGTCGATTGTTCATGTTTGTCATTGTCGTATTTTGTAAATTGTTTTGTTAACATTTAGTTTTCTCATGATAATTGTTTCACATTTTTTTTATATTGGAGCCCTTAAATAGACAATAATAGTGCATTGACTTGACATATCAACGATATAAGGATGAGGCTTAGAAACGGGGAAATGCGAGGCTGCGCCGAGCTATTTCCCCGTTTCGGGCCGAATCCTTATATCGTTGATATGTCAAGTCAATGCACTATTATTGTCTTTATACTGCAATAAAAAAAAAACATTTTTAACTGTTGTTTAATGCGTTAAGGTTATTTATTTTTAAAATTTAAATATTGGGGGAAATCTCCTTTAAAAAGGCCTCATATCATGCTCGTGGAGAAATATACAACACAATGAAATGTACATTTACCTGTTGATTCCCACACTCGATAGTAAACGAAATCGTTTGAGTATGGACTAAAATATCAACCATAAGCATAAAACAATGATTTATAGGTTGCAAACAAAAAATATTAACAAATGAACTATGTTTTTCCAATAATTGCACAGTCATTCCACGCATCGTTGTATGCATTGGAAACAAGGTCGGGTTGAAGAGGTCGTATGAATAATTAAATATTATTTCGGCAACTTCTATTTAAATATTCATGAGAAAAAGTAATATCGGGTCAGTGACTGTATATGACATAGAAATATACAGTCAACGCATTTTGAGAATTGTCTCTTTTGCAATCCAAACCGCTTCAGCTGATTTTTTTTATATTTTAAGTTTTGCATGATCACACTCCAAAGTTAAAACAACTATTGTCTTTGATTTTTTAAATACAAGTCTAATTCAAAAGAAAGTAGGGGCAGTAAGGCATAAGAAAAAAAGTTTTTGAGAACTATTTCAAATTGACACATAATTTTTGGAAATATTTAAAATCAAGAAATATAAGTTAATTACATAAGAAAGTGATGCTTTGAAGTCACAATTATGTTATAGTAGCATTGTTAAAAAAAAAACCACGAAGAAAATGCAAAATTAAATGCAGTTTCCCATGGTTGATATTTCTATTGTGTAAACATCGTGCGCAGCAAGGAAAAAAAATAAGAGCGCGTTTACTGTAACTTTTTACATGGTCTCGCCAAATATGAAGTTGTTTCTTGCTTTTACACACACTTTTCAAAAGGTAAAAGTCTTTACATTAACTGAACTACATACAGTAAATTATCCTTTTTCATATGACTAACGAAAATGAAATTATTATTGACAGTAAATCCATGCAATACATTAGCTTACCACTTACTTTCATTTTCTAGAGAAGCGATTTTAGTCTCTATTATTTCCAAACGGTTTTCCATTAATTCTTCATCTGACGATGTCGTATTTTGTATTGACTTTGGGAAAATATGTCCCGTAGCACACATCAAAACTAAAATAATTAACCAATTCATTTCTAGTATTTTCAAAGAAATAGCAGTACTGTAAAAGATCAAATTAAAACTAAATCAGTATCAAACGAAAGCCGCATTCCTCGTATCAAAAAATATATTGCAGAGAATCGTTTAAAATACTTTATGTTAATTATTGAAACGATTGCTCTGACCAGAAAAGGAGCTGCGAAGTGATGATGCAGTTATATTATATATCTACGACATAAAATATCTGAAGAGAAAGTAATATTAAGTAGGTCAATACTCTATTTCAAGCTTTAATCAAACTAATCTTCCAAATCAACAGTATAAAGCAACTTTTTATCAACGCAAAATATCTTTACGCACATCTACAGTGAAGACAGCTGAATAATTGTTTTAATGAATGCATCGTTTATTAAAAAGGAATTGCACTTTATAAAGACCAGAGTCTTTAGATTGAAAGAGATCATAGAACATTATCAATGTATCTGTAGATAAAATTAAAAGATTTTTCAGGATCATATTTTCTTCTTTTTTTCGTCTTAAGAATTAAAGACTTCGTAGGAAATCTGCTCCAGCCAGTACAAGTCAGGTACGAAGTTAAAACCTATTGCATAATCAACATTGTATTAAAATATTTTCGTGCACAATCTGTTTAACATTTTATTTGTGCAGCACATACATTTGAAATCGAAGAACTTTCGTTTGAAAAGATAATGTGGAAGTGCATTGTAAAGAGTTGGATGGTCGAAACTGTCACCCGTTTTCATAGGACTAATCAACAGCACGTAATTTGTTTACAACATCCAAAGTAATTTTTTACACTCCACAACAGTTAAATTCCTGTTTTATATGCTTTATTACAAAAGTTAATAAAAAAATAATAGAAGTTAATAAACTAGTTTAAAGCACTGACAGATAAGTTGTAAAACAATTGTTAACTAAAACATTGTAAAGAACATCAAATATTTCAAAGAAGCCTTAATCTGAGATATGGGTATGGTTTGACTGTTTACACAACTATTTACTTTTCTGCGGAGCGCACAGACCTGAATGTAGAAGAATTTAGAAGTTAGAGCTTTGCCCCTTGGAAATATTAAATATATTGGAGATTTTATTGCATTTGCTCTGAAACCTTCATTTCTCTTAAAATATTTATAAAAAGAAATTACGCAAACATCTCAAGTTTTTGATATTTATTGCCCTTGGACAGAGAAAGTATGTGCAACGCGGGGTACATATGAACTCTGTTCTTTTATTCAATATTTGCCTTAGTGACTCGTTTGCTATACCTTTCTCATAATAACTGTGTTTCCAATTGTAAATGAAGTCATGAAAAGCTAAAGAAATAGTGCAGACTTGTCTTGCTGAAATAATTGAGCTTTTAGATAAAAAATAAAATAGTTCATACCTATAGATGATAAAGGTGGATTATAAGTTGCAATAAAATTCAGATAGTCCTTCACGAGGAGGAGATAAACTAGAGGCTACATGAAGCCTGTGTCGCTCACCTGATATATTTGTTTACAATTGATGCATAAAATATTGCAACCATTATACTTTGCTTTAGTTACATAGTTCTAAGCAAAAACCTGCATTTTACCCCTATGTTCTATTTTTAGCCATGTCAGTCATCTTGGTTGGCAGGAGGGGTCATCGGACACATTTTTAAATCTAAATACCCTAATGATGATTCCGGCCAAGTTTGGTTAAATTTGTCTTAGCAGTTTCAGAGGAGAAGATTTTTTTAAAAGAATACAAAAAGTTTACAAACAAATGTTAAAAATTGACTTAAAAGGGCAATAACTCCTTAAGGGCTCAATTGACAATTTTGGTTCTTATAGTTATTTGTAGATCTTATTTTGCTGAACATTATTGCTGTTAAAGTTTAACTTTATCTATAATGATTATTATGGTTTACAATTATCATTGGAGTATCAAGAACAAATGTGTTCGCTGACCCAACACCCAACGAACATGGCCGACGTAGCTAACAATAGAATATAGGGTAAAATGAAAGTTTTAAAATCCACTCCAGATAGAGAAAGTTTGACAGGGACAGAGATGTTCGAAACGAGTTTTACAAATTTCTTTTCCTTTTTTGTCTAGTTTTTCGAAAACTGATCATCACCAGGATGACAATTTTTTTTAATATTTTATTCGTTTTTACATATTTTCTTGAAAACTATAAAAGATAGATAGAAACTTCAAAAGCCACAAATATCAATAAAAAATTTATATCGTCTGTTGACACATTGAAGAAGTTATCACCATAACATTATTATTTTTCCTTTTTTTATCCCGTTTTTTCGCCCATTGGCTTGAACACTGTAATAAAACTGATAAAAAAGAGAAGTCAGCTAACATGTAGATGAATTTATCAATATGTGTCTTCTTAAAGGAGTTATTACCATTATATAACGATTTCAACCTAATTTTGTGTTTTGCCAAACACTATAGAAGATAAACAAGTACTATAAACAGATAAAATGATTATCAATACAGGTGCTACAAAATGAGAGATTTTAGTAGCGAATAATATTCCAGTCTAATATACTGGAGAGTGTCCATTGATGAAGACACAAATAAACCTAGGTGAGCAACACACGATCTTTACCCTCCTAGTTTTGTTTCCCACATCACTTTAGGTGCAGGATAAACCCTAATACTAATTTGACTTGCAATTCATTATTTTATGTGTATCACGCTACATCTCCTTTCAAACACACAGCGTCAGGGTCAAAACAAACAAATAAATTATATAACGGACAAAGAATCTATTAAAGAGATATTAATGCTCGCAAATTTCCGAAAAAATAAATAAAACTAGTATCTCTAGAAGTCTTTCCTGTAAAAGTGATGTTTTCGTTATATACTTTGTACGACCTTTCGTTTGATATACGACAAGAATACCTTCTGAAACTTTTCGCTTTTTACACTTAATGACCTCATCCGCCTACATTTTTGAGATCGGAAGTATGATATATGTAACACAGGGTAGATAAGCTCTCATTTGATATGCGACAACGCCATGTTCTAGAAAGTTTGATTTTTGCACTTTATAACCCTATCGAACTAATTTTTGGTGGTCGGGAATTTGATATTTCAAATGTACACATCATGACCTTTCATGTGATATACAACAATCCTATCGTAAAAGAAATTTTATTTTTTGCACTCAATGACCACATCCAACCAATTTTTGGGGGACGTCAATTTGAAATTTGAAATGTACGCTCTATGTTATTTCAATTGATATGCGACAACCTTACCATCTGAGAAATTTGAATTTTTGCACTAAATGACCCCACCCTTCCCCCCTGGGATGAAAAAGAGGTTTAAAATTTCATTTTTAAGTAGAGTTTATTGAGACCTTCAATTAAATATATCAGATGACCCCATTTGACAAAGTATCAAAAATGATGCAATATCAACTATATAAATAGACGTTATGAAATTTACAAAGTCAATGACATATAACAATGTTAACCTCTTCAATTTCTTAAACATTTTAAGTGGTAAGCTGTTGTTGATTCAGAAATACATGACCGCCGCTCGCAAAATTTCAAACTGCATTATCTCTAAAACGACAATAGATATCTCAAATCTTTAAAATGATAAATGATCTACAGTTGAAGGACAACATTATAGAAAAAGAATCGGGACAATTTCAAAGTTCACCAAGGTCACAATTAATCATCAAATATATGATGCAATACCAAACTTGAGAACCGGTAGTCGTAGAGACATAGGACTATCACCATTCAACTCATGACCACTTGACCTTTCAAATATCACAAGGTCAAGGTCATAGTATACTATGAAGGTCAAAGTGAAATTTCATTATGACCTGACATTGACCTCAAATTGAAGGTCTTGAATTACTGATCATCTTTGCAGTTTATAATAGGTTGCTATCTGTTACCTTTAAAAAGATATACCTAGAATACTATACTTTTAAGAATCATCCCGTTGTAACTTTTGAACAGACGGTCGGACATTTTTGGGCTTAATATCTAAAATATAGAGCTCGTCGAGAGGAACATTTTATGCTCTGTATGTATGCAGCAAAGTCTTATCGTTTTCCTAATATGTAAGCTTGAAATTGCAGCGTAATTTTATTTTGCACTCTGTGACCTTTGACCTTAGGTGCATATAAAAGGTCACATGAATTAACTTTTACATGAGTTTTTAGTCATTAAATAATACTTTGTTGTAATTATTCAAAATGCACTTTGTTTTTTGACAGAGAACCCTAAATTGCTAAATAGTTATAGATTTGTCAATATAAATAAAGGCAACAGTAGTATACCGCTGTCCAAAAATCATCAATCGTTTGAGAGAAAACAAATCCGTGTTACAAACTTAAACTGAGGTAAACACATGATGTCATCATCTTTAAGAGGAAAACAACGAAACAATAAAAACACTGACGTGCAAAAAAACCAAAACAACAATGCAACACATACAGAAACGAACTTTAAGATAACAACGGCCATTTTCCTGTTTTGGTACAGGACATTGTAAAAAAATATGGTGGGTTGACTTGGTACAGGACATTTAAAAAATGATAGTGGGTTGAAGTTTGTTTTCAACCGACCTCATTGTCAATTTCTAGATGAACCTCTGAATATGCGAAGGCATTTTTGTCTATTGGAGTACTTCCGTATCATTTAACAGCTAACTATTTAAGTAAAAATATTTTTCAAATAGACACAATAGAATATAAAGAAAGAAAAACCCAGGAAATCATTAAACACAATTTTAATAAACGAATGCAAATTTTACAGCACAGATCTGAAGTAATACTGACATGATATTGCAGATCTAAAATATTTTAATAGATTATATATAACAAAAACCTATACCCAACTCTAATGGAACTATGGAGTCATACAAAAACTACGAAAGGATTACTAAAAAAATCAAAGAAGACGAGATTCACGTTCAAATACTATCTCTTATAATTTTTGTGTACAACAATCGTTTTAAATACATAATTGTACATGTTGCGCTTTCATAGTTAAAATATTGCGGATAGATAATACTTATAATTAATCCGTATGATCTGGACTTAATACATTACTGCGTTGATTTTCCAAATCGAAGTTCCATGCAGAACGTGTGAGATTCCAGAAAAGGTTAAAATATTTCTCATAATTCATAGTGTTGTGGCAACTATTGAAATTAATTTAATTATAATAAGCATGCTATTGAATTAATCACGTACACTAGTTTCCCATTTGTCTTACATCCGATTGCATTGAGTGTGAAGTTACTGGTAATATATTTGGTAAGCTTGCAGTCATTATTAGAAAGGTATATATATACTAACCTCCTTTCGAAGAATCTTAGTCCTATAGACAGATAGATTTATTATCTGTCGAACTAGTCTACTTTTAAAGGAGAGGAGTTTACCTACCCTACTAATGACTTCACGGTTCAGCGAGCAAGCAAGCCAACCAAATATATTACCTTTAACTTCACACTGAATGCGATCGGCTGTAAAATGAATTGCATACATGCTGAGGTAAAGTATATGTTAAAGCTTATTAAATACATAAATGTAAAATGAATATTTTTACATTTGGAAGTTTATTGCTAACATTGGATCAATCTCGGAAGGTGTAGATGGCAAGTGATCTTTATTTACTAACATTATTTGGTCAATTAAGCTTTCATCATCGGCCAAGGTGTCTTCTTTGCGCAGATCATCATCCGAAGATGAATTCATACGTGATGGTCCATAGCCAGTATCTCCTGAATTAGTTCTAAATGGTTCATGATATTTTGGTTTTCTCTCAGATATCTCTGGCGAAGGAGGAATAACTGATCCTAAAAGCGGAATAGTTTCATATTGATGAATATTTGTTAAATTAGTTGTATACATCGTGTTATCAGGAAAAGGTTGATGAGGAAAACGCGGATGATGAATCGGACATCTTTGTTCAATAGGTTTATGTATTTCGCATGAGTCTTGTTCATAACTTTCTGATATACGATCGAATGTTTTTGGAGAAGTTGTAGAATCCATAACACCAAAACGATCTATTGAATTTTGAAAAGGATTACCAACGGTATCAGCTGATGTTGGATTTTGCGTTTGGAATATTAGTTGAATCCGTTTTACTTCTACCTCTAATTCAGATCTTATTCCACATAGAACACTTTTATCAAAGTTTTTACAGTTTATATTCATAAATTTTATCATTTTGTTGAAATCTTCTGTAAGACGGATTGTTTTGAACTTTTGCAAAAATGACCATCTAACACGCTTTGCACCTTTGATGTATGGAAAGTAAACAAGTAAGATATTTTTCATATTTCTTTTCGAAATCGATTCTATAACTTCTTTATATTTTTTATCCTCTGACGTCTTCATTTTGAACGAATCGTGTTCAACAGGAAGTAATATAAGAACAGTTGAATTATCATGACCATATTTCAAATTGTTGCGGCGAAAAATGCAATCATTCTCAATCCGAAGTTTAGAAAAGGTTCTTTCCAGCTGCATCGATAAATCGGTATCAGCACCAGTGGTGTTAGATAAAATAACATAACTGTGTTGTTCAATGTGTTCGATATTATTATTATCTGGAAATATCCAAAGTATATTTTATAATTTAGCATAATATTATAAGAAAAATACATAAAAATAAAATCAAGAAAAAGGAAAACACATGATAAATAATATTCAATTAGTATACAACATAACACATTGCTGCAATGTTTATATCTTAACGTGTCGGTAAAGAGTGTATCTTGGTTTTCATTTTTGGAAGACGGGCTCCAGTTTGATTTGTTTTGATTAAATAAAACGTATAATATCGATTTTCATATAGCAAAGACCTACAAGTCAGTCAGGTTCGTTAAAAACCACACAGCTAGTTATATAACAAAGATTATACATTTAAACCAGTATGTCAAATCCGTATTAATCAGAGGTGTAAAATAAGATATTTGTTGAAACACTTTAACTTATCCTTGGAAAAGTAAGTACAATTTGCGCTTATTAGCTTAAACTGATTAGTCAAAACAGGTTTAGTAGTTTTCATTTGTTGATTAATATTGCTCTTTATGATAATGATTGAACTGGATCGGATAGAAACCGACCTTATGCAACTACACGTATACATGTACATATATGACTTATCATAAATACCAGGACTAAATTTTGTATTAACGCCAGACACGCGTTTCGTCTACAAAAGACTCATCAGTGACACTCGAATCACAAAAAAGTTAAAAATGCCAAATAAAGTACGAAGTGGAAAAGGATTGAGGACCATTATTCTTAAACGTTTTGCCAAATATAGCTAAGGCAATCTATTCCTGAGGTAGAAAAGCCTTAATATTTCAAAATTTCAAACGTTTTGTAAACAGTTAATTTATAAATATGACCATATCAATGATAATTCATTTCAGCACATACATGCTGACTACTGGGCTGGGAATACCCTCGGGGAATTAAAACTCCACCAGAAGTGGCATCGACCCAGTGGTTGTAAATAAACTCATCATTGATACCGGGATTAAATTTTGTATTTATGCCAGACGCGCGTTTCGTCCACAAAAGACTCATCAGTGACGCTCGAATTCAAAACAGTTGAAAAGGCCAAATAAAGTACGAAGTTGAAGAGAATTAAAGACTAAAATTCCTAAAAATTTGCAAAATACAGCTATTGTACAGATAATCTATTCCTGAGGTATATATAAGACTTTGATTGAATTTGGAAAATTCATATACCAGATAAAACATGAATTTGAATTAGGCGGTATTTTTGTATCACAACTAAATTTCAAATAGTAACATACTTTTTACAGATATTTTTTTCAACACGAAAAAGGTCAACAGATGTATTAATATTCATTTGCATAAGGTCGATTTCTAGCCGACGCACCTTATATACCACAAGTATACGGAAGAGTTTATAATCAAATCTAGTTAATCATAACTAAATTTATTTTATGGTTCTTGTATATTATAAAGAAGCTAGTGTCTGCTCGCGTAAAGTAAAGTTGGAACTGTATTAAGAGCACGTTAACATACATTTTAAATATGACATACACGGGATATCTTATTGAAATTAAGTTCTATAAAAAAACATTTGACGATGATAGCTAGATTGGTATATTTAAATACTCACTAGATATGTTTTTTCGTCTTCTTTTCTTTAACCAAGCTAAAGTTATTAATAAAATTACTGCTATACAAGTACCGGAAACAGTTGCAAATATGGTATGTATAATTGTTTTTTCATTTATGCTGTTTAAATCTCTGTTTGCTTCTGAAAAGAAAATATACATCTTCGATAAAGCGTTGTTTAAATAATTATACACAAAACGAGACGTGGGTCATGCGTCAGTAAGACTAACGGCACCATCAATGTAATAAAGAAATAGGAAACGGTCAACATACAGTTATAAAGTATTTCATATGATCAGTGCTTGTGAGGATCAAACAAAGGACAAAACAGAACCGAAAAGCACAACAAATCTTACAGTGCATAGGAGAAGAAAAAAATGAAAAGTTCCACCATTAGATTCTTAAAGTAAAATACATCTATTAGATAGAATCTTTTAGATTTTCATCAGACATTAGTTAGTACCCGTTCATCCGCTATCAGTATTATTTAAGTCAAATATCTATACAATCCTCTCGCATTTAAAGTAACTATACACAGCAAGGATTGTGAATTCGGGTTTTAGCTCCTGTGGAATTGTAAAATGTGAAAATTATAGTGCTAAAAAAGAAGACAGTTGACAGCTACTTAAGCCTATAAAATGGGTTTATATAAAGTGCTTATTGACAATCCGTTTTTTCATATCATGATCGGCAAATAGATTAAGAAACTAATGAAATGTTTACAAACACGTTTATATTTTCACAAAATCTGTTTGACGTAATTTAACGAAAATATGAGATGCAAAATGTTAAATCACATAAATACTGAGCTCAAAGGAAAATTCAAAAAGGGAAACCAAGTGGCAAAATCAAAAGCTCAATACATGATTGTTATTTGATTTGTTTTTATAAATGCATGTAACGATTAAACTTTTTCTTTGGCAAAAACTTAACAGTTTATTGCTACCATCGGTGTTAGTTTTGTTTTTGTTTTCATTTACTTCGAGGGTATAAAAATGAAAAACCGACGAAAAGACAAACAATTTTCTACAATACAATACATATTTAAGTAAAGGGAAAAAATAAGGTCTGAGTGACAACACCCAAACCAAAAACTGAGTCTCAGTAAATTGTTCATCAACTATTTGTTGTCATGTTTATTTTTAATGTTAAACATAAAAATAATAGAAAATGAGTTACAAATCGTATAAAATATATTAACATTTTACTTTGCTAACCTGTTTCATTTAAGTATAGGGCATTACTCATAACGTTACTGCTCTGTACAAAATTATTTTGTAGCGTCAAACTGTGTTATAAATTCTCACTACTGAAACCTATACGATACGTACCTATAACAATTTCGTGAAAACTTTTGTACTCGATACATGAATAGTCCTCTCTACAACACTTAACCTTAAAAAAAGATATTTTTTTTTAGATTTAATCATTCATTAAACTGTTTGAAAAGAAAAGAACTTCAGGATACAGGACTCAAATGCACAGACTAGAGACTGAGGCAGATTAACTCATCATAGATACCAGGATAGAGTGTCAGTAAAGAAAATGGATTCAGTGACACCCAAAACGACTGTCGACAATATTGTGTGAGGGGATGTAAACAATCGTATTTTTAAGCCTAAAAATCTCATTATAAAACGTTAGTAGATATTCAGTGACAAACTATTTCAGAATGTACCCAAATAAATTAAAAAAACCAAGAGAAACAAATTCAACACCGACATTCCTATTTTCACCGTTGGTCCCGTTTAGACCCGTACTACATCTTTTATCTCTGGGAAAATAATGAGTATAATAAAACATAATTTTTAAATGCAGACAAAAAGTAAAATCACAAAAATATTGAACTTCGAGGAAAATTAATAACGGAAAGTCCCTAATCAAATGGCAAAATTAAAAGCTAAACATATCAAACGAATGGATAACAAGATAACTTTCAAAAAATCCGTTTTCGCTCAACCCCTTGTATCTTTTGGAACGGAATGAGACAATTCCAATCCTTGACCATATAAATGAAATTTGATAAAGATAACCAACAAACACACACAACAAAAACTGCTATGAGAAAAGGGCCAAGTTTAAGATAGGAAAACGTTTGTTTTGCAAATAGATTTGACCACATATTTCAAATACCAACAACTTGTTAAATTGGCAGTTTTCATTGTTAATGTTTGTTAAGCAGATCAGCTAGGATAAAAACCTTTTGCATAGTAGCCATCATGTCAACAGAATGACTGCAATAAATGCAACAACTTGAGCAGTGTATATTTAGCTGTATTTTTTCTTTATAAAGAGAGTCATGCACTTGACAATGACTATTACAGAAAGAAAGAAGAATTCATGGAGAAGAAAAAAGTGTACAAGTGATAGAATTATTGTATACATCTTAGAAGAAATTAGTAAAAAGCACCACAAGAAAAAACAAAAGAACGATTTATATTATTTATTGTTATTGTATAGTATCTTCGACAATGACAACAAATAAAATAACACTTTATAAATTTTGTGAACCAAAATGAATAGAATAAACACTCATAAGATACATGGGTTAATACTTTGAACGCTAGTTTTGTGTGTCGTCTTCACGAGACTCATAAGTGGCGCACGAATCAAAACAGTTGATAAATAAAAGATTTATAGCATCGGAGTTCAAGTGTTCTTAATTCTACCGAGCGTGACTGTGAATTTTTGCATCCGCAAAACTAAACGGACGCCTTCATTTCAATCATTATATAATTATAAATGGCGACTTAAGCATAAACATATCGTTGATACTTTATACTAGCGTCGATTTTAATGTTGCCTTAAACGCAGTGAATCTCAAAATAGTACCAATTAGTGAGAGTTATATTCGGCCTACGTTGTCATTGCTCTATTTGAGTAGAGTCATGGTGAATGCTTTTCAAAAATTTTCTTATATTTTTTTAAAAAATATTCAGCATGCGATTTGAAGTGGTTAATTTATCAGTTTAAAGGTGAACTAATTCTTACCTCAATTTCATAATGTCCAGGTGGAACATTTCTGAAGGTATGGCTTTGCGAGGAAGTTTTCTGAAAGGAAAAGAAATGTATTGTAATTGTAACTTTACATATAATTAAAAAAAAAGTGGTATTTATATGAACTGTTAGGCGGTATCCTTATAAAAAGGAGGTATGTATTAAATTAATAGTAAAAGCGTCATTCATTGATTTAAATTGCCCCAACCGGAATAACTTCTCATTTCACAATAAATAATACTACTACTATAACAGCCGGGGGACGGGGCATCACTAATGTGAACGAAGTCTTTAAGTAAAAAGGGAATTAAAAGGACATGGTTAGAATAGATGATCATAGTATAGTGTTCGGTTTTGTCAGGTTTTGTAAGTGATGCGCGTTTATATTTTGTTTCTGGTGTCTATGTCTGTTCTTTCGCTGTTTTCCATTAATAGTTCATGTTCTCCCGTCGATTTAAGTATGTTACCCGGATTTGCTTTAGCTTAATCGAATAATAACTGTTAAACAGTGATATACTACTGTTGCCTTAATCTATTGACTTCCCTTTATGAATTTATTTTGGAGTTCAGTATTTTTGTTAACACATTTTTCATTATTACATTACCTCGTAATCTCGGCCTGTATATTTCACGTAATATGAACTGTAAGTATTCCTGTGTTCGAAAACAACATGTATATCATTAGATAAAGGATAAAAAGTTGTCGCTATTGTTGCATTCCACTTCTCGAAATCCGGATTACGAGCTTTTGCAGATACTGTATTCCAATCATTATAGCGAACTAAAAAATAATAATTATAACTATAAAAACATTTTATTGTATAATAAAATTTTAGCCAGATTAAAAACATATGCGTGAAGCAAACACACCATGATTGTATACAAGTTATGATTTTATAGATCTTAATAATGTTGAATATTTCTGTGACTTGTTTTGCCCATTCTACATGTAAATGCACCAGTATTTTGATATTGATGAAGATTTTTTATTATTACTTATATTAGAAGATACAACATGGACATTTGAAACAACATATTACCACATCACAATTTGATCTACATGTGCAAAGTTGGGAATCTACAATGGTTGTATGATTTTTAAAACGTGCCTTCGTTTGATAGTGAAGGTTTGCTAACTTTGCTTTAGTTCGTTCACAATTTGTCAGACTGAAACGCATGTTTGGCTGATTATTGGCTGCTGAACGTCTGGTGATGTATAATACATATTATTCAGGACAGTTAAATGTTCGTGAGATAGATTATTAAATTGAGAATAGAACCTGTTTTATTTTTTCAGAATTTCATATTATTTTTGAGTTTGATCCATATTTTATTTTTTGTTTTTTCAATTGTATTTACATCTTGTACTGAATTTCTATATTTTTATTTTCATGTATCCTGTTTTTTGATGTTCGATGTCGTAGTGAGTCCATCATGCATAAAATGAAAAGTGATATTTGTATTCATTAGTCCTCAGGAAGAATATAATTTTATGTATTAGAACTAATATCAGAATGATCTAATACATTAATGGATAAAAAATTTACCTGGAACCACACTAACTGTATATGTCAAACTACTCAGTGAGCAAGTGGTACGACTACATTTAAAGTATTTGGAAGATAAAGTACTATTCATAGATATACTAGTAAGAGTTATTGTGTAAATCTTTCTATCACCATCACAGTCATCCAATCCATAAAGACAAGGATAAGAGATAGGAATCTGGAATGAAATAAAAAAAAAATTGCCATAAAAATTAGCAAAATAAATGACTGTCTAATCCAAATTAGAGTAGAATAAATTAATTTTTTCACGACGTACGATAAGTTATTTGACAATTTGCGGGAAAATTAGAATTTTCTTAACAATTTTTTTTTTTTAATGCAGAATTTGTTACAACCTTTCAATTTATAAACAGCCATGACACAAAATTACAATTAATGTGAACACAAAATCGAAACAACTGAGCTGGTAGGAAATGTACACCTGCATTGACTTTGTCTTTCTAGTTGTACAAACTCATACAAAACATCAGGCTTATAACTTGACAGTTCGTTTCTATTACAAAGAACTCATTAATTATATTATCTTGCATTAACCGATTTGACCGAAGTTTAAAAATATATAGAATTGAATAGATAAACTTACTGGTCGTTCCACATCATACGAGTCTGGACTGTAATGGGAAAAATCGAATAATCGGTAAATCCTGCCATCACGATTTTTCTCCCTCTGAACACTATACGCATTGTCGATGAGATTACCGTAAGCTTGGTTTTGAAAAACTGGACTTTCAAATGTCAGAAGTATAGCTTTTGTTTCTGAAATTTTAGTTCATTTTAATTTAATGAATAATTTTTTAATATTAGTTATTCATATAATTAAATATAAATTAAATGTATTACAATTAATTAAAATGTATTAATCTTAACTAAGATGGAGGTTTGAATATTAGAACTGGATTGAACGATTAATTGTGAAACTCTTTAAAACTCAATACAATACCAATCACAGGAAAACATTGTCGATGCTTGTCGTAACTACAATCTAAACCTCAAACGTGGACTACCGAATCAGACTTACGATCGGGTGGTACTAACATGAGCAATAAGACGGATGCCTAATGTGGTGCAGGGTCTGCTTACCACAACAGGGCACTTCAGATCACCCCGGTGTTAATGGGGTTCCTATCGCTCGGTTATTTGTTTTTATATAAAATTTAATCTTCACTTCTAGGTGGTCAGAAACGACTTTTTCTGTTTAAGTACTCTCATTTGATCGCGATACATTTTTTCTCCCTTCCAGTAGATATAACTTGTTTTCATGCATACTTTCACGTACTTTATTTATTTTACTCCTGTCTATTGATGTATTGTAATTTAGATAAAGGAAGTTTTCATTAATCTTTACCTGGTAGACTTGCTTCTCCTAAAAACTGAATTTTGAAAGTAGCATTAAGTGCAGGACTGAACGATATGTTGTTCTTGTAAGGAAGTGGATGTAAGGCGATGTTAGTCAAAATTGGCGGCTTGAATAGTTTGGAAGCTGTGTTATTCAAAAGGAATGCAAACTCTAATCCATATGTTTGATTAAAATCTTCCCATTCTACAATATATAAACAAAGCATAAAAAAATAATAATATCTCCTCGGAGGTTGGTTTAAAAATATAGCAACCATCTAACAATATCGTTGGTTAAAAGATAACCTGAAAATTAGGACTTTGTACATACTATTTAACAATCGATATACACATTTCATTTGATTTTGTTTTATATCGCGAATGATTTTAAAGCCAAATTAAGACCTTGCATATTTTTTAGTGATTCAGTGCTCCTTTAAATTCTGTTAGCTAAATCTATTATGGTAATTTATTTTTTCTTCTTTAAAACTTTTACTAAGAATTTTTTATTTAAATAAATACTTAACATCATACAATAGAGATCCTGGCAACAGGCATCACACGAGTTTTTATACTTTTTTTTTTAATTGATGAAGGTAAAGTGAACGCATGATTATGTAATGTTTATGATGTCTCTTTGTGTTATTTTTTGTATTGTGTTTTCCCCCGGTGTATATATGTGTTCGCTATATTATGAAATAAACAACTAATCAATAAACAAACCAAAGTTGTAACCAGCTTTACATGTAAACGGATCTCCATGGGGAATTCGAGGCTGAAGAATATAAAACAAAATTGTAATTAATATATTTTACAACTAGTATTACACAAAAAGCTCTTTGGGAAAAAGAACTGAATTGGTTTTCAAATGTTTTGAGATTTAAGTAATTGGTTTTAGGTTTAATGCACACTGTATGAATGTGCTTACGTTATACCGAAACAATACAACATGCATTTTGAAAACAAAAGTTACCGTCGATTTTAAAATGATTCAAGATAATTGAACAAGTTAAGGAATGTATCTCCCTCATGCAAAGCTCTCATTCCTTTCACGGATTTGGCTCTACTTTTTGGATCTTTTGGATTATAGCTCTTCATCTTTTATATATGCTTTGGATTGCAAATATTTTGGCCACGAGCATCACTGAAGAGACATGTATTGTCGAAATGCGCATCTGGTGCAAGAAAAATTGGTACCGTTAATTTAATTTTAATGATTAATATTTATTTTATTCAAAATTAGTTGCGTATTAAAACTTGAAAAAATAAAATAAGATATAAGCATCTTAATTCATCAACAAGGAACACAGGAAAACAGTTTGTGTGCGAAAAAATTAAAATTTAAAATTTAAAGACTTTTGTACAACGTTACGCAAAAAATGAACTACAAAAGCAGGATATATTCTAGAACAAAGCAACTTATATTTAAAACTAATGCAAACATAGTATGCATGACAAAGATCTTTAGATATGAAGGCTCACTGGACAATGAGAATTGTCAACCACTTAGCCCGTCCTGAACAATATGCTTAATTGAATATTGTATTTGATTTTCTTTATTTGTTTTGAATTCTAATTGTTTCAACTTTAATAAAATCTACATACTGCCTCGTTCCAGTTATTGAATTGTTGATTCTTGTACTTCCTTAAATGACGGAAAATTTAGATGTAATATAGTGCATTTGTCTCGTGATAGATATCTTATGATCACATGGACATTTTTTGTGGATAGTTTTAATGGTCAATAAATTCTTATATTAGAAAAATTGAAAAGCAATTTATGTTTTGATATGTCTTCCGGATTATACATATTTCGCAAAAAAAATCTTGCAATTCATATTTGACGAAAAATTGATTTGATTTCAAGTGACATATTTCCTATTTTTATGACTTGGTTCTTTTATCACCCTCTTTATAGCAAATACCTAAATAGAGTTTTCGGTTGTTTTTATCGTAATAAAACTTTTATCGTAGTTATATTTGTGATCCTTTCTTCATTTATGTTTTGATATATCTTCTGGATTATACATATTTCGCAAGAAAAATCTTGCAATTCATATTTGACGAAAAATTGATTTGATTAGATTTGAAGAAAGGATCACAAAAATAACTACGATAAAAGTTTTATTTAAGAATTGAATGCTTCTTTTTGTAAATTCATTGGGGTGTAAAAGTGTTGACCGAAGTACATTTTGTATGAAGCGCGGAAGCGCTTCGTTCTGAAAATGTGCGCACGGTCAACGCTTTTACAACCCTATGAAGTTACAAAAAGAAGCATTCAATACTTATAATTACATGTTTTAGCCATTATCAAGAAAACACGAATTTTATATTGTTTTTATTTAATTCACCTGTGCACTTTATTGTGGGACCACGTGTTATCATGAATGAAAAGTTTTATTGAGTGATGCAATTGCTTACGAAATAACACGTGATGTGCAGTTAGTTAATCAGAATAAAGTATTATAATGAAACATACATCTAATGTAATTATTACGATAAAAACAACCGAAAACTCTATTTAGGTATTTGCTATAAAGAGCGTGATAAAAGAACCAAGTCATAAAAATAGGAAATATGCCACTAAGTCTAAAAATTTGGTAAAGACACTCGTCTTTTGTAGATTTCGTTTTGGGTTGATGTCTCCCCATATCTTATCTTTTAATTTTTTCCCCCTCGTAATAAAAAGTTGTTATCAATATTAGTTAGGCATTCTTTCTACTGAATTCTTGATAAAACATCGATAACATAAACGCCCCTCCCTTCTAACAAATTATACGTCTGGTTCCTTTGATCCATATACGACCGATTTATACATGGACTTTATCAAAAGATGGAAAGTTTAGATGTCGACATTAAGAATAAACACAATAGTGACATCTTTCGCCTTTTTATAAAGAATCAACCAACTTTTATTTCGAAAAAATACATTCAACGTATTTTAAAAGATTTGCCCGTAAGTCACATTTGTTTTCGCATCTTTGACTTTTAATGATTGCAGTTCGTCATTTACTTTATTTCTTTTGCAATTATGCCCTTAACATTTTTTGATAATATTCGCTAAGATAAATTTCTGTTGACGAAGTCGTTAAAGTTTTAGGTATTTTTTGTTATTTTATTCTTTACAGAAAGTGAATCAAATTGGTCGAAAAAATAGGGGGTCACGGACCATTTAAACTCAAAATTTTACTTTTAAACAGGTATGTAAAAGGGACCATTTTTCAATGAAATGATAGGGAAAATAGAGGTGTTGACATATTTTATAGGAATATAAAAAAAAAAGTTCTATGACAATTGGTCCAAAACTGTAATATAAAAAGCTGAAATATAGCTTCAAAGAATGAGCAAATAAAAAACATAGGTCACCGATAAGGAAAAAAAATATTTTGCCTTAAAACCTAAATTTTGGCGGGAAAATGGTGAAAATGGGTGAAATTTCATTTTGACCCTTTTACAAATACGGATAATAACGAAAATATTCTATAAGTCACATAACTACAATGATTTAACATTAATAATCAATGAAAATATTTGAAAAAATTATATCGAATTTACAACAAATACTTTTGTAATTCATGCGTGAAATTATGCGCAGTCGAATAGTCCCGAGCCACCTTAAGAACATATCAAGCATTACCAATTATTGCTAGTTCGCCAAAAGTCATATCCTTACTATCTCATTGTTTCGCTCTTCCTGGTTGGATATAATGACTTAAATATGTTGGTTAAATATGAACAAAGATTTTGGTTAGATCAGGAAGCCATGATAGAAAATAATTTACAGAAAATGATTTACATACTCAGAACTCTAAGATCTAATTACAGAAAATATGTTTTCCTTATATGGTTATTTAAAAACAAAATTACGACAAATTTGCTTGATATGCTGATTTTTTTAAATAGCTATGCTACAATCAAAATATTTTAAGTTTTACGTGAAAAGATACCATAAAATTACTTGAATCCGTGCACTTTTCAGAAGGAAAGATATCTTTACATATGTTATGATATAGTAGTTTTGGAGGAAGAATTAAATGGAAAGTTAGTTTAGAACAAATACTTCCGCAAGTGGAAGTCTCTTTTTTTTTATCTCCATCAACTAAAATGTGTCCATATACACATTAGCAGGAAGA
This sequence comes from Mytilus galloprovincialis, assembly GCF_965363235.1. Lineage (NCBI taxonomy): Eukaryota > Metazoa > Mollusca > Bivalvia > Mytilida > Mytilidae > Mytilus > Mytilus galloprovincialis. The sequence continues at coordinate 42,411,617 of NC_134838.1, forward strand.
ACATAAATTGAGATACATTACATAAAAAAAATATTCTTAGATATAAAAAAGAAAGAAAACATTGAATATAAACGAAATTTATCAAACTTATAATCCTGGTACCTTTGATAACTATTATCAAAAAATGTGATAAGTTTTATAGTCATTCAATGATATCTGTGTTCAATTTATTTGGATCAAACACTCGTTAGATAAACACAGCAACTGAAATGAAAGGCTGAATTAACTTATTTATATTTGTTATCAATCAAATTAGACAGCATGTGAATCAGCAAATTATGCCGTAATGCAATAATCAGATGTTGCCAACTGCTCAAGAATGAAATCGAGAACCTTAGTCGGAACATGCATACCAAAGGTTTTGTGTAAGTATAATTCCCTTTGAGAGGTAGCATTTTTAAAATCTAATTGAATTGGGTGATTGGAATCCTTACGAAGCATGAGTAACATGCAGATATTTTTTGATAGAAACATGTATCACATTTATAAATAACAATATAAATAATGTGCAATATAAAAAAAATCATATGTAATATATCATAAAATACACCTTTTAAGGGAGAGGTGAAAGATATCAAAGATACATTAAAACCAACTACATAATAAAACTTGTTAGAGTTGTACTTTTAAGTTTTATATTGTAATGTAAAAATCGACATAATAATTTCATTTAGGATATGATAAATTTATATACTAACACATTTGAACAATAAGGACGTAATAAACTAACATAGATATAAAACGCAGACGTTTTTATTATTCAAAATAACCAGATCAAGTGGTCTAACAAAAAGCATCAGTTGATGGTTATTGTAGAAAAAAGAATAGAACTTTGAATTAAAATGATTAATTTAGTTGTATTTAATTTTATAACCACTGTTTTTAGCATTCGAAATGTTTTATCCAGTGATATCGAATATTTCGAATATCGCTTTTACATTACAGAAACTAAGAATATTTAAAAAAAATAAATATTTTTTTTGGTAATTCTTTAATTTGATTTTACGGCGCACGCACCCGATCTTCTTCCTAAACCAATTCTAAACCAATAAAAAGATTCAATCCAAGGAAATTAGTCATAATATGAAAGAATAACATACATAACAGAAGAGTAATTGAAAGACAAGAATGAAGACATTGCCACGCAAGGAGCGGATAAAATACAATGACAATACAACAAATAAAACCAACAAAAATCTAAGAATATATAAAGTTAATAAAAAAATAACAAACAGAAGAGCAAAAAGAAGGAAAAAGTGACATAAGAGTTCCCAAAACTTCTAACACAACTTTTTGTGTGAGCAGTTATTAGTAAGGGGAAAATGCGTCCTTTTGCGCCACAACTTTTTTCTCCAATGCTATGTTTGCGCCACCTGTTTCGAAACTACAAAGTATCATTTGCTCCAAAAATGAAACATGCGATTGCGCCAATAAAAAAATGACTTTCCTCCTCTTTTTTTCGGACTTGGGACTGGCAGTTTACACGTCAAATGTTTCCATTTCTGAAACGTATCTACTTCTTACTGCTGCTGAATAAATACACCCCAATTAAATGTATGTAGAAGCGCTTGTAGCTTTACTATATTGTCCAAAAAAACACAAACATTGAATGATGCGATTCATAAAACAGTTCATTATAATTCCTGTGGAATGCTTCTGCACCATTACCAGTACGTCTTGCGACAGATAGAGTTTCAGCCCAGACGGATGGTGGGAACAAAGCACTGTGTCATTAACATATGTGCCTAAAACATTATCAGCAAAAACTTCTGTTTTCTTTTCTTTTGACATATCTTGTATTTAAAAGTATTTAGAAAAGTAATAGGTTGTCTCCTCTTTCTCTATACATGGACTGGCTAATGCATTTTAAGTCATTTCTTTCCAGGTGTTCCTTATCATGATTAACTATCTCCTACATAAGAATACTTTATAAGCCAAAAAGACCCGAATAAATATCATAGTAATCAATTATATATATATATGTGTGTACAGGTAAATTGACGTAAAGAGTTCCGAATATTGGCGCTATTGATACATTTGAAAAATAATATTTTGGCGCAAATGATACCCCTGAAAAACAGTTATTGACGCAAAATGACTCCTGCATTAGTAATAAGTAATCTCATTATGTTTTCCTTGAAGTGAAAAGCTGTCTATAAATCGTCACAGACAAATTGTATTTTTGCAAATTTAAATCATTTTATTTTTTATCTGATTGAAAAACAAAATCGAAATTCATGAGTGAAAACAATGTCGTTAAAGATCTATTTAATTTTCATTTTATGGATTTAATTTTGGTTAAACCTATTTCATAACGATCAAATGCCTTTGTAAAAGTATCGCTGACTATTAGCCACACTTTCTTAACAAATTGTTAAACATCTCGATATTTTTTTAAGTCGTTTCTGCACCTTGAATTGTATGGTAATTTAAGATGACAAAAATCTGATATTACGATATACCTGTTCTCGCTTCTGATCATTTAATTTGGTTTTTCATGTACTTCCTCAAAAGAAGGAAACAGTATATCAAGTTCGGATGTACTACACAATCAAGCAATGGTAAAATGTGTTTTAACCGGGCTTTTTGTAACTTAAAGGGACTTATATTATACAAAAAGTATACTACTATTTTTTTCCGCAAAAAATTAATAAAGCGCAATATAGAAACAATATTTCACTATAAGCAGTCAGCTTGGTTCAATTCCCGATTAAATAATCTAAAAACAAACCTTCGCTGATATATTACTGGCTTTAAATTCGCAGTCATGCAACATTTTATTTGACCTTTAGTGGGGATTCGTTGCCCATGTATACGTGGTCAGCATAAACATAATGTGTACATTGAAAAGATTGTAAAAAAATCACGAAGAATTATTATTGTGTTTATTGGTCAGGCCAAAGTACAAACAATCGTATACAGGTAAAAGTATTATTCACATATTTTCAATCAATAGAATGAAATCAAACAGACCTTCTTTGATTGCACGTACTTATTTGTCTCATTGTTTATTATTTATGTTTATATTGTTTCATTTGATCATCCGCAGTCTTAAGAGGTCGTCACAATTCATGATAAGATTTAAGATTACGAACTAAATGCTGATACATTATAACGATTCAATGATTTTTTATATTTTTTTTATGATTTTTGTTGTAATTTGGATTCGATTTATTTAAATATGAGAATAAGGTATACTCATGAATTTGACATCTTATGGCCCTTAAATATATATATAAAGTGTTAAATATTTTCACTCTCCTTCATGTCATCCTCAGACAATACATTTACAGAGTAAAAAAGAGACATAAGTAGTTTACCGATGTTCAGATCCACAAAGAAGATACAAATATGGATAAAATAACAGAAGCTGAAGAAATTGTCTTATCAAGCAAACAGTTAAATTACAAAAAAAAAAATCAATTATCCATTGCAAAAGCTCAATCACATCAAACGAATGGATAACAACTGTCATATTCCTGACTTGGTACACTATTGTTTTTATATAGGAACTGGCATCTTGAAATTCTTTGTTTTATGTCAGACCAATCGCATCTTTATGCTAAACCATATTATATTATAATTATAATAGAAGAAATCTAGTGAATATGTTATTAGTTATTACTTTATTAACTTCTTATCCTTTGGCAGAAAAGTATGTACGACGCAGGGAATATTAATATTCTATAAAAACAGTTAACCATATGGCTTTCGACAAAACCCATTCAGTAAGGTAAGCTAAAATAAAATGCTACGGTATGATTTCTGTGAAACAATCCACAAAAGAAAACAAACTACATGAATATAGAAATTATGCTAAGAACTTAAAACAAATACTTTTGTAAGTAATAAACGACAACCACTTAATGACATGTACTGGTTTCTGACTTTGAGTTTGAGCTATGTGCTATTTAAATCGGATAATATCAATATAGGTTATTACTGTCGGAGTTCTTTCATTATAGATTAACTCATCATAGATACCAGGCTTAAAAGTTTGTACGCAAGCCCCTAATTGTTATATATTATCTTTGGTATGTACATGTATTTGTTTATTAAACATCTAGTACTTTTCAATAAAAGCATTACAAAGCATGGTTTTATTGTGCTAGTAACCTCAGGGTCATATCCCGATTATCGCATTGTCTTCCTGGTTGAATTGTAAATGAACTTTTTCGGTACAATAATATCATTCGTGTTATGGAGCAGGAAGACACATCACATTATAGATTACAGAAGATCAATTTTAAAGTTTGAACTGTTGGATATGTTTACATAATTTTAAGGTGAAATCGAATGTTTATAAATATTTCAAAGATATAAAAACATATTTATCAATCAAATTATTAATTACATTACAGGTCTTTGTTTAATTTAACTTTATTCTTTGTAGAAATCCCAGAACTTATAGATATTTTGATGGATATGTATACGTTTACAGGGTCGTGTTTTTCTCTGACACGTAATGAGGTCATTATACTACACCCATTGCGTGTTTGGTGTGTACCGATTGAAATTTCTGTCTCAGACACATGTTTTTATGAGTGAATATTGCCTTTGTACCAGCTTTAAGTAATTGCGAGTACTCTCAAATCTGTTATTTGTTGATTTTGTATTTTTTTTTTCTATTTTCATTTGCTTTATATCGATCTGAGTTAAGCCCTTTTCAATTAGTTTCTAAAGTTTGTTCTTATGTTGTTCTGTTACACTACTGTTTAAGGTTATGGGAGGGTTTGGGTGTAAAATTTATTTTCTGCATAAGAAACTTTTTTTTATTTCTAATTTTAGGAAAATTTCTAGTTGACAGTGCATGTTCAGTTGACACGTTGTTGCAGAAACATGTGTTCCATTTCAGTGGAGGGAAGGACTGAAATTTGCTGATATTTGTATATAACTTAAACAAATAGAATTGCTTTTGACATCGTGCTCTTTAACAGAATCAGACTAACATATTGTATATTTGACACAAACTTATGTTGCACAATAACAAATAACAAATCTCTTTGGACAAAATCAGATGATAAACATTTTAATTAAAATATTAAATGTAAATACTACGATATAAACCGTAACCCGGCAACGAATATTGTTTTTTTTCGCTGATTCTTCCGGGTTTGGATGTTTGTAAATAAGTTCAATTTATATAAAATTCACCTTGCAAGTTTACATCAATGTCTCTTTGGTAATATTTTAATAATGACAGAGTACAACAGCCAAAGTTTTCTTTTCATAATTTATGTGATGATTTAAACTCGTATTTCAGTGTTAAGATTTGAAAGTTTGATTTATTTATGTCTTTTAGTTAAAAACCCACTGGTAGTATTCCCGGGGAAAGTTCATTTTTAGGCACATGATCTTGACAGAAGTGAGCTTGTTGATATATATTTCAAGTAAGATTGTGCCGCTGAAATTTGTCACTTTTCATACTTCTTTGTCTATAATTACACTAAATAAGAATGATATATATTACAAGATAACAGCATTTTTCAATTAATGCAAACAAAACACATTAAAAAAAACAATCAAAACAAAACCAAATAAGAAAAAGAACAAAAACACACAAGTTCAACACGTTATTGTATAAACATGCATATTTAATATTTTGCTACATTCAGCTATAAAACGTTTGTAGAAAGCACTTGATTTAATTTTGGAGCGCAAATGATTAGATGCATATTTGATATATTGTACATTATATATAAAAGATATTAGCTACTTCTAAGAATCAATTTGGACCGTGGACACCTTTTAAGAGGGAGTTGTTTTAATGTGCTTGATTTCAGTTTTACATAATGTTAATCAAAATTGATACTTATCCCAACCTCTTTCACACATGTCATTACATTAAGGTCATGCACCCTTTGAAGTATACCGTTACCAGTGAGTGTAAAAACGATCATGAAATGAATTTTAACAAAAAGAAATGAAAATGCGTAGTTATATTTGATAAATAGTAAAAACACTTAAAAAGATAAAAAATGAATAAGAAAAAGAACAAAAACACACAAGTACAACACGTTATTGTATAAACATGCATATTTAATATTTTAATACATTCAGCTATAAAACGTTTGTAGAAAGCACTTGATTTAATTTTGGAGCGCAAATGATTAGATGCATATTTGATATATTGTACATTATATATAAAAGATATTAGCTACCTCTAAGAATCAATTTGGACCGTAGACACCTTTTAAGAGGAAGTTGTTTTAATGTGCTTGATATCAGTTTTACATAATGCTTATCAAAATTGATACTAATCCCAACCTCTTTCACACATGTCATTACATTAAGGTCATGCACCCTTTGAAGTGTAAAAACGATCATGAAATGAATTTTAACAAAAAGAAATGAAAATGCGTAGTTATATTTGATAAATAGTAAAAACACTTCAAATGATAAAAAAAAAGTAAACATCAGATTGGAATATCCACTGGAAAACCGGAAATATTAAATAAAATGGAATACCTGAATCTGAGATATAATGTCACTTCCTCTAATACGATAACCTTTATCTCTTCATTGTTAGTTAAAACCATGCGGAAATTACTATAAATATGTAGAAAGTGAAGTACATAAATTATGAAAGTGAGTTATGATTACAAAAACAAGACCGAGCCACCAATTTACACACTATGATTTTACCTTTTCTTGTGGTCGATTAATTCTAGCTAGAAACTATAACACACAATGATTTTATAACGCATTTGTTGAAAATATTTAATGTATAATGCTGCTGATAATTTTTATTTGATCTGGTGATATTAAAAGAGGGACGAAAGATACCAAAGGGACAGTCAAACTCATAAATCTAAAACAAACTGACAACGCCATGGCTAAAAATGAAAAAGACAAACAGAAAAACAATAGTAAACATGACACAACATAGAAAACCAAAGAATAAACAACACGAACCCCACCAAAAACTAGGGGTGATCTCAGGTGCTCAGGAAGGGTAAGTACTTAGTGATCAAACTCTTAATAGGTAGATGGTTACCTGAACCCATGTCTTTCGTCTGTAAGACCTAGGGCTGTCTAGCAATATGGGATGTATAACTTTGAGTTCGAATCCTGCGGGAATTGGATTTAGAATCCTGCACCTCGTGTTTCTAATGCCATGACATCTCTTGTTTAAAAACCTTTGCATCAACGTTGTGATATGCCATGAAGGTGACATATTGCAAAACAGAAATAAAATAGTACAAGACTTACACCTTTTCAATTGGATAAAAATTCTGTTTCATCATGGTCGATCAGATGACATTGATGTTTTTTTGTTAAGCGTATCTTACGGACACCGAGAAAATGTTTTGTTGTTGCAAATTGTGCACTTTATGAAAGCTATGTCAGATTAAAGTCCTAAATAATGCAGATTATAAATTCATTATATTTCTATAGTCATTTAAATTTTAAAATGATAACATCAAATTTCCTTAATATATCACTTTAAAAAAGGACAAGAAGACATAAAAAATGCACTCCAAATTATAATCTTAAATAAAAAGACAACAATATGGAAGGACGAACATTACATAGAAAACCAAAGACAAAGCAATAAAAAAAAATACAAAAACAGGGGAAGAACTTAGTGCTCCGAAAGGAAAGAAAGTAATTGCCTTGATTTTAGATAACAAGATGCATGTTGCTTTAAAAATGTTCACCGTAAAACTACAAAATACTAGTACTTTTTTTATTGTGATGTATTGTTAATGGAACATACTTATTTGAAGTATCGATTGGCCCTAATAGAATTAATTTGAAATAATTACATGCATACATAAATAAGTAAGTCAAAAACTAAATATTTTGCACATCTTTATAAATATAATTTTGACGTTTTTTTATTTCTTGACCTTTTTATTTCTTAAAGCTTATATTATGCAATAAACAAACATTTTAGTACGGATTCAGTATTATGTCTATTATGCTAATGAAGGGAATAAATATTCAGAGAAAACATTTAGTCGAAATCATTTTTTAAAGTTTTGTCCACACACGTTTAATTTATTTACTTTCTATGAGAACACTTGACCGATCAAAAATGTTTTATTCTTTTGATATGCGTAATGTTTATAGTATACAATGACATATCAATAAACATATGTGACCAAGTGTAAGTAAATAATGAAGGAATTGTGCCAATATATTTTATAGATATAAGTGTAAGGTAAACAAATAGTTTGACATTTAAATACACGTCTAGTTATTAAGTATGAATGAAAAATAAAATCGACTAATCATATTTATAACTTACCGGCTTCGAACATGTTTCGTCACAGGGGGGTTTTCCGATGAAGGGGCTTACTGGACACACTGCAGCAACAATGGCAGTGGCCACAATATTCAGTTGAAGAACAAGGGTAAACACCCAAAATAAAGGTGTTTTGCCCGTGGACATGTTTATCCCCTCGCACACATGTTCTACACATCTACCCTGTGTGAATTCGGTTTTAAAACCAGGAAGTATTTTGATCTAGTTACCTGTAAACAAATGGAGCGAATGCTACAATAGTTTAAATGGGACCAATCAAAATAAATTAGTTTTAAAATAATACATTGTTTTGGAATATTGATCTTATCAGTATTATATCAGGTTAATGACCATGTGTTATTTGGTTCTACGTAATTTAATATGGATTCTCAGAATAGACATGATCATTGCGAAATGTTTTCAAAGCTGTATCAATTTATTTAAATTTCATAGTGACATATTTATTTTAAGTTTCGAAAAGATTAAGTAAAAAGAAATCAAAACACTGATAATATAATGTACTAAAGAAGGTAGTCCAAAAAATTATATAAAATTTCAAAAAATAATTTTTATTATCATGTGAGGTATGAATGTTACATTTTTGTTAGTTGAACTAACCTATATGATAGAGAAAATATGTATTAATTTGTATATCATTTCATTAATATAAATAGGACAAAAGTAGAATTTGTTTGGATTACTAATCTTTATAAAATATAAAAAAAAATATTACTTTTATTCTAAATTTATTTATTCTTTATATACATGTTATATGCTGCTCAAATTTTTATTTAAAATTTAAAATTTAAAATTTATTTATTCTTTATATACATGTTATATTTTTTATTTTAAATTTAAAATCCAAATATCAAATTATTCCTCTAGTTTTGAGTTATGGTAAAACATGAGCATGCTGTTGTTGTCAGTTCTCTCAACTTATAAGTACTCTCAATAGTTATCAAAGGTACTAGAATTATAATTTAGTATACCAGAAGCGCGTTTCGTCTACATAAGACTCATCAGTGACGCCCATATCAAAAAAGTTATAAAGCCAAACAGGTACATAGTTGAAGAGCATTGAGGATCCAAAATTCCAAAAAGTTGTGACAAATACGGCTAAGGTAATCTATATAGTTATAAAAGGTACCAGATTTATAATTTAATAAGCCAGACGCGCGTTTCGTTTACATTAGACTCATCAGTGACGCTCAGATCAAAATAGTTTGAAAAGCCAAACAAATACAAAGTTGAAGAGCATTGAGGACCAAAAATCCCAAACAAGTTGTGCCAAATACGGCTAAGGTAATCTATTCCTGGGATAAGAAAATCCTTTGTTTTTCGAACAATATTCAAAGTTTTATAACAGGAAATTTATAAAAATGACAATATAACTGATATTCATGTCAACACAAAAGTGCCATAGACTACTGGGCTGGTGATTCCCTCGGGTACGAAACGTCCACCAGCAGTGGCATCGACCCAGTGGTGTAAATAGTTATCAAAGGTACCGTGATTATAATTTAATACGCCAGACGCGCGTTTCGTCTACATAAGACTCATCAGTGACGCTCAGACCAAAATAGTTTAAAAAGCCAAACAAATACCTCTACCTGGGATAAGAAAAACCTTAGTATTGTAAACAGGAAATTTATAAATATGACCACATAATTGATATACATGTCAACACCTAAGTGCTGACTACTGGATTGGTGTTACCCTCGGTTTATGAGTTCTCTCAACTTATGAGTTCTCTCTACTTATGAGTTCTCTCAACTTATGAGTTTAAATTTATTCATGGTATCTAGTGATATATGTATATCCCTCAGTAATTTGATTTCAACAAAATAGTATGTAGATATAAGACGATGTAGTATGAGTGCCATTGAGACAACTCTCCATCCACGCCATAAGTTGTAAAAGAAAACCATCATAGGTCAAAGTACGGTCATTTATTCATTTGGGAATAAACACTTTAATAGTTTGTCTGACCGTTAAATTTTTCAAAGATATGCCCCTTCAAAGCTTCTATTGTGAGTCGGATCAATTATGAACAAAGTGTATCTAAAGGGAACAGTAGTATACAGCTGCTGAATAGTCAATAGGTCAGTATGGTTGATGCTTAGGGAATGTATTATCCTTCAATTACCATGTTTTAGTTTTTTTTTTATTGTATTCTGAACTTTTATAGATAGTAAAAAACCTTCTAAAAGCCAGCAACATGATCAGCAATACAATGTCAATCTGCAATAATGTCAAAAGAACATAAAAAAAAATCAACAATTGCTTGCACTTTAATAGAACTGAAACCATCAAATTCCATCCAAGATTGGTCGCCTATCTTTTTTCCGCTTTTCTATATAACTAATAATATGGAGATGTGGTATGATTGGCAATGCGATAACTATTCAACAAAGTTTAGATAAAGTGAATATAAGCAATTGTAAGGCCTTCAACAACGAGAAAACCTCATATAGTAAGGTTGGCTATAATTTAATAATAGCTTTGATTGTTTAAGATATTCTCCACTTAATCCATTACACGAATTTCAACCAAACTTTGTTTCAAAAGTTCAAATGAAGTGGGTGTAAACAATTATTCCCGAACCGTATGTGTTTCAACAATTAGAAAAAGCCTTACCGTATAGTATGATATAAAATGTCCAAACAAGTAAAATATGAAAACTTTTCAAATGAAAAAACTTACAGCCTAATTTAATACAACAATTTACCAAAATTAAATATGAAAGACATAAACAACGACGTACAACAGATGATACACCTGACTGGGGACATGCGCATACAGAATGCCATATGAACATTAGCAAGCTCTTTTGAAATTACCTCTTGTACTCCTCCCTGCCAGTTACAGAGTAATTGAAGATGGCGGCCAAGTTTTGTTAGAAATGGTCTAAAAATTTGTCTATGTATATAAGATAACCTATGAGTGTTTCTATATTATAAAGTGTCCAATTTAGCAAGCATCCTGGAATTCATGGTAAAGACTATAGAAAAAAGTATGTATGCTTGGCACCTGACAAATATGGTTGCAACCACTGAATCCCTGACAACTTTCAGATGAACGTACTAAAAATCGTCTAAGACCATAATATAATAATACATGTGTTCTCGCTAACGTGCTGAAAAAGAAAAAGGGTAGATAGGTAGCTAGGCAATGTCATTTTATTTTACAAATAAAAGCAAGAGTTGTATACCGCTGTTCGAAAGTCATAAATCGATTGAGACAAAAGCAAATCTTGGTTACAAACTAAAACCGAGAGATAACACATTTACTATAAAAGAGAATTAACGAAACAAGAGAAACACAGAAGTAAACAAAAACAAACGATAATGCAACACACACAGAAACGAACTATAAGGTACCAACTGCTATTTTCCTGACTTGCTACAGGACATTTTAAGAAAAAAAAATGAGGATCGAACCTGGTTGTGTGGCTAGCCAATCCTTGCACTTTTATGGCAATGTTAAATATAACACTTAAATAACACCGTTATATGACAGTATACCAGTATATGACAGTATATGATATATACAGTACAAATAAAGGCAAGACAATTCAGGACAGAGAAATACACAAATAAACAATACAATAGTACAATCATTTTTAGCAGGGAACTACTAGGGAATCAGTCTGACTTTAACAGTGCTTTTTCAAAATTGGCAAAAAAAGTGTAAAAGTAAACACTAAACATTAGGTAAGGTAGTGTTAGCGGAAATACATGTCTTATCTTTTTTTGGTCTAATGAACAGATAGCATGATGGAATAAAAAAAGAATGATTTAGAAAGTACTATTTAATACCGAACAACTATTTTCATCACAAGGAAGCTATTAAACCAAGAGTCCCAAATGATGAAGTTAAATCATCCCTTCGTAAATTTTACGTACGCCATCACAAGAAGGTTGGTCGTTATGGAATAACCGTTTGACAGATAATATAAGATATGTTCCTTACGTCGTATCTACAATCCCCTTCCCTTTTCATGAATGTGACCTACCGGTTATACTATTTACCGGGTTTGTAATAACATGAGCAACACGACGGGTGCCATATGTGGAGCATGATTACTTACCCTTCCGGAGCACCTGAGATAACCCCCAGATTTTGGTGGGGTTTGTGTTGCTTAGTCTTAAGTTGTCTATGTTGTGTCATGTGTACTATTATTTGTTTGTTTGTCTTTTACATTTTTAGCCATGGCGTTGTCAGTTTATTTTCGATCTATGAGTTTGACTGTCCCTCTGGTATCGTTTGCCCTCTTTCAAGTTATATACCTGGATGATTTTGATGGCTATGAAACCCTATCAGTATAAGCAATTCAAATCTAGGTTTTGGATTTCTGGCTGCTGGGATCCTCTAGAAATTGTTCGTTTATCTTTTTACAGTAATCAATAACAATAGATGATGTTTTTTAATTAACGTGCTATGGCAAATCATGGAGTACAGTATTCTAGATAGAGGCAACTAAGGACTTCAATTTGCAATATTAAAATGAATTGTTCAACCGAAATTAAAATACAAAAGGGGGTCGTTAATATTTTGATGTTGTAAATGGATTTCTTCGATTCTTTCATTTACTTTCATGTTCTCCGAGCCGTTTTCTTCGCTTTCACATGGTTGGTTAAGAATAATTGCGGAACCAAAGTTTATTTTGAGTAGCGGATCGTTAATGAATTGTTCAGGTGTTTCACAAGGGTCACATAAATTCGAAAAAATCGGAAATGTATTCAACTGTTGCTTTTCTCCATGAATAGGACACATTGAGTCAATGCTTATATCTGAGCATGATTCCCGAATATGAACATTTTCATTCCTCCCACTCCTCAATAAGGTCTCTGACTCAGCTACCGCATTGCTGAGGTTTAGTTTTATTATCTCCCACTTGTTAATACTATCGCATGTTACATTTAAAAATTGCATGAATTCATAAAAATCTTTCATTAAACAGATTTTTCCTTCAAACTTCTTTAAACATTTCCAAGTTACACAATTAACGTCCTTTGTGTATGGAAAGTTCACTACTAATGTATTTCTCTGTTTTAAAACATCGAGGGAGGACGAAATAGTACTTTTGACAGAGTCAAGATTGTGTCTAAACTTAAAACATGTATTCTCAACAGGAAGTAAAATTATAACGTGAGTCGCATCCTTAATTTCGTCATGAATTTTCTTTTTTGACCTTTTGTTTTTCAAAATAGATATGTCTTCACCAAATAGGATAAGTGTCTCTATAATTATGTTGGCTAGTGTAATACTTATTTGATCATCATTTGCTATTATGCGGATTATTTTCTTGGCATCTATATGACAACGTTTTGTTTTTTTCAATTCAACCATCTGACTATCACTGTTTTTTTGCAAAGTTTTATGAATATTGGTATCTGCTTCATTTTGAAGTAAGCCAGACCACTGGTCAGACAAATGTAATCTTTCTGTCATATAACTTACACGATGCATACTGTTATTTAGCATGCATGGTTCTTTCTGATTTCCAATACACTCTGAAGGTTTTTGATTTTTTATCTGACTTTTCCCAATTGCATGATATCCACCATCTAACAGGGGACTATTAATGTGTGAATACTCTTCATTATTTTTGACAGAATTGTCTATAAAACTGAATTTTCCGTGAAAAGGACAGTTGCTGTCTATGCTTACTATGCTTGATGAAGACACAAAAGATGGTCGTCTCGAAACTGGATTTCTCAATCTATCTTCTGCCTCACATATAACATGATTCAAGTCGCATTCAATTTTGTGAAGTGTGTTTCCCTTTAACAGGTTTGGTTTTACATTCAAAAACTTTATAAGTTCGTGAAATTCTGTAGAAAGAAAAGCAGATGTTTTAGCTTCATAAATGTTTTCCTTCGTAAAATATTTTTGAGACGTGAAATACAATTTAAGAGTATCAAGATTGTTTAATTTTGCTGAAGCTTTTATGATTTTAACAAATGTTTGATCGTAGTCAGTTTCTTGTATCAAGTCTTCATCAGGAAACAAAAGTAATAAATGAGAAGTGTTTCTCATTGCTTCAATGAAATAATCTAACACTTCAGTCTCCAAATATGACTTATAATGAAATAATAGTGTTTCCAGTCCAAATCTTGTCAATGAAAGGTCAAGTTGATTTGCTACCATTGAACTAGCCTGATCCGTATTTGACACTATAGTGACTAATTTGGTTGATTTGTTAATTTTTCCTTCAAGCAACTGATTCATGTATTCCTCTGGTATATAGGATTGACGTTCTGTAACAATAGTTGATTCTGTAATTATAATATGAGGTAAATTAAAACTGAATGCCTATTATTTTTTCAATTGCCTACGTTTCCGTTTCTTAATCAATGAAACAACCCGTCAATCAATCAGTCGATAATGATATTTACAGACATTATAATGAGTTGATTGACTGTTGTGGAAATATCTAGATCTGTGTCACGAATGTCCACGGATATGTTCCAATTATCATATCACACTCATATCTTTTTTTCCGTAAATTTGACATCGCCAATGATGAATAACACTGCATTTGTAATAGCCATTAGCAACACGATAGATGCCACAGGTCAAACAGGATCTGCTTACCCTTCTGAAGCAACTGACTTCACTCATAGTTTTATTTAAAAGGGATATGTTTGGTACATGTTTGTTTTAGCTCGTAGTGGTGTACTTTGTGGTGTGTTGTATACCTTGTCGTGAAAAACATGTTCACAATATTTCAAATTTAAAGAAGTTTCTCATTCAAGGTTTAAGGTTAGATAATTTACATAACGAATTATTTTCGATTTTTTTATGTCTTAGGTTTGTGGTCAGAATTCTGATTCGTCAAAATTATTACCCTATTACGCCGTCTAATGAATTAAATAGTAAAAAATGGAAGCTTCAAGCCATTGTAGGGATGACTTTCTGTCAATTTATCTCTTTATAACCGACAAATCGATCACGAGAATCATTGCGATCCTTATTACAGTTGTTTTTAAAAGAAACTACTAGCTACTAGTATTAAGTATCAATTATTGTAATAGTGGGCCTTAAAAAACTTAAAACCATTGTCTGTTCAATTGTTAAGGGCAATTAAGGAACGTTTAAAAAAAGTTCACATAAATCTCGAAGCTCCATACAATTAATGTAAGTCAAAATACGTATATATGAAAATAGTTCAGTATTATAATCCTTTAAGATGGTCGCAGGCTTATAGCTTTTCAGTATTGATTACATATTTGAAGGTTGTTTTCAAATAATATTTATATGCTTGAAAGTTTTAAAATTTTAGTAATCTGAGGTTATACATATAATCAATACATATTGAAGAACAAGAATGTGTCCATAAGTACACGGATGCCCCACTCGCACTATCATTTCCTATGTTCAGCAAATTTAAGAAATCACTTAATGTTAACCAAAAATTGAAATTTGTTATAAAAATAATGTGAAAGTATTACCGAAAATAATTCACCGGTTTAAAAGGAGTTGCGGAGAGGTGATTTAAAAATCATAGTATGAAATGGCAAAGTAAATGTTTTTATATATGAAACTTCAGATGTCATTTTATGAAGAAAATGGAGTTGAGGATTGGGGTGTCGGGTGTAAGACTCACAATTTGAAAGGGTAATATGATTAGTTTGTTGGGGGAAAACAATAAAATCATTCCGACCGGAACGTTAAAATTATAATGCCAATGGCATTACGTCATGAAGAATCCATCAAAGTTTCCTTGAAATCCATTCAATGGTGTATGAGGCAGTTGAGAACTATAATATGAATTCGTTTAGCAAAATAATAAAGTAGGAGATACCTAAGTACATTACGTAGCACAAATAATTTGAAAGTTTCATTGAAATTCATTCTTCAGGACTGACGGACAAACCGACGTATACCATGTCCTCTTTATACCCCCACTTCGATAGGAAGGGATCTAAAAACATATTGACATTATTTTTTTTATAAATATGAACCACGAATGATATCATAATTTGTGTTGTTTGGTTTACTGAATTTACTTACCTGTCAATTTCTTTTTTTGTCGTCGTTTCAAAAATACTAAGGCAATTACCAATGCAGTAGATATACAAAATCCCAATGCTAATAATATGTTGGTTAAATGCTCATATCGAGGAGTGATAATTTCCTTAGACTCTGAAAAATAACACAGGTGAAAGAGACCAATACGAAAATTTTAACAGCACAATTCCATATAATTCTCAAATCATATTGCAGTTTTAAGTTTCTATAGAAATTCGACATTAAACATTAAACACTTTCCGTTAAAAAAACCACAATGATTATCATTCAATGCATAGAAACCCTACAGAAGGGAGCATATGTTTTTAGTGTAAGCAGAAAATTCAAATTTATCCTGTGGATCGAGAATTTTCTAATGGAAAAATGCTGTGTTCCCATTATACGAATGTCTGAGTCCGTAGCTTATCATTAAATGTACATTTCTAGAAATAGGTAAGTGTTTTATGTCTAACAAATGATGATCACTAGAAAAAATATGTTAACTTAAATTCTGCTGAATGTTAGTCTACCCGAACTGTAGGTAATCTTTACCCTTTATATGTATCAAAGTTCGTAACATATTCGCAGGTATTATTTAAAAAGAGCCAAAGATTTTTTTTATGAAATAGTTGTATGTTCAACGTTTTTTTATTAAGCAAACTGATTAACTAAAACGTAACATGCAAAACTCAAAACTTGAAGTCATGGTAAATATCAGCTCAAGTAAAAATCGAATGCGTAAATTTCCGGAGACGAGTTTGATCTATTAGTTATTATTCTACACACTTATTCACCAATATCAGCTGTAAATCTGTAGTGTTAAGCATTACAAAAAAGGCCGAAAAATACAATTTGCATGAATTTTTCTGAGATCAAGAGCAATTATTCAAAAAAAATTTGTTAATCGGAATTAAGGGCAAACTCGATCTATGAGACAGCAGTATCAATCAGTTTTCCAAATTTCAGATAAACTTATCCAGATATAGTTTAATGAATAAAGTTCGAACAGCAGTTTGTTTTCAGCAGGACCACAATATGTCTCGACCATGCAGCCAAAGCTTTGCTAGAAATAGTACGTGGAATCACTTTACTTGATGGCGATGCACAGATAATATTTGTTATTCTTTTCTGTTCTGCATATTAAGCGACCTGTTTATTTTTCTATGGACACACAGAATTTTCAGTGGTTGCAACCATTAATGACAAGTAATGTTAGCATGTCAAACTATTAATAAAAGCCCGACGACTCCACATAAAAAGATGTTTTTATATTTTTTTAACACTTCAACAATATTATAAAATAAAAAAATATCGTGTTTGCTAAATGCGACATTTCGATTTCAAATTGATGCAAATACAGTCAAACCTGTTTTAAGAGACCACTTAAGGGAGAGCAAAAAAGTGGTCAAAGCTTAAAATCTGTGAAATGAGATACACTCAAAAGAAAAATGGACCAATAGTTTTAAATCAATGATAAAAGTTCATATGAAATATTCGTGGCACCCAGGCACTGCTAACATCCACTTCAAAACAAAACCAGATGGCTGAGGGATGTCTTTGAATTTATGACCTTGAAATATACCTTTATAATCCAAACACCAAAGTTTCGATTAGTGTTTTGAAAGTCCTATAATTGTCTTTATGACATACCACTAGGTGAGGGAAACGAATAAAAAAAGGTTATATCCAAGGATATTTAATCCTTTAAAAAACAAGTTGTAGACAATCTAATCGATATTCTAGTGCACATGAGAATGAAAATTATATAAATATTATCAATTAGAAATATGATACTTACCACTTATTATGATTTCGTGGAAAGTTTTGTACACACTGCATAAATTGTCAACACGGCAACACTTAACCTTTAAATGGTGAAAAATTTACTCAGTGTTAATTACTAGAAAATAAGGATTTTACATAAGAAAATGGAAATTTTGTTCAGGAATTGTAACACTTTCGTTCTGTAAAAATGTTTTTTTCATTTGTTCATTCTGTTGGAAATAATACTGCATTTCCTTATTTTTGTATCTTTCAGATTGCCAAAAAGTTTGAATTACACGATGTATCAAAGTTAGTAGCAGCAGATTTACTTTGTTAAAGATTCGAAATATATTTTCTACAAATATAATTTGAATTCAAAGTATGGTAGAAGATGCATATCATTTTTATGAGAGGCTGACACTGTCATTTTCACATCGATTTTATAAAAGTAAATAAATAATTTTTTATTTTTTGTTTTATCTGACTGAAAGATGAAAACTATATAAGAAGAGATAAACTACAAATTTTCGTATGAACAGCATTGAAGATTATTTCAGAGATGACAAATTGAACGGTGTTCACATTTAATATATCAAGAACTAAAACAAGGAGTTTTACTAATAAATCATTTCGCAACCTAGCAAATATAAAAATATCTATCAAATTCAGATCTATCTTACCTCTATCCAATATTGTCCTGGAGGAAGACTTTTAAAGGTGTGCTGTCGTGATCCAGTTTTCTGAAAATATTATAAATATAATTAACAAATAATCATTATTAAAATTCAAAGTATATAATACGAATTATTAGACACGTTTGCTTTGGTTTAATTTTCAAATTTTTTTTTTTATATTGAACTTTCGAAAATAATTGAAAAAAAGTCTCGTATTCTACTTGGTGTCTGCTTAGGTGATTACAACCATCTTACATTTAAAGGGCCTTTAAGATTTCGATTGCCAAATTTATAACTCTGATGCAAGGAATTTTCATTGAAATATACATGTGAAGAAAATCATGTTAAGTTTTACGGATCACTTTCCACCATTTACGGTTTCATTGTGCCCTCGCACACACGCATAATCAGCGGTTAAAATCTTGTGAAAATCAATTTAGTTGTGTAATTTTTTTTTTAATTTTTTCATTGTTTGGCTTTAGCATTATTCGAATTTCTGACAATTTCAACTTGCTTATCAATATAAAACTAATAGTTATAATCATAATTTTTCATATCATTTCAGTATGAAAGGTACTCATTGAAAAATCTTAAACAAATAATGCTTTTATCAATGCACTCTATAATGCGATATCATTGACAGTACAAATTTGTTTAGGACCAGATGCATATTTTGAAAATAAAAAATTGAAATCAACACGTTTAATAATTTATTGTGTCCGAAGCGCTTTTCTGGATTTACCTTCATCAGGAACGCTCAAAGCCAAACATTTGAATTCCGAAGATGTATAAGAACCGAAACTGTAAAATGTCTTTTCAGTGATGCCCGAGGCTAAACTATTTGAAATGATATGCTTATCAAAAGGATGAAGAGCTATAATCCCAAAAAAGGAAAAGTCACTTTAGTCTCGAGTTGTTTGTTGTTGTTGCTACTTATTGAATAACCAATTTTTTTTTTACAGAGGTACAAGACAAGACGGATTAAACTATCTTAATAAAACAAACAAGAACGATGTGTTAACTGTTCACTCATATTATACCTGGTAATCACCGCCTGTATATCTCACAAAATACGTTCGACAAGTTTCTCTATGCTCAAATACAACGTATATATCATTAGCTGATGGAAACAACGTTGTTGCTATTGTTGCATTCCAGTACTCAAAATCCGGGTTAAATATTTTGGAAGGAATTGTATTCCAAATGTTATATCGTACTGCGAAAAAAACCAACAAGGAATATAATTATGAATACATGTAGTCGGGGAAACAATATCATGAATTTTCAAACATTGCAAAAACATAGATTAGTAAAGGTATTTCTTTAATATAAATAACATTTATATAATGACAATTTACAAATATCGTTGTTAATATTTTTTAAGGAGTTGTATTTTAAAGGGAAATAACTCTAACAATTACCAGTACGTTTGTGTCAGCCATTTTCATTAATATATTCTGAGCTCCTAGAATACATAGATTATTTTCGATCTGTTTCAGCTTTAATTACCTTGATGAAACTTGACTTTTACAAACGCCTCACAGAATTAAAGAGTTTTCTCCCTGAGCCATGGTCTACCCACTAAAAAAATATCAAAATAGTTGTCCCTCTTTTAATCTTTTAATCGTGTAATTCCTACAGAATATTTGTTAATCACTTTGAAGTAAACAGAAAACATTGGGACACTAGTTCCTTTGACTGATATATACCGTTTGAACTAGCCAGTTTTTGTGGATCTCCCCTTTTTTAATTGGTCTTGGAGTTCGGTATTTTGTTATACTTGTATACTATATTACTCTTCGTCAGTAATCAGTCGTACGATACATGAACGAATCAGTGTATTAAGTCCTTTACATAAGCCTCTGAAGAAGCGACAAAATTATACTTAACCTAGTATTTGACTTTACAGACATATATATAATTTATTGGCAATTGTCGATGTAACACATTTTTAATTTTCCGTACCAAGTCAACGGGAGATAACCTTATTTTGAAACATATCACATCGTTAATTTTTAAGTACTTTGAACGACACTTTAATTTTGAAACACATTGAGAATTTTTATTGAAAGAATTATACATAAAACGTATTTTATAATCATTAATATGAAGTGAAATGTCGGTGATTATGGATACATTAACATGTTTATTTCAGGTGTAAAATTGTCTTGATTGAGATTACCTGGGACTACACTGACTGTGTATGTCAAACTAGTCATCGAACAAGTGGATGAGGCACACTTGAAGTACTCCGAATATACAGATGTTTTCATCGCAATTGAAGATAGAGTTATACTGTATATCTTTTTTTCATAACTGCAATCGTCTAAACCATACAAACACGGGTATGTGTTAACAATCTGAAAAGTACATGTGATTTTAATTTTAGGTTATACAATAAGGACTGCGTCAGATTTTATTTTTTTCGAAACAAGAATAAGGTCAAAGTAATCAGATGTCTTTAAAAATTCTACAAAATTTCATTCAATAGCCTTCTAACAATAATATCTAGTATATTGAATGTCAGTCGAGACCAACGGTTGACTCTTGTGTAGGCGAAATGCTCGAGTGACATATGATATTGTAAGATTGTTATTGTTTAGTCTTCGAATTGAAATGCAAACTTTGAATACAGTTTGAAATAAGATGTTGAATCTATGAACTACAACACAAGTTATCTACCTTAAATTCACCAAGGCAATAATGTCTATACCCGTCAAAAGGTTAAATTATTATGGAATTTTAACCTTGGTGTTCGGTATTTTTTGTTACTAGTATTAGATTTTGTCCAAACATGTTGAAAGAAAAAGCTTTGGAATAATAAATAACGCAATCAATAAGATAAAGAGATTACCAAAGTTTTATCAAATAAATACTACAACGTCGTCTATGACAAAAAAACTAACATGGAGAGTTGGCTCATTGGTACTCATACCACATCTTCCTATATCTATGGCAATGATGTGATTTAGTCAGGCACGTGTTCAGATGAGTATCATCTTCCGAAACGCAGACAAAACACTGTCCAACTGTGTCTAGAGGTATTTTGGTATAAGAACAATTACGAAATATTGATACCAAACTAGTAGATTTTATTGGCAGCAATATTCCGTATGACGCACATCATCTAGAGAATACTTACTTGATGCCGATAATCAAATAAGTTTTGAGTATATCCTGAGAAATTAAATAATCGATATATTCTGTCATCCCGTTTTATACTTCCGTCGTCGTTTCTCTGTAAACTGTAAGCAGTGTCAGTAAATTTGTTGTACGATGGGTTTTTGAATACAGGACTTTCAAATGTAAGAAGTACTGCCTTAGTTGCTGAAATACATCTTGACCATTATATCGTGAGCATTTAATTTGCGTTACTATATATTATGAAAATGTGAACTAAACATAAAAAACTTCCAAAAACAATATGAACTAAACATAAAAAACAATCCATCTACATAATGTGAATAAATCGAGTAATATCCTTTTCTTATAATAAAAACAGGCCTTGCGGTCATAAAACTTTGCTAAGTGCTCGGAGCACAAAATTCATGCTCGAAATATGAAATCCAACATTTTAATTGGGTGATTTTGGAGTACGAGTACAAAAAAACGACTCGAAAGTTTTATGACTTCAAGGCCAGGACACCAGAGGTCAATATTTGTATCAAATGAAAACATCGCATAATTTATTAGTGCAATTTGATACGATTTGATAAAAATGAATGTAGAATAAAACTTATTCCCTTATATGTCTTGTATAAGTACCTGGTAAATTTAAAACTCCAATGAATGGAATGCTGAAAGATATATTCAGTGCTGGGCTGAATCTATGGTTTTGCGTGTACGGCAAAGGATGCAATGAGATTCCTACCAATAGTGGTGCTGTAAACAGGTTTTCAGTTGAATTTATTGAATCTAATCCATGTCTTTGACTAAAATTTTGCCATGCTACATGAAATATAATAAAATCATAGGTAAATCAACAAATTGCAGTAACATGTGTTAATTCATACTTAAGACTCGAACATTATAAGCACAACATGCAATGCTTTGGAAGACAATACACGAGTAAAACAGAAGATAGATTTAGCATACGTTTGGATAATTCACTGTTGTGTGTTTTCTAATAATTCAGCTTAACATATTGCAAAGACACATTCCTATTCGTGAAGGTTGTTTTTGTTACTTAATCGTTAGAATATAATTTAGATTTTGAATCTAATTGGGTCAATTGTTTGTTTATGTCTCTTGTCCTTTTAAGATACATATGAAAAAATTGATCATAATGACTTGTGTGGTAAAAGGAACAAGAATGTTTAGTGACATTAAGAATAGATAACAAATTGGGTAAAATAGTCAAAGAATGGAACGATTGAAACTTCGTCAATTTTCGGTATTCTTTGTAAATACAAAAACACTGTTGGTTACATCTGAAGCTTTTCAGTTTTTCAGCCCTGAATAGAATAACATATTGAACTAGTCATGCATATTCTAAAAAATAAAGCATAATCCTCGCTCATAAATTTACGTGTGTGCATGAAATTGCCAATTTTATGTTTTTAGAAAAGCTGGACAATGCGATTTTTTAAAAACAATTCACACACCTGCAGCATTTAGATGAATTCGTCGGAATTTACTGTGCATTTATTTTTTGTAATTGTCATTGTTCTACTATTTTATTCATGTTGGAACTAAGAAATATATAAAATTATGCGTTACCGTGCTTGAGAAACTTCCCTTTCGTCTAACTAATAACTATCTTAGGTACCAGGCTTATATTTTAATACGCCAGACGCGCGTTTCGTCTACAAAAGACTCATCAGTGACGTTTAGATGAAAATAGTTATTTGGATAAACGTCGAATGCGTTCAATTATTCCGAAATTATATCACTACGCACAAGTTTTAAATGGTACAAACTGGCTTCGCAATTCTAATTAAAAAGTATACAAACAATTTTTATTTCCAACTGTACAGGGGAATGTTATTCCACCAGATATGCTGGACTACAAAAGAAAAAAAATCATTTTTGAACCGGACAATTTTGTTATCAATATGTTTTCGAAGTTCAACAAAAGCAATAAATGATGGTGCCCAATAAAAATCATTAACATAACTGGTAAATAAATAAACAAAGCGACAGTTAAATAGCTGGATTCATCCTGCGATAATATTTGCTGCCTAGAATTAAGCCAGGATCCAGGCAAGTACTTGAAACATGTGTATGTTGATATCGTTTAATTTCCAAAAATAGTACGTGCAAATAAAAACGAGATTTTGGATTCACCTTCTGCGTGCAAAAAGATAGTCATTAATGTTAAAGCGTACCAGGACTAACCAGCAACCATGTTTACGTATTTAGGGCTATTGATGCATGCCTTAAGTATACGCCTTCCTCTGGAAGTGGCTCTCCGTTTTACAACTCTGATCCCTATTACATAAACCTTATTTAAAACAGGATCCACTGTCCTGTCGGGAAATTAATATTCAGATTTTATCAAAAATTTTATACGGTAATGTAACTAAAACATAACCTACATTGATGTACGTGTAGTTCCGACAGTTTATAACCTACTTTGACCTACAACTATGTATAATTACATACATAATCATGAAGGTTTTTTTTATTATCCCAAACTCACTTTTCATTATGCAGAATCACGTTATATCCCAAAGTCTGAATGATGTAGTATTTGTAGCCGATATATTAAATTTCCTAACACGTCAGTTGTGATATCTTATTTCAAAGTTAACCATGGAGTGTTCATTTTAGAAGATAAAAATATCAGTTTACATATAGACATTTTAATCGTTTAATACGCATCTATCGCTCTTAGCCATATATACTTTTCTACAAATATTGCCTCAGCGAAATTGCACTCCATTGATATAATTTACATTTCAACGAGTGACCCATACCAGCGGTCTGTCTGTGTATACCTGTCTATAGAAAGAGACACCTCGGCCGGGAAATACAACTGCCCCCTAAAAGTGGGTCTCACTGGGGTCTAAGCGTGACGCGGGATTGCCGATTTTTTGTTAGCGTGACACGTGAAAGTCAAATGATTGTGCCGTGAAATCGGGAAATGAAGTCCATCGGGACACGGGAAATTACAAAAAATTGAGAATTGCTTACGTACATAGTGTAAGCGGGATACGGGAATCTGCCAAAACAGTAAGAACCCCCCAATGAGACCCCCCTAAAACCCTCGCTTTACAATAATTTGATACGGAAATGTATACGCTTCTGTTCATTGACAAATGCTTAAAACAACACCGAATAAAATGTATGCCAAAATATGTTAAACAATGTAAAAATTGGCAAAGGTTGATATAACCTTTATGATATGATAAATAGGTCAATTTCAACCATATGACTAAATAAGTTTAACGTGGGGTAGATATTTACTTATTTTAGACTGCATGGTAAATTTAATTCTCAATGAATATTGACAAATTGTAAACGAATGACACAACAAAAAAACTTTGAAATTCTTCATTGCTAAAACAACTTTGATTTCTTATTAATTTACATGAATAAATAATTCAAATATTTAAAAGTTTAAAATCTTGCAAACATGTTTAATCTTGAAAATAGAAAATAGAAAAGCTACTGTATTTTTTTCCGATGTTAAAAACTTGTAGATACGAACTCACCTGTTTCGAGCATGTTTGATTACATGGTGGGTGTCCCATAAAATGATTCGCTGAGCATCCAGCAACTGAAAGGGCCGTTTCCACAATGTTAATTGGAAATGCGATGATACATACAACTAGAAAATGCATATGCATTTCGCTGGTAGACATTTATATCCCATGGTATCCTATTGATAAGTACATACAGGTAAACAGTATACCAGGAAGTTCTCAATTATCGATAAACAATTCCTATTTCTACGTACCACTGGAGAATAAAAATAACATTTTTAGAAAACAATAAGTTTGCTGGATCCGACCGGATTTCATAAATTTACCTTTATATGGAATGTTTAAAATTAAAATTTGAAAGCTGATGATGTATAAAAACGTGAAATAAGTGAAGAGAGTGTTTAATAAAGGCAACATTGGTATACTACTGTTCAAACGTTATAAATCGGTTGAGAGAAAACAAATCCGTGTTTCAAATTTAAACTGAGGGAAACATCAACTATATGCGGAAAACAACGAACAACAAAAACTCTGAAATGCAACAAAAACAAACAACAATGCAACATACATAGACACGAACTATTTGATAACAACTGCCATATTCCTGACTTGGTACAATAAATTTTAAGAAACAATAGATCATTGTTTTAACTTTAAACTATATTCTATGTAAGATACGACATGTATAAATTGTGGTCGTATTGGAGTTTGGCATATCCTCGTGATCAGGCCCTTCAAACGTTCAAGCACATTTAGTTATGTTACCAAAAATTCAAATAAGGCTGGTTTCTGTATTGAACATTCTGCCACACTATGCATGAATTTGTCATATTTATTGACATATGCACAGCTATTATTTTTCTTATCAAGTGTGGATCCGCTAGTTGAATACCTAAGATCCTTTCTTTATGCTACCGAAAGAACGTTTTGACATTAAATTGGTTAAGTTTCCGTGATAGAATATCATATCATATATAAATTGTTAAACGATAAAACTTCTGACTATCTTATCTGAAAATGTTGTGTGTTCAGAATTCAGCAATTGTTGAAGAAGTATTAGATCCGTCTTAAAAAACCATTTAATAGGTCTTCAACTAAACACGAATATAAAGAAAAATATTCTGTATACTTTTCCTGCAATTATATGGAAAAGTTTACCAATGTACGGCGTATTCCTTGAATGCCTATACCCTTTGATCTGCCGACAAAATACATGTAAAAAGTGAAGGCATTCAAGGAATAGTGTCTTTAAAATTAAGTGTTGTCTAAACAAACAGTAATTATAATATGTGCACGTAAGCTGATTTTCCCAATTACAATTTCAGGTTGTATTTTTATTTTCCTGTTTGTTTGCAAAATCAATATTTTGTATTTGTTTTTGTTTGTTAATTTTTTTTTATAGGGAATGACAAAAAAACGTTCTTCTTTTACAGTAACGAATGAAACCTCAAATAAGGAATATGTTCAAATGATCAAGCATATAGATACTATTCAAGATAAGCACATGAGTAGCACTTGTCATATATAGTCACAAATAGATTAAGCATACATGTCGTTGAAACTTAAAATAAGAATAGTCACATAGTGTTATCACATGTTTACACTAAATTTTATATTATTATCATTATCATTAAGAGCACCTTCACCACATGTTGAATATTACGTGTGTACTATCATTTTTTTTTATCATGGTATTGCTTATCGTTTGTCGACGTGATCTGTTTTGGTTTTTTTTTGCGTATTTGGCCATTTAATTTCTTCTCATTTTTACCGAAAATACCGAACTTCAAGGAAAATTCAAATCGGAAAGTCCGTTACCAAGCCGAAATCTTAGTAAAAAGTAAAATCACAAAAATACTGAACTCCGAGGAAAATTCAAAACGGAAAGTCCCTAATCAAATGAAATATCAAACGCTCAAACACATTAAACGAATGGACAACAACTGCCATACTCCTGACTTGGTACAGACATTTTCTTTTGTGGAAAATGGAGGATTAAGCCATTAAATATTGAATATTGTGTGAACTCGAAGATTTATATATATACTCCATATATCGGTGATTCTCGAATATTACCACACCACAGAAATAGACAATATGGGAAATGTGTTCAGTACGGATTGTCTTGATCTTTTTTACAATTCAAATGTTAACCTGAATATTTTAAACCCGTTTTTTTGGAATGTGTGTTCATGAAAGAGATTTTCAAGTTATAGTAAATTAAAGCAGTCTCCAAATTTAACCTTGCGCCTGGGAGACAACCTTATTTGTCAAACTTGCTCGATTTTAAGTCTACACGGTTAAAATTGTTAGCACAAACAAATTGTTTACCCATGAATCAAGTTTTGTAAAGAGTGAATATGAGCTAGACTCCCAACTGTCAAATGGGTTCATGCAAATCTGAGGAGTCCGTGTAACACTTCGTTTATTGTCTTTCGATTTTGCTAATGTGCTTTGTCTGGATACCTTTTAGTGTTTCTTTCTTAAATGTAGCGTTGCTCTGTGCTTATATATCCTGTTTCTTTAGTGCACACATCGTTGTCAATATAATGTTATTTATATGACTGTCAGACAAGTGAGAGGTTTGGCTAGCTATAAAACCAGGTTTAATTCACCATTTTCTACATAGAAAATGTCTGTACAAAGTCAGGAATATGACAGTTGTCCATTCGTACCATGTGTTTGAGATTTTGATTTTGCCGTTTGAAGTAAGGCAGCAATCATTTGATTTTCGGGGGGGGGGGGGGGGGCTATGGAGTTTTCCTCGAAGTTCAGTATTTTTGTGGTTTTCCTTTTTTCGTACTTGAATGTTCTTAATATTCCCCTATACAAAACAAGTATTTCCCGATATAAATGAGTACCTAAGTACTAATTTCCCCAAGTTTTGCTTCACAGAGTTACCGTCCTACGAAAAAGTAAACATACTGCTAGGTGAATATTTTCATCAGGTTGATTGGAATGTTTGTAAAGATGTTGAGTGAAATGTACACTTACAGGTCTTCGATTTTAGAAAATTAAGCTTACTGCGATCTCTAAATGTTGAGATTTTATCTATTTATATAATGCATTAATGCTTTTCATGAAAGGTGGCTTGTTTTTAAATGTATCAATTTTTAACTATAATATGGTGTTGTGTGACCGGTTGTTGTGTGTATATTATTTCATTGTACAGTATTTATTGTATATTTTCTAAGACGCATGTGTAGGTACTCAGCCTGCAAATGCCCCCGTTGTAAAGGTGTAGTTTCTTAATAAATATATATATAAGACCATGAAAACATGTCGCTAATGAGTTTCAGCTAATATTCGAGTGTTTTTCTGTCCTATAATGATGGTAAGTATTGGTGCGATTTCATGTGATAGTTCTTTTTAAATCTTGGTTTAATTTCATCAGGTCCTGTCCTATACCAAGTCAGGAAAATGGCCATTGTAATATTATAGTTCGTTTCTGTGTGTGCTATATTTTAATGTTGTGTTTCTGCTGTGTCATAGGTCTCCTCTTATATTTGATGTGTTTCCCTCAGTTTTAATTTGTAATCCGGATTTGTTTTTTTTCCTCAATCGATTTATGAGTTTCGAACAGCGGTATGCTACTGTTGCCTTTATTAATTCTTCAGTACAGCCACGTTGATTCGTTACAAAATTCTTAATTTGTGTTGTAAACAAAAATATTTTTATCAGTATTCATTGAAGAGATGTATTTATATCAAACGATAAGGAATGTTATTTTGCACTTGTTTATGTGCGCGTATTTATCATGATTATAGATCGGTGACAAACCCAAAACTAATTTACAAAATGGAAATCTAGGCGATAACAATACATTGGAATGACCTCAAGGTCATCGCGATGTAAAATTGCAGGCTAAAATTTTTATTTGTTTACCTTTTTCCATATGTTAAGCGAGACATCATATATAAATTCAGGTAATTGTGTTTCTGACTGTTTCACATGATCGACATCTGCGAAATCCATATTGTAGGGGATATTAGATGTTGTAATTATCTGCATGTTTCATGGTGTCATTAACTGCCAAGTGTTCAAATGGTTTGCAACAAATACAAATGAAGGAAAGTGCGGTAGTTTTAGGGTTAAATATTCGAACTTTTTGTATACAGATGAGACAAGGGCAGTTTTCTAGTCATCACCAGTTTTAACTTACTTCTCAAAGATGATGTTAAGTATTGGTGCGATTTCATGTGATAGTTCTTTTTAAATCTTGGTTTAGTTTCATCAGGTCCTGCTGCTGTGTTTCGATTTAAGTTTTGTAAAAGATTTTGTGTACCATCCGCTATTATGAATAATATTGATATTGGTGGGTAAAGAGTATGTCTGTTTTATTTCATTTTGTAGGTTTTTAATACATATGTTAGTAATCGTTTTTACTGGTATAAGAATGAGTTTTTTTTCGGATAGAATCACTCATTCAAATGGTTTCCCCTTCAAACGTTTCACTTTCAGTGTTGACATTATTTTCTTTATAACTAAACACGCGTAACTCATGAGTAACCAATCTCTATCTAAGGGGTTTAATTGAAGTTCGCATGAACATGTGTTTAATAACTCGTAGCTAATTCACCTTTAATGTAAGTCCAAAATGTGTTCATAGTGCTGAACCTGTACCTGGTGATTAACCTCTTTGTATTTTTAGTAAATGTTGGATTCCCGGATTTTTTCGATTTTTTATAAAGGTTATCTCTTTCTTCTAATGAGCATTTTTGTGTTTATTTTGATCTATGTGTGATTGTCTTACGATTATGCTGTTTTTGTGGGATGTGATTTTTCACTATTTTGACGTTTGATGTCACCAATATATAACTTCCAAATGGATCAATTGAGTCAATACCATGTAGATCAAAACGTACCTTACTGTAGTGTTGGTGGGCTAGTTTATGATGTGCCAGCTTATCATACTGTCATTCAGTTATTCATAACTTTTTAAGTGAAAACCTTGGCAAAAAGCAAAATTTCCAAAATACTAATACTCTGAGAAAAATTCAAAACGGAAAGTCCAAAATCAAATGGCAAAATCAAAAGTTCAGACACATCAAACGAATGGACAGCAACTGTCATATTCGGATTTCCTGACTTGGTTCAGGCATTTTCTTATGTAGGACATGGTGGATTAAACCTGGTTTTATAGCTATAGCTAAACCTCTCACTTGTATGACAGTTGCAGAATTTTTGTTATATTGACAACGATATGTGATCAAAACAAACAGACATAATAGGTAAAAATAGGGGTACAACAGTCAACATTGTGTTATTATCTGAATCCCTATAAAAACAAACAAATATGATGACAAACATTTACCGTGGCCCAATAACAAGACGTACAAGTACAGAGCCACGTCAAATGTAATAAAGAAGCACAAAAAGGCATACAGAAAAGCTTAAAAAAGAAAGACGAGAATACAAAAAGTATCATAGAACAATAATACAATGACGGGATGTATAAGTACAGAGCCACGTCACATGGAAAAAAGAAACACAAAAAAGGCAATTTATACGATACCACTGATCACACGTCTTGCATATAATATCCGTGTGGTCCCAGTTTACTAATGATGAACTACAATAAAAAAAAAACTGACTTGGTAGGGTCTCAATAACTACGCAGGTGACTGGGTTCATTATGCTTCATGTGTGTTAATGCCGTTGGTCGAAATCGGATAATCGTGTACCAGTATGTATTTGTCTTCATCAAATTTATTTTCCGTTAAATATATCAGCTATGATAACACGCAGTAAAATAAATTGGTGTCTAGATCACTACGAGAATATTCTTGAAAGGAGACAGCAATCAAACAACACATTGAAACGTAAAAACCTGCAACAGGCCAACCTTTCTTACGTTTTTACCAATACAAAAACGTCTGTATCTTATGTCGAGTTCTAAGTCTCCACGAGGTTGCTATTTTTGCTGTCTTAATGCGTACGCTAGCTTTCCCGTGTGCTCAACTTGTGCTTCTCGAATGCTCGCGTATGCTGGATATGAAACAAACAACATAAGCTCATTCGAGTTTATGCGGTATGTTTGTCATATATGCCGAATCAAATTAAAGTTTAACTTACTTACTTTCTTACGAATGTTTTTTAGAGAGAGTCATAAATGCTAATCTTTTGAGCGCATAAAAAAACAAACGGTTTAAACAGAATTGTCTAACTCGTCTGAGGTCAATTTTATTCATGACTTGGAATTGCAACCTGCATTTCAGGGAAACTCCATATGTGAGTGGGAATTTTCGGACAAAAAGTAAACAACTAAAGTTACATAATTTAAGACACATGTAACTGTTTAAAAACATTTATCAGTCAAAGTTAAAAAAAACCCCGACCTACTAATAATGTGTAGCCAAAAAAGAAAATTGGACAATGAAATCTTATCTAAACATATAGTTGTACTTATTTCTAAAATCAGTCAGTGACAATCTAATGCTATATGTATGCATAAGAATAAAATCTCAGGTTATTGAACTGTGTCTTAAAAAGAAAAAAGAAAGTTAAAAATCTCATATCTCAACTATATAATATATATATCAGTGAATTATGTGGATAGTTTAGACTGAATTTAATTGTTAATTGTCTAAAACAAATCGTTTAAAAGCTAAATTCATCTTTTTATAGAAAAGTTAAAGTAAACTGAAAATGAAAATTTCAAACCTTTGCATATAATATTATCTCTTAATCATAAATTAAAAGCTTCAGCCAAATCGAATATTTCATAAAATTCTATAAAGGTTTGACAAAGTAATTGGTGTCCATTTATCTTTAAAAATCAGAAAATGAAACGAAAAAAAATAAATCTTTTAAAGTTTTGATCTAGATACTGTGTTTTGGTCATAAACAAGCTTCTGTCTAAAGGAGAAGGTCTTCTAAGAGCCTCAAATTTGAAATACATCTGATCAAAGATTTATGACGTTTTTTAAACACTTAAAGGGCCTACTTCAGTCGATTCAATTTGTGTATAAGAAAGATTTGAACTGATTTGGTCATAAAGACACTCAAATTACCGCTTATATATGAAAAAATCTATCTAATATGCCATGAAACATCACTTTGCACATCGAGATTACCTTGAGGTCATTCCGATGTATTGCTATCGCCTAAATTTCCATTATGCAAATTCTTTCTAATAAATAACAAAAAAGTTTACATTTCAACAAATTGGTAAAAGTGCTGTATTTTGGGCCAAAAAGAGGTCTTACCGGACCTTCTCCTTTCATCAACTCCATTGTAGGTTTAACAGTTGTTAAAGAGTCTAAATCTATCTTCCACGACAGAGTTCTTAACTCTCCCTACACGAGGAATCATATTTAATGTCCCCATTTATAAAAAAAAAAAATTATACCACTTGCAAAGCAAAAATGATTTCCATCTATAGCATTGGTTTCACCATACTAGGCTTTGTCTAGTTGTTAACAATCATTTTGAGCTGAGAGCATGTGTGAATTTCAAACAATTCAGTATACATTTTTTAAAATAATTAAAACCCTTAAAAATTTAAGCGTTAAAATTCGTTACTAGAATGATTATTATAGGTAAAATAGCTCTGTTATTCAATACTTTCGCAATGGCTTATTTTCTATCAACATTTCTTTCTTTAAAAATAATTTCAGGCGTTTTGTAAAATGCCTGTTAATTTTTCCAGTGGTTTTGTAAAATGACTTTCAAATATCAGTCAATATATAAAATGCATTTGACTTGCCCGTTATTTTTGTTGAATCAATTTAAACTTTTTGGATTTTTGCTGATTGCCGTAATGAAGGGCAGACCACGAACGTGTCATCCAATTTTTAGCAATAATATTGGATGAAGAAATTTTAAATCGTGCGATTTGATTGGCTTTAACTGTTTCCGGTTCAAAGCCGCCATATTCAAAGACTGTTTATTATTTTTTTTACTTTGTAAATGCATAAATCCTGTATCCAACAATGCCAGCGAAAGAAAACAAAGACGAAAACCTTTTCAAGTAAATTTTACAACTTAAGCATATGTCACACTCCAGTTATTCTTTTTGGGCAGTGTCGATTTTTAGGATGATTTTACTTACCATGTTTACAGGGGTCCCAAATTATTCATTTCGTCCCTTATCATGCTTATCAAGACAGCCATGTAAAATTCTATTTGTCTTTAATTTAAAGAATCCTAACCCTCTACTAAAGGGACACTCAAAAGGACAGCCCTGAAGGCAGTTAACGCATACCAAAAACCCTGACCAAAGCTGCATGTGCCCTTAGTCCTATATAATAATTAATATGAGGCAGGCATTACCTGTGAATGGGGACGAAGTTTGTTTAAATTATTTTTTTGTAACTTAAATATTTGTTAAAAAAAAGAAACGGAAATACCGTAACGTTTCCAATTTTGGTTCTGTTGTTAGGGATTTTACTTGTGACGTTATTTAAGTTATGACGTCATGTTCAATGTAAACAAAGCATCGCAATGCATCAGGTAACGTTTATTCATACCAAAGACAAAGAATGATTAAAAATGAAATATTGGTATTGTGTTCCTTGAGTTCCTATATTTTACTAGACTAATCAAAGTCTCACGACAACAAGACAGGAAGAAGGAAGTAGAGTTATGTGTTCTGCGCAGATCCGGAAATTAAAAAACATGACAAAAAAAATTGAACGATTTTGAGTTCATTAGTACAATGAAAAATTCCCGATTTTTCCCAATTTTTTTTCCCCCCGATTTTCCCCGATTTTGTTTTTTTTTGTTTTATTGAATTTTCTACTGTAATAGGGGACTTTGTCCCCATAATATAAGACATGGCAGGTTCATATCATAGACATTCAATGTTTTTTATCGGATATTTTTTTTTACTATCAATGTTGAACCTCAACATCTTACAGGGGTGTGGAAATGCTATGCCTGACTCATACATTTTAACACCCGGACAAGTAATTATTTTTGTCTTGGTTGCCCGTGGACAAGTTAAATAATATACAAGACAAAGTTTAAATTCAGCAAAAATATAGGATTAATTTCAAAACGTGTAATGATGTTTAATTTATGTAAAAAAAACCAATAATCAGCGAGTAAAACATATATTTAAGTTTAAACATCAATGTTCATGACGATAAATATTACATAACTCCGGAAATAGATCGCTTACCAAAATGGGTAAAAATAAGTATTCTTACCCGAGTCGCCTGATATTGGATTGGCTTTGTCCATTGACCCGGGATCAACGATTATGTTTTATCCACTATTCACCGGAAGTGTCATTATTTAAGATTTTGAATCGAGATTCAAATTGATGAATACTTTTGAAATAAAACATCAGGCAAGCAAGACAAAAAGAATGATGAGTCAAGTCATAAGCATGAAACGCAAACGGAGATGGTCACGGTGTATATAAAAAAAAAAGACGGAAGCGAGAATATCAGACATCGGGAATATCAGATTACCCCTTGGAAAGAAATTCAGATAATAAGTTTTGTTTTCGTCTTATTTATACATCAACGGCAACCTTATGTGTTGTCTAAGTGGTAAGTAGAAGTGTTCAAATACCAAGAAAAAACCAAGAGTGTCAGTTGATATAAATAATTAGTTAGTTTCCATTTCTTCACTCACTGTCCTCTAAATTTAGTATATGTAGTCAGAGATATGGATATCTCTGATGTAGTGTACCTACTGGCCTACAATTTTTATTAAAAAACAATGCTGCAAACTTGTCCTTTACATGTCATTTTATTTAGTTGGTTTGCTTTTGAGTTTCTGTGCCATTGATGTTATAAACCCATTTCCAACATCCTTAATTTTTACACATATAAACCAATTGATTTCATTGATTTGTTTGGGATGCAAAACAGTGCTAAGAATCATATATTAGCTAACAATAAAATACTACAATATTTATTGGGACCGTCAGGGCAGGTAACTTTTTTCCGGACAAGTAAAATTTACAGTTTTACTTGCCCAGGGACAAGTGCTCAGAACAAATATTTCCACACCCCTGTCTTATAACAACCATCCATTTTCTCGTAGCGGATTCCCAACAAATTTTTGTGGGAACTTTGAACAACAATTTGACAATGTTTTTGACAGTTTTAAGTTTACTTTTGTCATTACCCTTACAAATGAACATCTCAAATAATAAATAAAATGTCATACCTTATCATATGATGGATTTATATCCTTTTTTGAACCACTTTTCAAACTGTCCCCCCCCCCCCCCCCCCCCCCTCATTTCAAATTGTCAAGTGGGTCAAGTACGAGAAGTTCTGCAGATCTTTCCGAATGTTAATCAGTTGTACATATTTCAGAATATTCCTTGGAAAACGTATTTTGTTTTGACTTTCAGATGATAATAAATGATGAAATGATGTAAAGTAATTTTCTCACCAATGGAAAAGGAAGCTTATCATCAAATGTTTCTTTACCCTTAAGAGGCAACCATTTATTATTCCATTTATTATTCCTAAAAAGGTAAAGGATGATTGTATAAATGAATATTATATCCCAATAATAACAGGAATTATACACGGTGCTAATTTCTCCAAAAAGTTATTGAAAATAACTTTGCTGTGTTATGACAATAATGGTCAAAGCTGGAAATGGTGACAATCATTACATACATGAACAAGGTAGTTGGTTGATCTGAGCGTCATTGATGTAGACAAAAACGCATGTCTGGCATATTAAATTATTAGCCTAGTACCTTTGATAAGTATTGAGTTGTCTTGAAATTTGATAACCTTTTTTTTCAAATTGCCGATATCACACTGTTATATTTCATAGCATTTGACTGTTTAGTTGCTTTTACTTAAGTTTAGGAAAGTCCACAGTTTAAAATTGAAACTATTTAATGACTAAAAATGATTAATTTCTCAGACATTGCTATTTTGTTTGTTTGGATATTAAAGAAGAAATAAAACCCTGAAGTTTTGCGACAATACTAAAGTTTGAGACATTTTGGATACAGAATTTGTTTTGTTTATCAAATTGACAGGAAATCGCCAGGTTTTAATTTTATTACCTTTAAAAATGTTTAAATATAATAGATTATAATCATGATAATTAGTTGCATTCGTTTAAGTAAAGCATGCAATCATTTTGTACAGTACAGCATACCTGTAAGAGCCAACTATAGTTGGCGTAATTCATCAGATTTATATGCTTTTTATGCAAAGTTGAAATACATCGAACAAAAATGCAGACAGGACATGTAAAGACACCAAGAACAGATCAGAGAGTACTTGCAGTTACTGACTTATAAGAACTTATGAAAAAATCATGCATCTTAGGCTATTATAATAATAATCAGAATACATACAGCATTTAATGGATTTACTGTCATTAACAGTTAAATACATGACCTTTTGCAATGTCAAGATACAGGAACCGACTGATTGTAGAGCCTATGGGTCAAATATATATCAAAAGCTGCGCGCAAACGTAAAACATTTTCATCCCAAAATGCGTGCAATGTAGTGTGCCCCTAACATGCCTAAGATCTAATTACAGTGTAGAATTGGTATTAGTTTAAAGGATTGATAATTATATAAGTTTACCCGGTGTGGGGTCTTAATTTCCAGGCTCAGTAAACAACATGTACATCTCCATACATTTTAGGATGAGTTATCCTGTAACTATTGAAAGTATGTGTCTCCTGTCTCCTTTCTTTTAATATATTTTCTCTCAGTTCATTTTCATATGCAGTGCCTAGAGTCAGTTTATAGGATCATCCTGTTTGACATACTTTATCACATTCCCTCAAGCTTTTGTACAATAAATGTTACTTTTGTCTATATTTTGATTACAACAAAAACAAGGTTATTTCAGGTAAAAGTTCTAAATTTTTTGTCATCTTAAGCTTGAATGCATGTATAAGTAATTAATGAATAAAGTTTTTTTAATTTTTTTAGTCATTACAAGTACAGTGTATATATATATCTGATAGAGTAGGACGTTTTGAATTTATTCATTTTAAATTATCTATAGTGAGAAATGTCACTTGTTTTTTGGTTCTGGTATAATATTATGTTGAGAAAACCTTTACAAATTCTATAGCATTTGGAGAATACATACAAGTACATCATTATTATATTTTTTTTGAACTATTATATATTATATGATGTGGGAAATTTAGGCTTCTTGTTTTGTTTCTGTGCAAATATTCAAGTCTAGTATTAATATGACAACAGTTTAACTTTTCTTGCATACTAAGCTGACTGGGTATAGGACTTTCTTCAGGTTGGAAATTAGCACGGTCCCATCTGCGAATAACCCCTTAATTTTGGTGTGGGCTACTCAAATTTCTGCTTTTCTTGTACAATGTATAAGAAATTATATGTGGACTACAAAATTTAAGATTTGCACTACCATGCCAAAATTTTAACTTCAATCCCTAAATCTAGAAAACTTTTAACTACTAAAACTGAAAGCCAGTGTATGATTTTTAAATAACAATTGAATACAAATTATTTCCATAGATGGGAGGTATACTGGTTTTGTTGCTTTTAAAAGCTATGATTATGATGATTAAAATTGACTAGAAAAAAATGTGTTACTTTAAAATCAACTATTTAAATTTCCAGCTTTATAATAAAGTTTGATTTATGCAACAATGTTTAAATCAGAAGACCGTTTATATATAATTATATATCTAAAAAATTGGGTTTTTCTCTATTTTTACATTGGAGAATCACACCTACATGACATATATAAACATGTATACAGACTTTACCAAATTATACTTACTTTTTACTGGAGTTGTATTTCATCAGGAATCTGTTGTTTTTATCTGCAACAGTCAATGACAGTAACATCCTGATCCATAGAGTGATAATATTATCCTTATAAGAATTCTAAAAAGACTATACATATATTGCAGTACGGTGCATTCTTGTTTATTTTTTTACATGTACATTGAAAAATAAAGTTGGTTTATTGTTACAAACATCATGAACAATGTACACCTTTTTCGAATGTAATGATTTTATTTAGTTCTGTGATATTTTTTCAAGCCATTCCCTCATATCTAAATTTGTTTGTTTATTATTTTTTTGTTTATTTACTAATAATATTATTATAAAGACATTTTAATAGTTTATTGTTATTTCTTTACTTTTTATTGACATATCATTGTATGCCTTAAGTTGTTATTGTCAGATTTTGAGATAATATTATTTTATTGAAAGTTTTTAATTATGAACAAAAGTGACAATTAACCAAGCCAATTATCTATTCTTTTGTTAGTATTATTTATAATTGATTAAATAAGAAATAATTAGGTGTTAATCCTTCTTGCCAAAGGTTAAATGTCATCACATAATTAGGGAAGTGTTTGTCTTAAGTGGGTGTGTCCAAGCCCAAGCAGATGTGACAAGCATTTTAATAATACTTTGATCTTGTAAAAAGATAATAGAGAGTTTATATAAGACAGCTTGAGTAAAAGAGCTGTCAAAACAATTATATACTCTAAATGGCTTCTTCTCCACCCTATGCCTCATTCAGTCCTGGAAGTCCTGAGATATTTACATGTGATATATTACAAAGAGATCCTTTTAATATGGAAGAGTAGGTTATTTTACACTCATAAGGATATTTAGGAATATTTTGTATTCATTCTTTAGAGAATATTTAGGACTATTTTGTATTAATTCTTTAAGAGGATATTTAAGACTATTATGTATTAATTCTTAAAGTGCAATTTAGGTGTGTTGACTCTTACAAGGATATTAAGGAATATTTTGTATCCATTCTGAAAGAGGAAATATTTATAATTGTTCATTATACATGTATAACCTACTCCTAAACGCATTTATGTAAATGTAGTAGTTCATTTATCATCTTGAAGTGAAAATATATGTAATTTTCATAAAACAACGTTGTTGACTACTTATTAAATTAAAATGAATATATTCATATTTTTTTTTTCTAACTAACTTGACTAGAAAAATATGTAATAAAAGAAGAAAAAATCCTATTAAATTGAGATAAAATTTTTTCCCCCTTTTTCATATATGTTCAATCAATAATTATAACAAAATATAGATGTAAAAATATTTGTTTGTTTACAGAATACCAGAAATTAAAGATGTGAAGAGTTCCAGAAGACATTCTATTATTGGTCTAGCAAGCTTTGACTTTCCTGTACTGGTAAGTATATTTATAGTTGTTTATAACCCAAAACAATAATTTGAACTGCTACATGTATTTTAATATTGTATTGTTTATTTTTGTGTATATAATAAGTTATGTTTGTCGCAGATCATGTTTTTTTTATTTATATGGAAAAAATTAGTTGATTTTAATTTTGATATTTGTAAGCTTGGAATTTAAGATGTCAAATTAGTTTGATCTCCATCCAGGGAAATTTCTTTGTCTTATTAGCATTTTAGGACATAAAAAAGGGATAAAAGATATTACTCCAAACATGGGTATTGACTGATATACTGGTCCAATTTATATTAAAGGGGAAAACAAATAACGCTGATACTTTTTTAGCTGGCTAAAATGTAAGAAGTGGGATATATTTTTAAAAGTACACAATGTAGGATTAAGTATGTTTATATGTCAAAGATCATGATACTATCAGTGCCAAAAATCTAGTAGTAATTAATAGAACATGACACATAAATAAATATTGCTCAATATTACTAGAGCAAGATGACAGTAACGGAAGACTTAATTATATAAATATATATATACCATGATTTACTCAACAACTACCTGTTTTATAAAGAAGCATACTAGGCCAACTTCTCTTCTTAGGTGGATTACTGTGGTTATAAGTTAACTATTTTCTTTACAGCGTAAAAGAAAGAGAAAGAATGCAGATGAAGACACTATAAGTGTACAGAGTTTAGATGTAACAGTCAAGGTAGGAATATGTTTTATTTATTT
This sequence comes from Mytilus galloprovincialis, assembly GCF_965363235.1. Lineage (NCBI taxonomy): Eukaryota > Metazoa > Mollusca > Bivalvia > Mytilida > Mytilidae > Mytilus > Mytilus galloprovincialis. The sequence continues at coordinate 42,451,831 of NC_134838.1, forward strand.
AACATGTTTGAAACAATGAATTTTCTCAATTATTTGGAAAAAAATAATGTGAACAATGGGAGATAACTCATAAATTTTATAAATCTAAAATTCATCATCTAAAATCATGCTGGTTTTATTTTTTAATCAGGATCTTTTCTAGATTGAGTTATTTTAATAATTTCTGTATTTGTCAAATGCTACATACCAGAATAAAATATTTTATGAAGTTTTACTTATCAGGCAATAAAAAAAATAAAAATTGTAAAAAAAACCCACAAAGTCATTGTCCAGGGATTAATTTTGTCACTATATATATATTTCCGTAATAGCCCTTTAAAAAAGTTCAAATAAGGGGTAACTCTATCATATAACCCAAGAAAAGTGGAAAGAATAATTTTAACAATATATTTTGAGAAAATAAAGAAAAAAATTATAAATGCTCTCAAGGTACTCATTGTATAAAAAAGATAATACACTGTAATCTATAATGATAAAATTTGGTTGATTGTTTTCTAAATGCCTATAGCTGTTACTGATAATGACAAGGGCGTTAAAGACCTTGTTAAAGAGAAAAGACAAATGTCAATATTTATTACACCATTGACAAAAAAGTGTTGCATTGCCTGCATTGGTAAATAAATAAATATGTTTCTAATTAAAAAGCAACATGTTTCTTGCAGACTCAATGGTAAATTAATTGTTGTTTGTCAGAAGGAATATTTTTCAATTACACAGAACAGACACTTATTAAGTTTTTTTGTCTGACGGTTAAATGCTAGTTTAAAGCCAGAAATTGTTATGTAATACTTATTAAGTGTTTTCTACTAACAAGAAAAGGATGTTAATTGTTTATGTAATGTATTAGTTTGCACCTATCAACACAATTAGAATAAATATCATTTTAAAGGTATAATCCTCCAACAAGATAAAAACAATAAACAAATTGCTTTTTGATAGTAGGTATAAAGATCGAAATACCTGTATTTATAGGTAAAACATGTGACTCATTTATACCTTCATGTCAATTTACTTACTTCTTTAATGTCTTAGTCATGTGAAAGATATGAAGGATTTTTGGGCCTATATGTTATGGAAACAGCTGATTTAAAAAACAGAATACTCTTCTGTAAACAATTTGTTGTTCAAGCATCTAGTAGTGCAAAATATTGTTTATTGGATTTTAATCCTTACCAGGTAATCTTTATTAACTTTTTATAATTTCTTTATTGTGTAAGAACTGTTAAAAAAGTTGTAAGAAAGAATATGCTAGTTTACATTGTTTCTTTGAAGAATGTCCAGTGGAAACTATTTGACTTAAATTCCTATCAAGTACATGCATAAAGTGTTAACTCCCTAAAATTAATTTAAATTGCCTAAATCCTTTATTTTATTGCTTTTTTTACTTAATCAATAATCTTAATTGTTAGAATATTAATTGTTGCTTTTATGTCCTGTGGCCAATATTTCATACAAATTCAGGACAAGAACATTTCAAATAAGTGTAAATATTTAAATATTTTTTTAATTGTCTAAATCTTAAATTTTATTGCTTTATTTACACAATCAATGATCTTGATATCTGATTATGAATAGCATGAAGATTAAAATTTATTTTCAAATGATTGTTTTACTACAAAATAGTATTTGCTTGATGATTCACACTAACCAGTTTCCTTGAATGGGACCCATGAAGTAACAAATCAATCTTCAGACTCAGACTTTTGATTATCAATAAATAAGTTTGCAGTATTACTGCTATTATAAATGCCGAATCAATATTTAAGGTTTTTCTCTGCATACTTGTAAATTCTTGATGGTGCTGTATTAATAAAATAGATATTGATCTGAAATGCACTGCATCACTGTTATATATAACAACTGTTTTACCAAGTACCAGGGGATTAAAGCGAACATGACATGTTAATAACATCGTTATCCTTTCATCTGATCAGATTGGTTGTACATATGAGATTTATAATTAGCCCTAGTTATGGATAAATGACGATTTTCACATGTGTTTTATTGTCTTGCAGAAAAAGAGTCGTAAATCATTACTGAGGGTATCTTCAATTGCCAACCTGCTTTCTCCCTCCAAGTCGGCCAAAAAGGGTTCAGAAACATTCCAGGTAAGTCAATTGTAATTTAAAAAGGGGGGGGGGGGGTAATGCATGGTCTTTTAGCTTTTACTTAGACTGGTGTTTTTGCATGTAATTAATTAGTTTGTATCTATTTTTTCTCTCATTTGTTTGACATAACTTTTCATTACATTTTATTTGATGTAATCTGTTATAAGAAGAAAAAAATGTCACTCACATAGTCATGATAAAAACATGTTTTGGGAGTGACACGTATAAGATAAGTATAACAGCAAGTTTGTGTAAAATATCATTTAATACTTTCTAAACTTGAGAGTTAAATAAAAATATGTTCAAATAAGAAAAAAATTACTTTACCTTTACTAAAAAAGTTTCAATAATTAAGATGATTTTTAGTAACAAGAGCAAGCTTGATAACTGTATCAAATAACGAAAGAAAAAAAATCTTGAATATACTTTGCAAAAAGACAATATTTCCTAGTACATGTCATTGCATGGTGTAAGAGAGTAATCCATTCAACAATTGAAAAGCATTTTACTTTTATGAATTACAACATAATTTAGATGATATATGATTTTTTTTCATTGAAATCTAATATTTTGTAACTGAATTTTAAAGGTATGAAATAAAAATCATTGTGTATTTCAGGTTTTAGTTTGAAATTTAAAAATTAATACTAGGATATAGCTTCAAAATTAAAAGATATATAATATTTAAAGTTTGAAGATTTATTTTTTTCAAAATCTGTGTCTGTCTAGTTTTAACTGTTGTCAAGTTCACTAAAAAATCATGTCTAAATCTAAACGTTTAGTAAACTTTAAAACATGCCAGATAAGACATAGAAAACATGATTTTAAGATTCAGTTTAAAACTGTAACTTACAAAATTGATGAAATTAAAAAAATATTTCATTGAGCTAAAAGATTAAATTAGAAGTAATGAAACAGATCAGGAGTAAGGATCCATAAAACTTTGTAGTTTTGACAGAGATGTGATAATTTTAAGTTATTTTTGGCAGAAAAAAACAATTACATGTATGATTATTGAATATCTTTCCCATGGAGAAGTTTGAATGATAAACACCCCTTGGCATTATATGCATAACACATAACTACTGGTTGGTAATACATCTTATAAATTTGAATCACTATAAGGGGTAATGACCTTCAGTATATATTTTTGTTTATGATATTTATTTTTAGCCTGTTAAGAGTGCAAATAACAATAAAAAAAAAGATAACTTAAGTTTCACGATTTTATAATTTGGTAATTATAAAGATATTGTATATAAAATGAATTACATGCATTATATAATTATAATGTAATATTGGGTGATCAACATTCTATAAAAATCACAGTTGGCAAATTATGTAAGAAATTAAAAACACATCAGCAGCAAATCAGATTTTTTCTTCTTCCAATCTGCTCTTAGATAACACTAATTGTGTACTGCACATGTAAAAGAATTATATTCTCAGACTATAACAGTTATAGGGAAGGTTCAAGGTAGTAATAGATTTTTAAATGCTGAAGTAAAAGTTTATTGGTCTATTGTTAGCAATCAATTGACAGAAATTCTACATTGTGTAAAATGGTTACCATGGTATTTCAGAATACTCACAAACTTATTATTCTTAACCCAGTCTATTTTTGAAAGTTTTTCAATGCTTCCAGATCTATGTAACTTTGATATATGTCATTTGTGAAAAGGTAGTAAGATTATTTTATTTGCCAGAATAAGTCACCTTAAATTACAATGTAATAACAACGCAAACTTGATTTCTATATTTTTGTGTAATCTCAATCATCATAAAAGGGGGCAACTATAACTGAAAGAAATCTCAAAATTGGGTGAATAGATAACTTTCAATTGGAAGTGATTGTGAAGGGAATTATTCCCCTTTGACCAAAAGTTTCAAGCTTTAAAAATACCACAGAATTTCTCTTGCACGCTAGGCCAGTTTTAATTATTTTAGAAATTCTTAAAAAGACATGAAAGATGGGTTTAGTCCTTGTGACAAAATGCTTGCTTTTTTGGCAATACATATTTATGCAAAGTCATGCATGAATCTAAAAAACTTACATATTGGAGTGTTACAACAATGTGTGTTTGAAAACACTTGAAAATAAAGCATCTGTTTTAGTGATGTAATTGATGAAGCCATTTGTACATACCATACCCCTGTGTATAATCATAGAAACTGTTGAATTTCTCATTTCATCAAGCATGATTCATAAACATGTGATAAAGCAACTTTTACTCCAAACATTGACTTTTAATTATACAGAAATGACATTAGCATAAGAGACTGTTTTCTTATGTTGGCTTTACTTCTGTAAACATTTATTTAAAGTTAACACTTTCTTAAAAAACATACATTGTATACATTTGTTTTATATCTTGTTATTCTTGTTTCTCTTTGTATTGAAGTAAACTAAGAGTTGAATATAAACACTTGAAGATTAACTCATAGGAAACAATAGTTGTATGGAGAAATTTTATTAATTTAACATCAATGTTTGTTTCTTGGCTTAGTGCAAAACCCTCCCAAAAATAATTTTTGTTTATGTACTAAAGTTCTTAGAAATTTGGATGGTCCATGGATTGTGTTTTTTTTTGTATCAAAATGTTCAAATATTAAAAAATATGCTATTCCAAATGGTTACTTATTCAAAAATTTATTGTGTGTTTGTTTTTTGAACCATATTATATTAACTGAATGTAACCTTATATGTAAAATATTATATCATGTATATCCATGGGGCATTATCTTGAAAAAATTATTTTAAACACCATTAAAAGATTGTCCTGTATTCTTAATAATGTTTTACACATAATCAAATGTAGTCTTCAAAAATTGGTTGTGGGTTAAGTACACCATGTGTCAATATGACCTACAAATACTTGAATAATTTTGATTACCTTTGATGGATGAGTTTCTCTGCCATTTTTGTGGTTTATTATTGATTCACCATAGATCAACAACACAGTGTGAGAGTTTTTGATAGTACTGCAAAATTCTGGAAACTTTATTGACTAAACCAATACTTCATGCTTGAGATTCAGTTTGATAAGTTATTTGCAATTCTTATGTTTAAACAATGGCTCAAAAAATCTTATAGTCTAAACCAGTACTTTATACTGTTCATTTTCAAAGTTGAATGCAATATATATTTGCTTTAAGAAATGTTCTTCAAAATCATATATCAGCAATATAGATTAAATAAGCCTTATTTGGAAAAAACTTTTTTAATATCATCTTTCTCGATGTTTATCTTCATACTTTATATGACCATTTGAAGTTTTGATTCAAGCCTCACAGATAAGTCTTTTATAGACCCAAAAATTGGCTGGAATACTAAATTATAAACCTGGTATTTCTGATGAGTGTTTTTTTTTTTTAGCATATTCCCAAATTAGTTATAATTGTTTATATTTTACTCTTTTCAGCGTTCCATCAGTTTCAAGGTTCCACCATCACCAGCAAACAAGGTCAATGTCACACCCTACAAAGCACCTCAACCTTCCCCAGCAAAGAGAAGACTTAGTCGGACCTGGAGTGACATGATATGTACAACTGTTGGCAACCTTCCAACAGAACTTAGTCACAGAGACATCAAAAGACAAGAGGTATGAATTAAAGAGATTTGTTAATTACTTAGACAAGTTTTATTAGGTAATGAAATATCATGATTATTTTGTCTAAAGATGTTTTTTAGGTTTTCACTGATGAGAATGACATCACAACATATTTAAATGTCAGTTGCATAACAAATGACAGATGCTTGTATATAGAAATCAGTAATTAACTTTCTTTGAACTTTCTTTCTTGTCTTACACTGAGTTGTTTTAGTGCAGCTTTTGCACATTACTTGTTTATATGACAGCAACTACCGATATTTGAAAATTGAAAATGAAACTTGAGTTTTTATAAAATATCTAGGGAGGAGAAAATAAGAATTTTGGGTAGACTATTGATATAATTTGTCCTTTACACAAATTTTACCACACACAGTATGTATACAGGTAGTTATTTATCAGTGAACATGCGAACTGACATACCATTTGTAGGAACATGGGGAATAATTGATAGATCTTAATGAGACACATGTGAACAGTTTTGGCAAGTTATCATTCAAACTTTTTCTTTTTTTAGGCAATTTACGAGCTATATCAAAGTGAAAATGATCTGGTAGAGGACCTCATCATTGTTAAGAAGGTAAGATTACATCACAATGAACATGCAATTAACCATTACATGTTATGTGATTAATTTGTTGAAAAGGGCAAAGAATAAAAATGCTCTTATTACTCTAATTTATTGTTAAACATTTTAAAATGATCAGAAGAGATTAAAGATTGCTTACCTGAATATTAAGATCAGTTATAATACAAATGTATGGAAAAACATTTACAATATAAAATTGAAACAAAAAAAGATTGGTATATTATAAACATAAGAAGATTGCTATGGTTGCCAATGAGACAACTCTTCATCAGAAACCAAATGACAAAGTAATTAACAACTATAGGTCATCATACGGCTTTCAACAATGCGTAAAACTCATACTGCATAGTTCATGTCACCTTCTCCCTACATATATACTTTGTCATCATAAAAACAAAGGAAGAAAGCTGTTCTTGATCTGAAAGTGACAGTGAGATCTTAAGCACAAAAGCTTCATTATTGTTATACTACATCTAAAATGAAATCAACCCATGGTTCTATGATAACTAAAAGTTTTATTTCTTGTAGACTTATCATGATTCCCTGAAGAAACTACAGTTGTTGTCAGATGGTGAACTGAAACAGATATTTGGTCCTATTGATGAACTGATTCCAATACATGAAGGTACGGTTTATTATAATTGCAGATTAATGAAAATTGGTATTTGGGAAAAAGTACTTCAAACAAACTAACACAAGGGTCTGCTTTGGAAACTGGTTCTAGATTTTGATAAAATGCATATGTGTATAAAAAGAGAAAAGGTGAATAGTTTCACTTTTCGGGGCGCCTGATACTCTAGTTTCTATAAACTGGACAGTTTCAGTATATTATGGTACTATTTAACTCTACAAAATGTATTCTGTTAAACACAAGTTATTTGTTTACCTTGTTTTATTTAATTGAGTTTATTTGTTAATTGTATCTATGTTATATCTTGAATTTATATTCTATAAGTATTATATTTGCTTTTTCAGACTTGTGTAACAGACTTCAGAACCAGAGGTTACCAGATGGTACAACACAGTGTGTTGGAGAGCTACTCAAAGAATGGGTAAGTTAGAAAAGAGATATTGTAGAGACCATGAGATCACATTGTAAGAGGCAGGCTATCAATTTATAAGAAACTTGAATATTTGCATGATTGTGAATAAGTGATTTTAAACAACAAGCATTGTCATTTTATTGTTTAATAATAAGAATAGTAACATATAATGTTTTAATACAATTGATTCAGTTAGGCAATGTAAGGCACAAATGTAAAACTAATCATTTCTTTGACATTTGATAGAAATGCATAAAATGTAAAATCTCTGAACACAAAATATGAAAAAAAATCCAGTGTTTTTATAAGTTTTTATAAGTTAGTATTCATTGAGGAAGTATCATAATCATAATCATAATTAGAGTTACTTGTGTATAATAAATGTCAATGTTTTTATGAATAAATAAATTTTGTGTTTTTACTGTCTTCTGATTGGTTAAAATTATTAGTTTTATTTTCAATGTTGTCAATTTTGATGGCGACACGCCCACTTTGACGTTGTGTATTCATACGCCAACATGTGTGTACGTTGTTATTGTTAATATAAATAATATAAAAAGTTCTTTGAGCCTTAGTTTTGATAGAAATTTATTTATAATGAATGGCAATAATTTATTTTGATTTTAATTGAACCATAAAACTAATTTTTGACTCTTCACATTTTACATAATCCGCTTTGCGGATTATTCAATGTGAAGAGTCAAAAATTAGTTTTATGGTTCAATAAATTCAAAATAGATAATAGCCATTCATTAAATAAAATGTAGATGTCACTATTACATAAGCCATTAACACAAATTTTACATAAAAGCAGTAAATAGTTTGAAAAATTATTGAAGAATATGAAAATATTTATTATTTTTTTGCTTATAGGTTCCGAATCTACATCACTATATATCCTTCTGTGCCAATCAAGTATTTGGGAAAGCCTTGTTAGACGAGAAGAAGAATGACGAAGCAGTAGAAGATTTCTTACAACGGTGTCAAGACTCTCCATTCAGCAGGAAACTTGACCTTTGGACTTTACTAGGTGAATTTACAATTTCAGATGAGATTCCCATTTTCAAAATTATAAGCTTAAGCAAATGATTGACAGGGATTGTGTATAATTTTAAATGAAAATTTGTAATTTAGAAGAGAAAATTGTTAAATTACAATGTATGATCTATACTATGGCTTCATATATAGCTTTATATGAAGCCTTCAAAAAAAATTTCTCTGAATTTTTGGTAAAAAATTCTGTAGTCATTTAATTTAAATTATATTTGAATTGACCTATAACAAAAGGTTTTCTATAGTTGTTATGATAAAAGTTTCAGAATTTTTCAACCAAAAATTAATGTCAAAATATATTATCTTATATAATGTGAATTGATCAACACTATTATGTTCAGCTGCATTCAACAGAGTTTCACTGATGTAATTAAAACAGATGGGAATAAAATCTCGTGAATAAAAAAACCCACATGTTTGTTTAAATTGTAATAGATAAATTGGTTCAATTTTTGTTGGAACTGATTTTCATATTGAATATTTTTATTAACCCACTAAGAATTTTTCCTGACTGATTTTCCTAACCTATTTTTATTTTTCAATGTTACATAAATGTTTTTCTATGTTGTGATTGTCTACAGAAATAGACTTATTGATTGTAAGAGGAAAGGGTTACACTCTGAGAAATTAAAGATACAACATGTATTGAATTGATTATTATGAGTACAAACATTAAACCTAGATTGGAAAAATAATTGTCCATTCTGGATGAAAAGGAAAAGGGTTTCCGTCATTGAAAAAAATGAAAACTCACTCATTCTTGCTGAGCGAGTCTCACTCCTTGAAGAGTAAATTTATTCTGCCTAAATTTGAAATTTTTTTCTAGAGATGGAGAAGTCTGATATAGTAGTCTCATTTTGTGCCTTTATTTGGTTACTTAGTTAATAGTTTGATAGTTTTAATTCATATAAACTAACAGAACAATTCTTATTTTACAGATGGTGCTAGAGGGAAGTTTGTCAAATATCCACTTCTGATGAAGACTATCCAGAAATATGTAAGTATTTTAATAACATATCTGTTCAAACTAAACTTTAGGTATTAAAAAATTCAAAAGGATTTAATGTAGATAATATGGACATCCAGTTTTGAGTAGATTTCAAACAAAATAAAGAAAATGGAAATGTTTGGATTTGAGTTAACATGCTCAGTTGAAATACAGACTTTTAAAAGATACTGTGGAACTTTCATATATATGATAATAAAAATCTATTTCATATTTCTACCTCTGAAAAAAAAAGGCTTATTAAACAAAACATTTTTATAGTCAAATTGTGTAATTTTATTTTATAAACGCAATATTAACATAAAGAAATAAATTTTAAGACAATTGTAAACCTGATCTTAAATACTTTTTAGTTGCTATCAATTATTAAAATATTTAAATCATTAGATTTATACTTTTATTTCTATAGGTAACTGTTCTTGATGAAGAAGACAACAAGAATCTGGCAGAAGCTGTAAGTTGAACTTATAAATTGGCTAATTTCTTCTTAGTTATGAGATTTTATTGAAATATGGGATTTTCTGGAGAAAAAGTTTTAAAAGTTTGAAAGAATTTAATTCTGTCTTAAAATCTATGCCATTCAATTATTTACATACACCTTGTGTTAAGTCCTCTGTGCTTTTATTTGTTATTGACTCTACACGAAAACATGTATATGATAATTGAAATTTTGCAAATACTTGCCTTTCAGCTCATGTTTTTTATCTATCAAATTTCCTATCAGAAAATGAAGTCCTCTTCAGATTGAAAGCTTCTTTAATTCGCTGATAGAGTTTAGTTAACTTAGTTAATTTTATAGTTCATCAAAATTTCCGGAAGATTAAACACATGTAAATCCACGCCCCCCCCCCCCCCCCCCCCCCCCAAAAAAAAAAAAAAAAAAAAACCAACAAAAAACAAAAACCAACATTGTTTTAAACAAAAGATAACTTATCTTTGAATTCAGTTGTTTGATTCACTTGCAAAAAAGTATAATTCATTTTCAATACTTATTATTGTATTTATTATTTTTGTTTTAGATCAAGTTGGCAGAGAATGTGATTGCTGAAGCTGACAGAGAGATGGGTAAAGCCAAGTGTAACTACTTCAGAGCCAAGATCAACTTCATTTATGAGGAAGAGGTAATAATAATAACATTTGTATGATGTAATAGATTCTGATAATAAGAAATCAACAAACTTATTGTCAGATCAATAACAAACATTAATTAATGGATGTATAATTTTTCTCCAAAATACTGTTGACAAAAAATTATGTTTTATTCATGTTACATCAAGAAAATTCCTAAGACTCTTTTTTCTTTTTCTCTCAATGGTTAACATGGTTAAAGGGGCTATTTCAAGCGAGATCATTAGTAAATACCAGACATGATTGAAGAAAAAATAGGTTTTTTTTTTTTTTTTTTTATACAAGACTGTTTAAAAATATTTGTTCTTTGAAGTTATGTTAATTGAGGAATTTAAATGTAAGAAAAACAAAGTGTATTCCTATTAAAGGAAAGTTCAACATTTCTAAAATTTAATTATCAGGTGCAAGTATATATAATTTGTATGGAATAACAACTGTGTATAACAATTTGTCTTGTGTTTCAGACATGTCAGTCATTAGAAGATTCTACAACTTTGGTGTGTAGTGGTTCCCTGAAGAATAACAAAGGCAGTGTAAGTAGATCATATTACTATTATGTATAATAATGATCTTATGTGATTATCATGGAATTAAAAAAAACAAAACATATGATAAACTATTGAATCTTGAATCCTGAATCTATGATATAACTAAAATAAGATGAGGTTAGGGATATGCTTAAATTATACAGCAACCACCACAAATGCCTTGTGGTCTGAAATTTTCACCTTGCATACATCTGCTTCATTCACCTCAAAATCTTTTTTCTGTGACTTCTTTAAAGTTCTTTTTTTTTTTATCAAAAATATTACATTTTTCTGTTGTACTATGTATAAGGACAATTTCATTTGGTATTTGATGTCGTTGAATGGTGTACATGTTCTTCAGTTATAATTATAAGTTTTTGTGAATAAGTCTGTTTGTCAATTTGAAATAACATTTTTTGAAATAACAGATTAATGTATTCTTTATATTTATTTTTACAGAAGCTACATGTTTTCCTGTTTGATGAGGTGTTAGTTGTGACAAGACTCAATAGCCAGAGTGGACAACAGACCTTCCAAGTGTACAGACAGCCTATCCCTGTAGACCAGCTGGTTGTTACTGACCTGAAAGATGGGGAAGTCAAGATGGGTTCATTCAGGAGTGCTTTTGGATCAGGACAAACAGGTAAGATTTCTTTTTCATATTTTATAAATTCAGATATTTTTATTTTCATTTATTTTGAATAATGGATACAAAATGATAGATTAATTTTTAAAATTTCAAGAAATGTTTCATACAAAAAAGTATTTTTGACTTTTGCCTTAACATATGAATATTATAACTAAGGTCTTGTGTTTATTTGTTGATCAGTTTAGTAAGTTAGAACTATGTATTGCTGTGGAGAAAAGGCAAGGAAGGAAGGAATACTCTTAACAAAAAAATCAAAAAAAAAAAAATCCCTAAAAACATTACATGAGAGATGTAGATAGGTTTAAAAAATTGTCATAGCCACAAAAGATGGAGACCTCCCCAAAAACAACGGGTTGTTTAATTGCCTTTGAGACCACTTTAACAAAATGACCAAAAGGACATGATGTAAACAAACAACTGCGGGTCACTAAATGACCTTTGACAATGAGCATAGTCAATACTGTTATAGTAAGCTAAACAAGGCCATAGACAATAAAATTTGAAAATGAATTGTCACTTGTCAGATTTCAGAATTTTATTGATTATTCTGATAATTGCCTTATGTTAGTTAAGGCTTACCATTGCTATTAGACACCTGTATAAGATTTTGAATGAAATTACAGTTCAGACTACTTTCTTGGTAGATTTGTTAGATAGATAAAATTGTTAAAATTTTATGTTTTAATTTTCTTTCTTTTGTAGTAAAAAATGTGTTCCGAGTGTCATTCAGCGAACAAGATAAAGGCCAGTCACACACATTGATAGCAGCTGACGAACATGACAAAAGACAGTGGTTAATCTGCTTCCAGAAATTAGTTAACATTGTTTCCTCTGATGCTGTCAAGACTGGGGAAAGTAAAGACAAGTTAAAAGCACCTGGTACAGAAAAGTCAAAAGATGCCAAGAAGGGAACTTAGTCGTTCAACAAGTCTTTCAATGGACATATCCTAGTGCTATATAATACTCATAACTCTTTGTTAATGTATCGTTTTACATAAATATGTTAATGATTGTTAAAATTATAGTCATGTAGATAAAAATGTTTAAGAAACAAATCTTTTAAGTTGTGGAAAAACTCTGCCTTAATGCAAGTCCAGTTTAACTGGTCATTTTATTGGGTTGTTAAGAATTTTGTTGAGGAAGGAATTTTTTAAAGATTTTTTAGAACTTAGTATGTTTTGTTTTGAATTATAAGTTTTTAGGGAATAAGTATTTTGAAATGTATTTTTTTTTAAATCAGCATTTTTGAATGTGTGCTACCTCATAAGAATACAGTGTACAGTTGACAAGCCCCTTTATAGGTGCTCTATTTCATGTCTTCATCTGCCATGTAAGTTTTATGTACTGTAAAAATCATTTATGTGTATCCAAATGATCATAATTCCATCTTGTTATATATTTTTTAACCATTGTTTTGTTATAATTTAGTGCCATAGGAGTGTGTTGTCAAATAGCAATGATTAAAAAAGATAGACAAGACTTATAAAAATACATGTATGATAATATTTTGTATGGAAGGATATGAAAACAATAACTGTTCATTAAAACTAAACTTTACAGGTAATTTCCTAATGTTTGAAGTGTTAAACTTTGGTTGGCTTGCTGGCATTATTTGTATAAATGTTTGCTAAAACTTTATTATTAAATTTGCCATCTTCAAACAATACATATAGGCATAGTTAAATCTATATATTACATTTAAATTTGATTGGAAATTATTCCAATTATAATTGTACAATATACAAACAAAGCAAGCAAGCTAACTAAAGTCTTGCTTTACATGCATTCGGAAATAAGCTCTTATAAATTGAAAAAAGTTAAATCAAGCAAATTGTACATAATGTACATTTCAACTTTATATATAAAATTGCAGAATGTTTCTGAACAAAATTTCAAAATTTATGTAGGGGGAAAAATACATTTAAAATTACAAATTCACAAATCACATGTCTAAGTTGTTTGAAATGAATGGTTGCTATACATGATATGTAAATATAAACATGTACAATAATGTATATAGAACAATAAATATATAATAACTTGGGTTTTGTTTGTTTTAGTTCTTTACAGAAAGTATTTCCAGCAACAACAAAAAACCAACTTGTGTTGATATGGGGTTAATCTTCATCCTTGCTAGCCATGAATTTGTCTAAAATGTTGGCTATTGTTTAGTTTTTTAGCTCACCTGGCCCGAAGGGCCAAGTGAGCTTTTCTCATCACTTGGCGTCCGTCGTCCGTTGTCCGTCGTCGTCCGTCGTCGTCGTCCGTCGTCGTTAACTTTTACAAAAATCTTCTCCTCTGAAACTACTGGGCCAAATCAAACCAAACTTGGCCACAATCATCATTGGGGTATTTAGTTTAAAAAATGTGTGGCGTGACCCGGTCAACCAACCAAGATGGCCGCCACGGCTAAAAATAGAACATAGGGGTAAAATGCAGTTTTTGGCTTATAACTCAAAAACCAAAGCATTTAGAGCAAATCTGACATGGGGTAAAAATGTTTATCAGGTCAAGATCTATCTGCCCTGAAATTTTCAGATGAATCGGTCAATCGGTTGTTGGGTTGCTGCCCCTGAATTGGTAATTTTGAAGAAATTTTGCTGTTTTTGGTTATTATCTTGAATATTATTATAGTTAGAGATAAACTGTAAACAGCAATAATGTTCAGCAAAGTAAGATCTACAAATAAGTCAACATGACCAAAATGGTCAGTTGACCCGTTTAGGAGTTATTGCCCTTTATAGTCAATTTTTAACCATTTTTCGTTAATTAAAGTAATCTTTTACAAAAATCTTCTCCTCTGAAACTACTTGGCCAAATTAATCCAAACTTGGCCACAATCATCTTTGGGGTATCTAGTTTAAAAAATGTGTGGCGTGACCTGGTCAACCAACCAAGATGGCCGCCACGGCTAAAAATAGAACAAAGGGGTAAAATGCAGTTTTTGGCTTATAACTCAAAAACCAAAGCATTTTGAGGAAATCTGACATGGGATAAAAATGTTTATCAGGTCAAGATCTATCTGCTCTAAAATTTTCAGATGAATCGGTCAATCGGTTGTTGGGTTGCTGCCCCTGAATTGGTAATTTTGAGGAAATTTTGCTGTTTTTGGTTATTATCTTGAATATTATTATAGATAGAGATAAACTGTAAACAGCAATAATGTTCAGCAAAGTAAGATCTACAAATAAGTCAACATGACCAAAATGGTCAGTTGACCCGTTTAGGAGTTATTGCCCTTTATAGTCAATTTTTAACCATTTTTCGTAAATTAAAGTAATCTTTTACAAAAATCTTCTCCTCTGAAACTACTTGGCCAAATTAATCCAAACTTGGCCACAATCATCTTTGGGGTATCTAGTTTAAAAAATGTGTGGCGTGACCTGGTCAACCAACCAAGATGGCCGCCACCGCTAAAAATAGAACATAGGGGTAAAATGCAGTTTTTGGCTTATAACTCAAAAACCAAAGCATTTTGAGGAAATCTGACTGGGGGATAAAAATGTTTATCAGGTCAAGAACTATCTGCCCTGAAATTTTCAGATGAATCGGTCAATCGGTTGTTGGGTTGCTGCCCCTGAATTGGTAATTTTGAAGAAATTTTGCTGTTTTTGGTTATTATCTTGAATATTATTATAGTTAGAGATAAACTGTAAACAGCAATAATGTTCAGCAAAGTAAGATCTACAAATAAGTCAACATGACCTAAATGGTCAATTGACCCCTTAAGGAGTTATTGCCCTTTATAGTCAATTTTTAACAATTTTCATTAATTTGGTAAATTTATGTAAATTTTTACCAAATATAGTTCTCTGTTACTAATGGGCAAAGTTCATGATAGATATAATTGTAAGAAGCAAAATCGTTCAGTAAAGTAAGAACTTCAAACACATCACCATCACCAAAATACAATTTTGTCATGAATCCATTTGTGTCCTTTGTTTAATATGCACATAGACCAAGGTGAGCGACACAGGCTCTTTAGAGCCTCTAGTTTAAACCTACAAAATAAGTTGACGGCAGAGAGTCAAAAATACTATTTTGGGGTCTTTTGCAGTATTCATGAAAAAAAGTATCTTGACCAAACAACTTTTGTCACTTCTTTTGCAAAAAAGAATTATTGAAGTGGCCTGTATTGGTACCATTTTAGCCAAATGTTATTTGAGAATATGTAATTGGCTGAAATATGATGTCAACATATAATCTTCAACCACATACATAGGTCAAGTTCTGAACCACCCCAGCCTACAATACAATTTATTATACCAAAAATTTACTATTTTCACTACAGTAAATATTGATGAAGGCTGACTTCATACAGGAAATTTTTAGGAAGAAAGAAAAGAAGTTAGCAGTATTCTTTAACTTTTCTTTCTGGTATATAAATAATGCTCTCCCACTAAATAGTTCAAAATTTGGTGACTATGTTTGACACATCTATCCCTCCAACATGAGATAAAGGATACATCAGATACAGTTAAATCTGCCTCCTATTTTGAATTACATCTAGAAATTGACGATGAGGGTTGGTTAAAAAGAAAACTTTACAACAAAAGAGATGATTTCAGTTTCCCAATTGTGAACTTCCAATTTCTGTTTAGCAACATTCTTGCAGCACCTTCGAATGATAATGAATCCACAGTATATATTATACAAATATAGCCTTTGTATGAGGTCGATACAAGGATATATTGACCTCATACAGGCTATATTTGTTATATTATTAATTTCCGACCATATTTGTATCAAAATCGTCATTTGATATTTAAATTTTTTGGAATTGTAAAGATGTCATATTGTCTTCTTGACAATAACAAAATATTAGTTATTATTTCAATTGCTTTTTGTTTTTGTTTGTTTGTCATCTTATGTATTTGAAGTTTTTTTTCGTCAAATAATCGATCACAGATATCATTTGTTTCAAAAAGTTTAAGATCGTTTAACAATATCATGAAATTCATTACATGACGACACAAAGTATATTGGTTTTTCGATATTCTAAAAATAACTGTGCATGCTTTTTGCTATCCGCCAATTTCTCTCTACCTTCGAAAATATAGTTTAACATGTGACTCGCTAAACGAATCAAATTGTTAAAATATACGAATTAATAATATTAAAAGCTAGAAATATGGCACAGAATAGACAAATTCCAATATTAGTTTTTAATGTGACTCATAATATCTTTAAGTTATCAGAAGTCCCATGGGGACTAATTGTGCACCACTTATTGCACCTGTTTCTGTATTGTAATGAGTTACAATTCATGACTAAAATAAGCAAATACCCATTGAAACAACATCTAATTCCAAAATCTTACAACACTTTTAGATATTTGGATAATATATTGGCTCTCAATAACGACGACTTGAGTAAAGGGCAGTGTTCACTTTCAGTATTAGCTTTATTAAAAGTCAATCAGCAGGATAAATTTCTTTAGTGTACATACTGAAGTTGTCATTATTGAGAGTCAATATACTATCCAAATATGTTGGTCATATATCTCAACTTGTTCGATTCGCTTGTGAATGTAAAACGTATTTGATAGAAACAAACTAAATATGTGTCTTATTGAAAAATAATAACAGGGTTTTTGGATATCACAAACTAGTCAAAACATTTATTAAATTTTATCATCAGTACAAGGACATAATTTGTGAATATGAATCAACATGCAGACAGACATCTTATACATTCAAGTTTTTATGCCCCACCTACGATAGTAGAGGGGCATTATGTTTTCTGATCTGTGCGTCCGTCTGTCTGTCCATCGTCCGTTCGTCTGTGCATCCATCCGTCCCGCTTCAGGTTTAAGGTTTTGGTCAAGGTAGTTTTTGATGAAGTTGAAGTCCAATCAACTTGAAACTTAGTACACATGTTCCCTATATATAGCTATGATATGATCTTTCTAATTTTAATGCCAAATTAAAGTATTGACCCCAATTTCACAGTCCACTGAACAAAGACAAAGATAGTTTGAAGCTCAGGTTAAAGTTTTGGTTAAAGTTTTTGGTCAAGGTAGTTTTTGATGAAGTTGAAGTCCAATCAACTTGAAAGTTAGAATACATGTTCCCTATGATCCAAATTAAAGTATTGACCCCAATTTCACAGTCCACTGAACATGTAAAATGATAGTGCGAGTGGGGCATCCGTGTACTATGGACACATTCTTGTTTTTATTCAATCTTTATGGTAATACTATTTACAAAAATGTCAGCATTCACCTCAAAAGCTAACCGAACCTTTCAACAGACTCATTCATAAGGGATATAGTTACATTAGTGTTGTCAGATCATTAAGGATGACATATAATGGTATTAATATTGAATCACTCATTGGAAATTAACACATTAATTCTAAAAACAAGTTGGTTTTGATCTTCTCATATTTTTTGGTGGTATAATACTAAACTCCTAACTGGAGGGATTGTGCTTTATTTTGATGGAATAATACTAAACTCCTAACTGGAGGGATTGTGCTTTATTTTGATGGAATAATACTAAACTCCTAACTGGAGGGATTGTGCTTTATTCGTTCATATATGATGAAGACATAATCTTTCAATTAATTGAGGTCTGGAGCTGGCAAATTAGCAACTGCTATTAATCTTTTGTTAATTTATGTATCATTGTCATTTTGCTTATTTTCTCTTGTTACCTACTTTGTCATCTACTGTGCTTATTGCTGTTTGTTTCTTTATTCTACATTGGATAGAGGAATAGGTGGAGGGTTGAGATCTCACTAAACATTTTTAACCCCACTGCATTTTTTTTTTTTAGAATTTTAGGTCATTATCTTTGAACTAGTACACATTTTATTTAGTTGAGGCCCACCTCTGGGTGCAGGATTTCTCGCTGCCTTGAAGACCCATTGGTGGCCTTTGGCTGTTATCTGCTCTTTGAATGGGTTGTTGTTTCTTTGACATATTTCCTATTTCCATTCTCAATTTTATCACAGAGATGTAACATATTCATGAACTACCACAAAATGCAAGTACATTACAAACAGACAATCTTTCAGTTCTACCTGAATTACTTATCAATTAGGGGGAAAAAAAACAAGACAGTCTCATGGATCTTTATTGGTGATCTTAAAATTAAATTTAATAGTCAATTATAAGTTAAAACACAATCACAACATTTGTTCTACACAACAATAACAACACACAATATGTAATGTAAAAACATGATTGTTCTGTGCATCATATTCTAATAATTAAGGGCCACTGACTTGTTCAAGTCATCTTCTGATAATCAATTAAATACTTAAGGTTTTTTAAATTGTATTACAAAAAGCTTTTCACATTCTATCAATTATGGTTAATGTTTATGTATTAAAATACCCCTAAACAAATTTAAAACTGAAAAAAGTGTGACAAACATGCATTGTCCTGATGTTAGTGTCAAATGTAGAAACATAAAGAAAGTGGTGTTAAAATAACAATTTCTATATAGCATGAATATAGAATAACCGTACATTGTCTTGAAATATAAATTTCAATTGTACATAGCTTAAAAACCAATAGAAAGCCAGGCTTTGCAGAGCATTTCTATTCTGTTAAGAGCTGAGTACAAATAAAATGTATACTTCAAGACGATGTACTGTTAATTTTGATACACTGTAACTCCTACATCTATTCCAAATGAAATATTTAGGGTAAAATGATCGCATTTGAATTTGGAGAGAACAACTTAAAAATGATGAGATCCTGCATTTTTTAACAACGCCATAAATAAAACTCTACAAATTGTCAACCTCATAAACAAGGCACCAATTGTATATCACTAATGATAATACAGTTGATGCAATTTGACTGCAATAATAGCACAGCTGTAGTATATCAAAGAAATACAAAATATAGTACATAGATAAACAGAAGAAGACAAAACAGTCCCATTAAACTTAAAAACTGATAAATAAAAAAAAAATTATGATAAAATCATGCCAAGACAAATCTGTTTAAGTTTTGAAAGTTACTTTACAGACTGTATGAGAACCAACTCTTATTTCAAATGGATCACAAAAACAAAATATGAGTATTTTAACTACCTTAATAGTTGGCTTTGGTGGTTGTAGATGAGTTTTTCTTATTGTAGAATTAGAATCGTTGTTTGTCAAAGCTATGTAGCTAAATTTAGAAAATATGTTTATAAACAGACTAAATCTATGTAAAAAATTGGCAAAACATTTATGTGGATTTCCTTATTTATGCAAACATGCCTTTTTCTGTTTAAAATAATACACATTTTATTGAGATTTCATATTTCATAGCATACTTTTTGTGACAGTGAAATGACATTCAAACATTTGCTAATACATATTTTTTTTTATCATACAAACATAATTACATTTAAGCTTTGCACAACATGCCAACTAGTGGCAATACACCAAAGATAAAATGATACAGCTTTTTAAGACACCTTAATTTAATATTACAAACATAATACAATATTTCCATGAAAATACATTCACATTAGATACTATCGTATATTATAATACTGTTACAGCAGATTTTGCCATAAAGATTTTTATATAAGATGGCAGTCTCTCAAAATTTGAAAGTTGTTTTAATCATATAATAATCGAAAAAGTAAGCTTGAAGTTGTAATTTTGATTTTTTTTTAATTTTAAGAAGCTATCCACTATTTTCAACAGTCTTAATAATAGATGGTATTTTTTGTTCATCATACAGTAATTTATTTACTAACAAATAACACTCATTCCAAATTTTAAAGGATTGAAATGCACAACTTAACTGTAGATGGGACTTTTATTTAAGGGATGGGAAAATTACAAAAAGTGCGTTTCTGAAAATTCCAGAAGTTTAATCTGCAAAGGAGTATCTACCCCTTACTCAGTTTGAAAATGAGAAACACAGGTTAACAGCTATTAATTTTTAACAGAATAAAAAAAGATTGAACAATGAATTGCCTCCCTTTCACTACATTATTAAAACATGTATCTCTGATATTAAAAGAAGAAATCTATGCAGTCTGTAAAAGTATCTAATGATTAAAGAACCTTGTGAATTTTTGTTCATGCTTCACCAGTTTGATGCTGACTTCACTGTTAAAGAAAATGAAAAACAGCAGGTTACTGACAATTACTCACTTCAACTGATCATGACATTCCTGATTTAATTTGCCTATTTAGTTCAATTGTTTAATTTTTTGTTTATTATGTTTATTGTTTACACTCTCCTTCTGGAGGCAATAAAGAATATATATTATAGGGTTATTGCATGAATATTGGGGAATGTTGTCCCGAGTAGAATTTTATATTGCACGAGCTTGCGAGTGCAATATATGTTCTATGAGGGACAATATTCCCTACAATTCATGAAATAATCCTTTTATCGATAGCAATATAATATTTGAAAGTAAATATAGTTTTAAACTAAGATTTTGTTGTTGATGATGTCATGAATTTTGAAGATTTATTGCACTAGTGCAATATTGGAATTTATTGCACGCTAACTTTTGGTTACTTTCTGTGGGAAATATTATATTGCTATGCAATAAAATGGGTTACTGCAGGTTAACAGGAAATCTACCATTATACATTTAGGGCAAAATAAAAAATTGTCCAATTTTCTCATCCAACTTTTTAGTTATAATATACAATCCCATAACAAACAACCACCAGGGTTATGAGGATAAAAACTATGAGTATCTTTTTTATTGTAAAATGAAGGCAAACAAGTTTGAATGAAAATGTGGTCATTTTTTCTTTGCATTTACAAAGACATAACATAAGTACATTCATATATGGTACCCTGAGCACAAATATCAGTACTGACTAGATACATATGGAATTAATCAACAACAATAAAACATAAAATTTAAATTAATGCTGTATTTCTACTTATTCATAAATATTGATTGTTCAAATATTTACAGAATGTGTTAAATTGTGGAAATTAAAAAAAAACATAAATAAATTAATAAAATACTTAGATGAGATGCTTCTATCTACCTGATAGAGCAATACAGAGATTTTGTAATTTCTATTAGTACGCACTTGTATAGCCTATTCGTAAATTTAAAATTAAGAACTTGGAAAGAATAAAAAAAATCATTTGTTTATCAGAAGAACCTAAAATTAGCAAAATAAACGTTCAAAGAATAAAAACAATCTACAGATTTATATGGAGACTTCATCAAAACCATGAAAATAAATATCCATGAATATATAAGTTTTCCTTAATCAACAATCAAAGAGCTGATAGCTCTGAAGTGGAAGAAGGTGAATAAAAGGTAACTTGAATTACCATAAAAGCAGCCCCACTTACCCAGGCTGCTTTGTTCCATTATCGTTAAAATGTATTTTTTTTCTTCAAACAAGAAAAGGTCATAAGTACATGGATTTCCCATCCGTATACAATCATTTTCTATGTTCAGTTGACTATGAAAATTAGGTAAAATCTTTAATTTGGCAGTAATTAAGAAGATCATATCAAGAGGAACACATGTGTACTAAGTTTCAAGTTGATTGGATTTCAACTTCATCAAAAACTACCTCGACCATAAACTTTATAACCAGAAGCAGGACAGACGGACAGACTAGAAAACATATTGCCCGTAAATGAAGCATAAAAATAGTAAGACTTGTTACATACCTGCCAACTTTTGAAAGTTCCCATATGGGTTTTTACTGCACAACAACAATTTTAAAGGTTACAATTTTTAGCGACATATTTTGCAAGATCTGGATTGTCTAGAAAAAGTGTCATATTTGTATGATGAACTTACATGCCTTTTCATTAAGTCTGTTTGCATGATTCTAGTTATATATTAAATCGGTAGAAAAAATATACATGAAGCTAGCAGACCAGGGTTTATTTTCCAGATTAAGAATATTAGATGCTTGTTGAAATTTCCAATTTTGATTTATGCACAAAGATGGACCTTTAACAGGTTGGGAACAACACTCCAAATGAGGGTAACCTAACTGGAAGATCATCACAACCCACTGTAAAAAATGAGCACAAAAAAGTCATTTATATTCATATTATTTGATGAAACTTTTCCCCAAGAACTATGCATCTATTAAGTACTGAATGGTCAAAACATCATGTTTTTTTATCGACATAAATTTTGTCGTAAATGTAACCAAATGATGTAGAAATTGTGTTTTTTCTTCAAATTTCCATCAAATTGTAATGTTTATAGTTCCCTTATTGCCTCTCTATTTGAATAAAATAAAATAAGAAGAAGAATCTGTTTCTTGTTTTGTTTTGTTTTGTTTTTGACAAATGATTGTTCACTGCTTGCAAATGAATCATTATATTTATATATCTTATCTGTATATATTTTTGTTCATGTCTCCATCTCCTTATCATTTGTAAATGTATAGACAAATAAGAGAGAAATAAGCTCCACATGTATATTTGCAACATCGTAAATTAATTTAAAAAAATAACATACACTAACACTAGTACTGCATGGATTTTAAGCATTATGATAGTCATATTTGTAGAAAGCTTAAAAAGACTTAAAAACAGTGTAAAATGTCTTGCTATTTCTTAGCTTACACAATAAAATCTAATATATACTAACATTTACAAATTTAAATTTCAAGATTTAACTAGGAATTAATCTAACTACTAGACCTTTTATTAGTCTAGTTGCACATATTGTATGTTTACTTCTAATCAGTTATAAACAAATTTATGATATAAACTTCAATTTAATCCTTGAAAGGAGGTCTAGATTGCTAAAATAATTTATAAATTTTAATTTTTTTATTTGTCCAAAATCATTTAAATACATTTAATCAACATCCTTTTATGATTATTTGATTAAAATATTAATCATTTATAGTCTTTTTACAATTTACATTTTTAAAAGCAAAATAACTGAAAACAGGATAAAACAAAGGGAAGTAACAAAAAAGTATTTCAATATCCCCAATACACATCGTTTTGATAACACAACGGCAGTTAGCCGGAGGTAAACATCGTTGATTACCAGTATGTTTGACACCCAAGCTGTCAAGTGAAGCCATATAATTATACATCTTCTCTGATGTTCAGGTAAAATTTAACACAGGTGTCAATTACACCCGTACAGTAGTAAGAAATGATCAAATATGGCGTCTGAAAAATTTCATACACGGGAGTTTTTTCTCCTAAACGGGAGGTTCACATGTATGTTACGAAGGGCATCTAATTCACATGACAAAGGAAAACCATGAATAAAGACAACACTTTATATATCCTTTTTATTTATATAAAAACAAAATCTTCTTGTCTGCAGGATTGCAAATTCGTAACTTCAAGGGCGAACTTGTAAACAGGGCGAGTTGTCCCGATACCAAATTCACGCATGCGTAATACAAATATCTACAGTTAAAACATCCTGTTACAAGTAAACAAATTACGTTCATGTGGATGAGATGAAATCTAATAATTTACATAAATAAAAGGGTCATATTTACGATAGTGATTGTTTTACAATCATAATTTACAAATAAAATGATTCGGATGCCTAATCATGTGTAAAAATCGGTGTCAGGAATCTAAGTTGTTTTGAAATTGTAATACACGAAATGAATGCGGCATACGGAGACTCAATGCCAATGGTCGGCCCCTTAAGTCTTCAGAAGACTTGACGTCTTCTTCCACTAAAAACTGGTACCCATGAAAATATATGAATCCACAGTATCTATTTATTTGATTTTGCTTCAAACATTTTTGCAAAATCAATTTTCATATCTACATTTTGTAATTCAGAAAATTTAAGCTTAATAACTCATAACACAGCAATTTGATTTTCCGATTTTCATTCATACATCATAACATAAAATCATCAAATTAAAATGCAATAATCAATAATCATGATGATGTTTAATTTATTAAAAGTAATCACAAAGGGAATATTCCCAATAATACATAATTAGTTATTGTAAACTTAACATTTAATACAACATTTCATCTACCAGAATCTAAGACATGATTTTTTTCTCGAAAAAACAGTTCACTAACAGAAGTACTCTAGTATAATATCACTGGCAAGAAAATTTGTAGAAATAAAACAAATAAACTAAGGAATGTTGTGCATCAACTCTCTACCAATTCATCTACATCATCTAAATTATCCTGACTGGATAGTAAAACTGAATCCTCTCCTAATATAGAGCAAAGCTCTGATAGTCTGTTATGCATCTTAGGGACACCAGCTAATTGGGTCTCAAGCTTCTGTTTTTCTTCATTCAGGGTAAGACGAGTGTTTGTATCCAGTTCTTCCATTCTCCAACCTCCTTCTCCATCAAATTGTAACAGATGGGTATGAAATTTCCTGTAAAATACAAATTTAATCACAAGTGAAATAAAACAAGAATGTGTTCATAGTACAAGGAGGCCCAATTGCACTTCATTTTCTGTGTTCAGTGGATTATAAAATTTTGGTAAACTCATATTTGGCGTTAAATTTAGAAAGATAACATGTGTACTAAGTTTCAAGTTAATTGGACTTTAACTTCATCAAAAACTACCTTGACCACAAAAATTGTACCTGAAGCAAGACAGATGGAGGAAAGGACTGACGAACTGACGAACGGACACACATACTAGAAAACATAATGCCCCTCTGCTATTGTAGGTGAAAAAATATGCAGATACTTTTATTCTTTTTTAACTTGTTGTAGCTGCTATTGGTTAAAGCTTTCTGCTTTAAATATTCTATTGATTTATATAATTCATACTTTTTGTGAAGGAAATAGAAATTGTAGTGTATTGACAAAACTATCAACATTTGAAAACCAACTGATTAACTACGTCACTTGTAATTCAAGCCTGTGTCAATGTGATAAGAAATTTAAGGAGACGGGTTAGATAGGCTTTATTTAAGATAGATAATTTTTATATCAGTACAGCATTGACAATAGACAGTTTCAAAAATGCTTTATACATTTATCAGAATTGAATGAATCTGTAGTTTTCTCAATTGAATTGTTTTATATTTTTCATGTCGGGGCCTTTTAGAGCCAACTATACAGTGGGTTTTTCTCATTGTTGAAGGCTGCATGGTTGATTTTTTTTGAACTTTGGTTGATAGTTGTCTCAATGTCTCATACCACATCTCCTTATTTTTATAATGTGTTTCTTGCAGTTTGGACTAAATTAATAAAAATGGTTAAACAAGTTGTGATTGTCAGGAGTTATGTTTCTTTATATAGAGTAAGCTCCTTAAACATAGAGATGGATGGTGTTTGGTCAAAGTGATCTGCATAAGATATCATATCCTTTGAACACATGTGCACTTAGTTTAGTCACTAGCTCATTCTACCAAAACAAAGTTTTTCAAGGGTGAAGATTGTTATTAGACAATAAGTCAACTGTCCATGCTTAGTAGGTATAAAAAAAAAATAAACAGCTTCGCCATGAGCTCATGATATGCAGTCACATTTTTAAAGAATAAAGTTCAATTACTTCTCAATGTCATATTAGAAATTATTTAAAATCAAAAGGGAGTTTACATCAATAGATATAAACAATGTAAATGGGTGTATAAAAATTTAAGTCAAACATTATGTAACAGCCCTAGAGATCTAAAAACTGATTTTACAGTTCAACTCAATGTTACAAAATTCCAGGCCAAATAACAAATCATTCCATGATACACAAAGAAATAATTACAAATATAGTTTATCTTACCATAATGAAGGTCTATGAGTGATAGTAAGTAATACTATCCCACTGTCCTTGACTGTTTGGTATATCTTACTTACCACAATGAAGGTCTATGAGTGATAGTTAGTAATACTATCCCACTGTCCTTGACTGTTTGGTATATCTTACTTACCATAATGAAGGTCTATGAGTGATAGTTAGTAATACTATCCCACTGTCCTTGACTGTTTGGTATATCTTACTTACCACAATGAAGGTCTATGAGTGATAGTAAGTAATACTATCCCACTGTCCTTGACTGTTTGGTATATCTTACTTACCACAATGAAGGTCTATGAGTGATAGTAAGTAATACTATCCCACTGTCCTTGACTGTTTGGTATATCTTACTTACCACAATGAAGGTCTATGAGTGATAGTTAGTAATACTATCCCACTGTCCTTGACTGTTTGGTATATCTTACTTACCACAATGAAGGTCTATGAGTGATAGTAAGTAATACTATCCCACTGTCCTTGACTGTTTGGTATATCTTACTTACCATAATGAAGGTCTATGAGTGATAGTCAGTAATACTATCCCACTGTCCTTGACTGTTTGGTATATCTTACTTACCATAATGAAGGTCTATGAGTGATAGTAAGTAATACTATTCCACTGTCCTTGACTGTTTGGTATATCTTACTTACCATAATGAAGGTCTATGAGTGATAGTAAGTAATACTATCCCACTGTCCTTGACTGTTTGGTATATCTTACTTTCTACGTCTATAGAAACAGCACTGGTACATTCATCTAGTAAGGCATACTGTGGTCTGAAATAACATAAGATAAATATTACTTTTGCCTAGCATCTGAAATGTCAAAATTAATTATTTCAAGCAATTAAAACAAAGATGTTTATCAACTGCTGTGGGGTTAAAATTTTCATAAAAACTATAAAATGCACATGAAGTAGAAACTATTGTGAAATCAACAAAGTAACAACATTTTTTGCAACACAAATAAAAGGTAAATCATTAATTATGACCCAATGTATTACTAGTAATTTACGAAGTCAAATTATTTTTGATTAAACAAGAATGTGTCCTTTAAGTACACGGATGCCCCATCCATACTATCAATTTCTATGTTCAATGGAACGTGAAAATGGGGTAAAATCTATAATTTGGCATTAAAATTAGAAAGACCATATCATAAGAAACATGTGTACTTAGTTTCAAGTTGATTGGACTTCAACTTCATCAAAAACTTCCTCGATCAAAAACTTTAACCTGAATCGGGACAAATGGACAGACAGATGGACAGACGGAGGGATGTACGGACAAACGAACGGACAGACGCACAGACCAGAAAACATAATGCCCATAAATGGGGCATAATAAATGGGGCACAAAAATTCAGATTGTACTAGGATTATAAATAACTGAAAATGCCAGAGAACCACACAACAGTATGAATTTATACTTCAGTGTTTAATTTCATACCTATGCCTCACTAAAATTTAGGACAGAAACAGGGAATGTGTCAAAGAGACAACAACCTGACCATAGAGCATAAAACAGCACAAAGCCACCAATTGGTCTTCAACACAGAAAAAAAAATCCCACAACTTGAGGCAGGCTTCAGATGGCCCCTTAATAGACATATGTACTAGATCAGTGAAACTGTAAAACCAGCAAGCATGGACGAAAACACAGACTGTTTGGAAGATTCCCTATTGAGGAATGAGCAAGATTGCACATAATCATCAGAAGTAGAAAGTCAAGAAAAGAAGGAATGAAACAGAAGGAATCCTGCAGCAGATTCAATTAGGACATTACACAAAATGAATGAAAGCACAAACATAGTCAAAATCTTTTTGAATATTCACCATGTTCAGGTTTTCATTTGTCTGAAATATCACAACCCACCCCACTTAAAAGATTAATGTTGCAATATCCATCTTGTGTCTTGATTCAAAACTTGATTCAGTTTTTATATAATGGTACATGATATATTAAAATTATTTGTTTACATATTTTTTTTTATTTGGTAATTCTCACATTTCTTTGAAATCTAAAATTTCTTAAGCTCTTCAGGCCATTTGAGCTTAAAACACTTAATTCAAAATTGAAACTGGATTTTTTTTTGGAACTTCCCATTTCGTACGTACACTCATTGCCCAATTATGCATTTTGGTGATTAAGATAACAAGGACAAAAAGGCGTAAATTTCCTTATCATATCAAGTACCTGAGTTCATTTCAAGGAAACTGACACTAAGAAAGTAAAAAGATAAAATCAAGAAACAATTGTTTTTCCTTATGAAATGCTGATACTTATACTCATGATTGTTTTCTAAAGTCTTCTATTTAACAAATAAAATGAAAAAACCTGCCATTTTAGTTTCAGTTTTTATGTTCTCAACAACTTCAAACTTTCCATTGTTTTAACAGTTCCTTGCATTGTTTGAAAGTATATATATACATGTATAGAACAATAATTTTCTTTCAAACAATTGACAATATGTGTACCATAGCCAAAGAAAAGTTGTTTGCAGTTTGTTGATCTTATTGGGCCTGCAAAAAACTGGAGAAGACAATAATTAATATAGAAAATGGCGGAGAAAGAATTAATGGTAAGAAATTTAGATATTTACCAGTAAACTAATTTCGTGTTTAATTGTGTTGATTTTTTCACTTTCCCAAGATATTCGTTAATTCATCAAAGTGTTTTTAGATATGAGAATATGACTGTATCTACGGAACAACTAGCCATGCTCTGCTCACTATATCACATTTCCATCTGAACAAAAAGGACAGAGAACACACAACTGAAAAGAACAGTATGCCTCTGCTTAATGACTATGGATTCATTTATTTTCATGCGTAACAACTTTCTTGGATTGAGGAAAAGTTGCATTTTTTTAGATATTTAATTTTGTTGTTTTGGCAAAATCTACATATATTCCTTCTCAAAATTCGTATTTAGTAGAACATTTTAAGTCATGGTTTTCCTGTACCCACATCATCCTAAAAAAATTGGTATACAACGAATACTAATGAATACAAAGTAGGTATCTATCAAAAGGAGGGGCACAAACATAAATACAGGGTACTGAAATTCTGTGACACTAATCTACCAGATTAAGGTCAAAACCTATCAAACTCAGTTGATCTCGAAAACTTCAGAAGCAGTCCTTTACATTGTAATTGATTTTCGAACTTAAAAAAAAATGAGTGATTATTGCTTGTCAAAAACTATAACCTCCCACTTTTACCGGTAATAAAGATATTTCACTCTGCTACATGAAATAGAGGGATAATGAGCAAAAGTATTGTAAAATAATAAAAATAAGAAGTTTGTTGTTATTAGGATTAATGGTTATTTATTTTGTAGACTGATATGCAGAAAATGGCTGGAATGTCCACAGAAGAATATGAATCCTTAAATTTTTACAAATACCTTTGCCGAAAGATTGGATCTGAGGAAGTTGTGAAAATTAGAAGATTAACTACAACTATGATTGATATGGGACAAACAGATATTTTTAAAAACATAACAAGTGGAAGTAAAGGGGAAGGCCTTTATTTCAAAAGCAGTGATTTTGATCTAATGGGTATTGATCCTTTCTTTAAGGTATATCAATCTGAAAAAGAGGCTGTTTTTGATGGTCCGTTTATTCCTTTAATTATGAACACTGAGGAGACCCTACCATGTTTTACACAATTACACCTGCCTAATTATTTTCATTTTTTGCTGCCATCTTTCAAAAACAAGTGGCAAAGAACTCACCTTGGATATATGTTTTCGAGTGAAAATTATAAACTAGTCCATTTGTCGATTTATCATCCCAAAATTGCAACAATGTTTATAATTATTCATGGACCATGTGTATCTGATACAAATGATGCTGTGGATATAGCATTTTGCCTGAAATGTGACCGATGGATATTTCAGGCACAGCCATGGGTTAGTAGATCTCGATCTACATGGCCTTCACCTGAAATTATTTTTAAAATAATATCTTGCGGTGTGTTATTTGTGCCAATAGGCTGCAAAGGATCTGTCAATGAAAATCTAGAATGGCGAATTTCATTTTCCATAGCAGAAAAATTTCTTATATATTCATTCAGTCACACACAATTATTATGCTATGCTTTGTTAAAAATCTTATTAAAGGAAATAGTAGAGAAACATAAAGATTTGAAAGGTTTATTGTGTTCATACTTCTTGAAAACACTTATGTTTTGGATTTCAGAAGAAACAGACCAAAATTTATGGAAACCTGATAATATCATAACATGTTTCTTGTCATGTTTACAAAGACTGTTGTACTGTGTAAAATATTCAATCTTGCCACATTATTTTATTCCTGATAATAATTTTTTCTGTACACGGTTCAATGTGATGAACAAAGAAAAATTAATCACCATACTTAAGAATTCAAATGAACAAGGAATAAACTGTTTCAAGTCTTCTGAGACCCTTCAAGATTATCCAAGACTGTCCTTCCAAATCCCAGAATCTTTTGGAGTTATCAGAATAATACCAGAAACATTTTCTTATTTTCCAAGTATAAAGAATATGCGTCTACTATATCATTTTCTACATAGTTCTAGAACAGGTTTATCTAGAGGACTATTTGCTTTACATTTATCAAACGCATGTAAGTTTGCTCTAGATGCTTCAAAACATTGCTATAGCTCAGAAAACAAACACCAATACTTGAAGTATAAATATGATTTGGGCCATTTATTGATTGGTGTTAATTCAGATGCAGTATCAGGATGGCTGACATTAGCATCTTTCTTCTATGTGCACAAAAACTATGTTGCCTCATTATCTGTAGTAAATTATACATTGCAGAAATACACAGATGAGAAATTTTATACTGTATTGACCACGACTGAGGACACATTAAATCGTTTCCAAAAACAGGAGCTGAATCTGATGAAGAAAGAAAAACTTTATACGATATATAAAACATTAACAATTTTTCCTCTACAATTTTATTATAAGTCATCAATAATTCCAGAAGAGTTACGAGTTGATGTAGATGTAGATATTACAAACAACCATGCAAAGTATCATCCAATAGGATTTGCATATTTCCTTAGCTTCCTATGTTACTACCATCGACAAGACATAACATCATGCAGACATTTTCTACAACTGCTTAAATCAACAATAACATATCCAAGTTTACAAGCAAATTTCGATGCTTTCACATGTTCACCATTGTTTTGTGGTATTGCTCATCAGTTATTGGGTGAGACAAACTTTGCTAGACAAATATTTCAAATGTGTGCCATGTTTGATCCAGATAATTCAACCAGTGCAGCATCAAGGTTACAAGGTCTCATCTGACACTATAAACATTACAAAATGTCATCTGACACTAACAACGTTATTAAAAGTTAGCTGACTCTTATCAATTTACAAGGTGTCATCAGGCACAAACAATGTTATTTAATGTCATCTGACACTATCAAGGTTACAAGATGTCATTGGGCACTAACAATATTAATTAATGTTGACTTTTCCAAAAAGGGCACACAAATAATATAGTTATTTACATATTCAGGGCTCATACTACTGACTTCTCTTTTTGAAACTGATATGCAGAAGTGGTGAGAATTTAAAGGAGAAGTGCTTGTTTTCTCGAGGCCTTACAATGTTTGGTATTTTTGGTTCTTACTATAATAAAAAGGGCTATATGTACATGGTGTGCATATATAATTTTTTTGTATTGTTCAATTCATACTTGGGTTCATACTAAGTTAAAGTAACAATTCAAATTCAAAGTTCAACTACTATGTTCATGATGTTATCATGTTTATGAAATTCAGTGTTTCTCATTAAAAAGATATATAAATTTAACAAAGTTAAGATGGGACATAATATAAGTTTAAGAGTCCCACAGTTGTTCAATTCTAATAAATAACTTAAAAGTTGTGCCATTTACGAGTCTGCAGTCATATCGTTAGAATCCAGATTTCATTCATAGCTGGTCTGTTTCCCGGACTCAAGATTCCTAATTTGTACAAATATTCAATGGCGGACAAAGAAAAATTTACAAAAAATAAACGATGCTTGAGTTGTAATTTGGAAAGGAATATGACGTCTTTAATGCAATCAATGGATTTCAATTTTACTTTAAGCACCTTTCATCAGGTTCTAAAGTATCGCAAAATAATTTTGCTGAAAGATAGCATGATTTGACTTACACTTTCGAGTCTAGTAGAAGTGATTAAAATAACATGCAACCAACTTTAGTCAAAGCTTGTTGCCCTTGGAACAGCAAAGAACACAATACCACGACCTTTCGATCCATATAACATTAAAGGGCACATGGAGTCAAATATTTCTGAAGAAAAAGGGCATGACGTCATGGGCAAAAGGACATGGCGTCGCGACATGCTAAACTGCTTTAGATAAAACACTAATGATACAGCAGCCCAACAGCACCCTAAAACAAATATGACTGTATGAATTGAAAAAGAGGAGGGAATCAATGACACAGCAGCCCAACAAAACCCTATTACCACAATACAACTGCAAGAAAACACTAACTCTTCTATAAATAACTACATTTGTTTTACTTTCACTTTCAATTTAAAAATAACATTGTCTTGATTGTCATTGTGACATCACTTCCAGAGAATTGTGAAACTGCAAGTTTTGTACTTCAGTGTTTCAAAGATGTCATGCTTGTTAGCTAAACATGTAGACCATAATAAACCATTACTTTGCAGTAATACACGGTTGTTGTTGTCTTAAATTTTGTTTTATGCATTGTGAGGAAAGTTAAATAAATTCTTCTAAAAGAACACCTCAACTTCAAAAGAGTGATTTTTGCAAAGTGAAGTTAACATTTAAAAAAGCTAAAATTTCCAATAATGATAAAATTTTGAGGTTCACTCTGTCAAAATTGTAAAACAACTCGCAATTGACATTTTGTGAATTTTGATGTTAGTGGTAATTAAAAAAATAGTATACAAATAAAAAAGTACAATATAAAATGAGAATGGAAATGGGGAATGTGCCAAAGAGACAACAACCCGACCATAGAAAAAAAACACAACAGCAGAAGGTCACCAACAGGTCTTCAATGTAGCGAGAAATTCCCGCACCCGGAGGCGTCCTTCAGCTGGCCCCTAAACAAATATATACTAGTTCAGTGATAATGAACGCCATACTAATTTCCAAATTGTACACAAGAAACTAAAATTAAAATAATACAAGACTAACAAAGGCCAGAGGCTCCTGACTTGGGACAGGCGCAAAAATGTGGCGGGGTTAAACATGTTTGTGAGATCTCAACCCTCCCCGTATACCTCTAGCCAATGTAGAAAAGTAAACGCATAACAATACGCACATTAAAATACAGTCTAAGAGAAGTCCGAGTCTGATGTCAGAAGATGTAACCAAAGAAAATAAACAAAATGACAATAATACATAAATAACAACAGACTACTAGCAGTTAACTGACATGCCAGCTCCAGACTTCAATTAAACTGACTGAAAGATTATGATTTCATCATATGAACATCAGGCACAATCCAAACCAGACAACCTTAATTTTGTTGAAATTTTACCACATAAAATCTTGCTGTTGAATGTTAGACATTTTCTAATCTTGGACTGTACCAGTTATAGATTATAATATCATACATGTAAGTAACAAACCTGTGATAGAATATCCTAGCCATGCCCATTCTCTGTTTCTCTCCTCCAGATAACACATCTTTCCAATCACTTTCTGAATCCCAACCTACAGAAGATACATGGTTTATATCAGACATTGACTTTGAAATAAAAATCATGAACATACAAACATCTTTTTTGCAAGTAGGGGCTTTGGTCTAGGGAGTACATCTACAATATCACTAGCCAGTCAACACTGAAGTTGTGAGTTTGAACTCCAATTTAAGGTGGTACTAAATACCTTGACTCAATTTAATTTGGCTCTTTTAACTTTCATAAAATTTTGACAAAAAATCTTCAAAATTTTTTATACATAGCTGTTTAGCAAAAACTTATTTTGATCATTGAGAAGCTTAACATTTCTTCAACATTAGAAAGTAATCAAAACATTCAGCTGATTTTTACAGAGTTATCTCCCTGTAGTGTTATGTGCCATCTTAATTGAACAGGTTTGACTGGTTCTCTCTGGACATTCTGGCTTCATCAACCTATAATAACTTGCAGCCACAATGCCGAAAGTGGTGTTTGACACCAACAATCAATCAATCAATCATAGTAAATACAGCATTTAATCAGCTTATGGATACATTTCAAATGGTTACTTGGCAACCAAGTTGTATACATGTGACTTTTCTTTAAGAGTGGCAAACAAGACATTCTAGTTACTGTTGATTCATTATTATTCGTTGGATACCAATTTTCATTGATTTCATGGGTACAGTTGAATCACAAAATTAAATGTTCAACGAATGACAAAATTTTCCATAGGTTTGTCAGCAGACTTCGACAAAACCAAGAAATAAAATATCCACGAACATGTGGTTTTTCCTTCATCTACGAAAATTGGTATCCATGAAAATAAATGAATCCACAGTATCAAAACTCTCATTTCTCTTGTGGTAATCCAATACAGAAAATGAAATTGCATAAATACAAGTTTTATGCATTAGGCTAATTACAATCTCATATGGCTTGTGTTATTACAGTTCCATTATAATTTTTTTATCAAATGATAGTCAATGAAGGTTTCTCAATAAAATTAGTGAAAATGTTAAAAAAAAATTCAAGCCCATTGTATCAAAAAATTTCGAACAAAAAACTGAAACACAAAACTGCATTTATATTTCTTAACTACCGCAAAACAAGTATGGGTAAATAAAAAAAAAACATGCAAGCCCCTTCATGCAAAATGACATATGAGGGCTGGTAAGAAAAAAAATTATTAAAAGTTTCAAACAATATACCTCCTTCCCTGTCGACTATGTGTTGTAAGTTGACTATATTCAGTATATTGATTAAGTCTTTATCAGTCAAGCCTTTCTTCTTCATATCTTCTACATTGTCTGGATATATCACTTGGTCTCTCAATGTTCCTATAGACATATAGGGTCTGTAAAATATATAAGAAATGTTATAATTTTTTATGATTTAGAGTTATTTCTTGCAATTTGATTGGCTGATATTGTCCTAATTTTCAGTGTGTTTTTTATTAAGCCAATTCAAATTATCTCCCTTATACCATTGACTTTTAAAATAAAAAAAGTCCTAATTTTTTTCATTTTTCACAGTTTAAGAATGAATATCTAAATACATTTGATTGATATTGTCCAAATAATTGAAAAAAAAATACTATTTTTATAAAATTATCTTAAAAAAAAAATATAAATAAGTGCATGATAACAAAAAATCAGGATAAATTTGTTACACAGTGTGCAATTGCCCTAATACAGGAATCAATTGGGTCAAACAATTCCTGTTTTAGGAAAATCACACACTGTGTAACTTAAATATTACATCATGTTCAATAGCATGGCTTATAGACAATTAACATGAATACATTTATATCAACAGGGAGCCACTTTTGAATTTGACCTTAGACAATATTTTTTTACTTTTTATAGTTCTTCTTTGTTGTATAACTTATCATGTATTTATATATCCCTAGCGTTCAAATATTTGGATTGGAACATAACAGATAAAGATAATACAGAAAAGCACTTCTGACACTCAGAATTTATAACAAGTTTCATTTTCTAATACTTTTTTTTATATCTTTTATTTGTTTTTCAATAGTCAGGATTTTAAATACATGTACCCCATCACTAACACCTGACAATGGTATCAAGGGGTTACATATAGAAATAATTCAGTATACAATTTATATCACTGGCAAATTGATTTTTACAATTATAGTATTTAAGGTTACATATAAGTTTTATTTGATAATATTCTCTTGCTCTCCGACTTTCTCTCATACAATACATATACTCTTCACTCATTTGTTTTACTACAATATGTATCTTGATTTACATTTAAAAAAATACATTTTAAAGACAAAAAAAATCAAAATCTCAAGGATAAATTTTTGCTCATAATATATATGTCATATTTTTTTCTCATTTTCTAATACTGGGTTGACACAACTGCTGGTATCATCAGCCGTGTAATTTGAGCCTTGCAAATGAAAGGATTTTTAAAATATATAGTATACTTATAAAATTAAGAAATTGTACCAACTGAGGTTCAAAATCCTTCAGGTCAAAAAAGACTTATTTCAGGACCTTTAATACCTAACTATGCGGTATGGGCTGTGCTCATTGTTGAAGGCTGTACGGTGACCTAATAAATGTACCTTGTCAAGTATTTACATAAATTGTATCCTTGACTTCCAAATTTTGGGATTCAAGTGTCAATGATGTAGGTTTCTTTTGAAAAGTGTTTTGGACACACCAAGTCTTAAGTGTCATATAAATAATTAGTTTTAAAAACATATAGGTACCTAATGGTTGCCCCTTGAAAATATCATCATGTAAATGTACCTTTTTTTCAAAATATATATATATACCGATATTGTGGGTTCTTTCATTCATATATATAAATATAAAAGTTT
The DNA here is from genome assembly GCF_965363235.1 of Mytilus galloprovincialis. Classification (NCBI taxonomy): domain Eukaryota; kingdom Metazoa; phylum Mollusca; class Bivalvia; order Mytilida; family Mytilidae; genus Mytilus; species Mytilus galloprovincialis. The sequence continues at coordinate 42,488,759 of NC_134838.1, forward strand.
GAATTGTTTTACATTTTCATATCAGGGCCTTTTATAGCTGACTATGCAGTATGGGCTTTGCTCATTGTTGAAGGCCATACAGTGACCTATAGTTGTTAATGTCTGTGTCATTTTGGTCTCTTGTGGACAGTTGTCTCATTGGCAATCATACCACATCTTCTTTTTAATATATAATAGAATACTATTCAATACTGTGGATTCATTTATTTTCGTTGCTACCAATTTTGGTGGATTGAGGAAAACTTACACTTTGGTATATATTTAATTTCGTGGTTTTGCTAATGTCTGCATACAAGCTTTAAGTCAATGGTAAACTTGTAATTCGTTGAACATTTAAATTTATGGTTCACCTGTATCCAGGAAATTTGCGAAAAATTAGTATCTTATGAAAAATAATGAATCCACAGTATACAAAATAAATTGATACCTTTGAGGAATATAAAACATTGAAGTTGGTGGAGGTTTCTGAAGTTTTCCTTTATACACAGGCCACAATCCACTAAAAATTCTAAACAATGAGGATTTTCCACAACCATTTGGTCCAGTTATAAGAAGATGCATGCCAGGTTCAACCTGAAATAAGAAATACATAGATTAATATTCACCTCCATGTAAGAAGCATGCAATGGTCAATGGAATGTGAGGACTAGTAATTAAATATTATTGTAATTTGAGTATCATTTTCCCTAAAAAAAATCTAGAATTATCTTCCCTTAAAAGCAAAATTAAGAGTATTTTTGATGTAACAAACCTTGGATGCTTAGTTATAGATATTTGTAGTTTGGTTTAAAACCCATATAATTTAGTAATGTTGATGAACAGGAAAGCTTGATAAAAAAAACTTTGCTTTATTATTCAATTAACAGCTGGATTCATTTCAGCCACCATAAACATTTGCATATTTTGATGAATTTTCAAATTGTTCTAGAAACTGACATGACAATCAGCTGATGAAATCTAGTATAGGCTAGTTATACAACAGTGTTTGTAATCTCATTTTTTTGTATTCAAGTTACATATCCTTTGTTGTTAACTTACCCTCATAGTAAGACTGCCTACAATAACATCTCCATTGGGTGTAATGATGGCTAAATCTTCTGTGTCTATGACAGACTCTGTGTCAATTACCTCCCCTGAAATATTTTTCTTAACCTACATAAATTGTGAAGCCATAACATGAATAACTTTCAAAGTAGCATATTTACAGTTAAAAAGAAATGTAATAACTTATATTCTTAACTTTTCAAATATACTTTCACCAGACTTTAGCACACTTTACCATGTATTTGGTAAAGTATACATTTAAAAAAAAACTACTATATTTTAATTTTACCAGCAAACCATTTATTATGTAGAAAACCAGATAATTTTTTGAAAAACATTATGATTTTGTGTTTAATTCTACTGAGCACTAAACATTGGATACAAAGTATGAACCAGAATCAATTTCATGAAAAGCTTATAAGTTTTAGCAAATGGCTTTAGTCTAACTGATTTTTGGTCAGTCAGACCAATTGTCTTACAGGCTACAGTTCTTTGATGCACTTTGGAAAGCCTCATTTTCCTGTAGTAATCAATGCCATCCTTTGATTTTTTTTGGTTATTGCTAAATGATGTTTTTGACCACCATAAAAATAAACATGATTTATAAACAGTACCAATTAGTCAAATTCCTGCCTTACCCTTTCAAGAGGACTTTTTAAAGACTAAAGCCTTACATGGACTATGGCTTGGGAAGTGCGCTGAAATATTTATATTTTATCACTTTTTTCCAAATTTTTCTTGAATCTTACTGACTTATTATTTCCTTTCTCAGTACAGAAGGGTGATATGAAAAATAAAGGTGTATGTGCTGTACGTTGTCAATAAAATTAACAATGTCGTCATAGATAACAGATTTTCATTGGTCATCTCAACTCGATTTGCATTTTTTAATTTTGCAGTACCAGCTCAAGCAAGGAAATTTAATGTTGTTGTGATGACCAACAATAATCTATAATTATCAAATACCTTTTATTTGTAATGGTCCAGAGATTTTCTCTAAGTTTGACTTTCCCTTTTTTTGCTTTGTCACAATTGTCCTTTTGTACTTTCCCTGTCTGATATCATTAAAAGTTTCAAACATTTCTGAAACTCGAGATGTGTATCCAGCTAGTTCAGTTATCTAAAATGTAAATTATTCATGATAAACATGGATAATATATATACACAACTTACACCTGCAAGGTAAAGAATATTATAATCTTTGATCATACATGTACATAAATTTATCCAAAAGTACCTGTAATTTTAATAGACCAATCCATTAATTATCATTCAGTATGTTCCTGTTTGTTGTTTTAAAGAATTAAAGTATAATGCAATGTTCATCAAAAAACAAATATCTTTTTAATCATATGATTATCATCATTTTACAGTTAAATCTGTAATAACTGAACCCTGACTTAACAAAAAATCTGCCTTAACAAGACTAACTCCGCATTGATTGGACCATGTGTTGTTCATGTTTATTAGAATGTATTTTTCCAGGAGTAATGTGTTGGCTGTTGAGGTTGTACTATACAGTATTTTTGGTGATTCCCCATTATCCTTCTATGAATAAGGCCAACCTTAAGAAATTCCATGTTTGATGTTACCTACCTATGCCTTATTGGGTCAGGTAGGTAAGTAGGGGTCTTACCGTATAGCAGGTTATTTTTGCATGTGTAAAATTTCTCAAATTTCATTGAATAAGGTAAACGAATTATTTTGGCCGATTCAAAACTTTTATCATGTACATTTTTAATTTGGATGAATTTGTTTTGGCAATTTTTGTTGTATATATAGAAAAATACTGGTAAGCGAAAATTTTCACCCTGCAAAAATAACCCGCTTTATGATATTATTTCTTAGGCCAACAACATAAGTTACATGTTTTACCCTCGCAGGGAGTCAAGGTTGTTCAAGCTGAAAAATTGAAACAATTTGTGTCAAAAAATATTTCAGGTAAGCTGCTTTTTAGGTGGGTAGGTAAACAACATCACACAATTCAAATTTTAATTTGGGTCTTATCAATGAATTGTAAACCGGTACAAAACCAAACATAAGATTAAACTGTATAAATTTTCAACCCTTAAGGAGTTCTGTTCCAACAGGTTGCACATTATATGAATTCAAATAGAGATATCTAATGTGATATTTAAAATGAATATTACTGTATTACTTGATAAAAATTTTCAAGAGCATTTAAAGAATAACAAAACTTAAGTAAAAAAAAAGGTATAGATTCTTAGAAAATTTTATTCATAAAAAGTATAAACGCGATCTGTCAATTTTCCCTGGTCTCCCTGTTGGGCCTTCACTTCTCCCTGAAGTCTCCCTGTTGGGTCTTCACTTCTCCCTTTTTGGCTGCCAGGGAGAAGTGACCTCTCCCTATAATTTTTAAGTGTGGTGACCCCTGAACTTGGTTGTTTTTTTTATACATTATTACAGATCATTTCCATGCTTGCAAATTTGTTTTTAACTTATATTCTCAAAATTTTAAATTAAGTTTTAAAAAATGTCCAAAAGCTTTCTTTGTCGTATCTTTGTGTTACCTCTTTATAAGAAGACATCATTCTTTCTACAGCATCAGCACAATTGATCAGTAAGTTCCTAGCTGTAGTAAAGGCTTTTGTTCTGTCACTAACACCTCCATCTGGGTCATCATCCACCTCTGATCCTTTATAAAAAGGAGATATGTATTAGTAGAAGTGACTTATATGAATGCACAGAAACAGTCATTACATAAAAATATAAATGCCCACATTTAAGTTTGCTTTCAGTTATTCAGTAACCTCAGTATTTTTATAATAAGAGTATTATTTAATGTTATTTACTTTTATCTGTGTTTTATTTTTGTACAACACCAGTATTTGAGTTTATTGAGATGACAATTTTTGTTATGGCATATACATGTATGAGGAAGGGTCCTTACCACGATAACTAAATGTCAATCTTGAACATGGAGTCAAAGTCATAAACCTTGCCAGTCAGACATGAACACCTTGCAATCATTCCATACACATGATACACCAAATATAAGTGTAGTATTAATTACTTAAAATATCCAAGAAACAAACTTATTGCTTATGTATGTAGTATCTGAGATTTAGACCTAACCATGAAAACATAAGAAAATGAGGTCATGTACACTCACCCTTATCATATAGACATATATGTATACATGTACCATATATGAATCTCTACAATTTTTTTTAGTCTGTTATACCATGTATATAAACTAACTGCTTTTCTTCACTATATATATGTCTCTACAGCATGTACAGTGAACTTTGAATGATTTGAAGCTTGACATCAAAGAAAAGTAGTAAATGACTGTTTGTTGGTATGTAAATGTTGTTATTTTTATTAATTCCTTATGTGTTTTGATTGATGTTTCTTTGATGTGTATCCCTAATCATCATATCTTATACTTACCATCAGCTCTTATTCCACCACCTTTTGCTGTAAGAATAGGTATCGCTACCATAATCAAACCACTGGCACTCCAAACATACTTCATTAGGAATTGTTCAAACATGATATACCACAATCGTTTGTTAAATATCAAATGCATTTGTTCAGCTAACTTTTTATAGCATTTCTGTAGAAGATTCAACTCTATCTGAAATAATAACAATCATGACAATAGTCATTGACATTTAAGTCAATAAGATATAAATTATATATCATTATTATGTTTACGTATACACTTACATGTATTTATAACTTAAGTAGGACTGTTTTTAATCTTGCTAAATTGATAAATAATTTAATAAAGATCTGAACATGGATTAGAAATTTCATATTCATGATATTTCAATTAACTTTTATTTTAAAATGAGTTAACTACTTTAAACATGCTTTGGATAAATTTACTATTTACTTACCATGCTTACAGAACTAGTTCATTTTGTATAAGAATAATTGATTAGGGAACAATATTGTGTACTGGCTACATGTATCAACCATGTACATGTATATACATTGTATATACTGTATATGTAACAGCCACTATGTTCCGTCAGTTACTTTGTTACGGCGAAACATTTCAACTAGTCATTTCGTTCCAATGGAACTTTCCAACTAGTTGTTTTATTCGAGCGCAGTCAAAAAGTTCCGGAATAAAGTAACAAGTTGAAAAGTCCCGGAACAATGTAGCTAGTTCAATAGTTCTGACGGAACAGAACAATTACTTAATTCGGTCAGAATGTTTTCGTCATAACGAAATAAGTTCTAATTTATTGTTATACATTACCAGTAATCTGAAATTGACTGGCTTGAAAAATGCAACACTAATTTTTTAGATGTTATTTACCAAATCATGCTTGATCTTCATACCACTACTATTCATGCTTATCATACTTATTTCTCTTTCGAAAAAATCAACATCTGACCTACCTGTTTTTATTGAACATACTGGATTTTTGAGATTGCACGAATTTCAGAAAGCCAAATTTTGAACCAATAAAAGATTTTTTTAATTTTCTTATCTTGGTGAAACAGTTCTTTCAATCCTTGGCCACACTTAAAACAGTTAAAAAATGTTCAATCTCCATATTGCTAAGACTGAGGAATGAAAAACTGAATCAACCCATTCAAATACTGTAAACAGGAAAACATAAACGTGCTGCAACCTGCAGACAATTTGAGATCAGAAACTTGTCTTACTGTCCTTCCGACAATTATAGCAGTAGACAGGATTTGTCAAAGACCATCAATGACCAGATCAACATGTAGAGACAATGCAACGTCAATAGAATTTGATTACGCAACATTGTTTGTGAGACAGGTCTACGGCCGCAACATCAACTGCGAATCAAATTGCCAAATGCCATTTTGCACAGATTTATGGCAAAAATGTTTCCCATTAACTGAACTGCCAAAGAATCGACTGCAGAAAAACATTTAAAGCCTTAAACATGTGTTAAAGTTTCAACCGCATGATTGCCAAAACCCATTACAACAGCAAAACAGAAACCAAAACGTGCTTAACAGAATTGATTGACATTTCTGGTAATCATTTTGGCGTTTGTTACAGGCAGTCATTGCTTTTAAATTAGCGATGACATGTTCATTAGTAAGGAGAAAACCAAGGTTTTAGTGTATACCACAATATTTGAACATTGAATATGACGTAATAAATTCAACTTTCTAACTTGCATTTTTTTTAAACATTGAAGTAATGAAAGAACTTTCCGTTCATAAGTTTGTTTACAAAAAATTGTAACTTGTTGATTATGTTCCTTTGGAATTTTTCAACTAGTCACTTTGTTCCGCTGGAACTTTTAAACCAGAGAAAGAACAAAGTAACTAGTTAATAAGTTCCTCCGGCTAGTTAAGTTCTTTCCGCCCAGAACTTTCCAACGTCGGAACAAAAGAGCATTTTAATTTTAGTTTCTTGTGTACAATTTGGAAATTAATATGGCGTTCATTATCACTGGACTAGTATATACTTGTTTAGGGGCCAGCTGAAGGACGCCTCCAGGTGCGGGAATTTCTCGCTACATTTGTACATTGAAGACCTGTTGGTGACCCTCTGCTGTTGTTTTTTATTTGGTCGGGTTGTTGTCTCTTTGACACATTCCCCATTTCCATTCTCAATTTTATTTACATATATACATATTTACTTTTCTACATCAGCTAGAGGTATAGGGGGAGGGTTGAGATCTCACAAACATGTTTAACCCCGCCGCATTTTTGCGCCTGTCCCAAGACAGGAGCCTCTGGCCTTTGTTAGTCTTGTATTATTTTAATTTTAGTTTCTTGTGTACAATTTGGAAATTAGTATGGCGTTCATTATCACTGAACTAGTATATATTTGTTTAGCATGTTTAGGGGCCAGTTGAAGGACGCCTCTGGGTGCGGGAATTTCTCGCTACATTGAAGACCTGTTGGTGACCTTCTGCTGTTGTTTTTTTCTATGGTCGGGTTGTTGTCTCTTTGGCACATTCCCCATTTCCATTCTCAATTTTATTAAAAACATCCCAACCTTATATAGCTGACTGCATTAATGGTTTTACTCATTGTTGAAAGCTAAGCCATACAGTGACCCATAGATATTAATTTCTGTATCATTTGGTCTCTTGTGAAGAATTGTCTTAATTGCAATCACACCACATCTTCTTTTATATAATCAAATTACATGTAATATTTAAACATGTTAAACTTCAGCAACCATAACTCTAAATTCATAATTTACCTTGTGGCCACCATAGAATGCAATTTCCTCAGCATTGGCAATTACTCTTGAATGCACAAATCTGAGGTCACCTTTGAGTCTAGCCTCCTCTGCAACAAGATTACCAAACTTTGGTGATATTGCTTTTAGAATTTGTGCTGTCAAATATAAAACCGCTACTCCTATTATTGAGGGATATTTAGAACTTGCCCCTCTTCTGCTTGCAAGTGTGTATAACGTGAAAGACATTAATGTTACATCAAGCAATGGTTTGGTCAAATGTGAATATAAGTGTGCTAAAGACTGAGTGAACATGGTTATATCATCTGTAAGACACTGATCAACATTAGCAAGTCTACTGTCCAAGTTGCTGACTCTGTAATAAGTTTGATTGTCAAAATACAGATTATAAGCATGATTCACTAATCTTGTTCTTAGAACTAAAGCAAGTTCACACTCTAGATATCTGATGAGACTGTTAATAAATGTTGCAGGAATGGATATTAGAAGCCACTGAGACAGTTGTAGTAAAAATGCTCTAAGATCACGTCTAACAATAGTTCTTACAATTTTTCCATCTAGCATGGAAACATAAATTGACAAAAATGTTCTTGCAACTAGAGTTGCAGTATGAAGTGTTAGAATGCCAAAAGCTTTGCTCTTTAACCCTGGGAACAGTATTTTCAGAAGATAACGAAGTTGTCTGTAAAATTCCTTGTTTAAACTTGCTTTCCCCTTCTTGTCATTCACAGAACCAATCCCTTCGTCTACAAAATCTTTGCTTTTTGAATTTGGTCGATTCTCTGAGCCAAATAATATTTTTCTGAATTTTGGAGACAATTTTTTGGCACCAATTGCAAGTAGAACAGCTATTAAAGCTCCTTTGGCAATCTTTTCCTGTAAGCTTTTGGTAGAAGTAATTGATCCTACCATTTTAGACATCTTTCTTGGAATGTAAACCGATGATTAATCATTCAATCGTAAAATTTTAACCAAAATCTGAAATTTTGTTCCTCTTGTCCTCCATGACAGATCACATGTGATACGAGACTTTGAACTTTGTACTTTTCTTAGTTTTCAACGAAGAAGAGCTGTAATCGTCTGCTTTCCTGTTGACTGTTGTTGGTGTTACTGGAAATGAACTGGGTGGGAGGCTCTAGAAGTCGAATACGAACGCAAAATGAAAGGAAACTACAGCGTGTATTTATCTTTTCTTTATTATCCTCACGAATACATATTTTTACAAACCATCTCTGTTATATTATGGACTCAGAGTGTAACTATATATGTAACTTGTAAGCCTGAGGTCACTTGAACATTATGTCGTAGTAAGGCAAATGTTTATTACATGATAGTTTTGTACCTTGTCCTTGGCTCAAAATAAGCCAAAGGCCTTACATTTTATTTCCTTGTATGATGCCAGTCAATATATATGTAACACTCAGAAACATGTCCTTCCCCCCAAACGTGTCCGATTCCCCCAAACATGTCCATATGGACGTAACTGAACTGCTAAACATGTATGGGTGCCACAGCGTGTCAATTGTATAAAGTGTTCAACGGCAAAACGTGTCCATTTTTCAACTATAACCCTCAAACATGTCCAATCCCCCAAACGTGTCATATCACACGCTATTTGGTTATTGCTATTTCATTATCGTATAATAATTTTACCATTTCATTAAAAAAAAAGATAAAGTCGTAAGGTCTTTTTTAAACCGGCAGTATAAACGTGGTAAAAGTGGGGGGGTCATTTCGGCTATGTCGTATATAAATTATTAATTTTTTTTTTAGCAAACATGTTTATATAAACTACATATACACAAAATGTCCCTTTCTCTGCGCAATAAAACTTTTATTTTCTCTCTAAATATACATGAAACAATTGCAACTGGACAATACGCAATCAACAGTCTAAAGTTAATTTATACACTAGAAATGTAAAATCATTAAAACTTGTATGTCATGTATGTTCTCTCTAAATATGCATGTAATACTTGCAACTGGACAATACACAATCATCAGGTTAAAGTTAATTTATACAGTACAACTGTAAAAACATTAAAACTTGTATGTTCTCTTTAAATGTGCATGAAATACTAGCAACTTGAAATATGCCATCAACAGTCTAAATTTAATTTATACACTAGAAATGTAAAATCATTAAAACTTGTATGTTCTCTCTAAATATACATGAAATACTTGCAACTGGACAATACTCAATCATCAGTTTAAAGTTAATTTATACAGTACAACTGTAAAAACATTAAAACTTGTATATTCCCTCTAAATATGCATGAAGTACTTGCAACTGGACAATACGCAATCAACAGTCTAAAGTTTATAGATACAGTACAAATTAAATTTGCAATTATTGTAATTAACAACCGGTGTTGATCACGTAATAATCATATTGATAAAATGAACCAGTGCTAGTAAAAATACATTTTTATTGTACCATTCTTATCTGGTGTCTGTTTATATGAAATCAGAAATATAATATATCATCTTTAACAGTGTGAAATGTGCTTGTCTAGGACACTTATTTATTTGTATTACTATATATACACCTCTTCTCCAGAAACCGCTACTAAATTAGCAGTCTCTTTTTTCATAGCAGGATTGTTTTTTGTAATCAACGATATCTCCTTTGTTGTAATATTTGTAGCTGCATGTTCATATCCTTCATGCAGGGAGTTTGTACTAAACAATTCAACAGGATACATTTGTTCAAAGTACTGTATGATACCAGTGTTGAAAAATGTGGACTGGCTCCCGGTATGATAATACATTTGTAGAACCTATCTACCATATATGTATTGTTAACATGATGTCGTTCAAATAATGCATGAAATATTTGGCACTGGACGTTATGTTCTTGATCCTGTGAGCTTTTAAAATATCAGAACTGTGGAAAAAATGGAAGTAAATTTTGCTGAAAGATCACTGTCGGATTAATATAAAAGACATCACCGGAGTTTATAATAAACAAATAATTTACACAGTAAATGATTAATTCAACTGCACTATATTTTGAGTATGTACGCTCTAAATGAGCATGAAATACTTGCAACTGGACAATAAGAAATTTCAGTCAAAATTTAATTCATATATGATACAGATTAAATTTCATTTATGATCAACAATATATAAAAACTGGCAGTGAACAAACTAATGCTAATAAATGGCTACCTCATCAACTGTTTCCCCCTTTATAGAATTGTTGTAAACGGTATTGATTTCATTAAGGACATACATGTATTAGCGCTAAAAGACGTGAGACGTTCTGGCGTATAACAATAGACACGTTTTGGTGAATAACAATTATCGGACACGTTAGGGGGAAAATTAAATATAACGGACACGTTTGGGGAAAATAGACACATTTGGGGGAATCGGACACGTTTTGGAGTGTTACATATATAACATAAATCTGAAATATCACAATACTCAATAGTCATCAATTTTTAAAGATGATCATGATTCATGATAGGAATTTTAGAATTAGTATTTCTATCAGGTCCATGGCTGAGGCATTTAGTAAGGACTGTCCTTGTAGGCTAGTCTACCTGTTTTATCCTCATGTATATAAGCTGTTCAATTGGTTAAGTTATAAATGTAATTATTCTGAGTAACTGTTTTTCACTATTTTTTTTTTATAGAGAATATTTGATGTAACATGTGTAAAAAAAATTGTGAAATCGTTGATCTTGATATTGTTGTTTAAATTAGAGCAGTTTATTGTTTACATAAAATATTGGGTTAAAATTAGAATTATTTTGATTTTTCAAGGAACCATGCATGCAGTTTAATTAATCTGAATGATATTTTTTTTTTTATAGTATGTATATTAAGGGGGTAGACCTTGGTTCAGGGAGATAACTCTTTAAATCAGTTAAGGGTTTGTAAAAGTCAAGTTCATCAAATGTATTTTAAACATTTACCTGAAACAGATTGGAAATAATCCATGTAACATAGAAGCTTAGAACATTTTGATGAAAATGGTTGACATCAACGTACTGATGATTTTAAGAGTTATTTCCCTTAACCTAGGTCTACCTCCTTAAACATAAAATATAATTTGACAGGATTTTTGCACTAACTTTCGAAATAGATTATAAGGAATATGAGAAACAAATCTCCAGTACTTGTAAAAATATCCTGAAGACTCATGTGAAAAAAAGGAGGAATTATAGAGCGATAAAAGATGTAGTTGTATAAATCAAAACACATGATCACTGATGGTATCGGGATCGTTCGCCCTGATTACATGTTTGCCCTAGGTTCGTTCGCACTGAGTTTGTTCGCCCTGGTAATCCGTTCGCCCTGGGTTCGTTCGCCCTATTTTCATTTATGATATGTATATGTTAAAATTTATGTATATCTATTAACAGTTAAATACAGAATATTAATTAAATAAAATTCTTGGCTGCATTGTTACACTTTATTTTATAATTACAGGGGTTTATCTGGGTATTTTGGGAAAAAGGACCCTGGCCAGTTTTGGGAATTTTTTAGCGCAGTTTTCAATGAAATTGGGAAAAACAACCAATATACCAGATGTTAGTTTTAGTGTGTTTAGTTCATTAAATTTGTTTTTAAATATAACAACATGGCATTAAAGTTTATTTGAGTATCAAAATAATGAGTTCTAACTTTTTAAAGGATTGTTATTTTTTTTTATTTTGACATGAAAATTTGTGAACTAAAATATTTTGAGTTCTGTATAAAATATATCCTGTTTCTATTGGTTTAATTTAAGATTTAAATTATTTAATTAGCAAAACAGTGAAATTTATATTTTACACCTCAGTAATCACGAATCCGGGTCCGTTCGCGCCCATTCACGTTCGCACCCACTCATGTTCGCCCCCTTTCACTTTCGCACCCTACATGTTCGCACCCAAAGTCCGTTCGCACCCTACATGTTCGCGCCCTATTTCAACTTTGTAATCAAGTAGTATTCTTATAAGAATTATTGTTTTCATTGTCTCAAAATAAAGTGATACAGCATTTTTTGTGTTGAATAAATCTTAATCATGTTTTGGATAGTGTATTGTTAAAAAAAAAAATATTCCTTTCTAAATAAAGTGGGATTCTGTCAACGTTTTATTTTGTGTTGAATAACTCTTTATCATGTTTTGGTTAGTGTATTACTATAACATGTATAACTTTGTTTCATTGACTTGTTTTAAAATGAAGTGAGATTCTGACTACGTTTTTTTTTTTTTTGAGTCTTGAATAAATTTTATCATGTTTTGGTTATAATAGTGTATTGCTATATTTTATTGTTTCATTGTTTCAGATCAAAGGGACCAAGCTGTTAAAAACAATTATCTTTTGTGTTTTTCATTTATAATCTTCAATCTTTTACTCATACCAAGCTATAAATACATCCAGTATTTACACGAAAGCAATTAAAAACAACAATGATGATTTTCCAATTATTCAACTGGAATTTGAATTAAAATTGGGCGCGAACGTGTAGAGTGCGAACGGACCTTGGGTGCGAACGTGCGAGGTGCGAACGTGTAGGGTGCGAAAGTATATTGGGCGCGAACGGACCTGATACCAGTAATCACACTGGTTCAAACTAGATTTTCATTAGTATAAACTCTTGCATTAAATTTACTCACTATATTATTTCGCTCTTTTTATTGGATATAAACTTTTCCTTTGTTGTTAATTGTTTATTTATACTATTGCAAAGTGTTTTATTTACATTTTTGAATTTGATATTACGTTGAAATTGTGGGCTAGAGGAGTCAAAGCAAAAAGGAGTAGCTCCTACTACGAGGATGGAATTTTTAGGTATCACAGTTGACACTGTGAAGTTGACTTTGGAAGTTACTTCAGATCGTGTTCTAGAGATTTCGTTGTTAGTTCAGACTTGGTTAAGAAAGAAAAAAGCTTCTTTAAGAGAGTTACAGTCAATACTTGGGAAACTTCATTTTGTGTCCACCTGTGTACGACCCGGTAGATTATTTGTCAGTCGTTTGTTGAACTGGCTTCGTAGTGCTTTCCCTTCAAATGTCGTGGGCAGTGGACATAAGATATATAGAAAGATTCCGGTAGAGGTACAGAAAGACTTATTGTGGTGGCATAGGTTTCTGTCGAGCTATAATGGTATCTCGATGATGTCTCTTGAAGATTGGTCGTCTCCAGATGAGATTTTTTCAAGCGATGCTTGTTTAGAAGGGTTTGGAGCTATTACTTCAAATCAGTATTTTCATGCTGTTTTTCCTTCTGATATCACAAAAGATCAATTACATATCAATTGTTTGGAGTTACTTGCTATTGTAGTTGCGGTTAAAATTTGGGGGAAAACATTTTGCGGGAAAAAAATTCTGATCTTTTGTGATAATGAGGCGTCTGTTCAGGTCATCAATTCAGGTTCATCTAAGGATGCTTTTATGCAAACTTGTTTGAGAGAGCTTTGTTTTATTCAAGCAAGTTTTCAGTTTGAAGTTCGAGCCAGACACATTTTAGGTGTAGAAAATAGACTTGCTGACTATTTGTCTCGATGGCATTGTAGTCATAAATACAGAGAGTTAGTTAAGTCAGCTATTTCAGTAGATAGATATGAAGAGGTACCAGTTCTCATGTCAGATTTTTCATTTTTAAATAATTGGTAATTTATTTTACAGAGTTAGAGGTTCTGCGGTTTCAATGTAAAGATTCTGCTAAACATGCTTTTGCGGAGAGTACTTATAAAAATAAGAAAACTCAGTTAGAATCATATTTTATGTTTTGTATATATTTTGAACTTATGCCTGTTCCTGCTACAGTTCATGTTTTGACACTATATGCACAGTTTCTAAGTAGAAGTTTTAAATCTGTTGACTCTATAAAGAATTATCTTAGTTCAGTAAGATATCTGCATTTATTGTTAGATTTAGAATATCCACAGTTTGAAGCTTTTCATTTGAGATTAGTATTAAGAGGTTTATGTAGAATTAAGGCACATTGTCAAAAACAGGCCTTGCCAATTACTCCTCACATTTTACTTCAAATTTATAAGAAGCTGGATATGAATAGTGCATATGATGCTACTATATGGTGTTTATTTTTACATGCCTTTTTTCTAATGTTTAGAAAATCTAATTTGGTGCCAGACTCCATTTCTACTTTTGATCATAATAAGCAGCTTTGTAGGGATAGTATTATTTTCGATTGTAAGCGTAAGCTATTATTGATCAGTGTTAAATGGTCGAAAACCATTCAGTTTGGTGAGAGAGAATTATTGATACCTTTAGTCTCGATACCAGATTCTCCATTGTGTCCCGTTCAAGCTTTTTTGAATATGAAGTCTTTAGTTTGTACTTCTGATAAGAGTCCAGCTTATTGTTTTATAAAACATAAATTATGTGTACCTGTCACGTATAGACAATTTCAGACAATATTGAGACAGTTAATTACTGAGATTGGTTTAGATGCTTGTTCATATTCTACACATAGTTTTAGGCGAGGGGGGGCTAGCTGGGCTTTTGCAGCCGAAGTACCTACTGAATTAATTCAATTGTACGGTGATTGGAAAAGCGATGCTTATAAAAGATATTTAAAATTTTCATTAGATGATAAGATTTCAGTAGCAGAAAAGATGACGGCACACATTTCAGATGTTTTATTATAAATTTTTACAGGGAATTTCTTTGAAAAAAGGGCGACCATTGTGTCAGCGTCTATACCTAAATATGTTAGTGGAATAGATGGGTGTACAACTCAGGCCTTTCCTGGTGCCACTATTGGTCGTCTTACTGAGTTAATTACATCTGGGAAAGTAGATTTAATTTTATTAGATTTCGTTATAGTTCATGTTGGTACTAATAATATTTCTTCGTCTCAATCCGTAGATACTATTATATCATATTTCGGAGATTTAATTCACAAGTTAAAAAAGATGACATTTGCTAAGTTGATCTTTACTTCTATTCTTCCTAGACCAGTTGATCACATGAAAACTGGAGCTAAAGTTAATAAAGTTAATACTGAGTTAAAAAGATTGTGCAAAAGAAATAATTTATTATATTGTAATTTGTATAGGAGTTTCTTACTCGACAATGTTCCAGATGCTTCCTTATTTGCTCCGAGAGACGGGCTTCATTTAAATTTTGCTGGTACAGAACTTTTCAGAAAAAAGATAATCAATATTATTAAGCATCAGAGTATATAAATTGTAATGTGTTACAATTGTGTTTTTTATTTACTTCATACATGTATATTGTTTACTGTAATTATTCTTTTTTCTCTTTTCAGAGAACTTGCATCCTGAATATGATGCTGGTTTTCCTCTAACTACTCAAGATCTACATATATTTTGAGTTGGTTTGCTGTTTTGTCCTTTCATTATCTATACACATTTTGAAAGGATGGAGCTTATTTGAAGTGAGAAAAAAGAGTGATGATAGTATGTCTGGTTTTTATCATCATTATAACTGTTTTGATAGTTATTATTTTATCTTTATTTTTTTTGGCGGCCTTGCAGGCTTGGCGGATGTTTGCCAAAAAAATTGGTTATATATCTATGTTTATGTATTTTCATTTGTGTATTTAATTATTTATGATATATTGTATTTTGTAATATATTGAAAAAATATTTATATCAGGCAATACAAATTATACCTATTGACTTCCTTTTATTTCACCCACTTGATAATTGGTTTAATTTAAGATTTAAATTATTTAATTAGCAAAACAGTGAAATTTATATTTTACACCTCAGTAATCACACTGGTTCAAACTAGATTTTCATTAGTATAAACTCTTGCATTAAATTTACTCACTATATTATTTCGCTCTTTTTATTGGATATAAACTTTTCCTTTGTTGTTAATTGTTTATTTATACTATTGCAAAGTGTTTTATTTACATTTTTGAATTTGATATTACGTTGAAATTACCCACCCTCCCTCCCTTGTTAAATTTTTTTTTCTTCCTTTTATAAATTCATAGTGGCGGATGTTTGCCAAAAAAATTGGTTATATATCTATGTTTATGTATTTTCATTTGTGTATTTAATTATTTATGATATATTGTATTTTGTAATATATTGAAAAAATATTTATATCAGGCAATACAAATTATACCTATTGACTTCCTTTTATTTCACCCACTTGATAATTTTCTTTTATATATCAAGGATTTGTATAGTAAGAAGGTTCTTACTATACAAATCCTTGTATATATATCTTTTACTTTTCAATTTTAGTGTTGCTATGATAGCTGTCACATGTTTGGTTCTTTTCATTTTTTATTAACTGTATTTGATTATATACTTGTTCGTTTCCGGATTTGATCTGGTTTTAGTATTTTCCCACACTTCCTGTTTATTTATGGCAGCCATTGTTTGTCAAATGTCGTTTGTCATTCAATATGTTTCAACTTGGATTTACACATTACTTGTTGACGATTTTTGACATAAAGCTAGCTGTTGAATAAAATAAACATCTCTGTCATGAATAATAAAGATGAAAATAATTTTTGTGATCATTTGGGAATTTTACTCCCAAAATTGGGAAAAATGTAGGGTTTTTGCCGTTGGGAATGGGTCCGAAAACCGGACCCTGTGGAATGCTAGAAAAATCCATGAATTACTTTAAATTACTGTTGATTGAATTTTTATTGCTGATTAGGTATGATTTGAAATCTTTGATATCACTGATTGGTATATGAATTGCCTTTGATGGATTAATAATGAAAATAACATTTTTCTCAAATAAAATAGTCAGCTTGGATGGGTAAAAACACTGATGTACAAATTGTTAGGCATGAACTTATAACCTAGTAGCAGCTAGCTGTAGACAACATAATACATCGTAAATATTCGGCGAAATTGTAAACCGACTTCAACATATTTAATTAAATACACACAACACAACACTATACTAAAAAATAAAAATCGCAAATATTCGGCGAAATTGTAGACTGACTTCAACATATTCAATTAAATACACACAACACAACACTATAATAAAAAATAAAAATCAGGGTGAACATACCCAGGGCGAACAGGTATCAGGGCGAACAGTCTCAGGGCGAAACAGAACTTAAGGGCGAACAGTAACTAGGGCAAACCAAAATCAGGGCGGACGGACCCAGATTCATCACTGATGATGGAATGAATAAATTAATCTGTAATAAGAAATGAGGGACTTGCAGTTGTCATGGATGTGAAGAAAGAAATTGAGTTGAAAATGTTCCATATTCCTTGTTCAAAATAACCAGAAAAATCAAATTAATTTCCAGGAACAAAATCACGTGTGTAATCATGGTAATCATTCCTGGTTCAATACCACTAGGGTAATCATTCCATATCTGATAAGTATGACCTCAATGAATACAATTTTTAAAAGACTATATACTTGATGTTTAAGTGAATTCATGATTATTTCTGAAATTATTTTAAGAGATTGTCATTAAAATTGTCATGTTTATGTTTCAAATAGATAGAAAAATTGTATTTAACACCTATACTTTTTAGGAATTTTTTGAAAGAAAGAAATTTGCAGATAAAGTGCAAGTTTACCGAAGCATTGGAGGAACTGGAACTGGAACTGGTATAAGAAAACATGGACTTGGTCAGGATTTTAGAGCCTTTCAGACAGTTAATGTAGCACATTCACACAATAAAGGTATAAGAATTTTAAACATGGACTTAATCAGGGTTTGAGATCCTTTCAGACAGTTAATGTAGCACATTCACACAATAAAGGTATAAGAAAACATGGACTTAAGCAGGGTTTTAGAGCCTTTCAGAGAGTATAATGTGTCACAGAAATTCAGAATAGAAATTCCTTCATAATAGAGGTCGGTCATTTACAAACGTATCAAACGTATCGTATACGTTGACGTATCCGCATCTGCAGATATATCAAAAAATAATATGTGATACCCGCCTGAGCTTATTCATAAGACCTTACTTCATTTAAAAAAAAAACTAATTGGAATCTCTTCGAAACAATCAAACATACACTTTCAATATTTGTGATAGTGGTGTTTTGTAAAAAAAATATTGTACACAAACCTTTAATAATCTAGTTAAAAAATATTTCAAGATCTTATATGAATAAACACAAAAAAAAATCAAATGTACTACTTATATACATGTAAGGAACTTTGAATATTGTTCATTTGCGATTTTATCATAAAAGGTAACAGAAAGTACTGAGTATCACTCTATTTATCAATTAGAAATTTGGTTTTACGTGAGCACAAGTTCATTCACAAACAAATAATTTTTACCGTATTCACTCCTATCATACCTGTAAATTGTTCCAACTATCCGGAATATCTTTAAAAGTAGGGTTACATATTCCACAAAAACTCGATATTTCCTTATTGTTTTGTAAATTTCCTCATTAGAAATTAATCAGTCGCCCATTTGCATTATTGAAAGTACATAAAATTAAAGGTCGGGATCATATACTGTTTTTTGGTATATCTGCAGATGCGGATACATCAACGTATATGATACTGTTGATACGTCTTTAATGACCGACCTCTAATATAAATTCCAAAAGGAAGAAATATTCTGGAATATTATTTCCACAGGAATAACATTCGTACCAAAGCTAACACAAAGGTCATGCATTTTTTATTTATATGAAAGTTGATTAATGAATATTTTTTTTTAAATTTAATGTTGTCTTGGTATCTTTCAAAGGTCATGTGACTGGAAAAATAAGTGAAAAAATACAAATTCTTGCAAAAAAAGTTTAATATGTGGAGACATTTTGTAAATATAAAGCATAAAAAAGGTACTAAAGTTGAAAATTTTGTTTCAGGAGGATGTGATACACCAGCAAGACAATGTTGTCTAGGTATCTTTCAAAGGTCATGTGACTTGAAAAAAAAGTAAAAAAAACAAAATTCTTGCAAAAAAAGTTATGTGGAGACATTTTGTAAATATAAAGCATAAAAAAGGTACTAAAGTTGAAAATTTTTGTTTTAGGAGGATGTGATACACCAGCAAGACAAGTAAAAAAGGTTGATTTGGATGTTTTCAAGCCTGCATTCTCTCGTATGGTAGAAGATATTAATCTTGGACCTGTATCACCAACATCATCTGTTTCAAAAATCACTTTGAATGAACCAAAGTATGAGACTAAGTATGTACAATTTGACAAAAATAAAACAAAGTTGACGAAATACAAAAATGTATAGCAGTTCATCATGAATCAGCTTTAAATGGAACAACTGCAGGTGTAGAAAGACTTTATCTGGACTTTAAAAAAACTCATATTTATCAATATAATACTTAAGGTGGTACCTAACACTTTCACTAAAATCAATTTGGCTCGTTTAATTTTCATAAAATTTTGACAAAGTATTTACTTTGACCCTTTGACAAAAATATAAAAATTTCAAAAAATTTGAACCAAACATTTTATCAGAAAAATTACACTGGTTATATAGCAGTTTGACAAACACTAATTTTGATCATTGAGAAGCTTAATATTCTCTTAACAACGCAACATAATTAAAATGTTCAGCTGATTTTACAGAGTTATCTCCCTGTAGTGTTAGGTACCACCTTAATGATAAGGTAGTTTTTTTTTATTATTATGAATAATAAGCCTGGGTCATTGTTGTAATTTTTTAAGTCTGTCATGGAATTATGGAATCATCTGACCATGAACATGATGACCTTATTATCATGATTAAATTGTTATGATATGGTCATTTTTTAAAGACACGTTTTAAGGACACTAGATTCAAAGGGTCAAGCAATCTTTTTCACCCGGCCAAAATTATTGGTGGACTGATATAAATATAGGAGTTATTACTCCTGAATGATTTTGTATTTGGGGGGGGGGGGGGATATAGTACATAAGGAAAACAGTAAACAGACAAATTATCCACAAGACAAGATCTACAAATTTCAAATTTCTTTACACAAATTGTCAGCCAATTTCTATAAATTCATTGCTCTGGGGTAATGTTAAGGAAAACTGTTAAGGCCAAAAAAAGATATATGTCTGTTTACAGTTACCCGATCGACCCTAATTTAAGCGCCGACCCTAAGCCAATTTATTTCCGTCGTAAAGTGAAATTTTTAAAAATAGAACTTGTGTAAAAAGAGAAGTAAGGCTTGCCAATAAATTTAATCAAGTGCCTGATACATCCCAATGTTCACAATCATGAATATGACAGCTGTTTTAAGGAAACTCGCAACTCGTGTCATGAAATAAAAACTTTGCCGCAATTTTTTTCCAACCAATTACCAAGGGAAATAATCCAATCATTAAAAATACGGGTAAACTTGGCCCATGGACAACTTGGACTAAGGCAAGACAGGCCACACAACTCAAAATCATGGCGCAAAAAATAAAATGTAGAAAAATAATAAAATAAAAATACCGACCTACCTACCCTATTTATTTTGATGATGTAACCTTAAACAGACATATATTTTTTTTTGGCCTAACAGAAAAATTATCAGAAACACAAGATATACAAGTTTCTTTACAGAAATTGTCAGTCAATTCTATAAATTCATTCCTCTGTGATGATGATGATTTTTACCCAATTCTTGCAAAACCTATAATTCTATGTAAAGAGCCAAAATAATGATTGAGAAAAGATCTACAGATGGGTCACACTGCAAAAATTTTACAGTTCCCTCTTTTAAATTTTATTATTCAGACATAATTGTTTGCTTATATTTAAATTTGATAATTTGAACTTTATAATACAAAATAATTCTGCCATGTTGTCTGGTTGGTTTATTATAAATTTTTGATAAAAATATTAAAGTACATTTTTTTTACTTTTAGGGAGGCAACCAAATTCTCCTCATTTGTTAAACCAGAAAACCAGATAGATATAAAGACTAGTAAATCTAGTATGAAGTTTGAGCCATATTCTAGTCCAAATCCATACAAGTTTAAAAAGGTAAGGCATTCAACACTTCAAATTGATCACTTTGATTGATACTTTATAAATGAATATTTAGGGGCCAGCTTAAGCATGCTTTTGGTGTGGGATTTTCTCGCTGTGTTGAAGACCCCAGCCTTTGGTTGCTCTTTGGTCAGATTTTTGACTCTTTGACACATTACCTGTTGTCATTCTTAATTTCATGATGCTGAAAACCTTCTTGGCGTTACTTGCCTACTTGGTAGAGTGCTGTCTTCGGTGAGCTTTATCTCGTTTCTTATTTCATATAGAAATCAGCTAGTTGTTTTTTTCAATTTCTTATTCTGATTGTTTTATTTTTTTGTCATACAGGGAGGTTTTATAGGTTTCTTTGTGGTATGGGTTTTGCTCATTGTTGAAGGCCATGGGGTGATATATAATTGCTTAAATTTCCATCATTTTGTCTTTGTTGGATAACTGTCTCATTTTTCATAGATCATTCTACTTTCATATTAATCCTCAAACAAAAGTCTTTGCATTCAATGTTTAACTTAAGAAGTAAGAACAAAATTTATTCTAGCCAAGTAAGAACTATGTATATATAGATGATATAAGTAGAGTATCATATCTCCCTGTAAATGTTATTGTGCCTAACAAATTGAAACTTTATTCAGTATGTTGGTGAATGGTCAAGTACAAAGCAGAGTATATTTTTATCCCAATAACATGTTATGGTCCTAAATATGAATGTCAAATTTGATGTTGGATGTTAACCCTGCATTGCGATAACTAAGAAATATCTCAGGAATAAAAGCAAACAGTTTTAAGAAAATAAGATGCATTTTAAGTATGAGTTTGGATGTAAATGATATGAAAAAAGATAGCACAAATAATAGCTTGATAGGTTATTTAAATTTAGATTTGATGCTAATTTATTATTTGAATTTAGATTTCATCATTTAATGCTAATTCATTAGCTTTATTGATATTGATCTATATTTTCAGCCTGAGCCAAAGTTGAAATTTCAGTTTACAGATTATGACATGAGTTTTCCTAGGAAATTTCAGCATAAGGATTTGGAACCTAAGGTTTGTAGCAATTGGGATTTGAAAGTTTATTGTAAGCTTGCTTTTCTTCAAAAATGATAGTAAAAGTCAATTTCTTCATTGATCAATATTGAGATTGATTAAATTTTAATTTCTTCTTTCGAAAATTAGATTTTGAATAATTTAAATTTGTTGTAAGAATGAAATTTTCAACTTGAAAAGAATTTGTCAGAGATATATTTCATTGGACAATAAATGCTGTTATACAAATGTACTGCTTCAACACTTTTGTTCAAAACTTTTTTTCTTCTTTCAAATAATTAAAATTCATAATAAACAAAGGCCTGTATAATCAAGGGGACATAACTCTTTATAGGAATTATGCACCTATTCATGAATACATAGATAAAATTATTTAGATTTTTAGTTTTTTGTAGAAACATATTTCATATAAAATTCATACTATGCCAAAATTAAGGAGGCTTGAGGGTACAAAAATTTCAGCAAAATTTAAAACATTTTTTTTTCATTGCATATTTTAATTAGGGCCCCGCCTTTAGGCGGGTCGCCCTTTAGTGATCAGTCTGTCCGTCCGTCCGTCCGTAACACTTTAACTTTGTGTCTGCTCCATATCTAGAGAACCATTATGATTTCATACTTTATACTTTACATGTTTATTAACCACCACCAGAGGGCTTGTCATGATGTATGTACAACTTCCTAGGTCAAAGGTCAAGGTAAAAAAACTTTGGTTTCAGTTGACAACCCTGTGTCCTGTGGTGAAGATCGTGTCCGCTCTATATCTTGAGAACCGTTATGATTTCAAAGTTTATACTTGACATCCATTTTAACCAACACCAGAGGGTGTGTCATGATGTATGTACAACTTCCTAGGTCAAAGGTCAAGGTCAAAAACCTTGGTTTCAGTTGACAACCCTGTGTCCTGTGGTGAAGATCGTGTCCGCTCAATATCTAGATAACCGTTATCATTTCAAAGTTTATACTTGACATGTAAATAAACCAACACCAAAGGGTGTGTCATAATTTATGTACAACTTCCTAGGTCAAAGGTCAAGGTCAAAAACCTTGGTTTCAGTTGACAACTCCATGTCCTATGGTAAAGATACAATTTTTTAATGCACATTATTCACAGCGGGGCCCACAGAGATGGCTCCCATCTCAATGATATCTAGTTATTACACTATTTAATAGTTGTAATTTTATAATACGGTATAAAAATCAACCAAACAAATCAATTTTGTCTGTGACCAGGATGGCTATGAAAATGTTTTTATCATCGAAAAAGCTCCAAATTATCTCCCTTAGTTGCAAATATGCCTTTTTTTTTTGCATTAAAATTGAAATAGGTTTTTAATTGACATCGGTAACATTTAAGCGATTTCTGTGATTTAGTTCTTTTTTTATTTTGATATTACCTCTAATTCTCCAACCGGTATTAGTTCCTAAAAAAAAGTATCTTAACAAAAATGTATGCTTCTTTTGAATGCAGATTTTGAGTTTAAATGGAAGGTAAACCTGTTTTTTTAATTTTATTTCTCTATAGAATTTTATTTTCATGTTCATATTATGTATGTTCTAATGTAAAATTGTGATTTAATCAAAAAGGGTCATGCCAAGAAGAATAAAAAGTTATGTAACCCTGAAGTATAAACTATTTTTTTCTACTTTCTGTTTGCTTTTTTTACTAGGTCGCACAAGTTCCAGTAAACATGATATCCTTCCACTTTCCTGGATTGATATCCCCAAAAGATGCAAGATTTTTTAAAATCTATATATATATATATGTTTCAATTCAGCAAAAACTTTAAATCAAACAGAAAAAAATGTGTCCAGAAAAAAATTCAGAAAAAAATGGCCTATTTTATTTCCCTCCATGTTTTGATGTGCACCTGAAACTGGAGTTGTAGTACAAGACTGGTACCTATATTACAAAAAATGGATTTATACCCTCAAGCCCCCTTAAGCATGATAAATGGGAACATAGTAAGATTTTGCTTTACTTCTCTCTTTCAGACACCAAGGCTTGAAAGTTTTCATGAACCATACATGAGTGACAAGAAAAGTTTGAAGAAAAGTTTGAAATATTCATTATTCAACACAGACAATACTAAACTTACAACCCCCCACCAGCATGTGTTAGATAGAAAAAATAAAAATTTGTACACAGACTCTTCCAGTGATCTTTCCGTCACTCAGATTGAAAAATCTGTGTCTTCACAGAGATCAAGTAATGGACTGAATGTAAAATTCTGTGACAGAACAACAGAAATACATGTACCTACAAATTGTTCAAGAAGTAAACATAAAAGGGCTTTGGACAAGTATGATAAAAATACTTCACAAAAATCTTCAACAAAAAGTATGTTTGTGTCTGAAGACTTCCAGATAACACCTTTGAGGAAGTACCAGCAAGAGTCTGAGTCTACACAGAGACAAAGTAACACACAAGAAAGGCACCAGATTTCATTCAACTGCAAGTCACCAATAGACATCCATAACAGAATATTCAGTTCCTCTGATTTTATAGAAACCCCACTGAAGAGAAGAAAATTTACTTTTCCACAATCTACACCACAATTATATCCACAAACATCAACACCATTACCTAAAATGTCCACCAAAGCTGCTTTAGATGTTGAAAGAATTCTGACAAAACAATTGCACATACCAGATATTGCAGGTGATCATGGCATGTCATCAGTATTAATGGCAAAAGCTGGAGGTTTGAAACCATATCATTTCCAAGATCATGAAAATACTGTTGCAGGTTCTAATGTTTCCAGAAAGAAAAGGTGATTTGCTCTCTAAGTTTGAAGTTGTAGGAATAAGTGCATACACTTTTATTTTTTTATTTTTTATATGTTTACTTTTGCTTAGTTTACTACTTTCAAAATAGATAAGAAATACATAATCATGGCTAATATTTTTTGTGGATATATGAACTCTTCAAATCTGTGAAATATATTAATGAACCAGAATAGGTCTATTTTGTGACAACTTTTCTAAGCCTCTAGAAATACTGTATTTTTCATGAAGAATTTATTATCAGTTACAGGGTCCCATTCTTTTCATTGATGACAAAGTCAGATTATGGATGCTATTTAACAATGAGAATTAAAATCTATCTCTGACAGAACAGACTAGAGATACATTTAATTTACTTGTAGATTCATTGCCTTCATGTTGTGTACCATTATGATCTACTAGTTCATAAAGTATTCTTGTCATTTCTCATAGCATATTTAGAAGCAGATGAGTCATCATTATAGAAAGTGTAATATACATGTACCATTGTTTCTATACATCTCAAAGACAAATATATGCACTTACACATTGGCTTTTGATATTTGACATTAACTGCAACTGCCAACCATGCAAGTTCCTCATGGGCAGACTTGGGGTAATTGTAATTGTAATCGTTAATCAGCTGTAATTGATTACAATTTTTCAAGTAATCACTGTAATCATTAATCAGCCAAAAATCTGATTACATGTAATTTAATTTAATCAATTACTTTTCAAAATACCCTGTAATCCTGATTACTTTTTGATTACATTCTGATTACAATGAAAAAAATCTAAAATTGTGTTTTTGGTCATTAAATGAACCACTTTGTTATTCATATTTGATAAATATTTAACATGCTAAAATGGTTTGGTTTACTTTAAGCATGTCTTCTTCAGTAAAAAAATAAACAGTATTAAAAAGTCATCATTAGCCTAAGCAGAGACATATAATACAATTATATACCTTTTGTCTTAGTAAAATATATTGTACATATTATATTTATCATTTACATGTAATGATCTTCATATTAATATTTGATAATAACTTTTATATATTCAAGTAGTACTTTTCTTTAACACTGAATTATAATCTTTTGTTAATTTTTGTGAATTTTGTCAACTTTGAATTGACAGGTAGGAGACTAATTAAAGTTTGTTTTTATTGCAATTACCAATTGAGTATAGCTGTAGGGAAATATGTATGATAAAAGATAAATCAGACATAAAAATTTATCTAATTAGCACAACCTAATTTAAAAGTTGGACAAATATGTTGTTTAAAATTTAAAAAAAAAATGTTTTTGGATTGGACATATAAAATGCAATGATTTTTAGTACTTATATATTGTTTAAAATTTGATTAAAAATTTCTATTAAAATTTAAAATAGTTTTAACTGGTAATTTATTTCATCCATATTTTAACTTCCATAAACTGCACCTTGGAATACATATAAAGTATGAAAGAGGTCAGAAGACCAAAAAAAAACCTCTTTATAAATCTTTATTAAATTTAATTCAAAATAATTCAGAGATCATTGGTGATAAAGTGTAATGTATAATAACCAGTGGCACAATGTTCATGTATGTATATGTAGGGAAATTTGGTGTTTATTAAATAGATGAAGTTCGAAGTTATCATTTTATTATGTATCAAATAAAATACTTTCTCAAAAATGCTATAGATATATTGAACGTTTATTCATTCACATCATTCAAAATGTTTTGTTTTTGAATTCATTGTAATCAGATGTAATCATGATTACTTTGCCAATGTAATCATTAATTTAATCAGATACTTTCAGAAATGATGTAATCATTAATTTAATTTAATCGTACAAATGACAAAGTAATTGTAATTTAATCAATTACATTGCAAGTAATCGGACCCATCTCTGCTCATGGGTCTTTTGTGATGCTAAAATTAGTTTCTATAACCATACATGCCTGGAGTAGTTGATTTCTGGTTTCTTTATAGATGTCGTATTATATTTTTCAGGACTTCAAATGATTTGGAAAATTTGCCACCATGTGAAACATCAGATTTTCCAGATGACCAAGTTAGAGATCATAGAATTGAAAACACTTACAAGTGTAAATTAGATATGAACTTGGTAATTTTAAATTTTAACTCTGACAATAATTATTGCTTTGAAAGATGAAAATATTTTATAACTATATATTACCTTTTAACGTCATAAAAATTATTTTAATACATTTGAAAGTTATTAAAAACTAATCAAATCACCTATTTTTTAGCACTAGTTTCTATTAATTGCTACACTCCTAAATCCATCTCAACTCTAATATCAAAAATCTTTAAAAAAAATGTCTCTTAATCTATTAATTGCAAATAATATTTTATATACACAGATAGTTATATACACAAGGTTTCAGTCTAAAACAATGGCTTTAAACCTAGATTTTTTTTTCAGATAGGAATGAAGATAGGGTTAAAAAGGAGCCCTGCAGAGCTATCTGATACAGTTCATTCAGGAAAAGAAGGTAATTATATAATTTACAAAACATAAAATGTTTCCTATCACAATGCACAGGTGGTGCTCATCAAACTTGTTTCATGTGATCTTCATCTGTGATTTAATATTTGCTCTGCAGCTCGATAATGCTTGGTTTACAATTTTTACATCTTAGGTGTAGCCATTTCTAGTTAGCTGACAGTTCTTAACTATGACATCACGTACATAACAACAGTTATTAGTAAAACAACAGAAGTGAACCAAGATATATTTTTTTATTCTTACTATCTATAAAAAGTTCTGTGGCAAAAACATAGATCTTGAGCATTGTCTTTAATTTATTGATATAAATTCAATTATTGTCCTTTGAATTATCAATTTTTTATGGTCTAAATGAGAGGGTGACATTCATAAAACTATCACCTGCTTAGTTATGGGATAGAGTTAATTATCTACCTCATATTCAATCAAAATATGGCATTTTGAAATAAAGTATAATAATATTTGCAGGTTTGAAAATTACCAATTATGAATATTGTAAATGTTTACTTTTTCTAACCAAGCATACATTATAATTTTTGAATTATCAAACACAAGACAGACCATATATGACCTTCTCATCTTTTGATTTCTGATAATAGATGTCTCATTGGCAATTAAACCACACCTCTTACATTTGGTACAATACTCATTTTATTTTCTTCCAATATCTTAATTTTACAGGGATCAACTGTTGGCAATGCCAACCTTTTAACTCTTTTTTTTTTACTAATAACTGTGTAAATATATATTCTTATTTTAAGGAGGAGAAAAGTAAGAATGCTTATTGTTTGCTTCAGGTACTAATCTAGAAACCATTATATTGATAGGGACTCACAAATGGAAGAATCACAAAGTAATTGTAATGCATTACATTACATTGCAATGTAATGGCTCCAGGCCTATTAGGGGGAAGTTAGGGTAAAACATTTTTATCTGATCTGCTGGTCAAATACTTTATAAAAACTTACCAAAACTAAACAAAAACTCTAGATTGGATCCTGATTTTATTAGTCTACAGTGTTGACCACTGTTTTAAATACAGTTTTATAGTATTGCTTTGTTCTAGTTATTATATTATTGTTGATTTTTCATTGAGTTTTTTTCTTCTTTAAAAAAGGTACAACACGGATTTACATTGCATGAGCTTGTTATTTTTTGTTTTAAATTTATTAGTTGTATATCACAATTTCAACAGTGAGTCTATTTAATATTTCTTAATCACTTACTAAATATGTATGTAATATGTATTGAAATATAACTGAACTAGGCAAGCACAGAAGGAAATTTGATAATGGCTTGAATGTATATAAAAGTCTTCACTATGACAAAAATGATAACAATGTCATCACACTGTCACTATTCTAGATATATATGGGGAAAATCCCCAAGGTAGGTTTAGAATACAGCTAAATTAAAAGAATTTGATATGTTGACAAGTATAAACATTTGCACAGAATACGCATATTTCAACAAAAATCTTTCCATGTAATTCTATATCAAAAAAAGTTTTTTGAAAATATTTTTTAATATGATTAAAAAGTTGTATGACAATTCTAGCTCATTTTCTGATTGTATTTCAGTATAAAGAGAAAAAACAGTACAGATTCTCAGATGGCAGAAGTGCTAGAAGAGGTATTTATAGTAATTTGTTACCCATCTTTACTCCTGAAAATATAATTTTGTTGAAATGGTTGTTTTTTAAATTTATTTATCTAGAGTGATGCCCTTTACCAATGGAAAAATTTCTGATTTTTCTGTTTCTGTTCACTTAAGTTTGCCTCAACCAAATGTTATTAATCATATACACAATGCTAATTACCACAAAACACAGATCAAGTTTGAATTTTGATGAAATCACTTTAAGCTTGCTAGAGTTAAGCCCCTTTACAAATGGATATTTTTGTTTCTGTTCTCAAACTTAAGTTTGCCTCAATGAAATGATATGAATCTTATACACAATGCGTATTACCACAAATTTCAGATTAAGTTTAAAGGAGTAGGGCATTTAGGCCTAGT
Source organism: Mytilus galloprovincialis (assembly GCF_965363235.1). Taxonomy (NCBI): domain Eukaryota; kingdom Metazoa; phylum Mollusca; class Bivalvia; order Mytilida; family Mytilidae; genus Mytilus; species Mytilus galloprovincialis. Next base: position 42,518,202 of record NC_134838.1, read on the forward strand.
TTTGCTCCAAGCAAATAAAATGTTTAATAACTATTTCAAACTGGCACATAATGTTTGGTAGGGTCAAGAAATATAAATGAAAAACATAAAGATTTTTTTCAGATGACGTCACAATTACGTCATGAAATGTACTGTTTTCACAAAAACGATGAAAAATACAGAATTCATGCAGTTTTCTATCTTTATTTCCGTGGTGGAAACATCATGCGTAGTCGAGAAACAACAAAATAATTTAATAGAAGCTTTATTATACATTTCGATATAATCTCCCAAAATGAAGTTCTTTCTTGGGTGCACACATACTTTTTCAATCTAAAATATACTTAAAATTGTTGAATAACAAGGAAAATCACGAAATTTTACAAAATATCAAATTAAGTCATAATTTGTTGCCATGGTTACTTGTTCACTGTCAAATTGCTTGTTTTACTGAATACCTTGTGTCTTAGTCAAGTTTTCAGTAATTTAAGAATATGCATGATAACTTTTAAAGTTGCAGTAATTTTTTAGGCAAATAAGGGCCTTAGGTAAATGAAATTAAAGAGTCTGTCATGTGTCCTTCCAGAGTAAAGGGATTTTGATTATTAAAAAGTTGAAAAACCCTGTAACTTTTGTGATTGATTTTAATATTGCAGAAGTTATCCCCACTTGGTTTTGCAGAGTGTCTGAAGTTTCTGCTTGGTTGTTCCATATCTTAACAATTTTAATATGGTTAATTCAGAAATTTATTATAAAAATAAGGAGATATGGTATGATTGCAAATGAGACAACTATTCACCAAAGTTCAGATGATGTGGATGTAAGCAATTATAGGCTTCAATATGGCCTTCAACAGTGAGAAAAAAATCTACAATGTATGGTTGGGTATAAAAGGCCCCATTTACATGCATCTATTTTGTGATTGTTGCACAAAAATGTGAGATTTATTTTTTCAAATATTGTGAAATACTGTATACATATTTTGGACAAACCATAAAATATTCCTGTTCATTGCAATTTTAACAATACTAAAAAGTTATGAAATTTCACCAGTGAAAAGATAAGGCTTTCATACACAGGTGCTGTTGATATGTTGAAAATAGAAATATATTTAGAGTAAATTTATGAACTTGTTGGATGACAACACTTCAAGTAAAATGTTAAACTTTGTTTTATTTTAGTTAACAGAACTGGAAAAACAAGACTGCTTAGAGGATGTATTTGACATGGAAGAGACACTCATGAATGGAGAGGACATTGATGGTAAATCTTTAAAAACTTATGGATATCATAGTTACAAGTTGTACATTATACAGAAAGAAAGGACTGACTAAAGTATAACAAAAAAATAAAGACCCTAATAGTTATCACTATTGTATGAATAACTAAATTATGAAATGAAATGTTTACAAGTAGAAAATCAATATAAGTAAATGTCCAGAATTTATAGGATTGGAGGACTTTTCTGGTTCCTGTGAGGTACAAGATAATTGTTATCTTCTGTAAATATATGCAGAAATATATGGCAATGCATTACAAAAGTTGGGATACTTTGCATGATATTCGCTTGCGAAGATTTTAAATCTCAAACTGTAAATGAAATAAATAATTCAATGATAAATTTATGAATGCAGAAGGTCCAGCTCATAACAACAGCACTTTAAGGAATGCTCCAGTAATTTTTATACTACCCCAAAAAAATTTTGGGATCGTATAATGGTATGATGTCGTCGTCTGCGTCGTCCGAAGACACATTGGTTTCCGGATAATAACTTTAGTTTAAGTTGATAGATCTTTATGAAATTTTTTCAAAAGGTACAATACCACAAAAGGTAGGTTGGGATCGATTTTGGGGATGATGGTCCCAAACGTTTAGGAATTCGGGGCCCAAAAGGGGCCAAAAAACAAACATTTTTCTAGATTCAGGATAATAGCTTGTGTACAAGTATTTCAATTGCTCTGAAATTATACCACAATGTTTTAAAAACCACAAGTAGAAGGTTTGGATTCATTTTAGGGGTTATTGGGCCAAAGTTTAGGAATTAAGGGCCAAAAAAGGGGCCAAAACAAGCATTTTTCTAGTTTTCAGCCAATAACTTGTGTGTAATTGTATGGATCTCTCTGAAATTGTACCACAATGTACCATAGAACAAAGGGGAGGCTTGGATTAAGTTTTGGGGTAATTGCCCAAAATATGTAGGAATTAGGGGCCAAAAAAGGGCCAAAAAGAAGCATGTTTCTAGTTTCCAAACAATCATGACAATAACTTGTGTTTAAGTGTATGGATCTCTCTGAAATTGTACTATAAGGTTCAATACTACAAAGGAAAGCATGGGATTGAGTTTAAGGGTTATTGCTCCAAGGGGGGTTTCAATAAGTTGGGTGGGGGGGATTTTTTGTTTACCATTTTTTTAAGGGATTCCTTTTTTTCAAATTTTTTCAAATTTCGAATTTTGAAAAGTTTCAAGAAGAAATCTTCAATTGCACAGTATTGTGCAATAGATTTGTTAGATCTTTGGCCATGGATATTTATTTTGTGACAAAAACCTATATTATGTCAATTTTTTTATCACAATCCAAATTCAGGTAGTATCAAGCTTGAATATTGTGAACAAATTTGCCCCATCTGTTCAGGGTTCGACCACTGGGGTCGTATAAAGCTGCGCCCTGCAGAGCACCTGATTGAGATTGACATGGTCACCATCATCAGGGTATAAAACAATACAGAAAATCATGCTGATGTACAAAAAGGGGTTTAGAAAATTAAAACGTCACAATGTTGCTATGATGAGTAACATTATAAATGGCAATTGAAAGAGATAGTGAAAGCGAAAGTAAGTATATATGGAAGTAAACTTTTAAAATAAAATAAAATAAAACAAAAATACAATGTTTTGTTGTTAAAATGTTTGTTAAAATTATTCTGCACAGTGCAAGACTGCTAACACATGATGACAAAATAAAAAACATTGGCCTTAGCCACCGAAACATAATTTTAAATTACTGGAGCATTCTTTATAGTGTTGTTGTTATAGGACCTTCTACATTTTATGTTTTATTGTAACAACCCTGCATGCCCAAGGTATCCATTTTATTGAATCTACTGACAGAAGATATACCAGGCATTGGTTCACTTGAGTGTAATTTTTTTAAACTTTGTAAATCTGGGTGTCCTAAGTGGCATTTTTTGTGGATTTATCTTCATCTGGAACGCTGAAATCAAACAATACGGTAGTCAAAGATGTTTACAGACGACAATCAAACAGATGTTTAGCATCAACAGACAAGCTATCCAATTGAAAAAACTTAATTAGGATATTATTTAAATAGAAGATTGAAATATTATATAAAGGTATGACAAACATTGTGAAAAAAAAATTGCTTGTTAGTTTGACTTTTCCAATAACTTGTAAGCTTGACACACAAAAAAAGTTTCTTCCTGATTTTCAAAGATTTTCTTTCTATCGTTGTTCTCTCTTTTTATTATCATTTTTCTTTGACCAGTTTGCAAGAATGATTCTCATGAAAAGAAGAATAAAGAAAAAGCTAAGAAAACTACAGTAAGTATTTCATTTAACATGATATATAGTTGCATGAACTTCATATATACTATTATATTTAAAGGAAATTTTGTGGTACATTCTTTGAAAATTCCTTTAAAAATAATGTGGTTTTATTATCTTTATTGGGCTCTACTTAACTGTGGATTAATTTTTATTCTTTGGATACTATTATTGTTATCTGTATAGATGAACCACCAATTTCAATGTTTGATGCAGTACAAATTTTTTATAAGCTTTTATGCAGACTCTGGCAAAACAACGAAATCAAATATCCAAGAAAACAAATTATTTTCTCTCAACCTACGAAAATTGGTACCCAAGAAAAAAATGAATTCACAGTATTTGCATATGATTACAGTAAATTCAGAAACTATTGTGAGGTTTTTAATATTGCGAATAATGCAACGTAATAGTGAGTACTGCAATAAAAAGAGCTCTTATTCAGATATCTGATTTATACATCTGCAGGCAGATCTTCTTGAAATTGCATTAATTAATCACATATTTTGTCCATCCTTCAAAAATCACATTCATAAATACAAGCAATAATTTCTGAATCTACATTTGATTAATAAATGATATTTTATATAGTAAAATTGAGAATGGAAATGGGGAATGTGTTAACAAGACAACAACAAGACCTTAGAACAGACAACAGCAGAAGGTCACCAACAGGTCTTCAATGCAGCGAGAAATTCCCACACCCGGAGGCATTCTTCAGCTGGCCCCTAAACAAATATATATACTAGTTCAGTGATAATGAACGCCATACTACACTCCAAATTGTACACAAGAAACTAAAATTAAAAATAATACAAGACTAACAAAGGCCAAAAATGCGGCGGGGTTAAACATGTTTATGAGATCTCAACCCTCCCCCTATACCTCTAGCCAATGTAGAAAAGTAAACGCATAATAATATGCACATTAAAATTCAGTTCAAGAGAAGTCCGAGTCTGATGTCAGAAGATGTAACCAAAGAAAATAAACAAAATGACAAAAATACATAGATAACAACAGACTACTAGCAGTTAACTGACATGCCAGCTCTAGACTTCAATTAAACTGATTGAAAGATTATGTCTTCATCATATGAATATCAGGCACAATTCTTCCCGTTAGGGGTTTAGTATCATACAATCATAACATAGTAGCATTTCTTTTTGTTTCTTCTTAAAATATTTGATTTGAATTAGCCTGGGAAGCAATCATTTTTATACGACGGAAAAATTTTTGTGGTTGTATATTGGTATCACGTCGTTGTCAGCGTAGTCCGAAGACGGATGGTTTCCAGATACTAACTTTAGTACAAATTACCGGTAATAGAAATCAATAAAATTTTAACACAATGTTTATAACCACAAAAGGAAGGTTGGGAATGATTTTGGGGGTTATGGTACCATCGGTTTAGGAATTAGGGGCCCAAAGGGGCCGAACACATACATTTATATAGTTTCAGGACAATAAGTTGTGTATCAGTATTTTAATTACTCTGAAATTGTACCACAATGTTCATACTATTAAGTAGAAGGTTGGGATTTATTTTAAGGGTTATAGGGCAAACAGTCTAGGAATTAAGGGCAAAAAAGGCACCAAAAACAAGCATTTTTGAAGTTTCGGGACAATAAATTATGTTTAACTGTATGGATCTCTCTTACATTGTACCACAAGGTTCCATATAATGAATAGAAGGCTTGGTATTAGTTTGGGTTTAATATCCCTGAACATTTAGGAATAAGGGGCCAAAAAGGGCCAAAAAGAAGCATTTTTCAAGTTTACAGACAATAACTTGTGTTTAAGTGTATGGATCTCTCTGAAATTATACTACAAGGTTTCTTACTTCAAAGGAAAGGCTAGAATTGAGTTTTGGGGTTCTTGCTCCAAAGGGGGTTCAATAACCGAGGGGCCAAAAAAGGGGTCCAAATAAGCATTTTTGTAGTTTTCAGTCAATAACGTGTGTATAAGTGTATAAATCTCTCTGAAATTATACCACAAGTTTCAATACTACAAAGGGATGGTTTTACGGGGTAATGGATCAAATCATTAAGGAATTAGGGGGGAACAAGGGTTTTTCTGGTTAAAGGACAATTTAGACAATTTAAAAGCAGTGTAAGGGAGGTAATCCAATTCCAATTAAAATTTAAAGAATACAGTTATATATATGTTTGATTACTTGATTACCTCCCTTACTCTGCTTGAAAATTATGTTAAGGGAAGTGATAATTGTCTTCAGATGTGTAGCTGTAAATTTATTTTTAGAAGTTACTGTTAATTAATATTAATTTAAGCCATGACTGTAAGTTATTTTATATTTTCATGATTTTAATACTTTATGATGTACAGTCGACTCTCGTTATGTCGAAGTCAGCCGGACCAGAGAAATATTTCGAGATACACGTAGTTCGACTCAAACGAACACCGGAAGTTCGACAATCTAAGGGACACAACTCTTGCTTAGCTTGGTAAAGCTAAAATAAATCCGGGTGAATATGGCAAGGGGATCGATATTCTAATATCAGATCGATGTATTTGTATGTCACAGTCTTTTATTATTATAATGACATTAATTTTACTTATTCCATTGTTTAATGAAAAAAAAAAATCCTATGGCTTTTCCAAGAGAGTAATTTCCAATCGATAATTTCGTTATTCAGGTCGGTTATAGTTGACAAAATTGTGTATTCTCGGATATTTTGATTTCTATTCATTTTGTTTTATCTCACTCTTTCTTTTCAAAAGAAAATATAACAAGATTAAAGATGCCGTTTGAGTAGTTTTTAGGTGATCATCATCGGAATCCATAATCCTCATTTTATACACACCCAAGCTCATAAGTGTAAATCACAAATTAATTGTTTTGTAAACATTTTAAATACTTTTTCATTAACATTACCAATGTATCACTAATTATTTATCAAAATTCTATAAAAGATAATCTTAGGTAAACACTCATGGAAATAGCATGTCATAAATCAATACAGTGGTCAGTGTCCGGAAATTTAATTACACGTGTATTGTCAGATTAACTCTTCAATCCATTTAAATCCCGGAGGTCATGTTTTGACATATGTGCATTAGTTCGAGATAAAAATTGAATTGTGAATGCTTTTGTTAACCTTGGGACCGTAAATTTAGTTCGACTCAACCGAAATTTCGACTCATCCAATTTCGACTCATCAGGAGTCGAATTACATACTTTTGTATGGAATAAAGTTCGGGACCACGTGAAAACATCGACTCATCCGAAATTTCGAGTCAACCGAGTTCGAGACAACGAGAGTTAACTGTATTTAAATGAGTAGTTATTGTTGCCAACTAAATTAGAAATTTGAATAGAGATTATTTTTGGAATAAGGGATTGGGGGAGGTGAAAAAAAATGGGGAGGGTTTGGTGGTAAAAATTTTTTTTTCAGGTTTCAGAAATTAAAAAGAATTTTTCTTCAAATATTTTTTTTGAGGGGCTTTATATTCAACAGCATAGTGTAGTGCTCAAAAGCAAAAAAATGATTTTTTGAAGTTCATTAGACCACATTCATTCTGTGTCAGAAACCTTTGCTGTGTCAACTATTTAATCACAATCCAAATTCAGAGCTGTATCAAGCTTTAATGTTGTGTCCATACTTGCCCCAACTGTTCAGGGTTCGACCTCTGCGGTCGTATAAAGTTGCGTCCTGCAGATCATCTGGTTTTAAATGGTTTGACAGAAAGTAATAATTACAGATTTTCATCTTTTAGATATAACACAAAAATTAATAAGTTTGTTGATACGGGAAGTGCTTTGTTTTAGTCTATATCAAAAAGTAAATTAGGACAACAATGTACCTTTGCATTAACACCCATGATCATTGGTTCTTTTTGTCTTGTCTCTTTTAAAATAATTTACAAGGAACATAAGACAGAATGATATTTTTTGTTGCATGCATATGAAAATGACATACTTGCTCTATTGCTACAATATGATAATTCATTTAAAAGGAGTTGCAGTAGTTTAGGTAACTGCAGAAGCTTTTTAAGGACAAAGTAGAGTCTCCATGAAATTTCACTTTAAATTAACCTGTTGTGGTCCATATATGTTATTTTTGTAAATTTACTAAAAGGTTTGGTTCAACTAACTCATTTTCAAACTACACTTTGTGCAAAATTTGTATATTTTGAAAAGATTATACATGAAAGAAAGACTCTATGTGACTAAAATAAAAACTAAATTATAGTTGAATGAAAACGGAAAAGAATCTCGTGTTAAATGCTTTTAGAAAATAAAAAGAAATGACAGGGTCACTGTACTTGCTTTCCTCTGACATAATCATTTTGTGATTAGGTATAATAAAACAGAATGATGGAAGTTATCTCCCCTTATAAATAAAAATTTACAATTTATCACTGAGTGAATCAGATATTTGATCATACTTGAAAAGAATTCCTAGGTCTACAATCGAGCAGTTAGTCAAGTGGTAGGATTATAATGCTTTTTACGTATTGCATATATCCTTCAGATTGGTCAAGTGTGAAAACTGTTTTGCTACCTAATAGCACATTTACCTGTAATCAAATGCACTTTCCTTTTATCATTCAAGTGTAAAATGACATTCTACTTAATATCACAATTAAGTGAAAACAAATTTGCTATTTAAGTCTTTCAAGAAATTCATATTGTTTTTGTTAATGACTTTGACTTGCAGTTATATTGTCTTTAATATCTCTGTTTGGATCATTGATAAGAAATAAAAGTTTCTTAATTGTATAATGATAAAAGGGATGGACCTCTACTAATATTCATCCAAATTTAATGCAATTCAGGACTTTTCTTAGATAATGTACTCTACAATTTGTTATATAAAAGTCATAAATGATCCTTAAAGAATGATAAGGTATTCAGAGAAAATGAAATTTCATTACATAATGTATATTGATATATATTAAAGTGCCCTGGTTAATTCTTGACTATAATTAGGTTTTAATATATATATGACTTTTTTTTCTTTTCCTTTAAGGAAATTTTATCTCTGACTGCAGATGCAAAACAGGAAAAAGTAGATAATGAGATTGTAACAAAAATATTGAAAGAATTGGTTTCAAGAGTTCAAGATGATGCTGGCAATGAAATCACTGATAATTTTTTTGAAGCCAGTCCTGTTCCAGCATTTATTTATAACACTAATAGAACCAAATCTGGTGGTAAACTATCAGAATATTCTTCAGATGAGGAATTTACTTTCACTCCAATTGATCGGCTAAACACTGGTATTACTAAAATCTCAAACTCAGAAGCAGTCATGCATGCTTCTGAAACACAGACTGATTTAAAAGAATATACTGACACATCTACATCTCCCATGCCAGTATCCTACTTTACTGAAGATAAAAGTGTGCAGTGTTCTGTAAGCAGAGGAGTATCACCAAACTTTATGGAATCTTCCTGTCATTCAATTCCAAGTGATTTGGTAGTGAAGCCTTTAAAATCTTGTCATGTTTCTCTTGATAGACTTGAAATTAGTATGCTGGATTCAGAAAATCAGGATGAAATTAACATACAAGAAGATTTTATATTGAACATTGGAAAACAAAATACAAATGAGGGGTCAGAGGATAATTTATGGAATGATATGAAAAGTGATGCATACTGTTTAAGACCAAGAAAAGGTCACAAGATACTAGATCAAAATAAATAGAGTTGACAAAATAAAAAAGAATAATTGATATTAAGGATATGAAGAATAAAATTTTACCAAGTATGAAATGATTTAACTCCAAGAGCCTCTTATCTTTATTTCCCTAAATGAGCCTGTTGTCGTTTACTGCTGTATATCGTATTTGTTTTTCCTTTTATTTGTACATAAACCAGGCCGTTAGAATTCTTGTTTGAATTGTTTTACATTTGTCATTTCTGCGCCTTTTAAAGCTGATTATACGGTATGGGTTTTGTTAATTTTTTGAAGGCCATACGGTGACCTATTGTGCATAGTTGTCTTATTGGCAATCATACCAAATCTTTTTATTTTTATATGAAGTCTGCCTTTGGAACACTTATAAACTGCGAATTGCTCATAGAATTAGAGAAGGTTACTGTTTGCACAGTGGTTTTATGTTTTGGAACATTGCTTTTGATACATTCCACCACTATAAAAAGGTCTTATTGGGTTTAAATATCAATTTGTCTAATCTTCATAGTTCTATGTTGCATTTAGTCTTATGTGAATAGAATGAGGATAGTTATCATCAAAACAGCAATAAACCAACATAAGACCATTGGTTTTCCCGTTTGAATAGTTTTACACTGGTCATTTTTGGGGCCCTTTATAGCTTACTGTTCGGTGTGAGCCAAGGCTCTGTGTTAAAGACCTATGATTTTTTTTTATCATTAATTGTGACTTTGATGGAGAGTTGTCTCATTGCCACTTATATATCTTCTTATATCTGTAAAATAAACATAATCAAGATCAGTTGAAGAAAAAGGATGCACTTAGAATTAATAATACAAATCAGTTATATAAGTATTAAGTGTTTTGTATTATGCCATTTCCCAAACTTGAATTGACATATGCAGTAAACTTCAAAAACTTGTTTAAGTACTTATCAAGAGAAAAAGGTTAAGGATGAAAAAAGTCACTCAAATATTTGCCATTTTGGATGAACATCAGAAACTGTCACTATCAGGAAGGGATAATTTTGCACTTTCTTACAAGGGAGAACTGACCAGAGGACACAATTGAGTACCATTCACTTGGAATCAGTTTTGAATGATACTGTTTGATAAACATTGATTTACATGAAAACACTAATAGTATATTGATATTTTTAAAACCAAGGTTTGACTGCCAATTTGACACTGAGAATCAATCAAAATTAGTGTAGTTTGCCTACATATAAATTTTGGTTGCAATCCTAGAAAGATCATATATTTCTCAAAGTTTGAGATTTTTTAAACATTTCCCACACTATTTTTTTAGAGTAAAAAAATGTTTTCTTGTCACTTGATGAATTTGAAATGATAGATTATAGCTATGACATAATTTTTGAAGAATAACACAGAAAAAGGGTGTAAATGAAAATAGGGATTGTGTTTAGAATAGAAATAAAGTTATTTTTACCATAATGTTTCAAATTGTACAAAAATATATTTTTGTCACTGGGAATCAATTTGGAAATATCATTTTTAGCTCACCTGGCCTAAAAGGCCAAGTGAGCTTTTCTCATCACTTGGCGTCCGGCGTCCGTCGTCGTCCGTCGTCCGTCGTCGTCCGTCGTCCGTCGTCCGTCGTCGTCGTTAACTTTTACAAAAATCTTCTCCTCTGAAACTACTGGGCCAAATTAAACCAAACTTGGCCACAATCATCATTGGGGTATCTAGTTTAAAAAATGTGTCCGGTGACCCGGCCAACCATCCAAGATGGCCGCCATGGCTAAAAATAGAACATAGGGGTAAAATGCAGTTTTTGGCTTATAACTCAAAAACCAAAGCATTTAGAGCAAATCTGACATGGGGTAGAATTGTTATCAGGTGAAGATCTATCTGCCCTGAAATTTTCAGATGAATCGGATAACCCGTTGTTGGGTTACTGCCCCTGAATTAGTAATTTTAAGGAAATTTTGCTGTTTTTGGTTATTATCTTGAATATTATTATAGATAGAGATAAACAGTAAACAGCAATAATGTTCAGCAAAGTAAGATTTACAAATAAGTCAACATGACTGAAATGGTCAGTTGACCCCTTTAGGAGTTATTGCCCTTTATAGTCAATTTTTAACCATTTTTCGTAAATCTTAGTAATATTTTACAAAAATCTTCTCCTCTGAAACTACTGGGCCAAATTAATCCAAACTTGGCCACAATCATCTTTTAGGTTAGTAGTTTGAAAAATGTGTCCGGTGACCCGGCCATCAAACCAAGATGGCCGCCATGGCTAAAAATAGAACATGGGGTAAAATGCAGTTTTTGGCTTATAACTCAAAACCCAAAGCATTTAGAGCAAATCTGACATGGGGTAAAATTGTTTATCAGTTCAAGATCTATCTGCCCTGAAATTTTCAGATGAATCGGACAACCCGTTGTTGGGTTGCTGGCCCTGAATTAGTAATTTTAAGGAAATTTTGCTCTTTTTGGTTATTATCTTGAATATTATTATAGATAGAGATAAACTATAAACAGCAATAATGTTCACCAAAGTAAGATTTACAAATAAGTCAACATGACTGAAATGGTCAGTTGACCCCTTTAGGAGTTATTGCCCTTTATAGTCAATTTTTAACCATTTTTCGTAAATCTTAGTAATCTTTTACAAAAATCTTCTCCTCTGAAACTACTGGGCCAAATTAATCCAAACTTGGCCACAATCATCTTTTGGGTTAGTAGTTTGAAAAATGTGTCCGGTGACCCGGCCATCCAACCAAGATGGCCGCCATGGCTAAAAATAGAACATGGGGTAAAATGCAGTTTTTGGCTTATAACTCAAAACCCAAAGCATTTAGAGCAAATCTGACATGGAGTAAAATTGTTTATCAGGTCAACATTTATCTGCTCTGAAATTTTCAGATGAATCGGACAACCCGTTGTTGGGTTGCTGACCCTGGATTGTTAGTTTTAAGGAAATTTTGCTGTTTTTGGTCATTATCTTGAATATTATTATTGATAGAGATAAACTGTAAACAACAATAATGTTCAGCAAAGTAAGATTTACAAATAAGTCAACATGACCGAAATGGTCAATTGACCCCCTTAGGAGTTATTGTTCTTTATAGTCAATTTTTAACAATTTTCATAAAATTTGTAAATTTTTACTAACATTTTCCACTGAAACTAATGGGCCAAGTTCATTATAGATAGAGATAATTTTAAGCAGCAAGAATGTTCAGTAAAGTAAGATGTACAAACACATCACCATCACCAAAACACAGTTTTGTCATGAATCCATCTGCTTCCTTTAATATTCACATAGACCAAGGTGAGCGACACAGGCTCTTTAGAGCCTCTAGTTAAAGTATTATTCCTTTTTCCATTGAAATTAAAAACTTGAATCAACTTTTTGGAATTTTTGGTCCTCAAAGCTCTTCAACTTTGTACTTGTTTGGCTTTATAATTATTTTGATTTGAGAGTCACTGATGAGTCTTCTGTAGACGAAACGCGCGTATGGCGTATAAAATTATAATCCTGGTACCTTTGATAACTTTTTACACCACTGGGTCGATGCCACTACTGGTGGTCTGTTCATCCCCGAGGATATCACCAGCCCTGTAGTCAACACCGAAGTGTTTACATGAATATCAATTATATGGTCATTTTTATAAATTTCCTTTTACAAAACTTTGAATTTTTCGAAAAACTAAGGATTTTCTTATCCCAGGAATAGATTACCATAGACGTTTTTGGCACAACTTTTTGGAATTTTTGGTCCTCATTGCTCTTTAACTTTGTACTTGTTTGGCTTTATAATTATTTTGATCTGAGCGTCACTGATGAGTCTTATGTAAACAAAACGCGCGTCTGGCATATTAAATTATAATCCTGGTACATTTGATAACTTTCTACCCTCTATAAGAAGTTTCTCAAAATTTGTGATTTTTTGAAAACAAATATAAGTTTTTACTGCAGTTTCTCATAGTAATACAAAATGTCTCTCCTCCAAAGTAGGATATAAATACCATGCAGAAACACCTGACATGGAACCCACTGTTGGATTTTCAGTATTAGTTATAAATGCATGTGGTTTCCATTTGTTTCTTCAATACACCAGTCAAGTTTTTAACTTTCTTTGATCGTGTAGGTTTTTCCGGATTTTTTCAACCAGTTTGTTTTTTTTCTGCAGGTTAGTTTTACCAAGCTGTAAAATAAAGTATGCAACTTCCTCAAGAAAATTTGTTTCTGTTTGTGCAGGTTTCGGCCAATGCGTTTTTTCCGAACAAATTAAACGAAGAATAACAAAGTTGCAGTTACCTTTCTTTATATTTGATAAAATCGCCAATTCCGAAAATGAGGTATATAGTTGTCAGAATTTATCATGTCTGTAGAAGTCCATGTAATTATGATATCTGTAATGAGTTTGTTAAAAGTTCTTATTGATAAATTTCTATATTATTTATACAATCATTAAATCGATCTGAGTATATGCATAAATTAAATAGAGACCATCACATACTTGCTATGAATACCAAATTTCTAATAGAACTACTTTTTTGTTTTGAATTTTGTAAAAATATGAATATTAGCCATTTCAGTAAAAACAATTGATGCTACAATTGAAAACAAATCGACCATTAACATTTTTCACAAATTGGTAGAAATAAGTGCAACAGTAGTATACCGCTGTTCGAAAGTCAAATCGATTGAGAGAAAACGAATCCGGGTCACAAACCAAAACCGAAGTAAACACATCAACTACAAGAGGAAAACAACGAAACAACAGAAACACTGAAGTGCAACAAAAAACCGAAACGACAATGCAACACACACAGAAACGAACTATAAGATAAAACTGCCATTTTCCTGACTTGGAACAGGACCTTTTATGAAAAAATGGTGGGTTGAACCTGGTTATGCGGCTAGCCAAACCTCGCGCTCCCACATATAAAAACATATCATTTGACAAGGATGAGATTTGGCGAATCATAAGTCCTTCATGGCTTCTATGAACATTGCATTGAACAACAAATCGGAGGACTTACCTTGTTTGTATTGGATACCTAAACTTCACATAATTCCGTACAAACAACGGTACATTGCCGGCTCATCTGCTTGTTCTACTAAAGAATTGTCTATTAGATTGACTAAAATTCTGTCCGCAGTTAAAGAGGGTCTTCAGATATACTGTGAAACTGTTTACTCACGTAGTGGTATTAACCATATGTGGATTCTTAAAAACTCTAAAGAACTTCTGGATAATTTTAAATCTCGGTCTTTTTCTGAAATTAGTTCTATCAAAACTTTTGATTTTTCAACCTTGTATACAACCATTCCCCATGTGAAATTGAAAAACCGTCTGAAAGAAATAATCCACAATGCTTTTCATCATAAAAATGGTAGCATACGCTATAAATTTATCACTTTGGGATACCATAAGGCATATTTTGTTAATAAGGAACAAAAGGGTAAAACATACTACACAGAGGAACAAGTGATCAGTATGCTGGAGTTTCTTATTGACAACATATTTGTTGAATTTGGAGGTAGACTTTTTCAACAAATTGTCGGCATTCCTATGGGAACGAACTGTGCGCCTCTCCTTGCCGACCTCTTCTTATTTTCATATGAATCGGAGTTCCTTCAGACACTTGTCAAAAACAAGAAGATCAAAGAAGCCAGGTTATTTAATTTCACTTTCAGATATATTGATGATGTTCTTTCCATTAACAATCCGAACTTTTCTGATTGGGTTCCATTAATATACCCACCAGAACTAGAAATTAAAGAGACCACAGACACGGCTTCCTCCGCCTCATTTTTAGACTTATACCTCGAATTTGACATACACAGTCATCTCAATACCAGAATCTATGACAAACGAGACGATTTTAATTTTGAAATTATCAATTTCCCCCACCTTAGTAGTAATATACCAACTTCACCTGCATATGGAATATACATTTCCCAACTTATTAGGTATTCAAGAGCTTGCAGCTCCTATTCAGACTTTGTAAAACGTCACCAGTGTCTAAGCAGAAAGTTGACGAACCATGGGTATGTCAAAGAACGTCTCGTCCTTTTTCTAAAAAAGTTCATCGGAAGATACCCAGAACTTGTTGATAAATATTCCGTATCAACTTCACAAATAATACAAGATGGTCTTGAAGTATAGATTTTGCGTACTGTTACGTTGATTATCATCTTAATAACGTGTAATAGTATTATTTTATTTGTCTTTATTAATATTACTTGTACTGTTAAGTCAGTTTTTTGAGATATTCTTTTGAAGTGACTCTGTGGTTATGTAAAACATCATACTTTGAACGACAAAATTATTTCATTTATTAATATTACTTTTACTTATGGATCTTGACATACTATGAATGACAAAACTATTTTATTCAATAATACTACTTTTTCTGTTAAGTCTGTTTTTTATGATATACATTTGATGTGAAACTGTACTTATGTATCCCGTCATACTTTGAACCACACAATTATTTTATTAATTATTATTACTTTTACTGAATCTGTTTTCTGTTATATCAACTTAAGGGCATACGATACAGTTTTGAACCTGTATTTACAAGTTGATGAAAATTTGCATATAAGCTATTTTTTACCTGATTAAATCAAATATGTAATAAAAAATATACCTTCATGTGCTACTTTTTGAGTAAAATGAGGTAGAAATTTTGTATATTTGCTCAAAATTTAGATTTGTGTCCGTATTTTCTTTTTCGAAAGAAAGACATAACTTTTTTGTTTTAAAAGATAAACACAAATTGTTTTTTGTTAAATAATCGGTAATTTCTGTATTTTATAAGTATCATTAAAAATTATGCAATTTTTATTCCGAAATAACTCTATATTTATCAAATGTTCATGCATAGAGGAAACAACGTCATTTTTTGCTGCATGTTTATCAAAATTAAAAAAAATTGCGCTATTTACAGTTTTATAAAATTTGGGTCACATAATCTCCTTGCAAAATGAAACAAATTGCTGTTTTAAAAAATAGGGGTCCATGCACTCGTTTTCAAATTAAATCAGTTTGAATGATAAAAATCAGTCGAAAAATGCATCTTTTCCCGATATGTCGTAGTTTGACGTCGCGAAAATAACATTTTACGTTAGCAACGTCATTACCTTCCCTTTAACTGTATCGTATGCCCTTAACGTGACTCTGCATTTATGTATGCCGTCATACTTTGAACGACAAACTTATTTTTATGTCTACCTGTGCGAATTTCAAACGCGCAATTTTACATCAGTACTGAAATCTTCTATCCTTTATGGGTAGACTTTACATAGATAAATTAAGTCGTATAAGAAAAACAAAATGAGTATGTTAAATTTGATGTATGCCTTTTTGTGCTTCTTCGTTACATTTGTTGTTTTTATAGTGATATTAAGATGATAACACAATATTGACTGCTGTACCCCTATTTTTGACATTTTTTACTCTTTGAGTATGTTTGTTTTGTTCATGCATCGTTGACAGTGTAATGGAATTTGATACGACTGTCATACAAGTGAGAGGTTTAGCTAGCTATAAAACTAGGTTCAATCCACCATTTTCTACATTAGAGAATGCCTGTACCAAGTAAGGAATATGACAGTTGTTATCCATTCGTTTTATGTGTTTGGACTTTTGATTTTGCCTTTTGATTTTGGATTTTCCTTTTTGAATTTTCCTCGGAGTTCAGTATTTTTGTGTTTTTACTTTTTTCAATGACAAGCTTTTCAAACGTTAGACTAGATGATAAAAATATTATCATAATGTAAATCGAATGGTTCAAATCATGACTTAATTTTCAAACTTTTTGTGTTAAAAATGTCCTTTGATGACCAAAATTCAATCATCAATTTAAAGCTTAACCTATTACATTTAGTGGGAAAAGCAATTAAACTTTTAGTAATTCATGAGATTTGGTGAAGAATTCTAAGAAATACTATTAAGTTAAACAGTAACGTCGTTTAATCATTGAAGAGGCAGCTGCAGTTTACTGCTGTTAAAAATTTGTAATTTCATATGGAATATGCAAAAAAAAAAAAACAACTCATTAGATATAAACAAAACGGAAAATTCATGCTTTGTATGTAATGAGTCATTTTGTATGCATCAAATTCAACATTGGATGAATGTTGGCATTTCAAAACGTCCTATATCCAATGTTTGTAATAATGTCACAGTTTCAACGTCGAAATAGCAAAGTTGAAACAATGCTTAAATGTAACATCAATCTTTAACAACGAACAACTTTGAATTATTGTTCATCTTATTAAACTATATTTGATAACGATTCAGCGTTGATTCAAAATTGAAAAGCTGCGAGAAATTATAAAATGATTATGTAAAATATCTAATTATATTAGAAATTCACACATGATACGAATATATAAATAACATTTTGCTTAAATCTAAAAACGATTTTATAAATTATTACAGGAATTACAACAACAATGCTTTAAATACTGAGTCAATCTGTAAATATTTAGTTCATTAAATTGTTTAATTTTGCTATTGCTAAGGATGCAGCTTATTCATGTTAAATGTACTTTAGTCGATTTACACCCTCTTGGGTTTTAATGCTCATAAACATTCGATAATGTTGGCTTTGTTAATATAACTATTGATCACATACGCACCCGATGAAGGTGTCGTGCATCCGGATATCTTATTTGAATGAAAAGAAATTTTAGGCTCACATTAATGAGAGCAACATAACGACAGATATAACAAAACAAAAAAAAACCCATGTTTTTATTATCAAAACGTCAATACTCTGCTGGTTGACTGTCAATCAACAAGGACATAGCATTTGGATACAAGCGTGGCTGATGAAGGTTAGACCTAGTGTGAGCCGGGAAATCATATGGTTTTCACCTCGCCTATGCGATGCTTAGGGTTTTTATAACATTCCCTGGTCGTTCAGGTATCATCCCATAAATTAATACTTTGAAAAAAGTATAACTTTGTACTTGCTTAAGTCGAGTCTGATGCAAGAGAAAACTTTCATCTTAGTTTCCTGTTTTCTAATTATGTTATTGTACTCAATTGAGGTTGCATAACAATAAGGCAAATTTTACCTGAATCAGTGAAGACAATTCTGTCAAGACCGTTTTGCTTTTAATGCGCTGTTACGTTTTGCATTACCCACATACATTTTGTGTATCTTCTGTAAAAAAACCCACTCATTCTAATTGTGATACAAGCTTTTGGTTTTGCTAGTTAATTAAAACACAAAAATTGTACTGTAGTCCTGTCATGTATTGTTTTCATTTTAGTGTTATTATTAAGAAATATTTCACGTCATGCAAAAGGCTTGTTCTTTTGATGTCCTCTTTTTTATATGTGTTTCCCATGGTTTCAGTTTTTAATCCAATTTTGATTTCTCTCTAATTAAACAACAGTAAGTATGTAACATGATAGTTACTCATCATAGATACTAGATTTAAAATTTTGTAAACAAAAAAGTTTCGTCTGCAAAAGACTAATCAGTGAGGCTCGAATCAAAAAGTTAAAAATGGACGAATTCAGTAGGAAATCGAAGGGCATTTGGGAATCTAAGTTAAGAGAGGTTTTGCCAAATACAGCGACGATAACCTAAAGTGAGATTGCAATAATCTCTCACTGCCTTAATACACAAAACCAACCAACATTGATACTGTTGTAGGATTTACATACATGCAAGTAACATCATCGTGTATCAACGCCTTCTAGCACGACCTGCATGGTGAGTGTCTGATAATAAATGCACTCGATTATGTGGCAGTTACTGTTTAAATTGATCACGTGTCTGCAACATTGAAAAATAAATCTGATTAACGTTATCCAACACAAGCTAAGCAAATGACCAGTTAGTTCCTTTACAGAAACTTTTTTCATTGACAACTTAAGATGAAGGATTTTAAAGTATTTTGAAACGAAACTTTATTTGATTTTTATTGTACAAAATGACAAAACATATATTAATCCTATTGAGAAAAAAAAAAATGCTTTGCTTTGCAGTGAATGACAAACCTATCAATTTTACTACAACTCGGGCTATATTTAACTGATGGGCTGGCAGTCGCATTCAGAACCAGTCCACCAGTTATTATCATATCGCAAGAGAATATGTCATTGACTCAAAAATTATCAGGTTGATCGAAATACATTAATTAATAATGCTATAATAATTGATATGAACATTTCTTCATTCGAATGTTTAAGTTAATATTAAACATTATTATTTAAATGAGATAACACATAATATTCTAACTACTTTATTTCTCACTACCAAGCAACAATACAAAAGCATCTGTTATATTCACAAAAATGCTAGCAATAGTGTCGTGTATCAAATAAAGGCAACATTAGTATACCGCTGTTCAAAAGTCATAAATCGATTGAGAGAAATCAAAATTGGAATAAAAACTGAAACCATGGGAAACACATATAAAAAAAGAGGACATCAAAAGAACAAACCTTTTGCATGACGTGAAATATTTCTTAATAATCGCTTTATGGTTGGGGACTGCCATATCCAAATTGTGAAGGAATTGGCCAGCGACCAACGCTCTCTTTATTTTCCAATACGTTGTCAACATGGATGTGGAACAAATATTATACAGTTTTCACGTGTTTTCAAATTTCCTGGTGTGTCACACATTGTTTATATGTTTACGGCAATTTTTTTCAATATTTTATCTTTTTTTTTATTTTGACTGTTTACTTCAATTTGAATATACCATTGGTATCATGGTATCTCCCACTGTTTTTTTTTTTTATGTTTTCGGATTTAAAAAAAAAGAATGAAGACAACAGTTACTGACTACTGGGATGATGATACCACCGTGAACTGATAGTCCAATAACAGTGGTATAGGTCGCTACCCAGTGCTAGAACTTTATTTTAAAACAATACTTTTACAATTTCATGCGTCCAAAGTGCTTTTTCTGGATTAATTTTCACCAGGAACACTCTAAGTCGAATCTTTATTAAGGATTTGTAAGATCTAAAACAGTTGAAGAGCAATATGACAAAAAAGGACACGTAACATCCATCGAAGTTCAACATTGTCTGTGGGAAAAGAAGCATTAGTTTCCTTTTGACTTCTACACTCAAGAACGATCAATTTTAGAAAGGTTTGTTAAAAATCATGTTAGTACGTGATATATAAAATGTTAGCTGTGCCAGCAGTAACTGTTGATATCCTATTTGTCCTATTTTTGTGCTATAATAAAACGTGGCAATTTAACACCCGATCAAACACATTATGATGCTTAATCTCAATAAAACTTGATACCAAATATCAAGAAAATATGACTAGTTATAAGAAAGAAAAAATCGACGAAAGTGCAAGACTTCATATAAATGATGTAAATTTGAAGGCTATCTATTGATAGTGCCAAGATATAATACAAAATACGTTCCGCCTTTCTATTCAAAACAATTGTGAGATCAAATCAATTACAAAGATGAAAAGCACAAGACACACAAAAAAGAAATAATACAAAATTATTTTGAATCTGATAAACGTTCGTTTTGTTTACATAATACTCCTCAGTGATGATAAATTTACACAGATAGAAGGCCAAATCAAATACTATATTGAAGAGATTTAAAACAGAAAATTCATAAATTTTGTGATAAGACCACTAACGCAATCTGTAGCTCGGATAGAAAAAAATCAGTTATTTAGATAATTTAAGATTTTAAAAACAGTTAAGTTGCAAAAAAAATATGCATATCATTGATGTTAAAACAATAATGCTAAGTACTGGGCTGCTGATACCATCGAAGACAAAACGTCAACCAGCAGTGACATCGACCCATGTGGTTTTATAAACTCATCATAGATACCAAGCTTATAGTTTTGTGCGCTAGACGCTCGTTTCAGTGATGCTTGAATCTGGCGATAACGTTTTATTTTGCCTGAAATGATAAAAGTCAATTTTTTTTTAACATACCGAGAAAAATGTGTATTTATTCTACATGTTATTCTACATCCAATCCAAATATTATCGTAAGAATTACATGATCGTATAGAGACATGAAAAAAACATATTATAACAACAAATTCTAAATTTCATGTGTGCGAAGCGTTTTTCTGGATTTACCTTCATCAAAGCCGAAATTTTGAAAGCCAATGATGTATAAGGCAGGAACACGTTGAAAGGCTATAAATAAAAATAACCAATTCCATCTAAGGTCGGGAATATTGCTCTTTATATCTGCACTATGAGGCAACATAAGCGATCCAAACAATATGGACAAGGAAAAGAAAGACCGGGATCTCCGTTACCACCGTGATCGTACAAAAGGGTATCCTAACTCTATTATAAATCGTAATCATCTCTGATAGCCATTTTTTTTTTAATTTCTTTTTTATATGAAATGGTAAATTTGAAGACAACAGATGCAACACTTTCAAATGGCTTCACGAGGCTGCCATGAAATAGTTATTGATCCCTTCACCCGTACTCAAATTGCAACCATTCATACTAAGACTATATATTATTGTAGGAAAATCATAACTTTTGTCTCAACACTATATATTAGCTTTAAAAAAAAAAAAAAAAAAAAACAATCAAGACATATTAAGCACCACTTTATTTTTGTCACAAAAATATATATCCATACTGGTTACAATCTATGTGATGTTCATAACAAATAACATACAATAAACATCTCATTAACATAACAAATACATGATTACAAGAATATGCCGACAATATAAAATATTGATCTATTGAAAGGCTAACTGCTCAGGACTTAAAATTGTAAAGCTTGCAAAACTTGTTTGGCGATGTTTGATCGGATGCACTTAATTTTGTATTCAAATAGGTAGTAAAATTATTCGCTAAAATTTCTTTTGACTTCCGAAACATTTATTCTAGAGTATAGTTGATGTGCATTAAACCTGTAATATACATATTGAATATAACATCCAACTAGGAGTTCATTGAATACCGTATATCATATAAATTTACACATTGCGATCTGAGTTCACCCCCTCCCCCCTCTCTCTCCCTTTTCCGTTTTTTGTCTGGTTCGTATTGATCGATCTTTAGGTCTTTTTATAGTGTTTTGTATTTGTTTGTCGTTAGTCATGTTCCTTTTTGATCATGGTGTTGTCAGTTGTTTTTGGACTTTAGTACGCTCTTGGTATGTGTTTCCCCCCTTTTTATAAATTTTATCTAAACTTATCAGAAACAAAACAGTACTATATATATACACAGAAAGTTATATCTTGTTTTTGTTTTTTCTAAGTAGTTGAGATTGTTATAACTTGTCAAATTTCAG
The DNA here is from genome assembly GCF_965363235.1 of Mytilus galloprovincialis. Classification (NCBI taxonomy): domain Eukaryota; kingdom Metazoa; phylum Mollusca; class Bivalvia; order Mytilida; family Mytilidae; genus Mytilus; species Mytilus galloprovincialis. The sequence goes on from NC_134838.1 coordinate 42,540,653, forward strand.
TCATCAAAGAGGAGACGAAAAGGCACAGAAATAAAACAGTTACTTAGTATTTCTAATATTTCTCCATCACTTATATTTTTAATAATACTTTATTCCAAAAGCAAGTTCAGTTTATAGGATATATATACAATATTTGACAAATTAATTATACCGTTATTTAGAATCATTTCACCGTAATTTCAAACACATTCTAGCGTATGTGAATTTATTTGACAGCACTACATTGAACTTTTACACAACCATACAAAATTTAACAATGAAAAACATTCCCGAAGGACATGAATAATTTTTTTCCTTTCTATCTGTTATCTATATGCATATGTGATGTGTAATTATGAAATAAGAAATCATGTTATTAACAAGAAAGTCAGGTAGAAAACAAAGTCCGCAAAACAGAAAAAATATTATTATATATCATATTGTACCGACAAACTAACAATGTTAGGATACTACAATTGATTCACAAAACACATGTTCATTTCAATTAAAATAAGAATAAAAGCAAAAAAAATACTATTTAAGTCACGTGACTTTCGACAAACACCATGTTTCATTTCTGCAGCAAATATGTTAAAAGTAAACAAAGTAAAAATTTGTCATTTCTGGTGCAAATGGGTGTGATTCAATTTTATGACAAGTCAACAGTATTTAACTGTACAACTGTATATTGGTGTAGCGTTTTAACTGTTACAGAAGGCTGAGTAAGATGTGGAACTAAACAACTTACAGAGCCAACAGATTTACTTATGTTACTAGTTCGACTGATATTAAATCAATCAACAGCAGAAAACATCCAATTTCAATACTTGAATAAAACAAAAGATTCTTTCGCAAAAAAACATGTAAGGTGAAACAGGAAACTATATCTTAAACCATGCGTTGTCTTGATATGGAAACTTTCATTGCAATATTTGAATATAATTTCAATAATGAATTCAAAGTCAGGGGATTCTTTGATCTATGTATAAATTGAATATAATGTTTTGTTTAATCAAACTGCGATATTATGAGGTATGTTATATACACATGAGATACTTCCTATATACAAGACATTGAATACATACGTTAAGTGGCTACTACTTACACATGTTACAGTATGAGCCACTACTTTAACAAAAAATGAAATCACTACAATATATATCTTATGAAAGTATAAAACTACAAAACACATGTTAAACACCATATATTCACACTTCAGTAATGTACAGACAAAATTACACATAGTTTTATCTTTAAACTTTTTTTTATTTTTTAAAAGATAAAACATATTTCTATAATACCGGTTTCTATAATGCATTAGCATTGTACTGTTTACAATTGTTTCATCCAAATTCCAAAATTATTAAAGTGGCATGTTTAGAAATTAGCAATTTTGAAATGTATTATTGCATACGGTAGTAAAAACCAGTTTAGCTCATAGTTATTATTTACGAGTTCGTACATAAATATAGGAAGATGTGTTATGAGTGCCAATGAGACAACTCTGCATCCAAATAACAATTTATAAAAGTAAATCATTATAGGTCAAGGTACGGCCTTCAACACGGAGCCTTGGCTCACACCGAACAACAAGCTATAAAGAGCCCCAAAAATTACTAGTGTAAAACCGTTTATGTTCGTATTATCAGTATATAAACCAGTTCACATTTATTGACACTGATGCTTAACTAAAAACCTGAATGGATATCATTAACAGCAGATAAATTAACAAATGCAGGAGTATCTTCCCCTTATATTGTTTTCAATTAGGTGGTATGCCCTGCAGAGTTTGTCAAAGAAATTTTGAGAAGTTTAACGGCTGAATAACGCGACGTAGCGCAGTCATCTTATGTTTTAAAAATCTATCTAGGTTAGTTTTCCATGTTGTGTTTCGTGTACTATTGTTTGTCAGTTAGTCTTTTTCTTTTGTATCCATTTGCATGGTGTTGTCGGTTTATTTTCGACATATGAGTTTTAATGTCCCTTTGGTATCTTTCTTCTATCTCACTATTAGAGTTGTTTTTGGCATTCGAAATATCGGAAACTTAATTTTTGAAATTTAACCATGTTAACGTCATTTTTTTTCGAGAGCAAATTTTAAACTAATGAAAAACCTGTTCAAATTGATGCTGATAGATGGTGTTAAAAGCTAAAACGTTAAATTGTGACAAAATAATAATAAAACAACCAGGACATATGACGAAGATAGTCATACACATTTAGGTTTGTTTAGAGCGTAACTAATTTATCATGATCGATGTCTTCTGCAGATTGTTTTTGTGTCTTATGTTTGAAATACACAAAATAAAACCAACACATGACTGTTTCGGACATAATAAATTATAATTGCATGGTGTGACTTCAATTCAACAGAACAGGCATTTGTACGATATTACTTCACACCTTTTTGTCCAAAATCAGCCTGGTCTATAAATATCAATTTTTTAGTACAAAAAAAAGAAGACTTATCGATAACAAGTGACCATAATTTGAAAAAAGAATTCACATACGTTGTCAACTTAATAAAATAATAAACACCACGCTAGTAAAATGATGGGCACACTTTGTATAAACGTTCATAGCAAGAAACCTTTTATCACATTTTATGAACGATCGACAAGCATTCGCAGTTAATCACTTGTTCAGATATGCTTTAACAATAAACTATGTCTTTTTAGCCCAATTATGATGTTAGTTCTATGTAATCAATATTGTAGTTATAAATATTGCACTATACCACATTGTTACCGTACTAATATAATAGATACGCTCACAATTTACTCACTTGCAATTTGATTATAACACGAATTATAAACAAATCACTATTTTCATACAAATTGAAAAAAATGACAACCCAGAAATTGTTATAATTAATGACTTAATACAAAAACATGAAATATGAGTTTAGAAATAACAGGCCGTTTAACCCCCATCCTTTACAATGGGAATAAGTTCTCAAATGGGTTGGTAAATGATCATTAAAAGAAAAAAAATGTAAATTTGTTTTATTTTTGTCTCCATTATTTTCTAATAAAATGCTTTCAAAAATCTACTAAAATCGACAAATAGTGCGGAATCTGAATAAGTTATTTTAATTTGCAAATTCAAAATTAGATGAGCTGACAGAACATGTAATAGCATTTTATATTTTACTTCTGCAAATGAATAAAATCGAATACCTATTTGCGTATTAGGCTTAAATTGCAAGATGTATTGATGTAATGTGGAATTTTGGTTGTAAACACATTCACTGATCCATCATTAGTATGTGATTATCCCGAATTAGATATGGTCATTGCTACTCATCATTCTGGTGACTCTAGTTCAGATTCTCTTCCATCTCTGTTTAGTCCTCTGATGTGAACATATTGTATTGTGTTTGTGTTGTAATCTATCGTTGGCCCGGCTGTACCACACCACGGCCTGGCAAATAATCCTTCAACTTCCTCTAGACTTTTCCCTTTTGTTTCCGGTAGAGTAAAACCAACAATCAAAACACCAACAAATGCAAATCCAGCGTATAACCAGAATGTGCCTAAAGATTGAAAAACATGCTTCATTTTCAATTGGCATATTAATTACTTTTTTCACCTTTCAACATATTTGTTTCTTGTTAATACTTTAAGCAAATCATTACTACGTTTTTTTACCACAGGAACACATTACCTTAGCTGTATTTGGCAAAACTTTTAGGAATTTGTGGCCCTGAATGCTCTTCAATTTTTTACTTTATTTTGCCTTTTAAACATTTTTTGATTCGAGCGTCACTGATGAGTCTTTTGTAGACGAAACGCGCGTCTGACGTATATACAAAATTTAAAGCCTGGTATCCATGATGAGTTTATTTACAATTTAATGTTACATTTGAAAGTAAGATCGACATGTACACTTGTTTTACTTTTGAAGAGTGTATACGAATTAATCCTCAGTTTCCAGTTGTCAGCTTGTTGTCAGTGTAGAAGGTATTCTATTTCTTGTAGATTTTATTAACATTTGTTTTATGTGACGGTGTAATGCCTGCATTTATACCAAGTCAGGAATATGACAGTTGTTATTCATTCGTTTGATGTGTTTGAGCTTTTGATTTTTTGCCATTTTATTAGGGACTTTTTTTTGAATTTTCCTCGGAGTTTAGTAATTTTGTGATTTAACTTTTTAAACTGTGTGCTTTCATTATATTTTCAATAAAAAAAAAGGCATGCATATGTAATGCAAATGGTTAATAAACGTAAATTGCGTGTAAGGTTCTTTTAATAACCATTCCGTGATGTACCGACTCACAGTAGGAAAAAGTACAGATTACTCGCTATAAAATGTAAACAAGGGTCATTAAGGCACTAATATATGAGACAAACGCATGACCCAAAACTCAACAGTAATAACACTATGAATAAAACAATAAAATATTATACATAAGAGGTTTAAAATGCATTATAAAGCAATTAAGTAAACATAGAAACAAGTAAAGTCAATAATGGCTTACATATTATGCAACTTTGTATTTATAACATCTCTAGCGCACTCAATTCAAAACGAAAAATATAACCTTTGCCGAATTCTGTAAAGATATTTAGGATTTGTCAACTGTTGATTATATTGCCTGAAGTACAGTCATTAATTTGTAATTTTAGCCAGTAAGTCTTAATACAATAAACAAGCTCGTTGCCGACTATTATGTTAAAATAAAATAAGGCAAAAGTAGTATCATGTGTTTCAATCTGAGAAAAATGATTGTTTGTTCGTATTGATATTGTTTTTAGTAGACATTAGAAAAAAATGTTAGCTTTCAAATATGATTTTGTAATTATCAATTATCTTGCACTGGTAATACCACAGACATTATAACTGTATTATTAATTTTATCCGTTCGTTGCATATGATCTTTAATTAACTAGTAATTGAGTCATTTGTATACCTCACCGCGCCAGTAAATACCCAAAAACTTACCGAATCTGGTTAAATTTTCTGTAAGGCTTAAAAATGACATAGAGACTGCCAAATTAAAAATCCAGTTTGTAAAGGTCGATACAGCATTTCCCGTACTTCGTGCCCATAATGGATAAATCTCGGAGTTTATTGTCCATGGCATTGGTCCCATACCTGTAAATATAATGCCTCATACTAGTAGCATAAATGTTAAAGGACCAATTAACAAGTACTATAACAAGAGGTAGAAAATGTATTGCGACAAAAGGTATCAAATATTTTATAACAGGAAAAATGATTATTAGACCTAAATGAATGAACTTCAATAATCATTTTCTTGAAATGGATATAGATTTGGACTTTTTGTAATTAAATATATTAAAAAATTTAATAATATTATTGATTTCTATAGATACATTGAAAAATGAAAACAACAGGTTATATATATCTCATACATCCGATGCGCTTCTGGATTTACCTTCACCAGAAAAGCTCAAAGCCAAATATTTGAAAAGCTGTATAAGAATCTTAACAAGTGTAGAGCAGTAAACTTTGTTACGTTTTAATGTTATCAAATCTATAAAAAAAAAGAGTATTTGTTGTCAATGTTATAACTATTCCCAAGTCACTAAATGTCGAAGATGTAAACAACTATAGAGCACTGTAAGCTTTTACAATTTTTTTCCTGGCATAGAAAGCTATGAAAAACCCGGCATGACTAAATGTAAAACAAAAGCGAAAATCATCGAACTTGTTTATGCTCAAAACATTGTAAACAGAAAACATGTAACATGTCCAGACATGGTGGAGATGTCAAATAGCGTAAGTTGTATTAAAACTAAAATAGTTCTAAAGATACTAAAAAAAAAAAAATTTACACAGGAATTATAGATAACAATAATCAAATATCTACCAACATTTAATTTTTAATCTAAAGCGTTCAACGTTCAAAGTGACACAGGCTAAAAGCGATTCAAAGTAATTATACGTAAAACAAACCTGGGGCAAAGAATATGAGATAAAGTACTAAGCCAAGCATAGGCATCCACGAGAAGTCCGTAGGACAAAAGTCATACGCCCATGTGAGATCTCCCTTTAAGACTGTAGTATTACATCTCCCTCCTGTTGATACCCATGGATTATCGTATGTTGTAGGTAAACAAGAACTATTTACAGCAGCATGGCGGACGTCTTGATAGCAGTATCCACAAAACAAGTCTTGCATACAGTCATTGCATGTTCTGCAAAAATAAGTCAACATGCCCGTTAGAAATGTTCTCTTGTTGTTTCGTATATGGAAAGAACTTCAAGACATTTAAAACAAAACATTGTATTAGAGTGATTACAATATCATAATTGAAATATAAGGAGGTATGCATTTCCCTTATGCATATATCTATCTTCATTGCATTACTATTCGGTTATTTTCGGGTATATTACTTATTCAAAGTTTGTTTGAGGATTTATATTTAAATCTTCTGGCCTTGGACATCCCTGAAGATACATTAACTGTCGACATGCGAATGGAGTGCACTGATATTGAGTTCCGGTTAAATTAAACCACTTCGTGCCTCCGGTTTCTGATATGCCACGTGACAGGTAGAACAAAACGATAACAAGTGAGAAGTACAATTTTAGTCTGACTTGTGCTTTTGGTACAGTGAATAATAAAAAAAAATCGTCTTAATTTTCAGTGCACATCATTTCAACATTATAACTTTTTTTGTACTTCAACTGTACCCTTGCAAGTAAAACATGATTGAAATTGTTTGATGATGCAATCGGTCGATATTAGACAATTTAGTTCCGAAATAAAAGTAAATTGACTAAACCAAAGGGCAAATACTATATACTATCTAATTACAGAGCTAAATGTGTTATTTCAGACAATAGACTCCTTGAAAATTGTAGGTTTTCAATTTAGTCTGGATTAAAAAGGTAAATAGACTGCTAGGATCGATGTTCGTTGCAATTATTTTTATTTAGACATCTATATTGCTTTTTGTTTTCAAAGGAATAAGCAGTTCTTGTTTCAATTCAATTAAATCCTCTACTGTTTTCTATTACTTTTGACAAAAGATGTATATTCTTCAACTAACATGGAATTGAAATGATATCAAAGATGCATCCATTATTGCCGATGTAAAATTCTTATACATGAGAAAAAGTCAATTTGCTTGATGTATAGTCCTGTTTGTGTTGCTTTAACCACCTTAAACGTTACAATTATTGCCTCAGTTAGACTGCCGCTTCGTCTGACAAGTGTCAACACCAAAACGTGTGTGGTAATTGTTAAATCTAATTCTGCCATCGATTTAACACTTTTTACAAACTAATTGTATATATTAGTGCAAATAAACTCCATCGTACTGGAATTATTGTGTGAAGTTTGATGGAAACTGAATCAAAGTATCAATTTTCAAAAAGACGGGGATTTTTGGTGTTATTTCTTTCTGACTAGGATAAACATTTACCGATACACCCTATTACTAGTATTAGAAAAAAATACACACAATAGTTTAATGTATGTTTTTTCAATAATTTTCACTAAATACATTCACCAAGTTTTTTGATAAAGTATAAGGTCTAACATATTAGCCTGATGTTGAAAGATTCCAGGAAACATAGTAAATGCATATAGAATGTTTTTGATATTGACTTTATCAGCAAGCATATCAAGCAAGCAAGATATTCGAGCTGATAAAGCCGGTATCACAAATAAAATGTAATTGTTCTTTTGATCGGCAATTTCTCTTAGCTACATGTTATTTTTTTTTGGTTGCAAATATGAGTTAAAATGAAATAGTAGATAAAACGTTTGGATAGTTGTCCGAATGTAGGAATGAAGTCGCGTGTATTTCATTGATAAATTGACGCAGGTGCACATGAGCACTCGATGTTGATGCTCTTATACATGTTGTCATTGCCTAATATTTTCGATTATCGAGTCCTGTCCATGCTTTAAAATGTTAGGCAGTATTGAAGATGAAAGGGAAAATGTAATTGTTGCCGACAAATTATTATTATTCAAGTATGGCGTCTGCCTATCTTAAAACTAAAGTAATTGTGTTATGTTCCTTCTACGCGAATGACTGAATTTGCCACACCTTGAATATATCACCGTTTCTTTGCTTATAAATTAAACATTGACATTATCTGTAAACAGCAACATTGATGTCCATAAAAAAGCTTCATTTTTTTTGTTATAAAAATTGAGTTTGTACCAAGAACATTTCCTAAAATACATATCTGTTTTCTTTTAATTAAAAAATGGTCATATATACCCCTTGTACTGCAACGTACACTTCAATTAGTTCAGTTCTTTACCTAAGTATGTGATGTCAACCAAATCATGAACAACTTACATTTCTCAGAGAATTTGAGATATAATGCAGAGAGCAAATTTAACAACTTAAAAACATCAGAACATTTTCCGACATTGATACTTTTTCTATTCAATTGCATTTTTTCGTCTTATTACTGAAGTGCATTTTTGTCAATATGTTATATATTTCGGAGCGCATGAGATCCCCCCAGTTGTTAGGTGGGGTTTGTGTTGCTCAGTCTTTAGTTTTCTATGTTGTATTTAGTGTACTACTGTTTTTCTATTTGTCTTTTTCTCTTTTAGCCATGGCGTTGTCTGTTTATTTTCGACAATATGAGTTTGAATGAACCTCTAGTATTTTTCTCTCATCTTCATCGGACATATAGCTTTAGCTCCTGAGTGATATCTCTGAATGATTAAAAAAAAAACCTCATCAAAGATACTAACCTTCAATAATCTTTAAGGCCAAATGCGGACAGTATAAGTCTTTTAAATACTTATTGATTTCTAACAAGTCTTCCGCCACAAAATACTTACTTATATGTTGAACAAGGTGTTCCTCTTGCAGAATGCTCTACCATTGATATATTCGGTGTATGCAGAGCAGATAAATGAAATCCTACTGCAAGCCATGCTAAACTTACCACCGCACCTGGAATTACATTGTATAATGTTATGAGAGGGTCTTTACAAAAGACCTCTTAATGAATGACAATATGAAAAAGAAGATGTGGTACAATTGCCAATGAGACAACTGTCCACAAGAGACCAAAATGACACAGACATTAAAAACTATATGTCACCGTACGGCCTTCAACAATGAGCAAAGCCCATACCGCATCAGACTGTTTCTTCAAAAGAACTACTACATTGTTGGAATGACTAAATACAGCTTTAGTTAAATATAATACAGCGGTTTTATCTGTTAAACTTCAACTCGACTAAAGAAAGGTTTATTTTTATAACTAAGTCGTCCACGAAACGACAAAAAAAATATTTTTGAAATGGTTAGCTTAAATACCGATATAATTATAGAACAACAAATTAATATCGTACTGTTATACCTACTTGAATGAATGTGTTATTTATCAAATAGATTATGAGAGCCATGGTGTAGTGGTTAGTGCATCGGACTACTACAACAAAGGTTCTTGGTTCGATTTCCGTTCCCGGATGAAAATTTCAGGGACTGAATTTTCGGCTATCCCTTGACACCATTTACGAGTACGGTTTCGAGAAAACGATGATAGTTCGTAGGAAGGGGACAATAAATGGCTGACCCGTGTTAAGAGAGAGTCATATCTCTTGCACGACAAAGACACCCTTGTAGATTTGGAAAAGAGGAGGCTAATGCCAGTACAAGGCAGCACTCGCACCCGCTAAGTGGAAAGGGATTAATATAAGTTGCAAAACTTGTTTCCCAATCCACTATAAATAAATATGTTTCAACTAACTTAATGTTAGATTAAGTTAGTAAAATGTTAACTGTAAATTCGAAGGCGCAACAATGAAATGGTTATTAAGAAACAAATATTCTCATTATAATTTGGGTTTTCTTCCAAATGAGTGGTTGAATTTGTTATCATGTCTTTTATTACGGACAGCAGTGTTACTTATCCCTTCGTAAATTTTACGAACGCCATCACGAGTTGGTTGACCGTTATGGAATAACCGTTTCACAAATGATATCGGATATGTTCCTTACGTCGTAACTACAATCCTCTTCCCCTTCATGAATGTGACCTACCGAATTAGACTATTAACCGGATATTTTATCACATAAGCATGTGTCATGTGTACTATTATTTGTCTGTTTGTCTTTTTTCATTTTTAGCCATGGCGTTGTCAGTTTATTTTTGAGTTATGAGTTTGTCTGTCCCTCTGGTATCGTTCGTCCCTCTTTTACAGCAAGTGTACATTATGTATTTTTTTAACATATGAAATCTTATGAAAATTAATTTAAAAAAAAACCGTAAAGAATCTATATTGAAATATCAATTGGTTTTCCAATTATTTTCTGGATGGTTGATAATGATATATTGATACGGTTCAATTCATTACAGTAGTTTTAGAGAGAGACCTATCGTATGAAAACAAAAACTAGAATTTTGCTTTTTTCAAGCGTTATCTAATTACATATTGCTACACTTATCAGTTTAAATTTGTAACTTTATACTGCAACTAATTGTATTTTTTCCTATATATAGTAACACAGCCAAATTTTTTGCAATGTCAATTTCATCATGGATCACTTTTTCAATAATCAGAGGTTCATTAAGAGATGAAAATAAGTTCGAAATTAGTTTTACAATTAATAAAGCTATCAATGTATTGAATTAAGTTGCAGTATAAAAACATTATGAGGTCAATGTTAGAAAAATATAAACTTTTTTTGTATTCGGCACAACCTCGCCCATCCCCAGTTTTTCATCCTGATACAAAAAAAGTTAATATTTTTTTGACATATACCTAATATTGTATATGTATTGTTTATTTAAAAACTCATTTTAGCAAAATTTCGGCCATGCATGTTCGATGACGGTGTTATCATACCATGTTAATTCCCTATTGTTCTAATGGTTTAAGGGAAGATACTTTTTGAAAACAGTTTACGATACAAAAAAATGGAAGAATTGATTTGACCTAGCTTGCCTCACATATAAAACTGCTTAAAATATTTACGCAAAAACATTAAATGATACTTTTATTTCAGTTACTTCGTCCACGTTAAGTTATAATAATCGGTTATGGCCATTATCTTCCCTTCTAGCAACATTTGACATATCACGAAAAAACTTCAGTACCTATTAAGCTGCTTATAGTTAATGCACGTCTTCCAATTCGTTCTACTAAATAAAGTCCAAGGACGTTGAACAGGAAATTGATTGCCGCCATGACTGCCGAAAGTAGTATCGCCGTCTGATCATTTTTCACACCTGCCATGTGAATTATAGTTGCAGTGTAATACCTATAATAAAAAGTAATAGGATCTCTTGGTGATATCATTTGTTTATCAGTAAACCATTTAACAAATATCACTTTATTTATCAAGCAAATCCAATTGTTGGAAAGTATATGGGAATAATTTTCTCGTAGTTAACATAGATATTTGTTTTAAAGCAATTAAGTTCTGAAACTTCTGAGAAAACATTTGCATGTCTTTCTGTTTTTTGATTTTTAAAAATTAAAATATAAAAATACCAAACAAATAGTTTTACAATAGTATTTTTTTGGGGCCCTTGTTAGCTTTCTGTTCGGTGTGAGCCCAGGCTCTGTATTGAAGACCATTCTTTGACCTATAATGGTTTACTTTTATAAATTGTGACATACCTCATCTATAACTATAAATCAATTATTTATATACATGATTGTATTTTGCATGCCTTTGTGGTTTCATTGTTAAAAACATGCAACATTATTTGAATGCCTTTCTGTACAATCGTACTCGCGGATTCAACCCCGTGGTTATCACTACAATAACTCTTTGGCAGTAACCTGAACTCTTGAAGTCTCCGATTTTAAATGTTGGGATTAACAGAAAACTGGTTACTAAATTTCACCAACAAATAAAGATCGAGATATGCGTATTAACACGGAAGATATGTTCCGCAAAAAAAGATTAAGATATGTTTATTTCTAAGGAAGACATTTTCTGTTGTGATTCCTTAAGATAGAATGAAAAATCATACAATCAATAAAGATATCAAGGTCTTCAATATAAACTTTTCTAAGTTCCCATTTATGTTAAAGACGACCAGATGTTTCTTTTGGTAGATAATGTTTATACTCGATGAAATGAATTTATCTATTGATTTTTGTATGTTTCATATTAATACGAAACAGACGTACTGCACTTTTAACCTCCTACTAAGAATAAACTCTTTAAATATGGACACTAGATAAAGTATTCTATTCTGATTGATCTGAAGAAAAACAACTGGTTGTATTGACCATCATTGCCGTTTTTTTTTCTTTCAAAATACCGCTTTTCTATCAAAGAAAGTACAAACTTTTCAAACAATTTCGTCGATGGAAATATCAGTTTCAATACCATTAAATGAAAATGATGGATAAACGAGAATTTATTAAATAGCAGTAACATTTAACAAAAAGAAAACCTTTGTTAACAAAAAACGTCAACAATAATACAGGTTCATAGAAACAGTGGGTTCATTTTTTGTTTTGTTTGTACAATTTTTTTGTGTATTAACGAAGGAGTGAATTTTCGTATTTACTTGATGTTGTGATTTTAATATCTGTTTACAAGCTATTTGAAAATTTAGATTCTGTTTGTGCTGTTTACTTGCCATAATTCAAATTTGACTCTTCCTATTTTATAATCTCTTTGGGTTACCCCTATGTTATAAATAACCTCTTTTTGTCCAGCAATTTCTATGTTTCCAAATTTTTGTTTTTAACTCTATGTCTAAGTTATCCTTCTGTTACAATATCTAAAAGATTAGAATTGCAAGTTGATTTGAGGGTAAAACTATCAAAGCGCTTTGGACGCATTAGATTTATAAACTGATTTTATTTTACGCTGCAAATTCAATAATAGATATAAAAAGTCTAACTAGGATACCAATAAATGTTGGTACATGTTAGACAGTTATATAATATAATTTAGTTAAAAGGCACATGCAAATTGACACTTTAGCCATGATAATGTCAGTTTTATGACTTGATTCTTCAGAACTGCTTTCCATAAGCTATAATGCGATCATGATTGATGTAGTTATATGCATTTTTATTGTTATTTCAAGAAAAACTTCGAATAACACGCTATAAAGATATAGCCTCAATCTCATTTGACATTACCACATCTTATTTAAAGCTATTAATTTGAAACTTGGTTGATTATAAAACAACCACAAAGGTAATAAAAGCCAGTCTGCTATGCTTTACCTATATATACTTTATGCTTGAAACGTGATGCTTTAAAACATCACATTAAGATACTTGGAATATCTTTTAAAAGTGCAATGTAGGATAAGATCAAACTAGTTAGCACTAATAATAATAATAATAATAATAATAATAATAATAATAATAATAATAATAATAATAATAATAATAATAATTATAATAAAAATAATAATTATAATAATAATAATAATAATAATAATAATTTTAATAATCATGATAATAATAATAACAATTATTATTACTATTATAATGAAAGATAATTATATCTTAATTGATGGCGCAGTGTATGAGTAGGCAAACATTTTCATGATTTTATGATTAGAGAAGTTATATGTTGCAATGTTATTATTATCAATTTCCGATTTTTTTATTACAATTTTTTCTCCCAAGAAAACATAAGTATACACATACATTACCGTGTTGATTCCTGAAAGTTGTTGAAACATTTGCAAACTGCAACCAACAAGAAGTGCTCTTCTAACACAGGGAGTCTGTAACATTTGTATAAATATCGGCTTGTTAGCTGAAATAACAATGCAATTTTGAATTTTATTTCTTTCAATAGACATCTTTTAAAATCAATACATGTTTCTTATCCTTAATGTGCATTTCGAATTTCCTATGTAAATGGTTGGACACTTATTTGACCTTTCTTGACAACATACTATCCTATAAAACATATTCCGTTTATTAAAATGGTTAACGCAGGCACCAATTCCAGTCCGTGGTCATGGAAACCCGTACTCTATTTTGGGTCAAGATAAGACGTGTACAAATCTGTTATTGTGATATTTATCCCTGAATAACGTTCATTAGCAGCCTTGAAAAAAGGAACACGACGGGTGCCACTAATAGAGCATGAACTGTTGGCCTTTCCGGTGCACGTGCGTTCTTCTCCAGTTTATTTTGTGGTTATTTTGTTCAATCTTTTTTTTTTTTAATAGTTACTAGTCTATTTTTTGTCATGGTGTTTTGTTTCTTTTTTTATGTATCGGTATCTTTTTTTTTGTGTCGGAACTTCCCTTTTCGTGTTGGAAACTGTACTATTTCAAGTAATATGTATACTGCGATAGAAAAATTTAAACGACAACACATATTATATTTGTGTATTGAACTTCAAATAAACAGACGGTATAATATATAAGTTTACTTATTGGGCGTCACTGTTGGTCGATTTAGACTCGTACTCATATGCAAGTCGAAAAGACGTAACGAGAAGCAAAGTGGTATAATTCACTGTATGGTATATTGATAATGTTTTCTTACACAATTCTGTTTTACGTCAATACTGATATCTCATATATATTTCAGTGAATTTGATATGAAATTCTACAGAGGTATTTTTCAAAACTCGATTTTCCCTCTTTAAAATATACGCTGATTTGGAACTCGCAACGCAGATATATTATAATATAAAATATCGAAGATGTGGTATTATTGCCAATGAGACAATAATCCACCAGCCGAGACCAAAGGTCCACATTCTTCCAAAAATCATGTTAATTAATGTATTCCCGATCTTACATTATTAACATTTTTGTCAATTTCCTTAAGATTAATGATAAATATATAGTTTTAACCTTGTCAGTTTGATGATGAATGTATAGCAGACGTTAACGAAGTAAAACAGAGTAAAATGATAAAAATACCAAACTCCGAGGAATATTCAAAAACAGAAAGTTCCTTATCAAAATTAGAATCACCAAATGGATAATAACTGTCATATTCCTGACTTGGTAAAGTCATTTTCGTATGTAGAACGTAGGGGATTAAATCGGATTTTATAGCTAGCTTAACCTCTCACTTGTATGACAATCGTATAAAATTCCATTATATTGACAATACTGTATGAACAAAATAGCAGACATTATGGTACAAATGTTCAAAATTAAGGGTACAACAGTCAGCATTGTGTTTATGAGATCCGCCATCCATTGTCTCATGATCACCTCCAGTTTACAAATGTTCAAAATTAAGGGTACAACAGTCATCATTGTGTTTATGAGATCCCCCCATTTATTGTCTCGTGATCACCTCCAGTTTACACAGATCACCGACTAAGTGAAAAAAAACTTTAGAAAAGGTATTTTTTTATTCTCCTTCTAATACGAGGGAATTTAGGGTTGTGCTGAAGACTAGTTAAATTTAAGTCGAATAATGTGTCCGAGTAGGGTGATAGATTTACACTTCTTCAAATGCTATCAAACATCATCTCTAATCCAAGAATCATAACAAAGCAAATAAATGTCAAATATTGGTTTTGTTAAATATATAAATTGACGAAGGCAGCTGTTAAGTGTATACGAACATGAACATTATTAAAAAGGACAATTAGGACTCGACGGAAATGAATATCATTTATTTTTGAAGTCGTGTAGGCTTGTTGTTACTCTAAATCAAGATACAACCTAAAGGATAAATGGCAATGAATAGATACTGGGATTGACTAAAAGTGAGATTTAAATTCATTCAGAAGGCAATTTCAGATAACTGGGAACTTGTAATTCAACTTCCGGTGTGTAAATTCACTATGCGATACATATTGGGAAAAACGTTCCAGTAATGCAAAATGAAAATTAATTCAATCAACACAGAATACTGTAGTTACAAAAGACGTGCATTTGTTAAATTAACTGACTTATTTTCCAGTCTTAAATGTGAACCTATAATTAAATATTCACTTGTTTCAATTACTCTTGTTTAGTAATCCATCAAACTTAAATGAATCACATTTATTGTGAATTGCTGAAGAAAAAATTTGAATGACTATTTACATCGACAATCTGGCCAATGTTTGATTTAGCAGTAATTTTGTAGTTACTATATCCTTAATAAAACGTGTTTTTAGATTGATTAAAGTTTCAATTCTATATCAATTCAAAATAATCCGCATGGCCGAACAACTTAAAATAAGAACTACAAAAACGATTCCTTTTCCACTTTGTGAAAGGGAAAAAATGTAGAAGACTGCTAGTGCTGCTACCAAAGCAAATCTGCTCACCTTTCCATGACATGTATTAGATTTTCCCTAACTTGCGATGCTTTGCGTTTGTCTTTTAGGTAATTATCGTTTTGCCATGACGATATATGCTGACTTCCTTTTGTTTTTATTGTATTGCCCCGTGTGTAGTTTTGCTGTTTTTATGAACTTGTCTCGCATAAATAGATACCTACAGGATTGTTGCTCGTTGTCCTCTGTTCTAAAGCTACTTTTTATAGCTTGAAATTCCTCCTCGATGTCAAGTTGACCTCTCATGCTCTGTAATACTCTTCTGGCTTTCTCTTCATATTTATTTTTAATTAGCCAACGAGGACTTTCAGGCATGAACACGAAACCAAGAAACTGAATAAAAGATGGTATTCCAGCAAGTCCTAACATATACCTAAATCAAATAATAATATAAGTGTGAAATTCATATGTGCTTGTAGCAACAATCGTGCTGTCTGGAACAGATAAACCTACTCTAAATTCTAGAGAATAATTCATGAAAATATATACAAAATGTATTCTATAAACATTTCAATAACTAGATTAACACTTTAATTTACTAAAGACATTTTTTTTATCATGGTTGCTAATCCTATCCGATTTAATGCGTAATTACAATTTTTGGGATAACCAATAGATGGTCAACTCATTCACGAGTTGTTATCATCTATATACTAACCAACTCTCTGTGAATACACTCCTGAATCTGATATGGGAGTCTAACGATGATACGGACATTTTATATGAGTACAAATGCCATTATTTCACATAGCCATCTTAACTACGTTATCAATATCAATATTAATAAAACACAATACTAACAATTATGACTATTATACAGGTAATTTGCATGTATCTGTCCCTCTCTTGTTATGATCCATGGAATCTCAAGGCAAAATATAAAATTATGACGGTTTCTTCATTTTCATTTGGAATGTATTTGTTACAGTCTTTCTTTTCGTGACCTCTCTTTTAATCATGTTGATGTGATAAACTGTTGTGTGTTTGCGACTGAAGGTGTTGAGACTAAATGCTTTGACGGTATTTGGTTACTATTCCATCATTTATCTTGTTTATGTCATCAAATTGTTTTTCAGTCATTTTGTATTTCGGTCCTTGTAATGAATATTACACATGCAACGTGTAGGTGTATGTATCTTGTAATTTGATTTATACCTGTAACCATACTTGCTACGTCGCATCCGGTATTTTGAAAAATAAGAGATATTACCATTATTCTACATTAGCCATAGTCATTTGTCATTGGAAATTAAGTTATACTATTCGTTTATATTAATACTTTAATGTTGTGACCGACCATTAACCCGTGTCCATCACATCAACTGCTATCAGTATTCTCAAACGAAGGTGATAACACAAATTCGTACGTCAATATCTGGTAATAATTGCCATAATCATTATTATGTCTCTCAAAAGTGAATTATATTGTCATTAAATTCAGTTTAATCTGATTATATATGATCTTATATATATGGGTAAGATATAAGATAAAAGATGATATTTCCGTAAGTCTGGCTCTCTTATCATGATCATTGTTTATAAAAAGGTTAAACGTGCTGTGCTGGAATAGACATATTGAAAAACATTTTTTTATGTCAATTGACATTTCATATAAACACGTCATATGTACCATTTAAGAGCACAAAAAACATGTGTTTCTTGAATTTTGTTCTACACGTGTGAACAAGATTTAAAGCGAGGTGCGTTCGTTTAAATTAAAACACCAATAAACATTAAAAGTAAAAGCAAAGACAAGCAAACAAGTTCCTTCCACAGTTGCAGTAAATTTAAATTGTATTAAAACCTAACAAAGTGGATTGGCAGTTCGCCGGCAAATGGTACATTCGATCCAAAAAACAGCCTCCCCCAAAACGTATTAAAAACAGAAGTATAAATGTTGAAATGAAGGGATAAGGATTATTTTATAAAGAAAACAAGAAAACCGATTAACCGAAATCCGATAAAAATAATGATGCGTACATCAAGACTAAACAATATTGTTTTTGTGCCGTTGTGTCGTTCTCAGAAGCATGTGTGGCTAGACTCTCTTTAATAAATACTAGCTTTATAATATTCCAGACAAAATTGTAATAAAATTGACATATGAATATGATGGGTTTATTAAAACAAAAATATGTAATATATAAATCATAGTTTCTACAGACAGAATAATATGAGAAAAAAAAACCACATCTGGTAAGTGTTAACACCTGATTATAATACACGTACCTCCAACCATTTAGTTTATCCGGACTAAAAATCCAATCCACAACATTTGCAATGAATTGTCCAAACGCCACCATGGCAATATTTGTTGATACTATTCTTCCACGCACATGAGATGGGGCACATTCCGCTAGGTACATTGGTATCGTTGTTGATGTTAAACCTGAAATGTGATATATATTTGCTTTAAATTGTTAACACGAAGAAAAATGAAGTACTACTCTAAATTCCTAAGTAACATGAATACAACTGGGTATATATCTCATTCTCTTGTTATTAATCTTATACTTTTGGCATTTCCCTTTTTCCAGACACCAACAAATGTTACATATCAGCATGAACCCATACTCCTATTGAAAAAAGAGAGAACCCGAGGACCAATCTATGTTTCCAACAACAAACAGAAACAAATAGGACCGTAAACCAGCGATAACTATTGGTCTAAAGGCTCCTAACTTTGGACAGTTTATGTTTGCTTCAACTGAGATATCTTCTCCCCTCTTCAACTTTTTTGTATTCAACTGTCAATCATTGTAATACATGAAAGTAACATTACCAAACTACAAGTGATGATATATATGTTAAAGTCGATATAAGAGAAAGACAAAGTGTATGCTACCGCTATCACTTGCGCATAATTAAAAACATCACCATTCATGATTTCTCACGCCGTTATTTGAGCGTAAGATGTGTTAAATTTTCAGAACATAAAATAGTGACTGGGAGTAGCAAACATTTAATTTAACGTATTGGTATATTATTAAATAGAATCATCAACGTGGGTGGATAATGGAAAAGAAAGGAAAAAAATCAAACTCTATGGCAATCGTAATATATAGTCCCTTCTTTCTGATTTAAAAAAATTCAAGAATTAGCACAAATTATTTACACGTATGATTTATGCTAATTCTAATGGCTCTCTCAAGTACTTAAAACTCGTCATGTGTTCCTGCTTTTCCTGTCGTTATACAACAAAACGAATAAGTAAAATATCTGTGCAAATAAAAGCAACAGGCAATTAACAATAAAAAATTAAAATAGATTAACGGAGATGTTAGCAAAATGCTGTTTAAATGAAATTCCAATACACATACAGAATGAATACATTCATTGTAAACAATACAGAATCAGTTTATTCTCAATATATCATACTTGGACAAATAGACCCTCACTGTAATGATGATTGGATTATGTGAAACGTGTTCTTTTCAAACCAAACTAGCTAGATAATAATAAATTGTTCGCCTTACAAACTTTTGGTTACTGCAAATTACCGTTCTTACATATGACAAAGGTTTAATTAAGTAATAATGTATAAAAATGGAGTAACATGTTCCAGAAATTCCATAGAGAATTTCTAAGGCGACGTTTATCTGTATGCGCACGAATCTTTAATATGATACAACACGGCTTACGGAGGGATATTATCTGTTGCCACAAATATAAATGTATAAACATCCCCTTGGAATCAAATTGCTTGTAATAGAGAATGAACTTCTATAACAATAAGTTAAACAATGTTAAAGTGCGTGACGACAATCGATGCTGAAAAAATCAAAAAGCAGCTGAATTAAGGATTTTGGCAAATGAGTATTATAACATATAATTCATTGTTGACGAGATAATTTATATCTTGTATCAAATGTATTTCATATTATAATGTAAATTTAATATCAGCATTTTGTTCCGTATATAGTTATGTGTTAAAACTGTTATCAATATTCCTTTACTTTGAGCTAAGGAATATCATAAAATATGATTGTGTTTACAAAATACTTGATTCGTTTATGAAATTAGTTTTTTTTATAGTTGTTATAATGTTAAAATAAAATAACTCGAGATGTTAAACCTGTATTTCGCTTTATACTTTAGATGTTGAGATTTCATAACCGGTACAAATTTCACTGCACCAGATGAGTTTATCAACATCAAAAGTATCTTCAGTGATGACTGAAGAAACGTTTTTAAGTATGAAGAACAAAACAGAAAGAGAGTTCAGCCAAAGTCAGGCAAAGAACCAGAGCTTTGCATGAGGAAAACATATCCTTATTTTAAGTAATTTCCTATTATTTCTGACAGCAAATTTCTGTACCATTCGTATTTTCCTGCCAGTACTGAAAAATTATTAAATCATTATATTTTAAATTACATCAGAGATTTATGTTGTATAACATTGAAATTTTAATTGGGATGATTTCAGAAAAAAAATGAGAACTACTAAAATTTCCGAAACGACTGATTTTGGTTATTTTGCGTTATGAATTTCATCCCACGCTTGAAAACCAAAACACTTATTTCGCGGTCATTCTGGCAATTCTAATTATCGATAAACTATTGTTCCAAGCCATCATTTGCTCGGTAATGAAGATTGCATGAAAGAATAAACTAAAAATATATCGTGTTGATTCCTTTTGATTTTGATAACGTTATGTAAAAGTATGGAAAATTACATTAGTTAAATTAATTTTCCTAAATATTTCAGATCAATTGGGTAACATATCAACATTATTTAGAAAACTTCTCTATAATAAGGACACAATGGTAGCTTGTCATCGCTTATATCCTTTTGTTTTAATTTGTTTTATCCTTCTTTATATCTTAGTCTATATATAACTATTAATGACATCTTACTAGATGAGGACAGAGATTAACAAAATAGAATGTTAGCAAATTTGGACTGAAACTTCATTTTCCCAAAAGAAATTCTTTGTTATGTTCTACTCTACAGAGAATTTTGCTTTAAGTGAATAAAATGTGGCACCATCAACTGTTATTGTCTGAATTCTCAGTTAGCCAAGTTACTCATACGGGTGATTTAAAGGATAATGCAATGTATTGAATAATTGGATGGTTAAAACCATTTAGCTCTTTCCTGCTTTCTAGATCAATTTATGACTGATTTATCAATCAGCTATTAAATTTTGTAATTAACCTTTAGATACTCTAGTTTGTATTCATTGATATAACCGTAAATAACTTTTCTTCCAATCCAAAGCAGATTGAATCCAAATCCATTATGTAATGGGAAAGAAATTTAAAAAGCAGATTGAATCTAAGTTTATTATATAATGTGAAAGAATACCATTCCAAGCGAAGACTCTTTGAATTCTGAAACCCCATTAACCTTTGACTATTTTTTTATTCCAGTGAGTAAATGCTTAAATGATACATTTTATCCTTATATGACATTACCAGAATGTGCTGATTTCCACAATTTACCTTCATGAAAATAGTACTAAAACAAATTGTCCTGAATACCACTCAATGCAAACTATTGCAAAAAAAAAACTTTTTTTCGTGAAAAAGATTATCCCAATAGCATACAAACCGTAGAAAAAAATTATCTAATACTGTTTTTTTTGTATTGACAACATATCCCAATGTTGTTTGGTGCAATGCTATTTCAGCAGTCAGTTGCTAAACGGACTTTCCGTTTTGAATTTTCCTCGGAGTTCCGTATTTTTGTAATTTTACTTTTTGCTATTCGAATGATTCATAACTGTTCTTACCCGCAGATGATATTTTTTGTTATTCTTTTCTTATAATGCCATCAACTGTTTGCCATTGGACGTAAATCACATCAAAAGTATCAATCTTTTGTCAAACAACGGTCTTGAAAATCTGTTTCAAGAATGTCACTGCTCTCAAAAAGGTAAAATTTTATGATAATATTATGCGCTTAAAGATGTTGTAAAACATTGTTTCATAATTGTGTGAGTTGTACGACGATACATATGTGGTATCTTAAACTTTTCAATATGTTTTTCCCAGTAACATATGGTTAATGTTTAAAGACAATTACCAACGGGATATTTTATTGTTATAGCAAATACTCGAATCAATTCAATGAAAAAAATAACATCCTTCTATAAATGGTTATGCTGGAATATCAATACTCCTTTACGAACAAGTACATACTTACGGTATTGTAAATTAACAATACAAGTGTCAATATAATTTGATTAACAATTACACCAGCATGTTCAAAGCTAATACTGGCATTAATGTGAGATGAAGCCAACATGATACCATACAAGTCTTACATTAAACAAACTTAATTGTAAATTAACGCTAACATCATTCAGTTCATTCTATGGTTATGCGTCAATAACTATGTTTCAAGCTGACTCCGTAAGTGGTTATTTTTAAACGAGTTTATATAAGGAGATTTAACAAGGTGGGTTGTAAGTCTGCAAGAATCCAAACAATGCGTCGAATATTGTAAGATTGGAAATTATTCTTGTTTATTGTTAAATGAACACAATTTATTAACAACACAGTTGTTTCAATTTTTTTTCAACTTGAAGAAATTTTGAAAATTATACACACAGTTAAAAAAATAACCGACTAAACAGCTACGACAGTAAATGCTCGATAAAACACTTTGAGGATTTAATATTAAATCGACAGCAGGCGTTTTTTACAGCTTTTGACTCGAGCGTGCCATGTGAAGGCTTTTTTTTTCTTTAACTTAACTGCATAGCGTGAGAAAATGTTTTCCTCGACCGAATTGTTACGATAAATAATTTTGGTCTCATCCCATCCAGCCCAGCTTCTATACAAGATAATCCATATTTTTTGTGAATCAGGGTAACCCTAAGTAGAGATGTCTAGTGCATTACATTCGGTCTTTTATTTATTTTTGTCCTTGTATTGAAATTCTAGTATTCTTGATCAGTAATTACATGTTTTGGTTAGCCCAGCCTTATTAAGTATATCTTGCATTTTTGTGGCATAACAATTACCTTTTCTGACTAGGATTGGTCTATTTTATTACCTTTAGTTATTGGAAGATCCATTAGTTCTAGCGTGTTATGGGCTTGATATTTGTATCTTCCGGTCTAAACTACTAAATTTACATTTTTTTTTATTTACAGTCCTCATTCTCAATCAGAATGTCTGGATTACTTGGTAAATCAAATAAAATGTTACTTACACCAGATACAAATTAGTTTGAAATTTCTACTTGAGAAAAAGATGGTAGGCTTGTTGATTTAACATTTCAATTCAGGTGATGTTTTTGGTATGACCTTGGAATATAAGTGAAAATTGCATAAAATTCCGAAATCAACTAGAAGACCAACATTGAAATCGCAACAAATATGACAAAATATTGATATGTTTACATTCGTAACATGGATAAAAATGATAACTGTTACGGGTATACTCAAAAGTCTTGGAATATTAAAAGTAGTTCCTTGTGGTCATGTTAAATTTTATTCTTTTTCAGACAGCTTTATTACATTAACAGATGTACCTAGATTAAGTCCTCTTGCATGCCCGACTTTCAGCAACCTGAAGCTTTTTGATTTGTGGATTTAAAAATTGAAAATAAGGAATAATCCCAAGTTGATCATTAATTTATAAAACATTTTTGCTGCCTTGTTATGTTTTTACCATAATCCAGAAACGGAACGTAATATAAGAAGTTCAATTAATAAATTTTCTCAGTTTTGAGTTATAAAATCATAAAAATATTCTTTATGTGCCTGAGTTTGTAATTCATTTGTCAGAGAGAAAGATACTTGATAGCTGCAGTGATAATATACAACAATTTGATCTTTGTTCTTGATCTGAATTTGTCAAAGTTTGGACCTCATTTACAAACGTATGATATAGATACAAATAATATCTTGAGTCAAATTAGCAGGGCAACTGATGGGAGACTGATGTAATATAAGAATACGCTGGAGTGGGGAAGGAATCAAATGCTTTAAGACAGAAAGTAAAGTATTGAAAGACAGAAATTTAAGACGAAAAATCAAGTATAAATAGGAAAAACTTGAAAATCAGAGGACGCCGCTTTCCTTGTCATAATTTGCATTGTATGCATCCGATTTCTTTATAACTATTTCTCGTATCGCGATACATAGGAATAGTGTTGATCCAAAACATTAAGTTGAGCGGTTCTACATATTAATGCGCCAAATCTGGAATCTCTTTCGTGGTTTAGACTTAAATTCAAGTGTTCTTTGTCCTTGTCACATGAAAAGGAAAAAAAATATGCTGAACTTCTCGGAGCACCAAGGATGACTAATGTTTTTCGGTGGGTTTTGTGTTGCTCAATTAGTGTTTTTGTTTTTTGTTGTTTTTTTGCCATGGTATTGTCAGTTTGCTTTCGACTCTTGATTTTTTGTTTCAGATTTGGTATGTGATCCGGATTTGATTCGGTTTATTCGATTTATAGCTACTGAATTGCGATATACTACTATTGCATGTGATTAATCTTTTTCTTCTCCTTTGAATAACCTCTGGTAGTATTTAATATAGAGTAAGACCCAATTTTCCCTATATTTGTTTTTCTTGTAGTTTCAACATCGGAAGGTACTTAAATCTTTGTGGAATTGCAATTTATATAGTTCAAACAAATATTTTCAATTATTTTATTTATATTTCCATAAAACTAAATACATATGTCTCTTTACTCACACTTGTCTAGACAAGGAACCGACTTAAAGATTGATATACATGTGGTACAACCACGTGTATATAGTTGAAATCCCATATATCTTTCTAGTTCATTTAACTGTCGATATATCAAGATATTTTTTTTATTATCTAGATCAGTAGAAAACACGTGCGACAAACGTACAAAATAAGTTCAAAATAACATTAAGAAAATACAAAATTTCCCTATAAGGTTATATTTAAATAGAACAGGGAAACATGATAATAAAACGTTATATTCAAACTCAAAGCAAAATTACCGAATATTTATTCCACAAAAGGGTTATTTTCCAAGTCGTTCAATCTTTTTCATTATCTAAATTCCTAGCATCACAGCTCCATCTGTATACTGTTAGGATCTAAAAGTATAGTGGTTTATTTCGAAACCAATTTTCAAATTATCAACAGCCTACCTAAAAAAGATGCCCCAACAGCAAATCTGACAAAATTTATATGAAATCATTACCAGAAACATAATTCTGATAGAAATAAAACTATTTACCGATTAATTCATTTTGGTGCACATCGATGCAAACATTTAAATAAAAACCAACATGCACAGTATGTCATTAGGCATCAAAATGCTTTCATCCGGAACAGTTTGAATCTATGGAAATTGTAAATTTGTTGAAAAATTGTCAAATACGTGATAAAGGTTTTCTGACCACGTTTTTGATTTTGACCCTGTTAGTAAAAAGAGACAAAAGTGAAAATGGATCTACCCCTTTGCTTTTTTTTCTATTTTACATAAAAGATATTAATGAAATTTGTTTTAAAAATCTTCTTGATACAAAGTAACACAAACCTCCTCATGTCAATCACAAATCACGCTATAAAACATAATGCATAAATTTGCGATAAAAGTAATGTCAAAGACAGGCCGATCATTTAAACTTCATTGAACTGTATGAATATTGACCAAATGTCAACATAAATCAACTACATCCTAAATAACCAGGATTCCATCAATTTTTCTAAGCAAGATAATCTTCACTTCAAACGTATCCATTTTACCAAGGAACTGAAGCCTAATTACTAATCATATTAAAAGCAATAAAAAATAATGAAGTAAAAGAGACTAATATTTCATTGGAACTTTCCTTCGTGAGGTTTAATGATCAGGTATTAACTAAGTGAATTACTTCCTGCTTAAATTGCTTATCTTGTATTCGATTTTGTAATTACAATTTATCTTTACTTGTTGCTTTTACATTTTTTTAAATTATGAAATAGGAATTATGGACAAATTACTAAAAGATTTCTTTGATCACAAAATATGATTTCTTCTTATTTTCAAGATCAGTACTAGCCTGAAAATCGTCATAATGTATCTTAGAACGAACGATGTACCAAACTATAGTGAGCAGTAAGATGTCACGAAAGAGCCAGAATGCTGTTTATGGAATAACCTGTTACTACAAGTAAGGTAAAACAGTATGATACAAGAGTTGTCACCGTCAGTTAATGATATGAGGTTGGAAATTCAGTTTTATCGGCGACGCGTAGCATAATGTAAGTTGTGGATTTGGCACAAATTCTAGCCAATAGAGATTGACTCATGATTGTTATATAAAGATTGCACTAGAATTATAAATGTTCAGTTTGTAATTTATACTTCTACGTTCCTTCTATTAGAAGGACCTTCATCAACCACAGCTTTTAAAAATATAACATTGTCAACCGGACACATCGTAGAAAGACGTACAACCGTCTGTAACAATACAAAAGTGTATTAACGAGGAACTATAAACTCATAATATAACCAAGAACTGTCTGCAACGTTTTTTATCTATAATATCATGTTTTGTTTCTATTTTTGATAGAAAGTAAACAGAAAACTAGAAGTACATATAATGTTTAAGTTTACTCGTAATCATAGAAATTGTAGTATGCTTTGTAAAGTTAAAATGTTACTGTTTATATATTCGTATTTAAAAGATCCGTTGATGTTGTTTTTTTCCGGCATGTGCTATTTTGCAATTTATATCTATGATAACAATTTATGTCACTTTGCCGACAAATCCTGCACAACAACTCATTTATTAGTTCTACCATTGGCATCGAAATAATCTCAGTTCTAATATCATAAAAATTGAATGTGTAGGCTACACCATGAACTCCCACAATATAGAAAAAGGGTTGAAATAATTAGAACGACAACAAACGCCATTATACAAATGTATAACAAGCATGTTATGTTATTAATGTCCCTTTCAAATTTCTTAATTTCTGTATCTATTACACTGTGTCATATTGTCTGTATGAATAAGGATTACTAGATGCCAAACCACTGTCAGTCTTATTGTTTTATTAAATGCGTTTAAAGTACAATAGTGAATACAAAAACATGTACTTTTCAATAGAATGAACTTTAGAATGGGAAAATGTACTGTACACTGTTACAGTCGTATAACTGTCATCATTATTATGTTTAAAAGTCAATAAAAGAAAAAAAAACCTTTCAAGTGTATTTCCAAGTTGGACTGTTATTTCCGTACATTGGAAATCTATTAAGTTTTGAATTTTCTAGTTTTTCATATTACTATTAAAACGTTGTATCCATTATTTTTTCATTATGTGGCTTTTGGAAATCCCTTTTTTTGCATTACATTTAGTTTTGATATATCAAGAACCTAGCGTCAATAACAGCTCAAATGCCAAATGTTTCTTTCCAACTTACCTCTTAAACCCGATGCTCTTATCTAGAGATCGAGATATCTTTATCAAGACCATTGATATGATCGAAAATATTGGTACATGCAATAGCTTAAACTCTCAGTGCAATGGGCTAAGAATAAAATCCATTAATTCGCCGTCTGAGAATTGAAATATTACCAACTTAGTTGTGCATACATCCAATGCCTTTTATTGAAAACATATTGTTCAAGACATTGTTAACATGTCATTTCGGTTTATGTATGCTTTCGAAAATATTACCAAACATGCATTTGTTCTGTAATAACAAGTTTCGGATTCTAGAAATAATGTTTAAAATTTCGTTGCACTAACGTTTCATAATCGAGATCTTTCATCAGATGATGATCTGTCCTACATTTATAAGGATTTCAGGTCAACACTTTACTTAATCAATTACCTCAATTAAATCTTTGAAGCTTTTCATGTATAGCCTATTAAAATATTCCTACGGATGCAAGAAAATTACTTGATAAATACGTGGATAGTTGCCAACATGATAGGCTCTCAGATTCTGTAATTACCATAAAAGTTATATGACTTTTTTCTGAAAGTTCTAAGGCTTTTTTGTTTGCGTCGATATTTCTCCACGTTATAAATTGCAACATAATGTAACGTTGACAGGCAATAAAACGACGAATGTCTATTAAATTAAAAAAGGCTTTCAGACTAATTTACCTTTTAAAGAATTCTAACCTTGTATTGCAAAATATAAGGAATGGACTGTTGATTTTCACTTTCTATCATTACCGTTTTGGAGGGAAACCAGCATTGCAATTTGTCTCAGTTATACAAACAACATGCTGTAGCTTTAATTGGTCAATTTATCTCAATATTACAGAAAAAAAGCAGTTATGGTAGATCAAGCTAGACGAAGATAAATGGTAATTTAGAATACATTCGTATACATAAGCGTGTGATGCTGTTATAAGTAGGTTAAATAAACATGAGTAGAAAAAGGTATTTGAACTCTGATTAGCATTCAATAAAAACAAAGGATTACCAAACTAATTGAGAAAAATTGCATGCAAATTATTGAACATCAATCGGGCTTAAATTAAAATATTGTTTGTTTGCAGTTTACCGACCGACCCTTGAAAATCCTCCCGACTGTGAAAATTTTATTGCTTTAAATTTGAAGAATTTTTTTTTAATACTTCTATTGACGCGATCCGGAACTTTGGGTCCTTTCCGGAAATGATTTAAAGTCTGGGTCAATTACGCATTTCAAGTTCGGTTTTTCTTAGCTTCCCGTCAAGCGTTCATGTGACCATTTAATGATAAAGCACATGGAAATTGTTTACAGGTATCCATGAAGTCACGGAGGAGTACTTTACGCTGTCGTCTCGTGTCAATTTTAAGACAAATAACAAACAAAAAAGTTTATTAGCAAACTGTTTATACAGATTCAGGCACATGTAATGATGTGTGATGATATCATTGACGATGATGCAGCGGATATTGATAACTGACACGATAACCATTCTGTCTCAAACAAATCGGGTACAGAATCTGTGGAGCCTGACTTTATGGAACCAATTTCAGTGGTTAAATAATTCGACAGCAGCTTGAAGTATGGCATATTTTCTACAAATCTTTGTGAAGACGACAAAGATGAAACCACTCCTCCGTGACTTAAATCTTCATGGATATCTGTAAACACGCCTGTACGGAGGAAGGGCTCATTTGAAATGTTAATGGATATAGATCATGTCAAATCAATAAGAAGCAACCCTATCTACACAAAGATGTAGAGAAAATGAATGGTTAGCTTGAAAAATAAATATACTCTCTCTATATTAAATCTATCTTCGATTGCAATGAGTATGCTCCTTTAGGATAAGGGGGGCTGCCCCACTCATTGCAATTATTCTCTTTCTTACAATATTAAATATACCCAAACTGTGTGGCCTGTGTGAATTCAATTAAAACATGTCCTTAGGAGCTATGCTGCCAATTTTTTTTATGCATTGAAAACATTTCAGTACAGACCATTTACTTTTAATGGGGTGCTATGGATTTCACCCCAAACTTTAGATTTCTTTGGTTTTCATTAAAGCCTGGCAAAAATATAACCTTATCACATATAATTAAATATTGTTAGAAATATGAAAACAATCAAATGTCTTAATACTTTTTTCAAGTTGCCTTTTTTTCAATTGAGGAAGATTCAATGGTTATTTTTTTTTATTAAAAATACACTCTTTAATACATTGTCTTATAAATCTTTAATATCTACATTTTTCTGATGAAAATACTCTACTCATGAAAACATTCTAGTTAAGAAGCATACATGTCCGAATATATTTCTTTAAAACAGTTCTAGTCATAATGACATTCCTTGTTTATAAGTGTTCCAGTATTTAATAATTATACCATATTTTATGTCATAAATTGGATAATGACACTATGTTAAAGTTTCAGTTTTGGTTAAAAAGTTTTTTATCTGAAAATGCCTGTTCATTTGATGTTGGTTTTCAGCATGTCCAGTGTTTGTTGTTTTAAAATGTTTTTTTTTCTTCACAAGAAACTTGGTTTAGTGTAACTGCTTGTTTAAACTGTATTTTGGCTGATAAAATAAAATATTTTTCCTACCTACCGACCCTTCAGTCTGAAGGTACAGTCGGAAAACTGCAAACAAACATATTTTTAAGGTTGGCCTCGAACAAATATAATTTAATCTAAAACAAAAAAGGTCCCTCGGAATAAACAAACATCACACTCATAAAAAATGGTAAGCTGAGAAGTCGGAAGTTTGTGTAAATGTAGACGAAAACAAATTTCCAATGAATTAATAAAAAGATTTGTTCATCAACATTTGTCCTTCGATAGAGTTTGTATGTATATCTTTTTGGCTCAGATTCATTCCTATATGTCTAGTATATTTAGGATCGACAGAATATTTTATTTATTCTCCTCTTTATATAGCTTGTCTTAGACAAAAATAAAGGGATTTTCTATCCATAAACTAAAACTGAGTTTACCTATCCGAAATTTGATCGAAAGCATCGGAATAGTCGAAGGTATTATGTTGAATCATGTTGAATTTAAAAACTATATAACAGGTTACCGTACTTAATACTACATTAATTCATTACTGAATCATGGAATTAAAAGGATCATTTTGTGAAAATGCAATAAAGAGCAGATATCTAAATGAAAAATTAAGTTTAGCTCTCCATCCGTCGCAAACATTCTGTTGTTATATATGTTAAAATGTAATCAATAGTAGCCATTATGTCAGCGTGTGGGCGATGAAGATCTCATATTTAGTCAAGTAGGCCTACAGTAAAACAATAGTTTGAATCTACTAATAAAACTAAATGATGCAGATAAAGATATATACCTTTGCGTACTGCACACTGCATTAATCGCTGATGTTAAAAATTTTGAATTAATAGAATCAGTTAAATGGCAGATTTGAAGTAATTTTGATGGGGGATTCCCTATATTTCATGGCTCATATTTTATTACCCTTCTATGAGTTACCAGATTTTCATTCCAATGTTCTGATGGCAGATTAGCAATCAAACGTGTATTTACCTTTTATACTTCCATTACCAACAAAGCGTTTTTTTCGTTTACATAAGCCAAATAAACTCGTAAATCGATGGACAAAAAACTAAATCGGGGTAACAAACTAAACTGAGAGAAACGCATTAAATATTAGAGGAAAACAACGACACAACATTAAAATGTAACACACACAGAAACGGACTTAGCATTAAACAAAATCCGATGAGAATAACAAATATAATATCAAAACCCAAACGTAACCGAGACATAACCCAAACGTGACATAAAGTTTGAAATTATATGTCCCCTACAAATTGAACAAAACATTTAACGAACCATTCATATTATTTACGTTCTAGCTGTTTATATAAATTGATTTCACAAAACAACCTCTACATGTATGCATATAGTACGTGTGTCTTAAAAAAATATCTGCACATATTTGCATTGGCATGGATTGAATTGCCATACATCAACGAGAAGTAAGAAAACCAATTACAAAATTCTTTAACCCGGCATGGTTATGTATTCTAGTTGCTGAGAAAGGTGTAAATTTAATTAAGATGGTATCAACATGTTTAATTTCCTTTGCATGTGATAATAAATGTTTATATCATGCAATTTACATTTCCAATTGTGCTGATATACCGAAATTGATAATCGATCCTTGCTTACGAACATGATCATTTTATGTTGAACTAGATTGGATTTGATGCACAGGAATAGCACACTGTGAATTGTATTACCTTAATGTTTAGTTTAGCAAGGATGAAAAAACGGAGTGATTGAACTAGTCAAGTCTTAAATTGAGAAGATTTATTTGCTAATGTTTCACAATGTATAATGAATAACAATTTTGTATTCCATTGTGTTAAAACCTCAGTTCATAAATGTTAAAAGCTTAACACTTACTTTATGCAAAAATCTATTCTTTCAAATTCTGAATAAAAGAATGTAAGAAGATTCATCAGGCCGAGTTTGTTTTCTACGTGAACTAAAAAAATGTAAATAACAGCAAATGTATGCTTCTCCAACAGTTTGAATAACATTTATGAGAATCTCCTCAAAATATTTAAATAACACGTTCACCGGTTATCAATAAATAGCAAGTAGTTACAGCAATATGGTATATTGCAGCTGTTATTTTATAAGCTCATCCTGAAAGAACACCAGCAACTGTTAAGTAGAAGGACGACAATACAAACGCCACATTCCTTCGATGTACATTATTGGCTGTTTTCATTTTTTTGTTACGGAGTTTCTTCGCATGTTTTCCCGTCCAGTCTTTCTTTTCAAATAAAATCAGATAGTTTTTGCCGTACGTGTTATGCATTTCTGAAGTTAAATTTGTCCTGAGAACAAGATATTTATTTAAAAATGTCTGATGTATTAAATATAGTATAGCAGGTTATTTTCGCGGGTTTTAAAATTTCGCGATTTTCATTGAATAAGGTAAACGACATATTATTGCGGTTATTATTTCTGCGGATTCAATACGTTTACCAATACCTTTGCATGAACACTTTTAAATAGGCGGAATTTATTTTGGCAATTTTTTTATACCCGCGAAAATAAGCGAAAATTTACAACCCGCGAAAATAACCCGTAATACGGTAAATTATAAGGGGGAACCGATAGATATTTCAGCGGAATGTAATAAGTATCGTTATTACATCACACTACAATCGAAGTAAGCAAATACGCATTTATAAAGAAGTCTATATGTGTTTGGATAAAATATTTGTGGAAGTAGACATCATTATACAGTAACCTCACAGCTTATGTTCAAAGACAGGCTTCAGTTTAAAGGTATTCAAGTATATGCTTACAGGTAGGTTACCTTAAAATTGATACAATGGACAATAAAAGACATCAATTATATTAAACATTGACATGACATTTTTGCCCGTGAGAAATGATTGCCGGGAATTAATTTAAAAAACATATCTTGTCAATACAATATAGAAAATCTAATAAAACAGGACAACGTTGACGATAATAGACACGGATTTTCCCCAAAGGTCAAATAAAAATAGGCAATAAAGTCACTTTTAAGCTTGTTACTCCTTACAGATTTGTTGATAAATACGTTGTATCAGTTTTAAGCGTTTTGGAAAGGTCGAACATATATAGAGTAAATTCGGGTTAAATCTATCACCGGTAAGTAATCCAACTATGGCTAGATAAAGGATATATTTTTTGATGATGAACTGTTGTTATTCACAGTTTTTATTTAAAGAAAACAATTAAGTGTATTTAATTCGGTAAATGTTTACGAGTATTCAACAGTTTACAATAATAATTGTTATATGTTTTCCGTTATTAGTGCAGAGTTCCAAGAAAACTTAACTAGTCAACACAGATTTAGGCATACTGCGGTAAAAAGAAAACTTAGTTCACTGCAAAACCTTCTATTTGGATTCAACATACAAATAGGATTGGTGCATCGTCATAAATCTGTGCGTGTGTACTGTCCTTATAACCACTATCTAGTTGTTGAACTACTCTGAAGCCTATTGCATGTTTTATCAAATAATATTTTATTTGACAGTCGAAGGTTACTTTGTAGGTCATAGCGTTCAACCTCTTATCCCTACCAATCGCCATCACATACTCTTTAATGTTTAGTGAGCGGCAAAAGTTAAAAATCACAACGAATAAGATAGATAAGGGTTATACGCCAATGAGACATCAATCCAGATACAAAAAAAGCACAACACATCTAATAGTAACCACAATGTCATTAACAATAACTTTAGTGTCTGAAAAATATGCAAAGGTCTTAATCACATAGACGCTAGAGAATAAGTAAATAATTGTATACCAAATGAATGAAACCAAAAATAATAATGAACAATAATGTGAGGAAAAAACATTTTAAAAGATCTAAATAAAGTCAACCAGTGATGACATTGTAGTATTTGGCTGGGAACAGACTAACGAACACTTGACATAATAGTCAACAAAAGACATTCACAAGTAAAACAATAATCAATTATTAGGCGCTGATAATTCCTTACAGTAACTGAAAGTTCAGCTCAAAATATTTAGTTACCTGCTTATATGAAGTCAAACATTTCTGTAATTTTGATTTTTTTTATCTTGGCATTTAGTACTTAAATAAGGTTTATAGCACACATTACCCAATTTACAAAAGACTCCTAATAAAGATTAATTTTAAAAGTAGACTTCCTTGTTATGATACTTTCTAATGTTAAAAATCAGAAAAAGTGGAAGCTTTGACTGATATATAGATTAAATTTGAAAGCCTTGAAAATTTTATTTCTTGTAACTTCCACTTCACAACATAACCTTGTATTTTGTTATTGACGTTTAGTGAGAAATACCATATTATCAGCCGTTAAAAGTATACCGAAAATAAAAAGTATAAGAACAGATGATAAATTATTACTAACTGAATTAGTAATGTTATCAACGAAATATTTTGATTGATAATTGTTTTTTCATAAATTCAACCTTATATGACTTAGTTTTATTTTTCTATTCTATTCTATTTTATTTTTGGACTTTAAAACGTTTTGAATTATACTTTCAAAAAAATTGACCATAATACGTTATGATATAGAGACGTTCTGTACGCACTGGTATTGCTGTCATGAACTCACATGTCTAACAGATGTCGTTGATTGCATTAGTTGTAAAACAGAAAAATCATAAAATAGTGAACTTTTGTAACATATAAAGTACATTACTGTTTTGTTAAAGCTATTTATAGAAGGGTTGATGAAATCGATTGAAGGAAAAGTGCGTATCAATAATTCATGAAACAAAATACATACACGCACATGATGACTAAACCATAAGAAAAAGGCAGCGATGTAGTCGCTATTTGTGTGCTTAATCTTAAAATCATGATGAGTCCTACAACACCATACTGAACGGAAGGTTCTGTACTTTTATTTGTCTGTTTGTCTTTTTCATTTTTAGCCATGGGGTTGTCAGTTTATTTTCGTTTTATGAGTTTGACTGTTCCTCTAGTATCTTTCGTCCCTCTTCTTTTACATCTCCATGCAAATTAAAGCAAGCGATAAGAACAGGTGTATGGGCTAATTATTTGTGTTAGAAATAGATAACATTTTAAAATTACATCCATATATCGAAACACAAGCATGATTGGTAATATCAATAGCGTTTGGGTACATCATTTGGATTTGTTTACTGAATATACAATTTTCTTCTTGGATACATTTTTAACAATACTATGCTTTCGTTGCGTTACATATATGGTACAAATATGGAAAATCAAATATTTAGTTCAAATAAAGAAAAATAAGGCACATCAAACATCTTAGCGCCTATTATGTCTAGATTACAAACTTCAAATTACAAAGCTACAACGACCAAAAGTAAATGAAATTACTGTCAAAATTGATTTGTACATCACAAAATACCAACATTTAGACTACAGGTATTAATTAATATATTTACGTCATTGCTTGAAACATATTATATATCATGTATATATCGGATTATATTTACGATGTTTCAAGATAGAACTGAATTGATATCACAAAATAAGAGTAAACATGCATTATTTAACGATAATTTTTTGATTTAAATAACCAAAAAAATAGTTACAAACTCTCAATTCCAAATACTGTATTTAAAAAGCTAACATATTTGCTTAGAAATATGCGTTCGGGGCAAATAATAATGATAAACCGTGTACGAGAAATCGATTTTCTAAATTAGTTTAGGTTTGAAGGAGCATAATTGTATAAGAAAGTAATCAAATGTAGAAAAGAATACACATCGGATCTTAATCTTCTATAACATGACTAGATACCGAGATTAAGTGTCTCTTTCGTTTTTTTTTTAAAAAAGTACAGAAATCGTAATGATATCATTTATTAGTATCTCGAGATTAAAAAAATATTTCAACGGAAAGTATTATTTTCCTTTTGTTTGAAAATTAAGACTATTCTAAAGTGATATATGCACTTGACGTAATGGATAGAAACTCATGACCGTTCGTGAAGTTGACGATCCTTTTGGGAAAAACATAAAAAGCATTAACTAGTCATAATGTTCAATGTGGTATGAACATCTTGGAAATCTAAAATCAAGGTTGAAAAATACGTTGTTTCCAGTGACATATAAATAGAACTTCAATACGTTATATTATTTGCGATTTAAGATTTATATGTTAAGCTCCCTGATCTTTCTTTTAAAGCAAATTAATAGAATTATATAACTTTGTGTTCTTGGTATAGAACAAAACATGTACAGAACCATACATGGTATTTACATTCTTTGTGCTAGTTAATGGATTTCATTAAACAAACTGTAGATACATGCACATAATGCGTGTTTGTTTCGTTAAGAACTATCTGCACATATTTGCATAGACAAATGTTTGAATTGTCACACGTCGTAGAGAAATACAAAAACCAATTACACAATTCTTTAACCCGGTTTGTTTATGTACTCCAGCTGCTTTAAAAGGTGTAAGTTAATTAAGATGGTAACAATATGTTTAATTTCCTTTGCATGTTAACTGTTAAGTTTGGTGGAATAAATGGTATACATTATGAACAAAATGGTTTAGGTCTAATTATATAACTGGTAATCATTTATCTTATATTATTGAAACGAGAAAACTGGATATTATCAACCTTTGCCGCCTTTGATTTAAAAAAAACGCGCATTTCAACGTAAGGAAATGCCTGTACCAAGTCAGGAATATGAAAATTGTTTCCCATTCATTTGATGTGTTTGAGTTGTTGATTTTGACTTTGCATATTAAGCGAATTTCCGATTTAAATTTTCATTGAACTTTTATGATACTGTAAACATATTTGTGTTATTTTGTATGCTTCAATCAATGGTAATTTGTAGTAAAAGAATAAATGCTTTACAAATGCTTTTTCCATAAAGTACAGTCATGTGCTAAAGTTAGAGAATTTAATCGAATGGTGTGATGTCAAACGTGGTCTAATAGTTATCAAAGGTACCAGGATTATAATTTAGTACGCCAGACGCGTGTTTCGTCTACACAAGACTCATCAGTGACGCTCATATCAAAATAGTTATAAACCAAACAAATACAAAGTTGAAGAGCATCGAGGATCCAAAATTTCAAAAAGTGCCAAATACAGCTAAGGTAATCTATGTATGAGATAAGAAAATCCTTAGTTTTTCGAAAAATTGAAAGTTTTGTGTACAGAAAATTTATAAAAATGACCACATACTGTGGATTAATTTTTATTCGTTGGATACCAATTTTCGTTGATTTCGTGGGTACAGGTAAACCACGAAATTCAATGTTCAACGAGTGACTAATGATCTAAAGGTTTATATGCCGACTTCAGCAAAACCACGAAATTAAATATCCACGAATATGCAAGTTTTCCTTAATCCACGAAAATTGGTACCAACGAACATTAATGAATCCACAGTAATTGATATTCATGTCAAAATAGAGGTATTCATTATATCCAATTTTGTAAATAATGAAGCAGATGGTGTTCAAAGCTTACAAATAGGCAATTTAATAGAGAATGTATGAACTTATGATGATAATAGAAAATAAGAATCATGTGATTTTCAGTTGCCCATTATGTGCAGCTTTACGTGAAAATTAAGTTATTTTCTTATCTAACGATTTACTGTCACACTCCAAAGATCTGCTGTGATATTTTATTGAAAGAGAATGTTTATAATATTCTTTAACTGTATATTTCTAGAATGCTTTATGTTTAATATTTTTTGTATATATTTATATACATAGATGTTATAGTCTCACATAGCGATTAATTTTTATGGAATTTATATATAAATGTTTAATAAGAGGTGAGACTTAAATAAAATATCGTCTTAAGACTATCATGATCAATGTTTGTTTCATACAATTAACATTCTGATATATTTTCAATTTCAATAATTATTTTTTTTATGATTATCCTTCATGTTTTAAAGACCATATTAACATCCAATCTGTATGTTATCCAGTACAATATTTTTTGTTATTTTACTTTTTTCTAAATGGTGCTGATAATTCATAATCGGTAAATGATCATTGCCTACGAACACGATCATTTTATGTTTAACTAGATTCGGTCCTGGTGAACAGGAATAGACGAAACGCGCGTCTGGCGTACTAAATTATAATCCTGGCACCTTTGATAATAGCACATTGCGTATTACATTACTCTAATGTTTTGTAAAGCAAGGATGAATAAAAGGAGTGATTAGTCAAGTTTGAAGTTGGGAAGATTCATTAACTAATGTTTTGCAATGAGTAATTCTTATCTCTTGTGTTTTCCATGATGTTAAAACCAGAATTCATAAATGTTAAAGGGTTCTTACTAACTTTATGCAAGAATCAGTTATATCAGATTCTAAATGACAGAATGTTAACAAAGATTCATTAGATCGAGTTTAAACTTATAACTATGTAAATTATCAAATGTATATGTTTTTTAAACAGCCAAATAACATATCATTTGAATATATTTGTTTTGAATATTCAAATAATATGTGCACTTGTTATCGATAAATACGAAAAACTACCATAGCTATGGTCCATTTCAATGTCATTGCGGGCTTGTTAAAAACATCAACAGTTAAGTGGAAAGACGAAAAAACAAACATAATTTTACAACGATAAATTATTAGTTGCTTTCCCTTTGGATACTTTTTTTCACGTACATCCTCCCAATATTCTGTTATTTCCAATACAAATATATATACTATGATTAATTTTGTATGCAGTTTTGATGTTGAACTTGTCCTAAGAACATGATACTGTGGATTCATTATTATTCGTTGGATACCAATTTTCGTGGATTTCGTTTGTTAATGTGAACCACGAAATTAAATATTCAACTTATGACAAATTTTCTAAAGGCTTGTATGCAAACTTTGGCTAAACCACAGAAATAAATATCCACGAACATGTAATTTTTCCTTAACCCACGAAAATTGGTACCCACGAAAATAAGTGAATCCATAGTAGATATTTATAAAAGAAATGGAATAACATGAGATGAGATATGAACATAGACATCATCATGCAACACTCTAACAGCATAATGCCAAGAGGGGTTTACTGAAATGTCGAGTTTACTTTTAAGGTATAGAATAACTTCCTTAAAGCATATAACCTAAACATTAATATGATTAACAATAAAAAAAAAATAAAAATTGATATATGTTTGTCCTTGAAAGATGATATCTTGTCAATCCAATATAAATAAAATCTAATAATAAAATGACAATGCTGATTATTATAGACAGAGATGTACCTCAAAGGACGTATAAAAGTATACAATAAAGTCTATTAAAAGCTTTTCACTTACAGCAAGCTTTAAATAAACATTGTGTTAGTCTGAAGTGTTCTGGAAAGGTCATACCATTACACACCAATTTGGCTTGGCTATCACTGACTAGTTAGCTATCATGGTCTCTATAGAAAGAACTATGATAGATTTTCTGATAATGTATTATTGTTGTACATAGTTTTTATTTTGCTCAAATAATTGTATGAACTGAATTCGTTCGTCATATAATACTCGCGTTTTTTTCCCAGCTTACTAACATTAATTGATATATGTTTTCTTAAATCAGTGCAGTGTTTCAAGAAAACTGAACTAGTCAACACATTCATGCAAACTACGGTAATAGCAAAACCTAGTACACTAGAAAACGGTTATTTGGAATTAATGTGCGGTTACATCAGTACGATTCCAGTGTTTCACCGTCCGTTATACCAGTATATAGTTTTGCACCATTTTTTTCTGTCCATGTAATCCTTTGTTAAATAATATCAATTTTGAAAGTCAAAGGTAATATGAAAAGATCTTAATCGCATCGATACTAGACAAGTGGTAAATATGAACGTTACATGTATTAATAATAAAACATCAAAGTGTAACACAACAAACTAATTCGGGCCGGGTCAGAAGGCACATACCAGAAAGTAGTTAATATTTAACACAAAAAAATTCCTACACATGGGTGTACTTTCCTAAATATGTCGAATATTGAGGTATGTTTGGTATCAAATGAAAGCAGAATGACTGGTGGTCATTACATTGTTTGATTGTTTAACACTTTTTGATTATATTTTTGAATAATTAAAATATTACCTGAAATTTTAAAAGGATGGTACAATTCAGATCTGAAGTACCTGTTGTGGTACATTCGACATGCATCGAGTCAGTTCTTTCTTATATGTCATTAAAAATCTATTGATTTGTTCAGTACAAGACATCGTTAAGGTGTAATACCACGTTTGATTTTCCTCTATTAGTCTTTGTTAAATTTGCACTTTTCAAAAAAAATTGTGCCGACTTTATCTTTGTTTCAAATAAAGAAATACTTGGCATGATTAAAGTTTTATCCTGTCCAGTACTATAGAAAAAATGTCACATCACATTCCATTGTATATATAAAAAAAATAACCATCACTGGAAGTTAGACAATCAAATGTCTCCCCTTATTTGACCTGTGTACAAGCTTTCGTAACCAGGTAACCTCAAGTTTACAAAATATTCTATAGAAACACAAAATAAGAAAACAAAGGTGCTTTGAAATACCCAAGACATATGTTTATGAAACAGATTTTTTTCACTGCAATACAATGTAGATTTAATTACCTACAACAGTCAAATTCAAAGGAATATTTTTTCGACCTATTTTCGTATACAACCGGATGTGATGTGCCATGATTTGGTGGTACTAAACCTGAAGTGTTTCTTTAACATGCAATGATTGTCGCTTTATTTGAACTTATAACAAAAGAGCTGTGACTGCTTGAAATTAAGGAAGTAACACAGAAAGCAATTAGACAAGAATTAGTACTTCCTTAAGCTTTAACACCAAATTCTTTCGAAGATATAAGATTAAGATATCACTAGCCCAAACACCAACGAATTGAATTTCATGGCTGCATGGTAATAGACATCGGACCAAATGACCGAGTTACACTATCATTTCAGCACTCAGCCTTCTTTTTCTTTTATCTCGGATAAAAAAATTTACAAGCATTCAAATACAGTATAACAACCAGTAAAACACTTTACGCATTAATACTGGAATAATAGTAAAAAACCCACTATGTACAAGTTAAATAATAATCAGTTATAATGCACCGAAGAA
This sequence comes from Mytilus galloprovincialis, assembly GCF_965363235.1. Taxonomy (NCBI): domain Eukaryota; kingdom Metazoa; phylum Mollusca; class Bivalvia; order Mytilida; family Mytilidae; genus Mytilus; species Mytilus galloprovincialis. Next base: position 42,581,824 of record NC_134838.1, read on the forward strand.
TGACTAATTTAAGTAAAGTTACTGAAAGCAACCTCAAAACACTCAGCAACCTGCTGATATGAAATCATAGCGTCCTATGATCTCTAATTTCTTTACCCTTGCCTTTATTATAAAATGATATTTTAAAATAGCACACAACACATAACTTTTAAAAGACTTCAAATAAATACAATATTGTATGAGTAAACGTCCTAGTTATGATAATTTTGACTCGTAAAATTAAAATGACAGTGTACGAAGTGGAACCTTGAGTTTTGCAGTATGAGATAAAAATAATTTTGCATAACTTGAATATTTGAGTACCTTCACAAAGCTATCCTGTATTCATTTTATTTAATCAGTCAGAAACACACTCTTGTAACCTATAATACAAAAAATGGAGCATATGACCAGCATTGTTGACTGAAGGCGTTGTGATATGACAATGGTATGTTTATGAATTTCATTTTTCCGGCAAAATGAAATCTTTGATAAAAATCCATGATGTTGATTTCAAAATCACTTTGTGTACGCACTGACATTGATGTCCCTCATTCATATTCATACAAGATGCCGTTGATTGTATTAGTTATACAACAGAAATATAGCAATTCTATATAAGATTGTGAACTTTGATGACAATGAATCGCAACTTGACTGAATCTATTTGTGGAAGTATTGACGAAATCGATAGGAAGGAGAGTGCTTATAAATTATTCATGACTTAAAGTACCCGCATACACTTGACTTAACATCAAGAAAAGTGGCAGTGACAATAGTGCTATTTGAATATGTCATATACACATCTTGAAGAGTCTATCAACACCACACGGAACAGAAGTGTGCATATATATTCAATTTCAAAACTTTCTTAGAACAGGTCATATAGGTATTCTTTATTAGAGGTATACAATATAACATATCTGCATCGAAGCACACATATTCTGGGTAATATCAGCAAACTACATAGGTCGAAATAATTTTAAAATACTTCATTTACAGGTCTAAATGGATCTGCTAATATTTGCGTCATTGCAAAGTCAATCGAATACTATAGAATGTATCAAGATATAGAAGTATATTGAAATCGATGTCCTAATATGAAATATTCAACATGCATTGTTTCATGTCATCTTAATGTTTTTGATAGTCTAACATTTTTTTTTAATCTTTCCACTCAAATCGATGCTTTTTATGAAGATTGCATCTCTTTACTAATGAGATGAGAATTGTGCATTCATTTCAAACCATGATAATAAAACACAAAAAAAAATTGATTTTCATAATTGTTTGATGTCGAAAATAATTGTATAATAAAGTTCAACAAATTTGAAAATAACTCATACCGGATCTAAATCTCCATGACTACATACCAAGGTTACGTTACTCTCTGATTAATAAAATAAACTGTCCAGAAATCTTAACTCATTAGTAACCCCAAATTCTCAAACAAAAGCAAGTAATATTGTGACAATATGTCAACGGAAATTCCTATGGTTTGAAAATTGAGAGTTTCTTAAAGTGAAATATTAACCTCACACTTTAAGGTTTATGAGAGGTTGTCAGGTTTACGATCATTCAGGGAAAACAAAGACATTAACATAGTTTTACATTGTGGTATAAGTTCTTGGAAACTGAAATCAGTGTTTTGAAGAAATACATTATATACCAGGGACAAATAAACAGAACAACACAACGTTAATACTCAATTTACGATTTGAGATTCATAGATAAAACTGCTTGATCTTTCATTAATTAAAAATTGAAAGGTTATGTAACTAAACTATTTCTTTTTCTATTTATTGCAATATTTACATAATCTAACAGACTATAGAATCAAACAGTCCGATAGAGGGTTTGTTTTCAAGTTTAGGACATTGTCAGTGTTCAAATAGGTGTTTATGATAACAACAAGCGGAAGATACTAAATGGGAGACTTAACTGAGAATGTGACCTACCGAATTAGACTATTTACCGGATTTGTTATTACATAAGCAACACCACGGGTGCCACATGTGCAGCAGAACTGCTTACTCTCCGGAGCACCTGAGATCACCCCTAGTTTTTTGTGGGATTCGTGTTGCTTCTTCTTTAGTTTTCTATGTTGTGTCATTTCTACTATTGTTTGTCTGTTTGTCTTTTTTCATTTTTGGCCATGGCGTTGTCAGTTTATTTTCGATTTATGAGTTTGACTGTCCCTCTTGTATCTTTCGTCCCTCTTTTTAACAAACGGAGTGAAGACGAACAACAATCTTATCGGGTCTTTTTATAGCTGACTATGCGGTATGGGCTTTGCTCATTGTTGAAGGCCGTATGGTGACCTATAGTTGTTAATGTCTGTGTCATTTTGGTCTTTTGTGGATAGTTGTCTCATTGGCAATCATAACACATCTTTTTTTTTATAAACCTTACATGAAAAACTTAAAATCTTTAAACAACAAAAACCCCACCAAACTGTTTATATCAGGTGACCAAACAAAGGTCAGAATATGCTGCACAGCATGTGGTACCGTAGTGTTGCGTATGGGAAGTACAATTGAATATAAAACATGCATTTCTCATGCACCTCACCTGTTAAATGTATACATTCAAAACCTGAACTTGCACACAAATCATATAGAATATATGGATATAGCATATTTTTGTTTGCATTTTAGTATAAAGTTTAGTTGTAAAATATTTCACCTGATTACTACTGCGGTACTTCTCTAAATTCTTATGTTTTTGGTTCACGATAGACTAGTTTTGATAAAATAAACATATTTTCCAGAATGTGTAGATATCAATCTTATGCTATAGTTGGTCTATGAAATATTACACAAATGAATAGTTCGAAAACTTAAAAAAAAATAATTATGTAACAATGTTTAAATTGTACGTTGGGGTTTATTGTATTTTCCTTCTTTATTGACAATGTTTACTTTTTTTTTATAAGTAACATTTTATTAGTATGAAATCTTGTTTGATTTGATAAATATTTATGTTTAGCTCAACGGTAGACCACGTTTGCGTAATTATTAGTTCTGATTTCTATTTAATGTAGATTTTCGTCGTGATATAGACAAGATGAGCTGAAGCAATTTTAAACACTCATCAATCAATCATATCGTACGCGTACTTTAACATAATATGGTTCTATGAGATATTTTTTTACGTCTATATTTGTAAATCAAATAAAGAAGCAGACACATGACACGTAATTGTGATAGATTCCGGAACCGTTTCGAGACTGTCTCAACAAGCTAGTCAGTGCTCGACTAAATTAATAATATATCATTTCTCTTTAAAAGTTCTACTTTTATGAACTGTATTAATCCAGATAAAATCTTGCAGTCGACAGAAATGATACAATAGTAGATTATATATTGGTAATATATTTCTGTTGACGATATAATAATGTCGATGTTAATCAAGCTTGTTTGGAATAATTGGAAGAAAATTAAACAAATCTGACAAATGTGTATATAACTTTTTTGACGTCAAACAATACCCATATTAGGAGCTATGGCGGTACTCAAGTACTCAAAAATTCTAAATTAACCAAATTAACGTTTAACAGTTTTTTTTTGTTTTTTTCATTAATTTGCACTTCTCATGAGTGCAAATTGTAACAATACTTTTTCTAATAGTATAGACATCACATTTGACCAGAATGTACCTCTGAGATAGGTAAAATAGTACAAAAAATGTTTAGTGTAGCTCTCCTGGTTCGGCAATACATGCAAAAGAATTGACAAAATCCTGTGTGATAATGTTTTCTCGCAAAGGATTTTAAAAAATTCTACAGGATTTTTTTGTAATCCTATGAGATAAAGTCCTAATCCCGTAGGATATTAAAATTATATGGGATTTATAATCCTTCATAAGAATAAGAATTATACAACAGGATATATTTTTTTTTATTTAGGACTAAAAAATCCCTTAGGAGAAATAAAAGCATTTTAAACTGGATATTTTTTTTTATCCTATAGGAGATATGTACAAAAAATAATTCTGTGGGATAAAAATATCCGATAGATGAATAAAAACCATGTATAAACTTTTAAAGACATGCAACTTGGTGATATGACTAAACACAGTAAATGATTCCCCGTAACAGTTTCTGTCTCCGGTTTTGGTTATCCAAATATTACAATTCATTATTGAGCATTTACTTTTTTTATTGAGATTTTACTATTTAACTTCCTTGATATTAAAGTTCTATGTTAGACTGCTTGAATGTAGGTGTTTTCTGTCCACTTTTAAGCGCCACATTTGGGCTATTTCGTTGCGGTCAGTTTTTATTGGTGGTGGAAGCCGGAGTGCACAGAGATGACCACAGACCTTCGATAGGAAAACTGAAAATACTAGTCAATTAAGATTGGAGTTGAGTGTACCCATAAGAGCGGAGTTCGAGCTTACAACCTCAGTGTGTACTTGCTAGTGATTATAGTAGTAGTATAACTACTTAGACCACCGAGGCCCCTGTTGTATATCAGAAAGTATAATTATGTTGCTTTACATTACATCTTCTAGCTTATTACTGTACTATTGTATAGTGTACATGACATATTTGCCAATGGAAGTTGAACAAACCGCAAGCAAACAATCATCAAAAAGTCGATATGACTTTATTATCGCTATGTAAAATTGATTAGTAGAAACTTATTATGTTTGAAATATTATTTTAATTACTTGTGTAAAATTACAGCTGGACATAATCACAATAACATTGGTTACAACTTACGCAACCAAATTATTTCTTCCGTCAATTTGAATCAGAGAAACGCATAAAAGCCTGGTATTTGAGTATTAATCAAATTACTTATATTTGCATAAAATCAATTTACATCAATCCTTTTCATTGTTTATGGTCACTGATGTAGTTATTACGGGGTCTCAAATACCATTTTGTCATGTTATCCTCAATTTGAATACAAACGTATATTTAAAGCGAAATAATCCAGACATTAGACTCTAAAGTTAATTATTCATGACATGTAGCTAGACTATCACGACCCTTGAAACACACACAAAATTAGGATTTTTACAAAAGAGTAGACGGGATTTTGCTTTTGGTGAATGAAACTTTTCTATACATTTTAGTATTTTTGCTGCCAGAACTTGTCGTAATAACAATTGGTTCATGTAAGTCTAAGAAATGTTCAATAAAAACATACAAGTGTCAGCCTACGATAAGACTGTTGATGACTGAAACAGAATTGAATCAAGTTTTATGTTGTTGCTAACCGATTGCGGGATGCGGAGGCCGAGTGATAGGCTTCTCCTTAGACAAAATTAAATATTCATGCCGGTAAATCTCTCATGGACAAATTTTAATTTCTCTTTGGTATGAGTGTTGTATTGTTATATTTAACACATGTTATGCAGGGTATTTTAATAATCGCAGAGGAATTGTAAGTTCTTAGGCAACAGTGATAAAAAAAAAAACCCGAACAGAGCACAATAAAAGTACCGGTATTATTATTTTTAGCAACAAAATGTTAAGTCAATAGAAGAATGTTTTAGTGAAATATTTTTTGTCCAGTTATACATTTTTTACCTTAGGAAATACTAATTTAGTTAACCATTTTCAGTTTAACTGTTTTACATGGCACATATTATAATATACCAAAGCACTTTTCCATCATGCTTAACATAATTTTTATTTGCTTTTTTAAAAACTTTTTTCTACTAAACATTCTTTTAAATAGGTAGTACTATATTGATTCCAATATTCGCTTTTACACTCAGATAGACATGTACCAGATGGAAATTCATACTCATAAGTCGTTAATAAACTGACAACGTAATGGCTTAAAAAGAAAAACACTAACAGACAAACAATAGTACACAAAATGCTCATATAGATCTAAAGACTGAGAACCACGAGCCCAACCATAGCATGAGGAGATTTTAGGTGTTCCGAAAGGGTAATCAGACCCTGCTCAAAATGTGGCACCCGTCGTGTGGCTGATGTACTAATTATGCCAACAAGTAAAATTTCTTATTTGATTTTCATTTTAATACGAATAAAATGGACACAAAGAAGATTTTACAAAAGAAAATGGACTTTCTGATTCTCGCCTGGTTTTAAATTGAACAGATTCAGAGTTTGACTCTGTTTTAAATATACCTTAATAATCTACCTTATGCAATTTAAATATATCTGTTAAGCTATTTCAAAAAAATCTCTATGCAAATTATGTAACTGTTTTAATATTGACTTGATATAAGAACTGTACCAAACAGAACAGTATTTTTTTATTTCGCATTTGAATATTCCAAAACCAATCGAAGTAATATACATGTGCATGTAAACGTGTACGTGCATTAGGTCGATTTCTTACCGACGCAAATCAATTTATGATAATAAAAAACATATAGAGTAAATGATGGTGAGGAAACTGTTACACTGTAAAAAAATATCAACGGGGGCTATATGTTTTATCTAAACAATTCTACTATGTGTTCATTTATTACTGTCTCTTATATAAATGGAATTTGTTCAGGTTTTATTGTTTTATATGTAAGGTTATATTAAAACATGTTTCCCGTTGAACCATGTTTAGGAGAATGTAGCTCTCTTATTAACCAATAAAAATGACAATGTAACATATAGGATAATGTAATCAACCTAATTTAATATAAATCCTTTCTTTTGGTCTTCTGAATAATATAAACCGAAAGAGACAATAGCTGAAACAAGATATCTATTTCTTAATGTCAAAGAAACTGCAGTCAATTATTAACTTATTTGCAGAGACATTACTTCTAAAAGATTCTGACGTTAATTTAATTTGATGTTCCTACAAAATATATTTATCCAAGATACGATGTCCTTGTAGTACGTGATCTCTAATCATTTCATTTCGGGTCTTGTTTTGTATATTAATGAAGAAATAAGGCTCAACACGTACGTCTTTAGAATCTTGTGTCCATATAAATAACAAACTCAAATGAAGGTCTCACTTCTATCATACCAATCACTGAATATAATACAAATGTTCAAAGTGTCTGATTACATTACATTAATATTTGAACAGTGGTAATTTGCAGACAACTTGGAGTGATGTATGGAAACTATATGATCGCGTTTGGATTGTTAATGAAGAACAAAATTCTAGGAATACAATGTCATATGATATACGAAAGAATCTAATCATTGATAAGTTAATATAAAATAAGGAACGAAACATTAGAACAATGTTAACTTTGGTCACTTATTAAGAATATATTCAAAATTGGAAGCTAGCAAAATGTAATTTCAAATGATATTAACATTCAAACAATGAACTGTAAACAAATCAAATATATGCTTGTTATACAGCAAAGCAAATATTGGTTAAAGTATTCTTTATATAGGTACTAATCAATTTTTTTAAAAGGCTAGTCAATTAATTACTTTTTTTCAAGTACATGCGATTGTCAAAATAGAACACGGATAATGTTGACGATGATTTTTTTTTATATCTACATACAACGGATCAAACAAATCAATACGCTGACCCAGAAAAATTGTAATACCATCATCTCGTGATATCACTCGACCCTCGAGATTAAATTGAAAATTCTAAAATCAAATTAAAATCTTGTAAACATAAAAAAAAAAAACCACAAAGAAGAAATTTCAATAATACTTGCAATACACATTCAAGAAACCATTAAGATTTTATGTTTTATTTCATTATAATGTACAGTAACTATTAAAACAAATATCCCAAAAATAAGCCTCATGTCTTTAGACTCCGTCAAATGGATCATGTCGTTTTGGCACATTCCGTACATTCCCCATTTCAATTCTCAATTTTAACAAAAAATTGAAAACTGTCGGTAGTTTGCCGAATAGTACCCAAGTTTCTCGAAGTCGCGATGTTACTCTTCGGATATATTTACATCCTGGATATACAAATCGCGTGTCCAATTTTAGTTCAAATTTCCTCAGCTTGATTTTATTGGATACATAATGGGCATGATATTTTTATTTGTCTACATCACGTGATTTCTTTTACATGTTACATGCAGTAAGTTCTTTTAGCCATGCTTTTTAGACATTTGGTTAGATTAATGGCTCTTTTCTTTTGATAAAACCTATAACTCATATGTAAACACTTGTCTTTTGTTTAATTGACTCAAAGCAATTAAACATTATTATACTTTTTATTATTATCTTCCTAAACAAAAACGAACGTGATGAAGCTGTAGAAGCGAAACTCATACAATTGTCTCCATTCTGAGTATCTTCTTCTACAAGTAAATCTCAACAATTATCCATTAAGTGACGAGATTAATCTGACATAATAACCATAGGAATTGTAAACAAGAAATAAGTCTCCGAAGGAAAAAGTTATTTCTATGTCAGCGGAAAGAGGTAACATGGTTAGCGTCGATGGTATTCCCTTGACGCAACTCTTCAAGCAGATACATAATCCAAGTGAAAATAAGACACGAAGTTCAGATAAGAAATAGAAACAAAGATGAAAAACATAACCGTCAATAGAAATAAACATGACGAGAAGTTCACGGATGATTTCCCCTTGTATAATAAAAATAGACGTTTTTGACGCTCCATTAAACCAAAGCTCACAGGGGCTGAAAATCTTATTTGGTGATGCAGATATATAACTAATGTCAAATAATTCATTTTGTAGACCTACCTCCCACAACATACAATGTTCATTTTAATTAAATGCAAGTATTCTACAGAAAAACAAGTAAAAAGTAATTATTCATAGTGCTCAAAAAGTACCACTTCTGGATTGTCACTTTGAGCAATTAGCCATAAAGCCAATCCTACTTAACGTGATTTACCATTGGTGAATTTTCCTTGTTTGCATTCAAAAACAGCTTATATCGTTGATATAAATACTATATAGTTTTATAAGGATAATATTTGATTAATTGTTTTAAGCAGATATCTCATTTCTAGGTTAGTGTAAAAGGCTGTCGTAAATGGTGTTAACAGAGTTTAACAATATTTTTTTTTACAACGAATGTAATGAGCTGTTATTGTGAAAAGTGAAACTGTTAAATGCAGGCGTATTTTCTCCGGAAATTGCTAATTCACCAACATATTTTAGCACCATGAGAGAATGTTGCTTAGAGTACGCTAATGTTAGTTTGAATATTTGACTGAGTTTAAATCAGCAAGCTTAAACTTCGGTTGTTCGCTGTTGGAAAAAGAACATAAGCACGGCTAAAGTGCTGGAAACGTTTTACTTAGGTCCAATAATTTTCAGAATATAAAACAAATCCGTTTTTTAATCATTTGTATAAGTAAATGGTCTTTATACATTCTTGATTTTTAATATTTTTGCTTAGTAGCGTTCCCGACGAAGGGTTATCCAGATAAACGCTTCGGACGCAACACTTTTGTTAGATTTCATTTTCATTTTACATCATAACCACACTAGGTTTAAATTCATTTTGTTTAAATACCGTGTTTGACTTGTCCCAGCTACTAATGATACCATTATTAATTTTCTAAGAACCAATGAACGGCTTTTCTCTTGATACATGTATTCTGTCAAGAAAATAATTATCGAGTCCTTATTTCAAAACAATTAATCAAAAGGCTCGGAAAATCTAATTTCAATCCAACACCTACAACAAATACTGAAATGTTTAATTGTGGTGTGTTCTCCTTCAGATATTGATAAATAGTTGGACTTTGAAGAATATATAACTTGTCAATGGAACTTAAAATTACCATTTTACATTTTGGATGTTCTTTCATTATTTAGCTAGCAAAAGTCTAACAATAGATAAATTAGTATAGAATTGACTTTAAATTTATCAATGTACTGTGCATCATATTAAAGGAAACAGCTTAAAATTGTATGCTTCAGCATTTGAATGATTGTACAAAAAATGTTAATTGTATGTTTCACACGAGTTAACCAGTAGAATAAACGTTATAATAAATAAAAAATCTTAGTCATTTAAAGGATATACATTTTTAATCAACTCCAATAGTAATACTTAAGTGTAAAATCACCCTGACGTCATGGAACTATATCTAGACAGAACACGACTTAAAATAGTTCATTTGACACTTTTTGGAATCCTCAGAGAAGAAAAAAGTACTTCATGATGAATTAAACTGTAGTCTTAGGGAAAAAATTACTTTTAAACAATTGTTGCTTATAAAATATGAGATAACAATAGCCCCAAAATTAATTTTAAAACAAATTTAATTCATCAAATCTGACAAGCGTATGACTAAAACCTGATTAAAGATTTAATTCGCTAAGTTGTTTTACACTAAGGGAATATCTTTCTATTATATAAGTGCCGTATTATTAACAGCTAGGTCAAAAGGTATTCGAAAAATTAATGATCTTTTCGTTCCATTTATTGGAGTCTGTAAGCACGTGTGTACACAGTATACAAATACTTTTAGTTCAAAATTTTAGAAGGGAAAGTGATAAGCATGTTCTGAAGCATAATATGCTAGATTTGTTTTCATTATTAATTAAATAAAGGTAAAATGCACATCTGTGTATACAATTAAGACGACATAATCAGTTATCAGGGGTTTCATCTAAGCAGTAACAACTTATTCGTTATTCTCCCAATTTGAATGATAAATTTTCTCTGTATTGTTCAAATTCGTGCAATTATTGTGTATTTGTAACTGTTTAAATATCATACACATAAGAATGCGAATCCTTTATGTAAAGAAAATCTGAGACGATCTGACTGTATGTTATGCCCTGTTTGTTTAAATGCATTTATATTATAATCGGATTTCCGAAGTTTCGGTCTCGAGTATACTTGATGAAAATAAATCAATAACTACTTGCTCTTCGCGCGGACGCTGTAGCCTATGTTTTCCGTATCGCAAGTACATTAATAATAAGGGAAAAAAATCACTATAATCAAAGAGCTGAAAGCTCTGAGGAAAAATGACGCCACTGTCTCTAATATTGGGATATTTTTTATGCAAGTCTTGATTTTCACATACCGTAATTAGTTTAACAATGCAACATGTCTCGTAAGCATATACTTGATATTCGTATATGTGTGTGTGTGAAGTGAAGATGACAACTGGCTGTTTTTTTTTAAGACAAATGAAAAGGTCAAGACTACCTGAATTGTACAAATAAATACCTTAGAAAAGCTTGTATATTTCTCACTGATACATAGTCCGAACCCCTTTCTCTCCACAAAATTTTAGGTAAATAATCTTTTTGTTACTGTTATCAAAGGTCTAATGAAACTCCGGTAATTTCAAAGAATTCTAGTCAAACCGGCACCTGGTTGAATTGGCTCCCGGTATAGTCAAATCGGCACCTGGCTAAAACGACACCTGATATAGTCAATTCGTCACCCATGTTAAATATATATTTTTTAACAGTATTTTAAGCAAAAAGAGTAAAAATAAGAAAGGGGTTGCCAGAATTTTGTTCAGTATTAACTATTTAAGCAAAAAGAGTTAAATACCTAAGGAAGAGATTGTCCAAAAATATTAACTTACACATTTTTGGGGGTTCATGTACATTTTGTATATATTTATTTTTCTCAACTAAATGTGTATTTTTAATCATATATATGAGGAATTGGATATTCTTTATGCATTTTTTAACCAGTTGAGCATTTTACAGGATTGTTGGTGTAATGGTGTATAAACTTTCCTGAAAAAAAGCACCTTAAATTTGCTAATTATTTGGCATGAAAGTTTGATTTATTGAAGGCACTCATAGTTTTCAATTTTATTTTTCTAATTGTCTCATTGTTAAAACAACAGCTTGGGTAAGGGCTTCGTTGTTTACCTTTATACACAACAGCATATTAACTATGTACTTGGTAAAAGTTATTAATCAATTGAATAGAAAATATTATAACAAATATTATTGGATGCCGAATTGACTTCAAGTAGGTGCCAATTTGACTAGATGCCGATTTAACCAGGTGCCGATTTGACTTGTACATTTTAAATCCTCTGCGATCGTTTGCGGTATTTTCTTTAGAAAACCTGTTTTCCATCATCAAACAGAAGTAGAAACTGCTTAAAAATGATTCTAGAACGCTTCATGATTGTTTAAATAATTTTAATTCACTTAAAAAACAATTTTGAAACTTGTTTAAACTTGTTGAAAATGTTTAAACAGGAAGTTTAAAAAGCACGTGTAAAAGAAGAAATTAACCGGTGAGAGTCGAAATCCGTACATGACAGATATCACTATAATACGACTTTGAAAGTAAAACAGTTCCATCCTCTTGTAAAACAGTCTTTATTATACTTATCACATTGATGTTTGAAGGGTCTTAAGCTTATACAAACCATACAAATCGGTATGAAACACCAAAACGGAATGAACAATAACCGATTACGTTTTGTAGTTTACAAATTCTAAGCTGGTTTACGGTTTTCTTTTTTACTATGTATGGATCATTTCAATCTAGCAGATACCAGTTTATTTCAAATGCATTGAAAAGAAACGAGAAATTTGTAATGAAAGGTTTAGTTTTTATATTAATCAGTTTTAATTTGATGTTAAATAGAAATAACTTATTAATATGGATGAGTTAAAACTATTAGTTTGAAAAATGATGAGAGCGCCCTCTACAATATCAATGATGGCAGAACGTAAACAACAATCTGGCCGCGAAATTGAACTTGTTCTCTTATTTCTTGTTTATTGTTCTCTATAGTCCGCACCCCCTCTGGAAGGTCCAATTATGGAGAATAAAACCGCGGACTATACAAGCCTTTCTATGGACAGGTCAAAATTTTTGTTGTAAATAAAATAAAGTATGTAAACTGGTTCCCTTCCGACTAAAACACTTTGTTCGAGTGTAGCGGAATACAAGCAGATACCAGTTAGTTTGTAAAATAGTAAATATGAAACAGAGTGCGGTAGGCGGAGGCAATAATCGACTTGCTGTTGTTCTGGTCAATGGTATTGGACAATACCGCTGAAGCGTCATTTTTCCGAAAAAGGATTTCGGCTTTCCTTTAGTTGAATTGTTTGTTGTGTTCCTCCAAATTCATATGTAAAGGCAATGTAACCTTTAATAAGATAAGATAAATAGTTTTTTTTGATCATGTGTGATATTAGCAAACAAACTTGAAAATATTTGATGAATGATTTGAAAGATTTAATCATGAAAACTTAGTTTTGAATAAATTTAATTTCAGGGTATCAAAGGCCACTATGACCATTTATATTTGAATTGAAATAACCTCAAACTCAATTTGGGTCTTCTTATTCATATGAGGCATTTTCTCAAAATATGTTTTGTAAAAAATGTGCATATGGTCCAAAAGATATCCGAGAAATGTTCAAATATAGTTCTATCAATCACTCTTGTGACATGCACCCTTGATTCATGACTTTATCCAATAGATGTTTCCTCTAACTGGAATGAAGATAGTATTACTGTTTAGGTCGAACGATTTTGTTACCGAAACCGAAATATTAACGTGTTAACGCTTGGACATGCGGTTTGTTTTCATCATATCAAATGCCGAGTTTGACTTCGTTGGAAATCGGTTAAAAAATCATAGAAAACCTTGACCATTGATTTGAATGCATGAGATCATTGGCAATCAAAACATTTAGTAGGTTAGTTCAATTACGAAGTTGAAGGCATCAAAATCAAACATTCTATTACTGTCCACTAAACAAAACATTTTTTTTGAAAACATCTTTAACGAATTCTCAGCAGCATCAACACATTTTTCATAACTGCATGCAGAAAAATTTGGAAAGAAATCGCTGAAGGATTAAAATGTGATTTATAACACAAAAACTGATGTTGAAATTTACAAAATTAATCCCCTAATCACTTAAACTTTTAGATAACCTTGTTGAATTTTGACGGTTAGATGTTTCATTTTACACATGCACATAGTGTTTATGTCTTATGAACGACATCACCATCTATTTGCACTTACAAAATTTCTTTTTAAAACTACAAATCGACACAACTCGGTTCAAATGAAGCATTACTTTGTCATTTGATACCCGAAGAACTGACCATTGTCCCTCCGGCATAGTAAAGCTAGGAAATAAAGCTTGTAAAGATATGATAACTAAGTCAATGTTTTGTGTCTACACCAAATATTTATACATATACATTTGTTTGGCTATGTCCAATAAGTTTCGGCTAATCATAAGTTGATTGATTTCTGTCACAATTGTTTATTGTACAAATTCTTTGTTTTTGATTAATCAATACGTATATCTGAAGAAGTATCTATTTATATGTATGAAATTATGCAACCACTTTGTACTAAAACAGACAACAATACAACAGGTATTATATAAGCCACTCTACATTTTGTTAAAGACATAAGCGATATTGTCATTTTGTCATGTGATGAACTGTATTATTAAAAAAAGTTAACGACTAAAACTTTAGAGTGTTTCTAAACGAAAATTTTAGCATAAAGAATATTCATTATTGGTTGTTCAGGCCTAGTCAGAAACATTTTATGACGAAACCTATGATAGCTATATACATATATGTTGACATCCTCACACTCCTAAACTTAAATGTAGTTCATTTAAATAATTCGTTTTTGGCTATATTGCACATGCATTATTCAGTCGTGCTGCTCCTTGATAAACATCCGTGTTTTCCAATTATAGATAATTTGCAGTAGAAGTTGATACGGCACACCAAGTTCCAGAATATCGATGGAAAATTTATTAACATTGTATTGCTTCTTCACGTCCTACAGAATTCGTATTTAAAGGGGCACTAGTTGTCAAATTCATGATCACCAAAATTTGATTTTAAGTTGGTGGCCTTTTTCTGATATAAAATTATATGTGGAAAATAAACTAAGCTTTTATAGATACATGATGGACTTGACGAGGGATTCTTGACTTCATTATTCTTTGATATTTGGACCATTTTGTCACTATGCTTTATCTTATTTGCCCCTTATTCCTCATTTATTCTTTTTAATTTAGAACGCCAGTTTTCTTTTTTATTTATTTTCTGTGTCTACTTTTCTGTAGTATATGCTTATGATTCTTTATGCTATTAAACCCAAACCCTCTTACAATGACATTAAGACGTTAATTTTATTTCATGTTCTTACAAAATAAATGTATGTCCTTGAAGTATGTGATCTCTTATCATTTCATTTCGGGCCTTGTATTGTATATTAATGAAGAAATAAGGCTCAACACGTACGTCTTTAAAATCTTATGTCCATATAAGTAACAAATTCAAAGGAAAGTCTCTCTTCTATCATACCAATCACTGAATACAAAACAAATGTTCAAAGTGTCTGATTAAATTACATTAATATTTGAACAGTGGTAATTTGCAGGCAACTAGGATTGATGTATTGAAACTATATGATCGCGTTTGGATTGTTAATGAAGAAACAAAATTCTAGGAATACATACTGTAAATTATTTTCGCGAGCGATTTATTTTCGCGAATAGAAAAATATCGCGAATATAAATTGTCGCGAATATGTTAAATTTGGATATTTCTTCATTAAACTACATCAAGTAAAATGAAAAATCGCGAAATTAAATAGCCGCGAATTATACTAGAAAGGGTAAAAGGCGAAATAAAGTATTTGCGAAAATAAGTTTGTTTACAGTATGATATACGAAAGAATCTTACCATTAATATTCTAATATAAAAAAAGTACAAAGACATTGAGAACAGTTTTAACTTCAGTCACTAATTATGAATATAATCAAAATTGGAGCTAGAAAAATGTAATTTCAAATGATATTGACATTCAAACAATGAACTGTAAATAAATCAATTATATGCTTGTTATACAGGTACAAAACAAACATAATTTAAGTATTCTTCTTCACAGAAGTAGTAATCAATCTTTTTTTTAAAGGCTAGCCAGTTAATTGCACGTTTTTTTTTAATTACACGCGATTGTAAAAATAGAACACGGATTAAGTTGATGGTGATGATTTTTTTTTTATATCGACATACAACGGACAGAACAAATCATTACGCTGACGTGTTTGACGCTCCACTAAATCACAGCTCACAGGGTCTGAAAATCTTATTTGGTGATGCAGTTCGATAGAAATATAACTAATGTTTTTAGACCTACCTCCCACAACATACAATGTCCATCTTAATTAGTCTATAGAAAAAACAAGTAAAAAGTAATTAGCCATAGTGCTCGAATAGTACCCATTATGGATTGTCACTTGGAGCAATTAGCCATAAACTAATCCTTCTTAACGTGATTTGCCATTGGTGAATTTTCCTTTTTTGGCATTAAAAAATAATTTATATCGTTGATATAAATACTATACAGTTTTATAAGGATAATATTAGATTAATTGTTTTAAGCTGTCGTAAATGTTGTTAACACAGCTTAACAATATCTTATTTTAAAAAAAATAAAATGAGCTGTTATCATGGAAAGCGAAACTGTTAAATGCAGTACGCTAATGTTAGATTGAATATTTGACTGAGTTTAAATCAGCAAGCAATGCGAAATTAAACATCTATTGTCCGCCGAAATTAGAACATGAGCACGGCTCAACTGCAGGAAACGTTTTACTTAGGTCAAATAAAATTCAGAATATAAAACAAATCCGTTTTTTAAACATTTATACATTCTTGATTTTTTGTTTATGGTTCGGAGCGTTCCTGATGAAAGACCAGACAAGCGCTTCGGACGCAACACTTTTGTTATCTGGGCATCACTAGTAGATCTTGTGTGGATAAAATGCACTTCTGGCGTATTAAAATTTTCAACTTGTTGCCTTTTGTTGGCTGTTGTTCGTGTGTTTCTTTGTCAATTGTATTCTCCAATTTATTTATATTGTAGTCCTGTGGTGTTGAGTTGTCATTTTAATGTTATATTTCACATGGCTATAAAAGGGGAGGTTTGGCATGCCACAAAACCAGGTTCAACCCGCCATTTTTTTTTCTTTAAAAATGTCCTGTACCAAGTCAGGAATATGGCCATTGTTATATTATAGTTCGTTTCTGTGTGTGTTACATTTTAACGTTGCGTCGTTTGTTTTCTCTTAATTTTGAGTGTAAATTCACATTGCGATAAGACGTGTCACGGTACTTGTCTATCCCAAATTCATGTATTTGGTTTTGATGTTATATTTGTTTTTCTCGTGGGATTTTGTCTGATGCTTGGTCCGTTTCTGTGTGTGTTACATTGCAGTGTTGTGTCGTTGTTTTCCTCTTATATTTAATGCGTTTATGCGTTTCCCTCAGTTTTAGTTTGTTACCCCGATTTTGTTTTTTGTCCATGGATTTATGAGTTTGAACAGCGGTATACGACTGTTGCCTTTATTTGTTATATGTCATTTTCATTATACATCGTTTAACCAAACTAGATTTGCAATCATTTTGTTTACATGCCGTGTTTAACTTTGCCCAGATACTATTGATATCATTATCAATTCTTAAAAACCAAGGAACGGCTCTCTCTTTATATATGTATTCTGTCAAGATAATAATTATCAAGTCCTTATTTTAAAATAATAATAATCAAAAAGACTCAGAGGAATCTAATTTCAGACCAACACCTACAACAAACACTTAATAGTATAATTCTGTAGTGGTCTCCTCCAGATATTTATGATTAATAGTTAGATATTTCAGAACATGTAACTTGTCAAGGGAACTTAGAAATGCCATTTTACATTTGGGATTTTCATTCATTATTAAGCCAATAAGGGTTTCACGGTAGATAAATTAGCTGCTTTTATAGAATTAACTTTAAATTTATCAATGTACTGTGCATGATATTGGAGGAAATTGCGTTAAAAGTATGCCATAGCATTTGAATAATTGTACATAGAAAACGTTAATTGTATATTTTTCGTCCGAGTTAACCAATAGAATAAACGATATAATAAGTAAAGATTAATTTCTTAGTCTTTTAAAGGATATACATTTTTAATCAACTATAATACTTGTAAGTGTAAAATCATCCTTGCGTCAATGTACTATATCTAGACAGAACACGGCTTGAACTAGTTCATTTGACACTCTTTGAATCCTTAGAGTAGAACAAAAGTGTTTCGTGATAAATTAAACTGTAGTCTAAGGGAAAAGAATGACTTTTAAACTATTGTTGTTTATAAATTATTAGACGAAAATAGCCCCGAAATTGATTTTAAAACAAATTTAGTTCATCACATTTGACAAGCGTATGACTAAAATCTGATTAAAGACTCCATTCACTCAGGTGTTTTACATCAAGGAAATATCTTTCTACAATAGAAATGCCATACCATTAACATCTGGGTAAAACAAATCTTAGAAAAATTAATAATCTTTCCGTGCCATTTAATATAGTTTGTAAGCACGTGTGTTCTAAGTATACACATACTTAAAGTTCAAAATTTTAGAAGGGAAAGTGCTAAGCATGTTCTGAAGCATAATATGTTAGAAGTTGATTGATTTCTGTCACAATTGTTTATTGTATAAACTCTTTGTATGAGATTAATCAATATATATATATAGGAAGAATTTCCATTTGTAAGTATGAAATTATGCCATCACTTTGTACTGCATCAGACAACAATAAAACCGGTATTATATAAGCCTATTTGTGCATTTTAGTCTCGACGCCATCTAATTACCTTCTAGTTGACCTCCGAAAACCTACAATGGTCATATAAACATAAATATAGATAGAAATAGAAAGTGGACTCGTGCAATTGGATTTTTCTAGGTTAATTTCATATTTTAGATTAGAATTATATGTTAATTATCGTTTCTACCTGTATGGGAATGATGTTTTGTGGGTCGAATCATCAATCAAATGATTTGCCTTTGTTTCACTTTCAATATTGACAATCATTTCCTTTGAATAACTCAACACGCACAATGCATGCGTTATCAATCTCTAGCTAATTCTGCTAAGTGGTTAAATAGAAGTTCACATGAATACGGATTCAATGAGGTCGAATTTGTTAACTTGCAAGTGAATAATTCATCATCAATGTTTCTTGGCCTAATTTGACAAAATTGAACCATAGTGGCCGCTAAAAGCAAATAAGTATTTCACTATTTAACTTTCATTAATGATTGATCAAAAAATAAATCATATTTTGATTTTTTTTTATATCTCTTAGCTAGTGCCCATTTAAAGGAATAAGCGATATCGTCATCTTGTCACGTGGTGAACTTGATTATTAAAAAACGACAAAGAGCTGACAGGTTGTAATTATCAACCAAACGGAGGTGACAATGGTTATCGGAAAGCTCTGATTCCTTTCACGGATTTGGCTATACTTTTTGGACCTTTTGGATTATAGCTCTTCATTTTTTATATAAGTTTTGGATTTCAAATATTTTGGCCACGAGCATCACTGAAGAGACATGTATTGTCGAAATGCGCATCTGGTGCAAGAAAATTGGTACCGTTAATTTTATTATTAATAATGTTTTTTTAAATACAATTTTAGCAGGAAGTGTTTTCATTATTGGTTGCTTCAGGCCAAGACAGAACAGTTTTATGACGAAGCCTATGCTAACTTTATTCATATACGTTGACCTCTTCACAATCCTAAACTAACATGTTACACTAGTTTAGTTCAAAGAATTCGTTTTTGGGTTTATTGTACATGCATTATTCAGCCGTGCTGCTCCTTGTTTCACATCCGTGTTTTTCAATTATAGATAATTTGCAGTAGAAGTTGATACGACACACCAAGTTCCGGAATAGTGATGGAAAATTCATTAACATTGTATTGCTCTTTCAGGTCCTAGAGGATTCGCATTTACAGCTTTTTGTATGATTAGTCTAAATATAATTAATATCACAGAATTATTTTACGATAATAATAGTATTTAAAAGCTTGCTTTCTACCATCATTCGTATTGTTCTTTTTAAAATAAATTTCAAGGATAAGTGATTGATCCATTTCAATGGAGACATGATTTTCAATCTTTTCATTGTTGTGGCACTTCTAGGTCGTCTAAATTGATTACAATTTTAATTCACAATGCAAAAGTGCATACACAGTTCTATGAATACAACTGTTACATGAACTTTCAGTAAAACATATAGATCATTCTGTAATATGAGTCTTCAGTCTAAATTGAGATCAACTCAATTTGATTTGTTGATGTTGGTGTCCTCTTTCTGATTTAGCAGTTGATGATTGAAAAAAATAAACTAAGCTATCATAGATTCATGAGGGGTTTGATCTTGAATGCCTTATCTTAAATGTTTTGGACCTTTTTTCACTATTTTGGCCCTTATTCTTAAAAAAAAATATTTGAGAACCCCGGATTTCACTAATTTGTTTTCTGTCTACTTTTCTTTAGTATACGCTTTTTATTCTCTATTCTGTAAATCCTAACCAAACCCTCTTACAATGACATGTATACTAAAAAATAATAATGTCTTCAAATGCCAGCAACTCACCCTGGTTGATAATTTTACATCCTGTTGGGGAATCGCTTATTAATATTGAAATTCATTTTATTGAACTTAACTCAAAAGCAATTTAGATTCACCTTTCCGCTGTTAAAACTGGATTTGCGTCGTAAGTTAAGTACTATTGAATTGATAAAATTGAGAAAGGAAATGGGAATGTGTCAAAGCGACAACAACCCGACGATAGAGCAGAATACAGCCGAAGGCCACCAATGGGTCTTCAATGTAGCGACACACTCCCGCACCCGGAGGCGTCCTTCAGCTGGCCCCTTAAAAAAGATGTTTACTAGTTCACTGATAATGAACGTCATACTAAACTCCGAATTATACACAAGAAACTAAAATTAACTAGAGGCCTGTGTCGCTCACCTTGGTCTATGTGCATATTAAACAAAGGACACTGATGGATTCATGACAAAATTGTGATTTGGTGATGGTGATGTGTTTGTAAATCTTACTTTACTGAACATTCTTGCTACTTACAATTTATCTATCTATAATTAACTTGGCCCTTTAGATACACAGAGAAAAATATTTTGTAAAAATTTACAAAAATTTACCAAATTAATGAAAATTGTTAAAAATTTAATATAAATAGACAATAACTCCTTGAGGGGTCAAATGACCATTTTGGTCATGTTGATTTGTTTGTAGATCTTACTTTGCTGAACATTATTGCTGTTTACAGTTTATCTCTATCTATAATAGTATTCAAGATAATAATCAAAAACGGCAAAATTTCTTTAAAAATTACCAATTGGGGAGGCAGCAACCTAACAACCAGTTGTTCAATTCACCTGAAAATTTCAGGGCAGATAGATATTATCTTGATAAACAATTAGACCCATTGTCAAATTTGCTCTAAATGCTTTGGTTTCAGAGTTATAAGCCAAAATCTACATTTTACCCCTATGTTCAATTTTTAGCAATTACGGCCATCTTGGTTGGTTGGCCAGGTCACCGGACACACTTTTTAAACTAGATACCCTAGTGATGATTGTGGCCAAGTTTGGTTAAATTTGACCCGGTAGTTTCAGAGAAGATTTTTGTAAAAGTTAACGACGACGGATGCCAAGTGATGGGAAAAGCTCACTTGGCCCTTTAGGCCAGGTGAGCTAAAAATCATGCAAGACTTACAAAGGCCAGAGGCTCCTGACTTGGGACAGGCGCAAAATTGTGGCGGGGTCAAACATGTTTATGAGATCTCAACCCTCCTTCTATACCTCTAGCCAATGTAGAAAAGTAAACGCATAACTATAAACTCATTAAAATTCAGTTCAAGAGAAGTCCGAGTCCGATGTCAGAAGATATAACAAAAGAAAATAAACAAAATGACAATAATACATAAATAACAACAGACTACTAGCAGTTAACTGACATGCCAGACCTCAATTAAACTGATTGAAAGATTATGTCTTCATCATATGAATATCAGACACAATCCCTCCCGTTAGGGGTTTAGTATCATATTATCATAAAATATATATCAATAACTATTGAACTGAGACTACCATTCCCGATTTGAATAAATAAGGACATGAATGAGAAGGTTAAAAAGAGTTCTTCATTTTGAACTTGTGTACTGAAGTCACAAATGCTTTCTTGAATTTATTCACATTAAAATCAAACAAGATATGTATTGCTCAACATATTGTATAGACGTGACGTGTCTACTGTTGAAACCGTATATTGACTTAACCTAAGATGTTTTTGTGTTGTCGGGGTGCTGTCTCATTGACAAATGCCCGAACCTCCTTTTTATTTTCTTTGTAGAAGACTCAATTACGCTTTCACTTTTTGTAATTTGTAGTTTTGTCGACCATTCTTTATTAATTTAAAATTCTAATGGTGTTTGTTAACATTTTACAAATTTATTTTAATAACAAAGTTATATCTCTATCGAAGAGATAATTGGTTGCTTAATATCCGAGGGCAAATATTTCAAATGAATGAATATTGAATAAAGACACAGCATTAAACTTGTATAATCTAATCTTAACTTTTTTTCAATTCCAATACAAGTTAAGTTCCGGAAAGTAATTCAAAGAAAAAGATTGGTAATATTTCAAACATTTACTATCAGTATCAATCATTTACTTCGTCGGGAAAAGAAATTGACATATAGCTATGAAAATAATCACAATATTGGAATAAGAATTATAGTTCAAAAGGACAGGAAACGTTTATATCACAAAATATATGAATGGTAATAGAAGATCTATATCCCAATAACGTATTGACATACAAATGGTTTCTGTATAATATGATTCCAAAATCAATGGGATTTTCCAGTGGAGAGATTACGGAACTTTCTTTCTTTGGATTTTATCTTGATCCTTTCAAATGAATGGTACACAATATGGAAGTAAACGGTGCTTCTAAATATAATGCAGTTTTTTTTTCTAGATTCTATATTTGTTGCTTATCTATAATATGTATTTCAAAATAATGTTTCCCATCATTGTTCATTGTTGTTATTGCAGTTTGTAATCATTTATCTGTAAAATACATTTAATATAGGTTTTGGAGAAAAATCCAATTATGAGAATATTCGAAATATTTTGTTTGTCTTACATTTACATTCAGTGTTTTAAGTGGCATGGAAATTAATTTACCCATTGTTATAAAAACGTGGATCTAAGCAGTGAAAAAAAATCGTACAATTGACATATAACATTGTTTCTGATCATATAACACAAAAATATATCAACTGTCATTAATAGTTATCAAAGGTACAATGATTATAATTTAGTACGCCAGACGCGCGTTTCGTCTACATAAGACTCATCAGTGATGCTCATATCAAACTATTCATAAAGCCAAACAAGTACAAAGTTGAAGAGCATTTAACGTTTCTATAATGTGACAAATATGTTATTTGCTGAATGTCACAAAAAAATCCTTCATCGTTAATAATTTAACAAACTATTCAACGAACACTGTATAATACATATCTTGTCTCAGGGTGCGAAATTTTCTCGTTTTGTTGAAGACCCATTTGTGGCCTGGGGCTGTTTTCTGTTCTTTGGTTGGTCTGCTGTCTTTCTGACACATTCTCGTTTCCATTCTTAATCTTACGGAATATTATAGATTTGACCGGATATGAACACTGAATTCACCCAACAACTTTCTTTGACCGATTCTTCATTTAGAATGTTTTTAATTGTCAAAATTTTGCCCAAACTACACAATGTATGTGACGCTATTTGTCTAGTTAAGTTGCGGTAAGTGTTGCTTTGTATTTAGTTTTCATGATGTGTTTCGTGGTCTGGTGTCTTCGGTAGGGTTTTTTTTGGGGGGAGGGGGAACTAGTCTTTGCTATGGCGTTGTCGTTTAGTCTTCGATGTATGGTTTTTGGTTGTCCCTTTGGTGCATCATAGTCAGCTTCTTGTTGAGGAAAACTACTTTTTTGTTTTATGATATAATTCTGCTGCA
Source organism: Mytilus galloprovincialis (assembly GCF_965363235.1). Classification (NCBI taxonomy): domain Eukaryota; kingdom Metazoa; phylum Mollusca; class Bivalvia; order Mytilida; family Mytilidae; genus Mytilus; species Mytilus galloprovincialis. The sequence goes on from NC_134838.1 coordinate 42,605,585, forward strand.
TTGTAAGTGCTCTTTCGGCCAATTTCTGTTGTGAATTTTCTCTTCACTTTTGTTATACAACTGATTAAAAATGATAAAGCCAGACACTTGTTTCACCTCGGACAAATATGAGTGTGGCTGTTTCAGTAATGTCAGTATTTTAATTTGTAGTTCTTATAAAAAAGAAGCTTCATCTGACTTTTGTCTATAAATATATTGTTAGACTTCTTTCTCTTTTAAGTCCAACCCATAACTCTTATTCGTATTTATCATTAGTATGTAAATAGCTTTAAAAAGTGTCATATACATCGAGCAAATCATTAATTATCATAAATATCAGCAGAAATTTTGAATTGCATTAATTAGATTGAAAAAAGATATTAGATTCAGCTATATAATAATGAATTTGTGATTGCTATAAAATCATCAATTTCTATGAAAATGTCGGCTAACTCTGTTGGAATAATAGTCTGTTAATCAATGTCAGCTACAGGAACATGAATAATAGAAAAAGCATAAGCCTTCCTTGAATCAAACGTAATTTTCAACAGTTGATATTGCCTTAAACTCGTTTACTGTTTTATCAGATAATTTTCAGCAAGACTCCAATCAAGAAAGAGTCAGTCGACGACTTGATGAATCTAAATGCATGTATTGGGAACTGTTTAATTTAAGTAAATTGTTCATTATGATAATTGAGCCAGTTGACTTTATTTTTCATGTTGACAGGTACAATACAGTAATAGTTCAAAGAAAGTATTGGAAAAGCTTGCACGCTGACAACAAATCGTATACTTGATCATTTTCCTAAGAAAATTGTCCGATCAATATTCATTCAATCACAATACGACACAATCTTATAACAGCTTTCTTTACATTGAATTATTCAGCAATAAAAGAAGTCTTCCGTAGAAAATTTACTGCCAAAGTGCATTTCTACATTCTTACTGGTAATTACTTTGTATTAAACATGCCGTTCAGAAAGTTTCTTCGAATACGAACAAACAATGAAAAGAAGAGTTACTGTACTATTATTAGCACGTAATATCAAGAAGTTCCAAGCAAATATTGATCATGATTTTTTAAAGACATACCGGTGTAAAAGGTCACTATAAATGGTAAAAATGTTTTGATGGAACTCCTAACAGGCTCTTTTGCGTACGTATGTAAATTGCTTAATGAAGTTTGCGTTTTCTTTTCTTCAAATAAACCTACACATGATCATTTTACTTTTCATGGTCAATTAATTTTCTTCTAGTATATCCATCTCATTATTATCGAAACGTTGTTCCAAAGAGTAGTTACATTTAAAGAGACCTCAGTTTTTAATAATTGTAACGTTAGCCATTACTTTCTGGTTTATATATGGATGTCTTTTATTTAGAGCAAATGAAGTTATATTACATAGCTGAGAGGGTAATAAAGCAGATTGGTTCATAAAGAAAACATTGTTAACGCTCGAATAGAAGAGGACTGTTACGCCTAGAAAAACAATGTTTCGAGAGTTACCAAATCTGCTCTTTTACTCTCCGAGATATTTGTTGTATAATTAATCATACTGATTTTTCTATTATTTATGTCCTTTAAATCTAATAGCATTGTCATGTACATTATTGATTTAAAATAGCAGTTATTGTCTTTAAAAATTATTGATTTGAAATTCAATTATCGTGTTTTAAATTTATTGATTTTGGTTGTTGTGCACAATATGATGAGATTAAAATTGGTCACTGGATGAACCATATGTTAATAGTAGAATGTCGCCTTTGTATTAAACAGTTAAAAACTTGCATCTTCGTACAAAATCAGTTTGTGAAATAAGAACACATCGATAAATTTACAAATTGATAAATGTTCACATTAAAATTTAATGATTAATAATGTCACGCTATTAGTTTCTTTTTCCATTTCCAGGAATGACATAGATGCTGATCTGTTATCGTAAACAACAAAATAAATCTCCAATTCAATCATTTAAAAGCCTGAGTAAAAAAAATACATAAGGAACTATACTATCAAGAAGTTCCAAGCAAATATTGATCATGTTTTTTAAAGACAGACTGGACAGGTGTAAAAGGCCAGTATAAATAGTAAAACTTTTGATGGAAAAAAGTAAAATCACATAAATACTAAACTTAGAGGAAAATCAATTTGAACTTAAGGGGCCTAAATACAGCAAAAAAAAAAAAAGAACAACTCAAATTTGCTGCCAGATAACTGACTACTGAATAGGCGAGATACATGTATAGCTTTTTTTGTCTTAAGGCAGCGTAAATAAAGACCCCAATTAATCAACCAATTTAAAACTCCTATAGGTCACCAGTAATATTATCAAATTGGTGGTAAACCAGATATTTTTCTCGAATAACATCTTTTTTTTTTTACAGATTTTGAACAAAAAACTCCTGTAGTCCACAAGTGATATTATTAAATTAGTGGTGTACCAGATAAATATTTTCCCCGAATAAGAACTGTTTATTACAGATTTTTAACAAAAAATACAAGAAGGTTATGAATAAACTAAATTATGTAACAATTAATTGAAAGCTATATAACTAAAAATAGAACAACAATACTTTATACATAGATCCATCTTGTTGTTCTGTGAAATCTAAGTGTTAATTAAACCTAGATTAATTATTTCAACAGCTGTCAATTTACGAGAAATTTCGATATGTCTGAACAGAAATGTGATATTGAAATGAAAAACAAACAATTTGAGCACTTTTAACCAGAAAAGGAAATAAAACTATGCAAATAATCAATAGACATAAAAGGTAAAACGCATTGTTTTGTAGTGATGCTGAAGTAATGAAAGCTTTAGTTGCAAATAACCGGTAATTAATTTAGTTCTACATGTTTGTATTGTATAGGATTGTTACAAAGTTTAACACACTTTTAAAAAGCCAAATGTGTAAATGGAAGAGAGATTTCAATTTTGTAAGCCTAATTATATAACGATATTGGTCATGTTGCAAGAATGTATTTCTTAAAGGAATGCAAAGCAAGTATAACTTTACAGATAATTTTATTTGAGATAACATTTTTGTTTAGCATGGTAAACCAGTTTGATATTTCATGTTTGAATCTAATAGGAGGAATCTTTATGTAACACATTTTAACAATCATCGACAATTTTTTGTCACATTTCGATCCAAAATTTTATACTATCCTCGAAATCTGCTCACGACTTGGAGCTTAATTATGTTGCCATCTTTTTTTTTTCTTCAAATGAACGATGATAATATTTGATATGTTGTTTCAAAATCACGCCTTGTGTTTAATTAAACTACGTTCAAGAGACGACGTACATAGATATATATTTTAAAATAAAAGAAAATAAAAGAACATAAAAATGATACACTTAAAAGCAAAAGTTGAAAATATTGTAAACTATGTCTCTTTCTAGATTGTAATTTGTTCATAGAGTGTCAAAGACCATTACGGTAACAATGACTAATAAAATTGATATTGGCACAGTAAATCATTTAGTATGAACATGGTGACCAGGCTATAGCATACCATAGGTTCTATAATCTTATAAAAAAAACTTAGCTTACCTATTCCTGCTCCAACCACAACACGCCCTGCCAGGAGAAGGTATCGGTCTCTAGCTATACCCATACATAGCGCACCAATAGTGAAAATAATACTTGCGGACATTATAACCGGACGACGTCCTGCACGATCATTTAAACATCCCCCTATTAAGGCAAAAACAGCTGCAGCGGCGACAGTAACACTAACTATTAGTGCTTGCCAAACAGATGATAGGAGAAACTCGTTACGGAGGAGCATCATAGCACCAGAGATTACGCCGGTGTCATATCCAAACAAAAATCCACCAAGAGCAGAGAAAAATGTCAAAACATAAACAAACGTTGGTGTTTTCTTTTTAGGAGCAATGCTGTCAATTTTAAGATCCAATTTTTCATCGTCTTGGTCATCATATAATGATTGTGGTCTCGGCCGGCTTCCATTTAACTTCCTCATTTCGGGAAAAAAAATAATTTGTATTCCTAAACACGCTCGTGCATGCGACAGTAATAATTATTCCATTCCGCAGCAGCAACAAATGGTTTTAAGATTGATCAACAGTTAAGGGAAGTAACCCAGTGAGCACAGCCAATCTCAATACATCACTGAAAACATTGCTTCTTTTGTTGATTGTTTATTGATTTTATATTGACACATGTGTATAATGAATAAACATACTAGTTCCCGATATACCCGATATAGCTGACGTCAATCAATAGAACGCAACTGACCAATAATATTCTCAAACTCAGGAAATTATACCATTTACCTGGAAATCCAATCACATCACATCAAACGTGAAAAATTGTTGATTCCCTTTCTGAGATGTCTTTCGTAATTATCACTTAGATCAAGAGACAGCTGGGATAGCTTCGGAACTATTAACGATTTGGAGAATTGTTGAAATTTGATACTAGTACTAGTTTGCATATGAATTCCATAATAAACACAACATTTATTTGATTACTAGTATAAATTACATTTTACTTTACTCATTATCACACGGTTTACCAATAATTCTAAAGGGAACGTTGATATTGCAAATGTCGTATCAGATTTTAATTTTAAATATTTATAGCGTTTCTATTTATACACGACTTATATATTTCAATGGTTTTCAGTAAAAATAAATCAATTCCATTAAAATACAATGTAACTTGCTTCACTGTAAAAGTGCTTTACGGATTTTTCAGACCGAATTAAAGAAAAATATTTGAAAATGAATAATATGCTGAAATTTTAGAGAACATTATCAAAATCAGTTAATACTTTAATGAAAGGTTAGAAGGCGGAAATCAAATCAGTGATGATGACATTTGAGAGATGGAAAAGCAATCAACAAATAATGTCAGGAATAAGATTTGTCATTTATTCAAAAATTTGGCCAAGCACTATGAATTTAATGTTTTCTACGTTGTGATTTGATTAAATTATGTAAATGTGAAAATTTTAATATATTTCACATATTTCCACAGTATCGCACAACCAACGGTTATTTTTTTTTTACATTTACAAAATGTCATCCTTTATTGCATTTGAATTCTGACTAATTCTCATTATGAAAATTTTTACTCCTATTCATCCTGAAATAAATTGATTGAATATTGTTTGTTAAATGTCCAGTGACAACTGTTTCATTAGAAAAGCAGTTAAGAAATTAATGGTTTAAAATTAGAATTATGTATATAATATATGCTTTATTTTAAAAACACTCCGTCACATTGACATGTGAAACAGAATAAATGTTTTACAATTCATAAATAAAATTCACCAGGACATACAATGCCCGCTCTAGCTATCGTTATATTGAAATGTATATCAAAGTATTGAAATATAGAGCTATTTACCTCATTCGAAATTACACTGGCACTGAGCAACTTGTGTTTTCAATTTTTTGTCGATTAAAGTTCAATAACTCTAGAACGATACAGTTAAAATCGTCAAAAATTATACAGAACACGTTTTAAGTTTGAAATAAATTTTTTCAGCATCAAACGTGAAAATTTGCAATAAAAAATGGAAGGATAAAGAACCATAACCCTTGAACGAAAACCTTGAAAACCTTCAACAAAAACCGTATATGAATTGGAGTGGAATAAACAATAGAATATCATATGACAAGTTGTGACCCCCTAAGTTTGATCATTGTTATTTTCTTGGCGTTCAATGGACATATATGATGACGAAATGCAATCGTGTAAGGAAATATGGGACTCGCGCAACACGTTACAACCAACTACCGAATGTTTAGTCCAGCTGCTTACATATTTGTTTTAGGGCCAGCTGAAGGACGCCTCCGGGTGCAGAAAAATCTCGCTGCATTTAAGACCAATTGGTGGCCTTCGGCTGTTGTCTGTTCTATGGTCGGGTTGTTGTCTCTTTGACACATTCCCAATTTCGGTTCTCAATTTTATTACTCTGGTTCTGAAATGCATCAATTTCGCCGTTAATGATTAACGTTACATTTAAGTAAACTGGACAGCGATGATGAAATTTCGATGAGACCACTGCTGTAAACCTTGAGATAAACTGTCAACCAAAACATTGAACAAAGAGTATCCCGTAGTCAAACTCTCAGAGTAAGCGGATTTGCTCCTCTGAGGAGTATGTCACTAAACAGTTACAGGAAATTTGCGATTTTTAACCAAACAATAGACATAGATAAAGGGTTTGCGCGTGCTAACAATAACAGCCACAATGACTTATTCAAAACAAACAATAGAGGCGCCGCAAAATAGTTCCGTTTGTTTTAACATACAATTCCGCCCTTCTAACCTTTCGCTTTTGTTCCGCGCCAATTTGTAAATTATTGCCAAGCACCTAAATTTATCGGAGATCTTTCACAAACCTCTTGTCTTAATTAGATTACCGGAGACCAGCAAGTCTGAAAGACTAATTTGTGAGAGCTGAAGTCTCCTGTCAACAAATACTGAATACTAAATCATTAACATGCCACTCCACTGGGCCTATGTACACTATGTACCCATAATGTTGTATACCATCTTCAGTATCAATGTGGCATGCAGTTAGTTGGCGATAGAGAGCAGCCATTTAACAAACGCATGAATGGTCATCGAAGTGACACATGTAAGGCACACCCAAGCTGATATAAAAAAACCTGACCATCACAATCTTAGACCACAACGTGGGTTAACCAAGGGCCGAAAGCTGTAGACTTGCTGGGAAAGGTTTTGGATGAAAAAGCAAAGGAAAGTTTCCTCAGAGGATATGCATACATGAAAAAAACATAGAATCAGTCACTGATTTTCCTGCCATTATTTGTTTTTTTTCTAGTAACTCAGTCTCCCGTACCGGACTCTTACAGTTTTAAGAATTTTTTTATTGAACCAATTTAAATTGCAAAATTTAGTTCATTTGGGAGGGATGTACAAATACGCAGTCACGTTCAATTATTTAATCTTATTCATAATTCATTATATATATTGTTTGAACCATTATCAAACTGCTATATTGGGTTGTTTATTTGTTACGCAACATCTGTTTTAAATACTCTATCGTTGTCAAATTTGAAATATTAAACCAGTGCTGTTTATTGGAAATGTGTTTCTACGCAATCGCACGTCTGAACCAGTGACGACATTAGAACAGATTTTATCAATCGGATCACCACTCGACCGCTTAGACTCTACAAATAATAATACTTTCGGTTGCCGGGTGTAACCTTTCCTCGTAAGTTTAAATCCAGCGTCGCAACATAGTAATTGATATATAATCCATGAAGATAGAATTGTTACAAATCAGATGAATTGTCTAGTGTAAAGGATCCTACAAATTAATGCAAGATACAATCTCAGAAATACTTATACTATAAGTACGTCTATACCAGTGACGACTCTATAACAGATTTTATCCATTGGATCACAAGGCTGAAAACACATTATGTATATACAATTCGTCTAAAACAACAGTCCAACAATGTTAGATCTGTACGCATTTTTTTGTTGTTCACAGGCCGGGATTCGAACTCGTACTACTGAAATATCGTTGTACAAATTCGCCTTGCACTATGGCTTGCGCGCTAGACCACCTAGACTTGACAAAAATCATATTCTTAAAGAATTAGAACAAAGCAACTAGTTTGTTTTATTTGAATTGTGTCATATTTTGTATTGTCAGAGCCTTTTATAGCTAATTATTAATTAACTACACTGTTATTGGACTTACTATGATGAAAACTGCCTATGCAATATAATGTGTAAACTAGGCCAATACAGAATAACTCGGCCAATACAGATTTTTTTCTGTATTGGCCGAGTTATACTATATTGGCCGAGTTGACACAAGTGCAGGAATTCGGAACGTCTCTAGATTTTACATCGAAAGTCACGATAAACACAAACTGAAAGTAAACAGTTGTTTTGAAGACGCAGTTGTCATTTAGCGATCTTAAACATGCTGAAAATGTCAGTATGGCATACATTTCAGGCGAAAGACGGTCACATTTATTTAAAAGGTATTTTGAAAGCAGACGATAGAACTATTTCAGGTTTGGGGAACGAGTAGATTATCACAAAGTTCATTTCTTGACGACCTCATAATTTCACGATTGTACACATCGATTTTAAATTAGTTTCTGCATAACACATGCAATGGCAGTACCTTTCCAATTACTATTTATGTGTTGCGTCTAAATTTAAGTTGTAACACTTTATAGTGACTGAAAAGGGTAGAAAAATTCATCAGATGAGAAAATGCTGAAGACACCTGGCCCTGCATCTAATAAAAAGAAACAAACAGAGATTTGGATAGTTCCACTTCAAGGTAAAAATATTTATCTCTTTTGAAATGAAATTAAAAAAATATTGTAACACTGTAGTTAATTAATAAAGATATTATTACGTGTATTTCTGTATTGGCCTTGTTATTGGTCCTCGGCCAGCTGTATTGTCCTTCGGCTTCGCCTCAGGCCAATACAGCAAGCCTCGGACCAATAACAAGGCCAATACAGAAATACTTACGTAATAATATCATACTATTATAATACAATATATTGGTTTTGCTCATTTTCGAAGGCCGTATGCACATAGAGAATTTTGCAGAAGTTTTGACTTGTCCGAAACTTGGAAATGTTTCAAGGGTATTTTTACGTACATGGCATCGCAGTCTCCAATCAATACTTTACTTTATTTGTGGTTTAATTAGTTCTACTTTGCTGTTTGAGTGCTTCTTTAATTTTCCTAAACAGTCGTAGTAATCTAATAATTTTAGATGCTCATGGCAAACACAATAATTACCATAGTATGACGTCCACGAAGTTCTCAGTCAACATATCGGTTTTTTAAATGCACATATATAGAGGGAGGATGCGGGTTTTGTTTATATCTCGAAACCAAAAGCACTGCCATGAAATAAATAAATTAATATAGTGTTATTAACTAGCTGTTTCTGTATTGGCACTGGTATAGATTCTCGGTCAGCTGTATTGGCCCTCAACCCGTTACAGTCAGTTCATAACACTTTTATTAAATAATCCAACTTTTAAATACAGACTTGTTCTGAATGCTGTTTAACATACATCAGATGTGAATATAAGGCCAATATTTCCAATACTGACTGACAATGATATGAATCACACACTCACTTAGCCTTAGGCCCTTTGCTCCTCTGATAAGCATTGGCCATTGACGAACTCCCTCCATAAAACTCGATTTAGCGCCAGCTTTTCTAAAGTGTTCAAGTTGTGTCCTTGCTGCTTTATTTTAGATTATGTGTCCCTGCGCCAGATGTTTCTTAATCGTCCTCAAATGTTCCACAACTTATGTTTTCCCCGTACAATATACCATTGATTTTACTCATGTCAAATGTTGGCATATTCAAGTTGTTCACTATTGATTGTTCATTTATGTTAACAGATGAGTTTCCATGAGGAACATCAGCTAAAGGAAGATCTGTAGTATGTACAGACTGGAGTTGTGTATCTGTTGAACGAATATCTACTGTTGAATAAATTTCACTAGATGTAGATGTACATATAGCTCATGTACATGTAGGAGCTAGTTTATCTAAGACAGATTCATCAGCTTCTGAAATAGATGTATTAGATTCTGTAGACGAGATAAGCATACTTGAAATAGTAGCTGACGCCTTTCGTTGTTGTTTAATTGATGGCGTTACATAACTTTTGACACTTTTAATGCTTTTCCATTCCCCTAAATCTGCCACTTCTGTTAAATGGCTACCTCCATTCAATGATGTTGTTCCAAAAGTTTTCCCGCGAATAATGGTTTACCGTACGGCCCTGAAGATCACACTTTGATGTCATATCTTTCACAATTGTCCCCATTATATTCCTTCTAACACACTGTTTCAAATACCATATTTCAGACTTGGGTTTATTCAAAGGTTTGAGATAAAACCTACTATCAGGTTCCCTCAAATCCAGTGGGCGATGGTCCCTATTTGGTTTATATATAAATGGAGCAGTTGTCATCTTCTGGTACTTAAATGCCTTTAGTAGGACTTTTCTACAATTTTCTGATTTTTTTCCACTTTTAGTTTTGGTGCTTAAAATAAAGAATACAATAATTCATGGGTTAAAATAACTAATATTTTACTGACTTACCTAGTATCTATTCGAGAATGGTGTCTTGTTTGGATTAAAGTGTGTTGGATTTTAATTGTGTGTACAGTGAATAGAAAGATTTAGAGGTAGGCACTTAAAGTTAACCATCGAGGGACGTTAACTACCGAGGGTAGTAATGAATATTCATCTTTACCGGATGATTGACAGCGATGTAAATAAAAACATGAGAGTGATTACCGTGTGTCAACGTCATATACAGTAAATATTAGCAATTAGAATTAGACGGTAGACAAGCATATTTTGCCTATTGATTCTTTTTTGCATGCCTATTTGGTTATATTATAATGCACTAATTGTTTTGATACTGTTTAATGTTTAAATAAGACCCATATGTGAACCATTTATGCACTTTTAATATAAAGATCAGATTCACACAGGATCATACAGTTCGAGCTAACTATTTTATGTACGAGAGCTATTACTAATGTAACGGTGATGCTGAGATAATCTCCCTTTGCTGGAATATGGGATGACGCAAAATGAACTATATCACTGTGCAAGAACGGAATAGCAAAGTGAATATATAAATCAAACTGTATTGGGATGATTTGGTAAACGTTTATCCAACTTACTGGATATTTTATGAAAGATTTTGCCATTTGTATAGAGGAATTATACCTTTTCAAATAAACTTGGGAGAATAATACACTAATTATAGAATTTTTAGCTACTCTTGTCAAATATACATCAAATTCATAGTCTTTGAATGAAATTTGTTGCGTGCAATTGTTAAATATTTAATGCGATGAGTGACATTATAGCCTGAAATGAGATTTTGATTACAACGATTAAGAAAAAATCCTGATTAATTCAAACGCAATACTTCAAAATGCGAGTCTTAATTATTGTCGCAATAATAAAAACCTCGCATTAATTTCTGAATTTACAGACATCTGTACCGTCAGCGTACCGTGATCTGTTAAAGGTTTTTTTTAATAGTTAATTCCGGTGTCACTTTGTCTCTTTTAGAGAGTTGTCTAATTTGGCAATCATGCTATATCTTCTTTTTTTTATATAATAAAACAAAAACCTGAACGACTTTACATTATAAATTAAAATGCATCCTAGTCGTGATGGAGACAGAGTCAAATGAACAAATAGACTAGATGAAACTGAACGAAAAAAAGAAAGAAAACACCAATTTGATCTGATAGGGGTGAATTCTATTCTTTATTAATTCAAACTCGAGTTTGGTTTGGAACCGTATCTATTGCGATTATTACCCAAGGACAGATATTACATATCTAAACTTCGATGCTCGAATTTGAAGTTACCTATTGAGACGGGTAGATTGGCGGGGATCGCGAGGGAAAATAGAATATGTACATTATGTAATGAGGGAATAGGGGATGAGTTTCATATATTGTTTACCTGTAAAAATGCTGATGTTTCTGCTCTTAGATCAAAGTTTGTACCAAATTACTATGTAATGAATCCAAGCAAGAAGAAATTCACTGGCTTGTTGTCTATATGTAACGTACAAGTTCAAAGGAAATTATCAATTTTCGTGAAGAAAATCATAAAATACTTAATCTAATTATACCAATTGTCTTTTAAAATATATATACTATGTATTTGTGTTTCGTTTGTCCCGCCTGTCTCGCTATGTATTATCTTAATATGGTTGTATATATTATTGTCCTCTTGTACACAAGTATGTGTCTGAGGTTATGAATAAAATCTTGAAATCTTGATACGAGAAAAGATTATATTTGCTTCGGCTTTTTCCATTTGCGCCAATCTGCACTTAATTAGCGCCTATTTTTTTTATTTCTTTGCGCCAAATTTATTTTCTTCATTTGCACAAATTAACAGGTAAACACAAGTCATGAGGCATATAAGATGTATAGAATTTATTTATATAATAACAAAAATATTCCTTCTGGCCTTTTGCCACCTGCCACTTGCTCACACGTGACGAGGAGGAGGAGGGGGATTGAAAGCAGGATAAGTTTATTGCAAGTGTACATCACACTTGAAGTAGCACTTTATAAAATAAGATTGTAACAGTTTGACATAAAAAGCACATTTGCATATGCACAAATCTTTTTTAACTGAGTATTGTCATGCAACACTTCTGTTGAACTGCAACCTTGTGATATCTTCCCTACAATAAAGCATCCCCTTTTTTATCAAAATTTTTATAAGTTAAAGCCTGTTTTTTTCTTTATGGCATCGGTTCCATATATGAAAGTAAATGTTCGGGTACCAGAAGTGTGATTAAATGATGATACCCATGAGCTCAACATGTGTCTATACACACATTTATCTATATTGTAGCTTGTGTTCATTGAATTGCTGCGTTTGGTTAAACAAGTTTAATTTTATCATCTAAATTTATCAGACCTAACCTTTCGAATCAATTTGGCGCAAATTAAAAAATGTCAATGTGTGCAAATGAAAAAAATATGCTTTTTCAAAATTGGCGTAATTGTCATACGTACATTCACCGATCACATATTACTGGTTAGATTAAAAAATAATATATTATTTAGATTAAGAAGTAATTTAAGAAATTGATTGATTGTTGTTTGCCATCAGTACAGCCGCAAATATTTCAGACAAGTTCAGGGAGAAAACTAAATAATGAATACAATAGGAAATGTTACTGGTCAAATAAATGTCATCAGTCATTCAGAGTGAAGTATAGATACGAAACTTTGGACTGTCGATTGAAAATAGTTTGTTTTGATAACAACCGCCGGTAGGTATAGACAAATACGGTTGATAGACGGTATATAGGAGCACTAAATTCTATGTTAACCACCGACAGTAGGTAAAAAGAAATACTATTGAAAGACGGTATATAAAGGAGCACTATATTTTACGTTAACCACTGACGGTAGGTATAAAGAAATACTGTTAATAGACGGTATATAGGAGCACTATATTGTATGTTAACCACCGGCGGTAGGTAAATTCAGATACTTTTGACAGACGGTGTATATGAGCACTATATACGGACCATATGATACGTTATATTGACCATCGACGGTAGGTATAAATGAAAACTGTTGATAGACGGTTTATAGGAGCACTTTATTGTATGTTAACCACCGACAGTATGTATAGACACATAATTTTCATAGACAGCACTATATTTTACGTTAACCACCGACGGTAGGTATAGACAAATACTTTTGATATACGGTATATAGGAGTACTGTATTGCTTGTTAACCACCGATGGTAGGTATAAACAGGTACTGTTGATATACGGTATATAGGAGTACTATATGTCATGTTAACCACCGACGGTAGGTATAGACTAAATACTGTTGATAGACAGTATATAGGAGGACTATATTGCATGTTAACCACCGACGATAGGTATAGACAAATACTGTTGATATACGGTATATAGGTGCACTGTATTGCATGTTAACCATAGACGGTGGGTATAGAAACAGGTTAGAAACATAGTGTTGATAGACGGTATATAGGAACACTATATTTCATATTAATCACCTATGGTAGGTTTAGAAAAATACTGATAATAGACGGTATATAGGTGCACTGTATTATATGTTAACCACCGACGGTAGGTAGAGAAAAATAGTATTGATAGACGGTATATAGGAGTACTGTAATGCTTGTTAACCACCGATGGTAGGTATAGACAAATACTGTTGATATACGGTATATAGGAGTACTGTATGGCATGTTAACCACCGACGGTAGGTACAGACAAATACTGTTGAAAGACGATATATAGGAGAACTGTATGGCATGTTAACCACCGACGGTAGGTATAGACAAATAACGTTGATAGACAGTATATAGGATGACTATATTGCATGTTAACCACCGACGGTAGGTATAGACAAATACTGTTGATAGACGGTATATAGGAGCACTATATTGTATGTTAACTACCAACAGTAGGTATAGACTAAAACTCTTGATAGACGGTATATAGCAGCACTATATTGTATGTTAACCACCGACGGTAGGTATAGACAAATACTGTTGATAGACGGTATATACACATGTAGGAGCACTATATTGTATGTTAACTACCGACAGTAGGTATAGACAAATACTGTTGATAGACGGTATATAGGAGCACTATATTGTATGTTAACTACCAACAGTAGGTAAAGACTAAAACTCTAGATAGACGGTATATGTAATAGCACTATATCGTATGTTAATCACCGACGGTAGGTATAGACAAATACTGGTGATAGACGGTATATAGGAGCACTATATTGTATGTTAACTACCGACAGTAGGTATAGACAAATACTGGTGATAGACGGTATATAGGAGCACTATATTGTATGTTAACCACCGACGGTAGGTATAGACAAATACTGCTGATAGACGGTATACAGGAGCACTATATTGTATGTTAACCACCGACGGTAGGTATAGACAAATACTGTTGATAGACAGTATAAAGGTGCACTATATTGTATGTTACCTTCCGACAGTAGGTATAGACAAATACTGTTGATAGACGGTATATAGGAACAAAATATTATATGTTAACTACCGACACTATGTATAGACAAATACTGGTGATAGACTGTATATAGGAGCACTATATTGTATGTTAACCACCGACGGTAGGTATAGACAAATACTGTTGATAGACTGTATGTAGGAGCACTATATTGTATGTTAACTACCGACAGTAGGTATAGACAAATACAGTTGATAGACGGTTTATAGGAGCACTATATTGTATGTTAACCACCGACAGTAGGTATAGACAAATACTGTTGTTAGACGGTATATAGGAGCACTATATTGTATGTTAACTACCGACAGTAGGTATAGACTAATACTGTTGATAGACGGTATATAGGAGCACTACATTGTACGTTAACTACCAACAGTAGGTATAGACTAAATCTCTTGATAGACGGTATATAGGAGCACTATGTTGTATGTTAATCATCGACGGTAGGTATAGACAAAAACTGTTGATAGACGGTATATAGGAGCACTATATTGTATGTTAACTACCGACAGTAGGTATAGACAAATACTGGTGATAGACGGTATATAGGAGCACTATATTGTATGTTAACTACCGACAGTAGGTATAGACAAATACTATTGATAGACTGTATATAGGAGCACTATATTGTATGTTAACTACCGACGGTAGGTATAGACAAATACTGGTGATAGACGGTATATAGGAGCACTATATTGTATGTTAACTACCTACAGTAAGTATAGACAAATACTATTGATAGACGGTATATAGTAGCACTATATTGTATGTTAACTACAGACAGTAGGTATAGACAAATACTGTTGATAGACGGTATATAGGAGCACTATATTTTATGTTAACCACCGACGGTAGGTATAGACACATACTGTTGATAGACGGTATATAGGAGCACTATATTGTATGTTAACTATCGACAGTAGGTATAGACAAATACTGTTGATAGACGTTATATAGGAGCACTATATTGTATGTTAACCACCGACGGTAGGTATAGACAAATACTGTTGATATACGGTGAATAGGAGTACTGTATTGCATGTTAACCACCGACAGTAGGTATAGATAAATACTGTTGGTAGACGGTATATAGGAGCACTATATCGCATGTTAACTACCGACGGTAGAAAAAAAAAATAATAATAGACGGCATATAGGAGCATTTTATTGCATGTTAATCACCGACGGTAGGTATTGATAAATTCTGTTGATAGACGGTATATAGGAGCACTATATTGCATGTTAATCACCGACGGTAGGTATAGACAAATACTATTGATAGACTGTATATAGGAGCACTATATTGTATGTTAACTACCGACGGTAGGTATAGACAAATACTGGTGATAGACGGTATATAGGAGCACTATATTGTATGTTAACTACCTACAGTAAGTATAGACAAATACTATTGATAGACGGTATATAGTAGCACTATATTGTATGTTAACTACAGACAGTAGGTATAGACAAATACTGTTGATAGACGGTATATAGGAGCACTATATTGTATGTTAACCACCGACAGTAGGTATAGACAAATACTGTTGATAGACTGTATATAGGAGCACTATATTGTATGTTAACTACCGACGGTAGGTATAGACAAATACTGGTGATAGACGGTATATAGGAGCACTATATTGTATGTTAACTACCTACAGTAAGTATAGACAAATACTATTGATAGACGGTATATAGTAGCACTATATTGTATGTTAACTACAGACAGTAGGTATAGACACATACTGTTGATAGACGGTATATAGGAGCACTATATTGTATGTTAACTACCGACAGTAGGTATAGACAAATACTGTTGATAGACGTTATATAGGAGCACTATATTGTATGTTAACCACCGACGGTAGGTATAGACAAATACTGTTGATATACGGTGAATAGGAGTACTGTATTGCATGTTAACCACCGACAGTAGGTATAGATAAATACTGTTGGTAGACGGTATATAGGAGCACTATATCGCATGTTAACTACCGACGGTAGAAAAAAAAATAGTAATAGACGGCATATAGGAGCATTTTATTGCATGTTAATCACCGACGGTAGGTATAGATAAATTCTGTTGATAGACGGTATATAGGAGCACTATATTGCATGTTAATCACCGACGGTAGGTATAGACAACTGTCAATAGACTGTGTAATGGAGCACTGTATTGTATGTTAACCACCGACGGTAGGTACAGACAAATACTGTTAATATACGGTGTATAGGAGCACTATATTGTATGTTAACCACCGACAGTAGGTATAGACAAATACTGTTGATAGACGGTATATAGGAACAAAATATTGTATGTTAACTACCGACACTATGTATAGACAAATACTGGTGATAGACTGTATATAGGAGCACTATATTGTATGTTAACTACCGACAGTAGGTATAGACTAAAACTTTTGATAGACGGTATATAGGAGCACTATATTGTATGTTAACCACCGACGGTAGGTATAGACAAATACTGTTGATAGACTGTATATAGGAGCACTATATTGTATGTTAACTACCGACAGTAGGTATAGACAAATACACTTGATAGACGGTTTATAGGAGCACTATATTGTATGTTAACCACCGACAGTAGGTATAGACAAATACTGTTGTTAGACGGTATATAGGAGCACTATATTGTATGTTAACTACCGACAGTAGGTATAGACTAATATTGTTGATAGACGATATATAGGAGCACTACATTGTACGTTAACTACAAACAGTAGGTATAGACTAAAACTCTTGATAGACGGTATATAGGAGCACTATATTGTATGTTAACCACCAACGGTAGGTATAAACAAATACTGTTGATAGACGGTATATAGGAGCACTATATTGCATTTTAACTACCGACAGTAGGTATAGACACATACTGGTGATAGACGGTATATAGGAGCACTATATTGTATGTTAACTACCGACAGTAAGAATAGACAAATACTGTTGATAGACTGTATATAGGAGCACTATATTGTATGTTAACTACCGACAGTAGGTATAGACAAATACTGTTGATAGACGGTATATAGGAGCACTATATTGTATGTTAACTACCAACAGTAGGTAAAGACTAAAACTTTTGATAGACGGTATGTGTAATAGCACTATATCGTATGTTAATCACTGACGGTAGGTATAGACAAATACTGTTGATAGACGGTATATAGGAGCACTATATTGTATGTTAACTACCTACAGTAGGTATAGACAAATACTGTTGATAGACGGTATATAGGAGCACTATATTGTATGTTAACTACCGACAGTAGGTATAGACAAATACTGTTGATAGACGGTATATAGGAGCACTATATTGTATGTTAACTACCGACAGTAGGTATAGACAAATACTGTTGATAGACGATATATAGGAGCGCTATATTGTATGTTAACCACTGACGGTAGGTATAGCCAAATACTGTTGATAGACGGTATATAGGAGCACTATATTGTATGTTAACCACCGACAGTAGGTATAGACAAATACTGTTGTTAGACGGTATATAGGAGCACTATATTGTATGTTAACTACCGACAGTAGGTATAGACTAATATTGTTGATAGACGATATATAGGAGCACTACATTGTACGTTAACTACAAACAGTAGGTATAGACTAAAACTCTTGATAGACGGTATATAGGAGCACTATATTGTATGTTAACCACCAACGGTAGGTATAAACAAATACTGTTGATAGACGGTATATAGGAGCACTATATTGCATTTTAACTACCGACAGTAGGTATAGACACATACTGGTGATAGACGGTATATAGGAGCACTATATTGTATGTTAACTACCGACAGTAAGAATAGACAAATACTGTTGATAGACTGTATATAGGAGCACTATATTGTATGTTAACTACCGACAGTAGGTATAGACAAATACTGTTGATAGACGGTATATAGGAGCACTATATTGTATGTTAACTACCAACAGTAGGTAAAGACTAAAACTTTTGATAGACGGTATGTGTAATAGCACTATATCGTATGTTAATCACTGACGGTAGGTATAGACAAATACTGTTGATAGACGGTATATAGGAGCACTATATTGTATGTTAACTACCTACAGTAGGTATAGACAAATACTGTTGATAGACGGTATATAGGAGCACTATATTGTATGTTAACTACCGACAGTAGGTATAGACAAATACTGTTGATAGACGGTATATAGGAGCACTATATTGTATGTTAACTACCGACAGTAGGTATAGACAAATACTGTTGATAGACGATATATAGGAGCGCTATATTGTATGTTAACCACTGACGGTAGGTATAGCCAAATACTGTTGATAGACGGTATATAGGAGCACTATATTGTATGTTAACTACCAACAGTAGGTATAGACTAAAACTCTTGATAGACGGTATATATAATAGCACTATATCGTATGTTAATCATCGACGGTAGGTATAGACATTACTGTTGATAGACGGTATATAGGAGCACTATATTGTATGTTAACTACCGACAGTAGGTATAGACAAATACTGTTGATAGACGTTATATTGGAGCACTATATAGTATGTTAACCACCGACGGTAGGTATAGACAAATACTGTTGATATACGGTGAATAGGTGTACTGTATTGCATGTTAACCACCGACGGTAGATATGGATAAATACTATGGTAGACGGAATATAGGAGCACTATATCGCATGTTAACTACCGACGGTAGGTTTAGAAAAAAAATAATAATAGACGGTATATAGGAGCATTTTATTGCATGTTAATCACCGACGGTAGGTATAGATAAATTATGTTGATAGACGGTATATAGGAGCACTATATTGCATGTTAATCACCGACGGTAGGTATAGACAACTGTCAATAGACTGTGTAATGGAGCACTGTATTGTATGTTAACCACCGACGGTAGGTACAGACAAATACTGTTGATATACGGTGTATAGGAGCACTATACTGTATGTTAACTATCGACAGAAGGTATAGACAAATACTGTTGATAGACGGTATATAGGAGCACTATATTGTATGTTAACCACTGACGGTTGGTATAGACAAATACTGTTGATAAACGGTAAATAGGAGTACTGTATTGCATGTTAACCACCGACGGTAGGAATAGATAAATACTGTTGGTAGACGATATATAGGAGCACTGTATTGTTATTGGATGCTGTCTTTGATATTAATTTTACGTTTATCGTTTCAGCATTAATCGGGCTGTTAGTTTTCGTTTTTCGTCACATCTAGTCAGGAATGGGTTTTATTAGCATTTTACATGAATACATATGTGTAACTCATGGCTGATTCACATTCGTTTGTCTTTGGTGGATAAGTTTCCCATTGGCAATATTACCACATATCTTCTGAATTTTCATTGCATCATCTAAACATGTAAAATTCGTATATAGAAAATATATACGTATAGATAATACATATATTATATAAAAAAGTAGATGTTGTATGATTGTCAATGAGACAACAGTAGTGTTTGTGGGACAGCATCACCCCCATTAAGGTGGACGTCGGACGCTGACGCCATATTCGAAAGTTTTGAGATACGATCATCTTCAAATATGTCGTCTAAAAGATGACCATGTATTTCTCTTGCTATATTTTCGAAGGAAGTGAAGTAAATCTATAAGAGGAAACTACTCACTGTCATTTAGGAAATTACGAGTATGTTTAATTGCAATATTTGCTGTAAAGTGTATGTGTGGCCGCACGATCTTCAAAGACATATAAGAAGTAAGCATTCTTCCAATGAGCCACTATACCACCCAGGTGTTACCCAGCAGCAGCAAAAGCAGGCTTAAATCCTGGACGCTATATCTTAATGTTTGACCAGGCTACCCTCCAGGGTGAATACTTTTAGTGACCCTAGAAAGAGTTTTTCAAGACTTGAGACCTGCTATATATCCATGTAGGTGTTTTAAGATTTTTTTTTCTTTTCTTCTGTTTTTTTTTCTTTCTTTTTTCATTATTTTTTTTTTTGTATCATTATTTTTCATTTAACCAAATAGAGCTACGAGTTTACTGTCATTCTGAATCGTGTCAGTGGATGAAAAGTTGTTAATAATGTCCTTCATCTCGAGTCCCGACATCTCAATTTGACGTAATAAATGCAATACAGGCCACATGTATCTGAATCATCGGGTTGGATTTGATTGCAAACCACACAGTATTTCGGTCCCTTGACGATGAGTACATTTCTGAAATAGCGTTGGTACTTTTCCGGTAATCGTCCTAAGGAGTCGAAAAATTCTGATGGACCCGATGCGGGGAAATGAAATGCAACCCAATGTCTCCCCTTTTGATCACAGTTGTCCGTATTGACCACAAACCTTCTACGCCTGTCGCTCACATATCTAGGCAAGTCTTCTGCACAGCAAACGGTCACGGGCAATCCACTCAAAGCATCCTCTACATCTTTCCCGGTCATCGTTAAGGGCAATGCCTTTTTGATTCCCACAACCTTGCTGACGTTGGGCTTCTCATCCACGTAGGTGAGCAAACACTAAGTACTCCGCAATCCTGACAGGCGATGAGATCTTTCCGTGTTTCAGCATCCTCTGACGAAATATGTGTTGTCTCGTCGGCAATATCTTCGTCTGATGAGACCGAACTATCGTCTTCAAAAGTATCCGAGAGACGGTCGTCATCCCTCTGTCCGTCTGGTGTCTCTCCTTGACCGACCTGCAAGACCTCTGTGTGCAATCTGGAGGCTTCTGGGGTTCTAGCTTTTAGGTCAACAAGAAAGTACCCGAAAGGTGTCCTCTTTGCCTCTTCAAATTTCCGGAGAAAGAAGTCCCCTCGAGAAGGATACATCTGTCGGCCAAGAGTCACGATGGGCTGTCGATCAATGAGGTTATTAAAGAGAATGAGATAATGACAGTTTCGTCTCTGGGTGGGGTCTTTGCCAAAGTATAAATTCTGATTAAAAACGACGACCGATAAATTCCTATGGTGACACCCTTCCGTAAACAAATCATTTATTCTGGAGTCTTTGTCCGATGTTGACATGAGGTCATCTAATAGGATCATGTTTCGAATGTTGGGATCGAAAAAATCGTCCCTTTCGAGATCAAAAGGAATTCCACGAATGAATTCAACGCGTGGAAGCACTGCATGTTCGTTGTAGTTCCTCGTAAAGAGGTTGCCACCTTTTATACAACCAAACGATCCTGTCTGGACTAGGACTCCACAGTTTTTTTATGTGTTGAAACAAATAAAATAAAATAAGTTTTATCGCAGGAGGTTGGACCGGACACAATCATGGTGAAAGAGTGTCTAAACACGAAAGCCTTCTGCTGCTGCTTTTGCTGCTGCTGCTTCTTTTTCTGCTGCTGCTGTTACTGCTTTTGCTGCTGCTGGGTAACACCTGGGTGGTATAGTGGCTCATTGGAAGAATGCTTACTTCTTATATGTCTTTGAAGATCGTGCGGCCACACATACACTTTACAGCAAATATTGCAATTAAACATACTCGTAATTTCCTAAATGACAGTGAGTAGTTTCCTCTTATAGATTTACTTTTCGAAAATATAGCAAGAGAAATACATGGTCATCTTTTAGACGACATATTTGAAGATGATCGTATCTCAAAACAAATTCGATGTGATACAATTCATTCCTGGTTACCGTGAAATAGACTGGTTTCCCAAACGTCACGTCCGTGATATCTTCATTTAATCGTATCGACTGGAGAATATGGAGAGATTTTCCCTAACGTACGACTGGTGCACGAAATCGGAACAGAAGTACATACGTCTCGTTTAGGCTTCTAATTCCGGTATGAACGACACCTTCAATGCACATTCCCACGATCCATCCAACGTATAGCGTTTTGCAAGGCGCACTTTGAAATTGCCACGTACGTTATTTTCAAACGATGGATGAAAGCGAGTTTTCGCTATTAATAAATAAACAAAACTCGTCCATAGTGTTACTTCCAGTGAAACCTTTAGTATCTCTCTTACAGCTTTGTTATACTCAAAGCCGTATTTAAGGAAATAAACGGAAATAGTAATTGATTGTTTAACGTCCAGTGGCAAATAATTCATGAATGTTAAGAACACGTTAACCATAAATACAATAGGTATAGGTCTTGTAAAAGAGGCCACCCCGCGGGATAAAGGGTATATTGGATAGTAACATAAATTTAGCCTTGCAATAGGCTAAAATGTGTTGTGTATAAGTACAGTAGACTAATTTATCTTCTATACGGTTAAAGTAATTTTTATAGTCAATACAATTTTTTGTGTTTCTGTATAATCAATGAATCCTCCTGATCATCTTTCTTCCTTAAGCATTTAGTAATCTTCATCATAATTTTATGTTAAGGACTATATAGACATAAAACTTGTTTGATTGGACCGTATGCTAAGAGCCGGCCACCTACAGAGCCAGAATCATCTCATTTATACCGGTTCAAACCGGTTCTTGTTTCTCTGCACGGACATAATTCTTGCACGTGCACAAACAAACAAAAAATGCTACTGCAATTATATACTGTAACAGTCGTATTTGTTTGTATTCCTTTATAATTTTTTTATAGTTTAACATCCCATAATTCTTAATTCCTTATATTTAAGCAGCCGTATATTTCTCTATTCGATATATTTTACCAGTCCCTATTTCACTATTCTTAATATTTATTTTGGTCATATTTCTTTATTCTTTATTTTTCTCGCCCATATCATTCTTTATTTATTTTTTCGTCCATTATTCTCTATTCTGTAAACCCAATCCAAACTCCTTGTATATGAATATTGATTGATTAAATATATTATCCGTGTATTTTTGAAGATAAAAACCAACTACGACCGTGGAATTTTCAAATATATAGTTAAGATTATGTTAAATGAGAAACAATTTTAAATGACCAGACGTGGTTTTAGTTAATCATTTGGGTTGAAATCCTAATCATATGATAGTAATTATATGTGGTTGAAATGAGTTGGAATGCAATACTACTCAATGTTTACGGTTGTCATGCTTATCTAAAAGATAAAGATAATTATTTAATGTCACAGACTATATTTTTATAATTGGCGTCCGTTAATTAGAACCATATAAAAAAGTGTACACATGTAAACATGTTATTGAAAGAAAGTGTATAAAGATACTTATTTTTAATCACCAGATGTGCTTTATCTCTTAATCTAATTATTTGAGATGTCATGTTAAACAGGACCATAGGATATTAATTAAGTGGTTCAAATAAGTCGGAAAGCTACGGACGCCCATAGGACCTCCCACAAATATAATTTGAATTCGAAATCACGAATTTAAATCGTTATTGCGAATTTTATAATTCGTTATAACAGCTTAAATTTGTGAGAACGAATTGTTGGAAATCGTTATATCAGATTTTGTAATTCGTTACGAATTATTACGAATTAAATTCGTTATCACAATTTTTTGTAATGTGTGATACCGAATTAAAATCGTTATAACGAATTGTATAAATGGTTATTACGGATTAAATTCGTGATAACGAATTTGTGGAATTTGTTATCACATTCTTTTTTAATGTAATTTGTGTTTCCAGATTAAAAACATTTTCACCTAAATTTGAACTACCTCACCTGGCACACAGGGTTAAGTTAGCTTTTTTCTCTTTACTGAAACCTTTTGGTCAAAGTTAAACAAACTTGACCACGAGCAATTTAGTTTTAACGATTTCTATTTTAAAAATTAGCAAAATTGATTGGACACTTAATTTGGTTGTTTGTTGGTTTTGTTTTGTTTTTGTAAATTAGCGCTGAATGGGCACAAGTTCAGAACGGTAAAAGTGACGTCACCCAATTTCAAACTTGATCATCAGACTCAGTGTTTTGTGTTAATAAACATTGTGTATTAATTCAATAACATTTGGTTGAGGCAAACTAAATGTAGAGAGCGGAAATTACAGAATAAACACTACGTCTTTGACCATTTGTAAAGGGGCATAACTCACGAACTATAAAAGAGACGCCCTTCAATTTCAAATTTTATCTGTGTGTTTTAGTAATTGGCATAGTGTATAAGTTGAATTTATAACATTTGGTTGAGGCAAACGGAAACCATTTCTGGGAACGTACCCGACAAACGGACTGGACTGA
Organism: Mytilus galloprovincialis; assembly: GCF_965363235.1. Taxonomy (NCBI): domain Eukaryota; kingdom Metazoa; phylum Mollusca; class Bivalvia; order Mytilida; family Mytilidae; genus Mytilus; species Mytilus galloprovincialis. The sequence goes on from NC_134838.1 coordinate 42,630,290, forward strand.
CGGACAAGGGCTAGACTAAACTTCTCCCACGCCTAGCGGCGGGGGCATAAAAAATGTGTTTGATACCCATAATTCGTGACAGTAACATTTGTATTCCTTTTTCTTAATTTAAAGTCTTCTTAGACAGGCGATTTCCTTCGTGTGTATCGCCAATTAATATATTTTACACAGAAGCAAAGAATTAGTTTCGGCAACATGGTTAATCGAAGTGTAAAACCTAAGATTTTCATCCCTAGGTTTACATTTCGATAAACCATGTTGGCGAAACTATTTCCGTTGCATCTGTGTAAAATGTATCCAGGTACACACACTAATGATATTCACCGCTTAAAAAAACTTTGGTAGAAAATAAAAAATAAAAATATTTCGGTCAAGAAATATGAGAATTAGACATATTTTCCCCCGGAGAGTTTCGGTGTGTAAACTGGGTCACTGGCTAATAAGCCCACCCGTTTACACGACAAAAATTTCTAGGTATAGTGTAAAATGCGTTAAAACTAAATTGATTGCGGTCAAGTTTGTTTCACTTTGTCAAAAAGGTTTTAATGAAGAAGATTTTTGTAAAAGTAATAAACAGCGATGGGTGCAGAGTGAGGAAGAAAGCTCTCTTTATTCTGTGTGCCATGTGAGCTAAAAATCTGTGATAATGAATTTTAATCTGAAATTACCAATTACAATAAGAACTGTGGTAACGAATTCCACAAATTCGTTATCACAAATTTAATCAGTTTAAACAAATTCTACAATCGTTATAATGATAAAATCGTTATAACGAATTTATCGTTATCACAAATTACAAAAAATTGTGATAAGGAATTTAATTCTTAATAACGAATTACAAGATCTGTCATAACGATTTTCACCAATTCATTATCACAAATTTAATCTGTTAAAACGAATTATAAAATTCGAGATAACAATTTAAATTCGTGATTTCGAATTCAAATAATTTTATATTTTTGGGAAGTCCTAAATGGGCTTCCGTAGAAAGCAATACTACTGAATGTTTCACGATTGTCATGTTAATAAGATAAGAAATCCAAAAATTAAAAAGATAAAGACAAATATTTTATGTATTGATATCAAACATTTTAATCCAATTCTCTTTACACGGGAATAGTTCCGCCTACTGCATTGAGTGACAGTTTTTCTGATTAATATAAATAGTATATCTTGGAGAATTCTTACAGTTGTTATAAACATGTATAAGCAGTTAATTATTTAAGAGGTAGAAGATTCTTTTCAGAATTATCACAGACTTATTACCTAGGGGTTGGGTAAGCGTTTATCAAAGACAAATTCTCGTCCATTTTCGAGAATATACCGTCCACTTTTAAGGGTATGACGTCACTTTAAAGGGTAGTCTGATGCAACATTAAGGTATAGCGTCCAAGTTTAAAGCCCAAATATGGCGTCGGTGTCTCGATGTCCGAATCATACGGTCCAACCTCAAATTCGCGTCCCGATTTCATGGTCGACCATGGCGTCCGCGTTAAGGCCCAAATATGGCGTCGGCATTCACACCCAGGTCCAAATATAGCGTCAGCGTCCGACGTCCACCTTTATGGGTTCATTCTGTCCCACAAACACTACTGACAACTCTCCACAAGAGACCAAAATGGCACAGAAATTAACAACTATAGGTCACCGTACGGCCTTCAACAATGAGCTCAGCCCATACCGCATAGTCACCTATAACAAGTCCCGAAATGACAATGTGAAACAATTTAAACGAAAAAACTAACGACCTAATTTATATACAAAAAATGAACGAAAAACAAATATGTAACATATAAACAAACGACAACCACTGAATTACAGTCTCCTAACTTGGGACAGGCACACACATACAGAATGTGGCGGGGTTAAACATGTTAGCGGGATCCCAAACCTCCAAAAACCTGGGACTTTGGTGTAACAGTACAACATAAGAACGAACTATAAAAATCAGTTGAAAAAGGCTTACTCATCAGATGGAAAAAATACAAATATATAAGATCCATACAATACATACAGACCATATATCGAAACCAATATATACTAAGCATTCAGCCAATCAAACAAAATGCATCTTAGAACCAAAGATCATTTTCACACTGTATATGGGTTAGAGATCTTAAAACAGAGTTTTTTTGGACACTGTATATGGGTCAGAGATACAGTTTGTATACAGACTGTATCTAAAAATTAGACCCATAGATAAAGCATACAGAAAATGCATACAGACTATATAAGAGCCACAGGCAGTGCACACACTTTATCTTGCAGTAACAGGCAAAACATACAGACTTTTATTTCAACTTGGAACAACTTACAATGCATACATACTGTGTCTCTGATCCATAGACAGTGTTAACCGACTAAATCTAAGATATACCGACAATAGAAGTATCTTAGACTCATAGTCAAAGTATATAAACAATGTATAAAGACTAAGAACGACGTACAATACATAAACTTAATTTAATTTACAACAAAGAAAATGCATACAGACTGTATCTGGGAAGCACAGACAATGCATTGACTGTGTGTAATCAAAGAACCTTTGTGAGCACGCTCACATACTTCACAGCCCGACATTGTCACTAAGCAAACAAAATTTCAACAGATTATTTAGTTCAAACACGCATGAAATTCTGTTGTGTAATTTCAGAAGATATGCAGAAGTATATTTAGGCCGAAATTCTAAGTTCAGAAGGCATAGTTCCTAATTCCTAACAAGAGTACACACGTTGAAATTTCTCGCCTTATTTATGTTGATAGACCTAAATATAAAGTTTTACTACAATTATCACATAAACTTATTAATAACATGACCAAAGAAAATGAGATCAAGGTCATATGACCAAAATGAGGAATACATTTACACCTTACAATCATTCAATACAAATCAGGTCGAGGTCAGATGACACTTGGCACAAAAACTAAACACTGAACAATGAACCTCGAAAATGAGGTCAAGGTCAAATGAGACTTGCGAGGCTGACATCATAAGATATTTCCAGACACTAAATAAAGTTGACCTATTGCATATAGTATTAGAAAAAACGAACAAAACTCAAAAGCTTAGCTTTGACCATTGAACCAAGGAAATGAGGTCAAGATCAGATGACACCTGTCAGTTGGACATGTACACCTTACAATCCTTCCATACACCAAATATACAAGACAGATTTCATATAATATCTGAGATATAGACTTGACCACCAAAAAGTTAACCCTTTTCATTGATCCATGAAATGATGGCGAGGTCAAGTGAAAACTGTCTGATGGGCATGCTGACTAAGGTACGCAAATACTAAACATAGTTACCCATAATATGAGAGAAATTACAAAAACTTTTAACTTTTTTTCAAGTAGTCACTGAACCATGAAAATGAGTTCAAGAACAATGGACATGTGACAGACGGAAACTTCCAAACTTAAGGCATCTGTATTTAAAGTATGGAGCATCCAGGTCGTTCGCCGTCTAAAATATAAAGCTTTTAAGAAGTGAACTAACGCTGTCGCCGCCGCCGCCGGATCACCATTCCTATGTCGAGCTTTCTGCGACAAAAGTCGCAGGCTCGACAAAAACAAGAATGTGTCCATCGTACACCGTTCCCCACTTGCCCTATCATTTTCTTTGTTCAGTGGACCGTGAAATAGGGGGAAACCTTCTTTGGCATTAAGCTTAGAAAAAAACATATTATTGGAAACATATGTACTAAGTTTCAAGTTTATTGGACCTGACCTTCAACAAAAACTAATGCCCATTTACTATCGTAGGTGGGCCATAAAAATTTTAATCATGATTTTCTGCCAATATGCACATTTACATAGCATGTCCTAGCTATCTAAAAAATTCATGAAACTCTGTTGTGGTCTTTAGACAGATTTTATGACAAACTGTTGTAGGAGTATATAGGAAATCAATGAATTGATAATTTTATAATTTCCTCATTATCTACAAAGATTTATAAAACTCTGTTATGTGGTTTCAGAGGAGTTGCAATAACGAGAACAGGACTGACAGACCGATGGATCAAAAACATTGTACCATAAAGAACTTTGTTTGGTTTGGTATAATAAAGGGTCTGCTAAATAATGTAAGGCTGAGATAAATTAGTCATTTGGTCACACCAGTTTTTTGGCGAGGTTCGTTTTGTTCAGTCTGTGATGTTCTTTGTTGTGTTTTGCATTCTGTTGTTTGTTTTTTAATCTTTCTCTTTTTTTTGCCGTGGTTTTGTCAGTTTATTATTGACTTATGTGTTTGAATAAGCCTTTAGTATCTTTCGCCTCTCTCTTCGGTCAATTTGATTATGTGGGACATACAGATTTAGACCCAAACTTGTCTCTGATTGTTTCGTGATTATTGAAGATGTAAATCATACTATAAAATTGAGTATGGAAATGGGGAATGTGTCAAGGAGACAACAACCCGACCATAGAGCAGACAACAGCCGAAGGCCACCGATAGATCTTCAATGTAGCGAGAAACTCCCGCACACGGAGGTGTCCGTAAGCTGGCCCCTAAACAAATATGTATACTAGTTCAGTGATAATGGACGTCATACTAAGCTCCGAATTATACACAAGAAACTAAAATTATAAATCATACAAGACTAACAAAGGTCAGAGGCTCCTAACTTGGGACAGGCGCAAAATTGCGGCGGGATTAAACATGTTTTTGAGATCTCAACCCTCCCCTATACCTGTAGCCAATGTAGAAAAAACAAACGCGAAACAATACGCACAGTAAAACTCAGTTTAAGAGAAGTCCGAGTCCGATGTCAGAATATGAAACAAAAGCAAATAAACAAAAATGACAATAATACATAAATAACAACAGACTACTAGCAGTTATTGACATGCCAGAACCAGACCTTAATTAAACTGATTGAAAGATTATGTCTTCATCATATGAATATCAGGCACAATCCCTCCTGTTAGGGGTTTAGTATTATACCGTCATGAAATATACAACCCTCTTATTTACAATATCATTTGATCAACACCTATTTACAAGGGTCTATTTGATATGATTTTTCTCATTGTTGAAGGCTGTATGGTTGCATATAACTGCTTACATCCACTTTATTTGAACTTGAGTGGATACATGTAGGCGTCTCATTGGCAATCATACCACATCTCCGTATTTTTACAGTATTGTATCAATACTGTTACCTAATAACAGGACAAAACAAGACAGCAATTTGACAAAACTAAAGACATACATACTTGATTTTACTTCTCTAAAGATATAAACAAAATTTTCATAGTTCGTATCTGAACATGTACACAGCCATGGGAATTTTAAGGGACTATATTTCAGTGTGCATATATTTAGTAGCTAATCTGGCTACTTCCTGTTTATCAGACCGGTAACTTAGAAAAGAATTGTGACAATATATCCAATCTTTTCAAAAACCAAAGACTAACGTCACTAGGAGCAGCAGTTAGTTGTCATAGATACTCTAGATAGAAAGATAATCTGCCACTTTTATAAAAGGGACTACACATAGTTTTGAAAGGGTATAATCGGTTTGTGCCGAAATTACTTTCTTTAGTCCAGAAACTCATTTGTGCTAAATGGTAATCTCCACCCACATTTAGGACTGGCAGTTATTTGTAGTTTTTATCAACAGCTTGCACTTTTTCTAAATTATATTTGCTTCTTTTAAGACTGACCAAAACTGTTTTTTTTACCATTGTGGTTTGATTAAGGTAGTGTATATCAAACAGCTGTTGGAAATATTTTGGACAACCCTCTTATTTACAATATCATTTGATCAACACCTAGTGGTTTTTGGTGGTATCTCGCATAACATTAATAAGGTCTTTTTTAAAAGGCAACTTGAAATTATTGGTCCCATATTTATGTGCTATAGCAAATGTATGGGCTGCTGATCTGCATATATGATAGCAATATATTCTTATGTTTTCAATGACCCCTTATTTCTTCACTCCACTTTATAAGATAGAAATAAATGTTATTCCATATTTTATTGGTTTTTTCAAAGGTATCATAATTTAGACATAAAGACAAAACTAAGCACAGTGAAAAAAGTCTACTCTGTCCTTTAAAGTTTGAGATGTTTTTGTTGTTCAATCTTTGTCACTTGTATGGAAACACTAAATCTTGATAACCTACAACAGAAATATTATCACTTTTATTTCAATTCAATTGTTGCAGTTATCATGCATGTAATAGAGAAAATGATAAATTAGACCAGATCTCCACATTAATAATATCAAAACTAGAGGCTTCAATGAGCCTGTGTCACTCACATGATACTTTTATTTACAATTGATGCATGATACAGAAATTGTCCATACCAACCGTCAGTGTTTACCATACAATACAGTACTTCTATACACTGTCTGTATACAGTATTTGTCGGATTTTGTCCATACCTATCGTCGATGTTTGACATAAAATACAATACTCCTATATACCGTATATCAACAGTATTTGTCTATACCTACCGTCGGTGGTTAACATACAATACAGTCCTCCTATATACAGTCTATCAACAGTATTTGTCTATACCTGCCGTCAGTGGTTAACATACGATATAGTACTCCTTTGCACCGTCCATCAACAGTATTTGTCTATACCTACCGTCGGTGGTTAACATGCAATAAAGTGCTCCTATATACCGTCTATCAACAGTATTTGTCTATACCTACCGTCGGTGGTTAACATACAATATAGTGCTCCCATAAACCGTCTATCAACAGTATTTGTCTATACCTACTGTCGGTAGTTAACATACAATATAGTGCTCCTATATACTGTCTATCAACAGTATTTGTCTATACCTACCGTCGGTAGTTAACATACAATATAGTGCTCCTATATACCATCTATCAACAGTATTTGTCTATACCTACCGTCGGTAGTTAACATACAATATAGTGCTCCTATATACCGTCTATCACCAGTATTTGTCAATACCTACTGTCAGTAGTTAACATACAATATAGTGCTCCTATATACCGTATATCGCCATTATTTGTCTATACCTACCGTCGGTGATTAACATACGATATAGTGCTATTACATATACCGTCTATCAAGAGTTTTAGTCTTTACCTACTGTTGGTAGTTAACATACAATATAGTGCTCCTATATACCGTCTATCAACAGTATTTGTCTATACCTACTGTCGGTGGTTAACATACAATATAGTGCTCCTATATACCGTCTATCAACAGTATTTGTCTATACCTACTGTCGGTGGTTAACATACAATATAGTGCTCCTATATACCGTCTATCAACAGTATTTGTCTATACCTACTGTCGGTGGTTAACATACAATATAGTGCTCCTATATACCGTCTATCAAGAGTTTTAGTCTATACCTACTGTTGGTAGTTAACATACAATATAGTGCTCCTATATACCGTCTATCAACAGTATTTGTCTATACCTACCGTCGGTGGTTAACATGCAATATAGTCCTCCTATATACTGTCTATCAACAGTATTTGTCTATACCTACCGTTGGTGGTTAACATGCCATACAGTACTCCTTTATATCGTCAATCAACAGTATTTGTCTGTACCTACCGTCGGTGGTTAACATGCCATACAGTACTCCTATATACCGTATATCAACAGTACCTGTATATACCTACCATCGGTGGTTAACAAGCATTACAGTACTCCTATATACCGTCTATCAATACTATTTTTCTCTACCTACCGTCGGTGCTTAACATATAATACAGTGCACCTATATACCGTCTATTATCAGTATTTTTCTAAACCTACCATAGGTGGTTAATATGCAATATAGTGCTCCTATATACCGTCTATCAACAGTATTTGTCTATACCTACCGTCTGTGGTTAACATACAATATAGTGCTCCTATATACCGTCTACCAACAGAATTTGTCTATACCTACCGTCGGTGGTTAACATACAATATAGTGCTCCCATAAACCGTCTATCAACAGTATTTGTCTATACCTACTGTCGGTAGTAAACATACAATATAGTGCTCCTATATACCATCTATCAACAGTATATGTCTATACCTACCGTCGGTGGTTAACATACAATATAATGCTCCTATATACCGTCTATCAACAGTATTTGTCTATACCTACTGTCGGTAGTTAACATACAATATAGTGCTTCTATATACCGTCTATCAACAGTTTTTGTCTATACCTACCGTCGGTGGTTAACATAAAACATAGTGCTCCCATATACCGTCTATCAACAGTATTTGTCTGTACCTACTGTCGGTAGTTAACATACAATATAATGCTCCTATATGCCGTCTATCAACAGTATTTGTCTATACCTACCGTCGGTAGTTAACATACAATATAGTGCTCCTATATACCGTCTATCAACAGTATTTGTCTATACCTACCGTCGGTGGTTAACATACAATATAGTGCTGCCATAAACCGTCTATCAACAGTATTTGTCTATACCTACTGTCGGTAGTTACATGTAACATACAATATAGTGCTCCTATATACCATCTATCAAAGTATATGTCTATACCTACCGTCGGTGGTTAACATACAATATAATGCTCCTATATACAGTCTATCAACAGTATTTGTCTATACCTACTGTCGGTAGTTAACATACAATATAGTGCTTCTATATACCGTCTATCAACAGTATTTGTCTATACCTACCGTCGGTGGTTAACATACAATATAGTGATCCTACAATGTATATACCGTCTATCAACAGTATTTGTCTATACCTACCGTCGGTGGTTAACATACAACATAGTGCTCCCATATACTGTCTATCAACAGTATTTGTCTATACCTACTGTCGGTAGTTAACATACAATATAGTGCTCCTAAATACCGTCTATCAACAGTATTTGTCTATACCTACCATCGGTGGTTAACATACAATATAGTCCTCCTATATACCGTCTATCAACAGTATTTGTCTATACCTACCGTCAGTGGTTAACATACAATATAGTGCTCCTATATACCGTCTATCAACAGTATTTCTCTATACCTACCGTCGGTAGTTAACATACAATATAGTGCTCCTATATACCGTCTATCAACAGTATTTGTCTATACCTACCGTCGGTGGTTAACATACAATATAGTGCTCCTATATACCGTCTATCAACAGAATTTGTCTATACCTACCGTCGGTGGTTAACATACAATATAGTGCTCCCATAAACCGTCTATCAACAGTATTTGTCTATACCTACTGTCGGTAGTTAAGATACAATATAGTGCTCCTATATACCATCTATCAACAGTATATGTCTATACCTACCGTCGGTGGTTAACATACAATATAGTGCTCCAATATACCGTCTATCAACAGTATTTGTCTATACCTACCGTCGGTAGTTAACATACAATATAGTGCTCCTAAATACCGTCTATCAACAGTATTTGTCTATACCTACCGTCGGTAGTTAGCATATAATATAGTGCTCCCATATACCGTCTATCAACAGTATTTGTCTATACCTACCGTCGGTAGTTAACATACAATATAGTGCTCCTATATACCATCTATCAACAGTATTTGTCTATACCTACCGTCGATGGTTAACATACAATATAGTGCTCCTATATACAGTCTATCAACAGTATTTGTCTATACCTACCGTCGGTAGTTAACATACAATATAGTGCTCTTATATACCGTTTATCAACAGTATTTGTCTATACCTACCGTCGCTGGTTAACATACAATATAGGCTCTTTGATACCGTCTATCAACAGTATTTGTCTATACCTACTGTCGGTAGTGGCTCCTATATACCGTCTATCACCAGTATTTGTCTATACCTACCGTCGGTGGTTAACATAAGATATAGTGCTCCTATATACCGTCTATCAACAGTATTTGGCTATACCTACCGTCAGTGGTTAACATACAATATAGTGCTCCTATATATCGTCTATCAACAGTATTTGTCTATACCTACTGTCGGTAGTTAACATATAATATAGTGCTCCCATATACCGTCTATCAACAGTATTATACAAATATAGCCTTTGTATGAGGTCGATACAAGGATATATTGACCTGAAAGAAGTAAATTGACTGAGGACGAAGTCCGAGGTCGATATACTTCTTTGGGTCGATATATCCTGTATTGACCTCATACAAAGGCTATATTTGTTATATTATTAATTTCCGACCATGTTTGTATCAAAATCGTCATTTTGGTTAATTTGTTGGAACTTTATAGATATTACATTGTCTCCTTGACCATAACAACATATTTAGTTGTTATTTCATTTACTTTCTTTTTTTTAACATCTTATGTATTTGAAGTTTTTTTTTCGTCAAATAATCGATAACAGATATCATTTGTTTCAAAACGTTAAACAATATCCTGAAATGCATTACATGACGTCACAAAGTATATCGGTTTTTAGATATTCTAAAAATAACCGTGCAATATGCTTTTTGCCGGTCAATATGCTTTTTGCTATCCGCCGTTTTCTCTCTACCTTCGAAAATATAGTTTAACATGTGACTATCCCTAAGCGAATCAAATTTGTTAAAATATACGAATTAATAATATTTGTCTATACCTACCGTCGGTAGTTAACATACAATATAGTGCTCCTATATACCATCTATCAACAGTATTTGTCTATACCTACCGTCGATGGTTAACATACAATATAGTGCTCCTATATACAGTCTATCAACAGTATTTGTCTATACCTACTGTCGGTAGTTAACATACAATATAGTGCTCCTATATACCGTTTATCAACAGTATTTGTCTATACCTACCGTCGCTGGTTAACATACAATATAGTGCTCTTTGATACCGTCTATCAACAGTATTTGTCTATACCTACTGTCGGTAGTGGCTCCTATATACCGTCTATCACCAGTATTTGTCTATACCTACCGTCGGTGGTTAACATAAGATATAGTGCTCCTATATACCGTCTATCAACAGTATTTGGCTATACCTACCGTCAGTGGTTAACATACAATATAGTGCTCCTATATATCGTCTATCAACAGTATTTGTCTATACCTACCGTCGGTAGTTAACATACAATATAGTGCTCCTATATACCGTCTATCAACAGTATTTGTCTATACCTACCGTCGGTGGTTAACATACAATTTAGTGCTCCTATATACCGTCTATCACCAGTATTTGTCTATACCTACCGTCGGTGGTTAACATGGAATATAGTGCTCCTATATACCGTCTATCAACAGTATTTGTTTTTACCTACAGGCGGAGGTTAACATAGAATATAGTGCTCCTATATACCAAGAGGGATAACGGATCTGCATCTAGAATTTATCATGCTGCCCTTTTTTTGGATTTTTAAAATTCTTGTTATCCCTCAATTTTTACATTCATCCCAAAAAATACAACAGTCGTCAATTAGGAGCAGAACACCCATTGTATTATGTTTTCTTGCAGTTATATAAAAAAAATGTATTTAAGAAAGATGGTATATTCTGGATGATATATTAGCACAACCTTGGTCAATTTGATTTCTCCAGTTACTTAGTGGGCTGTCAATTTTGAAACTAATATTTTTTCACATGAAGAATTTTGTAATACATGTACTTTAATTTATTATCAAGTTTGGTTGAAAAGTCTGAATAGTTTCTGCTTTGTTCCAGTAATCAAACATTTTGTTTCATTTGCATCTATGAACATGTTATTCATCTTCAACCCTGTATAAATCTTCTTGAACATCATCATTTATATTTTCTAGATGTTTCCCCCTGATTTATGAATAGTGGTGTCATCAGCATATACAACGATATAGGTCTGTTTCACAATTTTTAATGCATAAGGGAAGGTCATTTATAAATAGCACAAACAATAGAGGACAAGGTATAGAACATTGGGGAACACCAAATTTTACATGTTGTTGTTCAGAGTTAACATTACAAATGTATACCTTTTGTTATTCAGGTACGACTTAAAAAAACTAACAGTAGTCTCACTAAATCCATACATGTCTAGCTTTAAACAAAGAAAATCATATTCTACCAAATCGAAAGCTTTTTTTTAAATCTTAATAAAATTGCTAGGTTTAAATTACCATCTTTCATTTCTTGCAACCATGTGTCAATGATATTAAATAAATGTCAAGCTCAATCCAGTATATATTCCAAGTTATGGACAAATGATAATGCTATTAAAAATACCAAATCATAACCAGTGCTTTTCTCTTTTTCTATTTACAGTATATGACTAGGTAATAATGATTACTTTTTTCAACTATTTTCATACTTTTTTGTTTCCTCTGCTTTTGTATCAAGGGCATAATTGTTTATGGCAAACTAAGCATCTGCATAATCAAACTATTCCTAACTATACTCTACCTCAAATTCTGGAAATTGCAAATTTTTTGTCATAGCAGTCTTATGGTAGCTGAACTATTTCTATTTTTTGTAAATCTGGATTAATAAGTCTTTTGTCACATTCTGGGGCTATAGAAAAAAAAAAAAACATTACAGAATTATCAAAATTATGTGTGTATAATGTTTGTGTACAGTCATTCAACTAAAAAAGGACAAAAATTATTTTTTTGTGTATAAATAAATAATTGTGATTTTAATGTCTTAATATTATAAAAAAAACTTCAAAAGATTAAATTTAAATTATAATCTAAACATGAAAGAGCACATATAAATCAACCTTTTACTCAGATTTATATCTAAAACCAGTTATAACTAGCTATAATATCTTTGACTTCACAAATATCATCATCTAATTTTACAAATCAGTATTTATTTGGTGGCACTTCCTGCACACTAAGTATGTTATGCCTTAGGTTTAATTTTGATGCAATCACATTTCAGAAGGTACATGTCTTGAACTGTTTAATGAATAAATTACAGTTTTAAACTCAGTTTAGGCTGACCTGAGGTCAATAGTCTTAAACAATGTCATCAAACTATCAGTTTTACTGTAATATATTGATATTGTGACATTTATGGGAAAGAGCATATGAGTTAGTCATATTGGTCAATACAATAGAAAGTTTATAGCTGAGACTACTATAACACTATGTGTTATACTAGTAGTCTCAGTTTATAACTATGTTAATGTCAATTATATACATGACATAATAATTAAATCATTTAAAAAACTATTCCAAAGATTTCTCTCAAATCATGTTTACATTTTTTTAGAGAAGAGTCTGTCTGAAATATATTCAGGGGTAGTCCAAATAATTATGACTTCTTAAAAAGCTATATTATGGGGAAAAAAGGGGGGGTCTATTATGTTTTTTTTCATACAGGAGGAAGACGTCAAAGCAAAAAAAAAAAAACCAACAAAACAAAATAAAATAATAGCCTGTCAAGACGTCCTTATATCATAAAAATTTGGTCTAATTTTGGGATAATACATTTAACTTCCTTTGATGTCGGGGAGGGGATAAGTTTTGACGATTAATTATTCTTGAAACTAACAATAATTATTTCTTATTGTTACTTTGTTAAGCGAGCGAGATGTGTGGTTCTCGAGTTATTTAAAAAAAGGGGGAGGGGGTGTTACTATATCAAATTTACCCAGTTTGGAGACAATAAATATTTAAAATCTAACCATAAACTCCAATGTTCCTGCTTTTTTTTAGCAGAACAAACACGATGGCATTCTCGTCTCTGTTGTAATCAATAGTTAACTCATTTCTTCTTCCAGGTTATTTCTTAATCAATTATGATTATCAGCTGTCTATCTATTTACCATGTTTATGTTAAACTGGTCCGTAATTCCATCGTAGTGTATCGATAACTGAACACAACAAGGATCCAGTTTATTAAACGTATATAATATACAAGGTTCCTGAGTCAGTAACCGTAACTATCACCGTGCTTTGTGCGCATGCGCAAGAAACACCAACAACAAGGATAAAACAGGGTATACAGTTCCGTAATTTCGTATATTTTTCTTATCTTCATACTAAAGAGCTCCAAAAGTAGGCGTGCTTAGGTGCACTGGGCGGGTCTAAAAACCGACTCTCGGTGGTTAACGTCTCTCGATGGTTAACTTTAAGTGCCTACCAGATTTAGAATCGATTATTGTAAATGAGACTTTAACAGTCCTTTAACTAGTGTTAAATCTATATGTGTTATATACTGACGTTGTTGTCTCTGTAATATAAATCATGTGTATGTAATTGCTTTTTTTTTTTAGCCAGGTTTGACAAATATAGAAAAAAAAAATGTATAAGCTCATAGGCCTTTTCTTTTATCAAAAGTACCTATGAATTCTAAGTTTTCCTTTCCATCTGACGTCATTTTAAATTCAACATCACCCCATAGCATATTTGAATGGTTTTGTCTTCCTCTTCTAGTCCAAATTATACTCCATTGTTTAGCAAAACTATATTTAGTAAGGAATCCGGATTACCTGAAAAGATGCATTTGGAATATATAACCCTTAACATTTTTCTGGTTACTGGTAACTAGTATAAATAAACAGGTAACGAAAATAATTTGACCAATCAGATTACACAGTTATTAACTTCTTAAGATAACCGGAAGTTTTCGAAATACAAATTCAATGGTCTGGAAAAAGGTCAACAATTATTTAAAGATATTTGAACACATTGATACGAATTCTAAAATCTTGAATGGATTTTGTTTCCTATAGTAACGTGTTGGTGCCCTTTAGTAACTAGACATGTTTTGCAGGTCAGCGACGTCAAATAGACACGTTTGATGAAAACAGACACTTTTCTGAGTGTTACATAATATAATAAACAGATGCACCATTATAGCTTGATACGAGCAGCACATTTTCAAAATAAAGTTATATGATAAATAAAGGCAACAGAAGAAAAAAAAATCAGGGTTACAAAAACTGGGAACGCATCAATTATCTGAGAAGAACAACGACACAACATTAAAATGTAACTCGCACAGAAACATATATAACATCAAAACTAAATACATGAATTCGGGATAGAAAAGTACCATGACACGTCTTACAGCAATACGAATTCACACTCAAATATGAGAGGAGACAACCGACACAACATTAAAATGTAACACACACAGAAACGAACTATAAAATAAAACTGGCTTTTTTCCTGACATAAGATTTTTGAGAAATTGTCTGAAAAATGCCATAGCATCCCATTTTATGAATAACACCCTGCAACTCAGAAATGTAAAACCAAAAAGGGAGCTCATGTCAATAGATATAAACAATGATCGAAAAACAAATAACACAGCAACAAACGACAACCAATGAATTACAGGCTCCTTATTTGGGACAGGCACATCCAACAAATGCAAATTTTTAACGAACTTGACTGGATATACATCCCTCGCACGGTCCGAGAATGCACATCCATACAGAATGTGGCGAAGGTAACATGATGAAATGAGGCCGAAAGTCGTTACATTGAATAAAAATTGCAATAACGGAATATATGAACAATTTAGAAAACAGTCGAAGAATGTTTACAAAAACTATATACACTGTAAAAATAGTGCTTAGAATTTAAACGTGTTGCAAGACTTATGTGCTTAGGAAAGTGTTTAATTTCTAAGCATTAAAAACTAAACATGTTTTGGCTCTCAGCACTTCGCACTAAACATGTTTTGGCTCTCAGCACTTTGCAATTAACATGTTGTTGAGCTAAACGTGTTTAAATTCTAAGCACTTTCAATATTTAGACACTTTCCTTAACACGTTTAGAATTACAACACATTTAGGCTGAAGACGGCATGCATACCACGTGCTATTTTTTGAGCGGGAAAAAGAAACAAAGAACCCGAAGTCAAAGGCCACGCTGTTTACTTCTGACCATAACTGACCGTAAATTAACTTTTTCAGAAAGGTAAGGAGTTATAATTATACTGATTTTTATTTTGTACTGCCAATTTTAAATGATTATTGCCAGTTATAAGTATTATTTACAAGTACACTACCGTATAGTCAATGCAGGAGAATAAAAAGGGGGAACCATCCCACGAAACAAGTGCTTGCAAGAGCTTTTAGTGTTCAAACTATCTTGTGTAAATATGAGTTGTTTAATGTTTTATCATGCAAGCTAGCACTTATTAAACAGCGTAAATGCAAGCAATGTCAGAAATATCGCAGAAACACTAAGTCAGGATGGCAGGTCGCATCTAGATTTCGATGTGAGAGTTGTGATGTGTCTTTGTGTAGGGACGATACGTCAGAAAGGGATTGCTTTAATTATGTTCTTGGAAAGGAGTTTGTGAGGACAATTTTCATTTGGTACTCCTCGGCAGATTATAATTGAACATGAAGGGAAGCGGAATCTGCCGAATGCATCATTTGCCAAAA
This sequence comes from Mytilus galloprovincialis, assembly GCF_965363235.1. Lineage (NCBI taxonomy): Eukaryota > Metazoa > Mollusca > Bivalvia > Mytilida > Mytilidae > Mytilus > Mytilus galloprovincialis. Next base: position 42,646,566 of record NC_134838.1, read on the forward strand.
CAGTGTGATATCGAGTTCATTGTTTTAGTAAGCACTTCCTAAATGCACAATCAACATTTGCTCAAAATAAATAAAAAGATTCTTGTTTTTCTTCAATAGTTATAAGCGGTTGTGCTTTCTTATAGTTTTATTGATATGTATTGTTTTATTCTAGATGAGAGAAGTGCAGAGGAAATCATTTGACATCTTGACATGCTAAAAGAGGAGATAATGCACAGTAGCAACTATATTGCTAGGTAAGAATCCGAAGTGTATTTGATTTAAAAATGTCAATATATATTTGATCAAATGAATGATATTTAGCACGAAAAGAAGTTTTATATTAAAAATATCAATGGACTCATCAGTACATTTATATAAATATGCTTTTATACCACGGTTCTAATGTTGTTATCTTGATCTTAAATCATGCATTTACTTTTTGGTGTTGTAGTTCGTATACTTATATTTTTAGATTAATTCTACTTAGTTGCTTATCAATATTTTTCTATCTTTCAGGCCAGTGACCAGCAGTTGGGTACTAAGAAAGGAGAAGCTCTTATTGACTTGTAAAATGAAAACAGGACATTTTCAAATTGTTTTGATTGGTCAATATTATGTTTATGTACGTTGATATGAATTTATGATTTTATGAGTTTATATTTGATTGTGTTCAATGATTAACTGGAAATAAACAATTACATAAATTCCTTTGCTTCATATGTTGTAATTTTGTTTTTAATCCTAGAATTAGTATATTAATAATTTCATTTCAAAAGTTCTAGACTGTTTAATGAATATTTGAAATGAAGAAAAAATGCAATAGTCGAATGTCGACAATTGAATTAAAGAAAAACTCATTTAGATTGAAAAGGTATTAGTCACAATCAATTTGATTTGGAAATTCAAGTTTCTTAGTTTGATGCGTTTGGCTCCTTTTGTGATGGTATGAAAACCGTGATGTAGTATTGAGAGCTATCATACGTTTTACAGTCTAGCCTTCCGGAATATTAGTTTATTTGGGGTCAAATGAAGTAACGGCTAATCGCACTAAAACGATAAACATGTTTCGTCACGACCCTTTATGGTCTAAACATGTTTACATTCAAAACACTTCACAGCTAAACGTGTTTCCTGACAAATCACTTCAGAGCTAAACATGTTTCCAGATACAACACTTTACAACTAAACATGCAAAACATGTTTCTAGTCTAAACACTTTTCATCTATACATGTTTACAGTCTAAGCACGTTGTAGCTTGACACGTTTAGGCTGTTAGCACATTAAATATTAAACATGTTTAGATTTAAAACATGTCAAAAATCGGTTTCACAAATGTGTTTAGGAAAGTGTTTAGGCTCTAAACACAATTTTTAGAGTGTATTAGAATGACCGCGCTTAATTTGAATGCAGACTTAAAAGCACTTTACTAAAAACAGACAGAAACAAAACCTCGTTAAAAGAGTGATGAAAGATACTAGAGTGACATTCGAACTTATAAATCTAAAATAAATTGACAACGCCATGGCTAAAAATGAAAAAAATATGTAATTGTGATATTTATTAATACGCCCCCTCTAAATAAACTTTCATTCGGTTCTTTAAAGTTTTTAAACAACTGTTTCAGGCAACATATAGCTGCAAGAAACATGAGGAATTTGCTGAGGATAAGACATTTTCAGTGATTAAACGTTAGTCAAGAAAGATCAGAATTGAACAGTTGACCAGAATTTCTAGTTTTAGGGAGAAGTCTAGTGGCAAATATTCTAATCGAAAGCCACTCGTTATCTGATGCCTATAAATCAGACGATTGTTCTGTCAAAATTCAGTGCCAATGATTGGCTACATCAGCGTAAAATAAAGGCAACAGTAATATACCGCTGTTCAAAACTCATAAATCTGTGGACAAAAAACAAAATCGGGGTAACAAACTAAAACTGAGGGAAATGCATTAAATATTAGAGGAGAACAACGACACAACATTAAAATGTAACACACATAGCAACGGACTAAGCATTAGACAAAATCCGATGAGAATAAACAATATAACATCAAAACAAAATACATGAATTTGGGATAGAAAAGTACCGTGACACGTCTTATTGTAATGTAACCCCGTACTTTTGGCCTTCATGAGGACATTAACTGCCATAGAAGCATACGTATGTCTCGTCAATGCAGCTAACTGCAACGTTGTTTTGCCTCTGTGGTTTTCAGGCAACATATTTTGTAACTGGAAGTAAATTAGCATGTGATATAAATGCATCGTGTTCACCAGCAGGTAGTTTCTCTACTTTATTGGATTTGTGAAGCCAGTTCGATTAGAAATGAAGTTGAAAACGAGACAGATGTAAGATTTTTTTGACAAAAACCAGGCGATAAAAGTGTTGCCTCCGTTAGTGTAATCTTTTTTTTTTTTTTTACATCTAATTCCATCGTCAACGAGCTTTTTTTCAAAATGATGTTACACTTTCACCGGCAACCTGGCGATTTGAATATAATAGACAAGAACTGTATGAAAAGTTAAAAAAAGTCTGGAAGATCATAGCAATGTCATATTTAGAGAGTACCGCCGTATTTTCATTCAAAGCCGACTTACCATAGTATATTACTAATAAATCAACTGTATGTCCAAATTATCTAGCAGTATCTAAAATAAAAAAAACAATAAAAACTATGGAAATAAATTAACTAATAAACTTGAGAATGGAAATGAGGAATGTGTCAAAGAGACAACAACCTGACCATCGAACAGATAACAGCAATTAACTAATAAACTTGAGAAGGGAAATGGGGAACGTGTCAAGAGACAGCAACCCGACAATAGAACAGATAACAGCAGAAGGTCGCTAATAAGTCTTCAAAGCAATTCCCGCACCCGGAGGCGTCTTGTAGCTGGCCCCTAAACAAACATATATACTAGTTCAGTGATAATGGAAGTCATACTAAACTCCAAATTATACACAAGAATCTAAAATTAAAAATAAAATACAAGACTAACAGAGGCTACCTTAAAAATGTTAAACATGTTCATGAGATCTCAACCCTAGCCAATAAAAGTAAACTTATAACAATATGCTCATTAAAATTCAGTTCAAGAGAAGTCAGAGTCCGATGTCAGAAGATGAAACAAAAGAAAAAAACTAAATGACAATAATGCATAAATAACAACAGACTACTAGCAGTTAACGGACATTCCAGCCCAAGACCTCAATCAAACTGAAAAAATTATGTATCATTATATGAATTTCAGGCTCAATCCCTCCCGATTGTGGGTTAGTATCATACCATCATAAAATATATGAGAAGAACATAACCCGTGTCATGCAAAAAACTGGTGTTATTTCGAATGCAACGACCCTATAAGTGAATCAATATCAAAGCCAAAATATGCAATCTTTAATGACCTGATAAAACTACATCCCTTCTTAATTAGTCTATTTAAAGGTTTTGTGAGCTTCTGAGGTGAATACTGACATTTTTGTGATTTCTAAATATTACCATAAAAGATTGATGTGAAATACCTGAACGTATAAGTCTGCATGTTGAGCTATATTTACGAATGATGTTCTTGTACCGATGATAAAATTTAGTAAATGTTTTGACTAGTTTGTGATATCGAAAACTCTGGTGTAATAATTTTTCAGTAATATATAAATTTATATCGTTGAAATATAAAACGTTGTTACATACACGAGCTAATCGTACAAGTTGAGATATATAAACACCGTAAGATGGTGACAAGGGAACGCCTCCATCTAAAAATGGATAATTAACGACAGGAAATGAAAAATAATCTCCTTTATTATAAATTTTATATTCAGCTTTCCGTTAATGATACATGTATAGATATCAATATCGAGGAAAGGGCAGAGGTCGTTGTTAGTATAAGCTTATATAAGGTTCAGGTGGACCCTTTGGCTAAAATGACCTCAAAATTTACCCTGAGTACAGACAAACCTGCTCATCTGTAAAGAAATTCAATGCATAGCATGCCCTAGATAAATAAATTTCAAATATGTTTTAGAAAAATAAAAACTTACCAGGATTTTGCAGAGCACCTTTTTTCATTCCTCCAGAAGGTGCCAAAATAAACTAAGTTGAGAAACAGGTTTGAGAACTTCCCTACAGGTAATAATCGAAGTGAGCGATATTGATTGACATGGACAATAAATACCTGACAATAATTGGTGATTTAAACTGTGTACCTGAGTGGACCATATCAAGGGAATCTCAACTGTTTGTTAATTTTACCACCTTTTGCAGGAACGAAAAAAAGTGCACGACAAAATCCAGTTATGTTATGAATTTTCGAAATCATACAATGCATTTGAAATCTATTTATCTAGGTCTTGCTATGCCTTTAAACATTTCCAGATACACAGGTTTGTCTGTACTTAAAGAGTAAATTTTGAGGTAAAAATACGGCCATTTTAGCCATAGGGTCCACATGAACCTGAAAGTAAGTTCAACAGGATACATTTCTTTAGCATACATACTGAACTCGTCATTATTGAGAGCCAAAATATCATCCAAATATCTAAAAGTATTATTAAATTTTTGTATCGGATGTTGTTTCGGAGGCCCAGTTTGGATTAAGAGTTAATCATTTAACTACAGACAGTGCAGTTATCCCTAAAACTTAATTTGATAAATATATTCATAAAATTAAAGAAAACTTTTATGTCTGTCTTGTAGAACTTTTGATTCCTTTTGAAGAATTGGAATGCTTTATAAATTAGCTAAAATGGGTGTAGGGAAACGTATGTTTAAAATAATAAAACAACGGTTTATTCATACTGAAACTCAAAAATATAATGATAAAACATTCTGGATTCGTTTCCATTGACCAAGAAGAGGAAAGAACAAACAAAATGCGAAAGAAAATTTACAGATCTAACATTGTTGGTTTGATGTTTAGAAGAGTTGTATATACATAATGTATACAGCCATGTATCACCATCACTGCTGGTGATCCGATGTAGAGTTGTCACTGGTTCAGAGTGAGACGTACTTATAAATTTAATTATTTCTGTGAGTGTATTTTACATTAATTTGTAGGATCCTTTACTATAGATAATTCAGCTGATCTGTAAAAAATAACATCTTCATGCCTTATATATCATGTACTGTAGTACGACGCTAGATTAGAACTGACTGGGAAAGGGAACACCAGGGCACCGAAAGCTTTATATTTATGAAGCTTAGGTGGTCGTGTGGTCAAGGGCGCCGGTTACAGTGCAGGCGATTTAGTGTCACGATATCTCAGTAGCATGAGTTCGAATTCCGGCGAGGGAAGAACAAACAATTAGTGAAAGCAAATTTACAGATCTCACATTGTTGGGTTGATGTTTAGACGAGTTAGTCTACTTAGGAAGGAATTGTGCTAGTTTATATCGCACATTGCTATCTATATTTAAAGCATATATTTGCAATCTCTGGTGTAATTGGTCGTATAACCTATGTCGTGTTTAACAAATTTTCACAATTGTGCAAGCGTCTTACCTGATGTTCGGTTTGACTTTTTTTATTGTATAAATTTCAAGATTGCTATAGTAGACTGATATATGATTCATTCAACATCATAATCATATTTACCGATGAAGGATATCTGTTATACGAAATATTTATAAATAACTACATTTATAGTTTCTTTTTAGCTCACCTTGCCCAAAGGGCCAAGTGAGCTTTTCTCATCACTTGGCGTCCGTCGTCGTTAACTTTTACAAAAAAAATCTTCTCTGAAACTACTGGGCCAAACTTGACCACAAGTATCATTGGGGTATCTAGTAGTCCTATAACATATGACCTCGGGGCATTATTTACTATTTCTATTTCCTGTTCTGATATTTATTTTTTTACTATCAATGTGCCACCCGAGGTCATATTGCGATAGGCAGAATTCGCGTAGCAAAAAAAAAAAAAAATCAAATCAACATTTGTACCTTGGTTTTAAGTGTGTCCAATCATACTAAGAAGTGAAATATCATATGATATTGCTTGAAATCCAATGAAAATGTGTCATAATATAACAAATCAACATTCATCAAGATCACGTTCAAACTTTCAAAACGGCTAATACAAAAACGGATTTCTTCGTGAAACGAAACAAAATTGTATTCTTCTGTGTGTAAACCTCCTTTGAACAGGAGCACATGATGTTAAACCCTTACTATAAGATAACGTTCAGATATAACAGAAATTATTATGTTATATGATAAATTTACATAAATATTTTCTTTGTATCTAAAACATGTAAAATAACAACTAGATAGAATATTAAAAAAACCTGTAAATGATCGGTATACTTGATTAATATTCAATGAACGGTCTTCCTGTACAGCTGAACTATCTCAGTCATATTCTTCTAAGTCAGGAATAATTTTATATTTAGTTTACAGTTTGATACCATTGCATGGGTTTAATTGAATAATTTTATAATTATCGTCCATGCTTGGTTTTTAAATAAAAATGAAAGTGAAACACCGATGATAGTATCATTATTTAATATACAGTCTAGTTTGAACCGAACAACTCCTTGGGCGAGCGAAGCAATCTTCACTCACCCATTAGTCAGATTGACAGTATTGACATTTACAAGTAATAGCTTTTCTAAAAAGCTTGCCGTATTTTAGCTGATTATATTGAGATCAGTGGTTTGTGAGTAGTTTATTTTTATTGGAATATTGCACTTCAAGAAATATGAAAACATGCGCTTTTTTGTCATTTTTGGTGTATTATTGGTCTACCCGTGTTATAATGGAAGGAGATTTTATAAAATTGAGAATGGAAATGGGGAATGATATTATAATAAAATGTATTTTGTGTCTATAATCAACTTGATAAAAATAGCATATAACCTACAAGTACTTTTGAGGATTACTACTTGACAAAATGGACAACAACAGAAGGAAGTGGCGGATCCAGAGGGGGATGTATAAGGCGTACACCCCATTCCCCCCCTTTTGCTCATTTTTTTTTTAAATGATTAATCATACTAGACTATGTGAACTTTGCGATTTCCTGTGTACTCTATTTTTTTATATTTATGTGACAATTCTTTACTTATAAAGATATTTTTGGCTGGAATTTACTGATTGTCAAAGTAATGTGATTCGCTATGGTAGAGTTGACCAGTGCTTCGAAAAACGTCACTCAGTTGTTTTGAAATTCAAATTACAGTAACACATTGCTAAGTCTGATGATGACAATCATGACACCTTCAAAGCGACATAGGATTGAGCAAGAACGTATTGACTTCTATTTAACTATTCCACCGAACAGGAAGTAATACTCTATAGACTATAACACTCTCATGAAAAAATTCTGAGGCAATATTATTTACCTACGAGAACATGTTTAACCCCAAATGCCATTGTCATGATTGATTGAATATATAAAAGTGCTGCTTTGCGTTGAAGACTAAACTCCAACCTTTAATAATTTACTTTTATAAATTGTGACTTGGATAGACAGTTGTCTTTGGTACTTACATACATGTATATGAGATCCAGTTATATCTATCTACAAGATTGAGCACACATTTTTTTTGTAATAAATTTAAAAGATAATTATTTCTATAATATCTGATAATATGTATCAGTTATTTGTGATTTTTCATTTGATGTGTACTCTCTGGTAATGTCAGTTTCAGCATGATCAGTTGATTGGTTGTGATAGAAAAAATGGGGCAGTTTGCAATTGTCATGTGCAGGTACACCACATGTGGATCTTCTTTCCCCTCTCATTTATAAAATTGTGCATGAAATCTATCACAGAAACGCACCAGAATTTTGGTAAATGAAACACTTGTCATATTAAATTAAAGTCAGGGGTGGAATTAAGAGGGTTTTTCAGGGGGCCTGGGCCATCCCTTTTGTAGGAAAATTTTGTTTTTTATAGGGAATCACTGAAGCATGACTGGAGTTGGCCCCTTCTTAGACAGTCAGTGGGCTCTCGCTTATGAAAATTTCTGGATCCACCACTAAAAGTTTGAGTATAGTTAGATAAGAATTTATGACATATTATGTTGAAATTTGCACAGATAATGAATGAAAAATAGAGTAAATTAAAAAATAGGCACTATTATTAAAAGCTTTCCTTGCTTATTCACAAGGACATATAATATCCTCCATGCTATTCCGATCTTAGTTTCTATTCATACATACATGTAGTCTGGTGCTGTTCCAAGTAGTTTTCTTTTTTCTGTTTCTTGAGAAGTATTTCTTTTACCTGTTCAGTCACTGTAAAGTGTTACAATTCCTATTTAAACGCAACACATAAATAGTGACCAAAAAGGTACAGCTATCACATGAGAGAAGCTAGAAAATAGTAAAATGTATACATTTTAAACATTTTTGTAGGACCATGAAAATGGGGTATATAGATAGATATGCATAAAGAGACCATAGAACAAATAAGCAAACAAATTCAAAGGAGATGTACAAGTACATGTAACATGAATTATTATTATTAAAAAAAAGTCATGGCATGGCCAGAGACCCCAAACTTGACAGCATTTGGTGTTGAACAGGTAAAATGTTTGCATTGACAATAAATATAGCCTTTGTTTCACCCAGGTCGCCTTTCCCTAAATCAGCTATATTAAAGGTAACCACATATTTCTGGGCCGGGTTGAAAAATAAATGAAAATGACTTTGAAAAAAGCTTATAGAAAGACACCAAATTTGGGAGACATCTATTAAAATGTTTGAAATAATAAGAAAGTTGACAAGAAATAAGCTTTTTCAGATAATATAGAGACTATTGCAGTCAGCCGCCTGAAATGTTTGCTTATACACTTTGCTTTCCTATAATGATTTAAAATCAGTGTGATAGTTTTCATGAAGAACACTGAGCGTACAGGTATTATGACGAGATAAATGTTGTGTAACATGTATCTACCCAAATAAGTAAAATATGAAAATTCTTGCCTCCAAAACCAGTGATTGATCTCCTGATTTATATCTCATCACTCTATGCAGATGCTGTGTGAAAAAAAATTTGACTAAACAGTATGCTTCTATCCATTGAGTTGATTTATTATTAATTATTTTGCTTTGAATACACCTTATTGCTACAATATGAATATGTCCACCATTACAAACTGTACATGTACATCACAAATATTCCATGTAAAATTTTGATGTTTTAATACAAAATATATGATGCCACAATGGAAAAGTAATTGTTGTACATGTATGACGTTAATGGTTTAAGAACGGACAGATTCTTAGGTCAGGTGGGACAATAAGGGGGAAGGGGGCGACTTCTCCAGTCATGCTTCAGTGATTCCCTAGATAATCAACCAAATAGTAATGTTTGTTACGAAAAAATATACTAAGTGTAAAACCTGATGATGTGAATAAATTGAAATCAGACATATCAAATAAAATTTTCAGTGCTTTTGATATATCAATGGGCAATCTGATGAGTTAAGACTTTTTTGACTGATTTTTATAGTTCGTTCTTATGTTGTACTGTTATACATGTACCACTGTCCAAGGTTTGGGGGGGGATCAGAATCCCGCTAACATGTTTACCACGCCACATTATTTATGTATGTGTCTGTCCCAAGTCAGGAGCCTACAACTCAGTGGTTGTTGTTTGTTTATCGTGTTACATATTTGTTTTCGTTCATTTTTTTTTATATAAATAAGGCCGTTGGTTTTCTGGTTTGAATTGTTTTACATGTCATATCAGGGCCTTTATAGCTGACTATGTTGTATAGATTTTGATCATCATTGACCTATAGTTGTTCATGTCTGTGTCATTTTGGTCTCTTGTAGACAGTTGTCTCATGGGCAATCATACCACATCTTCTTTTTTTATAATGACTGCTGATCACCACTGTGTTCATACTGGGACTATTATGGTCCAACAACCAGTGGCGGATCCAGAAATTTTCATGAGTGCAGGCCCACCAAATTTCCCAAAAAAGGATTGCATGCCCCCTGGCCCCCTTCTAAATCAGTCTCCTGACAGCTACAAAGAATAAATTATCAGGTACGAGTACATCAAAGATTATTAAACTATCTACCCCACATGCAAACATCTATTTGGGAGTTCACTGTATTGCAAGTTTTTTTGGGGGGTTCGAAGGATCGTATAAATCATTGCATTGGGGGTCATTGTCAAAATATAGAGCTAAAGATAAATTATATAATTTGCAAAAGCTGACACTATATATATATAGTGCACTGAAACCCTTGCAAATAACAATACAGTGTCAGTGGTGCTTGGTGTAGGCTTCTTTGCACATAAGAAACCATATTGCTCACCTTGTAATTTTTGTATTCTTCTAATAAGTATCGTCGGGTTTGTTTATTTACACCAGAAATCAATGAAGCGATGAATGCTGGAAACGAAATTACATCTTCGGTAAATTCCATGATTCTAATATTTTCTAATCAATATGTCCAAGCAATGAAAAATAAATCGTTATTATTTTTATACATAGAGCATACGTTTTATGTATTTACTATTTAAAATCTAAGCTTACGAAGAAATCTAACACAAAAGTATCTCAATGCTCGTTGATCTCAATCATTTAACCGTTTTAATACGCAGTTTAAAGTGTAAATTATACGCATTACTGTTCTATTTTTAGAGAATAGCAATAATACATAAATGTACAGTTTCTTAACAAAATAGCAACATAATTACAAGATTAAATCACCACATTGTCACAAGATTATATAATCTGCACCAAATTGACAGTTTGTCGTGAGTTATCATCATAACTAATCACTATAGCAAATGAACACTTTATCATAATATGTACATATAACCTAGTATCATGATTTCAATCCGACCCCACTTACGGACGCGTTGAACATATAATGCATGCCACTCATTAATAGCCAATCAGACGTTAAAAAGACCTTCATTTCCCAAAAAATCATTCCGGAAACATCCGCGAAGCAGTATTTATAACCAATGAAATAACAGAAATATCGTTAACAGATTTACCCGAACCTGACGTTTAGCCTCTGACTAATCAGACCGTATGACCATGGTCATACGGTAATTATACAGTTCAGTTTTAACTGGTCAAGTCTCTATGTACAACCCCATGGGCGGGCGAAGCAATCTTCATCACCCATTAGTTGTAAATGCCACAAGAAACTTTTAACTTAGTTTTTCATCTACACGTTTTGGTTAAGGAAAGTCTGTACATTGCAAAGGCATCTCTTTTGGCATGGACACTTTTCAATGCACACAGAACAAGATCTACAGAAAGAACAATCACCGTGTTCGAAGTCTCATCCACTGCATATATTACTTTCCGACGGACTTGCATAGTTTAGTCTTAGATGCATGATTTTTTTATTATTTGTTAGTGGCTTTGAACTAGCTGTCAGATAACTGCGAGTACTCTCAGATCTGTTCATCGTGTCTTTTTGTGTCGGGATGTATAAGTACCCGGCCACGTCCACTTATATTTTTGTCCATCTGATGAGTTAAGCCTTTTTCAACTGATTTTTATTGTTCGTTCTTATGTTGTACTGTTATACCACTGTCCCAGGTTAGGGGGAGGGTTGGGATCCCGCTAACATGTTTAACCCCGCCACATTATTTAAGTATGTGCCTGTCCCAAGTCAGGAGCCTGTATATTCAGTGGTTGTCGTTTGTTTATGTGTTACATATTACATGTAGTTTTTCGTTCAGTTTTTTACTTAAATAAGGCCGTTAGTTTTCTCGTTTGCATTGTTTTATATTGTCTTATCGGGGCCTTTTATAGCTGACTATGCGGTATGGGCTTTGCTCATTGTTGAAGGCCGTACGGTGACCTATAGTTGTAAAGGTCTGTGTCATTTTGGTCTTTTGTGGATAGTTGTCTCATTGGCAATCATACCACATCTTCTTTTTTATATTTGCAACTGTTTTCTGGTCTGAAAGAAGTTACAGTACTTACGACGGACACACATGCTATCTTTGTTCTGTACGATTTTCGTAATATCTCTAGCGGTATTTTTTAAAAGACACAGTGAACATGTCGTAAATGATGAGACTTAGCTCTTGTCGGCCATCTCTCGCACAACTGCCTGCCTCTTGCCACTAAGAGAGTACATATTTAGGGCATCCAATATGTATTACCAAGTCTACGACCCATATGTTTAGTCCAATACCCAAAATAACTATAGCAATCGCACATCAGGTCCTTCTTTCTTTTAGTTTGAATTCTTTTAAAATTATATCTTTTGAGTCTTGCCAGTGTGTACTTTTATGGAACATTTCTATGAATATAGTATTTGGGTTATGTATGCCTTTACTCCAAGACAGAGCAAACAAAATATATATTTAATTTGATTTTTTTATGGCATATAAGTTTTAATTGTGTGAAATACTTGCAACCGGACTTTAAGCACAGACAACTATTTTTTGTTATCTTTATTTGAATAATTGTAGACATCAAACATGTCTAATAAAATACATGCTACTTCGTGTATGATATGCATGAAATATTTCAGACTTTACTAATTGAGCAAATTTATTCGCAAGTAAACTTTTCTATGATATCAATATGGTTATCAGCGGGAAATTACATGTGGCATTCTTTTTACACAAAATACCTCAACACGCAGTGCGTAAGCAATAAGACCGGGTTGGTGGCTATAAGTAGGAACACCAAATTTGTAGAAGAACTTGTAGGTCGTACATGTATTGCAAGTTGTGAGTCGGAAAGGCTGTCAGTAATGGTTTGGCTTGGAAAGAAGGGAAGAAATATACTAAAGGGACAGTCAAACTCATAAATCGAAAATAAACTGACAACACCATGGCTTAAAACGAAAAAGTTAAACAGACAAACAATAGTACACATGACACATCATAAAAAACTAAAGAATAAGCAACACGAACCCCACCAAAACCTAGGGGTGAGCTCAGGTGCTATGGAAGTGTAAGCAGATCCTGCTCACATGTGGCACCCGTCGTGTTGCTTATGTGATAATAAATCCGGTAAATAGTCTATTTCGGTAGGTAATATTCATGAAAGGGAAGGGGATTGTAGTAACGACGTAAGGATATCATTTGTGTAACGGTTATGCCATAACGGTCAACCATCTCGTGACGGCGTCCGTAAAATTTATGAAAGGATGATTTCAACTTCACCATTTGGAACTCTTGGTTTAACAGCTTCCTTGTGAGCAGCAACCCTCCATCAAGAAAATAATGATAGGAAATTCAAGCACTGGAATATCGTACCAATTGGCGGATATATATCCCGTATGAAGGTGCTGCTGGAATGTTGCTACTTATAAAAGGAAAGTTCACAATTGGAAAGCAGAAATCATCTCTTTTGGTGTAAAGTTTTGTTTTCAACCGACCCTCATTGTCAATTTCTAGATGCAAGTCAAGATATGAGGCCGACTTAACTGTATCTGTTGTATCCTTTAGCTCTCAGCCTAGTTTGATGGGATAGGTGCGTTAAACATAGTCACCAAATTTTGAATTATTTAGTGAAAGAACATCATCTATATAGCGGAAAGTAGAGTTAAAGGATATTGCTAACTTCTTATCTTTCTTCCTACGAAGTTCCTCTCTGAAGTCAGCCTCATAATAATAAAGAAACAAGTCGGCAAGAAGAGGGCACACTTTGTTCACATTGGAATGCCGACAGTCTGTTGAAAAACACGTCCTCCAAACGTAACAAATATGTTGTCAATCAAGAAATCAAGCATCTTGATAATGTCAGTATAAGATATTTTTTGTTTTTGTTTGAATCAGAGTTGTACTTTACAAAGTAGGATGTATCCCTCACTAAGACAAGATACTTGTATCTACGTTGGCCATTCATTTTTATGAAACAAAGCAATACCAACTCTTTCAATTTGGAACTTGCGAGTTCATTAAAAAGGTGAGCTCACCGGTATATTTCAATCAATTCGTCTGAAACTAAAGATGGCGTAAATTAATAGTACCTATAAAGGCAAAAATATTAGAGGTTATTTTTTTTTTTATCGTGTCCAATCTTTTCTATCAGACACTGGAATGAACACCAAGGACATGCTATTCCATAAACGTTTGCAGACGAGGACATCTAGCTTCAGGAAATTATTGAAATTTTCAGGGGTGGGTCCACACTAGGGCGTAATGGGCGTACGCCCCCCCCTTTTCCAAACAAAAAAAAAACCCTATCGTTATTTGCTTTATTCAATAATTAAACACATACTCTGAATTCTTTTTATACTAATTCCCTATCCGATGGGGACTTGGACACCATTTTTATACAACAAAAACGGTAAGTAAATCAAGACATGAAATGGTTGTTTTGTGTGACACTTCCCCAATGGCCATTTAACATTTTACTTGTTCCTGGTGGATACTCACTAAATATATATGATACCGAGACGGGTATGTTCCGACAGGGTTGCATTTTCAGCTCATTTGTCTGAAATGGGGTTATGTTTTCTCCTTGTACAGATTTGAAGGGGTCAGATTTGACTATATAGAACGGGGTATCATAAATACAATGTTACACTATTGTTTCAGATAAGGGTGAACGTTTGATACAATTAAAATGTTTAAACTCGCTGCAATTGTTTGCACCTGTCCTAAGTCAGGAATCTGATGTTCAGTAGTTGTAGTTTGATGACGTGGTTCATAAGTGTTTCTCGTTTTTATATAGATTAGACCGCGTTGGTTTTCCCGTTTGAGTGGTTTTACACCAGTAATGTTTGGGTCATTTATATCTTGCTGAGCGGTGTGAGTCAAGACTCTGTGTTGAAGACAGTGACTTTACTTTGAACTATAATGGTTTACTTTTATAAATTGTGACTTGGATAGAGAGTTGTCTCATTGGCACTTATATCCTTTTTTATATCTACTAAATGCAAAACAACGTTCAGAAATGCCCATATAACAAGTTTTATATCCTATTTGCGAACTATTCAAGAGACTGACAAATGAAAATATTAGTTGAAATTACTAAGGTATACATAATAATAATATAGACGTAAGAAAAACATTTTTATTTTTATTTTTCAATGTTTCCCTTTATCAAGGTTCTGAAACAAAATTCTGGAAGAGGGGGGCGAAGGGGGTAATGTTTTTTTCTTTAAAACATAATGGTTCTCTTAGGAAAAATGTGGGAGTTATTGCGATTGAGGTAAAAAAAGAAAAAAAAACTATTCACAATGCATGATTGATCATGTGGTGTGAACTATTAAAATTAACTCCCTTCTCTGAAGGATAGATTATCGTTCCAAAAAAACGTTAATAAGAATTTCCTTTTTGTCTTTTTGAAACAAACTGTATTCTATTCTGTACCTTAAAGCTAAAAATTACGTTTAAAAAACATCTTCCTTAAACGATGCCATAAGTTCGTTTTTTTTTTCATTTGGATTTTATATTTCGAAAATTATTCAAATCTCGGCGCCATATTTAAACTGGTGTTACTCGAGAATAAAATTTTCTTAAACTGATGGATCAACTATTTCTTTAGCACAAGTAAGTATTTTTTTTTAATAGTTTTCGTGCTAAAGTCATTTAAATTTAAAATGATATTTGGCCCGTTAAATATTTGACATAGAAAGAAGATTGAAGCAATTTTGTTCCGACCTGAAATCATGTCGGAAAGTGCTAAAGGAATTTAACGTATCTCGATATGACTTCGCATTAAAAAAAAATAAAAAATGAAAATATCAGTATAAAAATTGAATAAGAATGCGAAGTCATATGTTATAGGACTGGGGTATCTAGTTTAAAAATATGTCCGGTGACCCAGTCAACCAACCAAGATGACCACCATGGCTAAAAATAGAACATGTAAAATGTAGATTTTGGCTTATAACTCTAAAACCTTAGCATTGAGAGCAAATCTCACACGAGGTAAAATTGTGTATCAGGTCAAGATCTATCTGTCCTGAATTTTTAGATGAATCGGACAACCGGTTGTTTGGTTGCTGCCCCTGCATTGGTAATTTTAAAGAAATTTGCCGTTTCTGGTTATTACCTTGAATATAATTATAGGTAGAAATAAACTGTAAACAGCAATAATGTTCAGAAAA
This sequence comes from Mytilus galloprovincialis, assembly GCF_965363235.1. NCBI lineage: Eukaryota > Metazoa > Mollusca > Bivalvia > Mytilida > Mytilidae > Mytilus > Mytilus galloprovincialis. Next base: position 42,662,556 of record NC_134838.1, read on the forward strand.
GTAAGATCTACAAATAAGTTAACATGACCAAAATGGTCAGTTGACCCCTGAAGGAGTTTTTGGCCTTTATAGTAATTTTTTACCAATTTTTCGTAAATTTTTGTAATCTTTTACAAAAATCTTCTCGTCTGAAACTACATGGTCAAATTTTACCAAACTTAGCCACAATCATTATTAGGGTATCTAGTTAAAAAAAACTGTGCGGTGACCCAGCCAACCAACCAAGATAGCCGCCATGGCTAAAAATAGAACATAGGAGTAAAATGTAGATTTTGGCTTATAACTCTGAAACCAAAGCATTAAGAGCAAATCTGACAGGGTTTATATTGTTTATCAAGTCAATTCCTATCTGCCCTGAAATTTTCAGATGAATTGGACAACTGGTTGTTGGGTTGCTGCCCCTCAATTGGTAAGTTTTAAAGAAATTTTGCAGTTACTGGTAATTATCTTGAATACTATCATAGAGAGAAACTGTAAACAGAAATAATGTTCAGCAAAGTAAGATCTACAAATAAGTATGGTCAGCTGACCCCATAAGGAGTTATTGCCCTTTATTGTCAATTGTTAACAATTTTGATTTATTTGGTAAATTTTTACAAAATATTTTCCTCTGTAACTAAAAGGCCAAGTTTTTTTTTATAGATAGAGAAAATTGTAAGCAGTAAGAATATTCAGTAATGTAAGGTCTACAAACACATCACCCTCACCAAAACACAATTTTGTAATATTATTGCTCTGTATGAATTGGGTATCCCAATTCAGCATTCTTCGAAAGACGTTTCGAATATAAATAATTATTGACACAAATTATTGGAATTTTGTAAAAATTTAGATCTGTATATTATAAATTGTAGAATTAGTAATGATCAACTTGTAAGGGCTGTTACAAGTAAAACAAAGTTATTGAGTATGCAATTGTGTCACCTATGTTATTTGTCAATGAATGTATTTCATACTTAAATATTGCAAATTTTGATCAAATTTTGAGTGATATTCATTGTCCAGTTATCATACATTTTGATACTTCTGTAATACTTGAACCTGTTGATGCCAATGTTTCACGTGATGATAATAGCAATGTTGTATACAAATCAAAATGGAAAAATAATAATGCGTATTTTTGAAAATTTGAATGATGAAAATATTCATGATTTAGTTGAAACAATGTAGTTTTGAATTGTAATTCAATTAATAAAAATGCTGTTGATAAATCTGAAATGATTGTAGAATTCAAACCCAAGAACAGACCTGGTGTTGGGTCAAAAAAATGTAAACCTTATTTTAATCAAGATTGTTATTTAAAACGTAAAGCATATCATAAAAGTAAAAATCTCCACTGGAGATTACAAAGGACTGAAACAAAAGAAAATCTTATTGCTTGTAGTAGAGAGTATAAACGTACGCTTAACAAGCAGTTTAGAGAATATCAGAAGTCTGTTACAGACAAATTGAAAACCTTGCGGAAATCTGATTCGAAAGCGTACTGGTATCTTTTGAACAAATGTGATACAAAAGGTAATAAAACTGTAAATAAAATAGCTATGTATGTATTATATGATCATTTTAAAAATCGTAATGCTCTTGATGAACAGGATGATAACGATATTTTATTACCTAATATTATTACTGATAATAATATTGAATTAAATCAAGATATTACTGAAGACGAAGTATTTTATGCTGTCAAATCATTGAAAAATAATAAAGCATGTGGCGGTGATCTCATATTGAATGAATTTTTGAAATATGCTTCAGTAACGTAAATGCCTGTTTTTGTAAGAATATTTAATATTGTATATCATAGTTGTCTTATACCTGATAGTTGGTCAGAAGGTTATATATGTCCAATATTTAAGAATAAAGGTAATCCAAATGATGTGGATAATTATCGTGGTATTACTATTTTAAGTTGTTATGGTAAATTATTTACTTGCATTTTGATTAATAGGCTTCATACATATTTAGAAAATTCTGGTTTATTGTGCGAAGAACAAGCAGAGTTCAGAAAAGGTTATAGTACGACAGTTCATATTTTTAATTTAAAATGCTCAATTGATTTATACTTACATAGAGGTAAAAAATTGTATTGTGTATTTGTTGACTATCGAAAAGCTTTTGACTCTCTCAGAAGAGTATATTTTTGGCAAAAACTGTTAAAATGTACCATTGATGGCAGAATGCTAAAGAATATAAACAGTATGTATAACAATGCAAAGTCTTGTGTGAGACAATGTAACTCTTGTTCAAACTCTTTTAAATCCAATGTTGGTGTACGCCAAGGAGAAAATCTGTCTCCTATATTGTTTGCCATTTTCTTAAATGACTGTTGAATTTATGTCACATTCATATAATGGTTTACTGGATATGAGTGTTGCAGCACGTCCTCTTGATACAGATGAAGTCGCTGTACATTTTCGTTTACGGTGTAGTCCTTTGTGTTCGCGCACCTAAGACTTCTGGCTACTTATAAAACATATAATCGCATAATAATTCGTAAATAAATTCTTTGCATACTTTCGATTCATGAAATTGTCTTTAAGGGAGACTATTCTCAAGATTTTTTTATGTGTGTGCTCAAAATAGGGAAACCCCTGTTTTGAAAATTTTACAAATGTTCTGTGATGTCGCGCATGCCTTCTTAAAGTAGTTCATATTGAATAAAGGGAAGATTTTACACCACCAAATCCTGTTCACTTCGAACTAGACAGTCTTCTTAAGATGTTGAGCCAAACAAATCTAAATTTTAATAACATTTATAAAAAAAGAGACAATTTGAGTAAATGATGTAACAATTCTTTAATAAAACATCAGTTTTGACTTAATTAGTAACTTTTGATATCTTTCTTTTCAATCAAAAAGAAACAACCAGAAGTAATAAATGTCTAAATATTAACAGCCAAAAGGCTTTCATATTAAATAGCCAGAGCTTACAGGTCTAAACACACTGCATGAAAGAAATGTTCACTTTTAGACTCTTTCTGTCTTTTGTCACAAAATTTTAGATGAACCCACTTCAAACATTTCTCACATTGAGCGCATTGTACAAATTGCACTTTCATATCAAGACTGAACCCGTCTGGCTGGATGTTTCCACATATCATGCAGGTTTCTGTGTCCTCTGGTATGAGCTCAATGTCTGAACAATCCTCATTGAATGTTTCCTCATGTTTAGACATTGGTGGAACCTTTTCCTTGTTTTTTTTAAATTACATTTTCTTTTTGTACCAACTTTTTCACATGTTTCATTGGAAATTGAAGTTTCAGAAGCTCTGGCAAATGGGGTAACGAAAACTTTTTTTTTTATTTGGAAAATTTCCTTCATTTTTGGGACGAGTTTCAACTGTTTGCTTTGGTTTGACTTTATGTAATTGCAGCCCCAAAAGGAGGAACAAATGTTGATTATTTATTTTTTATTGGTATTGGGCTTTAATGTTTCTTCAACATTGCTTACTTTGTTTTCAAACAAAACTTTTATTAATCTCATATCATTTATCTCCTTTCTTGTTGGAATGATGGAAAGGGGTTTTGCAGTAGGTACAGGGTCTGCTGGCTTGGGTTTCTGTAGAACTACTTCAGGGTTGCAAGGGAATATTCCAGTTTTACAGAATCCGAACATGATGTTTGAGACTGTCATGGAACTGTTGTATGCAGTATTTATGAAGCCAGGCAGCTGCTCACGAGTTTCATGCATTTGTTTATGTAATTCAGAGTTAACACTCTTCTTGAATGGACTAAATACTGAGACATCTAATTGTTGTAACATGTGACTGCTATGGGGTGAAAGTACAAACAGGTGCACATCTGAATTCCTGGCTGTTTCAATTATATCCATAGTGATGTGGGTTGCATGTCCATCATATAATAGGATTAGAGGTCGGTACGTTACATGAACAAGAAAATGGTTCTTAAACAAATCTAAAAATATCTCAGTTGTCAACCACCCATTTACAAATGTGTTGAACTTTGATCCTGACATTCCATGGCTAACTAATTCTTGGGTTAGTCTTTGCCCTTTAAAGATAATGTATGGTGGTAAGGTTTCACCAAAAGCACTTACTGCAGCCACCAAAGTTGTTGTAGAAGATCTGCCTGATGTGACAGAAAAGGCATCACAACCTCTACGAGACAACACTTTTGGGGGTGAATGATCAAGAGAAATACCAATTTCATCAATGTTCCATATCTGAGCTGGTTTATGGATTAGGCCTTATTTATTCAGAATGGTCCCAAGCGCAGAAAATAATGTGGTAACATGCTCTGTTTGGACATCATTTCTGTCTTTTCCCGGCGTTTTGGTTGGACCATTTTTACCTGTGGATTTCTGGCCAAGAACCCATAAAACCAATGCTTTGCAAGTTAAATGTGTTTATCCCTGGGACATATTATATGCTATTTCAATGATTTGCCAATGAGTATATCCATATCCCTTGTCAGCTATTGCTGTACAATGTACTGCCAGTTGAGTCTCTTCTGCAGGAGTAAAAATAGTAGACAATTTGTTGACATTGCAACGTGATTAATTGTGAATTAATATTAATAAGATCAGTGGAAATAGTGAAATATAGGATTTCAATCATACAGTTATGCTTTACTTATTTTTTTTTCTTTCTGAACGACTTAATTAAGAACATGTCAACATTCTATTTTTATTGCATAGCGGATATGACGTTATGCACGAAATCACCGGCCGCCCGGACAGAGGGGATTCCACTATATTTGATATTGTATGCAGATGATACTGCAGTTTTAGCCGAATCGGCAGCAGAATTACAAGCCTCAATAAATGCCATGTATTTATACTGTCAAACTTGGAAAAATTACAAGATCTAGACTTAACACAGATAATATGAACTTTAAATATAGTGGCGAAAGCCTAAATATTGTTACAAATTTTCAATACCTTGGTCTTATATTTTCATGTAAAGGTAATTTAATTGACGCCAAAGCACACCTTGTACAGCAAGCAAGAAAAGCCATGTTTATAGTCTTACGAAAGGCTTGGAAGTTGAATTTACCAATTGATATGCAATTAGAGCTATTTGATACATTGGTTGTACCTCTTTTGTTATACGGTGCAGAAGTATGGGGTTTTGAAAATTGTAATATTATAGAAAACTTGCATATGCAATTTTGTAAAACAATTTTGAAGGTTAGAAAAAGTACTGCTCATTGTATGATTTATGGAGAATTGGGTATAATACCATTACATATCCTTATTTAAGCTAGAATGGTTGGTTTCTGTCCACGTGTCATGTGTGGTTAAAGAGAAAAAAAACTTTAATATACACTGTATCGTATATTGTATCAGCTTAGTAAAAGGAGTATCTACCACTCTAAATGGTTGTTAAAAAATACTTTATATGAGTGTGAATTTAATTTGATGTGGGATGATAAAAAATTGCTTAATCTGATAATTTTAGTAGAATGTTTAGAAACGTGCGACACAAAAAAAATATGATGAATTGGAGTAGTAATGTTATGAATTCTGCAAAATGTCTTCATTACAGAATATATAAATTTGATTTTTGTTTTAAGAAATATATATCAGTGTTACCATCTGATCTAAGAATGCATTTATGTAAATTCCGGTTCCTTATATATACTTAGTAATAAATTGCCCATTGAAACTTGCAGATTTTTAAATATTGATAGAACTGAAAGACATTGTAATCTTTGTAATGCTAGTGAACTTGGTGATGAGTTTCATTACTTATTCAAATGTACCTTTTTCAACAATGTTAGAGCTAAATTTTTACCTTTAAATATATGTAATAACCCAAATGTTTTAAAAATTTAAAGAACTGATGAATACATCAAATTTATTTACACTTACTGGAATAGCCAAATTTTGCAAAAGTGTTATCAAAACCTTTTAATACATGTGCTTAATCATGATACTATAAGTTGTACTTCCTGTCAAATATCAGTATTAATTATATATACTATTATTGCACCTTTGTTTACCATGTTGTTCTAAGGGACCGGTCAAAATTTATCGTCACATAGGACCGGTGCAAAAAATAAAAACATTTAATAAAAGTTACAACCCTATCGCTTTCTGACTGAAAAAAAATGATGTCCTATGCCAACATAGTAATAAAAAAGTTGGTGTCCTATTCTACTTTTCCAATGTATTGTAAATAAAAGTATACTTAATAGAGGCATTTAACATATGTTGTCTTTATAATATGATCAAAAGCAACAGTTTCATGTTTTATTTTGTTGATTCACATACAATTACAGGCATGGCGTTATCATAAATTATACTATGAATATAGCATTGAAAACAAGTGAAACTGCGAGCTACTGCTCACTGATGATACCCCCGCCGCAAGTGGATAATATTAATAGTGTAAAAATATGCAAGTGTTCGGTAAACAGGAAGTTGTCGAGTGATGAATCTGAAAACGCATCACACGGTATAGCTGACTTATAAAAATCCTGAAACCAAATTTCAGAAATCCTTGTATTGTAGTTCCTGAGAAAAATGTGACGAAAATTTTCAACTTGGCTATCATGTGTAAAATCATACAAGTGTTCGGTAAACAGGAAGTTGTCGAGTGATGAATCTGAAAACGCATCACACGGTATAGCTGACTTATATAAATCCTGAAACCAAATTTCAGAAATCCTTGTATTGTAGTTCCTGAGAAAAATGTGACGAAAATTTTCAACTTGGCTATCATGTGTAAAATCAGACAAGTGTTCGGTAAACAGGAAGTTGTCGAGTGATTAATCTGAAAACGCATCACACGGTATGGCTGACATATATAAATGTTGATACCAAATTACAGAAAGGGTGGATGTGTAGTTCCTGAGAAAAATGTGACGAAAGTTTCATGGGACGGACTGACTGACGGACGGACTGATGGACGGACGGACTGATGGACGGATGGACTGACAGACAGAGGTAAAACAGTATACCCCCCCTTTTTTAAAGCGGGGGTATAAAAACAAAGACATTTCATAATGCAATCAAACCACAAATAGGTGTTTGTTAAACTGAAAAATTAATGAAGCTGTATGTATCTTATATAGAATTTTATCAATACCTTTAAATTTTAATTATAAAAACAAGCTTCAGGAGAAACATGAAACTCAATAGCATTTGGTTTAACTCTCTATATATATTTTAACCTGAAGACCCATAGGTTGCCTTGGAATGTGTTTTTTTTTATTGGGAATGGTAATAATTGCTTTAACGTTTTCCCATTTACAGAAAATATACCTGATGTAACCCCCAAATTTTTGCTACTTTGTTGGATGATGTAATGTACGTGATGTACATGATGTATGTTTGTTGCACTTCACCATATAAGTGAAATTTAGTTTTACAGCAAAACAACAAAAAACTAAATGAAATGGGATTCAGTAAGCTTGATATATATCTAAGATAGCTGCATAGTTTGATGAAAATCCAAGTTGAATTTAAAAAGTTATAAAAAAAATTAAAGTGTACTATCTCTATTTTGTTCGAACTGCAACTTCTAGCTTTTTTTACCTAGATTTAATTAATTCTTGAATTTGACAGCAATACAACAAAAAACAAAATGACCTGGGATTTAGTAAGCTTAATGTATATCTAAGATAGCTGCATAGTTTTATGAAAATCCAAGTTGATTTGAAAAAATGATTAAAAAAATTAAAGTGTACTATCTCTATTTTGACCCAATTGCAAATCCTAGCTTTTTTTACCAAGATTACTTTAATTTTTAAATTTTACATCAATACAACAAAAAAATTAATGAAATGGGATTCAGTAAGCTTGATATATATCTAAGATAACTGCATAGTTTGATGAAAATCCAAGTTGATTTGAAAAAGTTATAAAAAAATTAAAGTGTACTATCTCTATTTTGTCCCAATTGCAAATCCTAGCTTTTTTTACCAAGATTAATTTAATTCTTTAATTTTACAGCAATACAATAAAAAACTAAATGAAATGGGATTCAGTAAGCTTGATATATATCTAAGATAGCTGCATAGTTTGATGAAAATCCAAGTTGATTTGAAAAAGTTATAAAAAAAATTAAAGTGTACTATCTCTATTTTGTCCCAATTGCAAATCCTAGCTTTTTTTTACCAAGATTACTTTACTTCTTAAATTTTACAGCAATACAATAAAAAACTAAATGAAATGGGATTCAGTAAGCTTGATATATATCTAAGATAGCTGCATAGTTTGATGAAAATCCAAGTTGATTTGAAAAAGTTATAAAACAAATTAAAGTGTACTATCTCTATTTTGTCCCAATTGCAAATCCTAGCTTTTTTTTACCAAGATTACTTTACTTCTTAAATTTTACAGCAATACAACAAAAAACTAAATGAAATGGGATTCAGTAAGCTTGATATATATCTAAGATAGCTGCATACTTTGATGTAAATCCAAGTTGATTTGAAAAAGTTATAAAAAAAATTAAAGATGCCTATCTGAATTTTTTATAATAATTTTTATTTTTACATATTTTATATTATACTTGTTATTTCAAGTTTTGTTATAAATGAATTAAAAATCATTTCAAAGTAATCGTTTGAAAAAAAACTTGTGTCCTATGGATATTATCTGTGAAAAAAGTGATGTCCCAACAAAAGCAATTCCGGAAAAAAGTATCTGTCCTACTGCACTTTGCACCGGTCCTATGTGTAGATAAATTTTGACCGGTCCCTAATGTAATTATGTTCACACTTTTTTGTTTGTTAAAGAATGTTGTACTAACATACCCCATGCTTTAGTGAAATAAAATGTCTTATGTCTTATAGAACGCCATTATCACACAATAGAAAATATATACGTTGTATTCAGTCGCGATTTAAATTTTGAAATAAAATATTTCTCCTTTACTTCCCGTGTAATGTCACAGTCCATATAAAATGTGAATATTAAACAAAAAAAATCCCCCGTCACATTCGTCTAAATGTTTGCTAGGGGGTATTTTTCTGTATTCTGGCTGCCGTATATGCTGCCTTTGAATTCTCACTCTTTCGGTCACACTGTTCCCTGTTTGGCCGATATAAATTTCCTGGGAACCATTACATTTGATACAATATATCAAATTCTCGAATTTACAAGTAATGTTCTCGTTAGTGGAACGTGATTGTCCATTTGGTATGCCCAGTCAGGCCTTACTGACATGGATATACGGATATGCTCCTCAACGACTATCTCGACATTTTGACACAATGAATGTCTCTTTTTGGTCGAATCTTGCTGGGGTCAATACTGAATAGTCGTTTAAGGTTTTGTAGTTGCCGTTTACTTTGCAGAAGTGTTTCTGAATTTATTAAACGGCGCATCTTTTCATCCCGACCAAGAATAGATAAATATGCTTTTGCAACGGGAATAATTTTATAGTTACGGGGATTAGTTTTGCCATTTAAATTCCCTTTTCTATGAAAGTTTCTGAATAGTTTTGCTTGATCAAAAATGACTGTAGTTCCTCTCAAATGTCCATCCTCGACTACTGTTCATTTTTTTCTTGCTTAACAATAGGGAATATTCCTTTTGGTATGAGATTGGTGGCACGAATTAAAATCTAAATACTGATGAGTATCAATTCTTTAAAAAACAAATTTCTGTTTTAATTTCGGTGCCATCTTTTATCACAAGAATGTCAAAAAACGGCAATTGATTGATATTTCCATCCTTCTTAAATTTAATGGAGGTATGAAGGTATTTAGTATTTCCGAAAATAGTTGGAGTTCTACGTCAGATCGGTCCAGATAATGAAGCAATCACCAAGATATCTTTTCCATGATATTTTAAATTCTCTTACAAGTTCAACTCCAAAATTATTTTCAACTTCTTGATACAGTCTCTGTCAAGGAAGTCCATGACCAATGTTGCATAGGTTGGTTCAAATATTGTTCCCATTGCTGTCCCCGATGCGGCAAATAGTTCTTGCCATTGAAAAAGTAAGAATTATTTTCCAGATAAAGTTTAGCAGAATCGAGTATAAAGTCAACAGTGAATCGATTTGGTATTGCATCTTAATGTTTTGCGACCCAATCTAGTATTGCCTCTATTCCTAAATCATGTGGAATGTTCGTATTATAAAGGATTGTGACATCAAAGCTTAATAAACGAGCGTGAACCGGTGCTGTTTTTGGCAGGTGTGAGAGAAGATATATATCGTCTCTTATATAGCTCGGTAGATATTTACATAATGGTTTCAAGACACGCTGGACCAACAATGATCGGTCTAGGTTAATTCAAGATCCAACTGGTTTTGCATTTTATTGTATTAATTATATTAATTTAACTTTTCCGATAGTTAACGGCAGAATGGGATCTCCTTTGAATTTTTTGGAAGGACATAAAAGTTACTCGTTTTCCTTTCGAAATTTTTCAAATAATCATACTACTTCTCCGTAGTTGTCGTTTTTACAGAATTGTAGCATGAAGAAAACACATCAACCATACATCAGAACAGAGTTTACTTTTTTTTGTCATGTGTAGAAATTGTCAGTGTTCGTTAAACAGGAAGTTGCTGTTTGATCAATCAGAAAAAAAGTATTACAGTCTAGCTCACTCATATAAACATTGATACCAAATATCAGAAAACCTTATTATTCAGTTGCCCAGAAAAATGTGTCAAAATATTTATGAAACAGATGGATGGACAGAATGACAGACATGTGTAAAACAGTTAACATTGGTTTTACCTGAACTTAGTCTAAAAGGTTTGTGTGAGTTATTGCAATCACTTGGTGTTTGTAGTGCCTTTATTAACTTTTCATATTCTAATCTAAAAAAAACTACTTAAGAGATAACTGTATTGTATTTGAAGCTTCAAGGACGGTCGAGCGGTAGTTTTACTGTCGCAAATTAAGTTTACCTTGCGACGCTTTTTTTTTTTGATAAACAAGTGATGAAAACTCCTAGGAGATTGAGTCTTTTGTTAAAAACATACAAACTGGTTTCCGCATAATACCTTACTAAATTCACTACTGATATCCATGGCAATTTTAACATTATGCTAAATATTACGTACCTTGAAAATACCTGGTCAACGTTTTCATGTGTATGTCCTACCATAAGGAATGATACTTTCACTTTATTGAATACACCAAGTTCCACCTACAATGAAAGAAATCCAAAGACAAATCTGTAATACATATTTGATATCAATAAACATAAGAAATAAAATCCTACATCGAACAGTATTTGAACTCAACAAAATATCTTCCGATATGTTCTTCATCTCTTTTAACTTAAAGCTACAAGTTACATTTTTTTATTGAGCATTTCTGTACTTTAAACTGCTTTTTCAATTTGTTTTCAATGACATATCATATTTTCAAACTTTAAATCGATAAATTTCATTGAAGATTTCATAAATTTAATTCACAAAGCACAAATATCAGCATTTTTTATGTATATGTTTCCTTAAATTTGGTTATTTTGTAACATTCTTTCAATCAATGGTGATAGTGTTAAATAAAAGTAAATAACCTGTTCTTATTTTCCCTGTAACAATTGTCCATTTGCAAGTAAAGGACAGGTGGAATGTCTTCCAAACCTGCCAAAAAATCCATATGTACTTATTCCTTGAAGCAAAACCCCAATTAAGTGACCCTCAGCTTCCACATATTACCTGTAAAATTTGATTCATACAGGAAGTGTGGAAGCTGAGTTTTGCTTTGGTCCATTGTATTTAATTATAACAGATAAATATTTTTCCGGTTGGTCTTTAGCTTTCTTAATATGCTTGTAATATTTCCTTCTTTCCATGCTGAAAAAGTAAATAAAAGGAAATAAAGAAGGGATGGGGTAATTGTAATATGTAATCATAATTGATTGATTTTGATATAATCTAATTAAGTAATTGACATTCATATGTAAATGTCCAAATTTTTTATAACAAGTTGTAGTAATTCAATTGATAATAGCAAAAAACATTGTGTAATCATAAATTTAATTTCAATAGCATTTCAATAACCTTGGGAAAATAATTTGACAAAATATAACCTACTTAAAATGAAAATACCAACTGCATATATTGCTCAATCAATGATTTTTTTTAAAAATTATATCAATATATTAAACATACAACTTACTTTGAAGTTCAATTAAATTGTAGTATTTCAAATTTTTTTCAAGCCAGTGAGTTTCTTGACAATTATCATCTTATTTTCTTATTTGGAAACTAAAATGATTTTAAATCTATATCATTCCAGTTATGTTATGAATAAAATTAAAGCCAGGGTTAAGTGCGTTTTTATATCGAAGTTAGTTTTAAAACTGAATGAAACATTTGACCTGAGAAATAAGTTTGTTTATATGTTTACAAAACAAAGAGAATGAACCGTCTTATCTATAAAATAACTAAAACATTTCAAGAGAAAATTTTGATATTATTAAGAAATTATGCAAAGTCTACAATGCTAACTTTTGTTGTTTTAAGTGTTTTTCTCTCCTTCTTTGAAGTTCTTGCTTTTTTGTCTTGTTTCTGTTTGAAGAAAGTTAAGTCTTTATTTCGATGCATTTATTGCATTTGGAAAATCTTGATACCTGAAAAAAAAATCAACTCTGTAAATAAGCTCACTATTGAAGGCTCTATAGTGTCTGAATCTATCACATGTAAACATAAAAGAAAACTTTATTTACAGTTCAAAGGCAATTTTTTTATTTTGAACTTTGATATGTTGTAGTTTTACATATATGATCCAAGAATAGAAAATTTCTTGTTATTTTTAAAATATAACAAGTTCATCAAAATTAGTGCTGACGCACATGGTTAAATGAGGTCGTTGATGGGATGTTAGTTCTATTATGATTTTGTTTGTATATCAACAAATAGTTGATTGTGATTTCTAATTCAGACTTTCTTTCCTAGGTTATCACTTCAATAAACAATTTCGCCTTTTAAAACTAGTTCATTTTTTTAATGTCGATGTATTCCCTAATTTTCAAATTTTATAAGAATTATATACAAATAATGATTCAGGTCATTAAATGGATTTGTTACCTTAGGGATGGCAATATGACACAAACATGTTCTCCAGAGTAACATAAAATGTGACATGGAAATAACTTCTGGTTCCCCTTTGTCATGTTGGTATTCAACCATCTCTCTGTAAATTGACTTTTTGGTCACACATGGTGGTAGGTGAATTTTCTCCTGGTTTGGTAATTTCTCACCAAACTGGATTGCATACATATGCAACCATGTCATTGCACTTTGGCTAGAAGCTTTCATTCTACTAAGACAATTACCAATTTTATTGATAACAACTGATCCATCCATAATTGAATGGAATAGACAACAAGAATTATAGTACTCGTGTAGCTACAACCAGACACAAGAAACTTCAAACATGTTCATACATAAGATTTTTTTTACCTTTTTTTACCAGATAAAATACCTGTGTGTATTACTTAAAAGGTTAATGTTGTTAAAACAATTTGGGTTTATGATTCTGAAACTGTTTTTATGTTGACAGCTTGGATTAGTTTGTCATTTCTTTAATAGAAGTTTGAATCTAAAAGATTCTGTTTCAGTGAAACACAGGTGTTCCTAGAATGGATGAAATAGTAAAATTGGGCTTGAATATATAACTGCTAGCAATCAGAAAAATAAAAGCGTACTCAATTTTATTTGCGTGATGCAATTATATATTTAACATAAAACTTTCTGAATACTATAGTACGTTGATTTTAGGATTCCAAGAACCAGTAGAAAGGCTGATAGACACACTGAAGATGTACCTATCAAGTACTTGAACTCATACTTGCAAGTAAGCTCATTGATCCTGAAAGAGAATAAGAACATGATTTATTTAATTAGTATTCATTTACATTTTTATGTTGTCATAAGTTAAAGATACTTTTGTCATTATAAAACATGTTTGTAACATAATACGGCATCGTGATTTAAACTCCACCTCTTAGTTACAACTCCAAGTCACTGACAGGTTAAGTGAATACACAAGGACAAAGATTTCTGATTTTTGACAAATTGACTAGATACGACACTCCAATTGGTTTTTTATTAGATAAAAATCACCAGGCCAGTTTTCAATGATGTTACAAAACATATACACCTTGCCTTACTCATTAACATCTTTAAACGAACTCATCCTGCAGATTCTTTGTTTAAATATATGTTAACTCTTAAAAAGTGTGGTATTTATAATACTTAATATGTTATAAGAAAAATCATGCAAAATGTGTTCTTGAAAAATTACACATAGTAAGTATAATAAAAGTGCATTTGAATTCATACAGCAGGTAGTCCCATTGAAAAATTGGTCAGTGTTAGCTTATATTTTACCTAGTTCACTGCATATTACTATAGGTACCTGTTAAAAAATTCAATTAAGTAGTCTGTAATTTTGATGGCTTTGGATTGTTGTTGTTTTTTTGTTCATATGCCAATCATTTTTTTTCTATTACAAGCTTCTACCCCTTGAGACGTAAAATCTGACACCCCGAGCGACACTCTATATTTTGATGAAAAAGTTTTAAAAACCAATTAATTTCAACTAAGAAGCTGGTATTTGGTTACATTCCATGATATGAACTCAATTAAGAATTAATTGATGCAAGCTATACTTTATTGTAGTTTTAACATGGGTGGGTATTATATTCCTGATTATTTTTGCCAGAGCGACAGTGAGGGCTAAAATAACACGAATATAATGCCTATCCTTGTTAAAACTACAATAAAGTATACCTTGCATCAATTATTTCGATTCTGATTAGGATAATTAGGGTAATTCATAAGTCTGATGTTTATAAAGTGTAGATCGACTGCTATACCCATATTTTGACTATTTTATATATCATGTCAGTTTAGTTCACGCATCATTGTAAATATAATTTGATGAGAGTTGTCAACAAAGTGAGAGGTTAAGCGCTATAAAACCAGGTTTAATCCACTATTTTCTACATTTTAAAATGCCTGTACCAAGTCAGGCATATGACAGTTCTTGTCCATTCGTTTTTGATGTGTTTTGTCGTTTGATTTTGCCATGTGATTATGGACTTTCCGATTAGATTTTCCTCTGAGTTCAGTATTTTTGTGATTTTACTTTTTGATTGTTTGTAAAGAATCAAACGACTGACATTGTGATTTTTCAGAGGGAGGAGTTTGAACAGCCAAGATGAACGGGTGTCGTACCTAGGTCAAATATGTCAATTTCGGAATGCAACACACTACAGTCATAATAAATGAATTAGTAACAACATGTGCATCATTTAAAGAGTATAAAAGTGTTTTAAGTTCATGGAATATATTAAATGCACACTCATTTAATAAAATTCATTATTCTGCAGAAGTCAATATACGCATATGCAAACAAATTTTATTGGATTTCGAGCATGGGTTTGTTCCCAAAGCGAAACAAGCAAGTCAGATTAGAATTCTACATAAATGATACGGGGGGGGGGGGGGGGGTGGGGGTGGGGGGGGGGGGTCATCTAAAGTAGATTTTAAACTTGGCGACTAAAACTGAGCATGACCTATTAAAGAACAGTACATTTTAGAAAAGGGGGAAACAGCGCAAATGCTCAAACGTTACAATTTTATTTCAGGATACATATTAAATTGCATAGTGTTCGCTAGTGGTTTTGTGTTCTGGCCATGAAATTACTACAATACTGATCAATACAGAATGAGGGAAGCTCCAATGTGAATCTTGATTAGTTCATGTATTTTTAAACATGGTCATGCTGAAATCATATTAAAAAATTGCACTTCCTGTGCAACTACATGCAGCACAAATCTTGAACAGAACGTCGAACATGGTTTTAGACCTACCACCTCCGGTATTATCTCAAGTATTTCGCTCGACAATTAATAATATGTATGTGTAGATAACTGCAGTGTCCGTTAACTTCCCTGTCTAAATCACTATTGAAGCGCCAACCGTTATTGTAAATGGTTGGCAGATATTATATAAATATCAATTTTAAAGTCGAAGGAATAAAACTGTTTTGAAGTCCAAACTTTGAATAATCAAGAATAAGATTTGTTGGAATTAAATAAAAGCAGCTTTATTAAAAGCTAATATCATAAATAATAATTATGAATCAATTACAATATATCTAAATATAATTGCAGTGTGTGCTACAATAGTGAAAATACATGAATAGTAAAATCTAGGTCACTTACTAAAAACAGCTGATCTGTCCGCGATCTAATTTGAAACTCACTATACTTTTCTCCAAACGTTTAAAAGATTAAGTTAATCAATACACCTAAAAATAGTACGTGTGTACACAATATGAAAGTAACCAAAATGGCCATAAAGTTTGGGATAATTCTAACATTATAAAAGGATAATTATGGATTAAATAGGATGCATTAATAACTTCTGAATAAGGTAATTATGTTGTAACTATAGAAAATCATTCCGCATAACAAGCAAGTGTACAAAAAGTGAAAACATGTATGACCTAGTTTCGCGGAAAATATACGCCGGGAAATACGAATGTATGAAGGTTACTATTAAAAGAATAATGCAAATAATCCTGGCACAACTATCGTATGTTAAGTTATAGTAAGGTCGAAATCACTTTGGCAGTGAATGTTCCTTCGTTGAAAGTATGTCGAACTTTTTCTCCCCAACATTTTCTGTGAGATTCTATACTTAGTGTTTTTCATATAACAAATGCATTAAATATTTTCTTTTCTTTAACAAATTGCTTCAACACATTTTGCCGGTACGTTCACTGCGCAATCAATGCATTCCGTTTCTCAGTTGTTTTGGTTATGGTTATGCTTAGTATGCCATCTGCTCACTTGAACTTTGACATAATCCATAGAACATAACTTCTGACGTTTATTTTTCTTTTTTCCCACTGCTTCTTGTGTCTTTTTTCAATGATAGTAATCCTTTCTTTTTTTATTTCCGAAAACCTCAACTTAAATCCCCCCTTCAGGTTCTACCTTGTTTCCTTGCAGCTGTTAGCAATTTATCTATCTCTTCATTGGGTAAACTATCCAACCATTCGTGTGTTTTGTTGAATAAAAATGTTATAAACGATTCATTTGTTAATGTTGTAGCATTTGGTCTGAATCTGACCATTATATCAATCATCCCAAAATGCTCTTTCAGAAAGCTTGTTGTGAGGTATAAACGACTAAAGTTTCAGCAGATAACTCTGGTGATGCTACATAAAATAGATCTAGACCTCCTGGCAGTTGATCCTTCATCGCCACTTAGAGTAGTTTATAAAAAAGAAGCAAACAAAGTCTGTGCTACCTGCACAGCAAGGGTGCTTATCTAATCATCCTGCATTTTTAAGCAATCAAAGTACTTATCTTTATAAGTTAAATCCTCAATGAATCTTATCTTTATTGACTGAAAATAGTTCATAATTTTTAAAGGAATATCTTCAGTTTGCTATTTTCATCAAGAAGTCTAGAAGCATTTCATAATAAGTATTCATTTCTAAGACATGTATATATTTTTTTTTCAATGAGGCACCACAATAGCGCAGTTATAATTTTTTTTTTTTATATTAACCAAATCACTTTACAATTGGCTATTACAAGATTTGATCTACACAAGGAAAGCGTGGTATTTACAGGAAATAATTTTGCATAAAATATACTACATGATTTCGCTGGTAAAAGCAATTTCACCTATAAGAAAAAACAATGTTAAATCTGTTTCCTCTGAAGGAATTGAAGTTATTTTTATTCATTCTTCTCTAGACAGTATGAATTGAAATCATCGAAACAACCGCATTTCTCGTCAACTTCTCTGACAAAACTTTATGCACAGCATCTTTAAAATGTTATAACATCACCAAGAGATTTTGATAAAACTTAATCTTCTGCTATTCTTTTATGAAAAGCATCTTCTGTAGCCTTTAGATTTTGTATTTTGGCGTCACGCATATTACATGTATTAAACATATTTGAAAATAAAGTAGCCTTCTATAGGCTCTTTTTCTACTTCCTTCTTCATTCAATCTGTGCAACCGTGTAACAATTTTTTTTTATTATATTTTGTTTGCTTGTTATTTCTTAAACCACTTATGAATGCTAACCAGCAAGGGTTAAAACTGATGTTGACTCAAGTTTGATCACTGATGAGTCGTGGTACCGCGATATAAGTGTACAGTCTGAGGAATAATGAACAACACATGACATTTGTCCGTTTATAAATATTAAAATTATTAGGAAACTAAGGTTTCAACTCCCTCAGGCAAAGTTGACTTCAGATGAATTTGGCTTTTATCATATAGCTCTTCAACGGTTTCGGTACTTATACATCCTCGGAATACAAATATTTGGCTTTGAGCGTTCCTGATGAAGGTTAATCCAGAAATGTGCTTCGAATGCATGAAATTATAAAACGTGTTGTTTTCAATTTTTTATCAAAATATCTGTATTTCTGTGAATAAATGACAATTCTAATAAAATTTTGATACCAATTCTCAGTAAAATGTTTATTTTATGAATTGGACATCATCGAGAACTGGCCAGGTTGTAATCGAAGTTGGAATAATGTTAGTATGTGAAACAAGCATGCCAAAGAATTGTTCTCTTGTTTCAAATATAGTCAACTTTGACAAAACAAAAGGTCAGGAGCTAATTTGAAATTTTATGTCGGTAAACCGTCAAAAGCAGTGTAAAATTATCCAGCACTGGTGAGGAGAGTTACTTGCACATTTTGTCTTGATTGATACTTTTTTTTTGACGTAATAAAATATATTTAATGCCATTTGGTTGTTTAAATCAATATCAAAGTCTGACGGGCAATGTTTATCTAAGAGTGGAATGAAATGTTAGAAGTCTGTTTATTTGAGGCATTTTGTGATTGAGTCTGAATATTCGTTTTAGTTTAATGCTTTATGGATTTTTTTTCTGGACAAACTTTGTTTTTCGCCGCTTTTTTTTTTAGCCTGCGGCGAAAAACAATCTATTTTTTTCGCGACAAGTCGAAAACAATTTTTTTCTTTCAATTTTAGCATTACATATAGTGGCAGCTGAGGGGGAAACAAACAATTTTCTTTTCTCAGAATCAAAAACAAATTATTTTTTTCTCCAAAAACTGGAAACAAACTTTTTTTCCCTAAAAAATCCATAGCCCCCAAGTTACATATTTTTTTTTTATACAATTTGTGTTTAGATGCTATACATTTAATAAAAAAAAAATTAAGTCAATATGTACACTAGAAATGGTAAATATAAAATGAACTTGACATATTGCCTATTTTAAAAAAAAATCAGATTAAATACCAGATTTTATAAAACTTACTTGAACATAATTATAATAATGTGAACCTATTTACCTCATTTACTGTTATAAAAAAAAAAAGTAAAAACACAAAAATACTGAACTCCGAGGAAAATTCAAAAAGGAAAATCAAAAATCAAAAGGCAAAATCAAAAGTCCAAACACATCAAACGAATGGATAACAACTGTCATATTCCTGACTTGGTACAGGCATTTTCTAATGTAGAAAACTTTGAAACAAAAGATATCTTTATTTATAAGATAAATTAGCAATCTAATTACAAATTAAATGTACAATGTATATAAAACAATGCCTTCTCCTACATTTATTTAATCCTTTATCCCTGCATTGAATAAGTTTATAAGTTTATATGTTTTATTTTTTTTATTTTGAGAAACTGTGACAGCATGTGAAAGAAACAACAGGTATTCATTCACATTTAAAATCATGTTCAAAGATAAATACAAAAATAAGAATTGTCTGAATATAATGAGTGATTATGAGGATCAACTAATTGAATTACACACAAAGGCATATTGTTATTATGTAATCACAGTTTTACAATAGTCAGGAATCATCCACGTTTTATATTAGTAATTCCGGTATTTTTACACTGCCTATAGAAAGTATATAACGTGATTTATAAGCCGGACTCGTTGGGACAGTGTGGAACTTGAAAACTGACATAACGGTAGATGACATCACGAACACTACAGAACAAAATAGAGACACTGTGCTGAGTCATATCTTTTCAAAGATTTATGGACAATTTTAGAATATAATGAGTATTAAAGCTGGTTGTCAACTCTTGCTATGAATGAATATAATTAAACCTTTAACATTGAAAAAAGAAAACATATCAGACCTTTTTAACAGGAAATACAGATATATAAGATAGGCATAGGGTCGATTAGGGTGGACAAATGCTGACCAGAGAGAGACTGCAAAATGCCAAAAAAATATAAGACTTTAAGCTTGCCATCAAAGGGCATTTTTATTGAACTTTGGCATGACAAGCGAGATCTTTTAGCAGTAAGGTTGTTTTTAACTATAGTTTGTTCATTTTTTGCGAGATTTTCATGGGTGGTCCTAAAAAAATGAAGCATAATCAATGTTATTAATAATTTTTTATTTAAAACCAAATTCCCTAAACCATCACAGATACAATAAAGAGGAATTTATTGCTTAAAAACTCAATCTGAAAGATATGTCATCATTTTGAATCGGATGGAGCTGCTGTCATATCAGGTAGAACAAATAGTGTTTGGGCTAAACTGCAACAGGAAAACCAGTCTCATCGCACATCACCACAAAGACCATAGACTGGCTCTGGCATGTGCACAAGTACTATAAGTATAGTTCAGTCAAAACAAAAGTCCCTAAAAGATATACAGAATGCCACGGAAGAGTGCTGAAGGTAAAAAAGGCAAAGCATCACAGTTGGCTGAGTAATAGAAAAGCTGTGAAATCTATAGTGACCTCATATTGGTAAGTCATTTTTCCTGTACACATACATTTAATAAAGATGAGAAAATGTACATGCAATGATATCCACGAACAAGAGAAAACAAGAGCAGTTTTTCGAAGTATTATAATTAAATAATTGTTATGGTTCTATTTTTTGACAGTAACTCAATTATTTATTTTTTATTTTAAATAGTTCCTTTGAAGATTCAATATTTTGTGCCAAATAAGTTATAACACAAACATTGTCATTTAAAGTAAGTAGTAGGATAAATATTTGTAAGATAATGTATGAATGTTGCTCTTATTTGTCAAGATGACAAACTGTTGATCACGCATCCATGTTGGGTTCAAATTTTAACAAGAATTTAGATTAACAAAATGGGTCAAGAATAATGTATTTGTAATTATTTATTGTTTTAAAAGTAAGAGAATTCTTAATTTTGCTTGTTAACTGTGGGTAAACTACAAAGAAAATTTTAAAAGATACATAAGAGGTTGAGTGATTGAAGGATAAGCATTAAATGTTAATTAAAGAGAAGATAATGTATTCGATAAATTTTCACGAAAAATGATGAGAATGGAAGATTGTGGAAATTGCTTGCTATTCATTTATTTATTGAATCAGTTCCATGATAGTATTTATGTTATTGCTAAGGTATGAATCGGTAAAAATATGTTTGGAGAACAAATTCAGAGCCTTAATTGACAAATAAAATTATTTTCTTGAATTTGTATGTACACGGAATTTCAAACAGGGGGATAAAATGTACCAAGGTACACTCCCCCATTTTTGTCTTTTTTATCATTCATAACCAGAAGTTGGCCAGGAGATACTTATACTTATAAAACTATTATCTCGAATGAGTTTTAAATCTGGAGTATTGTTTTTGAGACACGTAATGTTTATTTTCGTAATTTTGGGAAGTGAAAGAAGGCCATCTATTTTTTATTAACGGCTGTAGACAATAATTTGGTGATTCCTAATCCCGAGGTATAATTTTCATGATTTTAGATCTGATAATTCCCTCTGCATGGGTTTCTTTTGTGTATGATAACTAATTGCACGGTGTAGTTGTAAATAACTCTAGTTCCGATTTTTGCAGTTTGTCACCGATCTAGGTGATACTTAAATGTTTAATGTGTATTGATTATAATGTTCCTTATCTGTTGACTATTGGTTGCAAGATACATCCGTTTTATCAATCACAAACGTTTGGAAAGCTTTTACTTGGTTTTCAAACACATAAATTATATGTATTCGTGAAGAACATTGCATTGTTTACAATTGCATCACCGTTTAGACATTTCTCTAGTAAGAATGTGATGGCTTCTGATTGGATGGTATCGTTATATAAGCGAAACTTTCATTTTTCAATTAGTATTATAATACGTGTGGCTGGCTGCACCAAGGGAGGAAGCTCACATTAATTGAGATAATAAAATCCAAGAGAAAGAGCACGAGACGAAGAAACTGAATAGAATTATGTCTGATCGATGTTATAAGTATCAAAGTTAAAGGTGACGGTGACAAATATAAGTCCCGGTGATTAAATGTCGGTGACTATAAATATTTTGGTCACCAGATTTGGAGTTGAGGATATCATGTGTGTTACTGAGTGTTAAAAGAGCTATGGTTATTGAGATAGTGTCATAAATAGTTAAAGTAAAAGCATATATCTGTTTAATAACCAGTTTTGCGAAGGTCATACCTTTTTTCTTGTTAAGTTATGAATATGATAGAAACCTTTAAATAAAGGACTGGTGACAGAACCGAGAGTCCAGCCTTCTCCCAGTATTTTATTTAGTTAATAAAATGTTGAACTGTATAAACTATACTTTTACTTTAATGAAACTCACGAAAACCGAATTATACTAGCACATTGATATACATATATTTATATATTGTTCCTTCGTCCTATTTCGGGTTTAAATCGGTGGTTTTAATTCAGACACCTTTCTCGACCTCTTATACAAAATATGTATAGTATCCCTTTTCACGCGACCCTGTGATCTCTGATGGCCGACACTAACATGACTAACGCCAGAGAGGCAGCGTTACAATATTGTTAAAAAAAAAACGCCGCCACAGGCCGAGTAATTGTGGAAGGGTCTGTTGACAATTTTTGGCGCTCTCGTCAGGAATATTCTACATCTTGGGCTTTCTCCCGGATTTTCTACCTCTAAAGAGGTTTACATTTACTTTTCCTTAACAATACTTCAACTTATAATAAATAAAAGTATATTAACCTTCGTGGCTATTCTGTTTGGAGCTAACAAGTTATCCGCCATTTCATTGAGCAGAACCTTATTTATACACTTTCGAGGTCCCTTAAAGCAAATCTATCCAAGGATCCCTGGGGGCCAATGAGAACCCTGTCAGGACTGACAGGAAAATGTCCGATAAAATAGGGCCTTGACAGGAAAACCTGCACATTTAGAAATCACATGTAAAATGCCTGTTCTTTAATTAGTATGTGAATGGGCCATAGTCCTAACTTTTCCTTTATTTTTATTTATAGACAGAATCTTTAAATTTCGTAACTAGGCGTGTTTCCAAGTTCTAGCAGACGCTGGGAATACTGATATTAAATTCCAGTGGTAAACTGGTTACAATATAATTCCTATGAACTATTGTTAAACAGGTATAAACAATGAAGCCTTAATAAAATTATTACATACTCTTAAAGACTCTTGATCAGTAAAATGGCTCTTCACAGAGAAATGACAAAAATGGCTTGGACCGATAGATAAAATTTAAATATTTTCTTACAAAGACACTTGCAGGACTTCTAATGGGTTGCAATATAATTTCAGGAATATGCATATTTGTGACAGACACCTTACGATCTTTGAAAAATATGCCATACCACCTGCCAGAAGTGATTGGAAATCAACATCCATTAAAATACTGACTGGATCAACATAATTGGAGTGGCCACCTAGGGATAATGAAAATCTAACACTAGACCGTAAGATGTTGGCCTGGGAATTTGCAGCTTCCCAGTAGGAGTATCACTCCATAGGGAAATTTCAAAAACAATACATAACGGATCTATTAGATAAATACAATTTCATGGCCCTTCCTGGCACAAACGAACAGAAAATAAAAGGCAAACAAAATCTAGTAAGGAAATGTTATTATTACAATAATGAAATTCTCAGAACAACCGTCATTAAAGACAAACCTGAATTCCAAGTCATAGTAGACCAGCTGTACACCACAAGGGACTTGGGGAACAAGTCAACTGATAAAATTATTGATATTTGTAACCGTAGTAAAATTGCGTTAAGCCTATATTAAAAATAAATATCTTCCCCATAGCAGATAGAAATTAAATTATCATGACATTGGAGAAAACCTTAAATCACAGTGGCAGTCATATATTTTCGTGTTTCTAAATAATGTGTCAAACACCAACTGCATATCTAAAATTCAGGGGAATTTCCGTTTCTTAGGAGGGGATAGTGTAATAACTGGAACAAACACCATTTAACAACTTTTACAACCTGGAATTTACCATGCCAACAGAAGAAAAAGATCATCTACAGATTGATAATCTGTTGAAGGTGGTAGGACCACTGGAAGGCTGGGTGTATCTTTGTGATGAACATTAGTTGTCAAATATAAAAAAGAAGATGTGGTATGATTGCCAATGAGACAACTATCCACAAAAGACCAAAATGACACAGACATTAAGAACTATAGGTCACCGTACGGCCTTCAACAATGAGAAAAGCCCATACCGCATAGTGAGCTTGTTAGTTGAAGATTCTGACCTGGATGATGAATATGAGGTCTCAGATGCTAAAGATCTGGGTGTGGTTGTCAAAGATGATGGTTTGGTTGTCAAAGATGATGGCTTGGTCGATGAATCTGAATTTTGGTTGTCAAAGATGATGGTTTGGTTGTCGAAGCTGACGGTTTTGTTGTCAAAGATGATGGTTTGTATGTAGAAGAGGTTGGCTTATATTCAGATGATGTTGGCTCTCATGATGAGGTTGGTTGGTACTATAGGACATGGAGAGTTGTTTGAAGCCATGGTGGGTTTGTCTTAATGACTGATGATTTTGGTGTGGAGGAGATGTCTGGTCGTCTTTCGATCCTGGTTACCAAGACAGGTGAGAGGTTTAGTGTGTCAGCACACATCTGTTGCTTATAATAAAATTCTTCTCCATAAACTGGTGTTCCGCTTTGTTACATTGGTGGAAATATCTGTTGGCCTGATGGTATTGGCTTTCTTTAATGCTGCATAATACCTCTCTACCATTCTTATTACTGGGTCGATCTCAATCCGGTACCAGATCATCTCCTTAGATCGTACAATGCAGAGGGCAACCAAGGCTCCAACTGCGTTCATCTGAATGCTTTGGATTGTGAGGACTGATGGCAGTTATTACAATGTTGTCTGAACTACCTGATCAGTGTCTGGTATATGATGTTTTGACCAAGCATCCAAAAACCATCAAAGAAACAATAAACATAGTCCCCTGGCATTAAACTTGTAAAAATGGCATGAGAGTGATCTCAGATTCGTCTAGTGGAGACGATGGAGGAGGAAGAAGTGGTTGACTATGTAGACTTTAAAAGCTGGACCTCATCGGTATGTAACATAAGAGAGACTAAATCAGTTTGAACGAGACTTGAGAGAGTCCATGACAAAGGATATTACTTAGTCAGTTGGTGATATGATGGATTCAAAACTGATGAATCAATAACCAGACAGAGAAGAGGGGAGACAATAATAGCTGGCTTTCATATTGATTGCTTGGGGAAATGGAACCTAAGCACAAAAAACGATCTTTCTTCTCGAGGTTACATGTTAAACGATAACATTGAAAGAATAACAATTTGCATACTGAATTGGAAAAAAACAGTGACCGTATTTCAAGATTATAATGAAATTTTGAAATAATAAACAAAGTTATTTACAAGTTACCATTGCAGTTAAACAATAACCAGGACAAGTTATTGATAGGTTCACTCCTTCAGATCTCGTGTCCAACAGATGTTAAGACAGGGTAAAACAGAAAGCCTCCATCAGATAGAGCAAGTCCTTTATATCGGGGTTTGAAAAGAAATACTAGAAATATCATTAAAGTAAGACCAACCTTAGATTAAAGATAGGTCATTAAACTATATTCGGACGAGGTTTTTTCTTGCCAAGAATACCATATTGCCTAGATACCATTGCAGGCTCCGCTCTATTTACATGCGTTGATTTATTATCCGGTCCCTGTGAAAGACTCGGTATTCCAAAGACTGCTCATGGGATTGAAATCATTAGTTCAAACTTTTCTACGTTTAATAGAGTTTGTATTACATGGTCTGCTATGGTCGTAATTTCTCATATACTAAGATGATGTTATAATTTTTAAGAACATATGGAGAGACTACGTTTAGTGTAAACACAGAATAAGGGAAGCAGGCTTATAGTTAGTTTAAACAAGAGAAGTACCAGTTTTAACAAACTTGTCTCCTGAATGTAAGGAATCTTTCCATAAAATAAGATATTGACACCAGTGACACTAGTATTAGTTCTGTACTAAGTCAAGTACAAGAAGGCCTAGAGAAAATAACAGCTTTTTGCAGACGAACTCTAAATAAAGCAATAAGTAATTATTGTATAACTGATAAACTGCTAGCATTTAGCTTTACGCTATTTTATAGAATATTACAGACAATATATGTTGGGTAGGACAATAAGTACGTGTCGAACACATACTTTTAAATTCGGATTTTTAGTCTCAAGGTGACAAATGGACGTATTGTAAGATGGATCGAAATATTATCCTAGTGTACCTGTTGTCCTCACGAGCAATGTTTTTGTTCAGAAAGTGACATTTTTAAAGTTTGAAGTGTAAACACCGCTATAAATGTATCAAATGGTCCCAAAAATACAGATTACTCTCATTAAAAACCCTACATATATTAAAAGTGAAACCTATACTCCAATAAAAGTAGTATTGAACAAAATAGAAAGAAAAATATAGCCCTTGAAAACTGTCCCAGTTATAGTAAGATAATGAAGGAATTTACCCTATCCTTGAGGTTTCAGAAAAAAATATAAACTTACTATTTAACCAAAGTAGTCCAGATAACTAGCATTATTTTATTCTTTGGGACACTAACGATGTTTTATGAAAGTTTTCACCAAGCAATGTCTCTGTTCATCAATCCCCAACCCGTTCAACACAAGATGTGCTTACAATCGCTAATGACACTCCTTTCCCTGCCATTTTGGACGAAAGAAAACCAAGTACGCATCCACGTCCAGTCAGATAGGGACGTTTAATCAGATTTCCCATATAGAGAGAATTCCGTGCTTTTAATACGCAAATTACTCTTGTAACAACTCTTTGAGGGGTCCATCGATGGCATGTGGCAAAGATAAATATCCGTCGCTATCCAATCTGCCATTCCTGTATCAGTCCAAAATCCTTTGTCCTTCATCCAGGATGGCCTCTGATGCAAGACTTGCCGGCCCAAGTATAGAATACGTTTAAGTAGTTCCGGCAATATTCGAAATATCCATACGCCAATACTTTAAATATGTTTAGGCGCGCAACAATCTGAAGGCCTAGTTCCGGCAATAATCGAAATATTCATTCGCTGAAACATTAAATATGTTCTTGTGGGTCGGTGTTTTTGGGGGTTAACATAACAGCTGTTAATATGTCAATGTGGATAGGGACTAGCATGAGGTTGGATACTCAATTAAATAGTCAGCAAGTTTACAGGTCAGCAGGTCGACAGGTCTGCAGGTCGACAGGTCAGCAGGACAACAGGTCAGAAGATGTTTCATGTTATCCATAGATTATTAGTCATTAAGTCAGGATGTTGTGTAGAGGGAAGGTTTGGTACTCAGTTAAATAGTCAGCAAGTCGAAAGGTCAGCAGGTCGACAGGTCAACAGGTCAGCAGGGCGACAGGTCAGCAGGTCGACGGGTCAGCAGGTCGACAGGTCAGCAGGCCGACATGTCAGCAGGACGACAGGTCGACAGGTCAGCAGATGTTTCATGTTATCCATAGATTATTTGTCATTAAGTCAGGATTTTGTGTAGGGAGAAGTTGAGTACTCAAAAAAAATAGTCAGCAAGTCGACTGTAATTGAACTGCAATTGAACTGTATCGTATTGTGTTACTGCTTGTTGGGTGTTAGTTTCTTTTTTAAACAGTCACCATTGCTTTTCACTTTTCTATTAAACTAAATTAAAACCACTGAATTATATGTGCTTTCGCATGATAAATTTTATTACTTTTATTCACAGAACTCTGTATTCGTTGTAAAGCCTCAAATTATAATTGTACATGTATTTATCTAATGAAAATGTTTAATGTTATTGCGTGTGTTTGGTCATCAAATAAATTCACCACAGTCCTTTGATTCCCTCTGCATGTGGATGATGTTGAATAGTAAAGTTCTTTTCTTCATCAGTAAGAGTTGATAAGTCGTTGAATGTTGACTCATATGTGTCAATATTAATTCCCACCGATTTGATGATTGTAGAATGTGCACCAATTTCCATATCGATGCAATTGCCTGGTATTTTGAAGAAAAAGTTACGCTTTCCATGGCGGGTTTTGATTGTCTTTAATGTGCCGAATCTATTTTGTTGCAACATTTCAAGTTCAACTAAAAAGTATAATGCGTATAATTAAAATGTGTAATATAAAAATATTGGAAGAATTATGATCAAAGACATGCGTAAAATTTATTGTATGTAGTATGAGAATCATGTTCCATTGATTATTTGATTGTTTTTAAGCTCATGACTAGGTGATGTACTATAATTGCATAAATTTTGTGTCTTTAAGGAGCATCTGTGCTTTCAAAGTATAAGGACATACTGAGTGACGCACATGTTGATATTTATAAAAACACCAACCCCAACCCACAATCATTAACCCACGCAAAAATACATTAAAAGATGTTTAATAATTGAGTTTTTGTATCAAACGTACATCATTTCGTAAATTATACCATGAACAAATATACATTTTGGAGCGTTCTCTTGTGAACATGTATATTTTACCTTGTATTTAAGTATATTTGCGTCATTGGAAGGAGCTGATGTGTATTCAGTATGGGTTACCAATGAAACAACTTGTTTGACAATAGGGAAAATATTTTAAACAATTATTAATAATTACGGAAACTTACTTTTGATGTTCTCGGCAAGTGAACGTTTTAGACGTTTTTGTAATTGTCGTATTGTAACAAATGGTCCACACGATTTGCACATGGCCTTGGCGACTCTGTCCCTAAAAGTTGCCACTGGTTTTAGATGAAGAGCTGGTGTGTCCCGATCACATGAAGCAATAGCCTGTAAGAAAGTTTTAATTTACTTAATATTTAAGCTTTTTATTTGATGTTTTGTATTCTACATAAAATTAATAATTTTTTTTTAATTGAAAACAGCTGTTATAATATAGCGATAATTATTTCGCAAATAGATTTAATTGATTTTAAATTTGCCGTTGGTTTGGCTTATTAATTTGTTATCAAGAATTTAATATAATTTTGGTACAGTTCCGTATTAAGATTTGCGTGTCATCTAAATTGAAGAAATGTTTTATTAAATAATCAAATTCAAATTGATATTACAATTTGATATTAATGCACAAAATGCTAGGTGTAATCATAGACCATTAATATGTAATTACTAAGACTAAGGATGATTTGACTAACCTGAACAAACAGTGATTTTTGTTGAGATAATGAATTATACAAGACCATTGCTTGTTTTAATCTAGATTTGGTTATTTCTAATGGTGTCGGTGTGTAGCACCCATCATTTAATCCACAACTGAAACTGTGTTGGAATACATGCAGAACGGCAGCAAGACGAAGAATATGAATGGTGTCTTTACTTGTCATCATTTCACTTTCATCTAGTGATATGTTAAGATTAGGAGTTTCATTCTCTTTGTCTTCCTCTGCAAATACAACGATAAGAATAATGTAAATTATGTTTAAACATTGAAATTTAAATGAGCAAACTTAAATAAATGTTGAAAAAATATAAAAATAAAAATAAGTTTTGTGTTTAAGATTATATTGTTATGCACATTTATTACGTTATAAGCAAATATAAGCTGCCACAATAGTTATGTAAACGATTAATAAATTAAATTTCTGGTATGAATTGAAAATGTTTGTGTAATAGTTTAAAACCGGTTGATTAACAATAAAAAACTCGAATGTATTATATCATTGCCTATGTGATTGAATGCTGCGACTTAATCAAGACTCCTTTTTAAAAATGTAAATGGGCGGATACAATAATTTAAAGTGGGTTCGTTTCCTTAAATTTCAGTGGTTTCATACATTTCAACTTTTTTTCAAAATTCTGTGTACATTGGAGGAGGTGGGGATGGAAGAGGGGGGGGGGGGGGGGGTGCAGATGTAAAATACTTAATTCTTGACTATTGTAATAAATATAATATTGCTATCTTGAACAAAGATATTGACATTAATATTGGAAATTTAACCCCAGTTCACTTTCTTTTCATGACTATACTGTTTACTTACCGTGGTCAGATCCATATTTGGCATTCATGTAGTCGGAATATGAGTCAATCAAACCATCAAACACACTCTCGGCATCTGCGGACAACTTGTAGTGCTTCCCTGCTAGGTGTTCCTCGTAAATGTTGTTCATGACATTTTCAAAACTTTGCAATTTGGTGTCTCGTAATAGTGGTACATTTGCTTTAGTAATTGCCGTGGTATTAAAGACTGGTTTGGCAACGCAAAACAGAAACCGATCCATTAAACCATCATCTCCACCAAGTTGACATAACTCTGAAAATAATGGTTGAGGTTGAATAAATAGACAGCAAGACATTGATGTTTTGGAAAAACCTCTTGTTCCTGTTACTAGGATGCTGGAGTCTCCTTTTCCTCCCCACATCTTACACAAAAGAGATCTCTCGCCTTCACCCTTCGATTGTTTTACATTTACAGATGACAAAAACCTGTGTCCTTCATCACACGTGATGATACCATACCCTTGGTTATTTAATTGGTGTTTCTGGAGACCTGCTGTCGTGTAAGCCTCCAATTGAATTGCAATTCCATGTTTTTCTTTTATTTTTTCCACCACGGGATCAATGACTTTGTAATATGTATTGGTTTTTCCTCCACCGGGTGCACATACTGCAACGATATACTGGTTTAACACGGTAGAATATGAGTTGTCTCCAACTGTCACCTTCGTATTTGGACCACACAAAGTAGTGGTTAGTGATAAAACACTGGACAAAACTAGGCTTCGGGAGCAATTTGTAGCTTTTTCAAATATAGAAAAATAATTCTCTGTTTCCTCTTCAAATACTTCTTTCCAAGGAATTTTAGTATTGTAAGCGGATTTGTAAAGGGATAAAATATCCTCGCTTCTGAACTTTTTAAAAGCCGCAGCCATCTTCAGCAGTCTCAAAGCAAAACAGCGATAACGTAACGTCATAATGTAGTTTCGCGAAAATCTGTTGAATATTTTCCCGTTTTTTAACGTCATAAAGTTGTTTGGGAGAAATCCTTTATAGTCAGTTTTCTGATTTGTGTGCACGTAGTTTGTGTTAAAAATTAGTATAGAAAAAGAAAATGGAAAACTTAGGAACTCCGTTACTAGATCGAGCACCAAAGGCGATAAATTGGTATGCTGTAGTCTCTAGCCAAGAATCAATAGTACCTTATATGATGGATAATGGATTATTAAAGAAAGAAATGACCTGCACACATTGTGCTTCAGATATGAATTTGTGTAAACGGAAAGACATTTCAGATTCTTTACAATGGAAATGCCCAGCGTGCCTGTTAACCAGCTCCATAAGGAGGAGTAGTATTTTTGAGGTAAATAAAAAGATTATTATCAAAATTTAATTATTGTTAATGGATATTGAACCAATCATATCTACATCTGTTGTTGATATAAAAAAATAAATCATCTTCCGAGGGATTTGTTGTGGTTAACATAACTGATTATATGTACAGTGAGTATGGGACATAAGATACGGACGGGCATCACCCGGTCATTGTGGATAGTTTGTGAAATATAGTAAACCGAAAATAGAGAGATTATCATAATCCATCCATTAGAATTGGCGTTTAGTTTTTGAGTTTTGATATTAATTGCAATATTCTAAAAAGTTTATTTGGCGCTATTTAACAGTATGTAGGCTAATACAACAGTAGCATGTCAGGTTTGAATACCGGTTGTAAAATAAAATTTACATGTAGTCTGTTTATGCGTTTTGTTGTGTGATATAAACATAATGGTCAGTGTAATCATCGCTATTCAGTGTGTTAACCAGTATGGAAAGATTAAGTAAATGTATATTCATGTAACAGTATTTCTTATGTTTTTATTTGGGAATTGTTATACTACACAGCAAAGTTTAAAAAAATATCACACTTTCATGTTCTTTTTTTCAGAAGTCCAAACTGCCACTACGAAAACTAATGGAACTAGTTTACTACTTTGGAATAGATCTTCAAATTTACGAAGTGGAAAAACTTTCCGATATCAGTGATGTCAGTGTTATTGAATTGTTTGACCAGTTCCGGATAGTATGTAAGGAATCGTTATCAAATTATCCAGTCTTATTGGGATCAAACAGTGAACATTTGATTGAAATCGATGAAAGTCTCTTTGGAAAAAAGAGAAAATATCACAGAGGTACAGGAAAACAAGATACCTGGGTTTTTGGAATGGTGGAGAAGGGGTCAAGGAAAGTGATTTTGCAAATAGTGGAAAAAAGAGATCGTAAGACCTTGTTACCAATTATTCAGGAAAATGTTGCCGAAGGAGCACACATTAACTCTGATTGTTGGGCGGCGTATAACACATTGGAAAAGGAAGGATGTGTGCATAAAACTGTAAACCACAGTAAAGAATTTAAAGCACAAGATGGAACCTGCACAAATGAAATTGAAGGCATATGGGGGCTTGCAAAACTGAAAATCAAATCAATGAAAGGAGTGAGACATGAAAGAATCGGTGACATATTAAATGAATTTTGCTACAGATACAGATACGGGTTTTCAAATGGAGACGTTTTCCATAAATTTTTAAAGGACATTGCAATCTTTAATGAAAAAAAATGAAACGGCCAATAAAAGATAAACTAAAATGGATTAAAAAGCGCCACTGTAAACTTAAAGAAAAAGTAATTGACGAGTTTTGTTTTGTTGAAATTTAATTTTTCCTCTCAAATAAAATATACAATCACTTCTTTTATATATATATTAGATGAAAAACTATAAATAGCTTATACTGTTATTGGATGTGTTGAAGCTTATGTTTTTTTATCTGTAGAACCGTTTGCCTCAACTTTTAAAAATTATAAAAAAAGAAATAGCTACATTTTCGACTTGTCGGACTGTCAATCAAGCTAATTGTTGACATGTCGCTGTCGACCTATCGACCTGTCGGCCTGTCAATCTGTCAACCTGTCGACCTATCGGCCTGTCGACCTGTCGACCTGTCAATCCCAACTTAATATGGCGATTAAACATAACTACAATCTTCAAATAATAAACCTGGAAAATAATTTAACTTGTATAAAAACCGATTTACTTCATTTGACTTAAATATAAGTCCGATGGTACTACAATTATGTAATTTGTATAAGAACCGATTTACTTCATTTGACTTAAATATAAGTCCGATGGTACTACAATTATGTAATTTGTATAAGAACCGATTTACTTCATTTGACTTAAATATAAGTCCGATGGTACTACAATTATGTAATTTGTATAAGAACCGATTTACTTCATTTGACTTAAATATAAGTCCGATGGTACTACAATCACGTATTCTATACTTGATCCGACTTGCCTACTAGTTCTATTAAGACCCACTGATTTTTTTTGTTTAAACTTTTTCTCGTCCGAAACAGACATATAACAATAATAAAAAAGAGATGTGGTACGAGTGTCAATGAGAAATATTTCCACAAGATACCTAATAACGTTTTTTTAGGTCAGTACGGCCTTTAACAGTCAGTAATGTATATACCGCATAGTCTGGTATTAAAGGTCAGAAAAGACAAATATAACACAATTCAACTAATGGTCTTATTTAGATACACAATAAATAAATAACGAAAAACAATATTTGACACAGAAACAAACAACATGTTAGCTGGCGTCGAACCCATCCCTAACCTTGGACAGTTGGTGTAACAGTACAACTTAAGAGAAAACTAAAAAATCAGTTGGAAAATAATAAATTTTACACAAACAAAGTGAACGTTGGAGGGTACTTGTACATCCCAAAAACAAACCGACACTAAACACATCTGATTGCAAGTACTAAAAGCTAGTTCAAAGCCAATAAAAAAATCATGCATCTATGATTTAGTTCACCTATGATTTAGTTATCAGTTATTTCACATCAACATCCGAAGGATTAAGTATGGCGATGTCATAAACAGTTTTTTTTTAATGTTGTTATTACATTGTGTGCATATTGTTTAGTATCCCGATGATTCATAGATTGACGAATTTATGACAGATTTCCGAACTATTAAATCGAAGATAATGAATGAAGCAGAAACAACTAAACTCAACAGTTACGGATATCCTTCTCTGAAAGTTTATTACAGTTATAGATATATATATCTACAGTTATAGAGCCGTTGAACTATGGTCAGAAGCTTTGTAGTTCAGTTTCAAACTTAGTATTACTTTCAATAAGACACGAAATACCGAAGAATAATACAATTTATTACAATGAAATATTGACCAGAACCATCGTCCGCCATCTTTGGATATACGTAACTGCAGATACGGAGATCACATTTACCCCAGTGATTCTATTTTTGTGCTACGGTAAATTTTTGCTTTCTTGTCTGGTTATTTGCGGTATGAATTTGTGTTTTTTATTTTACTTGTTGACATATTTGTTTGATTTACTAGCGATTAAGATTATAACCCAATGTAAGCAGTTATTCCGCTATTTTTTTACACTTGAAAGTCTGTTTGATTTCTTCACACATCGTTGCAACTGTCAGACAAGTGAAAGGTTAAATCTGCTATTTTTACATAGGTAGACTGCTTCATGTCAGGAAATATATTTATTTGATCTGTTTGAGCTTTTGATTTTGACATTTGAAGAAGTTCGGTTTTGAATTTTCTTCGGTGTTTGGTATTTTTGTTATCTACTTTTTTGAAGAGCGAGACTAAATGAAGAACCAAAAATACATAATGTTGTCCGGACTATTTGTTCATTTCGATTCAAAATCAGCCTACTTTATTTTTTTATTTTTTGTTTACAACACATAAAACATACTCTTTATTCTTCAAATTGCTTGTTACGACTTTACTGCGTTGTCCAATCTTCAATAAAGTATCCCTGTGAAATACTTTCTGAGTATCCAGGAAAATACACAGAATATAATAAAATATAAACATTATTTTTTTTCCATCAATTAAATCAGTCGTTTTAACTTGATGAAAAATACATTTTGAGATATTGTTTTGTTCTCATTCATAAACCTTCGTAGCTCCTTTATAAACAACATACACATCTAAAAATTTCAGTTTCGGATACATAGTACGACTTGTAAATACGAAAACCTAGTATTGTCAAGAAATAATTAAAACCGTTATACCCTAGATCTGATATTTTGTATCCAAATACTATTTGTTTTGCTAATATCTTGTTTTGAAAATGAATTTTTGCTAGAAGATAATGTACTTTCTCCCAAAACTCTTTCAAAATGAACATGTAATAAAGAAATGCAAATAATCTTCTTCTTTTGTTTTACAAAAATTGCATTTATCGTTCTCAGATATTTTCCACTTTAATAGTAGCTGCTTTGTAGGAATAATATACTGGAGCAGTTTCCATCTGAAAATGTGTAACTTTCATCGGATTTTGTCAAATTTGTAATTTTCATCGGATTTTGTCAAATTGGTTGAAGTCTTTTCTATTAAATTCATGTGTTATGGTAAAGAAAATTAATCACCGCCTTCATTTATTAGTTTTGATTTTGTTCAACGTAATCTGTACGATTTTTATGTTTGAAGTTAGATTCAAAACAAACCGGACATATATATAACATATCTATTATAATCTTAATTCAATCCTATTTTATCTTATTTTTTAGAAATAATTTTTCAAATATGACGTCATATTTGTGCTGTTTCAGAAATTCAAATGTCTGCATGACGTAATATTGTACCTTTTCAACACTTCGTATGTGACGTCATGGTTATGACTTTTTGCGTTCAGGCCTGGTTTGTCACCGAGTCGGGTGTGTCTATTTTCTGTGTTGGTCTTCAATGCATTATGTATTATGGCTTTGTTTTCTGTAATTAGTTAACGTCAGTTTGATCATGTAAATCTTTTATATTCATTTGATAAAATTTACTGTTTGCAATAGCATAAATTGTTCTATATAATAAGAGTTGTTCTTATCACAAGCAAAAAACCCTAGCCGTATTTGGCACAACCTTTTTCTACTTTTGATCCTCAGAGCTGTACAACTTTGTCCCCCTTTGTTTGACTTTCGAACTTTTATATCTGGGCGTCACTGGTAAGTCTTGTTTGGACGAGGCGCGTTTTTGACGTAATGAATTTTAAACCTGATGCCTTTTGTTATCTATTATTCATGTGTTTCTATGCCTAATACGTTCTGCTATTTATTTGTATTGTAGTCCTGTATTATGATGTTGTCATTTTAATGTTATATTTAACAATGCCATCAAAGTGCGAGGTTTGGCATGCCACAAAACCAGGTTCAACCCACCATTTTTTTCTTTAAAAATGTCCTGTACCAAGTCAGGAAAATGGCCATTGTTATATCATAGTTCGTTTCTGTGTGTGAATTTTTTAAGTTGTCGTTCCGTTGTGTCGTTTGTTTTCTCCTATTTTTGAGTGTGAATTCACATTACTATAAGACGTGTCACGGTACTTTTCTATCTCAAATTCATGTATTTGGTTTTGATGTTATATTGGTTATTCTCATCGGATGTTGTCTAATGCTTAGTCCGTTGCTGTGTGTGTTACATTTTAGGGAGCTACCATTTGATTTTTATGGGGGGGCTAGGATGAAAAATTTTGTCCTGCATTTTTTTTTAGCTGTAATCTCTGTCCTGCCTTTTTATTTTTCACTCTGTTCGGTCCTGCCTTTTTTTTTTGTAGTTTATCCAGACTTTTTTTTTTACCTAAATTGTAGTCCTGACTTTTTTTTTTTGCAAGTGTCTCATCCTGCCTTTTTTTTACTCAAAACTCCTGTCCTGCCTATTTTTTTCAAATTTCATCCTAGCCCCTCCATAAAAATCAAATGGTAGCTCCCTTAATGTTGTGTCGTTGTTCTCCTCTAATATTTAATGCGTTTCCCTCAGTTTTAGTTTGTTACCCCGATTTTGTTTTTTGTCCATAGATTTATGAGTTTTAAACAGCGGTATACTACAGTTGCCTTTATTTATATGTATACAAAATTGGCTTATATGACACATTTTAGCATTGTGTGTTTACCTTTCCTTGTTGTGATGATTTTCGGTTTCACAAGCGTGTATTTTCCCGTAAAATGCTTATATTCTGACGTCATGGTTCTATGACGTCGAGTACCTCATTCATAAAAAAATGACGTGGGAGTACGATCGAAACTGCCCAAACAATATATTCATATTTTACCACGGGTGTGTACTCAAAGCGTTTGAAGGTCGTCATGTTAGAAATATAAATATAACCATATCATTAGACAATATACGTTTGTGTCTTGAAATATGAAATTTATTTGTATGAGGCTTAGAAACGGGAAAATGCAAGGTTCTACCGAGCATTTTCCCGTGTCGTGCCGAATACAAATATATTTCATACTTCAAGACACTATACGTATATTGTCTTTATACTGAAATCGATAAAAAACTTTAAAAAATGAAAAAAAATATGTAACAAAAATTGTTAAAAAAAATGTTGGGAATTTCCCTCTTGGGGTACCATTTTGGGGTATTTCCCTATGAGCGTAGTCCAGGCGGTCAGACATTGACATACTAAGGAATTAGAAAGGCAACATGAACTTAATTAATAACATTTGATAAACATGGTATATAAATAACCAATTTGAAGACAAATTTAAATTCATAAAAGTTTGACCATTGTTACTTTACGTTGTCATGGTCGTGACGTGACGTTGTTGATGAAGTTCAGTACGTCCGGTAAGTAGGCGGGGCTTATAAGTTAGTTGAGGTCATTGACGTATAAAGCTAACGTTTATACGTATAGCCTTTATCTGTATAGTAAAATAACTGATTGCAGTAAATATGACAATTCATGTCTGCACAAAAAGTGCTGAGGCTTGTGATACCCTCGGGGAAGTAAATCTCCACCAGCAGTGGCATCGACCCAGTGGTTGTAAGTAATCTCATCATAGATACCAGGACTAAATTTTGTATATACGCCAGACGCGCGTTTCGTCTACAAAAGACTCATCAGTGACGTTTCATCATCCGGTCCCAAATGTAACGGTCATTATGGCACAACGTTGTATATCGAATGACGTCAATGTTGGACATACAACGTCACAAAAGTCAAGCTGTTGTATTTTCTGGCACAAGAAATGCAACCTTGAAAAAAACACCTGGCAGCATGATGGTTAAATTTAAATATGCAAACTTCAAAAAAACAAACATGATAAATAATATCGAAATATGGGTACATCAGTCATCACTGTGTTACAATCTCACAACAATCATTTACAAAAAAGCACAAAAGGATCTATCAAAACACATTCCTTGCTTCGCGTGTCTGGCGTCTGATAATGTAAACGTCACATAGGAAGGAATTTTGTCGATTAATGTTTATTCAAAACAATTATAATTTCAGAATGGTTGTATACAGGGTTGAAACATCAAAATAGTTATCAAAGATACCAGGATTATAGTTTAATTTAAATAATTAAAATTTACGTTACAATAAATTTCAGAAATAGACCGATTTAAAATAGTCCAGAAGTTCTTTAGAGTTTTTAAGACTCCATATATGGTTAATACCATTACGCGAGTAAAATAACATGTTCTATAACAGAGAAACAATAATCAAACAGTGTGTGATTGTTTTAATCTATTTTTAATCTATGGGAGGCCAATGTAACGTCCTAATGACGTGACGTGACGTAACGTAATTGTTCGACATTGTGACGTCACAAACTTGATATTTATTTGTATGATGTGCTTTTGATTTTACTTTTTGCAACCAACATAGTTTCTGACATGGGTATTGTAATTATATAAAATATACTACTGTTGCAGGAGCTTGGATTCATAAGATAATATGATAACATAGCAAAGACAATACACCTTATCGCTATTGGTTCGCCATTACTGAAAATCACACAGGTTCCCGTAAAATTTTTACGTCATAAAAGAAAATATCTGACGCCATAATAGAAAAGTGATTGCTGTATGTGTTAAGCAACCGGGATTAGCGATAAATAAGGAACATCTGCCTTATCCCTTCTTGGGTTTAATTTCCGGTTTAATTTTTACTACAGTGATAGATTGTGGTTAATCATTACATCGTCTAATCTTTAATTACCAAACGTGACTTATTCCCGATTTTGACTGTTTTGCTGAGTGTGAATTCGCATTACCATAAGACTGTTACGGTACTTATCTATCCCAAATTCATGTATTTAGTTTAAATGTTTAATGTTATATTTGTAATTATCATCGGATTTTGTCAATGTGTTGACGTCTTTTCTATCACCGCCTTCAATTATTAGATTTGATTTTGGTCAACGTAATCTATACAATGTTTTACTTACGTTTGAAGTTAGATTCAAAACAAACCGGACATTGTTATATAATACAGAAAATTAATCACCGCCTTCAATTATTAGATTTGATTTTGGTCAACGTAATCTGTACAACTTTTCGGTGTTGACATGAATATCAATAATGTGGTCATTTTTATAAATTTCCTGTTTACAAAACTTTGAATTTTACGCAAAACTAAGGATTTTCTTATCCAAGGCATAGATTATCTTAGCCGTATTTGGCACCACTTTTTGGAATTTTGAATCCTCAATGCTCTTCAACTTTGTACTTGTTTGGCTTTATAAATATTTGGATATGAGCGTCACTGATGAGTCTTATGTAGACGAAACGCGCGTCTGGCGTACAAAATTATAATCCTGGTACCTTTGATAACTTTACACCACTGGGTCGATGCCACTGCTGGTGGACGTTTCGTCCCCGAGGGTATCACTAGCCCAGTAGTCAACATTTCGGTGTTGACATGAATATCAATAATGTGGTCATTTTTATAAATTTCCTGTTTACAAAACTTTGAATTTTACGAAAAACTAAGGATTTTCTTATCCCAGGCATAGATTACCTTAGCCGTATTTGGCACCACTTTTTGGAATTTTGGATCCTCAATGCTCTTCAACTTTTTACTTGTTTGGCTTTATAAATATTTGGATATGAGCGTCACTAATGAGTCTTATGTAGACAAAACGCTCGTCTGGCGTACAAAATTATAATCCTGGTACCTTTGATAACTATTTACTTACGTTTGAAGTTAGATTCAAAACAAACCGGACATTGTTTTATAATACAGTTAATTGCTACCTTAGTTTGCTATTAATAAGTATTGAAATATGCATTGTTATTAAATGTAATATCAGTGTTTAGTTTAAATATAATCTTAAATCAATCCTAACTCTATCTTATTCATTCAAATGTGACGTCATTTTTCATTTTTTTATGATCTGTTTTATTTATTCAAATGTGACGTCATATTTTTGTCATTTTTTACAATTTCTAATATGACGTCACTTGGTGTTGAGGTTTAAACTTATTCGGATGTGTTGCATTTTGTCGGGTTATGTAATGTATTTCGGTTGTTTCTTGTAACTAGCTAATACTTCAGTTTTATCATTTACATCTTTGTATAGGCATTTTATAAAATTTACTGTTTGCAAAAGTATAAATTGTTCTAAATAAAAAGGGATGTTCTGGTAACTAACAGAAAACCCTGGCCGTTTTTGGCACGGCTTTTTTCAACTTTTAGTTCTCGATGCTGTTCAACTTTGTACTTGTTTCGGCTTTCAAACTTTTGTATCTGGGCGTCACTGGTGAGTCTTGTGTGGACAAAATGCACTTCTGGCGTAATAATTTTTTTTTTAAACTTGTTGACTTTTGTTAGCTATTATTCGTGTGTTTCTTTGTCAATTGTGTTCTCCTATTTAATTATATTGTAGTCCTGTAATGTTGTGTTGTGATTTTAATGTTATATTTCACATGGCCATAAAAAAAGGGAGGTTTGGCATGCCACAAAACCAGGGTCAACCCACCATATTTTCTTTTAAAAATGTCCTGTACCAAGTCAGCAATATGGCCATTGTTATATTATAGTTCGTTTCCGTGTGTGTTACATTTTAACGTTGTGTTTCCGTTGTGTCGTTTGTTTTCTCTTATTTTTGAGTGTGAATTCACATTACTATAAGACGTGTCACGGTACTTATCTATCCCAAATTCATGTATTTGGTTTTGATGTTATATTTGTTATTCTTAAAGGATTTTTTCTAATGCTTAGTCCGTTTCTGTGTGTGTGTTACATTTTAATGCGGTGTCGTTGTTCTCTTATATTTATTGCGTTTCCCTTAGTTTTATATATATAAAAAAATCATTTAAAAGAAATTGAATTTTCGCTAGTTAATGATAGCAGTCGAAATGAGCAACTAGTGAAATAAATTGTAATGCACTGTATGTGAACTTTTGTTTCCAATAATGAATCTTAAGTTAGTAATTCTCCGGATCTAAATTATGGAATTATTTAACAAGCAAGAAACTTAAAACGTTCGAACAGCCAATCTAAATGAATGACAAATACAATTGAAGTAAAAAAATACCATCTAAGGATAAGTTACTGTAGGTGTCACGTAATGTTGGCGCCATGATTTTTGTCGAAATTTTTTTAAATATCAGTCGCATTTACTCGAGATGTTTTTTTTCAAATAGCGGAATAAAAATCCATTCCAAATATATAAAACTGTCCTACCTTTTATTGTGTTTGCACTGTATAATCCTGACCTTCACATTTTCAAGATTATTTACATGGCCAATCTGCCATCTTCGTTTCTATGAGGATCCTCAATTTACTTTCCGGCAATGTCCGTGTCATTGATGTGATACAGTTTCCCACGCTTTTTACATGTAAACAATAACACAAGTTGTGTAATCGACAAGACAGATGTTACCTGAATATGACCCGGAGAATGGACAGAATAGTGTTTTACACGAAAAAAGAATAAAATTTAATGTAATGTATTAGAAAACACAAACAAAAAAGCCGCAAACGTATCCAATGGTATCCAATCACAACAACTGAAGAAGACTGAACTTAACATATTTCAGGGGTTAGTGGGGCAAGAGAACAATCTTTTCGGACAATACAGCCGTCAAACGTCATAGCAATATCAAACTAGGGAACATGGGAATAAGAGGTTGGTAAGCAGGAGTCAAAAGGCGGGGTGTAGCGGTAGTCTTGGAATGGCAGTAGGAGTCTGAATGGGAGGGGGTTGAAAAGTAGGATAATCTGGGAAATTGCTTTTTTACTGATTTTCATTTAAAAAAAAAATACTGAAATATGTACAGAAAAAATTGATGATACCTGTGTGAAATATCTGTTGAGATGTTTTCTGGTGAAAAAAAAAGCCAGACATCAATTGTATAAATGGAGCCTTTAAGTTCATATAAACAGTAGATGATACAGAAACAGCAGAAACACAATTCATGTTTCATGTTATCTTGTTAACATCAATTTGTGTAAATGTCAATACAACATAATTGCTACATATGAATTCAACAAAAGCAAAGTACATGAATTAAAATGGACTAGGGTGCCGCAATTAATTCTAATGGTATATTTGGAATTTCTGAGAAAAAAATGACTCTTAAATTTCTTGTGCTTACCATTCACAAGTAAACACTAGTTCTTATTTATTTTCCATGTTGATCCTTTAATAATTGACCTTTATTTTTTGGGGGATAATTTTCTTTTCATTGCACATACATTTACAGAATACCCAAGTCCACATTAACTACATCTTTTGTTTTTTAATCTGCTCTATGCAGGTTCATTGTTACAACTTATAATTATTGTTCATTGTTATAATGTATGTTCAAGAAAGGTAAAAGGGCTATTTTGAAGTGTCTTAAAACAGGTTTTCAGTCATTATGAGTTCTAGTAATATTTGTTAAAAGTCTATGCGTTTATCATGTCCCCCTGTGACAGACATTCGCAGCTGTGTGTCATACTGCATTGCCAGTTACAAATGTATCAAAGGCCCTGACATGAGAAAGTGTAAAATATGCAAACGATAAATCAATGGACCGTTTTAATGTACAAACCAACAAACACAAAACACATATATTTTACACATGTACCTGTAATTTATGAGCCCTGAAGTTGGGGAATTTCGAATATAATAACAAGCATTTCTGAGAGTATTGCATGGCAATTATGTCAATACATTGTCCCCTACGTATACTGGTTTAGAATTCATTGTACTGAAACAAAATTCTGACTTGCCCTATAACTTGTCATGGTGAAAACTATATACCAAATATAAAGTTAATATACTCCAGCATGGCGAAGATTAATGTGAAAAACTGATTATTTGATTTTTTTTACTCTAAATATGGTCCTTATGCACAATCTTCAGACGAATAGATATCAAACTTATTCTGTAACTTGCCATGATTAAATTATATACTAAATATTAAATCAATATTTTCAAGCATGAAAGAAAAAGTGTGACGGAAGGACAGACAGACAGGCTGAGTGCAAACCTAAGTCCCCTTCGATTTCCCTGGAAGGGAACTAATTATTCTATTCTATACAGCAACAAAAAAAACTCACTAAGTTCCATGATACTCTTGACTTTGAGGATACACACAGATAATAAAGTAGGGTTGTTGATTTGATATGCTGTACTGCAAGTTTCTTTTGCAATTTCTGTTAGAAATGTATTAAAC
This sequence comes from Mytilus galloprovincialis, assembly GCF_965363235.1. Lineage (NCBI taxonomy): Eukaryota > Metazoa > Mollusca > Bivalvia > Mytilida > Mytilidae > Mytilus > Mytilus galloprovincialis. The sequence continues at coordinate 42,706,220 of NC_134838.1, forward strand.
TTACCCAGATTACAATTTTGATGACTGAATACTGAATGTGTTCATCTGATAATGTTGATTGCAAGAGTTGCCTGTAATTGACATATTGTCCTTTTGTTGTGGGGATGTACAAGTACCCGACCATGTCCACTTGTATTTTTGTCCATCTGATAAGTTGGGCCTCTTTCAACTGTTTATTATAGTTCGCTCTTATGTTGTACTGGTAGTACTGACTGTTCCAGGTTAGGGGGGGGGGGGGGTTGGAATCCCGCTTAAAAGTTTAACCCCGCTACATAATGTATGTGTCTGTCCCAAGTCAGGAGTAGTTCAGTGGTTGTCGTTTGTTTATGTGTTACATATTTGTTTTTCTTTTATTTTTTGTAATTTTTACTTAAACTAGGCCGTTAGTTTTCTCTTTGAAATGTTTAACATTGTCATTTCGGGGCCTTTTATGGCCGACTATGCTGTATGGGCTTTGCTCATTGTTGAAGGCTGTATGGTGACTATTGTTGTTAATTTCTGTGTCATTTTGGTCTCTTGTGTAGAGTTGTCTCATTTGGGAATCATACCCCATCTTCTTTTTTTATATATTGTTACTCCATCTATCTATTTTTATATTGTTAAAGACTGAATGTTGACTTTTTAATGCAGACTTGAGAGTAAAGCTAAAACCAATCAATTTTTGATATTCTTTATGCCGAGTTTCTGTTTCATTCATATACATATATATACATCACATCAACTGTTTCATGTTTAAACATTACAAATTATTACACCAGATTAAAAAAATGAGACAATGTTTAAGTGTGAAATAGATTTTCCATTGTGAAAATTTTGAACATTGACAGCTTTCAGAATATATGCACTTCTAATACGTCCTATTATGTTTCTTTTCATTTTAAGATTAAGTCCTTTAATGCATTAATGATCATAAGTTAAAGCTGATCCTCATCTTCATCTTCTTTTCTTTTAACTTGCAAAATTCTTATGTATAGTTAAACTTCTATATATTTTTATAGCTATACATGCATCTCATAATCTATAGCCGTATAGATGTACATTAAACAGTATTTTCAATAAAACAATACAACAGTGTATTTAAACAAAACATTATGATTTAATTACTCAAGATACATGATTCAATGTGCATGTGCTTTATATATATATATATATATATATATTGGGGTAACAACATGAACAACAAGTTAAAATTAATAACTTAACCAACATTAAACATTAAAATTCAATTACATTTTATAAACACAGTTAAAATAGATATCTTAAACATAAACATGACAAATGAACTGCATGTATTTACAAAATGTACAATCAGAATAAATATATATCACAGTTGTTGGAATTAACGCTATATCACATGTTAAAACTTGTCACAGATGTTGATTTAATTTATACAGGATGGGTTAATAGCAATCACTCAACTAACTGTCCAGAAACTGTTGTCAAAGAATCAGTAACTGAAGATTAAACAAAGGTATGTTAAGAAAGACATCCTGATCTGTAAAGAAATGTAGACAGTTCCCATGTATAAAGCTGTATCAGTTCTGAAACTGCCAGTAAAATAGCTGCATGTACATGCACCAACACTTTCTTTAAAATAAATGATTGGAAATAACTTTTTGACAGTAAATAAGTTTAAAGTGCCAGTGTAGGGAGGAAACATTTTTTGTCGTAATTCAAATTAAAAATATTCTATTTTCCAACCGTCCACCACTAATCCCAGATCAACTAAGCCAGTTATAGCCATCCAGTTTATATATTTTTTTAATTTCAATCGATGGCATTTTTTTTTTTTAGCTTTTAAAAAATTTTCAGTATTATAGATAGGAAATCACTTTCATAGAGAAGATGGGAGTTTTTCTGTTTATCATATTTCTAACCATGCTTTGAATATTATTTTTTTTTACATTGCTATAAGTACAATGTATGTTTGATTAACTTACATTTAAAAATATCTTTGATACATAAGAATTATTGGGTGTTCATGTTACTATTTTACTGGCATGAAAGAAAGACATCACTGTTCCATCTCTTCCAGTGGCGAATTCAGCGGCTCACTGAGGTTCCGGTGGTTAAAAATGGAGAAGCAGCGAAGGCAGACATTCTTCGCAAGAGCAAGTTTTGTGCAACACCTGTTGTGTACCCACTGACCACAAGCATCACACTGAAACCAGGATATATACTTGTCCTTTTGAATAGGCTGGGGTGGTTCAATGCTACCACAGGTATTGCACAAAATCTCATCAGCATCATTGATGGTATCAGAGACGGTGTCCTCTAAAATCTCATGGCCATTAGCTGATGCAAGGTCACCTATTATATACCTAGGTTGAGGCTTTTTTTGCTTCACTAAATCAAGCAGCTCGGCCTTTTTCATTTTCTTATCATACTGTACAATGCTCTTCTCCAGCCATGCCGAGATCTCTGACTTGTTGCCGCTAGTATTGGGTACCCTTGAGTCAGGATCTAAGTGGCTGTGATACGCAGCATTGTCCATTGTGATTACAGACCGAGGAGGCAGTTTAGGGAGAAGTGTATCTCTGAACCACTCTGTAAAGTGCTCCTTAGGCATCTCGTCATGATAATCAGAGCTGTTGGTTTTCGACTCAAATATAAGACCACATCCGGGGATTAGGCCTTGTTGAGAGGAGCCAACATCTAATATTATCAATCTAGTACCCTTGCCAGAAGGTACTTTCCGATGGGTACCTTTACAGTGTGGCTCAAAGATAGACATGGACGTGCTGGGAACATCCAGCCAGTCACCCTTTACTACATGATTAGTGTTCAACCAAGTCTCATCTAGATATACAATATGACGACCCTGCTGCCTAAACTTGCGCATCTTACGAAGATATGCCATTCTCAAGAGAACGATGTCCTCCCTCTCCGACACAAATCTTCGGCTTGACGCATCCTTGTAGAACCTGAAAAATATAATCATATAAATATAAACATTCACAATTACATAACATTTAAGGTTTACATTAAAACATACATGTAACGTGGGGCGCAGAGAATATACTTTTAAATCTCAAGTAAAGGTGGGTGTCAATAACATTCCATATTTGTCAGTTTAAGAGGTTACCAAATTTTGATAGAGACTTCTGCAGGTTTATGTTTAAATGGAACATATTAAAAAAGTGTTTGATGCATTAGATTTAATTTCACATAATTAATTATTTGTAGCTATAAATTTTAATTGTGGCTTATTTATTTTCAGACATTTTTGCTGATGAGCAAATAAATATTTCCAAGATGTATAAATGATGTCTTTCAATACTGAAATGTGTATTTAATGCAGGTAAATATTTCATTACTTCAAGTTATATAAGTGTTTCAGATTTTTGAATCAATGATTTTTTTTGTTGTTTGTGCTGTATTTAGACACCTCTAACAAGAAATTTGTTTGCATGCACACGTACAGTAATAGAGGTTTTTATCCAACGCAATCATAGGTTTGAATGAGGCTGTCAGTTTTCATGTTTGAATTGTTTTACAACAATTCTGATTAAGGAGCCTTTTATAGCTCAGTATGGGCTTTTCTAATTGATGAAGGCCATACAGTGACCTATAGTTGTTAATTTTTGTGTCATTCTGGTCTTTTGAGGAGAGTTGTCTCATTGGCAATCACACCTTTTTCATATTTGAAAGTTTTTTTTTTTTCAATTTAGACTTGTGTGTATAGATAATTGATAATTAAGCATGTAAAAAGAGATGATTTAAGATACATATTCTACAAAACAATGCATTAAGTCCAAATATAATGAATGAAATTAATTACCGAAACCCCAGTAAACGCCCTGTTCTCGACACTGTTGATATGGAAACGTCAATGACTTTCTTTTTCAGAGGTTGCTGCAGACTTGGCATGGTCACTGACTTGGATTTCTTGTGCAGATCATAGATGGTCCTTCTCACCACACCTTCGTCGAAATCATCCATCTTGACAGTTTTCTGGACAGCAGCCTTATGAACTGCATTCATCACATCCTGCACAGCATCATCATCACTGGCATCTGTATGGACATATCTTCTTAAAGTAGTTGGTTTAATCCCTGAAATTTCAATTGTCCATGTATTTCAGCATATAACATAAAAATGATAGAAAAAACTTGTATATAGAATGAAATTCAAAACAGTGTGGCTGTGGCCATTGATTGACACATTAATTTCATCCATTGACTGGGACAATTTAGGTGAACGTTTGTATGTAACGACCACTGCTCACTATGTACTTTTTAAAGACACTTAAACTATGGGGTCACCAAAGGTTCTCAACACCTTAATAAAGTAATTCGAAAAATTAATCAGAAATAACACGATGTTTTGATTTATATCAATATTATAAATCAAAACATAAAGGTTATTCCTGATTAATTTTTCGAATTATTTTATAATTAAAGGCGTTAAGAAACCTTTGGTGACCCCACAGTTTAAATGTCTATCGTAGGTACGTCGTGAACAGTGGTTGTTACAGACAAACGTTCACGTAAATTGTCCCAGTCAATGGATGAATTTAATGTGTCAATCAATAGAGTGTATTCAAGGTGATTGGGGGCATTTATTTATCTTCTTATTTGCATAATCATAAAAAAAAAAATGTTGTTCGACTTGCATAGCTTGACAATATATTTCAAGTTTTCTTATCCCCACTGAAAAAAAATATATATTTGCCCCAATTACATTTTCTGAAATTTATCATTCTAATATACACGTAATTCATTTAAAATTACTATATTCGGTGTATGTGGAAGGATAGGAATGGAATTTATTTCCAATGGTACACCTGACCCTTGCATCATTTTCATGTTTATTTGTTGATGTGTATTAACAGTGAGCTGTAATACCTGTAAATGTTGCTGTTGATGCCTTGACCTCAAGATTCCAATGTTTCAGGTCTCAAACAAAGTTTGTCTGCTTTGAAATCTTAATTTTTGATTTTTTATGCAAATAATTTTATTTCTTTTGTTTTTTTTTAAGGTTAATTTTACCTGTTGCCTTCACTAATCTTTTAATTGGATTCTATATTGCCCATGGCTTATTTTTCTCCTATTCTGTTAAAAAAAACTGGAAAATTTTCCTTAAAAGTTCTTTTGTCTGAAAAAAAAAAACAACATGTATATGACCAAAGGGAGGTAATCCATAGTAAGAATGGGATGTGATTTTCTACTTAAGATTCTTGTTAGTTACAATTTTCAAAATGCAGAGGCTTTGTTAAAAATGACAGTGTACAAAGATTACATTATGAAGTTATGTATATAATTTTTGTAATTGTGAAATGATTTTTGTATAAATGTTTTCACTCATTAAACAAATTTTTAAGGTTTTTTATAATTGCAAGACACTGACATTCATTTTAGGGGTTATAGGGCCAAAGTTTAGGAATAGAGGGTTAAAACAAACGTTTTTATAGTTTCAAGACAATAATTTGTGTGTACTTGTATGGATCTCTCTAAAATTGTACCAAAATGTTCCATATAACAAAGGAGGACTGAGATGGAGTTTTTGGTTAATTGCTTAAAATATGTTGGAATTGGGGGCCAAAAGAAGCATGTTGCTAGTTTCTAGACAAAAACTTGTGTTTAACGTGTATGAATCTCTCTCCTTTAAAATGATGAAAAGATCCGAGTGGCTCCGAAAAATATGCAAATTAACTACGTGAAACTCCACAGCAACACTTCCGGTAATAGCAATGTCGGATTGCACCATTGAAAATGATCTTGGATAATGTGAAGGTCAGGATTATACAGTGCAAACACAATAAAAGGTAGGACAGTAGTGGATATTTGGAATGGATTTTTATTCTGCTATTTGAAAAACATCGTCTCGAGTAAATGCGACTGATATTTAAAAACAAATTGACAAAAATCATGGTGCAAATTTTATGTGACGGCGACTATAAGTAGTTATCAAAGGTACCAGGATTATGTATCAAGATTCAACACAAGAATGACATTAGGCCTGACAACAGTTATTTTGTCAGTTTGTTTTAGATTTATGAGTTTGACTGTCCTTTTTGGTATCTTTCGTCCCTCTTTTATTTTGTAGTACATTTCTTTTAGAGAAAAAAAAAAAAACGCAAATTAAAAAAAATTGCAACTAAAGATTAACAGTGTAGTGTACTACTTTTGGGGAAAATTAATGTCAAAATTATAGAAAGGTCTATGGACTCTTAACTCAAAATACGGACAATTTTATGAAGAGGCGGTTTGACAGGTTCAGACATACTAATGTTTGACCTTCTCAAACTGGACCAAATTACTAGTTTACTTAAGAAGTCATGTTCTTAATTATTTAACATATAATTTCACCCTTACTTACTATTTCAAGCATAAAATATAAATAAATAAAATTGGAATGTGTATTAAAATTTTTTCATATCAGCCAATGCTTTTTCAGCCAGGTTGATGGGGGAGACAAAATTGTTGGTGAATAAATGTTAAGCTTTGTGAAATAATCCAGTAGTACATAGCAGTTTGTTAACTTAGATTTGATTTGTTACATGCTTTATTTCAACTATATATTCTGGCTTGAAAATTTTGTGTTCCAATATTCCGAAATGAATGGTTTACGTATGAAGCCCATATCAAGTATAATAACAGATATAAATCTTTTCATCTCAGCTATATGGTAACAGCACCAACTTTAAACCACGAATAAAGACGCGAAAATCTTCTCATCCTCTACCGACTTCCTTGTGAGAAAAAACCGGAATAATTGATATAAAATATATAGAAAAAGTATTCCATGAATTAAGACATGGAAAAATAATCAAATGATGATGGATGATGATAGCTGCTTAACGTCCAGCGAGAAATTAAAGTGTATATTAAGACACGTTGAGCCCCGATTTGTAATGTGCTAGCTCACAAGATAACAGTTCTCAATTATAATTGTATCTAAACATTTCGTTTAGCACTATTAGTTGAAGGTAAAAGATTTTGAGTTCACATGTTTTTCTATAAAATTTTTAACTCTCTTTTGAAAAAAAAAATATGTTTTTTTTGTAAATCGTTGGGAAAACAAAAAGACGGGTGGTAAACAAAGCTTTCCTGCAGTATAACTTTTTCCAATGACAATGTTTATTTTTTCAGTTTACATAATTCAAACAAAACCTACCTAAGCTATGGAAATTTACGTAATTTTTTTTAATAAAAGTATTACTGAAAAAATACAAATTACTTCTACGCATACGGAAGCATGTCTTCTCAAAATTTCCATTCAATTACTGAAAGACGTCGAACCCTTTTACTCAAAATCTGATGACGCGATGATAGTTATTAGAAAGGCATTTGACTCTGTATGGAGAGATGCTCTTTTGTACAAACTTTATAATGTGGGGTAGGAAAGAAACTTTTTAACATCATAAAACATCAATATGATGACACTGGGTCTTCAATTAAATACAAAAACATGGTAACTGATATGTTTAATATTACAAGGGGTAAAACAAGGAGATTCACTGAGTCCTACTTTATTTAATATATTAATTAATGACATCAAAGAGGTCTTTGAAAATGACTTGTGTTATCCTCTAAAAATTATAGACTCAAAACTAAGTTGCCTGCTTTTTGCAGATGACTTGTTAATTTTTTCAGAAACTAAAACACGGCTACAGAATAGTCTTAATAATTTAGCTTTATATTGTGATAAATGGCAGATAGAATTGAATATTAAAAAGACAAAATCTATGATATTCAATAGGACATGCTCTAAATTAGAAAAAAGATTTTTAAATTTTAAAAACAGTAACATTTATAATGTATCAGAATACTCATTTTTAGGCTTATTAATTAAATGCAATGGCAACATGTCTCATAGTACTAAAGAACTTGTCAAAAAAGCCCAAAAAGCGTTATTTGGGTTGAAAGCTTACTCAAAGTCTTTGAATAATTTACCAGTCAAAGTTGCATGACACCTCTTTGATTCCCTCATAAAACCAATAATGATATACAACTCTGAAGTTACATATTTAGACACATTTATATCTCTTTTTAGAGCAAAAAATACAAAAAATAGAGCTTTAAATTCTGGAAAAGAAGTAGATATTTTAAGTTTTGCAGAAAAAAGTCCAATTGAAAAATTACACTTGCAATTGTGTAAATTTTTACTAGGAACTAGAAAGAATGCATCTAATCTTGCAACTAGAGCTGAACATCAAACATCAAACTTTACTTATAGAAAATTAATAACAAAACTAAGAATTAGTGACCATAATTTAAATATAGAAAAAGGCAGACATACTAATATTCCTAGAGAGCAGAGATTATGCCTTAAATGTAAAACATTAGAAAACGAAAAACATTTTATAATAGATTGTAAATTAAATATGGAACTAAGAAATAACTTTTTTAACAATTTGGATTTAAATTTTTCTGTTAAAGATTTATCTGATGAAGAAAAGTTGATTTTTATACTCAATCCATCAACACCATCACAAGTAAATAAATTGGGGTCCAGTGTCCCCTGTCCTCAGTCATTAGAACTGAGGACAGGGGACACTGGAATATTTACTGTAAATGAATGATTGTGTGTATATAGATTGCCTAACAATGTAATTTTAACACACTATTTAATATGTAAATATAAGAATGTTTAAAATATTTAATTTTCATCATTTTGTAAATATTTTAAACATTCTTTAATATATTTACATATTTAATAGTGTGTTAAAATTACATTGTTAGGCAATCTATAATTTTATTTGTGTAATTGAATTAATCTCTGTACTGATTAATCCACACTCCCATAAATTTGTATGTCATGTGCTGCTATTTATAGGCACTTATATATATATATATATATATATATATAGTTATATTGTTTATTATTTTGTATGTCACAAACTTAATGTTAAAATTTTATATGGCAATAAATATTTGAATTTGAATTTTTATATCGTCACTGACGGCAAATATTCTTGTGTACTTTAGAAAAAAAAAGAAGCTTGTCAGTAAACTGAAAAGTGCGGAATATTTCCTGGCACTGAAAGAGTTAACTTTAAAGACCATGTCAATCAATTCAAAGAACTGAAAGAAAATTAAGGTTTCAACTCCCTCAGGCATAGTTGGCTTTAGGTGAATTTGGCTATTTATTATAGGTAATTTTGAATTATAGATCTTCAACGGTTTCGATACTTATACATCTTCGGATTTCAAATGCTTGGCTTTAAGGATTATGTACCCTTCTGTTGATTCAATGCTAAACATATGGAAATTTTATAGAAAATCCACAGCCTTTATCCTTGTACTGTGATATTTGGCAATTTGATGACTAATAGATATAGGATAATTGCATGCAGTGCTAGCATCGATTTCCTTAAAACAAGTTTATTAATGTAGTTATTGGTTAAAACAAATAAAAATATGGACCAAATCAGGTACACCTTTTAAGGTGTGTTCGACTTTAGTGACTCAGCACGAGGTATTTTGGAATTTACAGGTTGGTTAGAACTTTTTGTAAAAAATAACCACTAGCACATCATAGAAAAGCAAGTGAGTAATCTATGTTTCAAATTTTATAACAAAATTCTCTGTATTTAAGGCTGTGAATTTTCTATAAAAATCTTGGTTTATTTGCCACAAAGTACTCTTTTTCTTTTAAAGGCAATGAAACAGTAAATTATAATGCATTCCATCAAGTTTCCCCCTAGTATATGTACAAAATGGCCTGTCTCTATTATTCATTATATCTGTAGTTTTGATACAATTGATGTTTGAAAAATTTGTACAAAAATGGCTACAGAAGGGGTCATAAACCTTAAACGTTCCTAATGAAGGTAAATCCAGAAAAGCGCTTCTCACGCAAGAAATTATTAAACGTGTTGTTTCCATTTTTTTAACCCTCTTGTTGCCAGTTGTTTTTTAGGGTTGGATTTCATATTTTGACTATTTTATTTATTAAGTCTGTTTTGTTCTAGCATCGTTGTAAATATAACGGAATTTGATGAGACTGTCGTAATAGTGTGAGGTTTAGCGCTATAAAACCAGGTTCAATCCACTATTTTCTACATTTGAAAATGCCTGTACCAAGTCGGGATTATGGCAGTTATTGTCCAATCATTTGATGCGTTTTGTTATTCGATTTTTGCCATGTGACTAGGGACTTTCCGATTGAATTTTCCTCGGAGCTCAGTATTTTTGTGATTTTACTTTTTTATATGCCAGAAAATACGACCGCTTGACGTTTTTGTGCCTTTTTACCTCTTCGTATGTGACGTCATTTTTATGACTTTTTGCGTTGAGGCCTGGACTAATATATAAAAAAGAAGATGTGGTATGATTACCAATGAGACAACTATCCACAAAAAACCAAAATAACACAGACATTAACAACTATAGGTCACTATAGCAAAGCCCATACCGCATAGTCAGCTATAAAAGGCCCCGATAAGACAATGTAAAACAATTCAAACGAGAAAACTAACGGACTTATTTAAGTAAAAAAGAATGAACGAAAAACAAGTCAGGAAGATGGCCATTGTTACATCATAGTTCGTTTCTGTGTGTGTAGCATTATTACGTTGTGTTTCCGTTGTGTCGTTTGTTTTCTCCTATATTTGAGTGTGAATTCGCATTACTATAAGACGTGTCATGGTACTTTTCTATCCCAAATTCATGTATTTGGTTTTAATGTTATATTTGTTATTCTCATCGGATTTTGTCTAATGCTTAGTCCGTTGCTGTGTGTGTTACATTTTAATGTTGTGTCGTTGTTCTCTTATATTTAATGCGTTTCCCTCAGTTTTAGTTTGTTACCCCGATTTTGTTTTTTATCCATAAATTTACGAGTTCGGTATACTACTGTAGCCTTTATTTATGACGTGACATGCTAAACAATGACGTCATGCCGTAGTGACCGTTACATTTGAGAGCAATTGTAGAAACATATTACACCTTTCAATTTTCTTTTATTTTGATAAAGGTATAGCACTGACGAGAAGCTTGCATAAAATAAAACATGGACATATGTGTCCCTCCGGCAACAAGAGGATTAAGAGGAACAATGAAACAATTGAGCACCTGGGATCACATCCAGTTTTAGGTAGGGTTCGTGTTGTTAAGTCTTTAGTTTTCTATGGTGTGTCCTGTGTCCTATTATTTGTGCGTTTGTTATTTACTTTTTTAGCACCGTATTGTCCGTTTGTTTTCGATTTTGAGTATGAATGTCCCTGTGATATCATTCGCTTCTCTTTTAAAATGTTTAGATTTCAAGATTTAGTTTCCACGTAATTTCCAGTCGGGTTGAAATCGGATAAGTGAACACAATGATGTTTACAATATTTTACACTATTGAGTTGAATTTCCAGTGGTTAAGCCTTGTTCACACCTTACCGGATAGTTCGAACGGACGCCTAACGGATAACTTTTCATCAATCCATTAGACGTCCGTTCTTATCCGTTAGACATCCGTCCATATCCATTGCATGTCCGTTAAGCGTACGTTTTATCCGTCGACGTCCGTTCTGTCCGGTGGAAAATTTTGAGCATGTTCAAAACTTTGAACGTCCGTTTTGTACGGTACTCGTACGTTTCGTTTCCGATTTGTATCCGTTACGTGTCCGTTATATACCCGTTGGAGGTCTGGAAGATAAATTCACCAACGGATTTCTACCGGACGTTTAATGGATTAAACGGATGTTGAACAAAGGAGAAACGAACTTCTACCGGACGTATCACGGAGAAAACGGATGATGAACGGATCTGAAACGGATAAATGCCAATTGAAAATTTCGCGTCAGAAATGCAAATAATTGGTATGTCAGATGTCTTGAGGTTCTTGAATTCTTACTATTGATAACCGATCTTAAGGTAAAAGCACGTCTTCACAATCAAGCAGCTCTTATTCAGGCCAGACACTGCCCTTGGTGGCATTTTGAAGAACAAACCGAAACCAGTTACACAGAAACATGTTGAATATTTATGTGATTTTCATGTATTATTATTGTCGCCTTTAATTTTTTCGTATATCTTGTTCGTCCGTTTTATCCCGTACGCTTCCGTTAGGTGTCCGTCCTATGCGGTACTCGTCCGTTGGATATACGTTCGACATTCGTTCTGTCCGTTACGTTTCTGTTTCTCGTACGTTGCATATCCGAGGTAGCAATAGACAGTTAGTTTAGTTTCGCATTTTGGCCCCTGTGGATTTTTCAAATAGGAAAGTTATTGTGTAGTAAAATTCATTTTTAGACAGATGAGTGTTAATTTAGCCTTCAAAGATGGTTTATAAGTCCATCAAGATTATTTTTTACATGTTTTATGGGCTGTTTTCTGTTTGACAATCCGTATTTTCATAGCTAGACCGGCCATCGGTCCAGAAATTAATGTACTGTTTACAAACACTCTTTTTCTACACGAAGTTTTTGACGCAATTTTACAAAAAAATGAGATGAAAGACATATGATTTTCATTGGATTTGCTGAATGATATATGTACACATTTTCAGAAAAGGTATTACTTCAAGCGATTGAAATTCTACTTTTAGCCAAATTTTGGGGAAATATGTGACATCTTTCCCCACCCCACCCCCCCTTTTTGCAATATTTTATAACAAATAAATGCAGATTGTTGCCATGGATACACCAAAAAGAAATTATATTTTACCTTTTTATATACTGGATATAAAATCTATGGAAGATTCTGATTACATACATATGCCCATATATGACACAAACAGTAAGCTTGATATTGCAAGAAAGCAATGAAAAGTGGATGGTAAAATTCATAAAGGCAAATTATTGTATTTTTTCATAACTGTTTATTGCTACCCGAGGTCTGTCCGATATGCATTCGTTACACGTCTGTTTTTTTCGGTCGGTACATCAATGGACTCCCAACGAATAACAATTTTGTCAACGACAAATTTTATTTTCATCCGTTAGGCGTCCGTTCGTGTTTTTTTTTTTTTTTCAATCAGTTCATGTCCGTTTAGCGTATGTTTTATCCGTCGAGGTCCGTTCTGTCTGATGGAAAATTTTGAGCATGTTCAAAACTTTGCACGGACGTCCAACGGACAAAATGTCCGTTGAACGTCCGGTAAGCGTCCGTTTCGTTTCCGTTTTGTATCTGTTACGTGTCCGTTATACATCCGTTGGAGGTCTTGCAGATAAATTCACCATCGGACGTATAACGGATAAAACGGATCTGAAACGAATAAATGCCAATTGAAAATTTCGCGTCAGAAATGCCAATTAGATTTCTTTCTTATTATTCATAATCGATCTTAGAGCAAGGGCACGTCTTCACAATAAAGCAGCTCTTATTCAGGCCAGAAACTGCCCTTCGGCGGCATTTTGAAGAACAAACCAAAACTTTTTAATGCGATATCATGTAAATTATTGTCGCTTTTAATTTGTCCATTCTATCTGGTACGTTTCCGTTTCTCGTAGGTTGCATGTCCGGTGTTAGTCCCTTATGCATTCGTTACGCGTCCGTTTTAGTTGGTCAGTACATCAACGGACTCCCAACGGATAACAATTTTGTCAACGGACAACTTTTATTTTCATTCGGTAGGCGTCCGTTCGTGCTATCCGGTAAGGTGTGACCGAGGCTTTATCCTTGTAACTTCTTGGTCGTTGTCTCTGATGACTGACATTTCGTATCAGAGAACATCTGCCGCACAAACTATACAATGCTTGAAAGATCTGTGATATTTATATTATAATGGCACGGACGCCGCCCAGTTAATTTATGTTCGAAAGATGGCACCGTGGACTCGGTGTCGTACATTATTGCAGATGTTTACTCAATAAGATCGTCATAGTAATGACAATATCTAATTTCTTCCCACCTGCCGTGTACAGTTTTACTTCAAGAAAATGTGAACATGAATGACTTAAGCAATAAAACCTTAGTTCTTAGATAAAATCCTAAACTGCAAAACCTTTTGATGATACATGTCCAATTTCAACCAGCATTTAAGCTACAAATAGAAAATAATACAATACCTGGATCTACTATATTCATAACGTTTAAATCAACACATATCGTCTATGGATTAGACAGGTTATAAAGCTAGTAAACATTGCTGATTTGTTCATATCGGTCAAACGAAGAGATGTCTTAAAAAAACTTGTACACGACGGTTAGTCGACCGACAATTGACATTGGGCATTCGCACTAAAGCAAATGTCGTTGTTGGCTAACATTTTCAATCTTTGGTCAAAAGGATGACATTCAGCATTAAGAAATGTGACACCATGAGGACGCATCGACAAAATTGATGGAATACGTATTTTACACAGTCCTTCCTGTAACGCTGTGAAAGGCATTATATTTTTGAACTCCTCTCCTCGACTTAGTCGTGGTTATCAACGTTATCTATCACTTACCATATTAATGACTTTTTGCAATTAGTGTTTCGTTTGAAAACATATTTGTTACGTTTGGAGGACTTTTTTTCAACAAACCATCGGCATTCTCATGGGAACCAACTGTGCCCATCTTACTGACTTGTTACTTTATTCTCATGAGCCTGTCTTCATACAGGAATTTCTTAGGAAGAGAACGAGGTTAGCAATGTCTTTTAACTATACTATCTGCTATATAGATGATGTTCTCTCACTTAAGAATACAAAATTTCGTGACTATGTTGAACGCATCTATCTCATCGAGATACAGATTAAAGCATATACAACGAGTACATACATTGATAACTATTTGTGACATATACTATTCTTAACGGTATCGAATTCGATCTCGGACTTGTTATTTATTGATAATTTAAATAACAACAGAATGTTAGATCTCTAAATATGAATAAAACAATCCATCCTGAGGTACCAAAAGCACAAAATTTAAATGTCTTTGCAAAATACGGTACTCGTACGTTTCGTTTCCGATTTGTATCCGTTACGTGTCCGTTATACACCCGTTGGAGGTCTGGAAGATAAATTCACCAAAGGATTTCTACCGGACGTTTAACGGATTAAACGGATGCTGAACAAAGGAGAAACGAACTTCTACCGGACGTATCACGGAGAAAACGGATGATGAACGGATCTGAAACGGATAAATGCCAATTGAAAATTTCGCGTCAGAAATGCAAATAATTGGTATGTCAGATGTCTTAAGGTTCTTGAATTCTTACTATTGATAACCGATCTTAAGGTAAAAGCACGTCTTCACAATCAAGCAGCTCTTATTCAGGCCAGACACTGCCCTTGGCGGCATTTTGAAGAACAAACCGAAACCAGTTACACAGAAACATGTTGAATATTTATGCAATTTTCATGTATTATTATTGTCGCCTTTAATTTTTCCCTATATCTTGTTCGTCCTTTTTATCCCGTACGCTTCCGTTAGGTGTCCGTCCTATGCGGTACTCGTCCGTTGGATATACGTTCAACATCCGTTCTGTCCGTTACGTTTCCGTTTCTCGTACGTTGCATATCCGAGGTAGCAATACACAGTTAGGAGTTTAGTTTCGCATTTTGGCCCCTGTGGATTTTTCAAATAGGAAAGTTATTGTGTAATATAATTTATTTTTAGACAGATGAGTGCTAATTTAGCCTTCAAAGATGGTTTATAAGTGCATCAAGATTATTTTTTACATGTTTTATGGGCTGTTTTCTGTTTGACAATCCGTATTTTCATAGCTAGACCGGCCATCGGTCCAGAAATTAATGTACTGTTTACAAACACTCTTTTTCTACACGAAGTTTTTGACGCAATTTTACAAAAAAATGAGATGAAAGACAAATGGTTTTCATTGGATTTGCTGAATGATATATATACACATTTTCAGAAAAGGTATTACTTCAAGCGATTGAAATTCTACTTTTAGCCAAATTTTGGGGAAATATGTGAAAGCTTCCCCCCCCCCTTTCCCCTTTTCGCAATATTTTATAACAAATAAATGCAGATTGTTGCCATGGATACACCAAAAAGAAATTATATTTTACCATTTTATATACTGGATATAAAATCTATGAAAGATTCTGATTACATACATATGCCCATATATGACACAAACAGTAAGCTTGATATTGCAAGAAAGCAATGAAAAGTGGATTGTAAAATTCATAAGGGCAAATTTTTGTATTTTTTTCCGAACTGTTTATTGCTACCCGAGGTCTGTCCGATATGCATTCGTTACACGTCTGTTTTTTCGGTCGGTACATCAACGGACTTCCAACGGATAACAATTTTGTCAACGACAACTTTTATTTTCATCCGTTAGGCGTCCGTTCGTGTTTTTTTTTCAATCAGTTCATGTCCGTTTAGCGTATGTTTTATCCGTCGACGTCCGTTCTGTCTGATGGAAAATTTTGAGCATGTTCAAAACTTTGCACGGACGTCCAACGGACGAAATGTCCGTTGAACGTCCGGTAAGCGTCCGTTTCGTTTCCGTTTTGTATCTGTTACGTGTCCGTTATACATCCGTTGGAGGTCTTGCAGATAAATTTACCATCGGACGTATAACGGATAAAACGGATGTTGAACCAATGTGAAACAGACGTATAAAGGATAAAACGGATCTGAAACGAATAAATGCCAATTGAAAATTTCGCTTCAGAAATGCCAATTAGATTTCTTTCTTATTATTCATAATCGATCTTAGAGGGCACGTCTTCACAATAAAGCAGCTCTTATTCAGGCCAGAAACTGCCCTTCGGCGGCATTTTGAAGAACAAACCAAAACTTTTTAATGCGATATCATGTAAATTTATATTATTGTCGCTTTTAATTTGTCCATTCTATCTGGTACGTTTCCGTTTCTCGTTGCATGTCCGGTGTTAGTCCCTTATGCATTCGTTACGCGTCCGTTTTAGTTGGTCAGTACATCAACGGACTCCCAACGGATAACAATTTTGTCAACGGACAACTTTTATTTTCATTCGGTAGGCGTCCGTTCGTGCTATCCGGTAACCGAGTGTGACCGAGGCTTTATCCTTGTAACTTCTTGGTCGTTGTCTCTGATGATAGACATTTCGTATCAGAGAACATCTGCCGCACAAACTATAAAATGCTTGAAAGATCTGTGATATTTATATTATAATGGCACGGACGCCGCCCAGTTAATTTATGTTCGAAAGATGGCACCGTGGACTCGGTGTCGTACATTATTGCAGATGTTTACTCAATAAGATCGTCATAGTAATGACAATATCTAATTTCTTCCCACCTGCCGTGTACAGTTTTACTTCAAGAAAATGTGAACATGAATGACTTAAGCAATAAAATCTTAGTTCTTAGATAAAATCCTAAACTGTAAAACCTTTTGATGATACATGTCCAATTTCAACCAGCATTTTAGCTACAAATAGAAAATAATACAATACCTGGATCTACTATATTCATAACGTTTAAATCAACACATATCGTCTATGGATTAGACAGGTTATAAAGCTAGTAAACATTGCTGATTTGTTCATATCGGTCAAACGAAGAGATGTCTTAAAAAAACTTGTACACGACGGTTAGTCGACCGACAATTGACATTGGGCATTCGCACTAAAGCAAATGTCGTTGTTGGCTAACATTTTCAATCTTTGGTAAAAAGGATGACATTCAGCATTAAGAAATGTGACACCATGAGGACGCATCGACACAATTGATGGAATACGTATTTTACACAGTCCTTCCTGTAACGCTGTGAAAGGCATTATATTTTTGAACTCCTCTCCTCGACTTAGTCGTGGTTATCAACGTTATCTATCACTTACCATATTAATGACTTTTTGCAATTAGTGTTTCGTTTGAAAACATATTTGTTACGTTTGGAGGACTTTTTTTCAACAAACCATCGGCATTCTCATGGGAACCAACTGTGCCCATCTTACTGACTTGTTACTTTATTCTCATGAGCCTGTCTTCATACAGGAATTTCTTAGGAAGAGAACGAGGTTAGCAATGTCTTTTAACTATACTATCTGCTATATAGATGATGTTCTCTCACTTAAGAATACAAAATTTCGTGACTATGTTGAACGCATCTATCTCATCGAGATACAGATTAAAGCATATACAACGAGTACATACATTGATAACTATTTGTGACATATACTATTCTTAACGGTATCGAATTCGATCTCGGACTTGTTATTTATTGATAATTTAAATAACAACAGAATGTTAGATCTCTAAATATGAATAAAACAATCCATCCTGAGGTACCAAAAGCACAAAATTTAAATGTCTTTGCAAAATATTCTTAAAATAAAACTATTTACTGTTTGATTACATTTATAATATCAGTGCGTGATAATGATATAAAATATTGTGTAGTTCTTCTGCCAACTTTTCTGTTGCCAAAGCAGATCTTTCTAAAATTAAAAGTTTTTGTTTTCTGTAGTCTTCCAGTTTTTGCTTATCTTCTTCCATTTTCAATTTTTTTTTCTTGCAGTTCTTGGTCATCCTCAATAAAAATTCAAATTATTATATAGCAAATTCCATTTTTGGGAGTCTTCCTTAATTTTAGCAATTAAGCTCAAGTTTCATAGTTAAATTAAGTAAGGTATACATTTAAGGCTGTTTTAATCGGTAAATACGTGTAAACCACTGACAAGATTATGAACAGGTTGGTTATTATTGTACTGCTTTGTATATAACTTAATTGCTGTCAAAATTACATGATTACGAACTCCTTTTGCTTAGTGTTTATGTCATATATTTTTTTTTGCCAAAAAAATATGTGTATATTATCAGGATTTTATTAGATATGGAACATTGCTATCGTTATCTGACTCAATATAAATTAAGACTTCCATGAACTTTCTCTGTCATTTTTCTCAGTAAAATAACATACTAGCATACGTTATTTGAATATTTTTTGGGAAATGGTAACATAATATATTATGTTGTTGCATTGTTGAGAGTAGTATGAAAAAGTTAAGTAAGGATATTGAACGATTATTTCGAGAATTAACGTTTCGTGAGTCTTCACTGCATGTTTTTGTTGAAAGAAAATAATTAAACCAACCTTGTTTTATTAACATAGATAGGTTGTGAAAAATATTGAGGTAGTGATTACGGTATACATGTTAAATAAGGTTAGCTTTGTGTGTTTTACTACTTTACAATTGCTCTCAGCAAGTAGAAAATTCCATAATGAAGGTGGAAAAATGGAATTAAATATATAACATTTACTTCTAATTAAGTACTTGGCTTGGAAGCTGTAGACTTCCTCCCACTGCCTGATATAGAAATAAATTATTCTTTATTTAAGTATGATACAAAAATATAAGATAAAAAAGAAATTTCTATCAGCTAGAAGCAAAAAATAATAATATATAATAAAAATCTTCAAAAAAAATTTAAAAACAAGAGCTGTCAAAATGACAGTAAACCGGATTCTTTAACATTTATTTGTGTTCTGGCATATATCAATATTACAAGGACCAAAACTAATAGGTAAAATTTATGATTATCAATATCAAACTTGACTTCCATGTTGTCAACAATAACAACATGCTTCTAAAGTTAATGAATCCCATTTCTGTTGTATAATCTGCCAATAATACTCGGGTAACACAATTTTTCAATCTTTCAAGAACCGGTTTGGTTGAACGGTTCATGAGCAAATGCACGGACACGACATTTTTTAAACTTTTAAGAACCGTAACTCCTGAACGGTAAAAGTCAAAATCGTCGTTATTGAACTTGACCTCCATTTTGTTGTCAGTAACAACATATTAAAATTTTAAAAGGTTTGGTTGAACGGTTCATGGGTAAATGCACGGACACAACATTTTTTAAACTTTCAAGAACCGTAACTCCTGAACGGTAAAAGTCAAAATCGTCATTATTGAACTTGACCTACATTTTGTTGTCAGTAACAACATATTAAAATTTTAAAAGGTTTGGTTGACTGGTTCATGAGTAAATGCACGGACACGACATTTTTTAAACTTTCAAGAACCGTAACTCCTGAACGGTAAAAGTAATAATGTCTACTTAATGTAGATTTTATTTACAATTATATGCTGACATCATGGACATAGAATGACTTAAAGTATCTTATAATATATAAATAGTATTTAGTGGAAATGGTGGTTAACGTTTACCTCTGATATCTAGTCATTATCACACTTGGTAAGGATAAAATTAACCAGTTCATCACTTATATTTAATAGTAGCATGACTGGCATTCCAACTTTTATCCCTAAAAGTTTGGGGCTAGTATGTATTGTAAAAAAATCACTACTGCCTTCATCATCTGACTAATTGAGATGGAGTTTTCAGCATTCTTTCACAATTAAACAGGGCGACATCAACATATCTGGCAAAGAAGTGTACTTTTCTAATTTTAATCACTTTTTGGACTATTTGGATTATAGCTCTTCATCTTTTATATAAGCTTTTGATTTCAAATAGTTTGGCCACGAGCATCACTGAAGAGACATGTATTGTCGAAATGCGCATCTGGTGCAGGAAAATTGTTACCGTTAATGTTATTAATGGTGTATGAAGGGATTTCAAAAGCTTTTGATTTTGGAAATATTTCCCTGTTTTAATTCATTTGCTCTTGTAGCAAATAGAGTTTCAGATTCCTGATAAATAATTTCTAAATTTATGTGATGGGGGAACAAAGCTTCTTATAAACAAGGATGTAAAAACAATAGTGGCTAAAAATCTCCATACAGCGGTGCCGGACAAAGTCACCACTTAAAATAACTGTTTTGCCCCAAAAGTTCAACTTAACATCAACCAATGATCTGTATATAAATTCTACTTGGCCTCATGTCTTACAGCTAATAATTGAAATTTCAACTTTTATTATAAAAATCAGTTTTTCTGATGTTGTCCTTCACTTTAACATATTTTTCGTTAGTGAGAATCAAATGCAGCAGTTCATCATTCTGCTACCTGTCTTTTTTTAATCCTGCCCGTTTAGACAATGTGCATTTTTAATTCCAATATTGAAACGAGAAAATATTTACTCCTGGTACCTTTGATAACTAAATACTTAAATTGGGGGAGGGGATGAAAATTGTTAGAACTATTCAGATACGCTCTAGTCTGGGGAAATGAACATACTCCTGTCGTGTAGTTTATAGAACAGATTGTCTCTGTAAGGTAGAGGGTGAACCTCTAAATTGTCAACTTATAAACTATCACTTGAGAAGAGGAAACGCAAGGAATTATACCAACAGACTATTGCAGAAACGAATATTTTCTGTCTGACAATCAAGTTGGTCTCTTGTCTAGGCATAACAAGATGATCCATTGTCCCATGAGACAGTGTTATGTCACCAACATACAGATATCAAGCTGGACTATTATTGTGTAAGTTTACTTAAGAATAAACAAGGTATTTAAGAGCATAATTTTGTATTATATGTAAAGCATTTCATACATATATATATCACAGTGACACACGTAACAGTTTTAACCACTTTTCAGAACATATATTTCTTACTATCAATGTATCCAGCTATTTGTCACAGTGTTCAACCAACTACCTAATAATTTATATATAATATCTTTGTTTAACATATAAGGATCATCTTCAAATAAATTATATAGTTGAAATAACACTACTTTGGTATACTATTTGATAGACGTCAGCCTCCTGGAGTAAGCACAGGAAGGCAGACTTTAATTTCTGAGATTTGAGAGCATTTAAAAAGTGATATTTAATTGTCGTAGCTTCTTAATATTCTTACATGTATCTAAGCAAGTATACATAATTTATTTATATTTGCTCTGAGTAATGGAACAACTCAGCAAACAGGATACTTAACAATATGTCTTAAACAACACAAAACAAATAAGGGGACCTTTAAACTACACTAGAACACACCCGTAATATCGCGGGTCTGTGACTGAGTTAAACTATATAAATATGCGTAAGCGTTATTTAAGTATTGGTATTGTCATCTCATAAAGTCATGCCGATTATAAGATTTACAGTTTTCTCTTCTTTCAAAATCTTTCTGTTTGAACCCGTCGACCTGGAACTGATCAATTATTGGTAATATTAATTATTTGGAAAATAAAATGGCCTGGAATGGAGTATTTTTTAATCAACAGCATTGTCCTGTATTACCGGTAGTTATAAATAAAGTTGAATTCTTTGTTCGATGTTTTACGTCATGATGGCAAACAAATTGGAAACTGTATCTATACGCATTATTTTAAGTCCAGATTTTTAGTATTCGTATTGTCATCTTAGAAAGTCATATACTTTAATTAAAATACTACAATAGGGAACAATGTGACAATGATTGAATTTATTAGTGTCAACCCTGTGATTATGACCCGTGTATATAGCAAAATTTTAAATGCACTGTTTGGTAGTGCGCCTGTCAGATGCGGAACTTACAGATAAGGTAATAGGTAACGTGAATATACTATTTGTATCGGTATCGGATTCGACCCGGAACTTATTGGCAAAATTAATTATGTGGAAAACAAAAGGGTCTGGAGTGGTGTAATTTTTAATCAACATCGTTGTCCTATATTAGCTATATATAAAGTTAAATTCCTTCATTTGTTGTTTTTACCCCATGACGGCTAACAAATTTGACCTCTTTTTATTAGTATTATAGATAGTTCTAGATATATGCCACTGCTTAAATGGTAAACATTACTGGAAGACCTCAGTTATTATACCTTAGCATTTTAATTTATACATCTTCCTGTATATATATATATATATATATATATATATATAACTACAATTAAAAAGTAAAAATAGTAACAATTTACATTATATAAGGGTACTAATGTCTACCACTTTCTTCCATTACTACCGGTCTTGTTCTTTTGGATGCTTCTTACGCTCGACTTCACTTTTTCGGACGGGTTTATGTTTCTCTTGGGGATGAACTTCCTCTTCAGACGGGAACATGGACGTCTATAGGTATTGGATTGAAAACTTAGGTTTTACAATATTACTCCTAACAACAATCTCCACTTTTTCAAACACATCATGTTTTTTGACCAGTTGTTTATTCATTGTCTGAAGATATTTATTACTTTTATTTACAGCTGTAATCATTTGCTTGAAAGCGATCTTTATATTAGGGAATGAGGATCATCATGATTAGTTGAAAGCTTTGCAGCAACAGGTTCACGTGGAAAAAATATTTCCAAGTAATTGGGGCATCAAGTTTTCCTGGTCTTCAGAAAGAGGGACAGGACAAAATCTGGTAGTGATGGTCTCGGGACTGAACTCATTGGACACTCAGGCGGTGATGGCATAGCTGAGGGTCGCAGAGAGGCATGATCTGGTCAGCTAGATTGGACTCCTCAGCCACCTCCACTCTTGTATCCACAAGCTCAGTGGAGACCTACCCTCGGTTAACATGGCAAAAGTTGGTAGTAATTCAGTAGCAGATAGTACAGCTGGCAAGTTCAAAGGTGAAGGATTGTAGATAGGGTTTGTGTCAAAATATGATGTTAAAGCAGACTGATAGTAGTCAATTAACAAAAGAAAACAGCAGCAATGATACTGGTGATGATACATACAATTATTTTGAGGAGAAAAAAAAGTGCCACAAAATTTTCTGACATGGAGCCAGATTGATACGGGAATTTACATGCTTAAGTGTGATGCACTGCTTTTTAACTTTTACGAAATTTCAAGTTTTCTTCCAGCTTCGACTTAGCTTTGTTATCTTTATTTTATAATCCCAATTTCGAAAAATATCTGGAACGTCTAGAAACTTAAACAGCACTTGGGTGGTAGTTGGAAGTCAACAATGTGAAACTGAAAATAAGAGAATTTGCTCAATTTGTACTACTTCCACAACAGATTGATACCATTTTTCACATGTATCGCTGACCCTAAAATAGTTTTATGTTCAAACATGAAAGAAAAATAAACATGTAACATGGTCCACAAAATGATAATAGCCAAGGCTCATTAAAACATCAGGAATGTTGCAATTCTCTATCTATTCAAGTATTTCAGTATTATCTCGCAGAAAGAACAGATTTTACACCAATTTTAATATCGAGTTCAAGTTATTATTTAACATTTTCTTTTAAAAGAATCGATTAATTACAAAAAAAATCTATGATATTTCATTGAAATACTTTTTAGGAAAGGTTAACGGCAAGATATTGTCCAAGCATTTGTAAATTACAGTTGTCTTTCTTTCACTACTTGCCTGAAATGCAATTCAACAATCAAGGCTCTTTAACTTCATAATATATACTTTATATATATTGTTAAACTGATGTAGATGACACGCGTGTATCAAATTATAATCCTCGTACATGTACCTTTAATTTGATAACTATCAAATCATTAACTAAGAGTGAGGATCATGCATATTCTGAATTGGCATTTGTAAATTTCAATCAGTTTTTAAATAAGTTTATAATTTAAAATAGAAGTAACATTACTCTGGTCTTCAGAAAACCTCTTTTAAAAGATATACGAAATTAATAAATTGCTGTATAAAAACGAAAGATTAAAACATGATAATACAGAATCAACAACTTGTCCTGTTTTGTAATCAGTACTAATCATAGTCACAACATAACGGATGATTTCCTATTTGACCCAGAAGTACAGAAATGGACAGATTTAACAGAGTCATTTTTAAAGTTCTTTTGTAGAGTTCAAAATTTAATTTAAAGGCAAAACCTTATGATCGGACTTATGATACTTAAAATAAGTTTAGTCACCGTTAGAATTTTACTGAGAAGGAAAAAAAAATTCGAGTAACACGTGCACCTGACCAATCTTTGTTTAAGAAATCGACAGATGAACAGGAACGATCAAAGCTGAATATTTGCAAGTTAAGGATTTTTAAAAATCGAAACAGTTAAAGATCTAGAGCTATATAATCAGACTTATAACCTAAATTAATATCAACAATATTAAATATAGGCCGTTTTCGATTAAAGCTATTGATTAACGAAGTTGTCGGTGCACATAGTTTTACCCTTGTCCGTCATTCCATCATTCCGCAACAAACCATTATACGGAGTTTTTTTTTTCTAAACGCCTTTAGATATTGGCCTGATTTTTAATACGAGTGTTAACCATGATGAGATACAGATCAAGTTTATTTTTCGTTCCTCTCCGCTAGTTTTTGCCAAAATTACGAGCTTTGGGCTATAATAAATTGTTGAAAATGACAGTTATACAGACTTTTCTTCTAAATGTTTTCAGATATTGGGATGATTTTTGGCATGTGAGTTAACTAACATGAGTCCGCTAATTTTTGCCAAAATTAAGGGTTTACAACTTTGAAAATTGTTGAAAATGACAGTTCAATACGGACATTTTTGTAGAGGCCTCCAGATTTTGAGCTAATATATGAGACTACCATCATGTTTGTGTCCACATGTGTTATTGAAATTGAAGATTTTTCAACTTTTTGAGACGGGGCAATTCGTGTCGCTTTGCAACATCTAGGGATCTGCTGACCCTTCCGGAGCACCTCAGATCACCCCTAGTTTTTGGTGGGGTTCGTGTTGCTTATTATTTAGTTCTATGTTGTGTCATGTGTACTATTGTTTGTCTGTTTGTCTTTTTCATATTAGCCATGGCGTTGTCAGTTTATTTTCGATTTATGAGTTTGACTGTCTATCTGGTATCTTTCGTCCCTCTTTTAAAAGAAATACATTCAAATGACAGACTGAATTTCAAATTTCCAAAATACAATGATTTAAAAAGGAAATATTACTTTACATAACCTTACTTATTTTCGTATTCACTTCATTTGCATACTTAGCCTGCAACATACACCAATCTGACCGGTCTGTAGTAGAGTGTCATTTGACTTAATCTCCTTAGACGTTGGATCAGAGAGATATCTTGATGTCAATTCATAAACAGTACCTTGCTGTAGGGTTGCTCTCTCTAATTTCTGAATACAACCGAACCCTAGTAGCACGAATAGGCAGCTCCTATTTTATGTACCGAAGCGATATTCCTGGTGTAACTTAGATCGCGCATTCACGAAGACATGGGAAATCTTGCATTTCGAAATCGTATATCGCCCTATTTAAAGGTATAGTGGCCAGTTAAAATTCTGCTGTTGTGTGTTATCTGGGACTTCTTGGGGAAAAAAATCAGGGAAGCCAAAAAATTCTGTAACTTTTTCGAAACAGGGAGGACATCACTGGCTCAGGAGCGGGTACAGGATACAGACATTACGGTAGACATGCTAGGAACATAACAGAATCCAAACAGAACGGTAGACATGCTAGAAGCATAACAGGATACAGACGTAACGGTAGACATGCTAGGAGCATAACAGGATACAGACGGAATGGTAGATATAACAGGAACAGAACAGGATATAGACTTTAAATGTAGACATAACCGGAACGTACAGAGCTGAGAGAATCCCATGAATTCACGGTCCGATAGAAGGCAAAACTAGGACACCTCTTATTCTGTCCGAGTCCTGTGTTACAAGTACCGCAAATTGCGTCACTCTGGGATGCTGCTGTTTGTGTTGAAGGTTGGTTGAGATGTCTAGTATATGAACCTCCCCTTTCTCGACGAATTGTTTGCCTGTTGTTCCACCTGGGCCTTTTTCCTCTTCCGGCAATGTTCTCAGTGGTTGTTTTTTTCTGTTATTGAATCCCAACATTTATTTTCATCATCATTGTAAAATGGTAAAAAATGTCCCTTTAATAATACCAATGCTTTGAGTTACAAGTCTTATAGGGGTTGATACTTCTTCTTTCGACCACCGACAGGCCTTCCCGGTACTAGCAACAGAATCCATCTTCTAATGATTCTAGAGTTTGGCCGAAATCTATAGCGTGAAAAGACCTCCTCTGCCGAAAGGGATTCTAACGGATTTGACCGGTCTGCGAAAAAATCGCGGACGAGTGCCCGACATCTCCTTTGTCGCCTCCTGATTTCTCTATGTCCTACAGCCGACATTTTCTTTCTTGAGCACGAGATTCGGGAGACAGTTGCTTGCTATTCACAATTTTTTGGTGTATATTCAACAGTCTTGAGCACGATTCTCGTACTTCAAAGTTTTATGACCGCATGAAATTTGGATTACAAGATTTTCGAGAACGGAATTTGAATTTGGAGAAGATACTTTGTACTTCGAGTACTGAGCATAGTTTTAGGATTGCAAGTGATGTGAGAAACAGACTAGTGCTATACTAATACACATTGTCTTTCGGAACACTTTTTTTTGTAAAAAAAATAAAAATAACAGTTTTTCCCTTCCATTGAAAATCGACGATATGCTTTTACTAATATTGAACACTAAAAATACTAGTCAGTCAGTATACTTTTAATTGAATATAAAGAAATTGCAGCGTACCCGAGAGAATGTTACAATTATCCTTACTTAGCTATGACTGACTTAAATGGCAACCATTAACACTTATTAATTTGAACGAGTAGTTACAGCTGAGATTGCAACATAAATCGCAATTTATGGTCGTTCTGGTACACAATAAATAATTTTCTTCCAGGACACTACCCGATAATTTTTAACCAAGATCCATTCTTTTACAATGAATATACATTGTTGCGAGAACCCTACTCTGTTTTTTTTTTTATAATAATTTACTTGTAAAGCTTGTAATGAGTATTTTTTACTCATATGTTGGTTTGTGTGTTTGATTTTTTTTTACACTTCATGTTACTAGGACCATTTATAGCTTGTTGTTCGGCGTGAACCCATTGGCTCATTGTTCAAGGCCGTAATTTGACCCATAGTTTTTAACCTTTTAGTATTTGAGCGCGTCACTGATAAGTCTTTAGTAGACTAAACGCGCGTCTAGCGCAAATAAAAAAGGCTATCCTGGTAGCTGATGAGTTTGTGTACAAATTAATTTCTGAGATTGGAACATCGG
Organism: Mytilus galloprovincialis; assembly: GCF_965363235.1. NCBI lineage: Eukaryota > Metazoa > Mollusca > Bivalvia > Mytilida > Mytilidae > Mytilus > Mytilus galloprovincialis. The sequence goes on from NC_134838.1 coordinate 42,733,957, forward strand.
AATACTACTGATGCCTAAAATTCTATTTTCACACTGCAGATTTAAGTATCGATCACCAAATTAGAATATTACATTCTATTTTCAAACGTTGGCCATCATCAGCTGATTGGCCATTATGACAAAAGTGTGTCAGAAATCATATCCGATATTCTTCCTCAGTCATAATAACCTTTCATCATTGACGAACGTAAACTGAACAAAGAAATAACACGACGGGTGCCGTATACGATTCAGGAAATGCTTACCCTTCCTGAGCACCTGATTTCACTCCCAGTTTTTAGTGGAGTTCGGGCTGTTTCTTATCTATTATTTATAACTGTTGATGTAAATGTCCCTTGGTTTTGTGAGTCTTTGTATACTCCTTGGTTTTGATTGTTATGGTTTTGCTGTAATTCAACTATTATGGAAACTTTTTAATACCATAATGCGTTCTAAATGCCAGTTGGAACAACGTGCAAATAGTTTTGTTCTTTAGGATCATAGCAGCTTTGTTTTCAAACTGCATCTTCCTTTTAAGAGCTTTTAATAGCCTATATACAAGTTCATTACCTTTTTGTTTCATCAAAGTACAATAGCTTGTGGATATTGTATATAGTATAATCGCCTTAGTCATCTCTAGACAGCAGACAAGTATAATTAGCTTTCTTCGTCAGATTTGAAAATAAGACAAACTCTGATGAGGCCTTTAAATTATTGATGTAAAGATTAATTAGATAGGTATATAATGTGCTTATGATTGACAACTCTTGATTCCGATATTAGATAATCATGATAATGCTGGTTACTCCTACTGTTAGAATAAATACCGAACGGACAAAAAGCATGATTAAATGTCACGTATCTGATGTTGTTTCCCTGTCTGATTACTACGCTGATAATTCTTAATATTACGCATCAACGCGAAGAGTTTCAGTTAAAGACAATAATAGGTCTTGGCTACTATTGTATCTTATTCTTACTGAATGACTTCTTCTCTATGTGTATACAACGTTAAAACAAAATCATATAAATCTAATATAACAAGGGCATAAAGGTCGCAAGGTTGAACAAAATATTAAGTGGTTGGTGTCGATAACGATTCTGTTCAGATAATATCAGAGACAATAGTGTTAAAATTAAGAGGAATGATATTTACTCCATGAAATACTTCAAAATACAATGTAACAAAATAAGCGAAAGAATTGTCTGTTATTAAAATATTGGTACATTTTGTAATTGTATGTTACAGAAAAAATTGGAATTCTGGGGCCGTGTCAACGAAGCTGTCCTAGGACTAGGACATGTCTTAGGATGGTCTTAGGACACGTCTTAGTCCTAAGTCAGGTTAACGAAAGTCTCCTAAAATAAGATATGTCCTAAATTTGGTCCTAAAGTTAGGATATACAAATAGGTGTCTTAGGATAGTCCTAAAGGTTACAATGTCCTAAAACGTAATAAAAACAACAAATATGGCATAAACTCAATACTAAAAATACCAATACAATATTAAACTATCATATACTGTTATTAGAATTAAATTAATAAAACAAAATATTTTTCAATATTTGTTAAAGATTCAATTGTATTATATTAAATTATGCTGTGCTTAAGCCCAAAAAATATTATCATCATAAGCAACATTTTTTGCGACTTATCAAAACGGTGCAATATTAATTTAAATATGGAGAAAAAATTACTTCTTTTTTAATAATCCTGATTCGATACATGTAATGAAATCGAGTGGACCTAAGTACAAAACTAGTTTACTATAATTGCTGCACGACTGTCGCATTTAATAGGTTTTGTTACTATTTACTTTTGTTTTCGCATTAAATTTATTTATATCTTTTATAATATTTAATAACGTATTTATTAGTATTACGTTATAACTTTAACTTTAATTTTACGTTAATTGTTTTCAATATAAGAGTCATCCTCCCTATCTTTACATATAGGTACTAAATTACAATAAAATCTATGTCATAGAAATCTCTCCATATTTTTTTCAATAAAATAAATGTGTTAGGATGGTCTTAGGACCATCGTAGTTAGGACTGTCCTAAGACAGCTTTGTTTTACATCCTAAGACATGTCTCAGACACGTCCTAAGACCATCCTAAATAATGTCCTAAGACATATCTTAGGACATATCCTAGGATACTTTCATTGACACGGCCCCTGATTCATACTTATTAAAATTCAGTACAAATCAAAAAATTCTAATATCAAAATCAATTAGTAGAAATTGGGATATTTAGATTTGTACCTAAATTTCTAGTAGGATCCACAAAAGTATAATCAATAGGGATTTTTATGTTCTTGATCATTATTTTTAGTGATGCACTTGTAAGAAGAAAAAAACAAAACAAATGATTATACATTATTACTTTTAATACTCTATTACAAACAAAATATGGTAAAATAAACAAACTATCGTGAAATTATTTTATTTATAATAATAACAATATAGAACAATATGTTTTATTTTACAAACACTCCGTCACATTGACATATGAAACAAGATGTAAATTACAAAATACAATCAAAGAAGTAAATAAAACAACTTAGAAATGAAATATATAGAAAATTACTTGACTTTATATTAAAATATTTTAATATTATAATATTTTAGTTAAATTTGGAATGAATAAGGATACATTGTTAAGTACATGAATTAGATATCAAAGATGACATTTGTTGAGAATTATAGTTTGTATACTAAAATATTTAACCTGTATACTAAAAAAAAAGTTATCTTTATAAATAAAGTTATAAAATATAATTTTGATGTTAAATAAACAGACTACCATCACTTTTAAAAATTGTTAGGGATCAGGGGCATCAAATACATTATTTATTTAAATATTTATGTATATACATAATATATAATTCGTTTAAATTACATTATTATATTAAATGGGGAAAAAGATTTGCGCATTTGAAGTAATTAATACTAAAAACCTGTGTTCAAAAAAATATAGAAATGAATGAGGAAGAAACATGTTCATCAACGACAGCAGTTTAAATTCCGAAATACTGTATTTTTGTTTTTACAAGTTTTATGGTTGTCAATAAAATTGATTCCTTGATCATTCAATGGGTTCATTTTTCTTTTCTTGCAATTGTTTCATTTTGGTTATTGATGTTGATGTATTTTTTAATTCTGAGTTTGCATTTGTCTTATAGAAGAATAGATTTTGTTCACACTGACGTTCATATGACGTTCATTTATTGCGCTTTTTTCCGTTTATCATGAATTTGTTTACTTCCGTGCGTTCATAGTTTTCAGTCCGTCCGGCTCTAAAAAAAATTCATCTGTGACTTTTTGTAAACTTTTGTGTCAAGTACTTTTTATATTGCAATGATTTTTTCCTCGGGAGTTCATTATATTTGTTATTTCCTCTTTAAATTTTCAAACGAATGATTCTTTGTATTGAGAGGCTTGCTACCTGATCGTCCGTTTCGTTAGTTCTTATTATCTTATAAGTAATATCCTTTGATACAGTGAATCGCTTGTTTGTTCTACACTACTCCCATAGTTTGTCCGCCTTTTCCCCGAAAAGTATATTCTTTTCCGGGATTACCACAGTGACTGTATGCTTTGTTTCATTGATGTAAATAGATAAAGGAAGATGTGGTATGAGTTTGAATGTCCCTCTGGCATCTGTCTTCCCTCTTTTACTAAAAAAGTAAAATAGTAAATTATGTTTTGTGTGCACTAACATGCCTTTGCTGTTGTTCATGCTTTCGAAAGGTGGATCAGGAAATATTTTCTTCAATCTTTAATATTGGTATTAAGTCAACAAAGAAAATATTGACATATAAACAAAGCACAAAAAGACGAAGATTACATAAAATGACAACACATAGGCGATGCATAAGTACCGAGCCACGCAAAAAAGGTTGTAACCAAACATGGATTAAACATTAATTTCAAGAATTTATCAAAGACAAATTAAAGAACACTTTAAAACGTTACAATTATGATAAACAAAGTCAGAACTTAGAATATATAGTTTAATAAATAAACTCATCATAGATACCAGGACTAAATTTAGTGTATACGCCATACGCGCGTTTCGTCTACAAAAGACTCATCAGTGACGCTCGAATACAAAAAAGTTTTGAAGGCCAAATACAGTAAGAAGTTGAAGAGCATTGAGGACCAAAATTCCTAAAAGTTTTGCCAAATACAGCTAAGGTAATCTATGCCTGAGGTAGAAAAGCCTTAGTATTTCAAAACATTCAAAAATTTGTAAACAGTAAATTTATAAATATAACCATATCAATACCATCATGTATAATTTTTTTGAAGTTAATACGGAATATTACTAGTATGAACAAGATCTCGGTATCTTCCGATTAAACTTTTCTTAGAAGAAAGAAACGCTTTTGAATAAGTTATCACAAAGTACTCTGTTCTCTGATTTGTCGTGTTATTGATCGTTCCGGTTTATCATAACGTATTTTCTCAATTGGTCTTCAGTTTATCTTCGTTTTCGCAGGTGCATTTTTATGTCTTCTCTTCTTTTGTGAGCTTCATCAGTTTGGCTGATTCTTTTAACACATGTAGCCACCAAGACTTTAACTAATAGATCGACGAAATATATAGGTATTGGTGTTTTACCTGTGATTTCTTTTAAAAAAAGGTTTTTTTTCGGCCCGATTTTTTGGCTACAAAATCATCTAGAAACTCGATTTTTTCAGTGGAATAACATGTCTTTGTTTGAGGTAAAATCACCAAAATACTGAACTCCGAGGAAAAGTCCGTAATCAAATGATAAAACACATCAAACGAATGGACAACTGTCATATTCCTGATTTTTTTTAACCCTGTATACCAACATTCCCCATGTGAAATGTTTAATCCACCATGTTCTACAGTTGAAAATGCCTGTACCAAGTCGGGAATATGACAGTTCTTGTCCATTCGTTTTTAATGCGTTTTGTTATTTGATTTTGCCATATGATTATGGACTTTCCGAATTGATTTTCCTGTAAGTTCACTGTTTTTGTGATTTTACCTTTTACAAAGTCTGAGTAGGAACTGCAAGCTTTGGAATATAGAATAAGTTGGGAAATGTATATCCCATATGCAGGTGAAGTTGGATTATCGCTTCTAAGGTTTGGGAAATTGATAATTTCAAAATTAAAATCGATTCGTTTGTCATACTAGATTCTGGTACTCAGATGCCTGTGAATGTGCAATTCGATGTATAAGTCTTAAAATGAGGCGGCGAAAGCCATTTTTTTTAATTTCTAGTTCTGGGGGATATATTAATGGAGAGTAATCAGAAAAGTTCGGATTGTTAATGGAAAGAACATCATCTATATATCTGAAAGTAAAATGTAATAATAAGGCTTCTTTGATCTTATTGTTTTTGACAAGTGTCTGAAGGAACTCCGATTCATATGTATGGTGGATTAAAAAAAAAATGGCAACTCGTGAACTCTCTTAAAGGGACAATGGCTGTCAAATTCATGTTCACCGATTTTACTCAAATTCTCATATCATACTAAAACGTATTTAAACCACAATAAATCTTTAAATATAGTATTTTTTTTTACAATAAACAATGCTTGTACTCGATATAAATATATATCAGAATTTTCGTGTAAATTTTAGTCGACGCCATCTAATAAATTCTCGAGAAGGCCTCTGAAGACTGCCGACGGTCACATAACCCGATATAAACATGTGTAAATAGATAACAACCTCCTGCAATCAGATTTGTGTATGTACATAAGCCGATATAAACAAATGTAAATAGCAACATCGTGCAATCAGATTTTCTATGTATGTTTTATAAAAAAAAAAGTCAACTATTGTTTTTACCTTACAAGAATGTTTTTTTTTTAAACTTTAAATTGTTAAACAGGACTACATATGTAACCGATCTTTAGCTGAAATTGAAGGTCACCAACCGAGGGTATCACAATCCCAGTAGTCAGCAATTCGGTGTTGACATGAATATCAATTATTGGTCACTTCAATAAATTTCCGGTTGACAAAATTTTTAAATTTTTCGAAAAAATAAGTATTTTCTTTTCCCAGGATTAGATTACCTTGGCCCTATTTGGCACAACTTTTTGGAATTTTGGGTCATCAATGCTCTTCAACTTAATACTTGTTTGGCTTGACAACTATTTTAATCTGAGCGTCACTGATGAGTCTTATGTAGACGAAACGCGCGTCTGGCGTAATAAATTATAACTAGATCACACCCGCGAAATCGCGGTCATACACATTTGTAAACTGTTGTAGGATGAAATTTGTAAAAAATATTATGCCTGCATGGAGAATTTCATAAAAGGTATCAAAAGCCCCTCACTTTTGTTCCTGAGTCCGTTATCTGTTTCCTTTTTGTTAAATTCAATTATGTTCATGTCTCTGGCCTCAAACCACATTATTATTCTACCCCTTTGCTACAATGCATTTTCTTTGTAAAAGTCAAATCAAATTATCAAATTAAAAATTTGCACCGCTTCAAACATAAAATAAATGTAACTGCTTATAGACCATTATTATTCTAACAAAAATAGATATGCTTCTAGGACAACCCATCAGTGCTTTTTTTCTTTTGTGAGCCCTATTAACATGCCAATGGTAGGATTTGAATCTTATATAAATGACGAATGCTAATTTGAGGGGTCACGGATTGGAGGGGTCCTTATCCCGAAATCCCGGGCTTAAAAATTGAAATCCCGAGGTGACGAATTTAAAGACATTCATATCCCGACATCCCGAAATTCGAAAAAAAAATATTCCCGGATCACGAAAGGATCAATCCCGAAATCCCGAGCTTAAAAACACCCGATCCTGACGTCCCCAAAAAGTCCTGCCTCCCTCAAGTCTCCACCCTACTTTCATTTTGACCAAATCACTACTTTCACTTTCAAAAATAAATTTTAATGCTCCATTTAAGGGCATTATTATGTTTCCTGATCTGTGCGACCGTTCGTTCGTTCGTCCGTCCGTCTGTCCGGCTTCAGTTTAACTTTTGGTCGAGATAGTTTTTGATGAAGTTGACGTTCAATCAACTTTTTTTTTTTTTTTTTTTTTTTTTTTTTTTTTTATATTTGATCATACTTTATTGATAGTTTGACATTTGTTAGTGGATACATCAAATACCGGTACCTTATCCCGGCCTCGTTAACCGTTAGTTGCATATAGTCAATTTGGTTAGTATTTGTTAGTTTTTTTAACTGTAATATATACATTTATAAATCATTGTAAATTATAATATATCCAACTAAAACATAATCAATACAGAATGATCAATAAATCTGAATAGATGAAAAAAATATAAAGAATAAATAAATAAAAATCACAGAAATTTGGAATTTTGGAAAAAGCAAAAAAAAAATAAAAATAATAAATATATTTTACTTACAGCATTCATAATGTAGCTTGCAGGATTTATTTATTCAAATATTTGCGTACAGGCAATAACTTAGAGGAACATACATGTAGTTATAAACATAGACTAAAACATCAAGCATAATTATATATAAACCAACATATAACAGTATCAAATCATAACATAGGTGGTGATGTGGATAAGGAAAGAAATGTACATAAAAATAATTCCGGTACATGATGTACCAATTTTTTGATAATCAACCTAGTCTTCTAAAATTGGAAGCCAGGGGTCCCAGCAGATATTGGCCATATGAAAAGGTTTTCTTTTAAAAAATAAATTCTTTTCTAGTGCCAGAGATTCTTTGAGGTAGTTTTTAAGTCCTGTAAAATTTACAATTTTTTCACATAGTTTTGTTCTGTAAATATAGAATTTTGTCAGGAGTATTATTAAGTTTTTTATCATATTATTTCCGTTGTTTCCTAAATTTCCAAATAAAATAATATCTATATTAAATGGAATCAATATTTGTGTTTGGTTATAAATCCAATCACCAAGTTCAATCCATAAATCTGAAATTTTATGGCATGTCCAAAATATGTGCTCAATATCTTCAATAGCTTCATTACAGAAAGTACATTTATCTGATTGTTTTATTTTAATTTTAAATAAAAATTCATTTGTGCCAACTCGAAACTTAGTAAATAATTATGTTCCCTATGATATAATCTTTCTAATTTTGAATGCCAAATTAGAGATGTTACTCAATTTCACGGTCCAATGATAATGCCGATGTGGCATCCGTGTGCTATAGACACATTCTTTTTTCCACATGTTTTGACTGATTTCAATATATATGCAACTGGTATGACCCCTTAAATAATCATTTCAAAGAAAACAGAAGACAGAATTATACAGAAAGTCTCTGTATATCATAGTATTATAATCGTAGCTTATATGTAGATAAACGCGAAAAATAATTGTCCTCTCTAAGGAGGTATGATCAGGTATAATAGTTGTGGTGCGATCCAAAAACCATAATATTGAGATTGCTCTGATTGACTTATTTATTTTTCATTTTTGTTATCCATCATACGATTGATCCATAAACCATAATATGAAGAACGCTCTGATTGGCTTATTTATTTTTCATTTTTGTTATCCATCATACGATTGGTTGAAGTTGTGCATGTTTAAAACCGGAAAACATATCTATGACCGAAAGTCAGTCTGGTGACGGAATCAATATCCGGACACCCTTTTTATCGTTTTTCTCCCAAAATAACTCAGTCTGAATAATCATAAGAATGGATGACAAATGCGACTATGCATGTTACCTATAGGACACAGAGGCAAGATGATTAATTTATTGTGGAAGGAAGAGAAGCGACACACAAAATGAGGTCTTCTCGTTTAATAGTATAGATACTGGTACCTTTGATAACTATTTTATACCATCTGATTAGTTATTTGCTTAATGTCTTTCACATGTTGACTCAATTGCATTGAAACCTACATAAACTGCTTCTTTAGATCTCACCACAACCAGCATCCAGGAACCTACAGACCCTTCACGAATAACAATAGACACTTCCACATTATTTGATTTAACCTCGTGTACAATTCGTTATTTTAAGAAAAGATATTTATAGGCTTTTTTTCAAAATAATTCTTTATTATAATCCGGTATGCTTGTATATTCTGGATAAACCTTCTTTGTGAGGCAGCACTGCGATAAATTAACGTCAAATTTTATAATATTATGGTACTCTATGAAGCTATTGCTGCAATTACTCTTCAAATAAAATTCATTTCAGAAGATTATTTTATTAGTTTTTAAAGTCAGTTGGTACGTCTCTTATCAGCTTAGTATAATTTTGTAGTTGCACATGTCAGAAAATAACTTTTAAGAGCTGATTGTCAATTTTGATTTATATACTGCATAAATAGGCAGCAGGGGATTTCGGAATTTTCAAAACACGTCAGATATTTGGCAAAGCATTGAGGAAATACTTGTGTTCGGGCAAAATTGACTTGAAGCGTTTTTCATCTTTGAACATGAATTACGAGAGAAAAAAGATAGTTCTGTCATAGATTGTATTCATCAATTCATCAAAAGAGTATCATCTTGTGGTTAACTGGAGATAACTAAAATTGGTTTCCAAGACTTATTCGACCAGCTTGTAAGACTTATGTTTAAGATACACCTCCATTTGACATCGCGGGATGTATTAGTATGCAGTCACGTCTGCCCGAAATGGAGACGTTCTAACCATTGTCACTTGAAAAAAGTAAAATAACAAAAATAGTGAACTCCGAGGAAAATTCAAAACGGAAAGCTTCTAATCAAAAATAAAACACATCAAACGAATGGACAACTGTCATATTTCTGATTAGGTACGGGTAATCTCAAATGTAGAAAATGTTGGATTTAACCTGGTTTTATAGCGCTAAACCTCTCACTTGTAAGACAATCGCATCAAGTTCCATTCTATTTTTAACGATGCGTAAAAAAACCCAGACATAATAGGTTAAATTGTCAAAATATGAATACAGCCATCAATACCGTGTCAAAATAGGGATACAGCCATCAATACCGTGTCACAATCTCAATCAAAGAAGCCCAACAAAGGAAATATAAAATAAAATAACCACATGCATTCATACTTATATATGTATTTAAAATCAACCCAAAATGACTGCATGGCGAGGACAGAACGTATCACACTCTCATGAGACCTACCGAATTATACTACCGGATTTGTAATAAGATAAGCAACACGACGGGTGCCTCGTGTAGAGCAGGATCTGCTTACCCTTCCAGAGCACCTGAGATCAACCCAGTTTTTGGTGGGGTTCATGTTGCTTTGTCTTTATTTTTCTATTTTCTGTCTTCTGTACTATTATTTGTCTGTTTGTCTTTTTATTTTTAGCCATGGCGTTGTCAGTTTATTTTCAATCTGAGTTTGACTGTCTCTCTGGTATCTTTTGTCCCTCTATTATGATTAAGCAGAAATAGAACAACTATTTGAAGAATCCATAAGTGACCTAGCTTTTGCAAGACAAATTATCTGACTTTTCCAACATATCCTCATTTTTTTTAAAAGGCGAAATCCTACCTTCATCCGGGTCGACCTTTCTTAACACAACCTAATTTAATTTTTGGTTAATTTTTCTGGTCTCGGTTTATGTAGACAATTTTGGCAACTAAACGTTCAGCAAACAGCTGTCAAAACAATAAGACGACGCATAGGAGACAGACAAACGTCATACATTTGTAAATGGAATATTTGAAAAAAACGGGACCATTGTGAAATCCAAGTCGAATAAAAAAGAAGAAAGAGAATGAAAAGTCAACTAAACTGTACACGGTAACTTAAAAAGATTTTTGAATATTAACATCACTAAAAATCACGTAAAAATTGTTACATAAAACCATAAAAGAGATAATTACCCTCATTTTCATTGATTGATTATATTTAAATGATTTTCTTAAAATTTTCCTTAACCTCTATACGAAATGATCAATTTTGTTTTGATATTAGTGGGACGATTGAAAATGAAAAGGACTTAAAATTGAAATCGATGTGACTAATTAGTTATCAAAAGTACCAGGATTATAATTTTATACGCCAGACGCGCGTTTCGTCTACATAAGACTCATCAGTGACGCTCAGATCAAAATAGTTCAAAAGGCCAAATAAATACAAAGTTGAAGAGCATTGAGGACCCAAAATTCCAAAAAGTTGTGCCAAATACGGCTAAGGTAATCTACTCCTGGGGTAAGAAAATCCTTAGTTTTTCGAAAAATTCAAAGTTTTGTAAACAGAAAATTTATAAAAATGACCATATAATTGATATTCATGTCAACACCGAAGTGCTGACTACTGGGCTGGTGATACCCTCGGGGACGAAACGTCATGCTTCAAGTTAGACGCAAGCGAAAAAAGATTTCAAAGTGAACTTAAGATGGGACGAAGTCATGAGTTAGGACGGAAATGCGATTTATCCTTTGAGAACACGACTTATAGGACAAGGACTTTTCATAAGATCGTCTTAGGACACGTTCTTATCCTATGATAGCTTCGAGGAGAAAACCACACCTGGTTCCTAACTTGGAACAGCTGCTTTAAGCTAGTCATACAAATTTGAAAGATTTACTTTGACTTCATTGGCGGATCCAAGGGGGTTGTGGGGTTTCGGGGGTCGGAACAGCCCCCCTTTTTTTTTTGACGATTTTTTTTTTTTTAAATTTTAGTACCGTTTTTCTTTGTTACAGGTTAATTTTCAAAATCGTATTAACATATTATACATGCATTAAAATAAAAACAATATGCATTATCGTAAAAGTCAATATTATGGAATTTTAACTTAGTCCAAGCTTGCATGTTTCGCGATTTACTAATTCTGTTTTCATCAACAATTCGCCGCAATGTCACTATTTGCGGATGATTTGCAAAACTTACGGTGCTCGATAAGTTTAAAAAGGTACAATGAAATAGAAAATATTTTCAAGAGTGTAAAACTTTATTGAAAGATAGGAGAACGTCAGCAAATACCTTCTTTGATGGTTTTTCGTTAGACACTTTATCAAATGCATTAAAACCAGATGATTGTACCTTTATTCCTATTAAAACCAGAGGAAATGGGAACTGCCTATACAATAGTATGTCAATGTATATATCAGGTTAGTTCTTTTATTCGTATATAATATAATGGCTTGACAGTGAGACGCCACGTCGTTTCACCCCACTGCAAGAGTAGGCCCCCTTTTTCCATTACATGAATTTTACCAATCACGCAAGCAGTAAACGCGTGTGCAATGACAAAAATAATATCAGTATGTCTGAGTAAGCCTTTGTATAAAATAGTAAGGTACCGTTTTACTTTAATACAATAAAATTATGAACTGTTGAAAAATGAATGTGTCACTGTGAGTAAGTAATATAGTATGCTTGATGTCATTCAAATCAGTCTCAAAAAGTGTATTCAACTTTTGATCCTCAGTGCTGTACAATTTTGTACCTTTTTTTGACTTTCGAACTTTTATATCTGGGCGTCACTGGTAAGTCTTGTGTGGACGAGGCACGTTTGTGGCGTATTGAATTTTAAACCTGATGCCTTTTGTTATCTATTATTTATGTGTTTCTTTGCTTAATCCGTTCTCCTATGTTTTTGTATTGTAGTCCTGTAATATTATGTTGGTCATTTTAATGTTATATTTAACATTGCCATTAAAGTGCGAGGTTTGGCATGCCACAAAACCAGGTTCACCCACCATTTTTTTCTTTAAAAGTGTCCTGTACCAAGTCAGGAAAATGACCATTGTTATATCATAGTTCGTTTCTGTGTGCGTAACATTTTTACCTTGTGTTTCCGTTGTGTTGTTTGTTTTCTCTTATATTATATTTTAGTGTTAAAGTCTACTTAAATTACTATAAGACGTGTCACGGTACTTTTCTATCCCAAATTCATGTATTTGGTTTTGATGTTATATTTGTTATTCTCATCGGATTTTGACTAATGCTTAGTCCGTTTCTCTGTGTGTTACATTTTAATGTTGTGTCGTTGTTCTCCTTTTAAATTTAATGCGTTTCCCTCAGTTTGTTTTTTACCCCGATTTTGTTTTTTGTCCATAGATTTACGAGTTTTGAACAGCGGTATACTACTGTTGCCTATATTCATGGTGACGGGGTGATATATTTAGTTATTTAAGTATAAATTAAGGTATTTGATTTATATAGTTCAAAGTATCTGCATTGTTTATTTTCATTGATTATATGTAAACTATAATATGTATAGATTTTAAATATTAATGTTTAAACTTTTTAAGCCATTGGCCCATATGGGCATAAAGTGCTTTTCAATAAAGTATTATTATTCCCGGTCCCTAATTTCAAGTGATGATTTTTGTGCGTCTGTACATCGGTCCTCCTGCCACATAATTCTTGTGACAGTAACTCCTCCTAAACAAGCTGACATAATTTTGTGAAATTTCCACATATTTTGAAAATCTTATAAAAAAGAAGATGGGGTATGATTGGGGGTATGATTGTCAATGAGACAACTGTCCACAAGAGACCGAAGGAACAAGATGAAACAGCTGTCGTGTCTAACAAGGAAATGCTATCTGTGTGTTTAAGGTTCGTGTCATGTAACAGAGAAATTAAAGAAGTGTTCACTTGCGTCATACATCGGGGGAAAAGATAGCAAATGCCATACTTGAGTCATTAAGAGACCATAACATAGACATAACAAAGTGTAGGGGATAAGGATATGATGGAGCGGTGGCTATGTCATCCATGAGGGTAGGTGTGCAAGCTCGTATCAAAAAGAGGGCACCTTTAGCAATGTACGTCCATTGTAATAGTCACGTGTTGAATCTCTGTATAGCTGCAGCATGTAAGCTCCCTCCAGTGCGAAATATGATTGACAGTCTTAATGAAATCTACTTTTTTCCCACAATTCCCCTAAAAGACAAACGTTTTTTGAACTTGTTGTCGAAAAAGAAGACAACCCGTCTAAAGTAAAAAAAAACTTGAAGGCTTATGCAAAACACGATGGGTGGAACGTCATCTATGTTATGAAACATTTTATGACCTTTTTCCAGTCATCTGCAAAACATTTGAAGGTATGCTGAACTCCGAGGAAGTGGACTTGGTAGACTTACCAAATGGTCTATGTATTTGGGATAGGGAAACAAAAACTCAAGGCTTATTGAGTACAGTAAAGACATCATTTATAGTTTATAACTGTCAAAAGCTGCTAAAAAACAATCAAACCTCTCTCTATTAAATTACAGAAAAAGAGATCAAGACATTTATACTGCCTATAACAGCATTGATAAAGTAAAAAAATCAATTGCAAACTTGCGCCTTAACATTGAAGAAGAATTTTCTGTGTGGCTTAAAGATTCTGAAAAGATCGCTGAGCATATTGGTACCGAAATTACAAGACCTAGAATAACAGGTCGACAGAGGCATAGAGCAAATGCCGAAAGTGACAATACAGAGGAATATTTCCGTCGAAATATTGCGATTCCATTTTGTGACATTTTAAAAACCGAAATGGCCGTAAGATTTCAGACGGAAGATCGGAAAGGTACTACATTATTTGAGTTGCTTCCAGTACAAATTACTCAGCTAGAAAGTGCAGATGATTTAGTCACAAGCCTTGTGCTTTTAGAGGACGATTTACTTACACCATCTTCACTTAGAACTGAGATATTGTTGTGGAAGAGATTATGGGAGGGTCAGAATGTGTGTGACTACCCGGAAAGTCTGCACGAGTGTTTGAAAACAATAGATGAAGACGTATTCCCTAATGTGAAACATCTTACAGTAGCATGCACCTTGTCGATATCGTCTTGTGAAACCGAGCGGTCATTTTCAACTCTCAGGAGAACAAAAACATACTTACGCAACACTATGGGCGAAGAACGCCTGTCAGGGCTAGTTTTGATGAATGTTCATCATCAAGATTTAAAAATCGATGTAGGGGAGATCTGCCACCTTTTCATTTCAAAGAATACACGAAGGATGTTTGAGAAATGTATTTTGAACATAAATAAAGCATAAGAATATGAAGATACCAAATACAAATTGAACAATTTTACATTTTACACGATATTATTGATTTCGTGGCTCATTCAGTTTTTCTTTTAAAATGAAAATTAAAAAAGTAATATTGTTTAAACTTTCTACTAGATATCTGAAATTATTAAAACTCCACTGTGTGTATTATGTAGTGTATATGCTTGCTGAAGTTGTCATTGAATTTCGTGCTGTGTATTAGAAATCTTATATGTTACATGTTCAAGTTGAACTACTAGTATATGTATGGTTAATCTACGATCAGGAAATCACTCAGCTTACAAATTTTGCACGTAAACGTAATTGTCTTTACATAAGAGAATTTGTTCTTGATTTGAGGTTACATGATTTGTATGTCGTGCATTTATATTTCACCGGAAGAAACTTGAAACAATGTTTATTTAAGTTGCTGCAAGCACAATTTGACAATGCTTAGACATTAAATGATTTTCCCGAATATAACTAATTGAATGTGTTGAAGCCCCCAAGTTTTCAAATTATCGAGTTCTGGAACCCTCCCTTTTTAAAAAAGGGCTGGATCCGCCCCTGGAATTTATATCTGCCTTATACAACATATCCTAACTTTTCAGAAGAATTCGAAACTCTGCACTCAGGAAAAAGTTTAAGATAAAATTGTAATATTTTACTTTTTTTAAGTTAGTTAGTATTTAAGATATATATAATTGTAATACATTTTATTTTTTAGTTAGTTATATTTGTACTCTAGTCACTTTCGATTTGATTATTATATATCAGAACCGTTAAAAGATAGTTAAATTTCGAATTAAGATAATCATTTCGGTATATATGTTTCAAATGAGCTAATAAAGATTTCAGGATGTAAGATATACATAAAAATTATGACTCGGCATCTAACAGTTGTCTATTCTGAAGAAACGAAAAGAGGTAAAAACTACATAATTGAACATATTTCATAGAACTTAATGTTTTACAATTTATCGACGAACATTTATAATCAAGAAATTATCGAAATGCAGTAAACAGCAATGTGTTTCTCAATCAAATCTTCATTTCTTTCTTTGAATAGATTATACCATGTCATTCCAATTATGTTTTATCTAAAACGAAAATTGACAGAACATTTTAGGGAAGTTAATCAACATTACGTCTCAGACACAAACAATTACAATGATAGTCAGTGATATCAAATATGAACCCTGCGTACCTTATGAATCAATCAAAGGTTCATGTTTAATTTGTTAAACACCAGTTAAATGTTATAATTGCGATTTAAAAATTATATATCATTCGGACGTGTATTTTGTTGAGTTCTCCGACACTTGGTTTAGTTTATCGTATATACAAACGTTTCTGAAAATTCCACTTTTCTGATACAATGTTTGATGTAAAAACTCAGGTTTTGTAAGAGTACGTTGATACTTTTTCAAACAACATATATGTGAACTACTCCCAATTTATTTCGGTCTTTACAATACTTCATAAATTTTGACATACAATGCTTTATATATACATGAATTCCGTCAGTTGTGTTTAATGTTATGAAAGAAAGGTTTCAGTGTCCCCCGCGGTGCACTTTTTATCTGCATGAAAGAAAAGTGTCCGTGCATTTACTTACGGACCGTTCATCCAAAGCTTTCAACTTTTTATATGTTGTTATTGATTACAAAATGGTGGTCAAGTAGCAATTGTTTTCTGTTTTTGTTTTTATTTTTTACCCATGGCGTGTCAGTTTTTTTTTTATCTACATGTATGATTTGAATGTCCCTCTGGTATTTTTAGCGTCTCTTTTAAATATTTCAACAATTTTCACTTTAACCGTTCAGGAGTTGCGGCTCTTGAAATATTGAAAAATTGTGTTTCAAGTTGTGCCCATGCTTTTACTCATGAACAGCAACCGATGTTTTTTTTTAAATTTAATATGTTGTTACTGATGACAAATTTGGGGTCAATATAAAAAAGAAGATGTGGCATGGTATGATTGCCAATGAGACAACTGTCCACAAGAGACCAAATTGACACAGATATTTAAAACAACTATAGGTCACCGTACGGCCTTCAACAATGAGCAAAGCCTATATCGCATAGTCAGCTATAAAAGGCCCCGATATGACAATGTAAAACAAATAAAACGAGAAAACTTATAATAAACCTTATTTATATAAATAAAAATTGAAAGAAAAACAAATATGTAACACATAAACAAACGACAACCACTGAATTACAGGCTCCTGACTTGGGACAGACACATACCCCCCCCCCCCCCCTAACCTTGCTTTAAAACGTGAACCGTACAACCAAAGCTTTTCAAATTTTAATATGTGTCATATGTTTTTACTGATGACACAATGGAGATTAAATTCAATATTGATGATTGTCACTTTTACCGTTCAAGAGTTATGGTCCTTGGGATATGGAAAATTCCAGGACACAAATTAATGTTAAAAAATTCGGTTTGCTGTCACTCGAGGAGCCTCTTGTTCAATTTATAATTCCAAGGGGCATAACTCCTTTGAAAACAGTTTTGGTTTCTGGAATTGTCATGCTGATATAAACCTTTGTTATGAATTTAATAAAAATAAATTGGCAAGAATTCTAGAATTTGAAAGCACTTACATGACCGAAAGGACGCTCGACATTCAATATAATGAAATTTGATACGACTGTCATACAAGTGACTATAGGTTTAGCCTTATAAAACCAGGTTCCATTCACAATTTTCTACATAAGAAAATGCCTGTACCAAGTCAGGAATATATGACAATGGCCATTGTTATATTATTATAGATCGTTTCTGTGTGTGTTACATTTTAATGTTGTGTTACTGTTGTGTCGTAGTTCTCCTCTTATATTTGATGCATTTCTCTCAGTTTTAGTTTGTAACCCGGATTTGTTTTTTTTTTTTTTTCTCAATCGATTTATGAATTTCGAACAGCGGTATTTCCCCAGTAGTCAGCACTTCTGTGTTGACTTGAGTTGTCATTGATATGTTCATAATTATAATTTAACTGTTGACAAAACTTTGATTTTTTGAAAAAACTAAGGCTTTTCTACCTCAGGAATAGATTACCTTAGCTGTTTTTGGAAAAACTTTTAGGAATTTTTGGTCCTCAATGCTCTTCAACTTCGTACGTTATTTGGCCTTTTAAACATTTTTTTTATTCGAGCGTCACTGATGAGTTTTTGTAAACGAAACGCGCGTCTGACGTAAATATAAAATTTTAATCCTGGTATCTATCTATGATGAGTTTATTATACTACTGTTGCCTTTAATTGTTGTCCATTCGTTTGATGTGTGTTATCATTTGATTAGGGACTTTCCGTTTTTAATTTTACTAGGAGTTCAGTATTTTTGTGATTTAACTTTTTTCGCAATGCCTCACTCGGGGGACAAAAAAGATTCGCATTTTTCCAGTTGGCATACATACATTTGTACCCTTATGGTTAGACCAAATGCAAATCTCATCAAAATTCTATATGTGTGTAGTCGAATAGTATTAACATTGAGTGGACTTTGATAGAACTAAGCATGTTAATCATTCAATAAGCAATCATATGAAAAAGGAATGATTAACGTACACTGTAATTAGAGACAGTTAAAACATGATTAAAATAAGTAAGCATATCAGTATATTCCATCAAGAAAATAATTTTAAAAACATGATAAATATTGTGATATTTTTTTTTTTTTTTTTCGCTACGGATTTCTGATTCTACCATAATAGTAACTTTTGATTGTTTGTATATTGCTTGAACAAATCATGCTGACTAAACTGTTTAGTGACTTTTTCATTAGAAGTGTGTTTCTGGAAATAAATGAACTCGCCATATATACCATAATCAATCTTTTTATTTACATCAGTGACGCTCGAACCCACAAAAGTTTAAAAGACCAAATAAAGTACGAAGTTGAAGAGCATTGATAACCAAAATTCCTACAAGTTTTGCCATATACAGCTAGAATGCGGACTACTGGGCTCGTGATACCCTCGGGGATTTAAAACTTCACCAGCAGTGACATCAACCCAGTGGTTGCAAATGAATTCATCATACATGTAGATACCTGGATTAAATTGAAACGCACCGATTAATGGAATGCTAATATTATAAAACTTTAACTTAAAAAGATACAGAATTAATAAATTATAATTTTATATTATAGTTTATTGTTTCAGGTCCAACAGCTATATTCACTCAATAATGCTTTTGATAACAACACGTTATCTGCTGATGTTATATTGCTTTTGCTATTTATAACGTATCATTCAAGCCAAAAATATCATTTTTAAACATCCTGCATTAAGTCAACTCTTATATAGAGGGCGGGGATCGTTCGATGGGGCATTCGTGTACTTGGGACACATTCTTATTGTTTTCAATTATTTTGGGTTAGACATTGAATTTCCCTTATCAAAGCACGGACTTTGTGCTTTTTGTGAGCTTTGCTGATAGTACTTCTAGTTTGTGTACTGTTTTCTATGATGCAAACAACGAGATGAACTATGTTAGGCTGGTCTTAAAAAAAAAACAGTTTCCTTAACAGCGTTTTAAAAAAATTTCTTGCATTGTTTATGTTTCCATACGAAATGCATGTACCAACCAGTAGAAAAGAGCCATCAAATGGTTTTTTTTCAATGCCTTTCTGAACTGAAGAATTCGGATAAACTCTAAATCAATAAAGAATTGTTAATTAAAGAGTTGCACTCAATTATATATTTTGCTGGTAAAATTCATCAATCATACATCGTACATATGATTTTACGAACAAGCAATAGACGTTTGCTTGTTAATTCGATTGCCCACACTAAGGATTAGTGAACATAACACGCAAGTATTGTAACTTTCAGAAATAAGATATTTGTTTTACTATATCAGTTCAATACATCAGTTCAAATTATCCTTTATAATACAACATCTTAATTGTTTTCTCATTTGTCTTCAAAGAAAGGATTTAACGGTGGGGGTGGAATATTTATATTCAACAGACACAAATGTGCAAGCAACATGATTATGTAAAATGTTTAATATAATATGATGCAATGTGATTGATCGGATATGAAGAAATTCGGTGAATGTGCAATTACAAAAATATAATAGTTCTATCATTCGGTTCGAAAATATTATGCAAGGATTATGGTGAGACGAATAAAATGATTTTTTTACATGCCTTTAATGAGTCCTGACCATCATTCACAAAAATTATGAATACAAAAGTTATATTCAATTTTCAACAAATCAATTTACAACCAATCTCTTCAAAACAGTATCAGTATGCTTTCATCGAACATTTGATTCAAAACTGCGGAGTTGAGAGATTCTTTCCTGGATGGTTAGTTTATTAACTCTAACATGTTTCTTTAATAGCTCTTAGATATAAAGAATCATATATTTTGAAAATGACAAATTGAGGGCGATTGTAGTTAGTTTGTACTGTACCATCCTCTTTTAGGGTAAACAGATACCGCTCGTAAATGTCCAGAGAACTCATATCACTCCGATTATCAACTTAACCGTTTATGTCAGGAATCGTTTATAGCGGTCTTATTGCGTTATTTACCTCTATGATATTTTACATTTTAGATCTTTCATCGTAAACACTTAAAATATTGTAGTGTAACAACATTGATCGGCAATCATTGACTTTCCAAGGATTTCCTGTGGTATAGAAATGTGAATGTCCATTGGATTCTCTAGTTTGGTAATAAAACACTTGCTTAATTTGGACTTCCATTTGGCTAAACAAGATGCATAGCAACGCAGACACTTCCGGTGGGAGTGAGGACTTTCTTTCTAATGCCTTGCATTAAGAGTCTGAAGTTTGCAGTAAACATGTACGTTTAAGACCCTTTGTAAACCCTTCCAGTATTTAAGAGTAGTCGTCTGATACATCGAAAATGCCAACCTTATCCTGCATGTTCTCATCTTACAGAGGTTATAGACATTATTTGCAAAACGTTCTATAACTATTTAAAAGAGCATAAATATAATTAACACATTTACCCCTGGACGTTAAGTATAACTATCTTTCTATAATTTTTTTGTGTATTATACATTAGTTCAGACGTATAGATCATTAATTTTGTATCAATCCAGCAGATAAACCAAATCTTAACTTCTCAAACATTCCCGATCTGTGTTGTCAAGAGTAGACACGTGGACAAATGAGACGACTTCTCATTATAGGGTCCTTTTTAAAACAGGCATTACAACTGATCAGGAAAGGGGAAGGGACTCTTCATTTATTTATATGAATAGATAAATGGATTGTTTTGCTTTTAACTTGTACATGTTTTATTGAATGTGTTTACCTATGGTTTTGGTTTTGTGTGTACATGTATGTTTTCATTTATATAAAATTTATAATGTTTATATGTTATATTTGTGTATCTTGCTGTCACAAATCTTATGACTTATATGACAATCAAATTATATTATTAATAGTTATTTCAAATTTCCAAGCATACGACTGAACAGAACATGTATTTTTTTATGTGTTGGTGCGGACTGTTATATTCATTGTCAAAAATGATATATGTTTTTGTTAAAATCCTGCAGGTTTTCATTTAACGTTTTATTCAAACACACAAATACGAGAATATGCTATTGATTTATGAATTAAAACTCTACCGAGACATTTATTTAATTTTAAAATGTGTGCATATACGAATCTTGAAATTCAAGTATTGATAATTAAACCAATGTGTCTCTATTTTCCACATTCTTTGGCATGCGTTTCTAAATGCACTAAAAAGAATTAAAAAAAAGTCAACACAACTGCATGTTTAATTTGAATAAATAATTTGTAATTGACATCGGTAGAATAAAAAAACAAAACCACTAAAGTCTTTCAATTGCACCTTTAACATTATAAATTCACATTAGTGCCTCTCCTAATTAGCACGTTTGCTAGAAATTTTAAACCCAGAGCAAATCGACTTGTTTTATATGCTACATTGATTCCAACAAGACAGTGCAAAACTAATTGTATATGTTTTATTACAAAGTTTTGCCGATTTGTTATAAACAAGAACGGCAAGCAAGCTATATACATCTACTAATTGGACGGAATCTGACAGAAGGAATTTAGCAATCACAATAAAACACCTTTGCTATGCATTTGTTATATCTATTGACCTGAACGTGTCACGCGACTATCATTGAGATCCTTTGAACTCGTGTTTGCAGAATTTATTTCTCTGTCCGATAATAGCAAGAACAGTCAATCTACTGAATTGATAACGTATATTTATCATTCTTTATTTTCCAAGTGCCGTATACGTTATCGCAATGAAATCAGCTATTTGCTTCAAATGTTGTTGTTTTTTGGATTTTATGAGCGTTCATTTCCGTATAATTTTTTAATTACAAATGTAAGAAAAAAAAAAAGGAAAAGATCCATACTTTAAGACTTAACTGTACTAAATCGATCCACTGTTTCACTCGCTTACACTAACCGGTTACCATTTACAGTTTACTATCTCAACAGATCACA
This sequence comes from Mytilus galloprovincialis, assembly GCF_965363235.1. Lineage (NCBI taxonomy): Eukaryota > Metazoa > Mollusca > Bivalvia > Mytilida > Mytilidae > Mytilus > Mytilus galloprovincialis. The sequence goes on from NC_134838.1 coordinate 42,756,360, forward strand.
CAGAAGACAAAGATATCTGAAATCTCTATGTTAAACGTTTATTTTTTCTACAAAAAATAGTTCATGTTATCTTTTAACAAGCAACATAACATTAAAACATTGGTTGCGTGTGCTGCATTAACAAAGCAAATCGGACTTGAAATGTTCGAATGGCATCTGAATATTAGAGTGCAACGATAGTAAATAACAGTACTAGCTGTTTATGGGTAAAGATATGAGACTAAAATCACGATTTACAGTTAAATGTTATGCTGTATTATCTGTTTGTTAAAAATAAATGTTTATTTTAATAACCATTGTTTTATTTTAATCTGGCAACAACAAAAAAAAATGCATATTTAAAAGTCATTTATGCTGCTAAGTACTAATTTTGATTACTAAATACGTTCTAGTTGTTTATGTTGAAACGTAAAAGAGAACACTAATCTAGTAAGCTGGATGTTAAATATAAAAATAAGCTTATCAAACCATTTATCTGTTTGTTACTATGCATAGATATGAAATATTTTAATTTTTGTGCCAAACTTATGCATTCGTTTACATTTTTTAGAAATTGTTATTATTTATTCAATAAATTAACGAAAGTACAACACAAAAAATTTGCTCATAAAACAGATTTCAAAATAAAAATTTTAATTAAACTGGTGTTTCCTGCTACTATGTATGTGACCCGAATTATAACTTACAGAATGGCGATTTAAAAAGTAGAAGATTGTTTTTTTTTAACATTACAAAAAGACTGGCCTGAATGTCAAATAAGAACAGAAATTTATGATTTAAAGGAACCTCTAGTAAGATAAATAATAAAATAAAAATGATATTTGCGCACGTCAATTATGTCATTTCATTTTACTATACCACTTAATATGTATCCAAGCTATAGATAACTGTCAGTCTCTATAGGTACCATCCTCACAGTAGTCATTGCAATGCATAATGTTATTGACATGATTAAAAAAAAATGCATTGTGCTTGTGAATTTGTTTTTTTTTTAAACCGGGTGGACATATGTAGTAGTGTGCGCTTACACTTCCGAGGCACCTGAGATCAACCGCAGTTTTTCGTTGCGCTCGTTTCTTAAGTTTTCTATGTTGTGTTTTGTGTACTGTTGTTTATTTTCTTTTTTATTTTTTTTCAATTGCATTTTTTAGTTTATTTTTAAGATTGAATGTACTTTTGGAATATACATCTTTTCCCTCTCTTTTCAAAATGCTATATGATTATACTAAGGTTATCATTTCGCCCAAATCTACTATCGATTCCATAAACTTACATTTGCTGATACTCCATATTTGGGATAAGGGGAAAGTAGCACGGAATTTTGATTAAGAAAACCAGAAAATGTTTGCGACCATTTGTGACACAAATACAAAATGTATATGTTGTAACAGTTGAGCAAATCATTTTGTCCTTCATTAATTTTTTCATGCAAAGGTTCCATTTTTACCATTAAGTAATGCTTGACTTGTAAGCTTCTTTGTTAGCTGAAACCAACTACCAAGAGAAACATGAAATCGTTGGAATATAATATCAATATTCCACACCTGAAAAAAAAAATCGCAAGAATACACATAGGGGTTAAAAAAATCATTCGTACAAGAAGGACAAGCAGCACCTATCATTAATAATGAGAAAACAAATCTCGTGTTTTTACTTTTAGTTCTTTTTCAAATTGAATCCTCACTATCAATTCCAAGATTTAAATGACCCATTACAGCCGATTTCAATGAGTATGTAGCTAAAGATAATATCTTTTGTTAGCGTGCATGCTAGCTAAACCGTGAAGTCATTGTTAGTTAGGTATACTACCCTCCTTTCAAAGTAGCCCAGTCCTACAGACAGATATATTGGTTATCTGTCGGACTAGTCAACTCCTTAAAGAGGGTAATATACCTAACCTAACAATGACTTCCCGGCTCAGCTAGCAAGCAAGCTAACCAAATATATTACCTATAGCTACATACTCATTGACATCGGCTGTAAACATTTAAGAGGAATCGGCAAAAATACCACACAGAACAACATACATTTTCGTTATCTACCACCAGCACTCCTTAAAAACTAACATACATACAATACGGAATGACATGCTAGCCTGCCTGACTTGGTACAAACATAAAATATGGTGGGGTTACAACAGATTTACGTGCACATTATTTACAGAGCAAAAAATAGAGACATAAAACAAAACCAGCTTTTCCTGGAATAGTACTGTATAAAAATAGAAATCGTACACATGGAAAGTTTTGTTCCCCATCGATCGTTAATGTAGATGTTCAGATATGAGTCGATGTATATAATAGGTGTATGTATATTTGGTATCCTTTGATTTCCAAGTTCCATGGATATGTGATCAAATTTGTATTCTTAAGAATTCAGAAGTCCACGTCATACAATTAAGTTGGTGGGAAAGCATCAAGAGAAATGCCGATTTTTGCTGAAATTACTACCTCTAAACATTTATCAGATACCACAGGTATATTCATTCATCGGTCTACACACGCAAAATTAAGAAAACAAGACTGATAAACTCGAACCCCAACCAAAAAATAGGGGTGCTCGAAGGGTTAGCATATTCTGTGCCACAGTCAGAATCGATGTTTTACTTTTTGGTATTCCTTATTTAACCGTGCAGATGTTTAGTCAGAACCGTCGAAATGGAACTTTTAAGTTGTATATAATTTCTTTCTGTCAATGTGTAAATAAAAGTGGAGTATTATAAATATCCCAATGTGTGCAGTCTGATGGTCATAATGTTTCTCTATGCAGAATACAATGTCAGAATTGTATTTAAATATTCGTGAAATAAATTAAGATTAACAGATAATGACTGTAGTGCCAAGCATGTAACCCGAATAAATTTTTACTGGACACTTTTAATTTGCAAAACACTCATTTGCAAATCCGCCGCCGCCTCAAGCAAGAGCTACAGTGTCATGTATATAACCAAAATTGTCGGAATTACATGGGATTCAATAATTTCATTGGTTTTCTACTGTTACTAATAAACTGTTAAACTTCAAGGACAACAATTCGTTCCGTACAGAATGCTATCACAGACTGCATTTGTTTTGTTTAACTGTTAGTCCAAAATACAGACAGCCATTTGCATGTATTATAATGTGTTAGTAAACCTATTAATTGGCATTCTCAGAGATTCATAAAACTGTTAATCATTTAATTTAGGAGCTCAAACGCTATGATCCTTAATTTTGTATACGGGCAAGCCATAAATTAACTGATCGATCTGTGCTCCAAAAGAAACGACGTTATACATAGAGTGCCGTTCAGGAAAAATAATCAGTTGTCTCTTCAAGGAAAAGACTCAATATTTAAAGTTTTGTCCATAACACTCGTAGGGATAAGCATACAGCAAACATAATTATCTTCCATTTGTTCCTTACGAGCAAAAGATAATCTGTGTTTTATATCTAAGTAATAGGTGTTGCCCACCTACAAAATGTAAGAGCAATATGAAATACATGTAGCATAATGGTCTGCACATTCATCAAAATCATCTACAGTAAGTCCAAAAGTACAAAGACAACTGTTATTAACTGCATATATATGCTAAAACTAAAAGTTTCAATTTTATTAGAAATAATATATTTCAATAAAGTAATGCACATTATGAACTTAAAATATTACATTTGTGTAATGTATTGTCAATAATAACACCTTTTATTAATATCGGACATCAAAAATTAAGTACAATACTATGTTTTTGAACATTTTTAATGACTGTCAAAATAAAATTATAAACTAACATTTATTCTATTTAGTACAGTCCCTATAGTTTTATAGCGCTTTCTATGACCATTATTTTCTTTATAGACATCCAAAGCGGTAACAGGTACAGAAAAAAAACGAGGTTTTGCCCAGATGAAGTCAGTAAAGTCAGGTTTAAACCGATCCTTGTTTTTTTCATATAAGAAATTTACATTTCGCATGTTTAAGAGGTAAGAAGGTAGCATAATAAAATGAACAATTTCCCCATAATGAATTGTGAAAAAAAAAAAAAAGTATCAATACATTAAAAAAATTCTAATATTGACTGACAATTTAATGACCAGAAAAAAAAAATTAAGATATTGAATGTTCATGTAAAATCATAAGACCCACATAAGATGTTTTATGCCAAAAATTTCTTAATTTTGGGGACAGAGATAGTTTAAGCTCAACATCCACTTGAAGACAGATTTTTTTTTTTTTAAATTTTCTGAAAATGAAATATTTTTAAAATGATTTAAGTACTAGCTAAACTTCTTGAAAAGTGCTATTGAAAGATCACAAAATAAATCTAATTCATAATGTACAACAGTTGATAATTATATGGATTCTTAATTGGTCCGATTTTGTAGCAATTGTCGTCTGCAAGATTAGAAACATTTTGATAACTATAATTTGCTTTTATTTACAGTAGCCTACTGTTTCAGAAATTATAGACAGACGTTTTAAGATCCTACATCTAATACCATAAAACTTTCACTTTTACAGTCAGCTTATAACATAAATAAACAGAACAAGAAACTCCATTCTTTTATGAATCACAACCCACAAAGAACACACTATGTATAGCTTTGTTTATGAGACCCGTCTAACTCCATGTAATAAATATAAACAAAAACAAAAATAAACAACTCTTGTATACAAACAGACAAATCGTACTCTCCTTGCATCGGTCTTAACATTCATAAGAAATTTACAACTATAAATCACACCCCATTTCGTAACAGTATAACAAATATGTTTTGCTTGAACAAAATTACAATATATATACACCATAGCAATTTTCTTTCTTATCAATACAATAATTGCAATGACAAGATTTTACTAGAAAGTATCTCTACATTAGCAGAAGCACAATAAATGAAAGATTCTTCATGAAATATGTTCCACGAAATTCTGGACTTAATAGTTTTTTTCGGGATCACATTCGCATTTTTCTTAATTAAAAGGCAATTTTTAACACAAAATCGGTGAATATATTTATGTTCGATTCTTCCTTATTGCCAGCAAGTGTCATTTAAACATACTCTAGATTCTACCTTATTGCCAGCATGTGTCATTTAAACATACTCAAGACCTACATACATGTAACAATGAAGCATCGAGTTCACGCAATCGATTATCGTCTATCTAATGTATTTCATGTAAAACATCTTTTAAGTGCATTCTTAATAGAACTTAGTGTCAGCTCCCATCCTCGTCAATCCCTGTGGAGATGCAATAATTCGATGTTCTGCAGACAGCACTGAAGTTACAAAGTAAATCATTTCATTCACCGCACAAATAATTTGCGCCTTTTCCTCCTTTTTTCTTTCTTTTTCAGTTTGTCTAACTGTTTTTTCAACTCTCTATCCTTTTTCTTTCGTTGACGTCTTGAAAATCTCTCAACTTCAGCTAATAAAGATTTTCGTCCTGCAATGAAATGATATTATTCGGTTTTATAGCAAGCATGTATCATACTTTGTACAAACGGTTCTGAAAGCATGGCGATCAGAATCAATTAAGTATACCTGAACGGTGTATAGTCGCGCAACTTGTGTGAATCATTCTTTAAGCAAGAGACAATTCAAATATTGACAACATTCGACTTTCATAGATGATCAAACATTAAATAACGGCGAGAAACACTGACAAAATTAAGTACTGACTTTCTGTGTTTGTTAACGCAGTGAAAATACGCAATGTATCTAGTGTTCAAGTGCCTGTACCAAGTCAGGAATATGACAGTTGTTATCCCTTCGTTGATGTGTTTGGGCACTTAATTTTGCCACTTGATTAGGATTTTTATCTAGAAATTGACTATGAGGGTCGGTCGAAAACAAAACTTTACGACAAAAGACACGATTTTAGCTTCCCAATAGTGAAGCATTGGGAATCTGAAATCATCACTTCGTAAATATTACGGACGCCATCACGAGTTGGTTCACCCACCATTATGGAACATCTGTTATATAGATGATATCAGATATGTTCCTTATGTCGTAACTACAATCCCGTTCCCTTTTCACGAATTTGACCTACTTACTTTTTACCTTTATTTGTGACATTTTTACCTATTGTGTCTGTTTGTTTTGTTCAAGTATCATTATACATATTATTAAATGTGATGCGACTGTCATACAAGTGAGAGGTTTAGCGCTATAAAACCAGGTCCAATCCACCATTTTCGACATTTGAAAATGCCTGTACCAAGTCAGGAATATGAAAGTTGTTGTCCATTCGTTTTTGTCATTTGATTATGGACTTTCCAATTTGATATTCCCCCGAGTTCAGTATTTTTGTGATTTAACTTTTCACATATACCTTCAAGTTCGCTAAAATCCAAATTCGAATAAAATTCCATCTACTGTACAACAATCTGTGTACTTAGGCGCATACTTACTTTTTCGTTTTTTATTTTTTCTTCTTTTAGAATTCTTTCGGACTTTTTTATTTCGGCTCTTTTTTCTTGGACGACCTTTCCTGTTTTTCCGTTTCTTTTTCTTCTTTTTCCGTTTCCATTGGTTACTCCTTCTTGGTCTTTCAGTTTCCCTCGTCTCACCTGAAAGAACAAAACATGGTACATGTATTATATGCATAGCTTCCTATATCTAACATTCTAAATCATATTCTTTTAATTCGTCAAAATGATTAATAATTATTGTACTTTCAAATTATAAAGTATGAAAATGTGAAAAATGTGATTATTGTGAATGTATATATATTTTGAAATAGATAAATTATGTCTGTAATTATCCAAAACAATTGAATTTCCCAAAATAAATTAAAGTCATTGGAATTCTAGTTTTACTTTAAAAACGATTTTAAGATTGTAGCATGATTTTTCAACAAATGAACGTATGTGACATTTAATGAAAACGAAATGAGGAATTTACTAAATATTTTGACAATGCAACATATAAGGTTTAATGTCTTATCTCGATTCAGCGCAAACAAAAGAGATCATTATGATTTCCAATGTCATCTCAGTACCCGTCAATTCTCCATAAATATGTATTATCACAATAAAAATAGTACATCTTTGCTATAATATACCTAATATTAAGAAGAAACAAAGATAAACTTCAATCTGAAATAAAAGTGTCAAACATAAATACCACACTATACCTATTTTTTTAGTAGCATTTGAAATTGCTTACTGTCATTTTTAATTAACAATATACATCTTTAAGTATGCAAAGTAGCAATTTTGTATAAGTACACATATTTTGGACTAGTTTCACACACAAAGTTTTTGAGATGTTTTCACGTTATTACTTAAGTACAAGACCATTGAAAGTATTTGGGTTTATAAATTTTATTTCAATGATGTTTATTATTAGAGAAATTTATCAAATTTCCAATTATTAAATTATGATAGCGTCTTTGATGTTACGTGTAATACCAAAAAATCTCGGATACCAACTATTTCTACCTCGTCGAGAATGTATTGAATTGGTGACTTATAAAGAAATTGTCAACTTCATTTACTAGTTCAAGTTGACAGTGTAAATAAATTCTATAGATGAAAAGTTCTACTAATTTGTAGTCCGATACTTTTCTCATATCCAAAAGGTGTCGTTGTGGTATGTCAAATTACCGAAAGCAACGTCCGTTCGACAACAGAGAGTTAACTAAGAATCAATTTATTCAAATAACTTCTGAAATTGACATTCTTCAGTCGAAATCACTATTTTGATAAAATTCGAGTGCCTCACGTTTTCTGTGTTGAACAGTTGTGGTTAACAATTGCACAATTATCATGCACGTTTATTAAACGTGGCGTTTTGTCTTTACTGTAAATAACTGCTTATTAATAGCACCAATTACGAATAGTATTAATCATATTTTATATTGCATAGAACTGAAACTTTATATTTCTTTTATTCAAAACGTTTAAGTGAAAACATTAGAAAGGTCTAGATTTTTTTAAATACACAAATTTCCTATATTTAAAATATTTTAGTGAAAACTAGAGACAGATCTATATTTTTCTGAGCTATGCAATTCAAAGGGGTTTTCATCAATCTACAGATTTGGGGTTTACTTCCTAAATAATGTTTTGAGGGGATTGCCAGTAGTTTATAAAAGTTAAACTACTTACAGATGACCTTATATTATATTTGTTTATATCCCTCTTTACTGGAGAAAGGCCAAAATCTAGACCTGATTCTGTATATTTCTTCAATATTTCAAATAGGATTTTTCAAAAAACCATGATATTTTGGCACATTACCATGTTTTATTATATGTTATATGTACACAGTAACTTCCGTCAGATTATTAAAGAAAAGGCGCGAAAGATACCAAAGAGACATTAAAACTCAATGAACGAAATAAACTGACAACTCTATGGCTAAAAACGAATCAGACAAACAGACAAATAATTGTACACAAGACACAAAATAGAACACTGAAGACTTTAAGCAACTCGGACCCCATTAAAAACTTGGGGTGATCTCAGGTGATCCGGAAGGGTAAGCAGATCCTGCCCAACATTTGGCAACCGTCGTGTTTCTCGTGTTGTCATAGAAGCAGAAGTATCAAGTAATTAGTGCAGCATGTTAAGGGAATACCTATATGTAGCAATTACATGACATTGTATAGTTCATTATTAATAATACCGATATGATATATATTTATACTTACATATTGCACCGGAATACGCAGCTGGACATTGACATTTATTGTTTCCTACACAAATTCCACCATGTTTACAGTCCGGTCGACATTTGCCTGAAATATAAAAAAAATGCGATAATGAAGGGATTTACACAAACTACTAAATAAATGTTGTCCGTCAGTCAGTTATTATAATGATAAGCAGATTGATAAAAAGAGAGAAAGTACTCGAAAAAGAAACATGTAGATGGCCTGCTGCTGGACACAATTGTCGTTATTTAACATATTGATTAACTACCTCTGGTAGTCTCAATTTTCTGCCTTTTATCCCTACTGTCTCACCCTGCAGAAGCTAACATTGTCCTAATTGATAAAAAAAATAATCTGAAAATGATTTTTGTCGCTAAGGAATTAATCAATCATAATTATTTTTATAAGATGTGACAATAGGGATAACATACACACAGGCAGTTGTCTCAGAAGAAAAAAATCGTATAATATTAAGGCATATAAGGGAAATATTCTGAGATAAGTACATGTATTTATGTACATACAGTATTGCAGTATAACATGGGTTTGTGTTCATTTAATGAAAATGTTTACATCTTAAAGAGTTGATCAGATATTTGAAAAAAGTTATCTTTATCAAATGTAACGCGCTCTGTAATAATATTTATTGTTTAGAATATGTTTCTTCAGGGGTCACTTGTAGAAGATAAGTATACCTTACAAAAGGTCAAATAGATTTTATGATAAATTTGTTTAAGTAAATAGCTGATGGATATAAACTCAACTGAAATTTAACGATATTGGATCTATAATGCGGTGATTAATTTCTTCTTTCAAAAATATACTTATGAAAATGATCTTTTGGCGTTTTAATATCCTTTTAATGTACAGAAGCTGTAGTTTGGCACTGCAAAACGCATTCCAAAGCATGTTCACAGTAATCTTAAAATCCACCTGCTGAAATTGATGTGGCGCATGATGTAATAAAATAATGTCCTTGTTGATGAATATGTTACATGTTGTTTAGTATTTTAATAAATAAACCTGTAACTGAAACATTTTCTTGGAACACTAATTGTGATTCACGACTAATTTCTGGTTAATAACAAACAACAGATGGGCATTTACAAATGTTTTAACAACTGAGCAATGTCTGTATTTATGCGAGTGTCCTTGTACTGCTTTATATCTTTGTTTTTATGTTTGATTTGTTTTCACGTGTTTGTTTTAGGAAAAATGTTTAATTTTTGAATGATGTGATTGATAAAGTACTTCAATAAATCTAATAGAATTATATAAAGTACAAGTCTTCAAATGTTAGTACTACTAGCATCAGTATCTTCTTGAGCTCAAAAAATGTTGAAATGGTATAGATTTTTAATATCATTTTTTTTTCAAGACCATGACAGATTAAATGTCATATGCCAAAATATTTTTTTCATTTTTAAGTTTTATTTTCAGCTTTTCAAAATCTTACATCTATCATTATTCATATGTAACAATGTCCTTTTTTATCCTAATTACTTGATTGACAATTATTATTGTCCTTGTCTTTTATCGTTCTTAATGAATTGGCAAGCATTACCAATAGTGTCTTCTTCTCAACTTCGTATTTTATTTGAGCGTTTTAACTTTTTTGGATTCGAGCGTTACTGATGAGTCTTTGGTAGACGAAACGAGCGTCTGGCGCAAAGACAAAATTTAATCCTTGTATCTATGATGAGTTTATATCGTTCTATATGAATTTGGAACATATATATATCGTTCTACCTTAATTGGCAAGCATTGCCAATGTCTGTTTTACATCGTTCTTATCGAATTGGCAAGCATTACCCATATCTGTTATATAGTTTTTACCTAATTGGTAAGCATTACCCATGTCTATTATGTCGTATTTCCTGATTTGGCAAGCATTGCCCATATCTATGATATCGTACTTACTGAATTGGCAAGCATTGCCCATATATCCTTTGGTACACCAACAAACATCTTCTTGTATACACCGACCACCATGTTGGCAAGGCTCTCGGCATAAAGCTGTTGAAAAAACAAGTTTTAAAACCAAAAATAAAATTACATTTAAATAATTATAATTGTAAGAAAAATAAGATGCATAATTCCAATAACATAACATTTTAAGGCAGACGTCACCCCTTGAAGCCAATAACGGCAAAATAATTAAAATATTTCTTAAATTTGGAATAAAAATTGAGAACACTATATATATATATAAAAGATGGTTTTATTGTTTACCTCGTTCACATCTTTTTCCAGAAAATCCGTCTGGACATATACAAACTTCTGGAGACATACATGTACCATTATTTTCACAACTTGGATCACAGAGTGCTGTAAACAGAAAACGCATACTAGTATTTCAAGGTCAGTATAGATCTCTAGAACACTAAGTAAAAACAACAGATTAGAGTTAAAGTAAACGAAAGGTTGGTATATCAACTTCAAACACTGTAAAATAGTTTTAAAAAATATATTTATAAAATAAATATTCTTTTCCTGAGGTCCTGATATCATTTATCTTAATATATAAGGTGTTTGTATTGCTAGCTCTTGGTTGTCATTTTTTTATGTGTCACCGCTTTTAAGTTTTTCTTTTTTTATTTCTTATTCCAAAATCAAAAGAAGTTTTCTTGCATGCTGTGATTATCTACATGCAATACATACATTTTTCACAAGATTGACCATGGAAGCCTTGTGCACATTCACACAGACCTAGATGGTTACAGAATCCTCCGTTTAAACATTTAAACTTACAGCGAGTTGATGGCACTGAAAAAGAAGACAAACATTCAATTTCTTATACAAGCCTTTTACATACATTTTGTTTTACATTCAATCCACTAAAACCGTAAATTCCTTATGAACAATCAGAAATGCGGCTAAAATTACCAATCGAGGAAACAGAATTTGTTAACACATTTGCATTTGCGCTTAGATAGTATTAGTTAACTGTAAACCATACAGTATGCACAATAACCTAAAACAACCAGTCGTGTTCTGTAATATAAACAGAGAAAATTTTAAGTTTAAAACTAACATTAAGAACCATTCTTACCAAAAGCATCACATTTTTTCTTCAAAGTAAGCTTCATAGGGGATCCTTTAATTGGTCTACCTTTATCGGTGAATATTTGTAGACCTAATATCAATGTTGATATACCATCCTCCTTACCCGTACATGGTATGGATATTTGAAAAACTGGAAAACAAAAGCACACCATATATACAATGATAGAAAAAATTTTAAAACTCGTGTGTCGAAGGAAGAGGTTTCAATTTATGTGATTTAATAAAAAAAAAAAAAAAAAAATTGACCAAAAAAATATCGAAAATTATTTATATAGTCTACTTGATTAAAACAGTTTATAAGATGTTCCCATGACACTATTCCTCAAAATTGTGATATAATCTGGATGTAGCAATATTCGTGCATACATGTAGTTATTAGATTCTATTTTACTGCTGCTCCTCATATCATGAGACATTTATGAGTAAAAGCAGAGTATGTATGAGTTTGGGTAGATTTCAAGACCTTTAGGATTTACATGTTAAAAATCCGACTTAGCGTGTCGGTCTAACATGTTCTCGTTCATTTTTTAAATATTTGCCACTGGACGTTAAGTAACACTTCATCATCATGTGTTTGTGAGACGCAAATTGCTAGTCTGCAGTTATGCGTGCAAAATGCAATGGTTCACCAATCAATTCTTATTCTTTTCATATGAACGAAGTATTGAAATGAAGTGTGTATTATTTACCGAAAATTAATGTTTTGCTGAAATCTTACTTTCATCACCACAGCGTCAAATAGATATCAACTTGTCAATGTTCAGCATGTGTAATAATTAAAAGTAAATCGACACCACAATTTGTTTCTTCTGAAGAAGTCAGATGTTTGATTGAGCAGACGATAGAGAGAAGCGAAACAGCTGCTCTTACTTATAATAAAACTGTAGGTGCAGCAATATCATTGTAATAATTCTAATATTGTCTGATAATTTTTTGTACATTGAAAATTCATTATCTTATGTTAGATAATAATCAAAGATTCTTGAACTTTCAGTAACAGGTATCTATACATTGAGGCACGCGGTTAATGACGCAATTTCCGATCTATAATTTAAATTGTTATATTGCATATTATTCATTCCAATAACGTTAAAACAATTTATGATTAATATTAGTGATGACGATGCTATTTAAGATAATGATTTCGTCTTTGAAAAACGAGAAGCATTTTGAAACATAGTACGACTTTTATAGATAAACACCGGCCGTAACATAGACTGCCTATACTAAAAGTCATAGGAAACCTCAAATAAAAGAAAATGATGCATTTGATTTTTATAGCTAAATGGATAGTTTTCATTATAACTCTTTAATTTGTCCACTTTTTAAAGAAGTTTACTTTATTCCAACTTTTTGCGTAGAAACATTGCCTTTCTGCAGAATTTATTCTTGTCTATTATTAATAATGATCTTATGCTTATGATCTTAGTTTTTTTTAAATCTATTAAATTGTCATACACTCACAATAAAATGGATCTATGCTGTGCATTTTTTTTTAAATAACTGACTTGTTATAATTGATTAAAAATCATATGTTGACAGCCTCTTGATACCAGATAAACAATTAAATTGAAAATGGAAATAGGGAATGTGTCAAAGAGACAACAACCCAACCAAAGAGCAGATAACAGCTGAAGGCCACTAATGGGTCTTCAAGCGACAGCGAGAAATTCCCGCATCAGATACAAAATGTTGAGTGATTAAAAGTATATTTTTGCGCACCCTCCCCCCCCCCCCCCCCACCCTAAGTCACCACGTAGTTTCCGTTACTATACATGTTTACCATTTGTCGTTAAATGAAATACACCTTAAATAAATCACAGTAACACTTCATGTACATGCAAGATGAGAAACATATTGAACAGGTATTACAAAATGAATCTTATATATAAACTCATCATAGATACATGTACATGTACCAGGTTTGAAATTTTTGTTTTGATGTGTAGTTGATCGTTTCTCAAGAAATTCTAAAATGCTGTTATTTATTATAATTAGAAAATGCTAATGATACAAGACGAAAAACAACAGGGTGTTGTCACGAGCTGAATGTTGATACAGATGTTGAAAGGACCAATTATATGACCTTGCTATTCTTTATGTTGTCTTGAGGATGCCAGCAAAAATATATTTCAATCTTACACATTTAAAATTAACGCTCACATAGCCCTTCGCAGCAAGCGAGTCAAAAATTAATTCCCATGAATCAAAGAACATTAACCTTTAAATGGTCAATTTATTCAGAAATCTTCAAAGACGCCATTTTTTCAAGCAGAAATCTAAGCTATAAAACTGACAAAGCTTTAACAAAGCATTACATAAGTGTTATTAGGATGATGATGTAGAAAGCATGTTAAAATAATGTTGTTTAGACAAATTACATTGTGTAAATGTCAGAAAAATTCCAAGATGATATGGTATCACAAACAAAAACTTGCATTCCTATAATTTACTAAGATAATGATGTACCACGTTTTGTAGAACTAAATGTTAAAGGTATCTCATCAAAATATTTTTATGTTTACATGAAATTCATGTGGTAGACAGGGCGTGTTGTACTATAATGTTAACAATGAGAAAAATGTGCGGAAAATGAATGAAAGAAATGAGGAATGTTTATCCCTTTTGAATTATAGTAATGCTATATTTCAGTGAAACATTTCATATTTATAATTAGACTGGTTGCATTTTCCCCAGAAAAAAAAGATAAGAACCCTTTCATGTTTTGGTCAATTGTCCTTCCTTATATATATTAAAACTGACGAGGAAAAGTAACACACGGCCACTGAAAGCTTTATTTTTGTAGAGCCCAGGTGGTCGTGTGGTCTAGCGGGACGGCTGCAGTGCAGGCGATTTGGTGTCACGATATCACAGTAGCATGGGTTCGAATCCCGGCGAGGGAAGAACAAAATATTTTGCGAAAGCAAATTTACAGATCTAACATTGTTGGGTTGATGTTTAGACGAGTTGTATATATATATATATATATATATAAAGGAGAAATGGTATATGATTGCCTAGTGGGCCAAATATCCACCAGAAACCAAAGGACGATGTTGTAAACAACTATCATATGGGACTTCATTAATGAACAAAATCTATTGATTTTTTCATTTGCTTCAAGTTGTCTGTTTCTGTATTTCTATTCTCAGCTGTACTTAAGATTTGTATTAAGAATATGCAATCATGGTGTTTAATGTTGTCCATGAATGAACAAACCCACCAAACATTGAAACTCTAAAAAGTTCATATCTGAATACAGCCATGTGTGCCTTGGAGATGGCCGACAACAGGGCTGGTGATGTCCTCGGTGACAAAAGAGCCACTAACAGTGGCAACTCCCCAGTGGAAAAATACCGATGTCTGTGTACCACTGGGTCGATGCCACTGCTGGTGGACGTTTCGTCCCCGAGGGTATCACCAGTCCAGTAGTCAACACTTCGGTGTTGACATGAATATCAATAATGTGGTCATTTTTATAAATTTCCTGTTTACAAAACTTTGAATTTTTCGAAAAACTAAGGATTTTCTTATCCTAGGCATAGATTACCTTAGCCGTATTTGACACAACTTTTTGGAATTTTGGATCCTCAATGCTCTTTAACTTTGTACTTGTTTGGCTTTATAAATATTTTGATATGAGCGTCACTGATGAGTCTTATGTAGACGAAACGCGCGACTGGCGTACTAAATTACAATCCTGGTACCTTTGATAACTAAATATGTTGTTATCCCGACAAACAAAAGTATGCAACACACTACTTAGAAAACAAAGGTATTAAAATCATGAACCACACCAAAAACTTGGGGCGATCTATAGTGTTCTAGAAGTTTACCTTGAGATCCTGCTCAGCATTTGGCACCAGTCGTGTTGCTCATGTATGACCAACCCAGATGAAACAAATAAAAGACCACAGTCATTATAAAACTATAACAAATTAAATACTTGAACTTCAACATTCTGTCTAAAATATCATATGAAAGGGTTAGAGTCCATCTACTATAGTGGCTTATACTGTATGTATCAAATATAAAAAAAAAAGAAGATGTGGGATGATTGCCAATAAGACAACTGTCCACAAGAGACCAAAATGACACAGACATTAACAACTATAGGTCACCGTACGGCCTTCAACAATGAGCAAAGCCCATACCGCATAGTCAGCGTTAAAAGGCCCCGATATGACAATGTAAAACGTCTTTCAGAAATTAAACAGAGATTTAGAAGATATAACAAACATTTTCTTTTAATTTAGACAACACCTGGTCATATTTTCCTAGAAGCATTTAAATATGTGGCTAGTTTGGTATAATTCACTACACCTAACCGCCTTCTCCATTGTTTCTCATTATAAAAATAATATCCAGAAAGTTGAATACCAAAAAGCAACATCGAAAAACACTCAATAAAAATCACTTG
This sequence comes from Mytilus galloprovincialis, assembly GCF_965363235.1. Lineage (NCBI taxonomy): Eukaryota > Metazoa > Mollusca > Bivalvia > Mytilida > Mytilidae > Mytilus > Mytilus galloprovincialis. The sequence goes on from NC_134838.1 coordinate 42,772,486, forward strand.
AGACATTTTTCGGAACGATAATAAGACGACAGAAACATGTACAGTAACAAAATAAAATTGTAAAGTTGCATTAATCTAAAACAATTGTAGTTCCTGAAAAAGTAAACAGGAACGTACATGTATTGTTTGTCAGGTGTACAATGTATTCCGGAACATATAAGATTTAAACCTTGTGACCAATAATTTCATAATCTTGTTTTCGTCCATTACGAAGCTTTTCTCAATTACATAAACATTTATTTTTCTTCAAATCATCGGTAAGCCCAAATTAAATAACAGCATAACTAAAATAAACATACTCAGCAGAAACCAGAGTTAATGATTTGGAGTAAGTGTATTGTGTTACCATAATAGATTTACAGACTCATCACAAAGCCGTTTATTCTAACAATTGGCAAAAATTCAGACATCGCCTAATTATAAAGATATATGTTTTATTCAATATCACTATTATTTTATAAATAGAAGAATACATTTCTAACTTTCTTATTTCGTAGGATGAGACATAAGTGGATGATGTGAATGGCTAATTATCATTAATATAGTTCAGTATATTAGCTAGAATAAGGTATTCCAATGTGGCATTCGAAAACAACAAGTAGAAAAAGCCATATAAACGGATTAAAATAAATGAAAATAATGACACACAACAAATTTTAAAACACAACACAGCATAAAGCAAAGACTAAACAACGCATACCCAGAGGCTCAAAATGCGGACAAGAGTAGATGTAAAATGGTATGTAAGCCTTCTAGTAAAATAGCGCATGTCGTGCCGTTTAAAAGGGGTTGATGATTTTGGCTATGACAAATTATATATTCCTCATTTTTTCCAAGTCCCTGTTTAAGGCCTGTCTTTTACGAAAAAATTAAAGGAACAAGTATGTATATGCGAGAAGATAAGCACGGCTGGTACGTTGTACACATCTATACTATTAAACGAGAAGACCTCATTTTTGGTATCGCTTCTCCTCCTTTCACAATAAATTAATCATCATGCCTCTGTGTCCTATAGGTAACATGTATAGTCGCATTTGTCATCCATTCTTATGATCATTAAGTTTGGGTTATTTTGGGATAAAAAACGAAAAAGAATGCGTCCGGATATTTTCCCGTCATTGGACAAAACTTTAAGTCAGATTAGACTTCCGGTTTGTGTTTTTCTGTACTTCGAACATACAAAGACTATGAAATAAAGTATATGAATTTGCTTTCTGCTATCATTTTGAGTTCTAGCATGTATCATCCTTGCTTAACGTGTTTCAGTTTGGGTTATTTTGGGAGGAAAACGAAAATGAATAATATTTGCTATTTACTATCAATTAGTTTACAGTGGCGGATCCAGAACTTTTCATGAGGTAAGGGGGGGGGGGGCGTTGACTGACCTAAAGGGGGGGGGGGGCATTACTCTCATGCTTCCCCATATAATCAACAATTTTTTTTCAACGAAATGGGGGGCAGGCCCCGCAGCCCCGCCTGGGATCCGCCTATGGTTTACTATTAACGGCGGTCACTGCGGATATATTTCTATATACTTACATACATTTACTATGAATTACTGTATTTGTTATAATTTACTATAAATTCCAATGGTTATCTTTGGGGGGGGGACTCTTTACTATTCATGGCGTTCACTGATGTATATATATACGTATATATAAGTACCTTTGACTTTTGATACCTCTCCTGAAATTCTCTGTATTGAGTAATTAAAGTATATATTCATGTTCATAGAGTACAGAAAAACAGAAGGTATAAAAATCTGTATTTGGAAAATAGGAGGATGGCAAAAAAATGTGCCCAGTCCCTAAGTACCTTTGAATTTTGATACCTCTCCTGAAATTCTCCAGTCAGTATATTTTTTTTTTACAGTTTACATACGCTCTATTTCCCCGCGATTTCGCGGGTGTGTTCTAGTCAGATATTGATAGTCTTTAAGAGCAAGTTCCTCCCCTTCACTATTGACATCCGTCGCCTTCTCAATGGTACATGTATGTAAGCCTTCTAGTAAAATAGCGCATGTCGTGCCGTTTAAAAGGGGTTGATGATTTTGGCTATGACAAATTATATATTCCTCATCATCTGCTACAGATATTCATTTCGTGGTCAATTCAAGTTTTTCATTTAGACCATCATCATGGACAATTTTAATAAATCACGAGGAGCTTACGGTACCTATGATATTCTTTATTCAAAGTCCACTGGTTTAGAGAAATAAAGTAGTCCTCACATTATAAATTTTTAAACGCTTCACTTTTTAGTGGATTTGAAAATAAAAACAAGTGCAAGCTTCATTTTTTCCAAAGTCTCTGTTTAGGGCCTGTCTTTTACGAACAAATTAAAGGAACAAGTATGTACATTGTATATGCGAGAAGATAAGCACGGCTGGTACGTTGTACACATTAGATATTGATAGTCTTTGAAAAAATTAACGTCAATCACACGTTAAAATAAGTTAAAAATAAGTTGTCGAAGAACATCACGCATCTTGATGATGTCGATTTCACATATCATTTACGAATTTTCAAATAATGAAGTTTAAATCATCCCTTCGAAAATTTTACGGACGCTATCAAGAGTTGGTTGACCGTTATGGAGGCTCTGTTTGACATATGAAGACGGGCATGTTCATATTGTCGTAACCAAAACCCGGTACTCTTTTCCCCAAATGTAACCTACAAAGTTAGACTTAACTCCATTTGTGTACTTAAATGTTCCTAATGTGGAGCAACATCTACTTTTCCTCCCGGATCACCTGAAACAATTCCCGAATTTTGTCAAGGCTTTGTCGGTTTAATTTGGCTTATGATTGTGGATGTGCCTTTGGTGTTGTACTCGCCTCTTATTTGCAAGAGTCTGGGTGTGTTGCAGTATGATTAAAATCAAACCTCTCAGCGCACCCGTTTCTGATATGTCGCGTGGAAGCTGAGAGGTTTGATTTTAATCAGACTGGGTGTTTTAGGGTTTGTTTTTGGTTTTTTTTTTTCGTTTTTTTTTTTAAATAAATACGATTCTTTTCCATTCCAAGAAATATCTAGAAAGTTGAAATTGCGTTCGGAAAAATACATTTTATCACAAAATACGCCAGATTTTTAGAAAAAATCAAAGAAGTCAGCTTGCAAAGACAATGTTTGAATAGAAAATAGAAAAATAAAGTACTCCCTACCAATGTATAAGATATTTTTCAAGAGATTGATAAGAAAACTTGTACACATTATAGAATTCCAATAGTCAAATCGACTTTAAAAATCGAAATAGTTTGTACCATTGATGTAGGTTTGTTCAGTTTGTGTGTGCCAGTGAAAAGGTTATCAATGCTCATTGCAAGTTAAATAACCATGCCGACATTTTTAACCTTTTAAACATCTGTAAGATTAGCATTCCAAACGTAAAGTTGAAGTCGATACTGTAGGATGCTAAGATATTGTTTAAACGACAGCAATGAATTTAAGTGACTAAATATAGTAATTAAAATATTCAATTTACTTAGTTTTCCAATTTATGTAAAAACTTGTGTGATATAAAACGGACATGAAAAATCCACATACATTTTGTAAGACAATGCACCAATTGCCTTGTGTCAATTTTCTATTGTAAAATAATCAACTTCACATTGTGAGATTCATTTAACATTTTCAACCATGAGCCGAAAACTCATACTTTACGGACAGAATACTCATTTATTTTTTTAACTTTTAATTTTTTCATTTATGCTGCCTCTTCCCTGTATCGTTTGTATTTCCCATATAGCTAATCTCAGTTAACTATAGCAATAATCAATTAGTAAGCATTATTTAAGGCGAGATATATGTGGTCCGTAGATTTAGAATTAATGATAAATAACGGCTATCATCAAATTACATATTGATAATCGACAACCAAATTATCCATTTTCGATTTTACATTTGGGAATTTTAATTGTAAAATAAACTCATATTATTTATATGATGACAATATATATCAAATCTATTTTAGATAACGATCGAGGAATTTTACGGGCTTTTTAGTGCATACCTGTTAATTGCAAATCCTTCAGCTTTTATCACTGCTAATCTGTTTCTACAGCTATAATAGTAACATGTTGAAACTGATTAGACACTGAACAATCTTTTGACCAATTAGTCAAAACATAATATAGAAATGTCAAGTTTCACTTTTCAAATGAATACCATTTCTACATATGTAATGTATTTCACAAAGCATGTTTACATTGGAGTTAAGGGTTCTGTAGGTGCACGTGCTAACAAGGTATACTTACTACTTGGTCCACCGGGGATTACACCAGATGTCGGAATGCTTAGAAGTGGTGTGTACAATAACTTAACGTCTAGTGTTCTCAGCTCATCAAACCAATAAGTAAACTGAAATAATAAAAAAATAACAATATTAGGTACATTTTTTTTCAAGGCATTCAAATTTCAACGATAAAAGTGCTTGGTCTTTAAATATCACGTGATTGTGAATTCATTAATATTCGTTGGATACTAATTTTCGTGGATTTTGTGGTTACAGGGGAGCCATGAATTCAAATGTTCCACGATTATAAATTTTCTAAGGGAGACTTTGCCCAGACCACGAAATTAAATATCCACGAATATGCAAGTTTTTCTGAATCCACGAAAATTGGTACTCACGAAAATAAATGAATTCACAGTATTATTTTTAGAAATTGTCATAGGTTATGATTGCCAATGAGACAACTGTTCACAAGAGACCAAAATGACACAGACATTAACAACTGAAGGTCACCGTACGGCCTTCAACAATGAGCAAAGCCCATACCGCATAGTCAGCTATAAAAGGCCCCGATATGACAATGTAAAAAAATTCAAACGAGAAAACTAACGGCCTTTTTTTGTATAAAAAAATGAACGAAAAACAAATATGTAACACATAAACAAACGACAACAACTGAATTACAGGCTCCTGACTTGGGACAGGCACATTGACATACATAAATAATGTGACGGGGTTAAACATTTTAGCGGGATCCCGACTCTCCCCCTAAGCTGGGACAGTGGTATAACAGTACAACATAAGATCGAACTATAAAAATCAGTTGAAAAAGGTTTAACTCATCAGATGGACAAAAATACAAGTGGACGTGGCCGGGTACTTGTACATCCCGACAACAAAAAGACACTAGGAACAGATCTGAGAGTACTCTCAGTTATCTGAAAGCTAGTTCAAAGCCAATAACAACTAATAAAAAAAGGTCACTATAATTCGATTTTCAGCCATAGGAGGGGGCAGGAGGACTTTAACTTAACAAATATTCGTACTCAATTTCTGCATTTTGTGACAAAATTAGTAAGTGTCTATTCTTACAAAGCCAGACTATTCGTTGAAGTAATTTGTGTACTTTTTATATCAAACCAAAGACACAAAGAATATATCTTGTTTACACTAATAATTTGTCCAATACATGTATATTGCTTTCATAGTACAATTACTTATCAGTTATTTGAGATGACGTTATTCTCGAAATTATTCTTTATAAGATAATAAAGACGTTTATTGCAATAAGCACAATTATGCTATAGCACATTTAAATTACAACAAATTAAGAATGAGTGTAGAAATCAATTGTTCAATACATTTTCACATTATTTTTGCATTATACATACATATGCCTTTCATAGTACAATTACTTATTTGAGATGACGTTTTTCTTACACTTAGAAATTAAGAATGAGTGTAAAAATCAACTTTTCAATACTTTTGCACGGTAGTTTAACAAGTTGATAACCTACGTCCTGTAACAAGCCATCTGGATTTTGATAAAAATCTTGTTCGATTGTACAAAATTGAGAATGGTAATGGGGAATGTGTCAAAGAAAAAACAACTGGACCAAAGAGCAGAAAACAGCCGAAGGCCACCAATGGGTGTACAACACAGCGAGGAAATCCCGTACACGGATGCGTGCTTCAGCTAACCTATGAACATTTGTTTCCTTTTCTTTCGCTGCTCGTTTTAAACTTTCGTATGCCGACATACAGATCACTCTGGTACGCTGTTCGTTTTAAATTTTCGTATGCTGACATAGACATCAATCGGATACGCAGGTAGTTTTAAACTTTCGTATGCCGAAATACAGATCACTCTGGTACGCTGTTAGTTTTAAATTTTCGTATGCTGACATAGACATCAATCTGATACGCAGGTAGTTTTAAACTTTCGTATGCCGAAATACAGATCACTCTGGTACGCTGTTAGTTTTAAATTTTCGTATGCTGACATACAGATCACTCTGATACGCTGTAAGTTTTAAACTTTTGTATACCGACATACAGATCAGATCAATCCGTGATACGCTGTTAGTTTTAAATTTTCGTATGCCGACATACAGATCACTCTGATACTACGTTTAGAAAGTAATTTTAAATAAATTGGCAATCTTTCTATTTTCATAAAAGAGCAAACATGTATCTGCAGACGATGCAGATTTGCTATAATTAATTTTGATACGAGGTTATTTTTTTATATTCAGATATCAGTATTGATGACAATATAAAAATTGAAATAGTTTATTAAAAGAAAATTAATAAAACGGCGATGAGAAAGATACTTTAATAAGATTGTAATAAACGACGTTTCAATCTTAGTTAAATAGTGATCATGGCAGTTTTGCTAAGCAACTCGTGTAATATTAACTTTGCCTGCGCCAAGAAGCCTTTGATTTAGCTTCTGCTTAAATTTAAATGTAGTGTATACATTTTGAAAGTTAAATAATTTTGTAAATACACTATATAGGTGGTAGCAAATTCCTCAGTCAAAGCAAGCCTTAGACGGCTCGGCTCTTCTGTTAATAAGGCACTTGAGTTTGGTCACAGCTATCCTGATAAATGTTTAATATTCAAGAATCTCGTGTTGTTAGATCGAAAATTATTATCATACAGTTCTACAAATTCAAGATATCTTAAATTTTCATACACAATTGTAATGTATCGATGATTTATTGTTGTCTACTAAACGTCCAGTGACAAATATTTCACATATTTATATTTTTCTATGTCAACAATTTTAATTTTACAATTGTTTTAAAAACTAAGCATCAAGTGTTTGGTAATGAAATGTTTATTGAAAAAGCAAAACCCTAAAATTAAAGAAAAAAATAGGGTCTTCGTAAATAGAAAATATGAAGAAACGAAATACATGTTTAACATTAATGATATAATATTTTCTACAGGAACATGGTGCTTTGAACCATTATTCATACTCAAAACTCCCTTCTTAGATATCAGTTGGTCGATAAACTCTTTTCTTTCAAGGTGTTGATTAAAGACGGGAAAGGAAAACGGAACGGTAACGGAAATTATAAATATTTCTTTCCGTTTCATTTTCTGTTCATTACCGCCGTTTAGCAACACCCTTTCTTTCTCTTAGATTAATATGGTACTTTTTTATACAGATATAACTAAGAGACGTTCTATGGTTCCAATTAGACAGCGGACGCATCACAAATACCAAATAGACATTTAGAGTTCGATCTATAGTTTTCAACAAATACAATTGTTTTTACAACATATTCGTTCTTCTTAAATGTGTCAATAAATTAAACTTTCAAAGAACTGTCGTCAAGACATTAAAAAACAAAGCACAAAACAAATTTGTATCAGGTAAAACTTTTGAGTTTCATTAATTTGGAAAGGCACATACACATGAAAATCTGTAAAAACCTGTACTTTTTTTTCATTCAAGCACTTAACTCTATAATATATAATGATATACTAGATTACATAGATAACAAGACAAAAGTACCTTCAAAACAATAATAAACTATACTATTTATACTGTTTTATAGATTGTTCGCAGTAATTGATACAAACCTCAGAGTACTTTAACCTGTTGATATGAAATTATTTGATATGATAAAAAATACTAAAATGTTGAGATCAGATCATTTAAAAGCTAAATATAAGCAGTATTGAAACCCTAATAGAAGATTTGATCTTGAAACAATTACCATTACAGATTATTCTAAGCCCGCAATGACAAAAAACTGAGTAAAAGAGTAAAATATATAAATGAAAACCATATATATAAGTATTGATTGTACATGTATATATGCGCATATATGCGCGAAGCCCGACAAAGATTTTCAGCTCGTCTTGTATTTCCCAAGTTTTCCTGCTGGTTGTGATGTCTTTCCAAACAAATGTCACAGACATTTTGTCCCCCAAATATCTTTTGTTTTGGCTCGCATGCGTCATTTTTATTCGAGGCTGACAAATATGTCTCAAATTTTGCAAATTGATAGGTTATGGGAACTTACATAGCCAGGGGACAGCACTAATCAGTTCATAAAATTTTCTTTATTTTAATTCTATATAGTGTTTTTTCATCGGATACATGTACGTTGTAAACAAAAAACCGTCCGAAGATATGGAGTTGATTATTTATTGCGCATTTGTCTTCGTAAATAAGTTAAATTGATTTAAGAAATTTGAAAAACAAGTACCTATTTGCATTAATTAAGTTTAAGTATATAAATTTACTTGCATAATTTCCAAAATTCACTTTCACTGTAAGCTATTATGATTTTGTAAGCATCTCTACTCTCAGTTATCAGATTAAGAGATTTGTAAAGTATCTCATAGCATAAATCTCTAGGATAAGTTAGTTTTATGAATGCTTTTCGTGAATTTCAAATTTTTTCTGTAAAAAGCGATTAATTATATATTTATTTTAAAGTAAAATTAAATTTATTTGTAAAACGGCATTGCATGCACTTTAGGTATGCAATTTGAAAATGAAACTTAATGACTTCACAATAAAATTGACACTTTAATCTTATAACAACACAATCTTTTTCATGGGAGTCTTAACCTATTTACTCTATAAACAGTAGAGAACATCCCCTCAATAAGATAGGGTCAGATATCCTTAAGTATGGTACACGTCTGCTAAATTATACGGATCGGCTACATTTTGCCATCAGTCTAAGCCACTCTATATTTTAATACAGAATAATGTTCTGAGAAACCAAAGGAATTCACGTTAAATTACTTTATGGATTTCTGTGGAAGTCTCTTAAGATTACGTAGATTTTATAAATACTTATTATCTATTCCTAATGTTAGCATGTGTACGAGAAATAGAGGTGCATGATTAAAAATTAGAATGAAGCAATAATGGTAAATTAACCTATTAACATGGGCATTTTAACAACTTATGTGAGGACCGTTGTACTGTAGTTCCCAATTATATACAATATCCGATATGATACGATTTTGGTTAAGGAGAAATTCGATAGCAGCTGTATCATGAGAAAACTGACCTGTCTTTGGGTCGAACTTAAGGAATCTAACTGTAAACAGTTGGGTTATTAACATGACAATGTACTTTTGAAAAAGGATGCGCAAGAGTTGTAAATGAGTGCTTAAAAATTGTAATTGGTGTTTAACGCAACTTTCCGCACTATTGGTTATTCTATTGCGACCAATTTTCATTGGCGGAGGAAGCATGGGTTCCTATAGAGGACGTTCAACAGGAAAACTGACAATTTTAATCTATGAGATTGGAGAAGTCGAACACATCTGCCACGGGGGGGGGGGGGGGGGGGGTCGTACTCGGAACCTAAGCATTGATAGGCTATGGACTATTTTACTACGCGATGTTGGAAGGCTAGTAAATAAGTACTACTAAGAGATCACTCGGCCAGCGTAGCGATTTGATGTTATAATTTAAACATGAAATTCATTAAATTAACTATGAAAATTGTGAATTATTTTACAAATGATTTAATAGCATTGTCTGTTTTCCAAATCACAAATTGTGTTGTTTGTCTGTGATGTATGTTTACACAGTTTTTGGCTGTAAAAGGGGCCCTATAAGTCCCAATTATTGTTAATACATTACGTATTTAACCTATTATGTCAGTTTGGGTTGCTCACCCAATTTTTGTCCGTATATCGGAACTGTTAACAACTGTAATAATAGAGGGAGGTTTTACAAGCTAAAAACCAGGTATAACATATCATTTTCTCCGTAAAATGTCTGTACTTAGGCAGGAATAAACGGTATATTTTTATTCGTTCCATTGGTTGAGAAAGCACAACTTCCATTTTGTCAGTTCTTATGGACATCTTTTTATTTAAATATACTTATAGTTTGACCGTTTCGGAATTCTTATTTGCATATTAAATACCTATAGTTTGACCGTTTCGGAATTCTTATTTGCATATTAAATACCTATAGTTTGACCGTTTCGGAATTCTTATTTGCATATTAAATACCTATAGTTTGACCGTTTCGGAATTCTTATTTGCATATTAAATCTTCTAACTTTACGTAAGCGAATAATCATTTCTGTAGACTGTTTTGATAATCGAGATTATGTACTTCTTTTGATAATAATGACGTAAAATATACATTTTGACAATCGTATTGTATATAAGCGACTTCGATTTTTAGCTTGTTTTCACGTGATAACATCGTCACACGTTTGACTAAAAGTTGGAAAATAATAAGAGATTGATTGTTGCAGTAATGAACTATTATGAGGATAATTAAAAAGTTTATTTCAATTCTATAATCATCTTATTGACGTTCTTTATACGTACACTTTTATTCATGTTTAAAACATCACCATTGCCCATATAATCTAAGTCTAAAAATAAAGGTTTTCGCTATTAGAATAAAAATACAGAAAAAATAATTAACGAAATCACTATTTAAAATCAGAACATATCAGAACTAGACAACAATAAAGTTTGTTTTAAAGTTCGTAAATTACAACGCAATAACGATCAAAGACGAACTCCGTATAAAGATTTATTTGTTATCTTTGAGATTAAGCATGGACTTCGTCTGGAACTGAGATAATATCATATAAGAAATGTCAATTAATTAAATACACGGTGACGCAAGGTCTATATGCTTCCTTAGATGAACATCAGTCTTCAGTATTTTTTTTTTTATCAACTATTTATAATTTATCACATGAAAATAAACTATAAACTGTCTGTATGAAGATTTTTTTTTTACTACTGCGGTTAAATCATCATATCCCTGTCACAGTACATTGGGAGAGGTCACACATTTTGTTTTGAACACACATAAACATGTTGCATTAACATTAAAAACTGAAAAAAATCTCTTTTCTAATGTAGATTATCATTCAATGAAACTTCTTCAGAAAGATGCACATTTGCATAGAATTCCTCAGTCAAAGCAAGCCTTAGACGGCTCGGCTCTTCTGTTAATAAGGCACTTGAGTTTGGTCACAGCTATCCTGATAAATGTTTAATATTCAAGAATCTCGTGTTGTTAGATCGAAAATTATTATCATACAGTTCTACAAATTCAAGATATCTTAAATTTTCATACACAATTGTAATGTATCGATGATTTATTGTTGTCTACTAAACGTCCAGTGACAAATATTTCACATATTTATATTTTTCTATGTCAACAATTTTAATTTTACAATTGTTTTAAAAACTAAGCATCAAGTGTTTGGTAATGAAATGTTTATTGAAAAAGCAAAACCCTAAAATTAAAGAAAAAAATAGGGTCTTCGTAAATAGAAAATATGAAGAAACGAAATACATGTTTAACATTAATGATATAATATTTTCTACAGGAACATGGTGCTTTGAACCATTATTCATACTCAAAACTCCCTTCTTAGATATCAGTTGGTCGATAAACTCTTTTCTTTCAAGGTGTTGATTAAAGACGGGAAAGGAAAACGGAACGGTAACGGAAATTATAAATATTTCTTTCCGTTTCATTTTCTGTTCATTACCGCCGTTTAGCAACACCCTTTCTTTCTCTTAGATTAATATGGTACTTTTTTATACAGATATAACTAAGAGACGTTCTATGGTTCCAATTAGACAGCGGACGCATCACAAATACCAAATAGACATTTAGAGTTCGATCTATAGTTTTCAACAAATACAATTGTTTTTACAACATATTCGTTCTTCTTAAATGTGTCAATAAATTAAACTTTCAAAGAACTGTCGTCAAGACATTAAAAAACAAAGCACAAAACAAATTTGTATCAGGTAAAACTTTTGAGTTTCATTAATTTGGAAAGGCACATACACATGAAAATCTGTAAAAACCTGTACTTTTTTTTCATTCAAGCACTTAACTCTATAATATATAATGATATACTAGATTACATAGATAACAAGACAAAAGTACCTTCAAAACAATAATAAACTATACTATTTATACTGTTTTATAGATTGTTCGCAGTAATTGATACAAACCTCAGAGTACTTTAACCTGTTGATATGAAATTATTTGATATGATAAAAAATACTAAAATGTTGAGATCAGATCATTTAAAAGCTAAATATAAGCAGTATTGAAACCCTAATAGAAGATTTGATCTTGAAACAATTACCATTACAGATTATTCTAAGCCCGCAATGACAAAAAACTGAGTAAAAGAGTAAAATATATAAATGAAAACCATATATATAAGTATTGATTGTACATGTATATATGCGCATATATGCGCGAAGCCCGACAAAGATTTTCAGCTCGTCTTGTATTTCCCAAGTTTTCCTGCTGGTTGTGATGTCTTTCCAAACAAATGTCACAGACATTTTGTCCCCCAAATATCTTTTGTTTTGGCTCGCATGCGTCATTTTTATTCGAGGCTGACAAATATGTCTCAAATTTTGCAAATTGATAGGTTATGGGAACTTACATAGCCAGGGGACAGCACTAATCAGTTCATAAAATTTTCTTTATTTTAATTCTATATAGTGTTTTTTCATCGGATACATGTACGTTGTAAACAAAAAACCGTCCGAAGATATGGAGTTGATTATTTATTGCGCATTTGTCTTCGTAAATAAGTTAAATTGATTTAAGAAATTTGAAAAACAAGTACCTATTTGCATTAATTAAGTTTAAGTATATAAATTTACTTGCATAATTTCCAAAATTCACTTTCACTGTAAGCTATTATGATTTTGTAAGCATCTCTACTCTCAGTTATCAGATTAAGAGATTTGTAAAGTATCTCATAGCATAAATCTCTAGGATAAGTTAGTTTTATGAATGCTTTTCGTGAATTTCAAATTTTTTCTGTAAAAAGCGATTAATTATATATTTATTTTAAAGTAAAATTAAATTTATTTGTAAAACGGCATTGCATGCACTTTAGGTATGCAATTTGAAAATGAAACTTAATGACTTCACAATAAAATTGACACTTTAATCTTATAACAACACAATCTTTTTCATGGGAGTCTTAACCTATTTACTCTATAAACAGTAGAGAACATCCCCTCAATAAGATAGGGTCAGATATCCTTAAGTATGGTACACGTCTGCTAAATTATACGGATCGGCTACATTTTGCCATCAGTCTAAGCCACTCTATATTTTAATACAGAATAATGTTCTGAGAAACCAAAGGAATTCACGTTAAATTACTTTATGGATTTCTGTGGAAGTCTCTTAAGATTACGTAGATTTTATAAATACTTATTATCTATTCCTAATGTTAGCATGTGTACGAGAAATAGAGGTGCATGATTAAAAATTAGAATGAAGCAATAATGGTAAATTAACCTATTAACATGGGCATTTTAACAACTTATGTGAGGACCGTTGTACTGTAGTTCCCAATTATATACAATATCCGATATGATACGATTTTGGTTAAGGAGAAATTCGATAGCAGCTGTATCATGAGAAAACTGACCTGTCTTTGGGTCGAACTTAAGGAATCTAACTGTAAACAGTTGGGTTATTAACATGACAATGTACTTTTGAAAAAGGATGCGCAAGAGTTGTAAATGAGTGCTTAAAAATTGTAATTGGTGTTTAACGCAACTTTCCGCACTATTGGTTATTCTATTGCGACCAATTTTCATTGGCGGAGGAAGCATGGGTTCCTATAGAGGACGTTCAACAGGAAAACTGACAATTTTAATCTATGAGATTGGAGAAGTCGAACACATCTGCCACGGGGGGGGGGGGGGGGGGGGGGTCGTACTCGGAACCTAAGCATTGATAGGCTATGGACTATTTTACTACGCGATGTTGGAAGGCTAGTAAATAAGTACTACTAAGAGATCACTCGGCCAGCGTAGCGATTTGATGTTATAATTTAAACATGAAATTCATTAAATTAACTATGAAAATTGTGAATTATTTTACAAATGATTTAATAGCATTGTCTGTTTTCCAAATCACAAATTGTGTTGTTTGTCTGTGATGTATGTTTACACAGTTTTTGGCTGTAAAAGGGGCCCTATAAGTCCCAATTATTGTTAATACATTACGTATTTAACCTATTATGTCAGTTTGGGTTGCTCACCCAATTTTTGTCCGTATATCGGAACTGTTAACAACTGTAATAATAGAGGGAGGTTTTACAAGCTAAAAACCAGGTATAACATATCATTTTCTCCGTAAAATGTCTGTACTTAGGCAGGAATAAACGGTATATTTTTATTCGTTCCATTGGTTGAGAAAGCACAACTTCCATTTTGTCAGTTCTTATGGACATCTTTTTATTTAAATATACTTATAGTTTGACCGTTTCGGAATTCTTATTTGCATATTAAATACCTATAGTTTGACCGTTTCGGAATTCTTATTTGCATATTAAATACCTATAGTTTGACCGTTTCGGAATTCTTATTTGCATATTAAATACCTATAGTTTGACCGTTTCGGAATTCTTATTTGCATATTAAATCTTCTAACTTTACGTAAGCGAATAATCATTTCTGTAGACTGTTTTGATAATCGAGATTATGTACTTCTTTTGATAATAATGACGTAAAATATACATTTTGACAATCGTATTGTATATAAGCGACTTCGATTTTTAGCTTGTTTTCACGTGATAACATCGTCACACGTTTGACTAAAAGTTGGAAAATAATAAGAGATTGATTGTTGCAGTAATGAACTATTATGAGGATAATTAAAAAGTTTATTTCAATTCTATAATCATCTTATTGACGTTCTTTATACGTACACTTTTATTCATGTTTAAAACATCACCATTGCCCATATAATCTAAGTCTAAAAATAAAGGTTTTCGCTATTAGAATAAAAATACAGAAAAAATAATTAACGAAATCACTATTTAAAATCAGAACATATCAGAACTAGACAACAATAAAGTTTGTTTTAAAGTTCGTAAATTACAACGCAATAACGATCAAAGACGAACTCCGTATAAAGATTTATTTGTTATCTTTGAGATTAAGCATGGACTTCGTCTGGAACTGAGATAATATCATATAAGAAATGTCAATTAATTAAATACACGGTGACGCAAGGTCTATATGCTTCCTTAGATGAACATCAGTCTTCAGTATTTTTTTTTTTATCAACTATTTATAATTTATCACATGAAAATAAACTATAAACTGTCTGTATGAAGATTTTTTTTTTACTACTGCGGTTAAATCATCATATCCCTGTCACAGTACATTGGGAGAGGTCACACATTTTGTTTTGAACACACATAAACATGTTGCATTAACATTAAAAACTGAAAAAAATCTCTTTTCTAATGTAGATTATCATTCAATGAAACTTCTTCAGAAAGATGCACATTTGCATAGAATGCACTAAAAAACGTTGAAATATAATAACAGTTCAAAAAGAGTACGACATAATGTGTGATTTCTTTTCACCTTTAAAAATAACTCATCATCTTTTTGAAGATGTATGCCAAATTATATGTGCATCGCCCATTTTCTATAACTTCCAGAGTATGTTTTATAGATACACATATGTATTATAATAAACAATACTAGAGGTGTATAATACTTTTATATGTCTCTTACAATACCATACACAAGTGCTTACATTTAAATGCTATTTAAGTTCAATTTCAATCATTATCTTGTTTATTTAAATAAGAAAGGTATTACAAATGTACATCGATGTCCGTTCAAATAACTGAGATTATAAAAATATGGTCACTTGGATAACTATTGGACCTTTTTCGTGTATCTGGTAGTAAACCCAATGTGAAAGGCGTGCGTTTGGCTCTGTTGGGTATATAAATATGCAGTCACTTCTAGTCAGACTAGAGGCGTTAAATCGGCTGTCTCAAGTTTCCAATAGAAACTGGAAGATGGCAAAACATAGAAAGAGAAAACAGAAAATGTGTATTGTGTAATTCAGATGCCATTGGTGATGAATACCATTAAATTTTTCATTGTTCAGCTTTTGATAATTGTAGAAAACAATGTATTGCATTTTACTATAGAAATAGACCAAACACATTGAAGTTTTATAACTTAATGAATTAAAAAAAAAACGTACAGAACTGAACGAACTATGTAAACTTATTAAGGAGATCAATAACGAATTAAACTTTTCTGGGTGAACTATTGTGAATGCCTCTATCTACTTTTGTACATTATTTATGTATGTTATTGTATTGAAATATGTATAATTATCTCTATACCTTTGTAATTTGGTTTGTGAGAATAAAGATATATAGTAGGAAGAGTACACATTAAAGAATCCTTGCACGGTCAAATTTCTAGCATGTTCAACCAAACCCTTTTCCTACGGTAAGCTGAACCCCCCTACCTTCATCACAGTTGATATACATTGAAAATTCTACATATTTGATACATTGTGTGTTGAATATGCATGTAATGTATTCCAATAAACAATTTGTCAAGCAGATACATTCAATACTCTCGGTAGTTTTCCCACCAATTATACCTACTTTTTAGTATTGCTACTGAACGTTTAGAACACAACAATCAATAAAATGTCATAAGTATAGACATAATGATATGGAGTTAATTTCACAAAAATTAGACTAACGACTAAGATTTTTCGTAAGTACATTTATGCTGAATTGTTCTAGGCTTACGATCAATCTTTATCTCGTCAGAGAAAGAGACTCAGAGGCTTGCAATGCTCGCATGTACAATATGAAAATAAGAAGATGTGGTAAGATTGCAATAAAACAAATATCCAACAAAGTCCAAATATCGTGAAGTTAAGCAATTATAGGTCACTGTATGGCCTTGTAAACCAACCCAAGGCCCCGACATGACAAAATGTGAAGCAATTCAAACGGGAAAAAGCGAAGATCTGATTTATGATTTTAAAATAATAAAACGAAAAACAGATACTGTTTCATGTGTATAGTGACAGCAACCAACACACACCACCAAATAACAGCATCAGTATTCACGCCAATAACCGTACTTACATCGTACGAAACATGCAATATACGATAGACTGTTCTATTTACTTTGGCGATCCCCTTTAAAACTTGCGGTTGTCTTTATTTTGAAAATCTTCCAAGTCAATACTTTATTTATTCAATTTTTCAATTAATAAAACATTAAAAGAAGATAACATTCTTTATTTTTCTGTCAATATTTTATGTAAACTGCATTAAAATCTTACATACTGACTAATTTAAACAGATTAAAGCAATATCACATTTCTCTGGACTTAAATTATGTTAAAGTATTTTTAGTGTTGACTTTTAAATATTTGCCAACTAATATTTATACTTTATTATAGTGTTTACAGCTTAAAAGATTGAATCACACAAGCTGGACATATGAATGGTATATAACATAATAGAATTGTGTTTCCGGTTTGTGAATATCCAGTTCAGGATTCAAATGCAATTTCAAGGTAGCAAAGACAGCTAACGGTTTCAAAACCATAATTTCGGCATGCAGTGTTTTAAACCTTGTATTCGGTTTTAATATATTTGAGAAAAAGCCCATGACTCAATATTTTATTTATTGTTTTTCATAAACTTAAAGCCACGGATACATTGCTTTCGTTGTTGTTGTTCCTGTTTCTGTAGGGACATGTACCTAGCCAGTTTTCCTCTGTGTAGCATACTATTCGTAAACACTTCTCTGGTTGATGCTATTTGAACCTTTTCAAACACTCAAGATTTAGTTTAATATTCTCTTGCACATGTAATTTATTTTTATCAGATGACAATTGTCTGTGCTATTATAAATAACATTTTAAAAAGTTGCATAATAATCTTGCCTAGTACGCTTAATCAAGTCCTTGAATTGCACATTCCCAGTATCATAATGTTATGGAAGACCACGGGATATTTCATGGTTATAGAATAAAAGGAAGAGAATGAATTTGCATGTATTCAGTGTATAAATTCCCTATCCGTATACTTAGCAAACCCAAATGAAAAGGACACATGCTTGATTTTAGTCGATCCCTTGCACCAATGTTTTGTTCTACTATAGATTTCGATAACGCTATAAATTTGCTTATTGAAACACAGATTAACATTCGTAAAAAGCAAGGAGTACAACAATTCTTTAGTCCAGAAAGGATTTCAGACAGGATCACTTAAACTCCCCCACAAACCATGTGTAAACCGTGTAAACTATAATGTCTGAATGAAAGTATGGTATCAACATACTGAGATATTTGCTTTATGAATGATCCAGATGATGCATGAAACGCGTGTACATGTATATCACAATAGATATAGAAACGTCTGTCAAGTTTTCTTGGCATTTATTATGCTTTATTTACGTTTCCTCGTGCTGGTTCTTTCTGTTGTTATCGTAAGAATCTACGCGAGGAAAAGTAAATAAAGGATAATACAAAAGAAAAGACAAACGTTTAGAAACAAGAAGCTATTTGTATTACTAATATCGTTTTCCTTATTTTGAAATCAATACATGGTTCTTTACGATTTTTAGTACTTCTGTTTTGTAAATGTCAATTTAAAGGACTGTTCAAGTGGGTTGAACGTTTATCCAGATTGAAGGTACATCGCACGATTTGTCATATACATGTATTTTGCGTTTCATTGAACATTCATCAAACCTGAGTAAGTTGCATGAGATTTTTGGTATATGTTGATGAAACAGCAACCCAACGATATCCTTTATTTTTCAGTTAAGATGTCATTTTGTTTTGTACGTAGTACATTCCTTAAAAATGAACAAGTCAATCACCGGCACTTTATTTTTCTAGGATAAACTGTAAGTTTCCAAGAAAGACAACCACAAACAAGTTTCTTGACTTGTGATTGGCACGTGCAAATAGTCGCCATAACAAACTTGCTTTATTGGTTCGAATGATTACTCAAAAGAAAGTGATAAATACCACAGAGGACCCAGCATGAGTAAATAATAAATTGATTTGTGATGTAATTTTACAAGTACATGTACTAACGTTTACTCTTTGTATGAACGTAGCTTATACCAACAGAAGTCAGAAATGTTACCGAAGTACCGCTTATACATTTAAAAATTCAAAGGGGTGTTAGTGGTAAAAAGTATTTTTCACTGAACTAGTACAAATTTTGTTGAGATGCCAGCTGAAGCCCATCTCCGATTGCGGTTGTGGCCTTGGTTTGTTTTGAGCTCTTATGTCGGGTTGCTGTCTCTTTGACACATTCCCCGTTTCAATTCTAAATTGTAGTTTGTACATATTCAAAAGGGGGACTCGTTGAACTTAAATCATTATCATTATTATCATATTATGGTTCTCTTCCTTACATGTAGTTGAGACACATCTATTGGTGGTGAATAATTGTGCTTCAACAATAAATGATAGCCTTCTCTTTGTCTATCAATTCAAATGAGATTATTAAAGGAATTACAAAACCTCTATTTTCTATTTGTTCGACCTTCACTTGTTTTCCATTGTATATAATACATCAAGTAATATCTGTATGATAACTTAATGGAAAAACGACCTTCTTTCAAATTTGAACAATTCCCACTGAAAATATTACGATATGAAACACGTACTCCTAATAGTTTAATGAGTTTGCTGTAGGACAGATTATCATGGGCTTAGGTGCAGGTGCTTAATTGGTACGAGACGAAATATTACAAATATTAAATTTTAGACTAAAAAATCAGATATTCTATTTGCTATGACAAAGATATAAAATCTAAAGATAAAACGAAGTCAGTCTACGGATTAAAATCAGTGTAAGAAGATAAAGATGAAAAACATTGTAAATTCACATGTCAACACAATTCTGACCGGAGTTTAATACCGGATTAGTGGACGTGTCAGGAGGTCAAATGGTATGTCAAATAGCTTTAGTTACACATTGAAAATTTCAAATGATGTCCAGTCATGCCTTCCAATGTGAAAAAATATTAAATTTGTGAGAATGATATTTTTAATACGTATAAGTGAAACCCGGGGAGCAGTTGTGAGAAACAGCTATAAACTTGAATAAGTCTGATCAGAGCTTTACATCTTTAGATTCTGGATTAAGCGTGTCCGTTTTTTGCATTTTTTTTCTATTCAGAGCATTGATCAAGCAGTGAGATACCAAATTTTCAACCAGAATCGATAAAGAAGAATTAAAAATAATCACAAAACTATTACCTGATATTTTTAAAAAAGAAGATATTATTTTCATTAAAGCTATATACATGACTTTTAATATATACACACTGTAATAAAACTGAATTGTCCAATCAAAAGATCAATTATCCAATAGATAAATATGATTCGTTCTTCAAATTATTTCAAATAATATACTATGTCTGCTATACACATTAGTCAAACATCCTAATGAAGGTATTTTCAGTCGTTCACCCCCTTCACAACGGAGCCTCGGTTCCCGAGTGACCAAGAAGTTCACAAATAGTGATCTCTAGCCTGACAACACTAATGTTTTGAGTTCGAAACCTGCTTTTGGCAAGTTGCGTTTGGTTCAGTCCATAATTGACTAGGATTGCCGGTTTGTATACCAAATATCGGTGGTTCTCGCGGAGTATTTCGACTTCCTCCAATAAAATTTAGCCGCCATGATTTAGCAATTAAAGTGTACTGAAAACCACAATATCCTTACTAAAAACTTTCAAGAAACAAACAACAATTAAGTCCAACAATTGCCCTTACGACTTAGTTGACCGATACGATATTTGTACCCACATGTGATTTACTTCACGACAAATACGTTTTCGCAGTCATAGATCCTAACGGTACTACGAAAGTTCTCTGATTAGAAACTGATTGTGACATGTTTGACTGGGAATACATTTGCATATAGATAGTACGTGATGTGTGCGTACAGGCAAGTTAGTTTTCCACTGTGATTTATTCTAATTGAATATTTGGGTTTAGACCTCGACTGCTGTCAGTTTTCATTTATTCTCATGTACATTTGACAAATCTCACTTCGTCCTCGTGTATCTTACTTGGCGTAGTGTCAGATTTCTTGAAATCTACACTTTTTTTCAAATCTGAATACTTTCAAAACAATAGCGTTTTCATGGTGCAGTACTATTTATGATTAGGGTTTTGATTGCGGTCGTCAGTTATACGTTGGAGGTTACTGCAGTACTAAGGATAAACAATACTAACAAAGACGTATATCACAAAAAGAAAATACTAAACGAATTCAATGGATGATTTGAAGATAACATACCGGGATTAATTTTATACATGTTAAGGATGGTTGATATCATAATGCGTTTTTTTTTTTTTTTTTTTTTTTTTTTTTTTTAAATATCCACATTTAGTGCAATAAAGAAGTGTTTTTTTAACAATTAAAAGGGATAAACCAGACTTTTTCTCAATTACCTAACAAACTCATTCATAAATGTGTTAGTCTAGTGCATCATTTCATTGTCTACAAATGAACATACGTGATATTGTAAATAAAACATGTTAAAGCCTTTCCCAATGCAGTGCATTCTATCACAAAATTGATACATATACAATGAGTGTCTAAGTTATCATCCGTTCTTAGATATCAAATCCCCTTTTTTACTTTTGACAGTGAAATTGTGGCTAATTCTCAATTGACATGCATAATTATGTAACATCTCATAGGCCCCCTTTTTGTTTCGGGTACTGTTTCAGTCATTCCAATTTCGACTTATTGCTTTTTGAATTCCCCCTTTACGCTTGATTTCAGTCATTATCATCAGCATGAATATTCGCATAATCCGAATGTTACATAATTTGAACAAAACAACTATGTTAGGAGTAAAAAAGTATGGGAATCAAAATCGTACAACAAAATTGAAATGTTAATTCCTGAATTATAAATAAAAGTTGCGTAATAAAATTCCACTTCGTTTCTGATACCCCCAAAAGACTTCGCATTCATAGAATCAATTTATTGTGTAGCAGACGCAAATTATGACAGGCGCGTGCTCTCTATCATAAGTAAAAAAAAAATAATACATTGCAATATGTTTAAACTTCTACATTTTATATAATAACTGCTATTCATCTTTCAATTGAGATTACTTATGTTACAGCAATTTTTCGTGCATCAATCTGTTATACTTAAAGGGGATCTAACGGGTGAATACAAATACATAAATTAAAATTAAGTTGTAATCCTCCAAACTGAATAAATACTTAAAAGATATTAAAAATTCTGACCAAAAGAGTTGTGTCATCGTTTTAATTTGGAATGTGAAAACGTTAGCGCTTTTATCAGTATCTTACAACCACCTTTCATGTTGTTTTTTTTCTTTCTTTCTTTTTATAAACACTTTGATATTTATATCACGTGCAGCTCATCATTTTCAACAGAAGAAACGTATCAAGGGACTTAACCATCTTAAAGAAGTAAATAATACATAGAAGTGTTAAATAATGACGGCATTCTCACTAACAATAATCACTATATCTAGATAAATAAACACCAGGAATCTATGCAGTTGTGATTTGGCAAAATACATATAAACATCAATTTCTAACTGTTATATGAAACAATAAACAAATCGTAAAGTAATAACATCAGAATTACATCCCGTGATAAAATTGCAAGTGCTCAGTACTATTGCTGTCTGTCAAAGTTAACTCAAATGAAGTGAAGGAAAAAACATGGCCTTTTCTTATATTGTGCTGTATTGTCACAGGTTACATGTATAAGTGGGGAAAGTTGGGCACCATGTTAAACCCCCGCCACATTCTTTATGTGCCTGTCCCAAGTCCGAAGCCTGTAGTTCAGTCTGTAATTCTGTCATATTTGTTTTTTGCATTGCAAATTGTTTTGTTTCAAAATTTTCATTGTTGAAGGCCGTGAGGTTGATTATCATGGATTGATTTGAACTTTGGTAGATATTTGTCTCATTGGCAATCATAACTCATCTCCTAGTTTTTATGTATACTTCATCTTTGACCCCCTTTCCCCCTTCCCAAAGTAAAAGCACTTTTCAAAAACTAAAGTTTGTTGTTTAATTTATACAACTATTAAATGTTCCTTTCAAACACATGTTATTATCATTTCCTATTTATGCTTTGACCCTTTGTTCCCCATTTCTGACTTTTTTACCCATTTTATATGTTTGTTTTGTTTACACATCGTTGTCAATATAATGGAATTTTATACAACTGTTATACAAGTGAGAGGTTTAGCTAGCTATTTAACCAGGTTTAATCCACCATTTTCTACGTAAGAAAAAAGCCGGTACCAAGTCAGGAATATGACTGTTATTAACCATTCGTTTGATGTATCTGAGCTTTTCATTTTGCCATTTGATACGGAGCTTTCCGTTTTGAATTTTCCTCGGAGTTCTTAATTTTTGTACTTTTACTCTTTTTTTTTAAAATTAGAGACAAAAGTCATAACAAAGACAATAAAAAGAATGTTTAACATACATATATATATATATATTTGTGAAACTATAGACACGGGATCACGTTTTCTAGATGTACAATGTTTTTAGATTGCTATCAGTAAGTGCAGAAAGGCATTATTTAGAATTGTTTTTACACGAATTCGCGTTTTGCCGAGTGTTATAGCGAATCGAATTAATGAACAACACGTTTTTAAACATTTTTCCGTGTATCAAGATAATAGTTGAAGGTTAAACACTAGTTGTGTGACTGAACTATCCACATATCTCATCAATTGTTCTAATCATTAAGTAAATGTTTCTGTCAGATCTTTGGGCTCTGTGTAGCAATTTGGTGCTGGGACACAGACAAATAGAGTTCCTAATGTAGACAGTTTGTAACTTGCATACACCTTCAAAATGCATTCTTTTATACTATATGCCTAAAATAGCATATTTAGGAAGCCT
The DNA here is from genome assembly GCF_965363235.1 of Mytilus galloprovincialis. Classification (NCBI taxonomy): domain Eukaryota; kingdom Metazoa; phylum Mollusca; class Bivalvia; order Mytilida; family Mytilidae; genus Mytilus; species Mytilus galloprovincialis. The sequence continues at coordinate 42,796,477 of NC_134838.1, forward strand.
TCAAAAAAAGAAAAGAAAAATACAATTTACAGGATATTTGTTCGAGACATTTCTTGTAAAGTGTTTTTCTTTTTGAAATAAAATTGAGAATGGAAATGGGGAATGTGTCAAAGAGACAACAAGGCTTCGTAAACATGCTTTATGTTTATATTTGTATAAAAAGGTTTATATTAAGTATGTACTGTTGGTCTGCTGTCTCAGGTTGCAAGCAAAGAAAAAAATTAGAACAAATTTAATTCCAGGAGCACACAGTAAAGAAGAAAAAAAAAGATTTATTAATCATTGACCGATACACAAACAATATTTTTTCCGTTCGGTTAAATTTGATACCACTAAATTTGAGAACGGTCAGAATTTAATCATTCTTTTTAGTTTGTATGATTATCACACATTTTAATTCGAGATTTTCTTTTGGATTTTCCCACTTGCAGCACTGGCACAACTTCGTTCTGAATCTTCCATGTAAAAAAAAGTTGTTCCAAAATTGTATGTAGTCATTACTCTTAACCTGAACGACCTGTTTGTATGTGATTTCATCTTCAGGTGTTTAAGAAATGTTTTAAGACATCTTCTGTTTCTATGATTGTTTTGTTTTATCTTAAGATGTGATGAATTACAACAAATATTTGTCTTATTATCAAATATTGTATGATTAGTTGTGGTAATATGCGTTAAGTCTCCCACTATGCTATGAAATTGATCACGATAAATTATCTGCCTTCAAAGTCAAGTAATTATTTGTTTATTTTATTACATTGTTCATTAACAAGTTAAGTTATAAGTGGTTTTTCAATTTTTTTTCAAATTTGCTTCAATGAAATTTCACTTTTTGTCTTTACTATTCATATTACTGCTATACATAGTATTGATAGAAAGAAAATCTTTACACAGCCCTTTTAGAAATTTCAGTTTGATTCCTAAGACATTTTCTAAGGTAGGGACCAAAATATTAACCAAACAAAGTTATTCATGCTGGCTGAAGTTACTATGTGTTTGAATTCAGTTGATAATAATTAGGGGTATATGTTTATAAAACATAAGCCCAGCTCAGAATAAAATAAAACTAGAAAAGACAGAACCATAGAAAAATATTCAAATAAAAATACATCCTTATCAAGTGTTCCTGTCCTAGTAAAACAATATGATAACTTAACAGACTAAAATTGAGAATGGGAACGGGAAATGTATCAAAGAAATAACAACCCGACCAAAGAATAGAAAACAGCCAAAGAGGTCTTCAACACAGCAAGAAAATCCCGCATCCGACGCAGGCTTCAGCTTGACTATTATAAACAAAAATGTGTACTATTATACGAGGACGTTACACTAAACTCTAAAACATATAAACGAACCAAAATTGTAAAAAATATCAGACTGAAAAAGGCAAGAAGTTGACTGGGACAGGAGCAAAAATGCGGCAGTGTTATAAACAGGTTTTGCGAGATCTCAACCCTCTCTCTACATATACCTATAGCCAATGTTGAATCAAAAAGAAATCACAGCATTACGCACAGTATAACTCAGTTTAAAAAATGTCCGAGTCCGTTGTTATACATGTATAAGGTAACAGAAGAAACTTAAAAAATACTACATGTTAAAAATTCTGTCGAATAAGTATACACGATAGTCATCATTTAATATCATTTAAATGTAAAAATATGCATTATATGAAATACCCTTGCAAGGTGTATTTTTGTTATCAATTTGAAACATTTCAATATATGCACCCGTATTTAGAATAGCGAACTGGTATAGTAATCATGCTCACGCGTATATATAACAGTACACCATATGATATTTAATAAACCAAGAATGAACGTTATTCTATTTCTATAGAACGCTTTATATTTCAAATAAATGATAAATGATTTAATGTATTGTGCATATATTGTAAAAGAGCGACATGTCATTATTAATTGCAACAATTAAATGTACATTTTGAGCAGAAGCAGTGACCTATGATATTTTTCTAAATCATCAATTCATAAATCTATTTTACTTCTGTCAATGAAATATCTGTTATAAGGAAACAAAAACGTTTTGATATTCTTCTTTTTATGTCGGAGAAGATTGATCGAGTAAAAATTGAATTGCATAATTCATTTTTAAGTTTGAAAATTGAAATTAAAGAAACCCGAACACTAAACATTTATTTGAAAAAAAACATCAGTAAGGTTAAATTTTATGTTCAGTGAGATGGTTTATCTGTATTAAAATTCACGATCGAATTTATTTTGCTTTTTCTGTCTGCTTTTTGAAATATTTGATTTAATGGATTTGCATTTTAAGTTAAAGTACCTTTTTTCTTTTTTATTTATCAAAAGCGACGCAGACAATCATAATTCAAGATTATAGACTTAGGCTTGATTGACCGAATACGGAATTCGTACGTGGTTAAACAGTCAATATTTGTAAGGTATTACTTAACCAGAGTAAATTGATGCTTAAATAGTTTAATAGCGTCTGAAATTTTGTGTGAAGACAATTTTATTTCTGTATCACTAGCTGGAGACACCGAACTGTATTTGTATACCTCTTAAACGGGGAGTCTTCTTTTAAGTCGCCTGTAGTTCTTATTTAATTGTCGGTGTAAAATTGCCGTTAAAAGAATATAAAATAACATTACTTGACAAGATTTTATGTCCCAATAAAAAAGAAATAAGTTTGATAAGTAAATGGTTTTAACCGACTCCCCCTACAGAGCAATAAAGAAATTTACAGTGTTATAAGTTATATTACGTTATAACTGTGAATATATTTCATTGACGAGCTGTAGGAAGGATAGAACAAGAATTCTAATATTTTGACTTAGAAAACTGGAAAACTGTAACGATAGATTTAAAATTTATACCTCTGGTCTTAAATTTGTATATTATGGGTATGTTTTGCTCAAATTGCTGTGAGATATCACAACACTATTCTCGTTTTAGGAATATGAGTTGCAGTAGGACACTAGGTTCTAAACATTCATGGAAGTATAGTTGAAATTCTGAAAATGGTTTTTAAAAGTAGAGTTAGCTGATACAATGTACGGACTAACAAACTGACTCACGTATCACTTTATATGTACATCAGTTTCAAAGATTTTGAGTTTTCCGAAATTTAACATTTTTTTTATTTACACATATATTAAGGCTAAAACATACGTGTGTTTATGGTTTTTCACTGTTTCTAATGTAAATTAATAACTAAATGCCTCCTAAAACTTCAATTGACATCCGGAAAAGAAGAAAACTGATGGCATAATGTTATAATAAAACTAGTTAGTGCCTTGGGCGAGTTTCTTGTCAGGAACACAAATAAAAAACTAAAACATGACAAGAAGAAGGTCCAACTGTGGCACAACAACCAAGTATGCCAGAAAAAAGGAAGAGAGGGGATGCATGTTAGCGGTAATGGGACAGTGGTTAAACGGTCAAATGAAACAAACACCAAGAATCACTTGCAATGGTCCTAACTAATCAGAACGGCTATTTGGGACAATTTACCCATTAAGACGATAAATTTGTCTAGTTTTATTAATAATTGTATATACGTATAGTAATGTACAGTTACACCCTTCAACATCAACGGGAAATACGCAGCTGAATCGTTAATTATCCTTAGACGATATTAGCAATATTAAATAAATAAGAAACATATTGAATTCCGAACACCTCGGAAATTCTGTAATGAAATCTGATCAAAACTTCATCAACGTATCAGTCAAACTGAAGCAATTATCAGCGTGGAATTGTGGGTAATAAGTTAGGTCTATATCGATTTCAAGCCAAACCTTGCTTAGGGCTGAAGATAAATATTACTTCATTGTAAAAATTAGATCCTCAAATTTTAACTACACGTGACAGATTTGTTTTCACGTATACAAGTTAAAAGCCGTATCTTATTTGGGTTAGAATAAAAGATTTTTGATTAAATCGCGACCTTTTTCGTTTGAAATTCAATAAATAATAAAAACGACAATTTTCTCTTTTAGTGAAATCTGATGTTGCTAACTATTATTGACAATTTTGACAATGGGGACGTACTTGTGTGTGTCCGTCGTAAATAGTCCAAACTGATAACATTCTGTTTTGAAAAGATCCCGAGATAGAGGAATTGTTCCGGTTGGGAGCCCTCATTGTTTTTCCGTACTTGCATCGCCAGATTTTAAAGTGTTTCAAGTGTCTCCTTATTTATAGATATGCGATGTTGATCCATAAATTTTAAACAGGACAATATTCAATTAGTATTGACACTCAGAATTGAAATAAATGGCTTTACAGTTCACTAACGGTTAGTGGGAGTTATTTCAAGTGTTTTTGTGAATGATAATTTTTCTAATGGCTTTTAGATGAAAGAAAGAAGATACGAAAAATAACGATCTGCGAACATAGTTTTATGTCTTAAAAGTAATTTAATACATTTATAATGTTTTAACAGTGCAAAATAGACATTACAAAGATTTTTCTGTAAAAAAAAACCCTCAATGATACTTCGAAGTTTAAAACCATATATATTTGAATTTTTAAAATCCTGAAATCTTATTTAGCATCAAAAGATTATTTAACAGACTACTGATTTTCTCTTTTCTCTAATTTGAATGCCAGCATGATGTTTTAAAAATTTCTGACTTTGTGTTTCAACATACACTTGACATATGCCTGCCTTCTTAATATAAAAGTCTACGTATCCATTTTATATATTAGACAGTCACAATGTAATTAAATATACGTTAAAAATTTCTATCAAAATTAATTAAATTGTGTCTGAAGGAAAGCGATTAAGAAAATACTTAAATATACCATGAAATTCTACAGATAGGGTGTGGACATTTTTAATTACTTAAATTACATGCTTTTTAAAGCAGTTGTGGTTTTATGAAACAAAACAGACACACGATTCACTATTTACAGATCCTAAGAATAAGCGTTTGGGTAAGCTTTTATAATAAAGTTATTAAATTAAGCATAATCGAACCAATTTTTCGATTGATGAAGATCATGCTAGAATATATAATGAAAACCTGAAATGTGTCAAAGAGACAACAACACAACCAAAGAGCAGAACACAGCCAAAGGCCACCAATGGGTCTGTAAAGCTGCGAGAAGACCCCGCACCAAGAGGAGGGATTCGGCAAACCCCTTAAATATAATTGTTACATACCGTATCATGACCAGCTTCCCATGTTAAATTAACAGTATCAACTTTTGAAGGAATAACAAATTTGTCAAATTCGGGGTGTTGTAAGTACGGCACTACTTTTCCATCACTAATAATATATATTTCCATATCTATTCCTGAAAAGGAGATATTTTGTGTATTACTTATTGATGTTTATTTCAAAAAATAATTAAACTGTATGAACTATATTACATAAATTCGGAGAGTAAAAGTAAAGAAGAACAAAGTTAATCTCTTAGATATATGATGGAACCGTTGCACGTGCTTCATTTACAACTGATCAAACAGACGATAAAAAATAATTGAAATATTCTACGGCTTTTAGAATGCAGGAGATCGGTTCTGTTTTAGAAACCGTATACATCACTCAAATTGTTAAACGCTACTTTGTACAAATGGTAATTCTTAACTGGAGGACATCAATACCACTTCATTCAAAGAGAGTAAGGTAGATTTACGTTCTACATTAAACAGCATGGAGAGACTGTTCAAATAAATTTTGCAATGATGTGTATGCAAAATGTAAAATATGAGGTGAGAATTATAAACAAGAAGGAAACATCTGAATATGATTGCTTAAGCAGAGACCTGATGATTAAAGAAAATCGTACTATCTCTACAGAACTTGGATCTGTAAAATGTATGCTTTATGAGATATTTTCAATTATATTTAATACCTAGCATTAGGCGTACAAGATGATGGTTAAGATATCTACATACCGATAATGTTGTTCACTTGTTTCTCATCAATCCAAAGCGAAAGCCTACTACGGGATCCACATATCGTCCAGAATACATGAATCGTAAAGAACACTAGAGTTCTGTATAGCATGGCAAAGAACAATAGCCGCACGAAGGCTTCAAATTGTTAATAACATCATTCCTTACCCAGCACGATTAATCTCACAAACGATTAAATAATTGTTCTTTCCATTGCGAATGATAAGTATAAAAAAAGAAAAATAAATCGGAATAGTTCCATGAGTTCACATTGCTAAAAATACGGTATCTACACACGTTAAAAGTTGTCTATGTTTTGTCCATGTTGTAAAACAATCGGAATAAGTATTACTATGTGCCAATGTTTCGGTCATCTGAAGGAATGTCGACGCTGTGACAGACTTTCATCTGCCATATGATTATAGAGATAGAAGTCGGTAGATACAATAACTATCTATTACAAAATTATTGACTGAAAATCGTAGAAGGCTCATTTCAACTTTCTCTTTACAGACTTGTCAATCTTTTGTATTAAGTATACTGGAGTTAATTAGTATATCCAAATATTTTCATTCTTTTCTTCCTTCCAAAGCCATTCATTATCCAATAAGAAAAACGTTGACCCGAGCTCCTCCTTTTCTACGGGTTTAAATAGAATTATATGGTATTCAATCTCAGCAAACTGTGTTTATCCCATCTCCTTTAATTATTTGTTGAATATCTATACATTCCACGTGTCTCAACTGTAAAAACGTGGTTTTGCTACCAACAAATTTGAATTTATGGCAGAGCGCTTAAGTACCTGCTTCGCTTTTATTTTACCGATTCATATCACATACGCATGAATAGGGGTCAAGTTTATTTGTTATTGTAAGCACGTATGAAATTTCTTCTTAAAACTATTGACTTTTTCAAAGATAAATATTAACATCAGTGTTCAAACGTTATTGTGTACACAAACCATTTCATGCTAGAGAGGTGTGTCGAGAGAGTTCCGAAAGAACACGTGCAGATCTCAGAAGGCGGAGCAATATGGGAAAAAGTAGTTACGTTAATTTCTTCAAATTGAAGTAACCGAAAACAATTAATTTTATGCTTGGTATTACGTCTCTATGATAAAATAAAATTTATTTCGTCATAATGAAGTATTGCGGAGTAAATCAAAAGGAGATATTTGAAGTAGGTGTCATTACTATTGATAAAGGCGAATTTCTATCAAAAAGCACGTACAATTGTATAATTTAGATTGACTCAGACAAAAACGAAAGGGGCGTTTCTTGAAAAACTCAAAACAAATGTGAAACTTTCGTTATATAATCAAATCATAAGGTCCATAAATACCAAGAAAATTGAAAATCTCTCAGAACATTAATAACGGTGTTGCCGTCTTAATACAAACTGTCGTAAAGAAGAATGAATTATATTATTAGCAGGCTGTTCATGTATAAAGTGGTGAATACGTAAAATTTCTTGGCTTGGGTAAACGTTAAATTCACTTTCATGAAGCTTTACTCGCGTTTTATACCTTTTTCATTATTTTATACTTAAAAGAACATTGAATCATAAACTTTACGGCTTTGCCCTACATGTGTACTCTTAAAAAGTAAGATGAACCCGAATTAATTTTTATTGCAAAATGAACACACTTCTAATAAGATAGTAATCTCGCGAGTTATAATAACAAGGTGAACCAATTTAAACAGATATTTATATTGTCCGTTAAATACCAAAGGCAATACATCATACAATAACTGGGTCTTAAGTTACGAAAATACCAAACACATAAATGCACTAGCTTTTATGTAACAAAAGCCAAATTTCTCTACTATTATTAATAATGTAAGTAGAATGTTTAAAATGCATACGATAAATACACACCGAACTATACTATAAGTGTATTAATAAGATTAGTTATTTTTATGATATGCATTGTAGAGAAAAGAATTAAAGGGGCACCAAAGAAGATGATGATGATTAGGGCTTGTTAAAGTCCAGTGGCAAATTAAATACACATTAACCCTGCCTTTTATGAGTATGACATTCTGAGCCGCATTTTATCGTGCTAGCAATTAGACAATTATATAATATTGATATGCTTAGAAATCTTTAAAAAAAAAAACATAAAAATTTCCAACACGCATGAAAATAATTAATCTTCTAGTTTTTCAAAATCATTTTCGAAATATATCAGTATCAGTATGTTATTTTGATTTAATAATCAAGCAATGCTTGATTGATTGTTGGTTGATTAGTGTCCAGTGGCCAATATTTCATACATATTCAGGTCGAATCAAGCAATGATGATCAATTGTCAGAAGTATGTAAACAGGTGGTTTCAGCATCCGGAGATGTGACATAAATAGACACCAGACAAGCCATAGGCGGCTCCATGGGGGGGGGGGGGGGGGGGGTTAATTATATAGGAAATCACTGTAGCGCAAACCCCCTTTTATGAGCAGTTCCGTCTGCCACTGCAATCCCATTTCAATTAGTATGAAATCAGTTTAATATTCACAAGATCTGTAAAATACAGCTCTATAATTTCATAAACTATGAAAAAGAGTATTCACACATTTTTCAACATTATGATAGTGATGAGACTACGGGTATGATAGAATATAACACAAACGATTAACATAGAACCATAACCCGGAAACAACAGACACAGATACCATTTAGAGTACCAGGATTATATCTGGTGTATGATTTGGTATATTGAGTCAATCTTTTGTGGATACTGGTTTTTTTTTTTTTTGTGTATTTCGACCTTTATTCCTCTGTCTTAACTTTTTTTTATGTTTAGACCGTTTTGGTTTTAATGGTTATTTGAAATACTAAAACTATTGGTCTCTCTCAGGCAAATTTGATCATTTACAGTTTTGGTCGTTCCGTTAAGATAATCTGGGTATCAATGCTCTTCAATGCATGCTAAATTATCCTTACAGCAATTTTATCACTTGTAAATGGAGCGTTGGGTGTGTGGGATGTCAAATAAAAAAACAGCAACAACTCAGCCAAAGAGTGGGAATCTTAATTCCGAGACCCAATTTAGATGAATCCAACATCTTTTTAAAGATTCCGTAGATGGTCTGTTGCAAGACAAAAAGACACTATACCAGAAGCATGGCCTCTTTTTTCAATGGCAGTACAAATTGCCTGCCCTTCTGTGCAATGGACTCCCTTTGAAAAAACATAAATAAGGCCTTTGGTTTTCTCGTTTGAATTGTTTTACATTGTCATTTTTGGGACCTTTCATAGCTGACTATGCGGTATGGGCTTTGCTCATTGTTGAATGCCGTACGGTGACCTATAGTTGTTAATTTCTGTGTCAATTTGGTCTCTTGTGGAGAGTTGTCTCATTGGCAATCATACCACATCTTCTTTTTTATAATTGAGTGTAGATTGTTCATAAAGTTTTTACACTGGACTTTCAACAAACTACCATTAAGTTGGCTGATTATTTTTGTATTGGGCAAACTTGATGAATGTTACTCCAGCACACATAAATTTGATACCGGTATTTCTTGCACCTTTTCGAGTTCGAATATAAGCAAGTCCGACTTTTTTAGTATGCTTCTCAATGTCAAGGGAGTCCTCTTTTGTGATATGTGTCCGAATGATAAGGATGAATTCTTATATTTGTTATAATATTATATAAATTAAGTTCATGTAATCTAGTTACATAAACAAAAATATGTTTACGTGTTAAACAAATACAAAAAAAAAGAGCTGATTGATTGATTGATTGTTGGTTGCTTTACGCCGCATTAGCTCAAAAAGGCTATATCGCGGCGAGAGCTAATTCGAATATTTTTAAATTTAAAGCATATTTTTAAAATAAGACAAAAAGTCCTTCAATATACTAAAATTCTAGACTAAAGCAAATTTATTATTTACAAATAAAAATCAACAGTAAGATAACGTGATAAAAATTAAAAACGACTTAAATATAATAACATTTTTATATTCTATAATAAATTCCAATTTCTTTTAAAAATGCAACTAGATGTTTGTGTACTTGCTGAAACTGTGAAACATTATCTACTCAGACTACTGTACGTAAAACTATATCCACTTATATCCGGTAATATCAGTTTATGACTATAAATCAACAAGTTTACTCTTAAAACACACATCGGAGGACGAAAACAACAAAGCAATCAAAGTTACAAAGAAAAAGAAAAGAAAAAAACTGAAATCATCATCAAAATAAACATTCTCAATTTTATAGGTCGTTAGTTTTATCGCTTGAATTGTTTAACATTTATTATTTCGGAGCCTTATATATTTAACTAAGCGGTATGAGCTTTGTTCATTGTTGAAGGCAGTGCGATGACCTTTAATAGATGTTAATATCTGTGGAATTCGATCTCTTGTGGAGAGTTGTCTCATTAGTAATCAGACCACGTCTTATTATTTTCATATATGTAATATCACAATTATAAAACGATATTAGACTAAAACAATATAAAATTAATCAGACAGATGTATTCGAAAGTCAGCAGTTAGCACGATGATAAATGCAATGAATGGTCCTAATACACTGAAAATATAATGTAAATTGGCAAAATCAGAAGATGGTGCTTAACAAGTCTGCAATTTTAAATGTTATATTCCAAGTTTGAGAGATATAAAGAATAACTAAATGTCGATTTTATGATATAATGTTTAAGGTTATTACATAAATTTTGCAATCCATGACATTTCTTTTCTGTACATAATTTTTTAACTGCTATGGATAAGTATTTTGATCAAACTGTTGCGTAATGCTGTTGCTTTCTTAAAAACATTAATCACTCAAGCACTATATTAACATAATAGACGGTTCCGTATCCGTATTTTAAAGTCCCATAACACTTAGTTACTTTATTGTAAAACTGTATACTTTATTTTGGTTTTAACATCATCTCTTTAAAAGAAACAAGCCCAGACTAAACATTTAGTTTAATAACCTCTTTACTTCAATCCAATGTAGATGTCACGAGCAAGGATTTGATTTTAAAATATAAGTAGAAAAACATCTATGTCAAAATATTACATACCTAGTTTAATTGTATTTATATCTTGTTTAAACAACGATGGATGTTATTTTATGTGTACGCACTTTTAGAAAGAAGAATTCAAGAACATTGCGTTGGCATTGCCAAGAGTTTGTGGCAGCAGGTGAATGCGTACTGACCTGTATGATTTTTTTCTTGCTGTAAAAGTAAGGACTATGATCAAGGTAGGAATGATATGTTGCATTCCAGTTCGATTTCTATGTTAAAAGGATAATTGTTATCACAATGTTGATGTATACATGATGTATCACATGTCCTCCTTGCTATCAATGATAATATGTACCATTTCCAATCAGAAATGAAGATCTTTCGGTTACTTGAAAATATTCAAAACTTGGTTTCTGTTCTGTAGTATTGTCTCATTGGCAATCATAACACTTTTTTTAAAATTTTGAATTATATGTAAAATGATAATATTTGCAGCAGTAAAGTATTCATATTTTTCTCATGAATTTGACTTTCAAATTATTTTTTTTAAGGATGCCTCTTCAAAATATGTTCCTGTCTATTCTGTATGGTGTTTTTACTGACAGAGCTGTGCGTATACTTAATAAGCTTAGATTTGATATTGAAAAGGACGATAACTTTTTTTTTGTAAAGCCATTAACACTTTACGTTAAGTAATCAGTATGTAAAGGGTTGAGCTCTAAAAATAGTATATTAACCTCGTTACATTTTTATAAGACTATCACAAATCCGAAACCTCGCCAGTAGCTGTCGTAAGTCATAGTTCAATGTTTTTGCAATCCGGGGACTTGCTTTGGGCGCTAAAAAGATCTGCTGTTGTTTCTGTTAGATTTTATTTAAATTTTTATAGATTCGGGAAACTATTTAGTCCTTCGTGTATTTAAAACCTGTCTGTTTTTCAACACTGCATGTTGCACTTTACTTTAAACATATTTATTTATAGTGGATTGGGAAACAAGTTTTGCAAATTATATTAATCCCTTTCCTCTTTGCGGATGCGAGTGCTGCCTTTTAGCGGCATTAGCCTACTCTTTATCGAAATCTACAAGGGTGTCTTTAACGTGCAAGAGATATGGCTCTCTCTTAACACGGATCAGCCATTTATCGTCCACTTCCGACGGACTATCATCGTTTCCTCAAGAACATACAGATGGTGTCAAGGGAGAGCAGAAAATTGAGTTCTTGAAATTTACATCCCAAACGGGAATCGAACCAGGAACCTTTGTGTTAGTAGTCCGATGCACTAACCACTACAATACGGCACTTTGGATGACTTTTGATTAGATTTTGTCGTTAGGTTGAAGATTCATTGATACATGTATCCTAACCCTAACCCACTTCTCATTTTCTTCATAACAATATTTGAATTCTTGCGGTCACCTCCATCACATAAGTTCCATTCAATTTTGCGAGAAGTTGATATTGAAATCATACATTGAATGCTGATACGTTATTTTAAAACAAAATTCCAATTACAGTATCTAGACAGTCATGATTGCTTTAAATATGACAGTCATTTCGATATGGAGCATTGAATCATGAAGTAGAATAAGAAACAAGAAAAGAACACAGAACTACCATAAGTTCAACATGACGGGTGCCACATGCGAGGCAGGATCTGCTACCCTTCCGGATCAACCGAGACCACTCCTAGTGTTTTTGTGGGGTTCGTGTTGCTCAATTTTTAGTTTTCTATGTTGTGTTTTTTTGTACATTTCTTTGTCTGTTTGTGTTTTCTTTTTTTACAAATACACTTTAACTCATCAACCATGGCGTTGTCAGTTTATTTTTAAATTATGAGTTTGAATGTCCCTTTGGTATCTTTCACTTCTTTCAGAAAATCACTGAACTCAAAAACATTGTAACAATCGATACATAAACAGTGGTAGATAAGATCGTTTCAAGGAATGCTCACCATGAATTAAAGCAATATCAAATTTAATCTGCAGATTAATAAATCATGTCCCGTAATATAACATTATACATCTGCTCAAAACAATTTCTCGTAGATATCATTCTTTTTTTACTTTTCAATTATACGTTAAATGAACTGAATTAGTTATTCTTACATTTGTAATCCCGCCTACACAATCAGTGGCGGATCCAAGGGGGGGGGGGGGTCAGTGGATTAGGCATTTGAAAGGGGACCCATCTTTTAGTCTCAAATTGTCTTTTGGTATTAATGCTGGACTACATGTTCTCTTACTGATGTATACCTCGTATCTCCTTGATTCGTATTCACGATACTTGATTTAAAAACGGTATTGGCTATTTTCGTATTTACTTTGATAGCTGTGATACATGTATTCTAAGAAAAAAATCTGTTTCAACTGTTTGTAGAAAGCGTTTTAATTGAGGATTTTATCAAGATGAGAAGATATATCATTATTGTCAATGATGCAACTCTTCACCAGTAGAAGTAGAAGTTTTAGTTTTGTCTTCAAAATACACCTTAACTCATTTGATACTGAAAGCTTGTTGCCAACCTTAAAGTTTACTAAAATGTAAACGTTATAACAATTTCGCACACGTGTCTACAATAGCATTTTACAATTGATGACATTCTTCTACAAGTGTAGTTGTGCATCTATTATTGATCAAACTGCTCTGAAGCAAGTGACGTTGTACATCTATCTAGACCAGAATGTTGTACAGCAAGTGCTTCTATACATCTCTTATTGATCACACACCTTCACAAGTGAAGTTGTGCATCTATCTTTATCACACTCCTCTACAGCAAGAGTAGGTATACACCTATAATTGATCACATCCTCTGCAGCAAGTGAAGTTGTACATCTTTCTTGACCAGACTGTTATACATCAATTGTACCTGTACATCTATTATTGATCACACTCCTCTACAGCAAGTGACGTTGTTCATCTATTATTGATCACATTACTCTACATCAAGAGCAGTTATACATGTATTATTGTTCACACCTCTCTACAGCAAGATTAGTTGTACACCTTAAATTGATCACACTACTCTACAGCAAGTGAAGTTGTGCATCTATCTTTGCCGCACTCCTCAACAGCAAGTGAATTTGTACATCTATCTTTGCCGCACTCCTCAACAGCAAGAGTAGCTGTACATCTATTATTGATGACATTCATCTACAGCAAGTAAATACATATATCTATCTTGATCACACTTCTCTACAGCACGTGACGTTGCACATCTATTATTAATCACACTACTCTACAGCACGTGACGTGCACATCTATTATTGATCACACTACTCTACAGCAAGAGTAGTTATACACCTATAATTGATCACACTCCTCTACAGTAAGTGAAGTTGTACATCTATTATTGTTCACAATTCTCTACACCAAGAGTAGTTGTACACCTATAACTGATCACACTTTTCTACAGCAAGTGAAGTTGTACAGCTATCTTGATCACACACCGGTGATCTGCAGCAAGTGATGTTGTTCATGTATTATTGTTCACACTTCTCTACATCAAGAGTAGTTGTACATCTTTCTAGACCAGACTGTTTTACAGCAAGTGTTTCTATACATCTATTATTGATCACACTCCTCTACAGCAAGCGAAGCTGTAAATCTTTTATTGGTCATACTCTGCTTCAACATATGAAGTTGTATAATATCTTGATCACACTCCTCTACAGCAAGGGTATCTGTACATCTTTAATTGATCACACTCCTCTACAGTAAGAGTTGCTGTACATCTATAATTTATCACACTCCTCTACAGCAAGAGTTGTTGTACATCTATCATTGATCACACTCTTCCACAGCCAGTGAAGTTGTGCATCTATTATTGATCACACTCCTCTACAGCAAGCAAAGCTGTACATCGATCTTAATCACACTCTTCTAAAACAGGTGAAGTTTTACATGTATTATTATTCACACTTCTCTACAGCAAGAGTAGTTGCATATCTATTATAATTGAGCATACTCCTCTACAGCAAGAGTTGTTGTACATCTATGATTGATCATACAGTATACTCCTCTACTACAAGAGTAGTTGTTCATCCATACATGTAAATAATCAACTGACTCTGCAGTAGTTAAAGTTGTACATCTATAATAATTAACCAAATACCTCTCCAGCGAGTTTAGTTGTACGGCTATATTTTATAACATAAGACTACATCAATTGTTATTGTAAATCTATAGTTACTTATTTCTGACTTTAAAGTTTCGCATAGACATACAGGAGCTATCAGTGAGATTGGAGAAGTAGGGGAAGAGTTTTGAACTCGGAATCCCTCAAAGAAATATAAAAAACAATAATGCTTTGCAATCGCATGTTACAACTCAAAACATATTTTTGGTTGTTTAAATATTTTTAAAAACTTGATGTGATACCTGGAAGAGACTACATGTACAGTGGAGATCACTTCTAACCTCTCATTAAATCTGTCAGAATCTGTCAGGAGAACTGTTCTAGGACAGTACGTAGAACTGTTAGCCTGACACCTTTTAGTCAGTTCTAGGTTAGAACTGTTCTAACTAGAACTGATTTGGACAGTTCTACCTAGAACTGATCCTGACAGTTCTACCCTAGAACAGTTTTAGACAGTTCTACCTAGAACTGACCAAATCTTTGGTCAGTTCTACTTCTAGAACAGTTCTGCGGTTAGAATTGATTACAAATTCTACGGCCAGAATTGATTTATAAATTCTACGGCTAGAATTGATTTATAAATTCTACGGCTAGAATTGATTTATAAATTCTACGGCTAGAATTGATTTATAAATCCTACAGCTAAAATTGATTTATAAATTCTACGGCTAGAATTGATTTGGTTTAAATTTAAGAACTCTTTGTCTAAATATAAAGGCTTCGGCAAAATAGCGATTAATATTATAAAGAGTTTTGCTATTTTGCCGGTATATTCTGCATGTATGTGACTGTTACAAGTCAGGAGCCTGTTTTTCAGTGATTTTCTTTTGTTGATGTGTTACATAAATTATTTGTTTTTCTTTCATTTTTTGAACATAAATTAAGCCGTTAATATTGGGGGGGGGGGGGGGGATTATTATTTCATTTATTTTCCATTTGTCATTCGGGGAGTCAGGATGACTCGTTTTACATAACAAAATTATCTGACCTTAATGTAATACGTTATTCCGGCCCAAACCACCAGGGACGGATCCAGCAGTTTAAAAAAAAAGGGGGGGGGTCCAACTAAAATTTATTGTCCTCATTCAAATGCATTGATCGTCCATAAAAAGGGTGCTGTACAGTAATTCAGTTATAATTTTAGGTCAAGAGGGACTGTAATATATACAAGTTATAGCAATATTGGAAAACAATGACCTCAAAATTTTGTACGCATGAATTTATAGTGCCAGCATGTCCTCTTTTTATTCAAAGTATTGAATCGTAAACAAATATCAGTAGTTTTCATACTTCAGACGGAGTCGTGTAATAAAATCTTTTGACCGCCTCAATCTAAACTGACCTTATTTGCTCTTTCTTTCTGCAAATCTATATAGCTGTACAGTAATTCAGTTATAATTTTAGGCCAAGAGGGACTGTAATATATACAAGTTATAGCAATATTGGATAACAATGACCTCAAAATTTTGTTCGCATGAATTTATAGTGCCAGCATGTCCTCTTTTTATTCAAAGTATTGAATCGTAAACAAATATCAGTAGTTTTCATACTTCAGACGGAGTCGTGTAATAAAATCTTTTGACCGCCTCAATCTAAACTGACCTTATTTGCTCTTTCTTTCTGCAAATCTACATGTATATAGCTGTACAGTAATTCAGTTATAATTTTAGATCAAGAGGGACTGTAATATACAAGTTACAGCAACATTGGAAAACAATGACCTAAAAAATTTGTTCGCATGAATTTATAGTGCCAGCATGTCCTCTTTTTATTCAAAGTATTGAATCGTAAACAAATATCAGTAGTTTGCATACTTCAGACTGAGTCGTGTAATAAAATCTTTTGACAGCATCTATCTAAACTGACCTTATTTGCTCTTTCTTTCTGCAAATCTATAAAGCTGCACAGTAATTCAGTTATAATTTTAGGTCAAGAGGGACTGTAATATACAAGTTACAGCAATATTGGAAAACAATGACCTCAAAATTTTGTTCGCATGAATTTATAGTGCCAGTATATCCTATTTTTATTCAAAGTATTGAATCGTAAACAAATATCAGTAGTTTGCATACTTCAGACTGAGTTGTATAATAAAATCTTTTGACCGCATCAACCAAAACTGACCATATTTGCTTTTTTTTATGTGAGTCTATATAGTTGCACAGTACTTCAGTTATATTTTTTTTTACTGTAGTATATATAAATAACTGCAATATTGGAAATTGAACAAACATCAGTAGTTTTCATACCTCAGACTGACTCATGTAACAAAAATATGTGTCTGCATCAATCAAAACTGACCATATTTGACAGCATCAACCAAATCTGACCATATATGACTGCATCAGCCAAAACTGATCATTTTGCTTTTTTTAATGTAAAAATGCGCGAAACGGGTTTTTTAATAGTGTGCACCACATTTTTTATGTTATTTCGAATAGACAGAAAAAAATGATAAGTCATTTCTTATAATTTAATTCTAAATTCCATTTTAAACCTTGCCAAACCATGAAAAAACGTTGATGACATTACGGTCACATGACTAACTTATGTCTATGGGCGCTGATAACACAATAACGACAGAAGACCCGTTACATCCAAACTTAAATTATTAAATAATGAACCGTCACAAAAAGTGACTTTTTAAGTCAGTAGTTCATGATGTTTTTTTTTTAAACAAAACTATTTAATGACATCACCCAACACTCACATCACTGATTCATATACTTTATTTTAAAATAAAAAGTACATGTATGAGAAGTTCTCTTCTTGGAAAGGTATACTGACTATACTGTTAATATAATTTGAAGAAGGAAAATGATTGGTTTTGTTTGTAGCCTTACGTCCAGTGGCAAATATTTCATTCATGTTCAGATCGAGTATATTTTTCTGACGTTCCAGACTCCCAGATATTATTCATTGTCGTTATGGATAAGTTTGGCAACGAGATAATGCAAATCTGAGACCTCAGTGCAAATGTACACGTAGTTTTCTTGCGTTTAACAACACTGTGTTCATTACTATGATATCCCATAATTCATCCACTGTACAATTTTCGTTTGAACATTTGTCAAAACTGAATCTTAGATCATGAATGTAAATCCATGGCAAACAAGGTAAATTAAGATTAAATTTACTTGAATTAAATGCAGAGTTATATTTACGAAGAGACTGTTAAAAACGGGGAACGAAGAAACGTAAACAATGATGTTTCATTTGCAATCTCATAAAAATATTTCTCCGATGAGTTGGATAACCTCCTATCCACTTCGATATTTGTACATGTAACTTTTGATCAGTAAAAAATATAGAAACATCTGCTATTATATAATAGTAAAGTAATTGGAACTGATTTTTTCTTCTAAATTCTAAATTGCCCTTTCTGCAGTGACGTCATTTAGAACTGTTCTACAGTCCTGACTGATTTAGTCAGTTCTGCTGACAGTTCTAAGGTTAGAACTGATTTGGTCAGTTCTACCTAGAACAGGTTTAGACAGTTCTACCCTAGAACTGATCCTGACAGTTCTACCTAGAACAGTTCTAGGGTAGAACTGTTCTAGCTAGAACTGTTCTAGGACAGGTTAGAACAGTTCTATGACAGAATATTCTGACAGTTCTAATGAGAGGTTAGCATATGAAGTGATCTCCACTGTACATGCGATTGCAAAGCATTATTGTTTTTTAGATTTCTTTGAGGGATTCCGATTTTAAAACTCTTCCCCTACTTCTCCAATCTCACTGATAGCTCCTGTATGTCTATGCGAAACTTTAAAGTCAGAAATAAGTAACTATAGATTTACAATATTTAGAGGCACAATTTGTTGTTATTTTCAAATATCTATATCACTGAAGAGAAAACAACAAGTTTGAATGGTCCAAATTTTCTTACTCAGAAACCACAACGCACAAGACAAATAAAAATAAGATAATTCATTTTGTATTTCATATATCAAATTTTATTTAGCTGTCATAAGTTGGTTCATTCTAAAAAAAAAGAAGATGTGGTATGATTGCCAATGAGACAACTCTCCACAAGAGATCAAAACTACACAGAAATTAACAACTATATGTCACCATACGGCCTTCATCAATGAGCAACGCCCATACCGCATAGTCAGCTATAAAAGGCCCCGAAATGAGAATGTAAAACAATTCAAACGAGAAAACTAACGTCCTAAATGCATACTGAACGACATTCTAAACGGGTGAAATCAATCTAAAGAGTTAAAGAGTACAAGATATATCTAATCACATGGTGCTTGTTAGCATTTGATTTCGCCTTTGAAAAGGAGATATACTGATGCATGCAGAAACTTTGTACCGAAAGTTATAGCAAACACTGACCAATACATGACTACAAATGTCAAACACACCTATTATTTATTATAGGTATACTGTTTCACGAGGGAACGACGCCAGAAACATTGAAAATAAAAACAAAAAGTAGAAAATACTTGACGGCCCGATAACTTAACTGATAGTGCAAGTAACCTCAGTAAGCTTTTAGAAGAACCATATCTCTATGATAACTTCCGAGATACACTGAATGCAATAATTACATTAACAAAATGCCAATCAAAATTTTCATTGTTTTCAATGCATTTGAATATGCCACAGGAAAATCAAGACAAACGACGAATAAACAAACTTGTAGTGAAATTGAATGATTTGATATTTGTTATTTAGATTATTAATTGCATCTCTATATAAACTGTGTTCAGCATTCGGAGCAATGATACTGCTTTTCATGGAAAATCATTTAACATACTTTTTTGTGACCTATAGTTGCTAACATTAACGTCATTGGGTCTCTGGTGAATAGTTTCATTGAAAATCATACCTCATCTTCTTTTTTATATATACATGTAGGTGTGAATATATAGATCTTCACTTTGTTATTGTCTGAGAGTATAATTAATTTTGCTGATCATGTAAAATCATGAATTTACGGAAACGTATTAGGGACATAGAAAAAATAAAATTAGCAGTCAACTTTTTTTTCAAAGTCGAAATTTTGAGATTTCAAATCTTAAAATTTCGACTTTAACTCGAAATTTTAACTTTTCTTATCTTGAAATTTTGACTTTCAAAAATCTTGAAATTTTAACTTTTTTAGAATTCGAAAATTTGGCTTTGAAATTTTGACTTTCAAAAATCTTGAAATTTTAATTTTTTTAAAATTCGAAATTTTGGCTTTTTCTAAACTCGAAATTTCGACTTCTTTTAAACCCAAAATTTCGACTTTTTTAAAACTCAAAATTTCGACTTTTCCTCAGTATTTATACGTTTGCGATTACCACATTCACAGTCATTTATATCAGCAAGCGGAGAGCCATATACATCATAAACTTAATAAGCATATTTTAATAAACTAAACCATTTTAAAGAGGTTATTTTAGATAGAAAATCTTGTTCTTGCCGAAGAATAAATAAAACATGTTTCACGTTCAAATACATATTTCAAGTCTGGACTTCAGATATATGTATCAAGACAACCCTGTTATTCCGACACATCTATATTACGACATACTTATATTCAACAGTCTAATATTATATAAAGACAAGGGTTAATAGTTGTGTTATAAGAATGCCAACTTGTAGAGAATGTTCCAGAAAAAAGAACCACATTTCAAAATTCCAAAAATTGAAAACTGAGCGGCTCATTGGTTTTCCTGAATATGCATTGCATTATTGGCTACTTGATTTACCATTGTTTAAACAAGGCAAAGTCAGTGACTTGCTATTGGAAATCAAACAGGCCTTTGAAACTGTGATGCTAAATGTCCTCAGATCTGACGATCCTATGAAAGTGTCTTGGAAACTAAAACATGGAATATGGGAAAACATTTTTTTTTCTGTCAACATGCATGTTCTTTCCGAATTAAACTCTTTAATATTAAATGCTAATCCATATGTTAATTTAAGAACAAAACCAATTTCTGAATATAAATTGCCAAAATGTTTGAATGACGCTTTAATAATTTGCCTCGATGTCTACTCCTTCTAAAATTGCAATAACTGTGTTTGAATACTAACATCAAAGTTTTAAAAGTACTTAGAAAAAGTCAAAATTTGGAGATTTCAAAAGTCATTATTAACTTTAAAATAAAAATTTCGAGATTTTAAAAGATGAAATTTTAAGTTCAAAGTCGAAATTTCGAGTTTAAAAATAGTCGAAATTTTGAGTTTAAACAAAGTCGAAATTTTGAGTTTAAAATAAGTAGAAATTTCGAGTTTTAAAAAAGTTGAAATTTTGAGTTTAGAAAGTCAATATCAAGTTTAGGTCAAAATTTCTAGATTTGAAAAGTCAAAATTTCAAATTATAGTCAAAATTTCGAGATTTGAAATGTCAAAATATATTCTTTGAAAAAAGTTCATTGCCAATTTTATTTTTACTATGCCCCTTATACGCTTCCGTATGAATTTTGAAGAAGCCCTTGAGTTTAATTATAAATCATTATTGATTGTATCAGGGAAAAACCATTACAAAGTCCAACATCAATTTTGATTGAAAAAATCCTAGTAATACATGCATGTATCTTTTGATTTTTCTGCATTGATGTTCTGAACAAATTAAATCTGAGCATTTGTCCGTGTTTTTTCTGTACCATGCATGTTGTACATTTGTAGCTGTATGTTATACAATGTATGTACCAAAGTACAGCAACCAATTTTAGAATGATATAATTCGTTAAGAAGATAGCAAATGAAATACTTCAAGCGTGCTTTTGGCAACTGCTAGGATTCTTTGGAACTTTTGTTTGTTGGTATTTTGTTGAACAGTTTATATGAATGATATATGTAGTGTTAATTGGTTTTTTTCTTTTCGATACATACTTTTACGTTTACATAATTATGTATATTAAGGTTGTTCTATAGAAGAGATTAAAAATAATCTAGTTAAAAATCACGCCACAGGCCTGTCTGCCCTTCCGGAGCACCTGCCTGAGATTACCCCCAGTTTTGGTGGGATTTGTGTTGCTTAGTATATGATATAGTTTTCTGTGTTGTATTTTGTATATTATAATTGTTTGTCTGTTGATCTTTTCCTTTTTCAGCCATGGTGTTGTCAGTTTAATTTCGACTTATGAGTTTGAATGTCCCTCTAGTATCTTTTGGATCTCTTTTAAGTCAGGAATCTGGTAATACTTTCTGTCAGGGTTGTTTGTTGTATAGGGAATTTGTCATAAATAGTCAGTCTTCGTTTAAATTCGTTTCTTTCAGAACTTTTTCCGACGTAGTCGGTATAGTTTCGGTTTGTGCCCTATGAACTTAAGGACGCTTAACTATGGCAACACAATACGCATGCTCGAAAATCCTTTCTGTGATTGGACAAAATGCTGTCATGGTGGGTGATTTGGTTGTGTTTGAAAAAACGTCTCGTTAATTATATGGTGATGGAAAGCAAATGAAAAACTATAAATATTTGAACTAGATCTTACAAAGATTTATATTTTTATTAAAATAATTATTTCTCCAATAGTTCTTTGCATCCGTGACAGCTGTTTATTCGGGACAATTATATAATTTTTAATGTAAACTTTGTTATACGAACGTAAATGACTTTTAGAACGCACCTACGCATGTGAGATTTCCGCGGGGGTTTGGTGAATGTAAACAGAAAGATACGAGGACCGAGAATACTGAACACAAATAGAGAAAACGTTATTTAAATGGTATCTTTGTGCTTCTGAAGGTTATTGAAATGATAGTTTTAAAAATAATTTTATACTCAAATTCAAATACGTCGGATATCTTTTCTAAAGATAGTTCTTGTTAAAACTCGAAGCAATTTAGAGCGTGATCTATCGTATAGACAGTAGTCTATACATGAAGAAGACACGTTGTGACTTCTTTTAATTATATCTTGGCTTTTTTGTGTGTCACAGGGTTGACGGCTTATTGACATGTAACGTACATCTCTTTTCAGTAGCTTGTTTTTATTTTAAGTTAACAGTGTATGCGGATTTACTTACGATTTTTGGTTGATAAGTAAAGTTTTGGATTTTTCATTTATTAAACGAATAAGGTTTATTTGTAATCTGAGCAACGATCTGTTTTCGAACAGTACATTTAATACACTGTTCGTCTATCTCAGTAATAATGTAAACACAGACACCAGATTTACTATTAAAATTTTATTTTTCAGTTCTAAAGAATCTTGATAATTTTCCCGCCAAAATATGATACACCAAATTGGCCATCAATTTTTATTAACATGTTTACCTTTTTGTAAGCTTTGTTTACAAATATTTAAATAGGTTTAAGATCGACAATTGTTTTAAACCATTGTACACGAAAGTGTCAAAACGATATGATCTTAACTGAAGAATATCTATGTATCTTAAGATTTTTTAGAGGTGATAAACACTTGACACTTTAGTGTTAATTTCATTTTGAAATCGAATATTGTTTAACGAGAGCAAAGCTAAGTAGATGAATGTGACAAAATGTATATCTTAATCTGTTTAAATTAACAAAATGTTCTCAATTTTCGCAACTGATAGAGCTATTGTAATGGTACAAATACTATTTATTAATTATAACTGACTTCTAGATATTTTCAGTTTGGGAGCTATTTTCCAACATTTCTAACCAGCAACTTTTTTCAAGAAGAAAAATAACTGAAATAACTGAAAAACATTGAGTTGATATTTAAATTTTCTTATTTAATTGTTTTTTTTTTAAATTTGCTAATGAATGTCTACATGTACGCAATCCCAACATATACACTTAATTTATTCATTTCCCAAAACTCCCCTTCCAAACAACGGGATTATTGTAAGTACAGAAATCGTTGGACATCTTTTTATCATGCGATAGATGCGACAGATAGTTTTACAAAAGGCCCGTTATGAGTTGCACTGTAATGCACACAGACAGACAGACAGGTGTACGTATTGACAAGATGATTCTTATAAACCCCGATAATCTTTATTTACGGAGGGTATGAAAAAATGTTTTGTTTGTCAGTACAATATGATAATTGCATGAATTTTGCCAGTTGATATCTGACACCGCAACTTAAAAAAAATACACACACAGGACAAATGCTATAGATAAAATGATTTTCAATCCTAATTTTTTAGTGTTGTAGCGTAACAGTAATACTGTTGTTTTCTCTGTTTTCTTTTTTATTCGCGGGCTTTAGTGTTGTCTGTATGTCTTTTATTTGCATTTTTAATATTTTCTTTCTATCGCTTTTTATATTTCTACATTATACAAGGAAAGCATGACCAACGGACCACACCAACAATCAATTCGTCTCCGAAAAATGTACAAACGATGAACCACACAGGGAGCAGGTCCTTGATTTGGTATACAGCACACACATTGGTCGGTATCATGTGAACTAGGTATACGTGTACACTACTACTGCCAATCTACAGCTTATGTCTTGAAAAGAGGAAAGCATTACCAAAGAACAAATCAAAATCATAAGAGGATGGAAATCCGATAATTCCATAGCAAAAACGAAAAACAACGAAAAACACAACAAAACAGTCTACAAAACATTGTACAGAAACTAAGCAAAGCCCCATCATAATTCCGGTTGCAAAACACGCACAATACAAAACCTGTTCGTGGTTACTGACACATTCAAACTATATGTTCAAAATAATTTTATTCATCAACGATAAAAAAAAAATCTTTATAACAAACATGTAACATATTTAAAATATCGAAAACAAATCAATTGTCATTAATGTACTTTTTTGTACCTGTTGCATAGTCGATTTCCACAATCTGCTTAGAAGCTGAAACAAGTAATATCAAAATATTATTTTTTATACGTGTAGTAAATCTAATTCTAAAAGACAAAAGGAAAAGTTCTAAAAGATTCATTTAAGTTAAATTAGGTGTGTGATAGCTAGCTAGACTGATAATTTTCCTAGGCTGATATGCATCAGTGGCGGATTCAGAGGGGGGCGTAGAGGGCGTACGCCCCCCCCCTTTGCTCGGACTTTTTTTTTTTTTTTTGTAAAATGATTAATAAGACTACACTTCATGAACTTTGCCATTTCCCGTGTACTCTTTATTTTATTTTTATGCGAAAATTCTTTAATTATAATATTTTTAGCTGTAATCAAAGTCATGTGTCTGTGATTCGCTATGGTGCAGTTGACCAGTGTATCGAAACAACTGTCGCTCAGTCATTTTAATATTTAAATTACAGTAACACATTGCTTTTGCTGAGGATGACAATAATGACACTTTCAAAGCAACCCAAACAGAAAGTAATACTCTCTATATATAGACTATTACACTCTCATGACAAAAAAGTTCCGCATCAATATTAAACACATACGAAAACATGTTTAACCCCAAACGCCCGAGCCTATTTTAAAATAACATAGCTGAATAATGATCCCCAGTCCAGTATGAGCTCTATATACATTTAAAGTCTAATGTACGAACAATTTCATTTGAGGAGACAGTCTTGGATATTTGAGAGAAAAAAATTGACTCTGATTTTTGCCTTAAACAAAAATTCTGGTCGTATCTGGATTGAAAACAATAATCTTGTCCACATTTTTGCTATTAGAAACGAAAATTTCCAACAGAATTATTAAACATTCAATTAACATGATGAATAAAAACGTGCATATTTTATTTTGTGGCAAGAGTTTGCATGTCTGGCCGACATATCTGTTTCGCCGAACTGATATATTGAATATTTTTTTCAAGACCAGACTGCAACCTGCCTGCTGGGTGTGGCCTTTATGTTTCAATTTGTCGGCCGTCAATCATAACTTCGTTGTCATTTCAGACTCATTATTAGCGATTGGTTGATTTGAAAACCCTCATTTCTGTTATTTTTGTTGGGTGAAATATATCAACCAAACATTTGGATAACAATTGCTTGTTTGTCTTTTTTTAACTCGTGACTGTCGTATTTTAAATTTAATCATATAGCCCGGCGTACATCTTGTTTACAACACGAAATTTGTGAGGTTATGATAAACTTATTACTTGCAACAGAGACATATAATACATGTATTATATGTCTCTGCTTGCAACAAACCGGCGAGAATTTTCCATGTCTATTTTTTACTGTTAAGTCCCATGCACATCAAATTTATCAGAACATAGACTTTGGATCCATACTACTGGTATCATTTAATGATAGACAATAATAGGGAGAATACAGCATCGAAAATATCCAACCCTTACACTTTACAGCAACTATAAAATATACATGCCCCACACCAGGACCCGTTTAAAAAGTGCATATTACACTTTATATTTTATGTTTTTAGCCCAAAAAAGGTCCCAAAAATTTTTCGCCTCGCTCCGCTCGGCGAACTTTAAAAACTTCGCCCCCCCTTTCTAAAATCCTGGATCCGCCCCTGTGCATAGTCTTTAAACATTCTTTAGAATTATATTCTTTCATAAATATAATTGTGTTAAATGAATGTGTCTATGAAGGACAGCAATTCCGAAAAAAAATGTGACATGCTAACCTGCTGTCTTTTAAGTTGAATAAAAAATCATGCCACCACTGCAGAGTAAGAAATGTATTTTTGCTGGGTGTTTTTTCCAAAATGAAACTAATTAAGGAACAACAGTAATTGAGAGTTCAACTTGCCTCATCACATCGTCTTGTATCTATTGTTTAGGCAAATTGATATAAGAGAGACAACTCAATTTTTAAAAAATATAAAACTAGTTTGTTTATTTTCTGCATGTCTCGCATTTCTTAACTATAATACATCAATAATTCTCGTTTCAAAGGTTCGAAGATTTACGTAAAGCCAAAAGTACACAATCATGGATTGTGCCGAAACATTTTAAATATTATTTAATTCAGTCAAATATGAACGACCAACGTTGCAATGGACAAGTACAATTCTTAACACTGAAGTAGTGATC
This sequence comes from Mytilus galloprovincialis, assembly GCF_965363235.1. Taxonomy (NCBI): domain Eukaryota; kingdom Metazoa; phylum Mollusca; class Bivalvia; order Mytilida; family Mytilidae; genus Mytilus; species Mytilus galloprovincialis. The sequence continues at coordinate 42,823,360 of NC_134838.1, forward strand.
TTAGTGTTAGAATTCATGATAGGAAGTTTTTGCTTTTTGTAACATGAAAAAGCGATGTGATATTTTTTTACGACATATATATTACCTGCATCATAAAAACGTGTAACTGTCGGTCTTTCAACTTTATGTTCAGTTTTCTTTGCTTTTGAAACGTTATTGAACCCAGTGACATTAGGAAGTGCCATATCATTCCAGAAATCATTGTCTTTGTAATGTGTCTTTTTGTCCTGAAAAAAATACAGAATGTTCAACTTTCTCTGGTATTTTATGGATCTGCTAAATAACAAGAGGAATTTCAAACAATTGTTTAACTTAATACATGCTTGTAAATTTTATGAAAATTAAAAGTGTTCTATTGTCATTTCGTTGTGTTATTCTAATATATTTGCACAAATATCATTCAGTTGTCCTAGATTGTATATGCAGTCTTAAATGAAATCCTAAAAGACAGACACATTCCCCATTTCCTTTCTCGATTTGATTTTTATTTAGTGTAATAAAGTATAATTATGTTTATATAATTATGTTTATATAACGAGAAAACATTATGGTATTTTGTCTCCTCTTTCTAGTAACTGATACAAAAAAAATAATAATACAAATGCTATATTCGTAAATGAAAATTAAAGAAATGTAACGTCAAATTTTACATCAAAGAATCATGGTAGAGAAGACCTAGGCAAAAAGAACTAAAAGACGAACAGATAACAAACAGTCCAGAAAACCAAAAATATGCAAAACGAATATAACCAAAACCCGATGATTAAAAAGGAATATTGGTCACCGTAGGTTAAGTGTCCTGTTCCACTAGTAGCACAAACTATATTCCTTATGCTAAGTATAATATATAGTGGCAGGTCAAATTCAGTGATCTTCATAAACAAAACAAGAGGATTGTGGATACTAGTGATCCATATTCATAATCATATAAGACACTAATATACCATAACGCTCAACAGGGAAAGCCCTCCAATTTTGTATCAATTGTGAAATAGATACTTCATATGCTACCTGTGATTAAGTATTGCTGCTTTAGATGAAGGAAAATGAATCAGTGCGAAACAGATTCACCCTCTCACATTTTTTTCTCGAGTTTTCAGGAGTCATAAAGACTCAAAAACAGTAACAGCGATAGTACATAAACAGTAAAATTATTAATTCTCGGTTTAAAAAAGGACATAACGCAACAACGTTAAAAGTTAAGCCAACCAAATTCGAACTCGATCTGTGTTCAGTGGTAAACATCATTGTGTATAAGATTCATTATATTTGGATGTGGCAAACTTATGTTAGAGACGTAAACTAATTTCGGGAACTTCGTACGTACAAGGTTTAACTTTATTGCAACCTTTTGCTTTTGTATTGGTCCCATTAACACGGATAACTTTATACCGATACCGTATCATAGAGACCACATTTATATAAGGGTTATCATTCAAAGAAAATAATAGAAAATATAAGATAAATGTCTGTTAATTTATATCAATTCATAATACACTTAACTATTTTTGGCATTGGTCCCCTCACTATAACAGGTGGTGGAAGCTTGCTTTTGTCGATTTCGTCATAAAATTTGTCGACATTTTCCAGTTTTATGTCAGATTTAGCCGCAGACATTTGATTTCTAAACAGATGTTTTGCCGAAGCTTGTGTTCCTTTTGGAAGGGCTGTTGATACATGTGTTCTTCTACTCTTATTACTGAAGACTGAACCTATTCTACTTGGTTGCCGTGTTGACGGTGAAGTCTTTAAATCATCGAGATCGTCCTCTGAAATATAAACTAAATGTGTTATATACTATGCAATGTTTCTAACATAGCATCGAAGCAATTCTGACACTACAACAATTAATATTTGTGTTTAAACCAATGGGCTTATGATAGAATTTTACATGACATGTATAAAAGAGGGACGAAAGATACCAAAGGGACAGTCAAACTCGTAAATCTAAAACAAACTGACAACGCCATGGCTAAAAATGAAAAAGACAAACAAACAACAGCACACACGACAAAAACATAGAAAACTAAAGAATACACAACACGAACCCCACCAAAAAACTAGGGGTGATCTCAGGTGCTCCGGAAGGGTAAGCAGATCCTGCTCCACATGCGGCACCCGTCGTGTTGCTTATGTGATAACAAATCCGGTAAATAGTTAAATTCGGTAGGTCACATTCATGAAAGGGAAGGGGATTGTAGTTACGACGTAAGGAACATATCTGATATCATTTGTGAAACGGTTATTCCATAACGGTCAACCAACTCGTGATGGCGTCCGTAAAATTTACGAAGGGATGATTTCAACTTCACCATTTGGAACTCTTGGTTTAATAGCTTCCTTATGAGCAGCAACCCTCTATCAAGAAAATCATGATAGGAAATGCAAGCACAGGAATATCGTATCAATTGGGAGATATATACCCCGTATGCAGGTGCTGCTGGAATGTTGTTACTTAGAAATGGAAAGTCCACAATTGGAAAGCTGAAATCATCTCTTTTGTCGTAAAGTTTTGTTTTCAACCAACCCTCATTGTCAATTTCTAGATGTAAGTCAAGATATGAGGCCGACTTAACTGTATCTGTAGTATCCTTTATCTCTAGCTCGATTGGATAGATGCGTTCCACATAGTCACCAAATTTTGAATCATTTAGTGAAAGAACATCATCTATATAGCGAACAGTAGAGTTGAAGGATATTGCTAACTTCTTATCTTTCTTCCTAAGAAGTTCCTGCATGAAGTCAGCCTCATAATAATAAAGAAACAAGTCGGCAAATAGAGGGGCACAGTTTGTTCCCATTGGAATGCCGACAGTCTGTTGAAAAACACGTCCTCCGAACGTAACAAATATGTGTCAATCAAGAAATCAAGCATCTTGATAATATCAGTTTCAGAGAATTTTTTGTTCGAATCAGAGTGATCCTTTAAAAAGTAGGATTTATCCCTCCCTAAGACAAGATACTTGTATCTACGTTGGCCATTCTTTTTTACGAAGCAAAGCAATACCAACTCTTTCAATTTGTCTTTTAGTTTGGAATGTGGAACACTAGTGTACAGAGTATAAGAGTTAGAGCTCTGTAGAGCAAAGTAAAGTAAACAAACAAAAAAAGAATTGTACACCATTTGTTTCAATAAATTGTGTTTTTTTTATGACTCAATATTTGATAGTATTTGTCGATCCCTGCTAAATTCATGTTTTATTTAGCACATCTTTCATCATTCTGACCTGTCTATATTTTTTTTGTAGTATATAACAACAATTGTTTAAATCCCTTATTTATCTTACCAATTTCTATTAGCATAGTTTGCTTTTTAACATCTGGAGGTTTCTCTAAGTCCTTTTCTTCAATCTTCGTTTCCAATCTTTTTTCTTTTTTCATTTCTTCTTCTGATTTTATTCTGTAATGTAATATTGAATACATTGGCTCAACAAAGCCATTTTAGACCAAGATAGAAAAAAGGATAAGAAATACGACTCATGCTTTCAAATAACATAAGTTTTATCATTGTGAAACTTAAAACTTATTTTCTCTGGATTTTCAATGACTTCATTTCCCAACTAAAACGTGAAATTCTACCAGAAATATGCGGAATTGGAAGGGGAACAAACAGTCCCTTGCAAGATTATTTTCTGAACAAAAATGTGTCCAAAGTACACGAATGCCCCACTCGCATTATCATTTTCAATGTTTAGTGAAATTGGGTTCAAAACTCTAATTTGGCATTTAAATTAGAAAGATCATATCATAGGAAACATGTGTACCAAGTTTCAAGTTGATTGGACTTCAACTTTATCAAAAACCTACCTTGACCAAAAACTTTAACATGAAGCGGGAGAGACGGACGAACGGACGAACGGATGAACGAACGATCTAACAAACGGACTCACAACCGAAAAATATAATGTCCATAAATGGGGCATACAAAAAAATATTTACTTGAAAAATAAAATTTCCGTGGCAAGGAAGACTTTCTGTGAGATTTTTAATAAGATTTCAATTATGCAAATTCCGAATTTGCTGCGTTTGAAGCATTTAATAAAGAAAAATCGGAGACAAAAGTTTCTGAATTCAATAATTAAAGCAGGCTGTCCAACCGAATTAAGCCATAAATAGTACGTAAACAAAAACTAGCCTGAACCAGTTGCAACATGTGTTTAAACCTGTAAATTTGAGTCATATAACAGGTGAAGTTTATCCTTACTTTGGTTTTCTTAAGGTCTTTATCAGGTAAACGGTTAGTAGAACACCAACTACAATTAATACACAAATGATGCTTAAAACTGCAATTCCTGTAGGTGACGTTATCCACTGATCGTCTGTCGAACCAGCCGTTGATGTTACAGTCGCAGTAAAGGATGAAATACCGGTTATGTTGAACTGGTCCCAAACACCACCTAAAAGGTATGATGATGTAAAAAATTATCATTTATACATTGTTCACTTTAGCAGTCCAAGATATTACCACTACACAAAAAATAAATAATTGACAAAGTCAACTATTAGACAAAAATTCAGTAGAATTTTAAAATTAAGACTTAAAAAAAAAATCATTTCTGAAATATGTATATTTCGACTTGGCCATGGATGTCAGACCTCACCTTACAAAGTCTTTTGACCTCCTACCACATGAAATTGTGCTCGATAAATTATCAGCATTGCTATTGGTGTCTCTTCTCTTCGATTTCACCTTTTTAATCATATTGTCACAGGAAACAGGAAACAGCAAATTCAAATTATTATTCTATAATTATAGAGCTATTTTTGTACCACAGAATTATATCCTTAGCACTCTCACATTTCAAAAATATGTTAACCATGGTAGCGGGATTAAAACTGATTTGGTATATATATTTGGACATCTCCACTGACTTTCAAGTTTATGTCCCCAACATTCAGTGTTAACAACCTAGTCCAAAACCTATTCGGAAGGACGAACGAAACGACTAGAATGCATTATGTCCCTAAGCATAAAATGTGAAACACAGTCAAACACATATTCTAACGAACAGAGCAATGCATGTAAGACAGACTTACCAGACAAAATAAGAGATCCATCGGAAGTCGTTAGCAGTGACCGTATAACTATTGCGCTTATCATTGTTTTGTTCTGTGGTACATTATTTGCCGATTCTGTAGCATTGTTTTCCAAAACATATACTGAAACATCTATTGAACTAAAACATAAAATTGACGACTTAATGTCATTGGCAAGTTTATTTCTTATTTCTGTTCAAAATGAATGTGTGAAAAAGCTTATCAATTGTTAAACCACCACTTCAAATAAAACATAAATTTTACAATCCATTAAAATGTGAAAACCGTTAGCCATATATTATAGATAAACATAAAATTAATTGTCCACGTATTCTTTTGCATGCGTGTACATATATATTAATGATTTTTCACTTATATGTATATCCATACATGTATAACAAAACATTTTAATATTATTAATTTATCTTCTTTAAAAAGTATTTAATAAGTATTCATTGAAGAAATGAATTTATTACAAGCGATAAGGAATGTTAGTTTGCACTTCATGATGTCTACTACGTTTTCATCATGTTTATAGATCGGTTAAAAACCCAAAACGAATATTACATAATAGAATCTAGGCAATACATGGTCATTCGCTGTAAAATTGGCAAACTTCCGTTAAACAGTCATTCCGTCTTTTATTTAATGAATTATACTTACCTTTCTGATGTTGCTTTAATACACCATTTTCTAGTTTGACTAGTACTGTAATTTTGCTGAATAACTAAATCAAGTTCGGAAATGAATGTTTGTTCCAACGGTTCAAAGGCTGTTTTGTTAATACCAAGTGATAATGTCACAACTGCACTCTCTGATTCGAATGTGTCGACTCGAACTTTCACAGTACTGTTAGTTAACGCAGTGTCGCTTGCAATGATTTCCAGTTCATACTTTGTGTTTTCACCAGGCGTTGCGATCAGTGATATCACACCTGAGAGCAAAAGATAAGCACGATATTTTCACTTAGCTAATAAATAATAAAAAAATAATTTATACATTTACGGTTGTTAAAAAGAATAAATTTAACCTCATACTTTAACATTCGACAACATTGTTTTCATTTATAACATGATGTAAGATTTTTAATTTCAGAATTTTGCAAAAGGATACATTTTTAAAATGTAATACCGATATCACCCCCAGAGTTGATTTATTGAACATCGCCTCATTTGAACATTTATATACAGTATCCATATATACCATTATTTATGTTGAGAGTAATATGGTTTGCATTGTCGTTGCGTAAAGCCATGTTATATGGCTAATGTGCAGTATCAACATTAACTTAATTAAACAGTTCTTACCTGAAGTAGAATTCAAACTAAATATATTTGAATATTCTGTTGTTGCTAGGTTGTATGTTACAATATCACCATCATCACTGTCACTAGCTGAGACCACCGCAACAGTCACATGACAGTTATCATTGTATGGTATCTCTGCATTATAAAAACTGGAGGAGAAAGATGGAGCATTGTCGTTCAAATCTTCCACAATGAAACTAATGGAAGCGTTAGATGATTTTGATGGCGTCCCACCATCAGTAGCTAGTAGTGTAAACTGGAACGATGACGTAATCTCACGGTCGATATTTTGCTTTACTGTTAACGTTTGTGTCGCTGAATCAATAGCAATGTACGTTTCAGTTGTTTGTCCATTTGTTGTTGATGTATCAATTGTTAATATTATGTCCTTATTGGCACCAATATCGGCGTCGGTTGCAAAAACATATACCAATGTGGTACCAACAGCCTGATTTTCTGGGAAAGATGCAGAATAAGCTGTATCATTGAACATCGGATCGTTATCATTAACATCTGTTATCGTTATTGATATATTAACAGTGTTAGTGAATGTTGGTGACCCGTTGTCTGCTATTTTACAAAGTATTGTATACGAATCGAATGTTTCCCGATCTAATGCAGCAGCTGTTGAAATGACACCCGTCGTATCATTGACTTGGAAATGAGAATTCAAACCCGACCAAAATATTGGTAAAGAATATGTAATATGCCCGTTACCATCAGCGTCCAAATCATTAGCAGTCACGGTTCCAACTTCTAGTCCAATGGCAGCATCCTCAGCGATATTGAAATTGAAGGTTACAGAGGTAAAAGTAGGACTATTGTCGTTGAGATCAGAAATAGTAATAGTTACATTCACAATGCTTGATTTCAATGTGGATCCACCATCTGTAACGTTTATAACTAAATCGTATGATGATGTTCTCTCCCTATCAAGTGTTTTGGCTACCTGTAAAAGTCCAAAGCCACTGTCTATTTTAAAGTCATTGTCAGTGTTACCGCTTACAATAGAGTATGTAAGTTCAGCATTTACACCGTCATCGGCATCCGTTGCATTGATAATTACTACGACTGTGTTTATTCCAGAATCCTCAGGTACTACGGACAAGTAATCCCCGTAAACAATCGGAATGTTATCATTGACATCATCAATTAAGACTGTAATTGTCGCTGTCCCAGTTAAAACTGGTGACCCTTGGTCGACTGCAGTTATATTTAATATATAGCTGCAAACATAATAAATATAATAAGGCAACAAAAAAAAAAATGCAATGATTTCAACGTCTCATCAGTATCTAAAATTATAGTTAAGTGTTTAAAATATTATATTATTTTTTTTATATTTTTAATAAATGAAAAATGTTGATTTTTTTTCAATTTTAGTGAAAAAATATATCATAAATATAAAAACCATCAAGTTGCAAATATGTCATTTAAAGTTGTCTGGAAGTAATTTTCGAAAATTATTTAACTAAATTGAGATGTGTGGGTTTACGTAAATTAGACAACAACGTAACGACACAATCAGCTAAACATGTATAACATCAAACAGCAACAACAAGTTGGTGTTCATATTGGGTCAACCTCTTTAGCATCCTGTATACAGAAATAGTTGATAGGATAAACAGAAACAATCTATAATCGTCTGTTGCGTTGTTACTCCACTGTAACTCCGCCACATACTGCATCATGTGCCTGTTATATGCCATGCGACATGTAGTTCATATGCTGTTGTTTGTTGCTTTACTTCCTAACTAGCATTAAAATTCTTGCTATGACGTACAGGCTTTGATAAAGGCCGTAAGGTGACATACGGAAGTTCAGCTTATATGTCATCTTCTAATTATTATTTTTAAAGATATGCCATAAACACCAAACTCTCAAAAATATGGAAAGATATGAATATATCTTATTTATAATTTTTTTGGCACTGCTTAGAAAATAAGTTTAAACTATTCTCCAAATCTTATATATATATATATATATATATATATATATATATATATATATATATATATATATATATATATATATATATATAATTTTACATACCTTGTGATGTTTTCTGTATCTAAGCTAGTAGTTGTTGTTATTATACCAGTCGAGACGTCAATAGTAAAGGTATCAGAAATCATATTGTATGTAAATACGTTGTTGTTAGACACCGCTGAATCTGGATCAACTGCATACATTGATGTTACAGACGTACCAATGACAGAATCCTCGGCAATATTAATAGCAAAATTGTCAGGTTGGAAAATTGGGGCATTATCATTAATGTCAGTAATTAAAACTTTTACTAAACATCGCGATGACAAACTGCTAGTGCCATTATCTTTGGCTTCCATAACTATCGAAAACAAACTTTTAGTTTCATAGTCAATATCTGATGATGATGTTATCTCACCAGATGTTTCATTGACAGAAAATACACTAGCGCCATCACCACTAACAATAGAGTATGCTACTTCGCCATTGTTTCCAGAATCGTCATCAGACGCCCCAATACTGCCGATCAAACTACCGGTAGTTGTATTCTCCTGAATTGTGAATGTATATACATTTTGCGAAAACGTTGGAGTGTGATCGTTTTCATCCGTTAGATTTATATATAGCCACATATAGTCAGATTTAGAGTCAGAAACGTTAAATCCAGTGTCAATGACTTGGACTGTCAAGTTGTACTCCGTTGGTGCTGTATCATAATCTAATGCAGACCAAACAATCAACTGTCCACTATATTCGTCAAGTAAAAATTCGCTATATGTAATGTTGTCAGCAATATAATACCGTAATGTTCCATAATCTCCTGTATCTTGGTCTGTTGCTACAAATGTGTACAAAATAGTTCCAAGTGGAATAATTTCGCTAACCGTTATCGAATTACTGTCATTAGCAAACGCCGGAGTGTACTCATTAACAGCTAAAACTTCTATATGAATATAAGCATTGTCTGATAATGATATTGTTCCATTGTCTCGTACCTGTATTTGAAGTTTGAAGGATGCTAATGTCTCCTTATCTACTTCACTTGCCAAAATTAATTTGTTGTCAGACAAATTAAATGTATGTCCTGTATTACCAGATATAATAGAATATAGAAACCCTGACTGTCCGTTTTCATTTATATCGTCGTCCGTTGCGCTCAAACTAAGCGCTGTAGCGCCTATTACAGCATTTTCCAATAAAGAGACTGAATAGGAGCTTTCAGAAAATCTTGGATAGTTATCATTGACGTCAGACACGGTTACACTAACAAAAGTGGTTGAAGTCATAGAATCAGCAGCCGATAAAGAACTGTCCGAAGCCAAAATAGTCAAATTATAGAATTCACTGGTTTCTCTGTCCAGTTGTCTTACTAGTTTTATTTGACCCAATGTGTCAACGGCGAAATGACCACTTGAATCACCGTAGAATATAACATAAATTATGGTACCATGGAAATTACCAGTGTCAGAATCAGACGCATTAACCAAGATAACATTACTGTTTAGCGGTAAATCCTCCGGAACGGATACATTGTATTCCGTTGACCCGAATATTGGAGGTTGTTCATTTATAGGGGTAACATTTATGTAACACTTGATATTTATGCTGCGGTTATGAGTACCATTATCTGTTACAGATATAACTAGAGTGTATTGTATAGAATTTTCATAATCTAAGCTATTGTTTAGCGATAAAATTCCAGTCGTTGCGTTTATTTCAAAAAGTTGGTCCGTATTTCCCGATGTAATCGAAAACACTAGATCTGTATTCGAAATATCGATGTCTGAACAATTAGGAGTTACAATACTGGATCCAACTGTTGTGTTTTCATTAAAAGAAACAGTATACACACTTTGGTCACAGAATGGATCGTTATCATTCACATCAGAAACTGTAATGGTTAAGTTAGTTGTATTACTATAAACACCATCTGTTACTTCTATTTCTAATATGTATTGGCTGGTTGTCTCTGCGTCAAGTGATTTTAGTAAGATAATTATACCAGTGTTGGAGTTAATTGTAAATTCTGAGCTTGTAATCCCACTGACGATTGAGTATACAAGTGTATCATTAGAATAGTCATCATCAGTTGCTGTTATATTATATATAGTACCAGCTACTGGAAAATCTTCAGCTATCGTAACACTGTAAGAATCAGACACCGAAAATACTGGTGTGTATTCATTGATATCGCTTACTGTAACATATATGGTGACAGTTGTATAATATTTCATGTCTGTTACGTTGACAACAAGTACAAACAAAGGTGTTATTTCTGCATCTAAGCTATTATTCAATGTCAACACTCCAATTGTTGCATTTATTTCGAACTCTTGGTCTGTACTTAGTAGAAGATATAACAAATTTGAGGTGCCATCATTATCGGAACACGTCAATTGTGCAACGTTATCTCCATAAGTTGCATTTTCTGTGACGGTGGCAGAAATAAAAGAATGCAAACAGGTAGGAGAGTTATCATTGACATCATTCACAGTAATAACGACATATGAAACATCAAACTGAACAGGACTTCCGTTGTCAGTTGCATTTATTGTTATATTGTACAAATTAGTTATTTCAGCATCCAAAGAAGATATAACTTTTACATTACCACTCAAAAGGTCTACAGCAAATTTTCCTTCTTCATTTCCAGATGAAATGGAGTAATAAACTAGCCCTGGTGAAATTTGAATAGAAAACAGTCATACATTAATTGTTTTAATCTGATAAAATTTTCTCGAGGATATGCAAATCTCCTTCATATTATGAACTCATTTGAGACATTTACGGCTGTTGTTAATACAGGAATCCCTAAACCAGATACCGTTAACACCAAACTATAATACGTTATTTCCCGGTCTAAAACGTTCAATAAGTTTCATTGAACGATGTTGTGTGGTTTCAGAGAGTTGCGATTTCAAACTGTTACAGTAGAAAATTAAAGTTAAATTTTTTAAGTTGAAAGGGATTTGGCTAATAAAAAAAGAATTGATTCATAATTTCCTGATGATGTGCATATAATGTCTTTAGTATCTACTATATTTCATGAATTTCTGTTGTGTGATTTCAGAGGAGTGGCGATTAGAAACTGTTGCAGTAGTATTTAGGTAAAAATTATAATTCAAAATGGGCATAAATCCTAGAAAATATTGAATCATAGCTTCCTGTCGACATGCGCACGTAAATAGTTTGTCCCGATTATCTACCATGTTTCATGAATTATGCTGTAATGTTACTGCGAATTTTTAATGACAAGAACAGGACTGATGGACTGACGAACAGACGGACGGATGGGTCAAAACATTATGCCATACGCAACTTTGAATAAGAATATATTTGCTGATGATCCAAATTATTGACGTGCTGATTTACTATGTGTTTGTCAAAATGGTTCTACTAAATTGTTAGCTCGGATTCCTTTCACGGATTTGGCTATACTTTTTGAACCTTTTGGATTATAGCTCTTCATCTTTTATATAAGCTTTGGATTTCAAATATTTTGGCCCCGAGCATCACTGAAGAGACATGTATTGTCGAAATGCGCATCTGGTGCAAGAAAATTGGTACCGTTAATTTTATTGTTGCCATTTTACTCAATACCTACGCTCAAAAAGTAACCTCACCGAATAGCAATGCAGAGCCAAAGCCAAGACGAACGTTACAGTAAATCGGTATGATGAATCAACGACCTTTCAATGGTAACCCGTAAATCTTGTATGTTTTCATTATTTAAAAAAAAACGTACAAGTAAGCAAATATGAGACATACCTGCTCCGCTAGAGTCTGAATCAATAGCCAGAACTTGTCCCACAACAGAAGACAGTGCAACGTTTTCATCTACCAAGAATGTATATGTGCCATTTGTAAACTGCGGAGTGTTGTCATTGATATCTACAAAAATGAATTCAATAATGATTAAAAGCAAAGCAGCAAACACTGCAGGCCTATTCAAAATAACGCAATTTACCATAAAATGGCCTGGACCGATATTCATATTCGGATTTTAAGCATACAGGCTCGCAATATATGTGTTACGCAAAAACACATTTAGTTCATGAGTTTTACTCCAATTTACTTGTCGCTTTAAATACAAATTACATAGTTGTCCGTTAAACGCAACAGGAAATGAAGATCACGTATTCCTGAGCCAAATACTACGAGACCATAGAGGAAATACAAAAGGGTTAAGATATGGAAATATTTTAGACATTAAATTACTGCAAAAAACAAAAGTCTTGCACAATATATACAGTTAACAATTCTAACAAAGAACATACCTGATATTGTTATAAAAACATTTACGGCTGTTGTCAATACAGGAATCCCTGAATCAGATACCGTTAACACCAAACTATACGAGGACGTTGTTTCCCTGTCTAAAGCGTTCATTAAGCTTAGTTCCCCAGTTGTGTTGTTCAAACTAAAGGCATTACCAGTATTCCCGCTTAAAATAATGTAACTGAGTTGGTTATTTATCAAATTTGGATCATCATCCCCGTCTGAACAGTTAAGTTGAACAACAATTGTCGAGATAACACTGTCCTCTGCGATTCCGTGTGTTATAGTATTTGACGAACATATTGGTGTTACATCGTTCACATCTTCTACGATGATAATTAAGCTATACGTGGTTGTAAAACTTGATGGTGTTGTACCACTGTCAACAGCCAACACATCAATAATGTACTCCTTTGTCGTTTCGCGATCTAGTACACCCGTCAGTTTGATAGACCCAGATGAGCTTTCGATTGCAAACTGTGTTGTTGATGCGTTAATACTGTATTGAATTATACCGTCATCGCCTCTATCATCGTCTGTTGCTAACAAAGTCAATATAGTTGATCCAACAGTAGTGTTTTCTGGAACGGACACGTTTGAACCATTTTCTGAAAACACAGGAGAATATTCGTTATATGCGACAACAACCAATTTAACTGTACCAGTACTGCTCAGACCACGGGTATCTTCGGCTTGTACAATAAGTGAATGACTCGTTGAATTTTCATAATCGAGACTTGAGTTAAGCTCTAGTAATCCTGTTGTTGAATTAAGAGTAAATATGGTAAACATATTTCCTGAAATTATGGTATACGTTACATTATCATTATCTGAATCAGTTGCATTCAAGGTAACAACCGATGACCCAATGGACGAATTCTCTGATAATGAAACAATGTAAAGGCTCGTTAAAAACATCGGTGGCTTTTCGTTTTCGTCAAGTATTGTTATCTCAATAGTTGCTGATGTTGACCGGGAGGAGTTAACTGTTCCTGAATCTAAAGCAATAACAACAATGGAATAACTTGGATTAATTTCCTTGTCAAGTGCTGACTTCACCTTTACTTCGCCAGTTACGTAGTCAATATCAAATGCAGAGTTAGTACTGTTAAAATAGTAGTAAACTAAATCAGCAGAATCTGAATCAGTTGCTGATATATTCTGCACAACAGTTCCGATCGAAGTTGCTTCTGAAATGCTAAATTGATATGTTGTTGACGAAAACACGGGGTCATGCTCGTTGACATCTGTTACAGCAAGATTTACTGTTACTGTTGTTGATCTCTGTATTGTTCCACCATCAGTGACGTTAATAACGAGAATATGATTTTCTGTGTTCTCGAAATCTAAGCCGGAAGTTGTTGATATAGATGCATTTGAATCAATTGTAAACGATCCAGACCCTGCAACGGTGTTGACACTCGTGATTGTATATGAAAGATTTCCGTTGTCACTACTGTCCGCGTCTGTACAAGTCAAAGTGACAAAGGTCGTTCCAATTGCGGCATCTTCCCCTAGAATAGTTGTATACAAAGATGGATAACATTCTGGATTGTTATCATTAACATCGTTCACAGTTATCATGGCGCTAGTAGTTTCATTACGTGCCGGACTACCTTTATCGGTAGCCGTGATATTAACTTCATATGATGTCGTTGTTTCATAATCTATATTGTCCTTCAGATAAAGTGTTCCAGTTTCAGAATCAACATAGAATTTGGTATGCATGCAGGAATAATAAACGTCACCAGCTATGCCACTATCGCCGTCAGTTGTAAAAACGGTTAAAACTGGTGCACCAATGTCTATGTCTTCGTCAATAGATGATATAAACGTATCATTAAAAACTGGGTCAAATTCGTTTACATTTGTAACAGAAACTGTTATAAAAGCCGTCGCTGACAAAGATTGACTGTCTCCCGCTCTGTCAACAGCTCTTACAACAAGCGAATAAGAGGTTGTAATTTCATAATCAAGCTGTTTTGTTGTTTCCAGTTCCCCAGAAGTGACATTCATTTGAAAGTCGTTTGTTGGATCGCCATCTGAAAAATAAAGTCCAGTATAAGTATATATTGAACTACAAATGCATTTGATATTGTGCTCTGGAAGAAAAGCTGTTAAATGTATGTTGTATAACTTTGATTTATACACAATTGAGTTTTATTTTGTTTCTAGAAAAATATGCATATAGAATGAAATTCAAAACAGTGTGGCTGTGGCCATTGATTGACACATTAAATTCATCCATTGACTGGGACAATTTAGGTGACCGTTTGTATGTAACGACCACTGCTCACTATGTACTTTTTAAAGACGCTTAAACTATGGGGTCACCAAAGGTTCTTAACACCTGAATAATGTAATTCGAAAAATTAATCAGAAATAACACGATGTTTTGATTTATATCAATTATATAAATCAAAACCTAAAGGTTAATATTCCTGATTAATTTTTCGAATTATTTTATAATTAAAGGCGTTAAGAAACCTTTGGTGACCCCACAGTTTAAATGTTTATCGTAGGTACGTCGTGAACAGTGGTCGTTACAGACAAACGTTCACGTAAATTGTCCCAGTCAATGGATGAATTTAAAGGGATAATTCGCGATTTTTCGCTTTTCATCTTATTATGTTCATAATACCATAAAAAACATATTCACCAAGTTTTATTTTGATATGAAAAGTAATAAAGAAGAAAATTGGGAATTATTAATTTTATTTCTTCTAACTTCCTGACTTACATGTATGTGACGTAGTTTAAGTCTTTAAGCATGCCGGGAGTGAAATTAATCTCATTTAAGTCTTGTTCGTTAACCATAGAATAACGCTAATTAAAGCGCATCGACGACTTTTGGTGTAGCTATTAACCAACGAAAAATAAGTGATAGCCACGCAACTTTTAAAAGTAGATTGTAGGATTTATGTGTGGATTTTTTTATACGAATTTTAGTAATTAAAGTAAATAATACATGTACAATAGAACATTTTTATGATTTTGTTTTCTACAAATAGTTTAAACAAACATAGGAAACTAACATGATCGATAGTGTATTAAAAAATACATGTTTGTATTCTGACCTTTTTGCTTCATTCGATTGCTTGTGGAAATAAAATGTGTATTGTTTTGTGACACTTAGTGAATGTTGAATGCCTAGTTAATTTCAAGGTAATTAAAAGATTAGCATTATGTAATTCTAATCTTTTGATCTTCATTACTGAGTCAGTTATAGGTCTAGACACAGAAATGTAAGAAAAGAAATAGAATTAATTTACGGGAGTACTAAGGTCGCACAATAACTGGATAGCTGTTGTATATTTTTTTTTATATATTTATCATATTAAAGCTCTCTTTTAAATGAATTTTGACTTCTGATTACTTTTGTAACGATAAAATACTGAATTATTTTGATTGAATAAATTTATAAATAAAAATAGCCTTCTAAACACGAGTGTATGAACTAAAAATTGTACTATTTTAAATTAGAATCGACAACCTTTAATATTTCAACATGAATAAATTTATAAATAAAAAAGCCTTCTTAACATGAGTGTATGAACTAAAAATTGTACTATTTTAAATTAGAATCGGCAACCTTTAATATTTCAAACAGATCATTAACAATTGCAATTATATAATTTAGTCAATCCAAAGCGATCTTTATTTATCTATTTTAGGAATTAATGTTCTCATAAAAATATTTTAAATCTCACAACGCATGAATACTTCAGCTATTTGAAGAAGAAAAAAAAACATGTTTTAGAAATTGACAGGAAATTTAAGGATCTTTTTGGAATGATATCGAAAAATTACGAACAGATATTCTTTTCAAGTGTGAAAAACATCAACCAAATTTATTCATAATCGGGAAAGTCCTTATTAAAATAGTCTTCGTCTCACAACGTATAATACTTGAGCCAATGATGTTTAAAAAAAAAAAACGACAGAACGAATTTAATGTCATCTTTTCATATTTTTGAATGTTAAGTATAAGTCTGTTTTAACTGACAAGAAAATCCCTAAAGCGGACAAGCAGTTTATTCTTTAAATTGCTGTCATTGAATATCAAGAAAGAAAATAAATCCCGAAATTGATTTGAAACTTTAATACTAAATAGTTTTACTGGAAAATATTCACATCCCTTTGGGATTATTAGTGTACGCCCAGTTGCATATAAATTACATGCATGTCGGAACAATTGTGATGATGACGAGTTTCTTCCTTTATTCGAGAATAATCTAATTGATATATAAACTCTGTGATTTTACTATGTCATTAACTTCGATGAACCAAAGCAAGTTATATATCGACCTGTATTTAAATCAAATTGGTTCTCTTCTTCTTTAGGTATACAATAGTCAACATTCGATGATTACATACGTGGACTAGTCTATTTACAAAACTTTCACCCCAATTTACACAAAATGTATGTTTCTTTCTTATGTTCAATGTATACATGTATATATTTTAAATTGCGCTATAGTTTCGTAACTTTCTATCCAGGCGTACGGACGAATCGTCGACAGGTGCGTACATTTTTTTAAATCAATATTTCTGGTATGTTCTAATCTGTCCTTCACTTATATAACATTTTCCCAAATTTATTCTTGGAAAAAATATGTAAACATATTGTTATTTCATCAAACCTTTTTTGTTGAGGTATTTTTTTATATTTTTATAAATAATATTCTTTACACCAGAAATGTTATTTATAGACAAGCGTATGAGTTTAGTAATGACTAGTATATTATATAATTTTCGGACACGCAAGACAGAGATGTATATTATACACCTGATAGTTCAAAATGGAAAGTTATAAGTTATCAGTCGTGTACACTGATCAAAACCTTCAGAAGTGAAACGATGCATGAACTTGCCAGCCCGACAGGAAATCGCTTGAATACCTGGACGTGTCACCTCACACCCCTCACAATACCTTTGGGAGTCATACCTTTAGCCATGTCGGTGATCAGGTGAAGATCCGAATTTATTTTAATAAAGTTTATTACTATAAAGAATTATGAACAAATTAGATTTTCGAAAACAATTTTCACGGAACACTTATCTATGATTTGAATTTTGACTTTTTAACTAATTCCAATATTAACAGTTTAAAAATAACAGACCATGGTTATCTAAAAAAAATAAGAACATTTTCCGTATCAAGCTAGTTATTCGGATAAAATAACAGTACGATTGACAAGATATCGACAAGCAATTACGACTACATCGGTTACTGTAGTTTTGGTCCTTTGTGGTTTATAGACATATAGTGGTTTTAAACGGACAAGGTGTCAAAATGGCGGCACGCAGATGATTGATACTCGAAATTTAAAATCGATGGTGATCTCTTATCTAGCTAAATAAAACTTTCATATGAAAAACTATGAAGTTGAGTTTTTTTTATACAGAATGGACATAATATCAATTTTTGATTTTTTTGCGAAGTTTCCCTTTAATGTGTCAATCAATGGCCACAACCACACTGTTTTGAATTTCATTCTACTGTTAATTAAGTAAAACAACACTTATGTCGACTAATAAAACGGATGATTGCACCTTGCATTCCAGTTTAAGCTTGAACATAAATTAATAAATCAACGGGTTTTAATTAAAACAAACCTATGATGCTAAAAGATATATTTCCATTCCCATCAGTAAGTATGTCGTCAGCATCAGTGCCTGCTACTGTCAGTATAACACTAGCAGCAGCTACGTCATCTTCAGACACAGTTCCCCTAAAAAAGATTCAAAATACTATGTAAAGATAAAAAGATTCTTATCACAGTATGAATAACGGTTACAAAAGTTACATGAAATGGTAAAAAACCCCACAAAGCATGAAGTAAAGTTGCCATATGAACGACCCATAAGATATCGAGAATAAAGAGAGCATTAATATAATTTAAATGTCCAAAACTAAAGGAAAAATATAGAAAAGATACTTATACAATCAAAATTTATAGGTCGAAGGATGACATACAATACCATGACAACGAGCAAAATGAAGTTTAACAAATACACCAAAGAAAAACCAAACAAACCCTACTAGAAATCGGAGATAGAACAGGTGCGTATGCAGGGTAAGTAGTTCATGCTTTACAAATGGAACCTAACGTGTTGCTGATGGCATATAAAATGTAAGATACATATATAACTGTATTGTGAGATTACATCTTTAAAAAACACTGTGCGGATCTGAATGTAAACATGATGGAGGCGATAAAATCATAGCAATAACACAAAAACTATTTCTTTTCCCTTTGCGTTCATCGTTAATTTAATGTATAAACACAAAACATTCTTTTGAATGGTAATCAGATATTTTGAAGTAGTTTAACAGGTATCAAACTTCATTCAGTAAATATTTTTGCCTTTACCCAAAAATATTATAATGCGCTAATAAGTGGAATAAAAGGCTATGGACAGAGGACAGGCCAACCAGAAAAGGTGATTGCTGTTAACAACTACTCAAGGTGTTGAAAAATTATAAACAACTAAAATAAAAATTTAAAAGATTGCTACAAATAAAGCATTCATTGCATTTTGTTAATTTACATTGTTGTACTAGTACACACGCACGATTCCGTGAATGAAATAAAGTACCTACGTCTTATTTAAAACACTAAATTTTATACATATGTTTTTGTAATTTGATAAAATCATGCTGCTTATAAGGTGCGCAGTTTTATATGCAAACCTCTCCTGATCCCGATCGTGATTTTCGAACAAAACTATAGTGGTGGTACTCCAGAACGTGGAGGGCAGAAAAAAGAGGAACGTCAACCGGAAACTACATTTGACTTAAAATATTGGTATCGGTATCGGATTCGACCCGCAACTGGTTAATTATTGGCAATATCAATTATGTGGAAAACAAAAGCGCTTGGAATGGTGTAAATTTAAATCAACACCATTGTCCTATATCAGTTAAAAATAAAGTTGAATGATTACATCGTCGTTTTTGCGTTATGCAGGCTAACAAATTGGACATCGTTATTTTAGTATTAGATGCATGACTAAAGTACTTGTACCTGTATGAAATTGGATTGAGGATTGGTGCATTATCGTTTACATCTGTCACTGTAATTGTTACAGTTGTAAAGTTGTTATTTATACTATCTGACACTGATACGTTTATTGTATGACTATCAACAATCTCCCTGTCCAGCTCTTTTGTAAGAAGAATATCACCAGTTGAAGAATCAATACTGAAGTATGACCCTGATGACGTAATAGTATACGTTAATACATCAGTTGTATCGGTATCTGTTGCTGTTAATGTAACAATGGTGGAACCAATGGTAGAATTTTCAGCTACATCTATAGTGTATTCCACTGAAATAGAAAGTTCACATCGTTCACATAGCTGATGAACTTTAATGATGCAATCTGTTGAATTAATATGTAATATTGCAGATTTATGTCAATGTTAATGATATACTTCAGTATATTGTATTTTTTATGTGAAGATGAATGCTTTTCTTTTATGAATTTACTTATACACCGGTGTAAAAATTTATAAAATTTGTATTGTGTTAGATACTAATACTAGTCTAGTAATCGTCGAAGAATTCGAATACATTTAAATTTGTTTAAAGAAGTAGGGGTGTAAAAAAAATATATAACCTGATGTGAATTCTGGTGCTTCCTCATTGACATCGGTTACAGAAATTGTTCCTGATATATTGACCAAGTTTGTCCCATCCGAAACCTGTATGACAAGATCATAAGATGTTATATCAGACTCAAAGTTTAATGCCGTCTTCAGCAACATATCATTTGAAGAGAGTTCAAAAACGCTTGTATTACCAGATACTATTGTATACGTGAGTGACGCATGAATTGTTGAATCAATGTCTGAGCAGTTAAATGTCTGTAGAATTGAAGCTGGTGCAATCGACTCTGCTATTTCTGAACTGAACGTCATAAAAGTACAAATAGGAATGTTATCATTTACATCACTAATTGACACATTTACTGTTGAAGAAGCTGAATAAGTCCCAACTTGCTCTTTTGCTTGCACAACTAGCAAATAATAGTCAGTTGTTTCGCGGTCTAAGTTTCCGTTTAATGTTATCTGGCCTGTAGAAGAATCAATTGTAAACTTGCTATCCGTATCTCCAGATACGACTGTGTAGAATAGATTTCCAAATGTCGAATTTGAATGATCAGGATCTGTAGCGGCTACTGTTTCTACAACAGTACCAATAGCGGTATTTTCTATAACTGATGTATTGTATATTTCATTAAAGCTTGGTCCTCCGTCATTGACATCAGTGATGGTTATGTCAATTGAAACGGTCGCAGATAGAGGTGGAGTGCCGCCATCCACTACCAATACTTCTAAAGCATATGCAGTAACTGACTCGTAATTAAGAGAACCTGGAAAGATACCAAGTGATATTTTATCTTTATACAGAAGATCAATGTGTTTATGACACGATGTCTTTGACATTTCAATATATCTGCTACATGTGTGAATTATGTACTCCATTTAACTATATCTAAGAAATATACTCGAATATCAAAACATTTCATAGATTCAATATGAAGATCACTTCATCTTACCAATTTCCACAAAATTAAAAAAAAACTGGCTTTCCCTTTGAATACCTTGTTATTTGAATTTGCATAGCAATGTTAAATCCAAGATTAATGACAAGCGGGTCTAAATTTTATTTTTAAATGCTTAGGCTGTCTGTTAATGGTAAAGTTCCATTGACCTCTTCTTCAAATTACCCAATTAATATGTAATTGTATGTTTACAATGACATTCTGATTTCATTATTCAATACCCCAAAACGGTTTTGTATAAACTGCTTGTCCTTGAGGTTCCTGACTTTGGCTACATAAACATTTTACAAACTTGTTGTTAATAATTATACTGTTATTGTTCAAATCTTTCGTCAGCCAATTTAGGGGTTAAGAAAGATTCGCCTATTTTAAACTAAATGGTTTTTTTTAAAGGTTTTCCCTACTTTTAAAGGAGCATCGATAGCCAATTGTTCCAAAAAGTCAAACCACTGTATTACTAGCTTGTTAACACCGAGCTTGTGAGTTCGAATTCTGCACGTGGCCGGTGTCCCGAATTTATTCTCAATTGACTAGGATTGTCAGTTTTCCTGCCGAAGGTCGGTGGTTCTTTCCGAGCACTCTAACTTCCTCAATAAAAAAACGCTGAGTGCCTCGGACTAACACAGGTAAGAGTGCTGAATATGACATCACCAATCAATCAATCAATTCTGCCTTTTAATTCTGTATTGACTGACCTTACCTTTGCAAAAAATGTGCGGTTCCTTATTTTATATGACATTGCTGAATGAAATCTACTCAAAACACAAGATACCGATATCAGTAAATGACAACTTAATTTCATACAAGACTAAGTACTCAAACTGGTTTTCAGTACTGGTAAACATGCACTCATTGGTATGATTTTGTTTGAATGTCATTCCGAAGAGGAGCTCGACTTATATTTATTCTACATGTCGAAAATAATATTAGTTATCTTGGTGTAATCAGGGGTGTACAGAATTTTACACCGTTGTTGAAAATTCATACACCCTGAGGCGCAGCCGAACGGGTGTATGAATTTTCAACAACGGTGTAAAATTCCGTACACCCCTGATTACACCAAGATAACGAATTTATTTCTTATGAACAATTCCTTTACTCATTTTGAAACCAGGACGTAAAATTGTAAAAAATGGTAATGAAAAACTTCCAGCGTAATATTATTTCAATGTCCATGTTGCTGCACATTGTCAAATACTTTTTACTTTATTTTTGGAAAAATTCTGAAAATTTTTGTGTTCTTTTGAGTTTACAAAAAAAAAAAAAAAATATTTAAAAAAATTTTTTTTTTTTTTTTTAGCATTTTCTTATTATTTTTTTTCTAAATTTTTATTTTTTTTTCTATATTTTTTGAAAATTTAATTTTATATTTTTTTTTGGCAAAATTTAATTTTTTTAAAAATTTTGGCAAAATTTTATTTATCCCCGGGTGAACAAGGGTGGGGTGCTATTTACACCGGGGTAGTCAACCAATCAGATTGCAGTATTTTTGCTGCATAAGAAATAATGTTTCTTTCACAGTGTATGGTCGACTTATTTCACTATAGTGGTGAATACCACATGTAGATGTAATATTATGGTTAAAAAATTTCATACAGCGTCATTACACTGGAAATAAAATCAATATCAAAATGAAAGAATTTGAAAATGTTGAATAAAACCTTTTATTGTAATACATATCAGAAAACAATCTTATATATCTTCATGGAATTTGGTGTTTATTTTAGATATTTCAAAGTATCTGTGAAATCCCCTACCACACTTCCGTTCATACTTAGGATTGATACGTGATCATTTGTGAAAGTCATAAATATTGTGTAGACGTGATTTTTTGTTTTGTTAAAGGGTTCTTGTCTCACTGGTGTTTACATACATAACCATTCATTAGTTCGTATAAAATGTTTCACAATTTTGGAGATAGTTTGAAGACAATATTGTCCTTGTAAAACGGATAGCTGTCATCTCCTTGCACTTTCAAGAATTGTCGATCAAATTTTGTGTCACATTTTCATGCGAAACTAATGTCAACTAAACATAATTATACCTGCTAAATTCAGAGATACCGTTCCTGATTCCATTATTGAAAACACCGATCCAGGGGACTGTGTTAAGGTAAAAGTTAAATCTGCATTTGCACCAGAATCATCATCAGAACAGGATAAATCGTTTATAATCGTTGATGGAACTAAAAATCAAACATACACTTACTATTAAAGAAAGTATCCAATTGAAGCATGAGAAATATATTCATGTATTCAATTTTTACGTGTTTATAATGTTGAATTTTTTATTTTGCTTTCCCGCCGTCGTGAATTCTTTGATTAGACATGAGAAAATGTTAAAATGTAATCGATTACGTGTCTCTGAATTACAATGTAAAGTATTATTTGAAACTTGACTCATATCTGAGAAGTATCGTGAAGAAATCCATAAATACAAGACCTACTCTGAAATATTTTGACAAAATAATATTCCAGCAATAAATATCAAGCATCGTTTAAAGGTTATATAAGAACAAGACAATTGGAAAATATATTAAAATTAAGGTTTTATAAATTCAAACCATTGTTTTTATATTAAAATATTCAAATTAGACCGGATATGAATAAAATACTAATGCTTCATTGTAAACTTTCCATTTATTAATCAATCAAACTACTATTTTTTACTTGTGTCTTCTGCCAATGATTTCACGTAAAGAGAATGCAGACATGAAGGTGCATTATCATTTACATCTGTAACTGACACAGTAACAGTTCCAGTGCCCTAAAAAGTAAGCATTACACAAAATAAAACTATTCAATATTTAGTAAATAGATGTAAAACATACTTTACAAAAAAAATTTAAACACATACTAAACAGATCAACATAAACATCTCTCGTTAGTTTCATAATGCTCTGAGAGCATCCGTTAAATAAAGGCAACAGTAGTATACCGCTGTTCAAAACTCATAAATCCATGGACAAAAAACAAAATCGGGATAACAAACCAAAACCGAGGGAAACGCATTAAATATAAGAGGAGAACAACGACATAACACTAAAATGTAACACATATAGACAAAATCCCACGAGAATAACAAATATAACATATATATATAACATCAAAACCAAATACATGAATTTGGGATAGACAAGTACCGTGACACGTCTTATCGCAATGTGAATTTACACTCAAAAATAAGAGAAAACAAACGACACAACGTTATAATGTAATACACACAGAAACGAACTATAATATAACAATGACATAATATTGCACATGATTCATAAGTATTTCTTGCATAGGATTTTTTTATCCGCTCATTAGATCATTATTTTAAAAGATACCATATAAATACAGGCACAAGTAGTATACCGATATTCCAATGTCATAAAACGATTGAGAGAAAACAAAACCGGGTTAAACTCAAATAATATAAATGAATTGGGAGATTAAATTTCTTTACCTTTACATATAAACGAAAAAATATACCATATAACAAATTTAAAATAAGTTTTCATGTATCTAGAAGAAAAGTTTTCCCTTACCTTTAGACCACCGCCGTCTTCAGCAACAATAGTTATTTCATAATACTTTGGAGTTAAGGTGTCGTAATCCAATGACTGTGATAATTTGATATCTCCAGAACTTGTATCTATTGAAAACTTGTCGCTTCCGCTGTTGCTTACTGTTAAAACGATATTTTAATTATTAGTCTGCAATCCTCTATCAAAATCGATAAAAATCAAGAATTAATATACATATGTTAATCTAGAAGCCATGTTTGAGAGATAGTTGTGTCGTAAAACAGAATTCTCAAAAGGGGTTCACAAATATTGACCAACTTCCTCAAGTCGGAAAGCAATAAACTATATATACGAGGCTATAGATGTCGGTCATTGCATTCTCAGAATAAAAAAATCATGGTAAGAATCTAATAGGAAGAATCACATCTCTAAAAAATATGCAAACTGGTATCAAAGGAATTTTCTCAGAACTTCTTTATATACCATGTAGCAGAAGAAGAACAAATATTTGAAAAAGACTGTCAAAGAGACAACAGGTGCTCAAACAGGTTGTTTGCGAGGAAGAGTATTGTATTTATGTTGTATAGATGCTGTTTAATTTGGATCTTTATATGCAGTTAGAAGCCTGAAATAATCAAAAAGAGATTGAAGACATACCAAAAGGGACATTCACACTCACAAGTCGAAAAAAAACTGACAACGCAATTGATTAAAAAGAAAAAGAAAAACATCCGACAAACAATAACACATAAAATTAAAAACCAATTGTTCAGAGAACAATTGAAAGTCTTTCCACACCAAAGAAATTTTGATAAGAAGGTAGTTTCTTCGAACTGATGCGATAAATGACGGTTTATCTATCTTTTACAGTGATTTAAGAAAGATAATATGCTACTACCGGTGAAATAAATGTCACAACCGGTCTCATATGATAGCTTCTTTCACACGGATTCCAAAAATATATACTTTCTATATACTTTTACATGTAGAATGGGAGATAATTGGCCACTTCCGGTTTGTTGGAAGTCATTTTTAGTCTTCGGTTATCTGTTCATGTATCTATATGACAAAATATATGGATTCTGAGCATTTCATGTGAAAAAAATTGCAAAAAAAGCAACTTCCGGTTGTCTGAAGGTCACTTCCGGTAGCCATTTTTCAAGGTCAGTTGTCACTTAACCTGTTGTATAAGGTCAAATGTCTTTATAATGAACTTAATTGAAGTAATAATCAAATAATCTTATATCAAGACATTTCAGGGGCACTAACTCCTATAAGATGCCATTTAATTATATAAGACTAAATGTAGCATATCTTCATAACAATAAAGCTGACATTTTGCACTTGTTCTTTTATATGTATCTCTCAAAGTGTCGGAGAAAATGCAAAAACAAGCAAATGTCACAATTGAGAACTTGACCTTGACCTTTGACCTTGACCTCATTTTATAAGTTAGGACCTAGGGGACTCAAATAAAAACATTCCAGGGTTATACGGTTAACTGTGTATGAATTATATAAACATACCAACAAATTTATTTTGTAAAGGTAGATAACTCCTATAAAATTTCATCGAATCGCTTCGATCCAAATTAGCCAAAAATTACTGAGGATGTAACGAACAATATATAAAAAGAATTTTGTCGATATCTTTTTTTGTTACGAAGGAGATGCACACAGATGATAAACAGTGAATAGGGAGATAACTCTTACAAAGAAAATGGTTCGTCTTAGCAGGGTGAAATTTAAAAGCGCATAAACTATACGATACAATATGAGAAATATCTAAGCGACATATTGCGAAACAAACATTTATCGCAAGAACAAAATTTTGCGGAAAAAAAAAATAATAATCAGAAGAAAAACAATAAGTCTTTCCACAGAAAAGTGGAAAGACTTAATAAAAGATAGAAATAAAACGAAAGACTGAGCAACACAAAACCTTGAAGATATGTTTTCGGTTTCAGTACCTGAATATAGTTTTACATGTGTTTTATCTGATATTATGGATAACCTGTAAAACGAGGTTTCTTCAAATGACTCATCTAGAAAGTTTGCAAGCTGGTACATTTTGTTACAATTGATTATTACAGGTTTAGTGAGGTATAAGATACAATATACAAAGGTAACGAAGAAACAGGCCGGTAACAACCGTTGCCGGATTGTTTTTCTGCACGAGTAGTCAGGTCGAGGTCCGAGACGCTAGCCGAGGACCTTAGCCTGATTACAAGTGCAGAATAACTATACGGCAGGTTGTTTCCAGCCTATTTTTTGTTACCTTTGTTTTGTATCTGATTTGTACGACGTTTCAGGAAGGAAGCAGTACATTTTGCATTGAGAAGAGGTAGCAAAACTCAACATATTAGAAACTTCAATGGCCATATACCGGTTAATGTAAGTTACAGTTTAAACACATTTTTTTCACTTAAGGTGGTACCTAACACTACAGGGAGATAACTCTGTAAAATCAGCAGAACGTTTTAATGACGTTGTGTTGTTTAGGGGATATTAAGCATCTCAATGATCAAAATAAGTGTCAAACTGCTATATAACCAGTGTAATTTTTCTCCATTTAGGTTGGTCCCCTCCGTAAAATATCCAGTATGACTTCGGAATATACACATATTAACAAGATTATTAAAGGTATTGTCAAGAATTTCAATAACGGCCGGGAAACAGACTACTCTCCATTTCCCCTTTAAAAAAACTGAATTCTGCTTGTTTTTTAGATATATAAATAGGCATACAGCCCGTAACAGAGAAGTGATCGAATTGATGTTTCTTTACCATCAAAATTAGCTACGTTATCGACAAACTTAATTGAGTAGTGCCCGAACTATTGGTTCTTTAACGTTAAAAAGATTGACAATGCTGACAAACTTTCATGTGTCAATAATCAAGTTTAATACCGATAATATTGAAAATAATTCTAATAATATGAAACAAAATATGTCCATGCACCATTTCGATTGGGCGAAAAGTAGTCATTTCTTCAAAGTCAGAACAGAAAAAATAGAGTTATGGAAGAACGTCTTGATAGTATTATTTCCTTACAATTTTACCCAAACTAAAAGAAATATACTGGTCAACAATTAAAAAGGTGTTTGATAGGAATGAAGTCCTTTATTTTTACAATGTGTACTGTATGTGTGATGGATTTGAATTCAATCAATAACTTTAAAATGTTTTCTCATATGTATACACAAAAGGGAGGACTGGTACAATGTATTTGTACTTCTGTTAGAATATGTCTTTGTCCGTTTCACATGCCAAACTTTTTTCTAGTACAGTTTAAACGGGGAAATTTTGTTGAGAATTTCTTTTAATAAGACAAAATAACGAGCAAAACTATTTCTTGAAAGGGCACACACAGAGAATATTTATTTTAGTAAAAATCAGTAAAAAAACATTTCTCCAAAATATACCATGGCCAGGACCTGACAGTTTTTAGCAGTGTACAAATGAAAATCGGAAAACTGCGCCTGCTGTCATTTTGAGGGATCATGCAACATTTCACCTATTACCCATAAACAACGTAGGTTCTCAAGTACTAAAAAAAGTTCTAAAAGATAATTTCAAATCAGAGTAAACATATTAACTTCCTTATATCCAGTCGAATTTATCTATAGGTTACACAAAGCTGGTTCTTAAAATGTTTTTATCAGAGAAAACATTTTTCTTTGACTTTTAAAACATTCTTTTCTGAAAATAGGCACTATCCAAGGCCAAGTATGTTGTCAAAAATTCTCACTTTTGAAATCCAGAATGTACACGTATGTTTTTCTTAAAACCTGAGCTACTTCCGACTTCGTATCATTATTACCAGAGACCATTTATCAAGAAATAAAGCTGGGATTATCTTTTTGTTGGTAAAGTGGGATTTCAATGTCCCGGATTGTCAGGTCTCGAAATTTAGGACGTGAAAAAGCCCGCCGGAACTTTGGTTTTTAAATCCTTTTATTTTCATGTAGAACGGTGTGAATTATTCAGCTTGAAGCAAGAAAACTCTTCGATCAAACGAGGGAATCTCTGGCGTTAATTTACCAATTTTTGTCGATATACACACACATTTCTGCTTAACCGCGTTAATTGAACAACTTAGTGCTAACACACATCTGCTAAGGCACGAAACATTTGATTTTCAGGAGGGGAAAATGGGGGGGGGGGGGTATATAGTAATATATCTCAGAATATTTTAATAACCGCTTCACTGGTCAGATTTTTATGCCCCGCCTGTAGGCGACGGGGCATTAAGATTTACCCTTGTCTGTACGTCTGTACGTCCGGTCTATAAATTTTTTGTCAAATATATATCGGCTTGTGTATGTCGGATTGGTTTGATATTTGGTCTGAAGCTTTATCAAGATGCATTGTACTGTGTCTCCCCTTTTCAGGTCTGTCATTCGTCTACTTCCTGTTTGGCGGGGGCATCTGTGTCTCATAGACACATTTTCTCTGTTTTCTATTACAGTTTATACAGGAAAATTTTGTTGACAATTTTTTTTTCATATGACAAAATGTTGAGGCAGCAGATTTTTTAAGTCAAAATCAGGGTCAGAATATTGTTTTCTAAAAACTACCAGGCCCCTTCCTCCATGAAAATTAAATGGTCCGTGGCAAAAATAAAAAATTCCCACATGTTCAACTTCAAAATTTGACCAGATTTTATTCCTAACTGTCGGATAATATACTAGGATAACATAGAAATTGTCCTGTATGGGACGATTCTGTACTCATACTTTACGCGTAGTTGGGTACAAGTGTCCTCGTAGTGAACGCACCCGACTACGCGTGCAGTAAAAAGGTGTACTCTTACGTCGGATACCGGGCAGTTTCTTTGTTATATCTGTACTTTATCAAATACATGTACATGTTAATATTTACTTAATATTAAATAGGTAAAAATTATTGCTGAAAGCCTGTTCAGGGTTTCTTTCTTGTGCATGATTATATCATTTTTCACATGCCTGAACTCATTGACGATAATGTAAGGTGCTCTATTAGAAAAAAATAGATTTCTAGTTCAGGTTTGAAAAAGAAATTTCGCCTTTTCTTGAGCCTGTTTTGTACATTTAGTTTAACATATATGATCCAATGGAAATTTTCACATGGAACCTTCGGTAAATAGGAAAATGAAAAGATATGGGGGTAATTTACAGAGAGACCACACTCAAAAACGGAGGGAATTTAAAAATCTCGAGGTCTCCACAAGGCTTTCAACAAGGGTAGAATCTCACTCCTTCTGAAAAGCTCTAAATCGCCCCAACGTGTACAAACGTTTGGTCATCAAGAGATTCTGGTTTCTCTTTTTGTGTGTCATAAACATTCATTTCGGATTTGAATTTAATATACCGAAACATTTCCGTACATTAAATCTGAGGACGGTCAGAACATTTTAAGGACGCAGAAGTACAATTTTAAGTAGTTACTGTACATAGATGTGCAATAATTCAGCTTCCTGTGCATGTTCATGAAGTTCTAAATTTTGAATGTTGAATGTTGAAAACACCATTTTTTTACAATAAAAAATCTCAAAATGTCCGTTAGCAATGAAAAAGTTTGACCATGAAAAATCACATATCTAAGAAAAGCAGTCGTTTAATTGATTATAAGAAAGTTTCAGTATATCATGTCAAATTTCTTTAATTTGAGAGTTTTCCTTTAGTTACAAATGTAGCTCTATGTCTGATGGTGAAATAAAAATGAATGTCTCAGAAAGTGGTGAATTAGTTTCCATAAGTGACAGATGAATCGGGCCAAGCTTAGTAATTTACAGTAAACAGACTACTGTAACATTGACGCACTCGTCGAACTGTTTAAAAGAATTGTGTTTATGACCAAAAATTTATATACAACTTCATTTATAAATTAATCTGAATTTCATAGCGCGTCGTCACAATAATGAAAGTTATAAAAAAAATCTATAACCAGCAGATCTTTACTTCTATAAAGAAAGTATTCTTGTACAAAAGAGTATTTATTATAAAACGGTCCTAACTATAGAATAGATAGTTTACCACAGAAATCTTAAACGGAAGTTTCGACAATTTTAAAGAGAAGAGATTTGAAAATAAATTTAACTTTAAATAAACACTGAAATAATTTTAATACCTCGAAGGTGTAAAGAATAAACCAACAATCTCAATCTTTAAAAGTGTCTTCATTGCACTAACCGACGAGTTCATGTTTACAATAGAAACAGTGGATGTGACTCCAATAAATTCATTATCATTGTAGTCATGAATATTTATCGCTTATATTAAACTGATAAACTGTAATTGTACTGCTCCTCGGGGCGTCTTGATTGACAAATAAAAATTGTTGTTGTTGTTGTTGTTGTTGATAAAGATTTTATCGAGGTCGCACCAACTGTTTCTACAGCTAAGATCAGTTACATGTAACATGATCTCGTCGATTCGCACGACGAAGCCATTGTTCAGTTGTTTATGACAGAACACATATTCTAGATTATGTATTTTTGTTTCCGTCAGTTCGAAAGTATTTGATTCTTTCAACTCCTTTGTATTTCATAATATGTGTCATGAACAAAGACATGTGTTCGATTGAATAATGATTTCCTCGTAACAAATGATGGAAATTTCGGAGATCCCGTATTTGATCCTTTACCGTTAAAATGAAAATGCCAATGACAGAGGTTGATTATAAAAAATGTTTTACTGTGTTAAAAAAAACTTTGACTTAAACAATGAAAACTTACACGTTGGACATGAAATACTTTGTCGATGAAGAAAATTAAATTATGTCACTTCTGAAATAAGTTTGTCGATAACGTAGCTAATTTTGACTGTAAAGAAACATCAATTCGATCACTTCTCTGTTACGGGCTGTATGTTTTGGATTTTTTTAATAGTTCATACATATAGGTTTTTTTATATGTCACCGTAGCTATTTATTAGAGTACAGTTATATGATCTTATAAACTTGTACTACACTATATGTTGTGTGTATTATATATTTACTACCTTTTACACATTCATTCATACATTCATTCATTCATACATTCATTCATTCATTCATACATTCATTCATTCATTCATTCATACATTCATTCATTCATTCATTCATTCATACATTCATTCATTCATTCATTCATTGACGGACATTTAGAAAAAGACTTTATTCTATATATTACTCTGCACGAATTTATTATGCATGCAACCCCGCCACTTTTTCTAGCACTATATATACGGTGAACTCGTACAAATGCGAGTTTAACACTTTAGCACGCACGCTGCATAAGGGACAAATAACCTTTTCCCTATTTTCGGGTAAGCACATTTTCTTTTAGGCCTTATCATGCATGTACTTCTATCCAATTCATAGTTCAATTTCAAAGTAAACTTCTAGTCAACATTTGAAATAAATGTTTATTATAATTATGTATTTTCAGTGTGAAATAAATTGTTTGCCACAATAAATTTCGTCATATATTCAAGGCCCTTGTTACGGCCAGAAATCGCCTTTAAATTGTAGCCAACAAAAGACACAAATCAATAATAAAATTTAACAATATTTATTATATAAAAGTTTACAAGAAGTATTACACAAATATTACTGTCAACTTAACTGTCAAAATATGAGTCCAATCTTTTATCTTTATCTGTATCCGGATATCTTTCGGAATCCAATCTGAATATTACGTTCACTACTACGGTCACAATCCAGTATGATGTTGTTTGTAGAATAAAAGTGTCAATCCAAATGCTATGAATATTAATGTCTATCAATGTCTAAGTCTAAGTCCAAGAGTAAGTCAAAGAGTGAGAGTTTAACTTTAGTGTCTGTATATATATATAGTTGTCATGGAAGATTCTAGAACAGTCTATAATGGAACATCCTAGAAAGTTACAATAGAAGTTTCTAGTAAAATGTAGAAGTTTATATAACGCATCTTTTATTAGGATCATTCTGGAAAGTTCCAATCATTCTGTAATTGTTCCAGTGATTTCTAAACTGCACAGTTCTAAGACTATTCTGTAAACATCTATCAGGCCACACAACACAAATCAGGCCAACATAAATAAATACAATAATTACAATATCATAACACCTCCCCCTTAAAAGAAGATTTTGTGTAACAAAAACTTATCATGAATAAAATGAACAAAAATACATAGTATATACAAAGTGTTTTAATAAGCTCTAGATAAAGCATCTGCTATTACATTATCTTTACCCTTAATATGTTTTATAATTACATCATATTCCTGTAACAACAAACTCCACCTAGTCAACCTCTGATTCTTGTTTCTCATTTTATGTATGAAGGTGAGAGGATTATGATCAGTACAAACAAGAATAGGATATACAGTGGGATTCAAAGATACATCAAAATGTCGAAGTCCTGACAACATTGCAAAACACTCTTTTTCGATAGTTGAATAATTTTTCTGATGTTTATCTAATTTCTTGGAAAAATATGATATAGGTTTCTCAACATTATTATCTGTCTCTTGATATAAAACAGCTCCAATTCCTACATCGCTTGCATCAACGGCAAGTTTAAATTGTTTTTCAAAGTCTGGAGTAATCAGAACTGGACTATTAATTAAAAGTGATTAGCTATTTTCAAAAGCGTTTTGACAATTTTCACTCCAGATAAATTTAGAATCTTTTCGTAAAAGATGAGTCAATGGTTGAACCACAGTAGCAAAATTTGTACAAAATTTTCTGTAAAATCCAATCACGCCTAAATATCTCATAAGTTGTTTTCTATTTGTAGGAGGAGGAAATTTGGAAATAGCTTCCACTTTAGCCATAATAGGTTTCACTTGACCTTGGCCAACTGTATGCCCTAAATAATCAACAGTGGCCTGACAAAATTCACTTTTACCAAGATTAATAGTCAAATTTGATTGTGACAATCTATCAAAAGTATCATACAAATGTGTTAAATGCTGTTCCCAGCTATCACTACATACAATTAGATCATCAATATAAGCATAACAACAGTTTAAATCTTTTATAACATTATTGATCATTCTTTGAAATGTAGCTGGTGCACTTTTCATGCCAAACGGCATTACAGTATATTGAAATAAGCCATCTGGTGTAACAAAAGCTGATATTTCACGAGCTCTCTGTGTCAATGGAACTTGCCAATAACCTTTCAACAAATCAAATTTGCTCACAAATTTTGCTTGACCAATGTTGTCAATACAATCGTCTATCCTTGGAATCGGATAGGAATCAGATTTTGAGACTGAATTTACTTTTCTAAAGTCAGTCACGAAACGAAAGGTTTTATCTGGTTTTGGCACAAGGAGACAAGGAGAGCTCCATTCACTGTTACTCGGCTCAATAATATCATTGTCAAGCATATATTTAATTTCTTTTCTCATAACTTCAAGTTTGATTGGATTGAGCCGGTAAGGATGTTGCTTAATTGGAGAAGCATCTCCTACATCAACATCATGACAAACAGCAGTGGTTTTGTTTGGCACATCTGGAAAAAGATTTTTAAAAGAAAATACCAAAGTTTTTATTTCTTCTCTACGATCAAAAGACAGATGTGCAAGTTTGAGTCTAAATTTGACAAAATTTCTGAATTTTTCAATCTAACTGTCTCTTCCAGAGTTTTAGAACTAAAAGGTGGTTCAATTACATCTGGTTTGTCATGATTGTTCTCAAATTTAACCATGCCTAAAGTGGCAACTGGTTTACTCTCACATTCATTAGTACGCTCAAAATATGGTTTTAACATATTAATATGACACACTCTATTTTGTTTGCGCCGACCTGGAGTTTTTACAATATAATTCAAATCATTGATTTTACTCTGTATTGTATAAGGACCACAATATTTAGCCTGTAAAGGAAGTCCAGGGACTGGCAAAAATACAAGTACCTTATCACCAGGCTCAAAAACTCTATCCCTGGCATCTTTATCATACCAAATTTTCATCTTGTTCTGTACATTTTTTAAGTTTTTCTGAGCAATTTGACAAGCAGTATACAATTTTTCTTTAAATCTAGATACATAGTCTAAAAGATTCAAGTCAGTATGTTCAGTAAGCCACTTTTCCTTAATCAATTTTAACGGTCCCCTTACAGTATGGCCAAATACCAACTCAAATGGACTAAATCCAAGGTATTCTTGAACAGCCTCTCGGACTGCAAAAAGTAGAAAGTGAACTCCATCATCCCAGTCTCTTGTCAAATTGAAGACAAAAAATTCTAATCATGTTCTTCAATGTTTGATGAAAACGTTCTAAGGCACCTTGAGATTCTGGATGGTACGCACTTGATCTATACTGAGCAATCCCTAACTGGTACACGACTTGCTGAAATAAACCTGACATGAAATTTGATCCCTGGTCGGACTGTATAGACTTAGGAAGTCCTACTAACGTGAAAAATTTGATAAGTGCTTTGACGATAGTAGGTGTCTTGATATTTCTTAGCGGAATAGCCTCAGGAAAGCGAGTGGATGTACACATGATTGTCAATAAATACGCATTTCCAATTTTGGTCTTTGGTAAAGGTCCAACGCAGTCAATTAGAACTCTGCTGAAAGGTTCGTCAAAGGCTGGAATAGGCAGAAGTGGTGCTGGTGGTATTTTCTGATTAGGCTTACCAACAACCTGGCATATATGACATGATTTGCAGTATTCTGCAACATCATTTCTAAGTCTTGGCCAGTAGAAATGCTGCAAGATCTTAAGGCAAGTCTTCCTTATACCTAAGTGTCCAGCCAAGGGGGTGTCATGGGCAAGACCAATAATTTCTTGCCAATAAACTTTAGGCACCACCACTTGGTATAACACTCTCCATTCCTCCTCTGGGGTAGCATCAGGAGGCCTCCACTTCCTCATTAAAATGCCGTCCTGATGGTAATAGCATTCGGCCACTTTGTCTGCTTCCTCCTGTGGTTGCGCCCGCTGGTTGAGCTGGAGAACCTCAGGGCCTTTATGTTGTTCTTCGAATAAATTCTGTCGGTCTAATGAATGGCTGTTTACGTCTGGCCATGGCATAATAACATTCTTGTTAACACTATGTGATCTTATTATGGCCTTTTCTGAGCTACCAGGACCTTCAATGTCAGCTAGGAAAGTGTCAGAAAGGTCCATGTAATCAAACTGGTCTTCTTGCAAATTCTCATCTTGTTGTTTTCTAGCCATCGCCCTAGTAACAACACAAGCTGGATACAATTCAGCATCATCTTCAGGTGATTTAACATCCACCACTGGGTCACTGGTAACAATTGGTTCAGCAACCACTTTGTTCCTAGCTAGATCATTTCCTAGCAATAATGTAACACCCTCAACAGGGAGATTAGGACGAACACCCACAATAACTGGTCCAGTTATCAAATCTGACTTCAGATAAATACGATGGAGAGGAACATCTATACAACCTAACTCTACACCTTGTAACAAAACGGAGGCACCAACAGAAGTCTTCTCGGACAAAGGCAACACACCTTCTAACAATAAAGACTGAAAAGCTCCAGTGTCCCGTAAAATAAAATAGGCTGAAGAGTGGTATCATCAACAATAGAAATAAACCCATCAGACATAAAGGGTTTATATTCCTCCATGTAATCACAAAAACTGGACTTAAAAGCCTGACTCGCAGGACATTCCAACGTACTGGTAATAAAAGGTGTCGTACAAGCACTGGACTTCGGCTTATTATCTCGTTCATTCTTCTTCTGGAATCTAAAACAATCAGCCATCAGGTGACCATTTTTCTTACAATGAGCACAAATCAGTGACTTCTTCTCAAAAGTATCAAATTTTGGACTAGACATATTATAACTGGACTGACTCTTATTCTGTGCAACAGGCTTACTATCAGTACGCTCAGTGCTTTGATTTTTGTAATTTCCACTTGAAGAATTAACATTTTGACCCTTGAAACTTCTTTTATGTGAAAGGGTATAATTATCTGAAATTACAGCTGCATCATGTATTGTCCCAACAGTTTTGTCGTCTAAATGTGTTTTTAAGTCTAAATGAACACATTGTTTGAACTCTTCTAATAACATCAATTGTCTAAGGTTATCAAAATTGTTATCTGTTTTCTTTGAAGTAAGCCATTTATCAAATAGATATTCTTTTTCCCGAGCAAATTCCACATAGGTTTGCGAATCAAACTTTTTATAAGATCTAAATTTCTGTCTATTTGCTTCTGGTACTAGCTCATAAGCTTTCAAAACTTCCTGTTTCACCGTGTCATAATCGGAACTTTTTTCTGATGGAAGTGCAGAGTATATTTCAGCGGCCTTACCCTCAAAAACACTTTGTAGAATTGTAGTCCAATATGGCTTTGGCCAATTCAAATTATGAGCAATTTTCGCAAACTGTGGAAAATATTTATCCACTGTTTTTTCACAAAATTTGGGAACCAAATGTATATTTTTTGCTGCATCAAAATATTCTGATTTCGACTGGACTTTAGTGTTGCTTTCTTCTTTGACCATTTCAATTTTCATTTTCTCCATCTCTAGCCTTTCCCTCATTTCAACTTCTTTTAATTTAAATTCATCTTCTTTTTCCTTTTTATCAATTTCCAATCTTTCCTTCATTTCAAGTTCTTTTATTTTCTCCGTCTCCTTCATTTCCAGTTCTTTTAATTTAAGTTTATGTTCCAATTCAAACTGTTTTAATTTAAAGGCGTCAACGTTTTCGACCTTAAGATCAAGAGCCTCTTCACCTAAAATTTCTGCGTCCACTAATTTGTCTATAACCAAATTTTTTATAATTTGTTTTCTCATAGATACTCTAAAATCTAATTTCAGATATTTAGCAAGCAACACTAATTCCTCTTTCTTTAAATTATCAAAACTCTCCAGATCTGGCGTTTTCAAAAATTTACTGGCATCAAATGCCATTTTGTAGAATTTTGTTGGCTAGTTATAATAAAAATTACTAAACAAATTTTGAATAAGATATTTTCAGTATCCCGGCCGAGCCCCCAATTTCTGTTACGGCCAGAAATCGCCTTTAAATTGTAGCCAACAAAAGACACAAATCAGTAATAAAATTTAACAATATTTATTATACAAAAGTTTACAAGAAGTATTACACAAATATTACTGTCAACTTAACTGTCAAAATATGAGTCCAATAGTTTATCTTTATCTGTATCCGGATATCTTTCGGAATCCAATCTGAATATTACGTTCACTACTACGGTCATAATCCAGTATGATGTTGTTTGTAGAATAAAAGTGTCAATCCAAATGCTATGAATATTAATGTCTATCAATGTCTAAGTCTAAGTCCAAGAGTAAGTCAAAGAGTGAGAGTTTAACTTTAGTGTCTGTATATATATAGTTGTCATGGAAGATTCTAGAACAGTCTATAATGGAACATCCTAGAAAGTTACAATAGAAGTTTCTAGTAAAATGTAGAAGTTTATATAACGCATCTTTTATTAGGATCATTCTGGAAAGTTCCAATCATTCTGTAATTGTTCCAGCGATTTCTAAACTGCACAGTTCTAAGACTATTCTGTAAACAGCTATCAGGCCACACAACACAAATCAGGCCAACATAAATAAATACAATAATTACAATATCATAACACCCTATTTACAAAGACCAAGTGGCCATTTACCGTGTGACATATATGTCTCTGGTAGTATTGATTAGGCTTTAACACGTGTCACTATGTGATCCAATCGCAGCTTACCGTTCAAAATTGATGACATTAAATGATCTTTCTTCACGATTTGCTGCATATTTGAACTTGTATTATACGGATACTTTTTATGTATTGGATCAATCGTGCATTAGTGAGTTGATAGGGATTTTATCTTTTGATTATATTTGATTTTTTTTTATTGAAATATAAACGTTGGTACCAGCATTTCTTTACTTTCAGCATTGTTCAGAATACTATTCATGTCCATATGTTGAAGGAAAAAACACTTACGGACCGACCATTTAGCTTCAAAAAGGGGTATGGTATCTTCTTTTCTGAGTAAGAACATTATTCATTTTTTCAACGCTATCACCCAATTATATTCATTTATTTTCGGAATTAGATGATTATATACGGTATATGGAAAATCAGGAATCAGAAGATTATTTTGTCATCTGCTTGACCACAATATATAATTTTTCTCATAAAATTGGGGATCAAAATAAAATGTATTTTTTAGAAAAAAGACATACCCTCTTTTTAAAATTTTAAATGGTCAATCCCTACGTGTACTGATATTAATAGTAATTTACTGAAATTGTTTGAAATATAGTTATTGATGCTAAGCTAACGTAAATATTTTAAACAAAAAGACAGAAAATATGTCGGTGAAACAAAAAGTTCAAATCTAATTGAAATTTTAAGTGCCCATGAACTCACTGATCATGTATGAGTGATTCTATTCATAAAAAAGTGTCCGTTTATCAACTAAAAAGTGTCCGTGTAACATCCATTAATGTACTGTTTTTCTATAGCTCTGCTGGGGGTAAAGTCGTACAAAGAACAAAATCAATGTAGTGAAGTTTTTAAGACATTCTAAACGGGGCATTTTGATCCTTCTTTTTACAAATCAGTTTTAATAAACGCTGTTTAATTCAATTAGTAGAGTATTGTTTACTACCTGCTGTTATCGCATATGACGTAATATCATGTGGAGGAAAATCAATATCCGTTGCTGTGAATGTTGTTATGGAAGTACCAATTGCCTGATTCTCAGCAACAGTTTCAGTTACAGTGGTAAAGGTTGGTGTGTACTCATTAACTGATGTTATGCTAACAGTCACACCAACAATTGTGGAATGAAGACC
The DNA here is from genome assembly GCF_965363235.1 of Mytilus galloprovincialis. NCBI lineage: Eukaryota > Metazoa > Mollusca > Bivalvia > Mytilida > Mytilidae > Mytilus > Mytilus galloprovincialis. The sequence goes on from NC_134838.1 coordinate 42,862,814, forward strand.
ATCGCTGACCGTAACATCAAATGCATACGACTGTTCTGTGCTGTCATAATCAACAGCTAGAAATATATAAGGTTAGAAATGTATTTGTTTTACCTCTGACAAATATCGATGTAACAATATTATATCAAGTTAGAAATGTTTACCATTATACAAATAAACTATTAAATTATTCCAAAATAACAATACATACATGTACATGTACTAGTAAAATTACGACAAAAGGGTTTGACGGTGATGTTCCTTTGCCAATGTCTTACGGTGTTTATATATCACAACTAGTTCGCGGTTCTGTTACAGTAGTAACGTTTTGGATTTTAATGAGAATAATGCATGCACTACTGTTAAATAATTTTCGAGACGACAGACTACCTAAAATCCTGACAAAATTCTTCCAAAGATACAAAGATTTTGTTTGCATGTTTGGCTGTATCTTATTTCAAACGAAAAAGCACATCCTTATCTTTACACTGATGTTGTGTACCGAGCCCGGAAGTTAAAAAAAAACCTGGTACACTTATCGTTCCTTTAAATTAATCTTATTCTAAATAGTTACATAACACCTAATTCAAAACTGTAAATACTATATATTTGGATATTGTTTAATTGGTACAAATATTGATTTTTCTATCAGTAAATTAAAACCAATCTATATATATATATATATATAATTGTTAAACACATGCACATTCAAGGTAATGTTTAAGTCTTCGATACTTTTAGTTTTCTTTTATTAGTTGTTGTTGGCTTTGGACAAGCTATCGGTAATTGCGAGTACTCTTAGATATAATATACTGTGCGCCCCCCCCCCCCATTTTTAGGTATGTATACATACTCTACCATGTCCGTCTGTATATTTTGTATTTCTAGTTTGTATCGATCTGATGAGTTAATGCCCATTTCAACTGATTTTATAGTTTGTTCTTCGTTTATCTCTTTGCATAATTTGTTCTGTCGTTGCACCATCGTCCCAGATGGCGGGGTGGTGCCTTTAACCCCGCCATATTCCATGTGTACCTGTCCCATTGCAAAGGCCAGTAATTCAGTGGTTGTCGTTGGCTCATGTTCGTCATATCTTTTATCCGTTATTTTTATTTTCTTAAATTATGCCGTTAGTTTTCTCAATTGAGTTGTTTCATATTTTTCATGTCATGTCCTTCTAAAGCGACTGTACAGCATGGGTTTTCTCATTGTTAAAGGCCGCACCGTACGGTTGCCTATATTGCTTCACATACCACACCTCCCTTTTTTGTCATGTAATAAATATGATAAGATGAATTATAGATTATAAGCAACTTACAATCTGCTAGAGTTACTTGTCCTGATGCTGCACCAACAAAAAATTTTGTCTCTGTAGTGCTATATGATAAACTTCCGACACCGTCTTGGTCATTACAAGACAAAGTTGTTACCTACAAAATAAAAGCAAATAATATTTGTTATAAGTTTGCTGAGTATCATACACAAACTAGTAATAGACCTTTTCAACAACTCTCGACACCTACAGTTGAGAACGACTACGACAGGTAAAATGTGAAGGGTCGTCTCAAAAACTAAAAAAAAAAATCAATATTTATTTTATTGCTTTCATTGACTTAGAACTTAGAACTTTATTAACACTCTAGACAGTTTACACTGTAACAAGAGGCAGAAAAATAATACAAATAATAATTTACAATGGTGAACAAGATAGAAAGAAATATACATACATAGTTCATTATACCAAATTCTCTGTACACAAGTATACACACGTGATAATCATTCAAAGCTATAATAATGGGATCTGAGATCGTCAGTCCAATACATGTAAATGAATAATATATTATAATCATAGATATTTCATAAGTTTTTTTTATAAAAATAGACAAGTTAATGACAAGACAATGATACAACTTTCCTACAGAGTCCAAATACCATGGATTTGTTTAATTTATTATAAAAGAATAATGGACTTTAAGTCACATTTCGTCTTTTTAGACGTTGAGCTTTTAGCTGTTCTGGTGGAATTTGGAAAATGAAAAGAACTAAGCATGTTTAATTGTAGTTGATATTTAATTAAACAATGTTGTATGTCTGCTGAAAAGGGCGGCATATGTTTCCACAATGTCTGTCAGTTTTGGCCTTGGGTACCTCCATAATGTACTCAATACTTTGTATATTTTTAATTCATCAATTTGGTCTTCCACTTGAATTCTGTATTCACTAATCACGTGATTTAGTTTTCTGCTCTTTCTCTCAAATGTTATGGCTTACGATTAATTTGAGGTGTTGTAAATGCTGTAACTAAAGGATGACGATTTGGATAAACGTTGTTTCTAGAGAGAACACAGTCCTCCGGGAAATGCAGAGGATAATTTTTCCCAAAACCTTCTTATGTATGGTCATAGATGAGATAAACAAATCTCAAGTACGAAAACAATTGAAAAAGGTACAAAACTTTGTTCCGGAAATTGGAAATAGAGAAACACATTCTGACCCAGTGAAAACAAAACAAAATATAGCAACGACAGTGTATAAATAAAATTAACGAAATTTGATCAACTTCTTGTAAGACAACCAAAGATCATTTTCAGGAACGGGGGAAGGACACTGTGACGAAGGCACAAGGTATGCTGTTTTCGGGACATCAGCCGTTGTTCTCCAAACACCTGCTTAGCACTGTCCATTTTGATTTTGCAATGTCAACAAGCTCTATAGTATTAACGAACAACTTGAAATGTCAATTCCATACGCAGGTATGTTAAAAAAAAACCGCATAGCTTAGGTTTTGTAACATTAAAACGAGATGTCAATTATACATCTTTTTTCAAAATCCATCATGAAAAAACATCAACTCTAACAAAATATCTTGAAGCGGAGAAGTCCGTCGTTGATAAAAAAAAAATAAATGTGATATTTTCCTTAGATCTTCAAAATCAATATGTGATTATCCCTCCTGAAATTGAGTATGTGTATCAACTAAGGTGAAGATCGGTTGAAAAATACCAATTTGGTCGTGTTCACAAGTGTGATACGGACGTACGGACAGTCCAATAATTATTTTTCATAAATTTTGCATAATTTACAAATTAATCCTTATTTACATGCGGCAAATAGGTAAAAGACTCGCATGATCTCACATAATCATAAAATTGAAGAGAAAGCGGATCAGGATGCAGAATGGTTGTTGTATTTGTTTTAATCAATTCAACATGTAATGTCGTGTAAATACATACAAAATAAGTATTTGTTATTATATGACAGAGACATAAAATGTATATATATTTATTTATTTTGTTGATTTATTTTCTGAAGCTATATAGTCAAGACAGTATTTACACACTAATCAAACATGTTACGTATTGATAATCATGATGGTTTGGGTCTTTGAGACAACCCATCCATTTTACCTGTAAACTGTAGGTGTCATTAGTCTGTGTCGAGAGATGTTGAAAAGGTCTAATATGCTGCACGTGGGTACGTAGCTTTCGTTGTAGTCGCATATATATCCTATTTTTGTTGTTGCTTAAAACAATCAGAACTATATCAGAATGCGAAATACTTTGGAGTCCAACATCAAACAGATTTTGTTAGAAGTATAATATCAAACATTTTTCTGGGCACTTGTCCAAGTTCATATTTGAATATATCGACAGTAAGTGAGTAACAAATATGAATTATAAATGTATCCAATTGAATGTTTATATTGTCTGTGAACGAGTTTTTTTTAACCTTTTTAGCATACACAACTCGTGAGAATTATACTAAATCGTATAATTTTGCATTACATACATTAATACAAATTATTTACACTCCAAACGTATATAAACTATTATTCTTTCAAACAAATATATCGATACATACATTTATACAATGGAGCTTTTTTTTATCTATTATTTTTGTAAAATAAAAAAAAAAATGCAGAAAAAAATTATACTTGCTCATACGATATTTTATATTTGTTTCACTTCCTCTCTCTCTTTGTTTCACTGAAAAGATGATCGAAATTTGAAAGTTGTAAAATCTTACTGAAATTTAGGTTTTAAAAAGTCTATATCGTATACAAAAAATATTTTCAAACACTTTTAAGCGTTTCCGTGAAATCAGAATCATCATCATAATAATAATGTATGTTTTCTAATCTTATAATTAGTTACCGTATCACCAACGGAAGCTGTCTCTTGAATTGGAATTACTGATAACGTTGTGCATGTTGGTTCATTGTCATTTTCGTCCGATACGGTTACAGAAACTGTACAGGTAGCAGACTTATCCGGAGTGCCACCATCTTTAGCCTTGATGTGAAGAACATATGATGTTGTTGTTTCATAGTCTAGTTTCTTGATAAGAGTAAGTTTCCCTACTATTTCGTCAATACGGAAGGAGTTATCAGTGTTTCCAGCTACCAAAGCAAGTAAATTGTACGTTTAAATTGTATATTTTTTTAACAGTGTTGTATAAAGAAATTTATCATATGTTTAGTAGTAAATGCAGTAGTTTTACATATTTGATAAATAGCCTGCTGTTTAATCCATATCGCGCATCTTTGATGCACACCCTTTATCGCATACCCTTTATCACACCCCTACTTTTCTTTTCTTTTTTTTTTTCTTTTTTTTTACATAAAGTCAGTTTATTTATTTAAGCTTAAGATTTTTTTTCTCAAAATAGGTCTAATAGAGGCAATTTATTGAATGACGTCATTGTTTGGTATGTGACGTCACGAACGTCAAATTTTCATAATTTTTGGCACACTAAATGCAACTACAAAATGAGGGTCTGGATGGGGGGTCTGTTATTCTGTAAACATTTAATTTTCACCCCTTTTTTTTCTGATCTTCAAAGAATTAACCCCTTTTTTCTCCAATATCAAAAAATTCGACCACGCATTTCTCTAATCTTCTTTTTTTTGCCCGTTATTCTCTAATCTTCATTTTTAAGGGCATTTTTCTTTAATCATTTAACCCCATCCAAACCCTCCAAAATGTATAAAAAATACAAAACACACAAAAAAATACAATAATAAACAAAATATTTTAAAAACAACAGCACGCAAATTGTAAGGTAATCCAGGTGCCTCGGATAAGTAATTGAGCAGTTCTTTTAAGGCTTTTGAAACAAGACAACAGAAGAATTGAAGGTAACCTAGTGCTATGGATCAGAAAACAGTTCATATAATATAATACTCTCCTGATGAAATATATGATAAAGTGTATAAAACATGGCAAAATCCATATCACATGCCGTATCACCCTCGACCAATATCATCTCTCGGGCTGATACGACATATGATACGGAGTTTGCCATGTATTATTCTCTACTTTAATACTTTAAACTTGTATCAGAAATAGTACCGAAGAGGAACAATAAAAAAAAGTAGTCAGTTTAGTTGTGAAAGGACCACTTATACAGCCATCCATAAATAAATAAGAACGATAATTACATTGAAGTGTTATGTCTGTGATTAGGTGAGAGCAAACTTGAGTTTTATATTGCTTGTATTTAAAAAAAAAATCAGTAACATGACACTTAAACATGTACTTAAACAAATAATCTAACATTAACCAGTGTTTGCATAAACGAGGTACGAAAGATACCAGAGGGACAGTAAAACTCATAAATCGAAAATAAACTGACAATGCCATGGTTAAAAATGAATAGGACAAACAGACAAACAATAGCACACATGACACAACATAGAAAACTAAAGAATAAACAACACAAACCCCACCAAAAACTAGGGGTGATCTCAGGTGCTCCAGAAGGGTAAGCAGATCCTGCTCCACATGTGGCACCCGCCATGTTGCTTATGAGATAACAAATCCGGTAGGTCACATTTATGAAAGGGAAGGGGATTGTAGTTACGACGAAAGGACCATATCCGATATCATTTGTGAAACCGATCAACTAACTCGTGATGGCGTCCGTAAAATTTACGAAGAGATGATTTCAACTCCACAATTTGGAACTCTTGATTTATAGCTTCCTTGTGAGCAACAATCCTCTATCAAGAAGATCATGATAGGAAATGCAAGCACAGGAATATCGTATCAATTGGGAGATATATACACCGTATGCAGGTGCTGCTGAAATGTTGCTACTTAGAAATGGAAAGTACACAATTGTAAAGCTGAAATCATCTCTTTTGTCGTAAAGGTTTGTTTCCAATCGACCCTTATTGTTAATTTCTAGATGTAAGTCAAGAAACCGATATTAATAATATTTAAGATAATAACCAAAAATTGCAAAATTTCCTTAAAATTACCAATTTAGTGGCAGCAACCAAACAATTTGTTGTTCTGTTCGTTTGAAAATTTCAGGTCTGATAGATCTTAACCTATTGAACATATTTACCCCAATGTCAGATTTGCTCTAAATGCTTTAGTTTTTGAGAAATAAGCCAAAAACTTCATTTCACCCCTATGTTTTCTTTTAAGCAACGATTGCGCCCATGTTTGTTGATGGATCAAAACTTAGGATACAATATGTGACCAAGATACCCTAAGGAACATTCAGTTAAAGTTTGAAGATATTTGGCTAAGTAGTTTCAGAGTAGAAGATCGTTTAAAAAGTTTACGCCGACGACGGACGCCAAGTCGTGGCATAAGCATACATGTGGCCCATAAAAATCAAACTTTAGCTCCCTTAATCCTGACCATTTTAAGGATTTCTCATGCCTACCTATTTTTTGCATTTGAAAACTTTCATATAATAAAACTGCCATTCACTAAATAATGAAAGAGAACTTACAGACGATTGAGTACTGTATATCCCCATCTTCACTGTAATCATTATCTGTTGCTGATAAACTCGTTACTGTATATCCAACTAAAGCTGACTCGGGAACCTGTGGAATAAAGTCACAATTTATATTCAGTTTAAAGGACCGCTTTATACAGCTCTTGTCTGCAGTAGTTAAATCGTTACTGATATTTGAACAGCATATGTTCAAATAAGCATTTTATTACAGTAACAGTAATATGAATCTTAAAGGTTCCCGTGTAACCCACAGTTTCATAATTATACATTATACTTAATGTAAGTGCCAGTGGTGGATTCTGCAATTTTCAGTAATATAAATATATTCAACATGTTTTTGAAGAAATCGAGGAATATGATGCCACTATATATAGGTCCCCTATGATCGTTTAATTTCACACCAAACGTAATATGATTAAATAAAACAAGCAATATTATCGATTCGAAGTAAAAGTATACGTTTTTCATATATGTATTAATCATGATTGATTGTCGTTTGCTTTACGCCGCTTGAGCGCAAAAAGGCTATATTGCAGCGAAAGCTAATTTAAATATTTTTTACAATTTAGAGCATATTTTTTAAATCAGACAAAAGGTCATTCAATGAACTAAAATTCTAGTATAAGGAAATTGATAATATGTATGTAATAGCGTTTATAAAAAAAAACTTATATGTTTTCTATACCAATGAAGTAACTTTGAAAGTATACAAACCGTCTGACTGATGGTAGTTGTAAGAAACGTTGGTGTATGCTCATTAGAAGAAGATACAGATAAGGTAAGGTAGGCTGTCCCTGTTAGTTCTGGCGTTCCACCATCTGTTACTGTAACTTGTAAAGTGTACGTATTTGACGCTGATGTTGGAGTATCAAGGTCAATTACTGATTTCAACTGTAGTTTGTTGGCATCAAACTCAAAGAACCCACTCGTATCTCCACTCACAATGTTAAACGTATTAGATGTCGACGAGTCTTCATCTGTTATGGTAAATTCTTTGATAAGTGTTCCAATCGCTGCATCTTCCGATATACTTGCTGTAAAACTAGTTGCTGAAAAAGCTGGGGCATTGTCATTAAAATCAACCAATTCAACGCGTACAGTTCTATCTATTGATTGTATTGTTGAACCGCCATCTTTAGCCTTCACAACAATATCATAATAGCTAATGCCATCCGAATTTTCATAATCAAATGCGTCTATAGTTGAAAGTGCACCAGTCACAGAATCAAGTCGAAACAGACCACTTGTAGATCCACCTCCCGAACCTTAAAGTAATACTCACACAAACATTAAAAGGCAAATAAAATACAAAGCATAGACATTGCGCTTTGCTATTGTTAAAAAATTAAACCCATTACAAATTGAAAATATATAAAAGAAATCAAGGGGAAGGGGTAAATGGAAAACATTTGTAAGAACACATCATCCGTGATCAAAAGGACATGCAGATAAAAATTTTGGGATATTGCATATGTGTCACTAGGAACACTATGCCCTGAAGACCATACATAACGATACAAATTTTGCTGCACAAGATGCGCATTTCGACAATAAGTGTCTATACAATTATGTTCAAGGCCTATATGGGTTCTTTACACGGCCTACGATTTGATATCTTAATTAAGTGGTATTATGCATATCATCCCAGTAGGTATACTTTATAAACCTTAAAAGCCTCACTAAAATGTTACTCTAACGATCTGATTAAATTAATGACAGTAATTAAAAAAAAAAATGTCAACGCATAGTACGATATTCAACGAAGATTCTTCACCACTGAAAATTCCAAATCGACACAAGAAAACCTTCTGCTGTTGTCTGTTCTATGGTCGGGTTGTTGTCTCTTTGGCACATTCCCCATTTCCATTCTCAATTTTATGATAGAGTAAGTAACAGTAAAAAAAACAGTATTAGACATTTAACGTCAACATTTCATTCGGGATAAAAAAGGTAAAACTTTAACGCTGCTACAGCCAGTATAAAAATGATAAGATAATTCACAAGTGTTTCTCGTTTCTCGTTTTTTTATATAGATTAGACCGTTGGTTTTACCGTTAGAATGGTTTTACACTAGTAATTTTTGGAGCCCTTTATAGCTTGCTGTTCGGTGTGAGCCAAGGCTCTGTGTTGAAGACCGTATCTTGACCTATAATGGTTTACTTTTATAAATTGTTACTTGGATAGAGAGTTGTCTCATTGGCACACATACCACATCTTCCTATATCTATATATTATAAATATATTTAAGTTGGTCAAATTATTTACTTGTTGAAATAGTGCCAAGTTCATAAGTCACCTCCCCGTCTATATCATCATCGTTATCAGTTGCTACTATGGTAACAACTGTTGTACCTACTGCTGCATTTTCAGATAAACTGAAGGGTGTTGTGGCGTCTATCCAAGGAGGGGTAAATGTGCTCCATACAGGCGGAAATTCGTTAACATTAGTAACCTGGAATCAAAAGATAAACTCTTTTCTTTCAGTTTTTTTTTTTTTTAAACAAATCCCACATGTTCCTTAAGTTATTTTATGCTTTACTTTATCACCTTGCACTTCACGACGAAATTAGTATGGCGTTCATTATTAATGAACTAGTATATATTTGTTTAGGGGCCAGCTGAAGGACGCCTCCGGGTGCGGGAATTTCTCGCTACATTGAAGACCTGTTGGTGACCTTCTGCTGTTGTTTTTTTTCTATGGTCGGGTTGTTGTCTCTTTGGCACATTCCCCATTTCCATTCTCAATTTTATGTTCAACTTTTTGACTAGTTGAACAGTTTGGTTTGATAAAAAAAAATCGCAATTTGGACAGAATTTTGAATAAACTGCAATTGGTGGAGAGCAACGCTTACAGTCAAGTCAAAGTAATTATTAACTTACTATGCGTCTACTTCTTTTAGAAACACTTTACAAAATAGTGCAAATATGCACAGTACACACATGGACATACTAAGTTCATTAACTAATTAACGTGTTATACAAAAATTAGAAGATAATCTTATAATTTTGATTCACAATTTTAAAAATGAACAGGCCAGACATTTACTCATGTACTCGCATGACAGAGAACCATAAAGATATGGTAGGATTGCCAATTAAACAACTGTCCACCAGAGACAAAACGACGTAAAAGTTAAAAACTATAGGTCAGTGTACAGTCTTCAACTATGAGCAAAAACCAAATATAATTTAAAATTTTTTTTTTCTCCCTACTACTTATTAATGTTTGCAACTTCCTAAGATTAATTAATGCATATGTTATATAATTGACGTTAATTGTTGTATGGCTTTTATTTTCTTTATGGCTTTTTGATTGTTCCAGTTTTTTTGCTTTAATCATTCATAATTAAGTTTCATTAAAAATGAGAAGTACAAAAACTGTACATTCTTAATTAAGTTTCATTAAAAATGAGAAGTACAAAAACTGTACATTCTTAATTAAGTTTCATTAAAAATGAGAAGTACAAAAACTGTACATTCTTAATTAAGTTTCATTAAAAATGAGAAGTACAAAAACTGTACATTCTTAATTAAGTTTCATCAAAAATGAGAAGTACAAAAACTATACAAGTAACACTAATTTTCAAAATACAGCTTTAATTCTGTCCTAAAAATCTGTAATAAGTATTGTTCTAGTTTCAGCATCCAAATGATCAACAGCTAGAGCGTCTAGACGTCTAACTTAATGATACTATAGCTGTACATGTATATGTGAATTGACCTTTGGTCGGTTAAATGTTAAACGGTATTAGTATGGAAATACAAACAAAACTTTTGTTAACATATTGTTAGGTTTTGATTTTTGTCATTTGTCAGAACCAGCACGACTGCGATATCAAACGTGCTATAATAATTATCATTTAAGTTAAATCTTTCATAGTCCCGGTAAAAAATTATTAACTACTTTTCCAGACACTTGGTTGTTATTTTTGTTGTTGAGTTGCTGTCTCTTGGATAGTACCGCCACATTTACTATTTCTAAATTTAATGATACTTTTTTTAAACGTATTTCCAAAAACAACTGCTAGCTGCAGTAAAAAAGTTAATCAAAAACACCGATCTCAAAGACAAATTTAAAAAAGTAATATCAATTAAAACTAACAAAATCAAACATTACCAATCGACGAAACAAGTAAAAAAAAAATTCGACCGTTTATACAAGCATTTTCCCAAAGAAATTGGTAGGTAAAACCCTGGTTTTATAGCTAGCTCAAACTCCAGTTCGTATCAACGTTATTTATAGTTCCGTTTTAAAGACACAATTAAACAGGCATTATATGTTAATATGACAAAAATTGGGATCCACTTGCCCTTTTCACAAAAATCTTAATTGTAAAATTAATCTTACTATAAAAATATTTAGTTGAATTGTTAAGGAATATTTCAGACTTTAAGATTTTGTGTGAAAAGGGCCACAGCATGCAAAAATATGTAACCATGCATTACAGACATACAACACAACTTACTAAAAATTCCTTGAACATACAAATTATTCTAACAAAGACGCCATCAAAACATGTGAACGATTTGATTAACCTTTTAATGATTCTTTTAATATGTATATGCAGTATCATAAAAGGAAAAATAATGAATAGTTTTTGGTATAATTGAAGTCAAGAAAAACAACTAATTTCCTTCGTTAATAACCTATAAGGTCACTTAAAAATGTATTTAACTTACAGAAATTTTAACAGTTGTAGTGGCTGTATTTGCAGGTGATCCTTGATCCGTTGCCTTGATAATCAAAGTAAACGATTTTTCCGCCTCATAGTCTACAGCAGTAGCTGTAGTAACTATGTCATTTCCAGATATGCTGAATTTCGAAGCCGTGTCACCACTTGCGATGTTGAAAGTGATATCTGCGTTTATGCCAATGTCGCTATCAGATGCCGAAATAGCTGCTACACTTGTTCCTGTTAGATATATAACCTCTTTTACATGTATACCGCAAAAAACTATGCAATAAAAGAATACGTTCACATTTTTATATAAATAAGGTAAGCATTCTGATGAAATATATTAAGAGGGTAGACCTTCAGTTGGTTCATGGAGATAACTCTTTAAATAAGTCAGTGATGCAATTGTTTAAGTCAAGTTTCATTAATGTATTTTAAGCATTTACCAGAAGCAGATTGAAAATAATCTATTTAATATAGAAGCTTAGTATATATTAATGAAAATGGTTGGCACAAACGTACTGATGATTTTAAGAGTTATTTCCCTTAATTTATGTCTGCCTCCTTAAACCGACATCTATAACCATACAATTAATTTGGGATGATAATGCTCTCATATCACTACACAACTTCTGTCGAAATTTTGTTTTTTTTTAAATTGAAACTTTCAGATTCGAAAAAAAAGTTAATAACATTTATAATTATTCTGTAGACATGACGTTTTGGTTATCAAACGAATTCTTACAAAATGAAAGAGACAATCTAATTAATTCAATCCTTGGTTCAAGCAAAATGTGATCGCCACGTGATTTCATTACATGTAAATTTCTGAAAAAACAGCATTAAATTCTGGCTAAGATCGGTAATTCGTTTTCCTTCTGTTCATCTATACACATGGAAAAAAGTATTGCAACACCAAATTGAAATTCAAATTAAAAAAATACTCTTTATTGTTTTGTGATATAATTTGTTGAAACAGAACTAGTTAAACATTATTTAAATATCACCCGAGTTTAATCAATAAATATCGACTCGAAAAGTTCTTATCTGCACATGCAGCTACTGTACTCGTAAACAATAAAACAGATGTTTTATCCTCATTGTTTTCAACACTTTAAATAACCAAGTTTATAAAGTTATGTGATTGGCACCTTGTAATTGATCATCCAAAACTCATAACTGCAGCAAGATCGCAGATAATCAGTATGAGAGAAGCAGGTATGTCGCTGTGACAATTGCACGTATTGTTGGTCATCACCATTCCACTATAAGTCGTTTTGAGAATAAAAATCAGTCAACAAACGACGTTAAAGACCTTCCGAGATCAAGAAGACCCCTTATAACATCTGCTAGGGAAAATCAAGCATAATAAAGGTTGGTCAGAAGGAAACCCATTGCAAACAATACAATCCTAAAAAGAGAGTGATGACCATACAGGAGCCTTTTAAACAAGAACTGTTCGAGATCAGCTCATCGCTACTGGTTATCGTGCGATAAGACCATTTCGGGGACCTTTGCCTACGAACACACAGTTGCCCGTATCCAATATAGTGCAGAGCTCACCAAAGTTGGAAATTAGCATCGTGGAGGAAGATTCATTGTTCCAATGGAATTCGGTTTATCTTCCTTGGCCCGATCGTAGCCCGAATGTGAACCATATCGAGCATATATGGGACACTATTGGGCGTACAGTGCACGAAAGGACACCCCAGTTCAAACACGTCATGAAATAAACAATGGTTGCTGTTACCTAAGCAACAAATTAGTCGACTTATGGCAGGAATCAGAAGACGTTAAGATGCGATTATCCGTTTGAATGGAGGCTGCGCATAAAGTACTGATTCTTTGGCGTATAACGACCAACCATGATGTGAACAATCATCTAAAGATTAATTTTGAAATATATGACATTGTAAAGTTCGACTACAGTAAAAGTTGTAAAATGCATTTTTTTTGTACAAAAAAACCACTTCATTTTGTTATAAAAATTTTGGTTAGATAAAACATTTTTTGTCATACATTTTTTGTTCGTTTTAATGCCAATGTTATCATTAACTACGTTTCAATATTATTTTACAAATATTTTATCATATTCCATCCAAAATAAGAGGCTGATTTTTCAAGTTTTAAAAAATCAAGGTGTTGCAATACTTTTTTCCATGTGTATATATTTAAAAAAAAAAGAAGAATATTTCCATGGGACACCGATTATACCCCCGCTTGCACATAGCATTATAAAAAGGACATTACACAAGAACTGTAAAAGTGACGCTATCAAAATTGTAACTTGGTGTGAGTTTTGACGTAATAAGCATTGTGAATACGTTTCATAACATTTCGTTGAGTCAAACAAAAGTTAGAGAACGGAAACAAAAAAATATGTTATGTTTCCATTTGAAAAGGGGAATAGCTCTGACTAGAAAGGTAACAGTGGCGCCATCCTTTAAACTTGAAATGTGTTTGTCTCAGTAAGCAGTGTGTATAAGTTTCATAACATTTGGTCGAGGAAACTTACATTATGTTAAAGAACGGAAACCAATTACGAGACGTACGGACGTTCAGACAGACAATGATAACACTTTAAATTGTGGATTGCAGCTGATAGTTTACGACATCAACGAATAGAAACCCCACTAAATTATACGTACAACTTGCAGTATGACAACTTGATTATCTATAGTACGTACCACTTATAGCATTTTCTGTAACAGTTCCAAAATAATATGACGAACCAAATACAGGAGTGTTATCATTAATGTCATTAATAGTTATAGTGAGACTTGCTGTTGCTGTATGCAAACCATCAGATACTGAAAGTAACAAGTCCGTGTATGTTGCCGTGACTTCTCGGTCAAATACAGATCTTGTCGTTATCGCCCCTGTTGACGAATCTATATTGAAATAATCCGCATCTGTCCCTATAAGTAGATGTGCTTGTATATATTGTCAATGTTAGTTCTGGACAATTTTAAAATATGGCCTTTTCAACAAACAAAAACCGTTTTTATGTGTAAAATTTTCAATTTGTAAATAAATGCTGGGTTATTAGAACATTCTTGTTCAGCTGAAAATGATATACTTGTTTGTCATGTATTATAAAATTGAGAAAGGAAATGGGGAATGTGTCAAAGCGAGAACAACCCAACCATAGAGCAGACAACAGCCGAAGGCCATCAATGGGTCTTCAATGTAGCGAGAAACTCCCGCACCCGTAGGCGTCCTTCAGCTGGCCCCTTAAAAAATATGTATACTAGTACAGTGATAATGGACGTCATACTAAACTCCGAATTATACACAATAAACTAAAATAAAAATCATACAAGACTAACAAAGGCCAGAGGCACCTGACTTGGGACAGGCTCAAAATTGCGGCGGGGTTAAACATGTTTATGAGATCTCAACCCTCCCCCTATACCTCTAGCCATTTTTGTGTACCTTCTGAAGCCAGTACATAGTTGGGACTTTCATTGTATTTAGTTCTGCTTGTAAAGAAGTAGCTAAAAGTTTGTGTTTGTTGCTTGATGACACTCATTTAAGAATTTTTAATTATTGATCATTAGGTGCTTTGTAATTATAATAACCGGAAAGGCTAAATTCATTGATTAACTCACGTGCAGTCTCGAGTGATCGTCAATCATCCATGTCTACACTTCGCTTTAATTTGCAGACGCTTTATTTCATATGAGCAACCAACAACTTACAAATCTGCACGTTTGGATCTCCAGCTTCATACATTTTTACTTCTTTGAGAATGAGTAAATGCTGTTTGACTTAAGGACTTGAATACTAGGGAGTCACAGGAGAAAACGCCGTTATCTGGGACATTTAATTTTTTTAAATATAATACATTTCTTCCAAATGGATAACTTCAAAATCATATTTAAAAAAAAAAAATGAAGACAGGGACGTAGTACGTTTTCAAAGCATACGATGCAACCAAAAACATGAATTAAAAATAAATTCAACTGTTGACGCTTATATAGTTTTTACTTAAAATAACACTCCTTCTTGAAAACCTTAAATAGGTACATTGTATTCTGCACCTACTCTTAGTTTGTCATTCAAATTTATGGACAAGTAAAAGAAACACGAGTAATTTGTGAAGTAGAATTATTGATTGCTATATTTCCATCTTACCAGATAGACTATACGATAGTATGTCAGAAGAATCGGTATCGCTGGCACTGATACTGATAGAAACTGTTGATCCTACTGCCCTTCCTTCGTCAACACTTCCGGAAGCACCGGAAACTACTGGTGCTGCCTCGTTTACATCCAGAATATGGATAGTGAGCGTTGCTGTTGCAGTTGCTGATCCATCGTTTACCCTTGTGAAACAGACACATATCAAATATTTAAGTGGAGTTTGCAAACAAAAAAAAATCGTTTGATTCAGTGATATATATTACTATTATTTATACCCCAAAAAATTAAATGAAATGCACATAATAAAACTTTATGCTTAAGTAAAAAAGAACATGTCGCACGTTTCAACTTATGGTAAGTACCCTCTGACAGTTTGTGTAAAATATTTTGCATATAGATTAAAAAGCTTTCAAAGATACACTGTGTACATTAAAGAGAATTATGCCATATGAACAAGGAAAATTAAACATAAAACGTACTTAAATGTAAGCGTATACACATTTGGGTCTGTTTCAAAATCTCGAACATTCTTGATTGTCAATATTTGACCGGTAAGGTCAAAGTTTGTATTTTTAGGATTTTGTTTGTAGGTTAAACTATCGCCAACGTCTGCGTCAGTAGCTTCTACTTGATAAATTGATGTTGATGCAGCAATATTTTCATTGATGCTAATACTATGAGGTAAGTTTGTCCAAATTGGGTCTGCCGCTGAAAGTTAATATACAAATAAATGAATGAAAAATATAGATTTTAACTGCAAAACTCATTGTATATGTTATAGTAACGAAAACATATATTGACAATCCGACAAGCTATTATAGCACTGATGTTTATTTAAACAAGTGAATACAAGTAAAACTGCGAGCTACTGCTCACTGATGATACCCCGCCGCAAGTGGATAATTTTAATAGTGTAAATATGTAAGTGTTCGGTAACAGGGAGTTGTCGAGTGATGAATCTGAAAACGCATCACACGGTATAAATGACTTATATATACCCTGAAACCAAATTTCAGAAATCCTTATGATGTAGTTCCTGAGAAAGATCTGACGAAATGAGCTAATAGCTTTTATGTAATATATCTTCATAAATAGAAAATAAAAACCATATTATAAAAAGTTAAATATTTAATAGGAAAAGAAGGAAAATAAATCATAACCAACCTTGCGATGAAACAATGAGTACTGATGCGATAAGAAACCCAATGAGCGCCATTCATAAATTCCTTGTAAGAAGCATTTTTTCTTTACTCAAGTTTTTTTTCTTCAAAATGACACTTCATTTGTGAATAAAATCTTCACTGGGTTCGTTCTAACAACACACGTTAAAAGATGAGATTATTATCCCACTTGGCAGGGTATTTAATAAATGTGATACATTTCTTTGTTTTATTGTAATTCAGGCGAATAATTTTATACAATGCTTCAATGTACATGATAGAATCGACATCTATTCACAATATTTAATTATTAGGTCAGTGTCAGAAAAAATATCAACCTTTTTTTGTATGAGGCTATCAAACTTAGGAATGGCAATATTTACCGCGTCATTTAAATATTTCGTGCCAAATACAAAAACAGTGTTTACCTCTGACTTTAACTATAATATATTGTTTTTTATACTGCAGTTGCAAATTGCTTCAATGTTATACTCTGCATTAAACTTTACATTCAATTTGTATTGTAAAAGAGTGATTTAATATATGTAAATGTAGTTACCATTTTATTATTATATGTCTGTGTATGTGATATGGTGAATGCATAATTAATTTGTCAAAAATTGTATATATATATATCCTATAAGCTGTACTTGCTTTTGGAATAAAGTATTACAACTATAATAGTAATGTTAATGTTAAATAAAAACAAAACACATTTTCCATTCCTTTTCGAACACCGATTTGTGACGAATAGGTACATTTATATAACCTTTTCACAGATGGTATCGGATATGTCGTAACTACAATCCACTTCCCATTTCACCACGAATGTGACCTACCGAATTAGACTATTTACCGGGTTTGTAATAACATGTGCCACATGTGGAGCAGGATCTGCTTAACCTTCCGGAGCACTTGAGATCACCCCAGTTTTTGGTGGGGTTCGTGATGCTCAGTCTTTAGTTTTCTATGTTGTGTCTTTTGTACTATTATTTGTCTGTTTTTTTTTTTTAAATTATTATTATTGCTTAGCCATAGCGTTGTCGGTTTGACTGTCCCTCTGGTATCTTTCGCCCCTCTTTTAGATACATAAGACCCCGTTTACACTGGCAACGAAATTGAATCGATCTTTATTTGAATCGATCTTAAAAAGACCAGTTCGCGTTTACATTGCACAAGCAAGATCGATCGAGATCGATGTTATTTAATCCAGTGTGTTTACACTACAACATAGAAGAACCGGTCTGACCTTTATTTTCCTATCTAAATATAACAAACACCTGAAAAAAGATCGATCGCGATCGATTTAAGCGTTTACATAAAAAAAAAAAGATCGATTCAAATAAGATCGATCTTTTTAAAACCACCTCTAGAGGTAGACTTTTTAAGTCCGATTGAAGATCGATCT
This sequence comes from Mytilus galloprovincialis, assembly GCF_965363235.1. Lineage (NCBI taxonomy): Eukaryota > Metazoa > Mollusca > Bivalvia > Mytilida > Mytilidae > Mytilus > Mytilus galloprovincialis. The sequence continues at coordinate 42,880,939 of NC_134838.1, forward strand.
TACCTGTTTACACTGGACCAAAGATCGATCTTAGTAAAGATCGATTTTTTTTGTCAGTGTAAACGGGGTCTAACGTTTACACTGGCAACGAAATTGAATCGATCTTTATTTGAATCGACCTTAAAAAGACCAGTTCGCGTTTACATTGCACAAGCAAGATCGATCGAGATCGGTCTTATTTAATCCAGTGCGTTTACACTACAACATAAAAAGAACCGGTCTGACCTTTATTTTCCTATCTAAATATAACATTCCCCTGAAAAAAGATCGATCGCGATCGATCTAAGCGTTTACACCAAAAAAAAAAGATCGATTCAAATAAGATCGATCTTTTTAAAACCACCTCTAGAGGGAGACTTTTTAAGTCCGATTGAAGATCGATCTTACCCGTTTACACTGGACCAAAGATCGATCTAAGTAAAGATCGATCTTTTTTGTCAGTGTAAACGGGGTCATAGATAAAGACAACGTGAAGTGTAAAAGATTTGGGCTATCTTTTGGAGACGAAACGCGCGTCTGGCGTAAATATAAAATTTCAATCCTGGTATCTATGATGAGTTTATTTGCAACCACTGAGTCGATGCCACTGCTGGTGGAGAGTTATTTCCCTGAGGGTATCACCAGCCCAGTAGTCGTCAGCACTTCTGTGTTGACTTGAGTTATCATTGATATGTTCATAATTATAAATTAACGGTTAACAAAACAATTTGAAAAACTAAGGTTTTTCTACCTCAGGAATAGATTACCTTAGCTGGCAAAACTTTTAGAAATTTTTGGTCCTCGATGCTCTTCAACTTCGTACTTTATTTGGCCCTATAAACCTTTTTTGATTCGAGCGTCACTGATGAGTCTTTTGAAGACGAAACGCGCGTCTGGCGTAAATATAAAATTTTAATCCTGGTATCTATGATGGGTTTATTTAATTAGATGTTTATAACTTTATGATCTTTATAGAATTAAGCTTTAATTTTTTAATAATCTTAAAGACACATTTTCAATAGTGATACTATGAATTTAAATAAAGACTGAAATACTTTTCCAAAATGACCCTTGTGTGAAATGAATTCAAGGATAATTTACCCCACCTCTTTGTCCGAAACGCATTTTCTGGGTTTCCTTCGTGTGGTTAACGATGAACTTCGTTGATTTTTTTCGGAAGAATGCACAATCAAAAATAATTAAACGTTAAAAATATTATAACTTTTTAAATATACATGACATAGTTGCGACTGGACGATAAGCAAACACGAATCAATCAATACTTTCTGGATTTCCAAATTTAAGCACCACCATAGTTTATACATTAACATTTTAGCTTGTTTATCTTGTCACACTCGTTTAACTACGTTCTTGCTTAAGATAAAAAACAAAAACAAATAAAGAACCGAACTACCCCGGTTTTAGAAAGACCCTTTACTATTACATTATCATCAATGGCCGAACAATTTTCTTTTAAAATATACGCATACATAAAATCGCTATCTTAGACATTTAATTGCAATGGCCGATTTAAGAATTACCATTTAATCCTAAAAATAATAACTCTTTGCGCAATTTAGGTTTTTAGCAAAAAAGAAGTAAAAATCAAACGGTACAAACTTTCACGAATGTGACCTACCGAATTATACTATTTACCGGGTATATAATAACATGAGAACACGTCGGGTGTCACATGTGGATCAAAATCTGCTTACCCTTCTGGAGCACCTGAGATTTTGGTGGGGTTCGTGTTGCTTATTCTTTAGTTTTCTATGTTGTTTCATGTGTACTTTTATTTGTCTGTTTGTCTTTTTCTTTGTTAGCCATGGCGTTGTTGGTTTATTTTCGATCTATGAGTTTGACTTTCCCTCTGGTATCTTTCATCCCACTTTAATCACAACTAATACAGACAGTAAACGGGTTCGTCATTGTTATTTTTATTATTTTAAGCAAAGAAGTTAAAAAAAAAACTCGATTTACCGCATGGTGGTTTATACAGTTTTATACTGTAAAATAAAAAAGTGATTTTAGCTATTAGACCTATTGGGTTTTATGCGCTTTTAGAATTGACTTGATTTCCTTAATTTTTGTCAAGCCCCTTACACAGTTCACACTTTACCATTTGAAATTATCATTTAGTTTAATTCCTGCCATAGGCAGTGCCAGCAATCGGAAATCTTAATATTAAAAGAAAATGAAACGATAAAATCTTTTGACCTAAATTCTTAACTTTTCAAAAACAGTATACACGGAAATATGACAAATAATTTATCATGATAGATCTATGAACAAATGTATATAGGTGTCCAAATTAATCTGAAATATAAAGAATCGCAAGAGTTTTCCTATGGTTAGCAGTGGTGGTAACATGTGAACTACAATATACAGTAACTATATCATCAACTCCGAAAAGACCGAGACGCAGAGAGTATTCTGCTCTGCCATGCGAAACCACACTCAGTAAAAATTGCACAATCGGTAAAATTACTTTTAAGACAATTAATCTGGTATTTAATAAAACAAGTTCTAAGCCTGCGAAAACATGTCGTAAAATCTATCGGCATACAAATGTAGCAATTTGCGATGGTGATTGTACAACTTTCGTGTAATGTCGATTTCAACGGTTTTGTGCGAGGATCACACCCTATACTTGTACAGTTAGTCCAAGGACATATAGTCCCTAGTGTAAACAGTGTATAACTTGCATGTTTTATTTGATACACTTTCCCAATTTATTTCTTGATTTTAAATGCATGCAATATTAAGTAGGGGGATGTAATTACATGTTAAAAAAAATTGGGTGCTGAATCTTTAAGTTAAGTAGTGATTTGGTCCAGGTAAAAAAGGTCAAATTTTATCACGTCTGAAGCATAGAATTGTCAATATTTTGAGTTAGAGCTGGTAGAAGTTTCTATAATTTTGATATTATTTGTCTCACTGGTAGTACACTACACTGTAAAAATCTTTTTGAGAAAGAGCAGGTGCGATTTTTTTAATTTGAATTTATTGTCTAAAAGAAATGCACTACGAAATAACTGTGTTCTCGGGCCAGTTGTATACAATTGTATGTTTGGGTGTCATACATGTAGTATTGTGCATGTTGTGTAGGATAAATAAATCGCATTTGCGGACATTAACACATTGCCACCATTTTGAAATACACATTATTTTGTATTTAATATATACATCTGTAAGATATTAGATCAACATCATATTAACAACATACACACATAATGACATCAGTTGTCTATTTTATCACCATTTCAAAGTTCAATATCTTTCTATTATCACCTATTACACAGTGATAATAAGTAGAATGTGTTTATAAGTTTTATTTTTAAGAGTCAATAATTCACAGTAAAATGTTTCTCCGACTTTTACTGACAAGTTTTTTAATATGTAATGTTCAATCGAAAGAGGATATATATGACTTGCTATCAAGCATAGGATGTTCGTCATTCGGCAATTTACTACAAGGCACTGGATATATGTACCGCTTAGGTGATGACCATTCAGGTAATATCATGCAATAAAATTGAGAATGGAAATGGGGAATGTGTCAAAGAGACAACAACCCGACCATAAAACAGACAACAGCAGAAGGTCACCAATAGGTCTTCTGTATACATATAATGTACATATAAAACTAAAATAATATTTTATTTTGAAACAAGTGTGGACACAGATGAGTGTGGATAGTATGTTTGGATGTTGGACATTGTCTTATGACAAAAGGAGTTGTATGTTTTTCCTTTATGGTGTTATTTTTTTGTCTATCTGATGAGTTAAGCCTTTTTTAACTGATTTTTATAGTTCGTTCTTATGTTGTACTGTTATACCACTGTCCCAGGTTAGGGCTTGGGATCCCACTAACATGTTTAACCCCGCCACATTATTTTTGTATGTGCCTGTCCCAAGTCAGGAGCCTGTAATTCAGTGGTTGTCGTTTGTTTATGTGTTACATATTTGTTTTTCGTTCATTTTTTTACATAAATGAAGCCATTAGTTTTCTCGCTTGAATTGTTTTACATTGTCTTATCGGGGCTTTTTATAGCTGACTATATATGCGGTATGGGCTTTGCTCATTGTTGAAGGCCGTACGGTGACCTATAATTGTTAATGTTTGTGTCATTTTGGTCTTTTGTGGATAGTTGTCTCATTGGCAATCATACCACATCTTCTTTTTTATATTATTAACTGTGTTGCACGGTGACAACCAACCTGAGCATTAGAACTGTTATTTATTTAATATTTTTTTTTTAATGTTTAAGACAGGCATGGAGGAGACAGTAATAACACTAGTTACCGAATGATTATGATAGAATATGTTCTACATCTTTGATTTTGGATACATTTTGTATCTAGGAGAGCAAAACATAATAGATTAATTTTTTCACGCGTTTTTTTTCTATATGGGAGATGATATCTAGATTTGAGAACATGATATAAGAGCCTGTAACTCTGTGATTGTCGTTTATTAATGTGTTACATATAAGTTTTTTGTTTATTTTTTTTTTAACATAAATAAGGCCATTAGTTTTCTCGTTTGAATTGTTTTATATTGTCATTTCGGTGCCTTTTATAGCTGATTATGCGGTATTGGCTTTGCTTATTGTTTATGTCCGTACAGTGACCTATAGTTGTTAACTTCTGTGTCATTTGGTCTCTTGTGGAGAACTGTCTCATTGGAAAGCATACCACATCTTTTTCATATGTATTTGCTTACTATTGGTATTGTTCACTAGATTTAGTTAAAAAAAACTTAAGTTAAGACTAAATAATTCTTCAATGTTTCCATTTGTAAAAGGACATAACCCTAGAATGATAATCAAAGTGCTTGTAATCACTGAATGGTTATTGAAGACTGCTTTAATTTATCAGTTGGTAGTGAATTTTGCATTGTATATTGTATAAAGCATTAATTTAAGTTGATTAAACTACTATTCTGGACAGAGAAAGACAACTCTAATTTTCAAAGAAGATTTCATAAAGCATTGGTTTTAGGTAATTCAACAACCATTCTGGACAATTTATGGTCTCGACTCTTGTTTTTGGCCCTCAATTCCTCGACTGTTTGCTCCAATAACCCTTAAAATATACCCCAACCTTCTACTTATGGTATTAAACATTATGGTACAATTTCAGAGCAATTGAAATACTTATACACAACTTTTTGTACTGACACTAAATTAATGCTTGTTTTGGGCACCTTTGGAACCTAAACCTTATGGACTATAACCCCCAAAATCAATCCCAAGCTTCCTTTTGTGGTTATAAACATTGTGTTATAATTTTATTTATTTCGCTTATAGTTCAGTTATTATATGGAAACCATCTGTCTTGGACGATGACGAAAGGATACCTATTTAGGACCGCAAAAATTTCTGTGGTGTTATAAAAATTTCAAGCATGAACAATGAAATATAGTTTAAGAAATCGATAAGCCTAGATAGAACTTATCGTTTTTTTAACATAATTGAACAAACATAATATGTTTGGTTCAAATTAAAATAGAATGCTTTTATCTCCCTAATACTTACATTGTACATAAGAGGTGATACTACTTTGACAAATCCTTGTACATGAGAGTTGTCTGTCAAATCTTTATTTTACAAAGAAAGAATTGCATAACAATGAACTTAGCTCAAAGCAAAGTAATTTAATAATACACTTAGACAAAGAGCTAAATCCAGTGATATACTTTGTACTACAGGTCCTTCGTGAACATCGTGAACATCCATCGACCAAAACCATATCTCAAGAACATTCCATACTACATGGTTGGATTCAGAAGTCCTGAAAAAGACATGATTTTTTTATCGTATTTTAAGTATATATATGCACAGGTTAAAACTTTCTTGTGGTATAATCATTCAGTATCTAGCAACTATCAATTTGATTCATGCACATATTGATATAGGTTTAGTGTCCTTCTGTTGGAAATAAGAACACACACACCTCCATCTAGTTTTAGTCAACTGACAAAATATTCATAACTATAAAATGTTATCTAAGACCATAGGTGGATCCAGGGGGGCCGCCCCCCCTTTTTATGGGAAAAATTTGGTTGATTATATAGGGAATCACTCACTGAAGCATGACTGCCCCCACCCCCCCCCCCCCATGAAAACTTCTGGATCCACCATTGAAGACTTGTCAGTGTCTATTTATCATTGCCACTAAATCAGTGATATATGTACACATTCATATATGTAATTATATACATGCAAGACTAAAATTATAAAGTACATATATAAGACTAAAACTGGCATTCAGCCTTTACTACATCTTCATTCCCAAATATAAAAAAGAAGATGTGGTATGATTGCCAATGAGACAACTATCCACAAAAGACCAAAATGACACAAACATTAACAATTATAGGTCACCCTACGGCCTTCAACAATGAGCAAAACCCATACTGCATATATAGTCAGCTATAAGACAATGTAAAACAATTCAAGCTAGAAAACGGCCTTATATATGTAAAAAAAAATGAACGAAAAACAAATATGTAACACATAAACAAACAACAACCACTGAATTACAGGCTCCTGACTTGGGACAGGCACATACATAAATAATGTGGCGGGGTTAAACATGTTGTTTTTCATTTCAAATTTTATTTGTTACCTTTTGTAGTTGTTACTTTATCATATGGTACAAAAATCATTCAAAACAATAAATTTGTGTTGGCCCCAGATGACTTTTACAGGGACTAAACTTGGGAATTTCAAGCTAGGAGCCCAGACCAGATATTTCATAGTTAGTTTGTATATGTTCAACTAAAATTTAACTGAAAGTTTAGGGGCCCAGCTCAAAATATAGGAGCCATGGGCGACTGGGCCCCCTTTAAGTTTTGTCCCTGTTTTAGAATGTATTCATCATTGAAAAAGTTCCAAATTATCTCCCTTTGGTGGGTAAATGCCATTTTTTTGGTTTAAAATTGAAATATCTTTTTCAACTCATCTGTGACCTATATTTTTTAATATCATTTTTCATGTAAGCTGTACTTAAACTAAATTATTGTAAAATTTGAGCGATTTCTGTAATAAATTTCTTTTTTTATTTCGATATTAACTTTATTTCTCCTATTACTTCAACAGAAAAAAAACACTTTTACATAAATATATGCTTCTTTGGAAGACTGAATATGAGCGCAATTGAAAGGTAACCCCACTTTTTTTATTTTATTTTTCTATTAACTATAATATAAAGTTCATTTATAGAATAATATAGAGAAATTCTATATAAATGATTTAGACCCACCACCCCCTTAAAGTTTCTTGATGATCCCTTTCTAAAGTTTTTACTCCCTCAGCTCTCTACTAAAAAAACTCTATTTTCAGCCACATGACCCAAACAGGGAGTTGTACATTTGACTGTCTTTCCGAGATTGGATTAAATAGCGATAAGGTGTATTTTTCGTATTTTCCGGGATTGTTGAAAACTTGCATATTCATCACCATCTGATTTTGTGGTTTTAACAATCAAAATGGTTCGAGACCACAATTGTCGTCCCTTGATTTTCGTTGTTCACGAATAAAGTCCCTAGTGTAAATAGTGGGTTACTTGCCATTAATTTTAATACCCCTTCCAAATTAATTTATCCATGTTTAATGCCTCAAATTGTAAGTGGGATTTTTTTTACAATACTTGTGTTTCTATGCCTTTATCTAGTTCCTTTACTTGTTTATGAACTCAGGATCTACAGAAAAGAAGATTATCTCAGACAATATGTGCAAAATGTGTTGTATAAATGACCCTTGTCTAACGCCCTGTTTGGATGAAGTCAAAAGTGGGGTTCTTGGTACATAAAATTTGAAGTCCACAATAAAGACCTCACTAAATTTGAACCAAAAGCACTTTACAATGTCTATTGTACCTGTTCCATTTCACATATCTTTCTTTTCTTCTGTAGGATAGCAAGTGGTTTAAATATAAGCCTATCGACACTAAAATTGCATTCAAGTTTTTCACTAAAAAGCCAAAAATCTTTGCATCAGACCATACTCTCTGCAAGAATAGTTAATTGCAAGAGCCTTTTTGTGCTCAGATTTGTTGTATCATGTCACATGAGTATAGAAATGATAAAAAAAGACACAATTTTTTATTTCTTATAGCCTCAATATGCATTTTTTAATGGAAATATGTAGCAAGGCCTAAATTGACCCTTATTTTTTTCCAGTCTTACTTGGCTTAAGACCCTTTTAAACTAATATGATATGATATTTGTAACTTTTCTTTCCATTTCAAGTACATGCAATACATATGTAAGGATTATTTATAACCAAAAAGCTTCACAAATTTAAAATTGCTGGAAAATATTACATCTTCATGAAAGGCCCTCTTTCATTGAAAAACCTCAATTTTTAGGCCCAGGCTGATATAAATTTGACTTTTGAATAATTATGCTAAGTCTGATAAATCAAATGAGTACTCTATTGCTTTACGTACATAATAAATGATGTATTAAGGCATTTAAATGGAAGTTTTTTGCAATATTTTAATTTTTAAAGCCCAACATGTTGATAGTTGAAATTTTCCAATTTTAACATCAAAATTTAACACGCAAAGATGAGTATAGAATTTAACATATTGTCTATAATGTATATCCTATTGTTGTGAAACTTTGCAAGCAGTGTTATAATTTATAAGGCTTTGGTCATACCAAGTTTTTTTAAGATTTGTCAACTCTTTCTATCCTATTAGGTCCGAGACCACAATTGTCGTCCCATGATTTTCATTGTTGACGAATATAGTCTAAAGTGTTAATAGTGGGTTACTTGCCATTAATTTTAATACCCCTTCCATATTAATTTCTCCATGTTTAATGCCTCAAATTGTAAGTAGGGGGTGAAATTACACTGTAAAAAAATTTGGGTTCCGAATTTTAAAGGAAAGTAGTGATTTGGTCCAGGTGAAAAAGGTTGAAATATAGAACTTCGGAAGCTGTCAAAAGATTTCAAGACGCCCTAAAGATAAAATTGTCCATATTTTGAGTTAGAGACCATGAAGTTTTCTTTAATTTTGATATAATTTGTCCCAAAAGTAGTACAACACACTGTAAAAGTTCATTGAGAAAGCACAGGTGGGATTTTTTTAATTTTCATATATGTTCTAAAAGAAATGCACTACAAATTAATTGTGTTCTCTAACCAAATAGCAATAAGGTGTTTAGGAAAACATGACCTAAAAAGTTAACCTCCTTCATATAAGACAAAAAACGTGGGAACTCATACTGAATGGTCAAATGTGTTCAATATGAAAATTGCAGTTAAGATGATAAAATCACAAATCGGCCATTAATGTACATGTAAATGGACTAAAAGTATGACTTTTGCGCAAATTTAAAGAGAAATGACGGGGAAGGGGCAAATAAGTGTTCAAGGGGAGCAAATGCTGTTTAAATTAGTATGTGGTTTTAAATATAGAGGGAAAGTGAAGTTATCTTTTTAGACTTAAGTTAAATATAACTTATGTAGACTTACCTTCTAATTCTATAAAAAAAAAAAATCAAAGAGCAGAATGCTCTGAGGGATACGATTGCCATAGTTTTCATTGACACATGTATAGCAGTTCTGCCAAATTTTCATTAAACAAATGCATGAGATTTGGCCAAAATTCAAAAGATCAAAGAGGAAAGAAATAGATCCAAGAATACTGTTGCAAAAAAAGCATGAACATGCGCGAGTCTCAAGCATTTTTGGCCGGTAACCCTGGTACAGCTGGATAGTATTATTCTCTAAACTAATTCAACTGCACATGCAAAATGTAACAATCTGAATAGTCACTCAACTTAAAGAATAGCCAATCCCCGTTACAAGTGTATGAGCCATGTACTTATTGTGTTTTATCGAATTATAGTTATCCTGTACCATTGTAAACTCGTACCATTAAAAAAAAAAAAACTCGAACCATTGCTAACTCGTACCAACTTATTTAAATGCATCCAAATGGTGTTAAATGATGAATATACATGATATACGTTACTTTCACCCAATACCTCTTAAGTCTGTAAAATGTATATAATTTGAAAGTACAATGACCAATTTGTAGCTTATGTTCCTTGTATATTGGATAGAAAATACTGTGGCAGATGTAGATAATTAAGGTATATACAGTTTCACCCGAAGAAAATTTTTCATGAATAATAAAATCTTAGCAGTTAGTCAAAATGATTGCCAAAATTATTTTTACTGTCTATAAATAAATGTAACAATGAAATTTAACTGATTCCTGTTAAGGGGGTCCGCATTTTCCCCGCAAAAAAAGCACATGGCTTTCAACAATTGTAAACATAGCATTCAATTTGTGATCATGGATTACAGCTTTAATTAACTTAAATTGGATATATACATATTCAACATGTTCAATTTTAATAAGGTACAGTTAATGCAATGTTTTAACTTTCCTCTGGATTAAGTTCTACAGTGGCGGATCCAGAACTTTTCCTAAGGGGGAGCCCGCTGACTGACCTAAGAGGGGGCCCGCTCCAGTCATGCTTCAATGATTCCCTTTATTATCAACCAAATTTTTTCCACAAAAAAAGGGGGGGGGGGCTGGATCCGCCTATGTTCTAGTTTGAAAGATCAGTTAAAACATTAATGCTTTAAAACATTCTTTATTTTTGTCTAAGTTTTCATTTAACTCCTGTGTAAAATTCAAGTAATTCAACTTTATTTCTATTAAGTTTACAAACAGAAACCCATAAAACATCATATTTTTTATATATTTTTTCTGAATGTTACGACTTCCCAGTAGTACAAGTTAACTTTTTTGGTTCCAATGCCGTGGTACGAGTTAACTTGCTTCCGTATCTTATCACCGTAATTCTAGGAGGAACCCTAAACTGGACCCCTATCATATTGTGTTCACTTATCGCTACACTGACCTTCGGTGCGAAGCTATATATAGAACGGCGGACCAGTTTAGGAGGAACCCCATTTCTTACTCTTTAATTATTGAAGTTCCTTTGGGTCAGAGGGCATGACTCCTTTCAGTACACACTCCTCTGTTTACATTGAGATCGTTCTTAATATAATACGACGTTTACCGGCATTAACGAGTTAATTCTTCTTGACGAATACTTCGAAAAGGGAGACAACTCGAAACGATAACATGGAAGATTCCATTTCTGCTGAAGGGGTGTTATAAGTAATTTTTACGATGAAACATTTATTTTAATTTAAATTATGCATGTGATTTAAAATTATGCAACAACAATAGCCCTCCATATGCAGACAGACATAGAAAGAATCCCATGAGTTTCAAATTAATCAATGAAGCGGGGAATCACTCAATCTGATACCCCTTGAAATCAGGAAAACTACACGCATGTGGGGTCTCACTAATTAGCGACAAAAAGCGTCAAGAAGCGACAAGAAGAAAAATAATAAGTGACAAAAAGCAACAAGAAGCTATTTAGCGACAAGAATACATTTTGTTATCGCATACATTAAAATATTTTTTAGGATTATATTGAAAGATGAAGAAATAAAAAAAAAATCGATGAAGAGATTGTGTACTTTTTATTATCATATTGATAGATGTGGAAATTAAACATGTGTAAGAGCAAAGGAAATGTAAACGCTATAAAATGAAAATAAAAACAAAGATTTGTCACCTTCCTTTTGAAGGATTTAATAAAACAAAAACATGAAATATTATTTCCTTCCTAACTGTACAATTAATTTTTCCTGATAGGACCAACATTAGCTGTGGCTTCACTCTAAGGTAATACACAATTAAGAGCAACAAATGAGATTAACTAGGTGCGTGTCCTTTGTTTTATTGCAACAATAACATCCATTAACACCTTCATCAATTACACGCACCAGAATATAAAATTATTGTACCGAATAGTGAACACCTGTTGAAAACTCAAGATTGTCATCAGTTTCCTTTAATCTTCAATCTATATGCATAAACATGATAAATATCGTTAAATGAGACAATACACTAAATAAAAATGATGAAAAATATTCACATTTTAATTATGTTTTCCTCTTGTTTGATTTCAGTTCTTAATTTGTATTTCACAATTTGTGTATGAATTTTCTGGACAATTATGCACAAATAATGCATTTTGCAAGTTAATTATATATTGTACAAAAATGGTTTTAAAAACAAATAAAAAGACAAAATATACTTTCTGTGATACCTTATAAAATATCATGTAAATAAATGTAGCAACTGAATTAGATTTACAAGTTTCATTCCCCCTCCCCCCCCCCTATCAAAATTAACTTTCCTGTCGTTGAAATTGTTTTCTTTTGCATATTTTTTTAATATTTATTTCGAATAAGTAATATAAATAAAAAAATGTTTTCTTGTCGCTAAATAGTTTCTTGTTGCTAATATTATTCTTCTTGTCGCTTCTTGGCGCTTTTTGTCTCTACAATTCTTTTTGTCTCTAATTAGTGAGACCACGCATGGACATTAATACATAAACAAACCGCGACTTGCGATTTGGAACAAGAACGTTTATTAAATGATATGATGAATGGTTCTCCATTTCTTTATGAGAGTACAGTATCAAATATCAGTTTCATAACGGTAAAATATAGAAATACTCCACTTCAGTTCTTGTGACAGAAATAGAATACACCTTATCGCTATTCCCGGCTGACCCGTCCGCTTGAACTTTTGACGTCAACAACAATCACTTTTCCATTGTGGCGTCAGACATTTTGTTTTATGACGTCAAAATTTTACGGGAACCTGTGTGATTTCCAGCAATGGCGGACAAATAGCGATAAGGTGTATTATCGATCGGCTTTCAGAGAACTCTCGCAAGTTATCAAAATTTGGGAATTCCCTCTGACGTGTTTCTAAATTTATAAAAACACTAAATATAAATACTGTTTAATTCTGATTTTCCGTATTGTTAAAAACACGCATATAAGTCAAGGAAAATATCATACATGAAGATTATGAGTAAAACATTACAGGAAAGTTGTTTATGTTCAATTGTTTTGCTTGTTTTTACCTTTTAAAGCAAGACAATCATAAGAATCTGAGATGTTGCCGAATGTTTAGAATAAAACGAATGACGTGAGGGAGTGTGTCATAGGGTCAATGGTAAAAGTCTACAGATTGCTTGACAGCAATCGTATCCCAAAAACACACACACAACTCAGAACTATTACTAATTCACTTGGACTATACTGATATGCAGACCTAAAAACAAAAAGAAATATATCATAAAATAGCGATTGAAAGATTAATAACACTTTGAAAAGATAATTCAGACACGTGTTACACGGGGAGCATGTTTGTTTACAAATAATAATGTCACGTGATCGCGCACTGACCATGTTGCATCGCCCTTACAATTCACTAATACATAACCATTTTCATGCAAACATGCAACGTGAATTTGTTATCAAATAATACAGAAATAATGCATGAACAGTTGAAGAAGAAATTATTTCATCAAATAGATGCGATTTTCACTTTCGACACGAATAGGTCGGGTTGACATTTCTGTCATCGGAGATAGTATTGAGATAAATGGGATAAAACGGACCGTCAAAAAGGTCTAGAGAAGCACATCAGTAGAACCTTAACATGAATAAGTAATACTTACCAAAAATTATCCAATTGATAAACTATATAACTGAAATTGCACAATAATAACGGTAAATAATTTTTTTGATGGTGATGATGGTTAAATTGGCGCGAGAAAATATTCTTACTCCTATTGATTTACGTAAAAAAAAATGTATAGAATTGAATTCGACAACAGTTCAGCATAAAAAAACGTGAATATGCAAAAGCCTGGTAATATGTTAATGATAAAGTGTGTATAAATTTTCGTAAACGAAGTTACCTGTATACTTCACCAAGAATTACATTTGAGCGCAAAGAACTGTATGTGTGATTCGGCTTATGTAACATCGTCAATCGGAACTACTCGGCTATTCACTTCGTGCAACCAGAAAGGCCGAGTAGTTCCGACTGGTAACAAAGTACAACATGATTAATGGAATTTTTTGCGTTGCTATTAAATCATTGAGGCCACGTGATTGAGGCCATCTATTTTTATTGCGGGTTCCACATATTTAAATCGGAATTATAGAAAAAATGGAATGTTGTGAGCAGAATCAAAACAGAAATGATGAACACTGCAACATTTCCAGCAAAATATAAATAGGATGGAGGATCTGTGTATTCACATTATTTGTAAAACTCTCCTTATTCCTGTGAAGCGTGTGCTTTACATCGAGGCTTATTATGCTAAGCATCGACGCCACAGTACTTCAACCAATCAGACAATGTTTATTTGGGGCATTCGATCTATTTTTACTCAGATTTTTGAATATTTTAATCGAAATTATAGAAAAATTGAATATTGTTAGTACATATAAAATAGAAAAAGATGAATACTTTTAGCTAGAGATAATTTGGATGGGGGTTTTGTGTATTCACATTATTTGCACAACTCTCCTTACTGATGCCATATTTTGGAATTTCCGTGACCTAAATGGTTCGCGAAAATTAATATTTTTATATATAGTATAGTAAATAGTGATATTTTCACTTAATGAAATACGTTTTAAAACAGACTAAAACAGACAGTGCAGATTCTTTGTAAAAATAAGGTTCAAGAATTGTAGAAAATTATGAATACATTTTTGTAATAATTATATTATTTACTATATACGACATTTTGTCTCGCATCAAGTTAATCTTACCAAGGAATGTAAAATTATTTTTCTTTTCAAAATTGATTTGTATATTTACACTCGACTGAGACGCTATAATGAAAAGGGATCCGCTAGGGTGCCTTAAACAGCTTACTTTTTATATACATAAAATGGAACTTTATGCATATATATATAACTCGTCTAAACATCAACCCAACAATGTTAGATCTGTATATATATAATGGGACTTTTTGTCGTTCAAACAAAATTAACACATACAAAGGGGAATAATTCAAATGCAGCACTGGATAACATTTAAGTATATCTGCCATGAAAAGTTTCACAAGAGGTTTGTTAAGAAGATACATTTTTGGGCAAGAGAAAAAAAAACGTCCTTACAAACAAAAGCCCACAAAATACGACACATAACTCTAAATGAGCAACACAAACACTAACATGATTCAACGATGAACAGTAACTTCTCCCCTGGTGACACTCGTCGCTTTATTCTTAGTAAATTCCGTTGAGAAGTCATAGCCGATATAGCCGATGAATATATAATACATTTTAAAGAAGTTTTAGCAAAAGCATTCAACACGTATGGATTAGTTTGAAAAAAAAAAATCATGCAATGACGATTTTTGCATAGATTAAGAATAAATAGAACAGGTTTACATTATAAGGGAGGTACCATTTGATTTTTAAGGGGGGAGGGGCGGCTTGGATGAAATTTGAAAAAAAGGCATGACAGGAGTTTTGAGTTGAAAAATAGGCAGGATGAGCAACTTGGCAAAAACAAGGCAGGATGACAATTTATGTAAAAAAAAGTCAGGATAAACTAAGGAAATAAAGGCAGGACCGAAAAGAGTGAAAAATAAAAAGGCAGGACAGAGATTTCTAATAAAAAAAAATGCAGGACACATTTTTCATCCTAGCCCCCCCCCCCCTAAAAATCAAATGGTAGCTCCCTAAATACACAATCGTTCGATCCGAACATAATAGTATCAAACAAGTAGCACAACATGTATATATACACACATATAAAAAAGAACAGTTTTCTCAAAATTATCATAATGTGTATTATAATAAAACTTAATAAGATAGATCAGATGCAAGTATTCTTCAAATTTAGAGCGTACTATAATACTTTATTAATTTTTTTTTATTTTTCAATCATATTTTTAGGTCCATATACAGTCTTTGCACCAAGTGATGCAGCGATTAATAATTTACCACCAGAAATTGTAAAGATTTTTAATTTTGGAAACTGGGAATTGGCATTTGACATTGTATCATATCACATCACAAAAGACATATTTCTTTTGGCCTCACTACAAAATAATGGCCTTTATGATACGATGTTAGACAACAGCCAACTGCGATTTAATGTTTATCCAAAGGGGAACTCAAAGGTAAATGTAACGAACTATTGTTTTGTGCTATAATAATAATAAAAAAAGAAGATGCGGTATAAATGTCAATGAGACATCTCTCCACAAGAGACCAAATGACAAAAAAATATAACTGTATGTCACCGTACGGACTTCAACAATGAGCAAAGTCCAATCCGCATAGTCAGCTATGAAAAGCACACTTAATGTCTTATGGGCCCGGTCAAATAACGAGGAAAAGCAAAAAGTAAGGAGGTATCAAAATGAAAAAAATAATGAAAAATGACTAATCGAAAAAGAAACAGGCAACACCGTGGTCTATAAAAAAAAAGTCGGAACAACAAAGTTAATAAACCTACAACTTACACCAAATATTAATTTACACGATATTATCCATCAACATACTCGGGTCCTAGATATCTTCAACTTTGCACTCGATTTGACCTTTATGCTTTTTCTATTCGAGCGTCTATGATAAGTCTATTGTAGCAAAAAAAAAAAAAAAAAAAAAGAATAGAAATAGGACAACAAAAAAGACAGACAGAAGACAAAATATTATGGTGATATGTGTTGAGTCCATATGTTGTTTCAGTTTGTTATCACGATAACTTGATCATTCTCATCTTTAATTCTTAGACTTATTGTAAAACATTTTAGAGCATAAAAACGTGGCACATCTTAGAAGTAAATTGCCATTCATTTATTAACTTTGTTCTAAAGCTGAAGCATGATTGATCACATAACTAGGCGTATTAATTGTACGTGCATTATGATTTCAAGACCCAAATGCTTATCGAGACTTTTGAGACATGACAATTCATTTACAGGTTCACACCATCTCTGGGGCAAATATAACTAGTCCAGATAAAAATGTACGTGCATTATGATTTCGGAAACCAAAATGCTTGTCAAGTTTTTGAAAAATATAAATGTCTTTACAGGTTCACACTATCTCTGGTGCAAATATAACGAATCCAGATAATACGGCCACCAATGGTGTTGTCCATGTTATTGACCGTATGCTTTACAGATTCCCAGAAGTCTACACGACTCAATACGTACATGAACACCAAAATCTCTCCAAGATATCACTATTAATTGATAAAGGTGGTATGCATGATCAACTGAAAGGTATCTATCTGTATAAAATATTTAAAGCGTGTTTTTTTCAAGTTTTAATAATAAAAATATCAACTAGTATGTGACTTTTATATAATTTCAATGATTTTTGTAATCTAATATAATCTGAAAAGTTCAATATACTTTCCGTGGTCAGTGAAATACAAGTAATTTAAAAATATTTAATTAATTAAAATGTGAAAAAAAAACCAATTACTATTATACTTCTTCATGATGACAAAATGGCGATTATGATGCTGGTAAGGGTGACGACGAAGACTCAATAACTGTTGTACATAAGTAGACAACAACGATTTCAATTATATTTTGATTTTTGTATTTTTGTATAAAATGAAATGCTAAGAAATTATAGTGTTTTATGTCTGTTCAATTGATGTTGTTATATTTATGCATGGTTTGCAAATTTACTTATATTTGGTCTTTTCTTTTCTTATAGCACAGAACATAACCATGTTTGTTCCAAACGACGAGGCGTTTGATTCAGCTCCTAATTTTAATATGACTAATTTATTAATGAACGACACAGCCATTGCTAGTAAGTCTTATTATGTATGGGCTTTGGTCAATGTTGAAGTCCGTACAGTGACATATTATTGATTATATCTGTGTCATTTGAGATCTTGTGGAGAGTTGTCTCATTGACAATCATACCACGTCTTTTAATTTTTACATTAAACACAAAATCCCAATAAAAACAATATAGCCAAGTTGCATTTCTACATTATTTAAAGAGGGGCGAAAGATACCAGAGGAACAGTCAAACTCATAAATCGAAAAAAAAAAAACTGACAACGCCATGGATAAAAATTAAAAAGACAAACAGAAAAATAATAGTTCGCAAGAAACAACATAGAAAACTAAAGACTGAGCAACACGAACCCCACCAAAAAGTGGGGGTGATCTCAGGTGCTGCGGAAGTATAAGCAGATCCTGCTCCATATGTGGCACCCGTCGTGTTGCTCATGTTATTGCAAACCCGGTATATAGTCCGGTAGGTCACATTCATCAAAAGGGAAGGGGATTGTAGTTACGACGTAAGAAACATAACCGATATTATACGTGAAACGGTTATACCCTAACAGTCAAAATGATCTGATAAGAAGTAAACTGAAAATTCAGTTTATTGATAATTCCATATTTCCCTATTAAGTTGAAAATATTTGAATAACTAAATGATCGAATTGAATCATGATTACAAATTCTGACTGGTCAAATATAAAAAAAAAGATTAATGTCTAAGACTAGATATTCGCTAGTACATGCATATTATTTTAAAGACGAAAGTATTGTTTTAAAAGGACGCATTATTATACTCTTTTGAATTTTGGGGAGGGAGAGAGGGAACCCTGTCCGTCTTTACATTGACTTTGAAAGCGCAACTGTTCTTAACCGACCAAGATGATCTTGATTAAACTTGACAAAGATGAGAACACAACCGAGAATGTTCAAGAAGAAATAGAATCATTTTCATAACAGTGTGGACACTATCATTTTTTTGCGAGCTTATTTCATCAATTGACTGGGTCAGATTAGGTGAACGTTCGTCTGTAACACCCACTTGTCATATCGTAAATGTTAAAGACATTTAAACTGTGTGGTCGACAAAGGTCCTAAACGCCTAAATCAAATACTAGTAATAAGAATAACAACCAGAGGACTAAACCTGGTGTTTTGATTTACATATTGAATACTTAAACTTTATTTTTTTTTCTCGTGCTCCTACTTGTACTCTATTTAAATTCCACTTGTCTCGGGGATAACATTAATTTCGTGCTACTGAAGTAATAATTTTTTGCTTTTCTTAATTCAAGATTTTGTTTCGAGCTTGATTGTCAACTCTGTCTACTTCACTGCTGACCTAGTAAATGGACAAGACCTTTTCACATCTCAAGGTAGCAGAATTAGAATAAATGTTAGTTCCGGTAAGTACTTAAAAGATGCGTATATTTTATTAACTTTATGTAAACAAATGTTCGTGTGTTTGTACTTATATTGGCATCACGTTGAATATGAGTCAGAAATAAAGAATTACGAAATCCGAGTACCAATAAATTACTAAGAAACACAAATAACAAAAAACAGTTTATATAATAACCAGTCGTTGGAACTGTTTGCAAAGATTAATCGGTAGTCAATAAACTTTAAAAAAAAGTCGTTGTGACTGATCGTTGCATGTTCTCCCAGTCTTCCATAGTGCTGAAAAGGAGGTAAAACACGAACAATCGATCAATCTTCAAAAGTTCGAATACTCTCGAGGCACTCGTTGTTTTGATTATGATATGTTTCGTTAAATAATGCAAGATAAAATTTTCATATTTCAAGGTTTGGCTGCGAAATCTGTGCTTTTAAAAATGTTTTATTATTATTATTTTTAATTTACAGGAAACATAACAGTTAACGACAGTGGTATTTCACAGCCAGATCGTATCACAAAGAATGGAGTAGTGCATGTCATAAACAAGCTATTGTAGAATGAAATAAATCTTCTGAAAATCCTTTAAATCATTACAATATATTAACTTAAAGTAGTTTTCCCTTTTTAATTGCCACAACGAGCTGCCTGTCCCAAGTCAGGCCTGTAATGGAGTGGTTGTTATGCGTTGCTGTTGATCATATGCGGTGTTTGTTTATTGTTTCGAACAGTTTTTTTTATTGTTCTGTTGCACCACTGTCCGTAAATTAGGTGGAGGTTTGATATCCATTTGCATGTTTACTCCCACCACATTCTGTCTGTGTCTGTCACAATTCAGAAGCCTGTAATTCAGAAGTTGTCGTTTGGTGCTGAGCTATATATTTGTTTTTCGTTCAATATTTTGTACAAAAATTAGGTCGTTAGTTTTCTCGTTTGAATTATCTTATCGCCCTTTTAATGCTACATGTGTAACTATGCGGTATTATTTTGCTCAGTCTGAAGACCGTACGGTGAAATATAGTTGTTATTTTCTGTGTCATTTGGTCTCTTGTGAATACCTGTCTCATTGAAAATCATCTGCATCTTCTTTTTACATTATCAACATCTGCAATGTATACTATTAAACGAGAAGATCTAATTTTGTGTGTCGCTTCTCTTCCTTCCACAATAAAAATCAACATGCCTCTGTTTCCTATAGGTACCATGCATGGTCGCATTTGTCATCCATTCTTATGATTATTCAGATGGAGTTATTTGGGGAGAAAAACAAAAAAAGGCGTTCGGATATTGTTTCCGTCATCAGACCGACTTTAAAGTCATAGTTAAGACTTCCGGTTTTAAATTTACACATGATTTTTATAAGTACTCGGAGAGAGAACAATTATTTTCGCGTTTATCTACATGTATACCATGATTATACTACTATAATATAAAGAGATACTCTATAAAATTATAGCAGTGATCGCCGTGGAGAAGAATCTTGGAATTGATAGTTAAAAGCAAATACACTTTATATATAATATACGTATGTTCATAGTATACAGAAGGCTTCAGACCACAATTATTTCACTTTGTTCGTGGTCTTAGAATATAGTTCCCAATTTTTATATGGGGTAATGCTTCTGTATTCTGTCTACTATACTCTTTGGAATGTTTACTATTTAAGGGTCATAGCAGTTGCATAATGAGTGCAAATTCTTTGATTTGATTTGATTTTTAGCAAAAAATGCATTGTAGCAAAGGGGAAGAATAATTGTGGTCTGAGGTAAGAACCGCAAAAAATAATGGAATTTAACAGAAAGGAAATAATTAATGGACAGAGGAAAAAGGAAGAAGGCTTCTGATACCTTTTCTGAAATTTTCCACACATAAAATCTTTTACAAAAAATCATCCTACAACATATTACATACTGTAAACCAATCTCT
Source organism: Mytilus galloprovincialis (assembly GCF_965363235.1). Classification (NCBI taxonomy): domain Eukaryota; kingdom Metazoa; phylum Mollusca; class Bivalvia; order Mytilida; family Mytilidae; genus Mytilus; species Mytilus galloprovincialis. Next base: position 42,901,938 of record NC_134838.1, read on the forward strand.
AAATGTACAAATATACTGATGTTTATTTGTAATATTTATGTGACCATATTTTCTGTTATCTCAACGAACGCATTAGAAACCACAAATGCATTCCAATTTCAGAATCAATTATAGCTTTATGCTAAAACATCAGACAATGCATTTGCATATTGTTGAGGGGTCAATTTGGGGGGTTGGGTTGGGTTGGGTTCTCATCATGGTTCACAAGATGTTAACTTTGCTGAACACAGTTCACGGGAACTAAATTTTCGTGATCAAGGTTCACAACAAATTTAATTATCATTAAACACGTTGTTCACTGGAAAGTTTTAGCACATTTACTATAAATATATTTCAAATCAGTTCATATATCACCACACTTAAGTAAATTAAAACTATAACACAAGTCTTTGATGGAAAGTCTGAGAAGCAGCCAGTGGAGAAAGAACATTCCTATGGAAGTGTTAAAATATTTCGGAAACATGCCAATCGGCAAATTTGTGGTCAGTCTTTAAATCTGCAAATTAAAGTGGTGTGTACTCCAGAGTATATTTGGCATCTTTGAACTTATGTACCAACACAGATTCGCGAATTGTAGATACTTTTTTTCTTACTATAAATCATATCAATTTGACTATGCTCAAGTCTCATTAATTTAGTTTATTTCTTTATTTTAGTATTTACTATTGAGGTGTAATATACGAACATCCATATACCGTAAAACAAAAGCATGAAAAATATAACTAGAAATTGACTAGCACAGTCCCCTACCGTAAAATTTGGTTTCAATTAGATGCTCTGGATGTTACCATAAGTATTACTTATCAATAAATTGTCATCCAGAATTTATGTTGAAACTTGGAACTCGGATCAGCGTCTCGACTCAAATCAGTCTCCAATTTTCAATTCAGCTTCCACTGATTTCAACATCTAAAAATATGGTCCGAATTAAATTGGTTACTAAATCGATGTCCTTTCCAAATTCTTTAGCGTCTGTGTATTGCAACTTCACAAAATCATCGGGATTTTTTCTATCATCAACAGCTTTCCATTTATAAATTCATATAGATAATCTGGTTAGTACAGTTTATTCGTTATTTCAGGGCCTAAGTAGCGTACGTATCGAACTAGAATTATTCTTATCATATCTACGTAATACTATATATGTTCAAGTGAATACATTAATGTTCTCAAAATATTTACCACTTTTTCAAATTGAATAATGACAGGAAATTTCCTAGGTTTTAAATATTTTATGAATTAAAGGATATACATATGGGGTAAACTTTGATGACACAGCAAGTCAATAATACAGCTGTAAACCCACTAAGAAACCATATCAGTTGACTTATAAAATCACAAAATATTCCGGTTACCAAATTTTTAAAGGTTCCCCTCGATAGTAAACCCAGCAAATAGTAACAAACATCTGTATACACTTAGTGAAAAGTAAAATCACAAAAATACTGAACTGAGAGGAAAATCAATTTGGAAAGTCCATAATCACATGGCAATTTTCAAATAACAAAACGCATCAAAGGAAATTCTTGGGGGCTTTCATTCTTTCATTTTATGAACTCATTTCATTTGGCTTTTAATTCCAGGGGAATCATACTCCCCCAATTCAATAATACATCAGATAGGTAATTCCTGTCGAGGAACAAATTGTATTTTAAGTAGTATTTTTACTACGCTGGGATCGCCCAGGAGCAATTAGGTTCATTCCTGGGGATCGCCCCAGGAATTAGGTTCATTCCTGTCGAGGAACAAATAGGTTCATTCCTGGGGATCGCCCCAGGAACTAGGTTCATTCCTGGGGGTCGCCTCAGGAATTAGGTCCATTCCTGTCGAGGAAAATAGGTTCATTCCTGGGGATCGCCCCAGGAACTAGGTTCATTCCTAGGGATCACCCCAGAAAATAGGTTCATTCCTGCCGAGGAACAAATAGGTTCATTCCTGGGGATCGCCACAGGAACATTTTTTACTAATCGCTTATTTTTATTTTTCTCATATTTTGATAAGTTTTGAATTTATTTTCTCATATTTTGAATAGTTTGAAATGTTTATTTCAATTCTCTTAAGTGAATGAGTAGCCCCCAGAAAGCCAATAATGTATTATATAGTTTGTCATACAATGTAGAAAGATATGTACTGTTATGATACAGTTTATTTAGTTGTAGTTTTAGTATGTTTGATATTTTATTAATAAACATAAATCTTAAATTGTGTTGTGTATAAAAGGAAATTTGATTTATTAAATTATAGTTTATACACAATACAATGTATCTGTTATCAATGATTTCAGCAGGCAGGTATCTAGTTTATTCTTAGGAAATTACATAACATCTATTTTTAGCTTAGTAGGAATAGTGCCCTAGAGGGGGGTTAGAGTATTGTTGATGAATTGAGAGGAAGCATCGTTGTATTTGATGCAATTACAATCAGTTATCCCACCCACCAGCCCCAACTACACCTGTGCATTAACTGGGTATTTAGCTTACGTGATAGGTATGATATGGATGTATTAAAATATGTTAAAATTTAAAGGTGTTACTCTTAGTTACAGTCAGACCAATATTGTGTAATTCTGACTGCAAGTTCTTGGTATTTCTGTTATTTCTGTTTAGAATATTCATATAGTTGTTTAGTTTGTTATATTTTCATTCAAGCTAAAGTGTTTTCATGCAATGCATTCCTGCAAGTCTAAAATATGTCATCTATACAATTGAAGTTATAGAAAGAGTGATTTGAAATTGCTATATGACATGTTATATTTTCTTTTATATATCTTGTTTGTTAGTTTAAATATATATATATATATATTTGTTCATCTCTTGTTTAGGGGCTACTCTTATGGAAATGATATGTGCCTTTGCTTTTAATTCCAGGGGAATCATACTCCCCCAATTCAATAATACATCAGATAGGTAATTCCTGTCGAGGAACAAATTGTATTTTAAGTAGTATTTTTACTACGCTGGGATCGCCCAGGAGCAATTAGGTTCATTCCTGGGGATCGCCCCAGGAATTAGGTTCATTCCTGTCGAGGAACAAAGAGGTTCATTCCTGGGGATCGCCCCCAGGAACTAGGTTCATTCCTGGGGGTCGCCTCAGGAATTAGGTCCATTCCTGTCGAGGAAAATAGGTTCATTCCTGGGGATCGCCCCAGGAACTAGGTTCATTCCTAGGGATCACCCCAGGAAATAGGTTCATTCCTGCCGAGGAACAAATAGGTTTATTCCTGGGGATCGCCACAGGAACATTTTTTACTAATCGCTTATTTTTATTTTTCTCATATTTTGATAAGTTTTGAATTTATTTTCTCATATTTTGAATAGTTTGAAATGTTTATTTCAATTCTCTTAAGTGAATGAGAAAGCCAATAATGTATTATATAGTTTGTCATACAATGTAGAAAGATATGTACTGTTATGATACAGTTTATTTAGTTGTAGTTTTAGTATGTTTGATATTTTATTAATAAACATAAATCTTGAATTGTGTTGTGTATAAAAAACGAATGGACAAGAACTGTCATATTCCTGACTTGGAACAGGCATTTTCAAATGTAGAAAATGGTGGATTAAACATGGTTTTATAGCGCTAACCCTCTGTGAATGTCAGCACACACCAATGTTTCAATTTTAGACGTTACCGGTTATAAATGAGTATTGAATATTCTTCAAATATTGATTATTAATAAGTATTAAAATTTATAATTTGATTTTACTTTCTTTAACATTTAAGCACAGTCTTAAAACTCTTTTCTTCAAAGTTTAAATTAATTTCTGATAATTTTTGTGTGTTTTGTAAACATCACAAGGTACCTCATATAGGCTACTAGAAATTTTAGAATTGCTTAGTTTTTAGTTTTGGGTCTTGTGTATTATTATGTGTCTGTTTGTCTTATTCTTTTTTTGCCATTGCGTTGTCCGTTTTTTGTTTGAGTTTGAATGTCTCTCCGGTATCTTTTGCCCCTTTTCTACGCCAATGCTTAGTCTCAATTCTACTTAAAGCTCCTTTCATTGATTTAATAGAAACAAGCTGCGAGTAATAAAGCTAGAGGCTGTAAAGAGCCTGTGTCGCTCACCTTGGTCTATGTGCATATTAAACAAAGGACACAGATGGTTTCATGACAAAATTGAGTTTTGGTGTTGGTGATGTGTTTGTAGATCTTATTTTATTAAACAATCTTGCTGCTTACAATTATCTCTGTCTATAATGAAATTAGCCCAGAAGTGACAATGGAAAAAAAAATTGTAAAACTTGTTAAAAATTTACAAAATTTATGAACATTGTAAATTTACTATACAGGACAATAACTCCTTTAGGGGTCTATAATCATTGACCACTTTGGTCAAGTGGACTTATTTCTCTTTCTTTGCTGTACGTTATTGCTATTTACAGTTTATCTCTTTCTATAATTGTCATCTGTTATTTGATGGATCAATAGTAAGTAATGCATCTGTGGTAAAAAATCTTGGTGTTTATTTCGATAGAACATTAAGCATGGAAAAGCAGGTCAATGGCATCACGAAGTCTTGCTTCTTCCAAATAAGGAATATTGGTCGAATTCGGCAATATATCACTGAGGATGCCTGTAAAACTTTAGTCTGCTCGCTCGTCACGTCACGTCTAGACTACGGAAACGCTCTGCTTTATGGAGTAAATGCCAGCTTAGTCAATAAGTTACAGCGAGTACAGAATACGGCAGCCAGGCTCGTTAAACGTACAAAGAAACATAACCATATAACACCAGTTCTTGTGATCCTTCATTGGATCCCGGTGCAGTACCGAATACAATATAAACTTATTTTGTATACTTTCAAAATCCTGCATGGCCTAGCGCCCGTCTATCTTGAGGAACTCATTAGCGCCTACCAACCATCAAGATCTCTTAGATCGGAAAATGCCATGCAGCTGGTACAACCTCGTGTACGCACCAAAATCTATGGAGAAAGACGCTTCGACAAAGCTACTGCGAGCCTCTGGAACAATCTTCCTAACCATCTAAGACATGAACACTCAATCGAACTTTTTAAGAAAAATTTGAAAACCCATTATTTTAGACTCGCTTTTAGTGATTACATGTAACTTTTTTATACTGACTTGACTTTTTAACTTTGTTCTTTTCATTGTAGTATAATATGTCTTTTAACTATGATAATTAATTTTTTTTAACTTTTCTGTGCATTGATTGTTTTAATGTTTAACACCTTTTTGGGTTTTTTTTTAACTGCATTGATTGTTTTATGTTAAGCGCTTAGAGTAATTTTTAATTAGATAATGCGCTATATAAATATTGTAAATATATAATATATAATAATATTCAAGATAAAAACCAAAAGCTGCACAATTTTCTTATAATTACCAATTCAGGGGCAGCAGCCCAACATCAAGTTGCCAGATCTGTCTGAAAATTTCAGGGCAGAGATGTCTTGACCCAATGAACAATTATTTCCACAGCAGATTTTCTCTGATACTTTGGTTTCAGAGATATGAGCAAAAACTGCATTTTACCCTATGCACTATTTTAAGCCATGGCGACCATCTTGATTCAGGTGCGGGGTCAGTCTCATCGGACACATTTTTTAAACTAGATACCCTAATAATGATTGTGTACAAGTTTGGTCAAATTTGTCTTAGTAGCTTTAGAGGTGAAGATTTTTGTAAAAGATTACAAAAATTACAATAAAATTGACTATGAAGGGCAATTACTCCTTAAGGGGTGAATTGACTATTTTGTTGACTTATTTGTAGATCTTACTTTGCTGAACATTATTGCTGTTTACAGTTTATCTCTATCTATAATAATATTCAATATAATAACCGAAAACGGCAAAATTTCCTTTAATTACCAATAAAGGGCAGCAACCAAACAACGGGTTCTAGGATTCATCTGAAAATTACAGGGCAGATATGCTCTGAATGCTTTGGTTTCAGAGATATATAAACCAAAACCTACCTTTTACCCCTATGTTCAATTTTAAGCCATGGCAGCCATCCTGGTTGGGTGGCCGGATCACCGGACACATTTGTTAAACTAGATACCCCAATGATGATTGTGGCCAAGTTTGGTTTAATTTGGCTCAGTAGTTTCAGGAGAAGATTTTTGTAAAAGTTAACGACGACGGACACAAAGTGACGAGAAAAGCTCACTTTGCCCTTCGGGCTAGGTGAGCTAAAAAGTTCTCATAAATCCATATTCAGTTTTTTCAACATAGGAGCCAGAATCATACTCTGAATCCTGACCAAACTGCCAGGAACCAGCTCTATGCTACTTAATTTTAGTAACTGGCTTCTGTTCATTGCTTCAAATTGTACCAGTCCTATGTAAATAGAGTTTAAAAACGACAACTCTTAAGATAAATTAGGATGATTACAAATTTGTTCACGAAAAACGACAAGCAAAAAACTCGATGACGATGAACGAAAATAACCCATCAGCCCCTCATTGTTATTAGCAGCAAATACAGTTATATTTGTTACTAATTTTAATGACTGAAACTTTCAGGTGTACATAGTCAAAGATATTTCTTTCTTTTTGTACAACAATTTATGAATGAGGTGTTCGTTGTTGTCTATTAACCACAATGGTGGTATCGATAGTGTGAGTGTAATTTTCTAGAATACGGTCATTTGAGATATACAAAGGCTGAGATTCATCCCAACATTTTGTACATATATACTGATGTTTATTTGTAGTATCCCCGGAAGGATCAAACAAAATAATTTAAAACGAGTATTTACTGATTCTCCGCTAAATAAACTCATCATAGATACCAGGACTAAATTTAGTATATACGCCAGACGCGCGTTTCGTCTACAAAAGACTCATCAGTGACGCTCGAATCCAAAAATGTTTAAAAGGCCAAATAAAGTACGAAGTTGAAGAGCATTGAGGACCCAAAACTCCCCAAAGTTGTGCCAAATACGGCTAAGGCAATCTATTCCTGGGATAAGAAAATCCTTAGTAAGCCAGTAAGATATTTGTTTTATGGTTGTATTACAGTTCCTGAAAATAAAATAATCTGCCGCTCCACTAATCCCGCTCAAAGCTCTACAGTCTGGTTGAATTTTCTCTCGGGTGCCTCCATAAGCTTCCAATTACTCTGAAATTTTTAAGCGCCTTACAGCGTGTTCAACATATTCCCGATACTGATATATGCATTTTTTAAAATTTTCTTCGCTCTGCTCGTTGTTTAGCTCTTAGTTGATTGCGTTTGTAGGGGGTACCGAGAGGCGATCGACATGGATAAATTTTATTCGCTAAGATGACAAAATTCTGAGGGAGATCTAACTCCAAAAAATCATTATAATACTTAAATGAAATGAAGCAAAAAATAAGCTACCATAGTATTCCTTATCAAACTTCTCAGGGTATTTATAGATTATGAAGTTAACCATTTTGAAGCATTCTAAAAATTAAAAATGTGGCTTCTAGACTTCTCTTGAAGTTGCTGTGTTAGCTGTTATAAATAAATATTGTATACTTGTTTCCTACTATCCACAAATTACAAGAGGATTATTTAACATTTGGTAGGACAGATCTTGATATTTTACTAAAATATTGTACAATTTGTAAAAGGTTTACCATGTGTGATGCAGTCATTTGAATTTAATGAAAAACATATGGAAACAAGAATGTATCCATAATACACGGATGCCTCACTCGCACTATCATTTTCCATGTTCAGTGGACCGTGAAATTGGGGTCAAAACTTTAATTTGGAATTGAACTATATTTTAAATGCCCCACCTACGATAGTAGAGGGGCATTATGTTTTCTGGTCTGTGCCTCTGTCCGTTCGTCCCGCTTCAGGTTAAAGTTTTGGGTCAAGGTAGTTTTTGATGAAGTTGAATTCCAATCAACTTGAAACTTAGTACACATGTTTTCTATGATGTGATCTTTCTAATGGTAATGCCAAATTAGAGATTTTCCCCATTTTCACGGTCCACTGAACATAGAAACTGATAGTGCAGATGGGGCATCCGTGTACTGGGGACACATTCTTGTTTTTCATATGTACTCTATTGCGATCTGACAATCATTTAGATTTATCATTACATTCTACGAAGCTTACGTAAGGGTTCGACACTAACGCTAGCCCGAGACTAGTAAGTCGGGGCAAGTAAAAGTCTGTGGCGCGGTAGCCCAAGGGGCTAGTAAATTTATTTGTCATTGAACATCAAAACTTGTACTTTCGGCAAAGTACAGTCCTAAACGCCGGTCATATTTGACAACTTCCGTTACTTCGTTAAATAATGTCTACACTGGTTCCTCGATCCGTTTATTTGACATTGGAGGGTAAAATTTCTACCGAAAACCAGTCGCTATATACAGTCAACTCGGCCTTACATTACTGGGACCGTATTATACGATTACTCGTCCCGTATAATTAGAATGCACGAATTAACCAGATAACCTGTTTAGTAATAAATATTAATAAAACTGCAATAGAATGGCATTTTAAGTTGGTTTCATTTTATTTTAATCTAATCATCATCTTTCCGCAAATATAATGCGCCAAGTATGACAAAATGGGCCTGAGTTTTCCAACATTTCTGGTAATATTATTCCGTCTTTTGTGCGCTTGAAAGTATCCAAAAATAGCGGTTAGTAGAATGACATTGACCAAGGTTAAAAGTCAGGTTGACAACATCTTCGCTAGCCAAGGGTTACGATCCTTTAAGAGGAATGAAGTGGATCGTAACCCTTGGAAAGCGAAGATGGGTCGACAACCAAAAGTAAATATGCACAATTTAATCGGTCTCCCCCCTTTATAACAAAAAAAAAAAAAATCTAAAACAGTTTCGGAAACCACAAACAGAAACAGTTTGTCAGCAAAGTTTTCTTGGCTGGAATATGATGAGAGTCAAACTAAGATGTTCTGCAACATTCGTTCCGAATTTGATATTCAGAAGAGTGTCCCAAATAGTGAAGGGGTGTACAAATTTACGTTAAGACAGACACCCTTTTATCACATGACAAATCAGATGGCCATATAAGTCTCTTTCAAAACACATGGCTAATAGTGGACCAAGGGAAGTATTAGAGGGTGCTAAGGCTGTACTGCTTTTGAACAGAGCAGCAATATCAGTTGAAAGTTTTATTTTAAAAATGCACACTATATTGCAAAGTAAGGCCAACCTTATACAGACTATGTTTCGCATTATGTATTAGTGTGCATATATAATAATAACTTATTTTGAGCTGCAAAACGCATTTTTATTGGTTGAGAAATCCAGGTTATACTGTGTTGTTGGTCATGTAATGATAGCCTGTTCTAAAATCAAAAACAGTCTTTGAATAATTAAATGAAGTGTGCATCACAGAATTCGAAGCTATATTTGTCATGTTTAAAATTTTGTGGTAACTAAGGCAAGTTAGATTTTGTTTGATATTTTTTATCACTATTAAATTTTAATTTAAGACTAACACATATTTTATTAGCTTAAAAAACATACCAACGGCTGATAAATTTTAAGCATTTCAACTGAACAGTTTGAGAAATAGATGGAGGAAAAGTCGATATGGGGACTGATTGAGCCGCTGTCATGATCGGAAATTCATTATGCGTCTAGAAAAAAATAGCTGACGAGACCTTTTTACAGGCGCGATAAATTAACCAGGATCATTTCTAAATTTCCGGCCACGGTTAACAACATTTCCGTAAATATGAGGATGTGCTATCCCGTTTGAAATATCTACAGGTACAACCAAACTTCACATCTATGGAAAAAAAATAGTAAATGTTTCAACTCATTTATGGTTACGAAATCAGTACCAGTAATACATCGATCACGTTCGTCAAAAAATCTAAAACAGACACGGGCATAGCGAACGAGCTGTGAAATATAAATACCCCACGATTGTGCCAAAGGAACATTACCATCTAAACATGACGTTAGTATTTAAATTATTTGATAGAATATTGAATTTATTGAGCTTAGTACAACAAGAAATAGTGAATGTTTAAAAGAAATAGTTTGTGGCTTCAAATATATTAATTTTACCTAATTAACATTAATTGGAAGACGCATAGCATGGATTGAAGTTGCAAAAAATACGTCAACGTCCAAAGGTTCAAACTTTGCCGGTACATAAAAGTTGTCAGTTGCAGCGCAACAGCCTAACCATTACACCACCAACTCATGTAATGATTAAAAGTAATGCTTACACATTAGATTCATTGATTGTTGTTTGCTCAACGTCCAGTGGCAAATATCTCATGCATGTTCAGGACGAGAATAAGTAAGCAATAAATACAATAGGTAGGTCTTGTAATAGAGACCGTCCAAGATGATGGTCGGGGAAATTTTGACTGCCACTGGAAAATGAGGGTGTGGATAGGTACACAAATTTTGTCTTGCAACACGAGCCATCGGATAACGTGGCTGCAAAATAAAGGCAACAGTAATATCCAAATCAGGGTTACAAACTAAAACTGAGGAAAACGCATCAAATATAAGAGGAGAACCACGACACAACATTAAAATGTAACACACACAGAAACGAAATAAGCATTAGACAAAAATCCAATGAAAATAACAAATATAACATCAAAATTAAATACATGAATTTGGGATAGAAAAGTACCGTGACACGTCTTATAACAATGCGAATTCACACTGAAATATAAGATGAGACAAACGGCACAACAGAAACACAAAGTCAAAATGCACAAACACAGAATAAAACTATAAAATAACAATGTAAACTTGAATCATTCAGCACAGCCAAACGGACGCCCAACTTTGGTAATCGTTTTACTGCCGATTGGAAGAAGACCAAGTGACCATACTTCTATTCCCACGTCACCCTTGGGAAGTTTACACATTTGACATATCGAAATATAATTATTAGAACATGATTATTTAGACCATGTAATATAAACAATCCTGGTAGACCACGAAACCATAACACATCAATCAAATTTTTTAGAAAATATTTAGATTAATTGAAAAAATTAAAATATACTAGTTCTATTTGAGTTATCCTCTTTAAATAAAGAATTTATTATCATAATTATCACAACAACGGGCTACATTTAAGAAAAGTGAAAAATAAAAGATGTTACCTATATCTGCCGGCGCCTTACTGGGATCGTCGTAATTTCAGTTACGATTATCAGTTAAAACACAAGTGTTATATGTTAATCAATCAAATTAACACGATGAAGAGAAAAGAATCAAACAAGAATAAATATGAAATGACCATGATGAAATACAGGAAAGTTGTTTATGTTAACAAGAACGAATGACAAGAGGATAAACATGACAATGATAAAGTTGATGTAAACGAAGAAGAGAATAAGACTACATTTGGATCAAGGATTTGTGATTTCTTCAGATCTGTATCTTGTATAAAAGGGCAGAAATAAGATGGACAATGATAAAGTTGACGTTAACAAAGAAGAAAATAAGCCTACATTTGGATAAAGGATTCGTGATTTCTTCAGATTCTATCTTGTATAACAGGACAGAAATAAGATGGACAATGATAAAGTGGACATAAACCAAGAAGAGGATAAGACTACATTTGGATAAGGATTTGCGATTTCTTCAGATTCTAAATCTTGTATAACAGGACAGAAAAAAGATGTATAATGATAAACTGTCAATTACTTATTAATAAATGTTAATATTTGAATATCATGTATCTTTGAACAAAATTAAATATGAAAAGACCATGATGAAATACAGAAAAGTTGTTTATATTAAAAAGAAAGAATGACAAGTTTGGGATGAAAATTTCACCAACTCAATTTTCGGCTCTCCCTTGACACCATCTGCTAGTATGGTCTTGAGGAAACGATGATAGTCCGTCGGAAGGGGACGATAAATGGCTGACCCGTGTTAAGAGAGAGCCATATCTCTTGCACGTTAAAGACACCCTTGTAGATTTCGAAAAAGAGTAGGCTAATGCGGCTACAAGGCAGCACTCGCACCCGCAAAAGTGGAAAGGGATTAATATAAGTTGCAAAACTTGTTTCCCAATCCACTATAAATAAATATTTTTTTAACTAAAAGGATAAAAATGACAATGATAAAGTGGACGTAAACGAACAAGATAACATTTGAATCAAGGATTTGTGATTTTTTTTTAGATCTTTATCTTGCATAAAAGGATAGAAAAAAAGTTGGACAATGATAAAGTGGACGTAGATGAAGACGAGAATAAGACTATATTTGGATCAAGGATTTGTGATGTCTTGAAATCTAAATCTTGTATGACAGGACAGAAAAAAATGTTTAATGATAAACTGTCAATTACTTTTTAATAAATGTTTATATTTTAATATCATGTATCTTTTTTTTCTGTATACGAATATTATTCGAACATGGAACAACAAATTATTCCCTGATGAAGGGTCTTTAATAAAATTAGAAACGATAGAAAAAGCCACTTGGATCGGTGAAATATTGTAAAAATATGTTTGCTTTAATAAATACTAGAACGCGGGCATTAAGATTGTGGTTTAGAATATGTAAACCAAAACTGTTGTAGGATGAATAATAAAAAAAAATTATGACTGGAAAGTTTCAAAAGTCAGAAATAGATTACCTTAGTCGTATTTAGCAATGATAACTGAGTACTTGGGGCAGGATAATTTATATCATCCCTCCACTTTTTCTAAATCTTTTTTTTTTAAATTTTCTATGAATTTCACATTTTTTTTTGTATACGTGCTGTAGTCATATATTTTACTCTCTATATAATATTTAGTAAGAATTCAAAGAAAATATCAAATACAATATACTCTTTATTTGATCGAATATGTATGTTCATAGTATACAGAAAAAAATCCTGTTTCTGTCCTGTCCCACCCTAAGAACCTTTATATATATATATGAAAATTATGTGTTATTGGCGTTTCCCTCAGTTTTAGATTGTTACCCCGATTTTGTTTTTTGTCCATAGATTTGCGAGTTTTGAACAGCGGTATACTACTGTTGCCTTTATTGAAGACAGTCCTAACTGGAAGTCTTGTCTATGACATAAAAATTTGTTCAATGACGGAAACAACATCCGGACCCCTTTATTTTTCGTTTTTCTTCCAAAATACCAGAACGGAATAATCATCAGCGAGGATGACACATGCGACAATGCATGGTACATATGGGACACAAATGCATAATGATTAATTTAATGTGGAAGGAAGAGAAGCGACACACAAAATGAGGTCTTCTCATTTAATAGTATGTAAGATACATGCTTATTTTAATAACAATGGTTAATCTCTGTAATAACGTGACATTGCAATGATATCTCAACACAAAAGCCAAAAACAAAAAATATATAACATGCAAATTTAAAACTTAATACCCTACAATCGGCCAATTATTGCACAATAACATGCAGGTACACAAACATTATGCTGTTTTCTCCTTTTACCACTTCCATGATGAGACTTGTTAAAATTTAAATCTCCTGTTAACATTTCTATGTTAAGCAAGGGACACTTTGGAAATTTCTTTATGCGCAAAAGTTAATTTTGGGTGTCCTCCATGCGGGACGCGTTTAATCTCCAAAACCAAGACCTCGACTTAGAACAATACATAAAAACCCTCCGACATGGGACTGTTCCCACTTGCCTTATAATTACAGCCCCTGGTCATGTTATAATTGGGAATCTAAACATAATTCAACATGAAAATCTCCGAAAGGTGATTTCTCATGGTCCTAAGTTTAGAGAACCCCAACACATCAACCATAACTTCAAAAAAAATTGTGAATTCCATTGAGGACTACGCCAGAGTATGGGCTAAGCGAGAAGAAGTTGAACTGGACACTTTGTCAGAATTGGTTAAAACTATCAGATCTCTGATTAAACATCGCATTCGCAAGTTGAAAAACTGTGAACGATCGACCAAAGTCCGATTTCAGAGAGAAAGAGGTCATGAAATGTCTATCATCTCTTCATGATAAGTATGTTGTTGTTCCTGCGGACAAAGCTTCAAATAATAGTCTTTGTATGTAAATCGTATTACTACGAATGTCTTGTAAAAAAAAAATAGGTATAAATGAGCACTCAGATAATCCCACATACAAAGACATAATTTGACAAGGATGAGATTTTAGCAAATCATAAGTCCTTCATGTCTTCAATAAACATTACACTGAACATCCAATCGGAGGACTTACCTTGTTTGTATTGGATACCAAAGCTTTATAAAATTCCATACAAACGACGGTTTATTGCTGGCTCATCTTCATGTTCCACTAAATAATTGTCCATTAGATTGACTAAAATTCTGTCCGCAGTGAAAAAGGGTCTTCAGAAATACTGTGAAACTGTTTACTCGCGTAACGTGAGGGTACCCAAATTGCACCTATTTTGACAGTTTTTTAACCTAGGTTTATATATGCTTCAGACAAAAGTTTTCCTTACCTTATGTGTTTATTTTGAAGATGAATCATTATTTATTATATGGTTTCACCAATTTGATTTTGAATCCATATGGAATCATAGAAAAATTGGTCTGAACTAACCTGCAAACCATCAATGATTCTGTAATAAGGAGTACCCAAATTGCATCCATACTTAAAATTCGCATCATTCGTCAAAAGTCTAATAACAAAACTTTTGTTGAATTTCTTCAAATATTTTGAATAATTGGATATTAGTCCATGCTAACTCTTCATTTTTGTCGAGCCTGCAACTTTTGTTGCAGAAAGCTCGACATAGGGATAGTGATCCGGCGGCGGCGGCGGCGGCGTTAGCTCACTTCTTAAAAGCTTTATATTTTAGAAGGTGGAAGACCTGGATGCTTCATACTTTGTATATAGACGCTTCATAATACGAAGTTTCCGTCAGTCACATGTCCAATGTCCTTGACCTCATTTTCATGGTTCAGTGACCACTTGAAAAAAAGTTCAAATTTATTGTAATGTAGAATTCTCTCTTATTATAAGTAATAGGATAACTATATTTGATATGTGCGTACCTTGCAAGGTCCTCGTGTCTGTCAGACAGTTTTCACTTGACCTCGACCTCATTTCATGGATCAGTGAACAAGGTTAAGTTTTGGTGGTCAAGTCCATATCTGAGATACCATAAGCAATAGGGCTAGTATATTCGGTGTATGGAAGGACTGTAAGGTGTACATGTCCAACTGGCAGGTGTCATCTGACCTTGACCTCATTTTCATGGTTCAGTGGTTATAGTTAAATTTTTGTGTTTTGGTCTGTTTTTCTCATACCATATGCAATAGGTCTACTATATTTGTTGTATGGAATGATTGTTAAGTGTACATGTCTAGCGGGCAGATGTCTTGTGACCTTGACCTCATTTTCATGGTTCAGTAGTCAAAGTTAAGTTTTCGAGTTTTTGTCTTTTTATCTAATGCTATATGCCATAGGTCAACTATATTTGGTGTATGGAAATATTTTATGATCTTTATGTCAGTCGAGCAGGTTTTATTTAACCGTGACCTCATTTTCACGGTTCATGGCACAGTGTTAAGTTTTTGTGTTTTGGTCTATTTTTCTTAAACTATAAGTAATGTGTCAACTATATATGTGTATAGAAGCATTGTTAGCTGTACCTGTCTGCCTGGCATGGTTCATCTGACCTGGACCTCTTTTTCAAGGTTCATTGGTCTTTGTTTAGTTATCTTGGTTAATGTTAAGTTTATGTGACAGTTGTAAGAAAGCGTAGCTTTATACTTAGGACTATCAACATAATATCAATGATTAGTATAGAAGGCGAGACATTTCAGCGTGTGCACTCTTGTTTAAGAAATCGATACTTGTAACATATTGTATTTGCTAATTTTAAAAAGATAACGTTTCCGTAAACAGTCCATCTGTTGATAAATACTGTGAACGTTTAGTGTATATCTAAATATTTTTACCTATGTTGAAAGACGTGTATTGTATCCAATCATAAAAATACAAATTGTTTAGTCTGTAGGATAACTTGTAAAAGAGGGACGAAAGATGCCAAAACAACAGTCAAACTCATAAATCTAAAACTGACAACGCCATGGCTAAAAATGAAAAAGACAAACAAACAAACAACAGCACACACGACACAACATAAAAAACTAAAGAATAAACAACACGAACCCAACCAAAAAACTAGGGGTGATCTCAAGTGCTGCGGAGGGGTAAGCAGATCCTGCTCCAGATTTCCTTGCTACTTTTGATAAATAGGTGCAATTTGGGTACTCAGTGCAATTTGGGTACCCTCACGTTGGTGGTATTAATCATATGTGGATTCTTGAAAATTATAAAGAACTTCTAGACAATTTTAAATCTCGGTCTTCTTCTGAAATTAATTGTATCAAAACTTTTTTTCAACCCTGTATAACGCCGTTCCCCATGTGAAATTAAAAAATCCCCTGAAATAAATAATCCACAATGCCTTTCAACATGAAATTGGTATTATACTGCAATCAGCTATTTTACTATACAGATAAAGCTATACGTATAAACGTTAGCTTTATACGTCAATGACCTCAACTCACCTATAAGCCCCGCCTACTTACAACGTCACGTCACAACCATGACAACGTGTAGTAACAATGGTCAAACTTTTATGAATTTAAACCTGTTATGTCTTCAAATTGGTAATTTATATACCATGTTTATCAAATGTTATTAATTAAATTCATTTTCCCTTTCTAATTCCTTAAATTGTCAATGCTTACCGCCTAGACTACGCTCATAGGGAAATACCCCAAAATGGTACCCCAAGGGGGAAATTCCAAACACTTTTTTTTAATAATATTTGTTTCATATTTTTATTATTTTTTTTATTTTTTATCGATTTCAGTATAAAAACAATATACGTATAGTGTCTTGAAATATGAAATTTATTTGTATTCGGCACGAAACGGGAAAATGCTCGGTAGAACCTCGCATTTTCCCGTTTCTAAGCCTCATACAAATAAATTTCATATTTCAAGACACTATACGTATATTGTCTAATTATACGTTATAAATTTATTACTTTGGAATATCATAAGGCATGTTTCGTTAATAGTGACGAACAAAAAGGTAAAACATACTACATAGACGAACAAGTAATCAGTATGCTGGAGCAACGATTTACACAAGTTTATCAAAAATAGTGACGCCTCGCCTACGTAACAAACACGCAATCTTGACGTTTATACATTTTTTTGTACAACATAAGGTATTTACTGATTGTGTAGAAAGGTAATTTAATTATTATTTGGACTGCAAACGACAAGAACGAAAACTATAACAGAAACACCAAAAGAGTTATGAGAAGGAAAGACTAGCTAGGTCAAGTTCGGTATCTAACAAAGAGGACCACAATCCAAGACGTTTTCGACAAAGACACATCGTGTAAAGTCTAAATCAACCAATTGGAATCAACCAATTGGTAGTGGTGTCCTTAAAATTTACAGAGTGCCAATATGAGTTTATCCTCCTCATAACTCTGTATGAACAGTTTCTGTGCTAGTATTATTGATGCTATCTTAACCCTTTCGCTGCCCAACAAATTTAAACAAAACCCCTTCAGTGCCAATGTCTTTTTTGATTGTCTTTACGATAACGCTAAAAATGTCGACGTCATAGTGTAGGTATGAAAGCGCCAAAAGATGTTAGCTGCATAGTCCATTTTCTTACATATAATACCGATTTTTGACTCCGAAGTTATAATATTTAGACAAGTTACGTGTAATAAGATATTCTGGTCCCGGTTCTAGTAATAGCAACAAGATAAGGTAAAATATTTTTTTGAGGGAGGGGTAACTATTTCATGTGTTTCATGAAACATTACAAAATAATTGCACCTATTTTAAGTTTGACTTTACTTCTTTTAGTTGCCCCCACTTGAACTAATACCAGAAATTACCTACTATAGAGAAGGTAACCTGTCTAAAAATCATATACTGTACTCCCGAGTCAAAATTCGGTAATACGAAAAGATATGATGCAAATTAATTTGTCACTACTTATAAATTAAAGAAAGTTTGTCATTATTTTTGGTGAACAACTTCATTATATGAGCTTGGGATACAAAATTCAAGATTCATATAAACATTACGCAAGAAAAATATTTAATTCGTCGGTGTTACATCGTCTGCCGTGTTTCTTATATATACTGCATGGTTAATGGACAATTTTACGACAGAGAGCACACATGCATATACATTTTTCGGCCTTTTCCTGCCACCAGGGACATTTCGTCCAGAACACACAGAACACTCTCTTCTTTTCGACCCAGTTATTTTCTCAAATGTCGTTTTCTTCTTATTATATGATCTTCGGAAATGCCATCAAATAATTAATTGTATAAAATGAAGACCTGATCGAACATTGTCAGAGTTCTTTTAATAGGAATTTTCTATCGTATCTTAATATGAAAAATAATGTGTTCATTAATTCTTGACAACCGTACAATGATAAGTCACTGTGATTGTAATTTAAAATCTATAATTGTTCACAAAGTTTTCAGGTTGTTTGCGGTTTTGCTTTTTATTTTATTTTGGAAGAAGGGAAAAATGATGAATGAGTACAGACATGCACTGATCAAAGAACATGTATTTTACTGGGAAACATGTTACATGTATCAATTAAAAGTGTCATATTGACCTGGAATGTTAATTTGGCCGGCACAATCCAGGATGAATCGTGATTTACGATGCTATACAGGACATTGCATTTTCACACGATAAATACAATATTAAATATTTTTCCTTGTATCTATTGTTTTATTCATGTTTAACTGTTTTGCCTTTGAAATTTCTATAAACGTATGCCGTATAAAGCCTAGAAAAATTTAAAGCAGCAAAATAAATAAAAAAAATATCGAAATTTATTCCATGCATTAAAATTCTCTGGTGGCGTTTTAATGGAACATGGGCATAACTGTATGTTATCAAAACAAACTTCTTCGTTGAATGAATTGTGAAAATCAGCACGAAATAGACAATGGTTTTGAAATTTCTCTCTCACTCAGGAGGATAAACTCGAGGATTAACCACGGATAAGGATTAGCCATAATCCGATGGATGCGTTAACAAATCACGTCATTAACGTGTAGTGCACTTTTTGCGTACTTTTAAGTTTTTGAGTTTTTTTGCGCTTTTTATAATTCGTTCTTTGTAAAGGTATCTGAATAACTTCTATATTTTATGTATGTAAAATTTTATTTTTATAATATTCTTTGCAAAGTAAACGCTTAAAAACTTTAGGCAGTTTAGGAAAGTAAGCCTAGAACGTAGAATACATAAATATACTAAATGGCCAACTGCAAAAGCGTCGGGAAAAAAGAGTGGATTTGAGACTCCATAGTTCTAAATATTATATATATATATTTATAAACGCATCCGTACAAAATTTTATTTTCATCAATTTCATAAAAAAGCTCCCCTTTCATAGCATTATTCTTGGTAAAAAACCGCGCGAATGTTTCAAGACGGAGGAATTAAATTTATCACAAAAACGGCGACGTCATAGTACATTACGTAGTTCATAACATCATTTCAATCTGCCCTTTGGCACTGAATTTGCCTTTGAAATTTCCAAAGTCATACTCCGTTGAATGAATTGTGAAAATCAGCTCGAAATAGACAATGGTTTTGAAATTTCTCTCTCACTCAGGAGGATAAACTCGAGGATTAACCACGGATAAGGAAACATTCTCCGTCTTGAAACATTCGCGCGGTTTTTTACCAAGATTAATGCTATGAAAGGGGAGCTTTTTTATGAAATTGATGAAAATAAAATTTTGTACGGATGCGTTTTTAATTGATTTAAAAGAGTAACAAGTGCTCTCATCTAAAATAAACATTAAAAATATGGTGAAAAAGAAATTATATGTAAAGTATTGCAACAAATAGAAAACCATTGTCTATTTCGTGCTGATTTTCACAATTCATTCAAAGGAGTATGACTTTGGGCCGATCATCGGCCCTGTGGCACAGAACTCGTTAAAATTACTTGATTTAAAAGAGTAACAAGTGCTCTCATCTAAAATAAACATTAAAAATATGGTGAAAAAGAAATTATATGTAAAGTATTGCAACAAATAGAAAAAAGAATTATTTAATTAATAATCTTTATTGCAAAATTATTATTATTGTAACTTAGAACTTATCGATTATTTAAACCAAATTTTAATTTTGAGCCTTACTTATTGAAATGACCATATATTCAAAGATGTGTTTTAACAAGATTTAGAATTGGAGCTCACAAACTTGAAATAGATAAAGGTCGTTACTTTAATATTAAACTAGAAAATAGAATATGCAAACTCTGTAATGAGGAAATAGAAGATGAGATGCATTTTCTTTTAACATGTTAAACTTTGGATAATGTTAGAAATCCCTTTCCAAGCAAAATATATAGTAAAAATAAAAATATTTCAAAACTTGATAACAAATCTCTTTTTATTTGGCTAATGGGAAGGAAGATAAAAACATTTTGATAACAATTTGTCAATAATTATTATAAATAAAGGCAACAGTAGTATACCGCTGTTCAAAACTCATAAATCCATGGACAAAAAACAAAATCGGGGTAACAAACCAAAACCGAGCGAAACGCATTAAATATAAGAGGAGGATTATTTCAATAAGAGATTCTAAATATAAACAGGAATACAATATTAAATTAGATTTCTCTATATAAAGGTATAGAATGATATGTATGATCAAGTATGTATTTACAAGAGTTATTTCTTTTACATTTAATAAATTATTATCATACTATGAGGTGTGCTGTCCAATAAAGGGACAAGAGTAACAGACAATGGGTCATATTATATTATATATTTTTATTATTACAAATTGCTTACTTCATTTGCTTTAAAATTTTATATTAATCAATTAAATCAAAATCAATCATATTATGTATTTTGTTTAACCTATTTTTAATTTACTTTACATTATGTTTGAAAATCATATTGTAATTATTCTGCTCATTTTGGGCGCCGTGATTGGCAAATCAAATATTTGTTTGTTTGTGTAAGGAGCACACTCCTGTATATGAAATCAGTATAGTGTGAACATGCTCAAGCACAATGTATTAGTTGAGATATGCACACACACCATAAGATTAAATTTGCGTCAAAACTACCTGTTTATGCAGTTCCCTTAAGGCATCTGTCACCCGATAAATAATGTTATGCACTGCTGACATTGACATTTCAAAGATTCCTTAATCGAGTGCTGCTTGCCCATAACCTTCAAGAAGACCAGAAGTTGTTTCTCTGGTTCTACTGGAACTGATCCGCCGTGAGTCTGTCTCACCAAATTAACATGGAGCTCACGGAGTAGTTTGTAAGACATGTCTAAACCTATACTGTAATGTGTTTTGAAGTTAAGTGGGTGAATCTTTTAAACTCAAAATTCATTTCATCATCTTCATCTAGGATTATTTCAAACATAAATACGGCAGACCGTAAATAATCGGCCATATTTAACAACTATAGCAGTTTGTGAACTAGAACTTTGACAAAACTTTGAAGAAATGTTTGGTCCTCAATGCTCTTCATTTTCGTACTTTATTTAGCCTTTTAAAAATTTCTTTATTAGAGTGTCTGGCGTAAATATACTATTTTAATTCTGGTATTTATGGTGAGTTTATTAGACATGCGCTCTTTAGCATATATCCGAAGTCCCTGTCACATTATCGGAATACATAAAATTTATTAGTAAGAGCTTCAGAAACAGGACGAAAAGCGATGTTCATCGCTCTTTCGCAGCGGGTATGCATACGTTTATATTTCCAATAATGTACACATATTGTAATTATCTCGCAATTTACAGCAGCCACTTAACACTTTATTAGTTGCTAAAATCTAGTTTTTGGTTGGGTTCGTGTTGATTAGTCTTTAGCTTTCTATTTTGTGACTTCTGTATTATTATTGTATTTATTTTTTAGCCAAGGCGTTGTCTTTTTATGTTCGATCTACAAGGTTGAATCTCCCTCTGGTATCTTTCGTCCCTCCTTTGTCTCTAATTTAAAAAAAGAATCGATATAGTTTAAAAAAAGACAAATCTGAAAAATACTGAACTCAGAGGAAAATCCAATCGGAAAGCCCATAAACAGATGACAAAACACATCAAAAACGAATGGACAAGAACTGTCATATTCTTGACTTGGTACAGGCATTTTCAAATGTAGAAAATGGTGAATTAAACCTGGTTTTATAGCGTTAAACCTTGCACTTTGTTGACAGTCTTATCAAATTCCGTTATATTTACAATGATGCGTGAACTAAACAGAAACAATAAATAATACAGATAAAATATAGGTACAACAGTCATCATCGTGTAACAATTTTAAAAGGAACAAATTAACAGAACACAAAAACATTCATCTCACATTCATCGATTCACGTGTCTGACGTCAGAAAATTATATACGTCACATATTGTTGTCGTTCAATGTTTATACAAACACATTTTAAATTTCACATGGGTAATGTTAGCCTACAGGGTTAAAAAATCAAAAGTATGTAAGAATTAATTTCAGAAATAGACCAAGATTAGAAATAGTCTAAAAGTGATATAGAATTTATAAGAATCAACAAATAGTTCATTCCACTACGCGATTGAAAAATTTTGACGTTTGTGGTTCAGCGTGTTTTCTAATTCATAATATAAATATATCATGACATATAATAGAACTATATCATACTGACGGGATCTTTTCAAGTACAAAGTCTATTTATAAGAACCAAAGAAACACAAAAAGTCGCATATTCAAAACACACCATCTAAAAATGAAAGATAATACAAACAAATTGACGGGATGTTTAAGTGCCGAGCCACGTTAAATGGATATCCCACAAAACAATCCAACAGTAAAAGTAATATTAATATTAGAAAAAAGACAAATGAAAGAACCATATAACACGTTGTTAAGATGATAAACAACATCAGTACGCATACTCTATAGATCAAGACCATCATGTATTATTTGTGAAGTTGACACGGAATATTTATCACCTTCCGATGAACTTTTTTTAGAAAAAGAAGAGACGTTCTTTGACATGCCCCTGGTTCATTCACTTTCTGCTCAGATACTGTTGACGTTTTACAAAGTCTAAGTAGGAGCTGCAAGCTCTTGAATATCGATTAAGTTGGGAAATATATATCCTTTATGCAGATGAGGTTGGTATATTGCTAGTAAGGTGGGGGAATTTACAATTTCAAATTAAATTAAAATCGTCTCGTTTGTCATAGATTCTGGTACTGAGATGACTGTGTAAGTCACATTCGAGATATAAGTCTAAAAATGAGGCGGAGGAAGCCGTGTCTGTTGTTTCTTCAATTTATAGTTCTGGGAGATATGTTAATTGAACCCAATCAGAAAAGTTCGGATTGTTTATGGAAAGAACATCATCAATATATCTGAAAGTGAAATTAAATAATCTGACTTCTTTGATCCTCTTGTTTTTGACAAGGATCTGAAGGAACTCCCATTCATATGAAAATAATTAGAGGCGCACAGTTTGTTCCCATAGGAATGCCGACAATTTGTTGGAAAAGTCTACCTCCAAACTCAACAAATATGTTGTCGATAAGAAATTATGTTCGTTATTGTTCAGCGGTACAATGTATGTTTGATGTATTTAAGGTTTTGATCTTGCAATTTCGGTAGTGACTTTCCGCAGTTCAGTGATTTTACTCTTTTCTGTCACGTAGTGTTTCAGTAATATTTTTTTAACAATGCCGTAGAACAGGAGGATTGGCATAACATGAAACCAAATTTAACCTACCAAGTCAAGAATAGGGCTGTTGTTCGTTTCGATGTGTGTTGGCGTTAAAATGTTGTTGCACTTTGGTGTTACTGTTGTCTTCCTCTCCTAATTGATATGTTTCCCCTTGTTTTGTTTGTAACCCGGATTGTTTTTTTTTGTCAGTCGATTTATGACTTTAGAACACCGATTTACTACTGTTGCCTTTAGTTTCATCTTTTATTGATACAGGATGCAAGTACTCCGAAATATTAAACATTTGATCACGCCTAGTTTTTGGTGGGGTTTGTGTTCTTAAGTTTTCTATGTTGTGTCATGTGTACTATTGTTTGTCTTATTCATTTTTAGCCATTGCGTTGTCAGTTTATTTTCGATTTATGTGTTTGACTGTCCCTCTGGTATCTTTCGTCCCTCTTTTTTGAACGTGATTTTATTTTAATTTCCCACTGAGGGGCAATTTATTTTTCGGTTTGTGCGTCCTTAGTCCGTCTGTCCCGCTTCAGGTTGAATTTTTCGGTCTAGGTAGTTGATGATGAATTTAAAGACCAATCAACTTGAAACTTTACCTATGATATGATCTTTCGAAATAGTTTTAAAGACCCGAATTTCACGGTCCTCTTAACATTGAAAATAATAGTTCGAGTGGGGCATTTATGTACTATGTACAGGGCAATGCATGATAAAATGACATTTAGGTCACTCAGTGTGGTTGGAGATAACTGCCGCTACATTGACTTCATCGTATCATAAATTCAATATGTTTATATTAACCTGCTTGGCTATTCTGTTCTGGAATTCATATGGTAATGATAACATGAATAAAATGAAGAAAATTTGTTAAGGCTTAAAAGTTAGCAGTAAGACTTGGGCTAACAAGTTATCTACCATTTCACTGAGCAGAGCCCTATTTATACTATTTGGAGATCCCTGAAAGCAAATTGAAAATGAGGGATCCATAGATATAGGAAGATGTGGTGTGAGTGCCAATGAGACAACTCTCCTACCAAATAACAATTTTTAAAAAGTATACCATTATAGGTCAATGAAAGGCCTTCAACAAGTTATAAAGGGCCCCACAAGTACTAGTGTACAACCATTCGAACAGGAAAACCAACGGTCTAATCTATATAAAATTTAAAAAAACGAGAAACGAGAAACACGTATAAGTTACATAAACAAACGACAAGTACTGTACATCAGATTTCTGACTTAGGACAGGTGCAAACATTTGCAGCGGGATTAAACGTTTTAATGGATCCAAACCGTCTCCCTTTTTTCTGAAACGATAGCATAACATCATAACATAGAAAAACACACAATAAAATATCAATTGGCAGGCTTAACTCAATCAAAAAACGTACATTAATACACTATAAACGAATAAATTTGATCTGCGATATCTGAATGCAAATGCACAGTTAATAAAATATCAGAGACAAACATTTAAGGCCAAAAAACAAAACAAACAAGTCCAAACAAAGCCATGGCAAGTCACCACTGCGTAATATTTAACCCTCCGAAAATATTCACTTTAGAAAAAAAAACCTGGAATCCCTGATGGCCAATAAGAACCCTGTCATGACGGACAGGAAAATGTCGGAAAAAATAAGAGCCTGACAGGGAAACCGGCGCATTAGGAATTTAAATATAAAATGGACATAACAATGCCTGTCCATTGATTATCATAACAGTTATAAAAGGTACCAGGATTATAATTTAATACGCCAGTCTACACAAGACTCATCAGTGACGTTCAGATCATAATGATGGGACATAGTCTTAACTTTTCCTTTATTAAATTTTATAGATAGAATGATAGACGCCAGTGCGTAGTACTAGCAGACGACGGTAGTACTTATATTAAATTACAGCGGTAAATTGGTTAACAATATAGTTTCTATAAACTATTCTTTTAGATTTTTTTGACTTTGAGATGAAGAACAGCAGTACAAATCCTGTTCTATTGCTTTTTTTTTTGTTTGTTATACATTTACTGATTTTGTGTTATGGATGTATATACTCCATATCCTTTGTGTTTCTATTCAGTGGAAAATTCCAAGGGCACTTGCCAAACAAAATGGAAAAAGTTAAAAGATACAAATATTATAATATGTGCAGTTTAGATTAATGTTCACAAAGTCAGTAATATGTTCTGTTGTAGGTAATCACCAAATAAAGTTTATATCTTTTTTGTAGTTGATTTCTTTCTTCAGTTGAATTGGTAAATTCTAGGTTGCAAAAAAAAAAAGTGCCAGTTCTTCCAGTTGAAAAGATAGAAAAGGATACACGATTTGCATCTCCATAGCTTGTATGTATCATTTCTCTAAATGTACTGCACATCAGACATTTTTTTTTAACATTTTCGAAAGTTTTCAAATTTTCTTCAATGTTTCCATTTGGGTGGATATCAATCAGTATTCCTTCATTTATGACTTTACAAAAAGAACAATTCCTACGGATGGATTGCGTAATAAATTAGCACTTAATCCTAAATGTTGGAGAGTACTTTTTAGGGTATCTTCATTGAGGATTACATTAGAACTGATATTAATGGAATGTAAGAAATAGTCAAATCCATTTTCATTAAAATCAAAATAGTATACATTGTTAAGTTCATCTGTCACCATATTCATTAAATTTAAATTGTCATTATTAATGGAAATATCTTCAAAAAAATATTTTTAAGTGTATGTTGCATTAGCGCGCATGACCTCTTTTAAATGAGAGATAATTTCAATT
Organism: Mytilus galloprovincialis; assembly: GCF_965363235.1. NCBI lineage: Eukaryota > Metazoa > Mollusca > Bivalvia > Mytilida > Mytilidae > Mytilus > Mytilus galloprovincialis. The sequence continues at coordinate 42,928,348 of NC_134838.1, forward strand.
ACTGGTGCAGGTAGTTCATTCAATGGCAGTTCTTTCTCAAGAACAGTGATGCCACGCCACGAGCATCACTGAAGAGACATGTATTGTCGAAATGCGCATCTGGTGCAGAAAAAATGGTACCGTTATTGTTATTAAAACTGTAAGAGGTAATGGTGGTGAATGTGTCATGATCTCTTTCTGGTGTATCTTTAAATACTACAGGTCCTTTAAAATAGACTATTGTATAAAATTTTAAAGTGATGAAATATCAATCGTAATTCCATTAAAACATAAATTTCAAAATCATTAAATTAAGTTAATGATGATTGATCATGGTAATGTCCACTAATTATTTTGCTTAAGTCAATTCAGTGCTGTCGGCTGTTATCTGCCCTTTGGTCGGGTTTCTGTCTCTTTGACATATTCAACAATGCCATTCTCAATTTTAAAACAAAAAAGTACTTTCCATTCATTCATCTGAGTTCAGTTGAGATATACTTATACATGTTATGATTCATGTCACCATTGCAGATTAGTTGTATTCTAAAATGTTAGTATTGAATTGAATACCTGTATAAAATAGTCTCGACATTATATTGATCTGAAGTAGTTGTTAATAATATAAATTGACAAAATTAAGTATTCACTTAAACAGTACTGTTAAGCCGAATTAATCATTGCAGATTTTGGCAGTATAAAAGTCAAGTTCATATTTTAATCTGTGAATAAACATATAAATTTATCGTCATCAGACAATTACATAAAATTAAATAGGGATGCTTGATAAAACAGATAACAACGCAATCTTCATACAGAGGAAAATTCATTTATACATGTTTTTCATTTTCAATTAAAAGATTTTCATTACAAATACTGTTATAACAAATTCTATTTTCAACTAAAAGACCTTCATACCTTCCAGTCTCAATTTCCAAAGGAGCAGTACCACTTCTAAATTTGGCATAGGCACTCCTATATTTACCAGGAATAATTTTTAATAAATAATTCTCTTCACCAAATTCATTTTTGAACAGTCTTACAAGTAAGTACGTAGTTTACTACGCTCGTTTGACATTAAATCAATATACCATTGCTCTTTAAATCTATTGAAACAGATATTCTCAATAGTTTTTATAACATGTTTATCAAATTAGTATTACAAAAATGTTCCATATCAACTTCTTTATACTTTGTGTGTACTCTGAAATTCCAATTTTCAGTCTATTATTGCATACATTATTTGCCCATATAAAAGCTTTTTTGTTTATTCTATTATTACACATTTTCGTAAATTACTATAAGTTCTAAAAATACATGTCCATTGTTTTACAATACATGGCTTCCAACCCATATCACCATATAGGGCTAAATTAGGTGTGTACTTTCAAACACCCATAAAAAAACGCATTGCCCTATTTTTTTTACAGCATTTATACAAGAGAATTCTTTACTTCCCCATTTTGCAGCACCATATTCAATTACAGACATAACAAGAGTGTCAAAAAGCTTAGTAAAAGTAGAATATTAAAAACCACCATTAGCTTTGCATTTAGCAATTAGTGAACCTAATGATCTGCTGGATGATTTTGCTTCAATTTTCGCCATCTCGTTATAATCCAAAAACTCATTTAATGATAAACCAAGATACATATATTTTGATACAATATCTAACTTGTTTCCGTTCAACATAAATTCAAAATTTGTTTGTGTCACAGATTGTGTTCTAAAATGATTTTTTTTTACTTGTCCATATTTACAATTGAGTCATGTACATTACACCATATACTTAAAACATCTAATATTCTTTGAAGGTCATTTTCATTTTCGACTACATCATCTGCATATAATAATATACACATCTTTTCACCATTAACATGTATACCAATATCTAATCTCTTTATGTTATCAACTAAGTTATTTATGAAAATATTAAATAATAACAGCGATAATATGCAGCCTTGTTTTAGGCCAGAATTTACTCCAAACCAATCAGTCAAATCGCTACTTATCTTGACACAAGATTGAACATTATAATATAAAGTATGTAAAGCATTTAACATTTTGGTACTTCAACCTAAGGATTCTAATTTACTAAACAACAAATTACGATTAACCCAGTGACATGTTTTTTTAAATCTATAAATGCACAGAATGTTGAAAGTTTACAAAGTTGTTTCAATGATAGTTGTTAAAGTTGATAGATGGTCTATGGTACTGTCACTCTTTCTGAAACCAAGCAAGCAAAGCATTATGAATTCCAAATTTGCAGTATTTGTTTAATTCATGTTTTGTCATGAAATAAACTAAAACTACTATTTAAATAGTGGACTATATTTCACATAGTTTAAAACAGTTACTAATAAAAATATTTTTTTATTTGCAAACAAAAATATTCTATTCAGGTTTTACATGATAACACTTGAATTCGACTTTTACTTTAACTCATATATGCATGCCAAACATAAACTTTTAGGGTCCTCAATGCTCTTCAACTTTGTATTTATTTGGCTTTTTAACTATTTTGATCTGAGCGTCACTGATGAGTCTTATGTAGACGAAACGCGCGTCTGGCGTATAAAATTATAATCCTGGTACTTTTGATAACTATTAGCCACCACTTTACAAGCAGAGCCAAATACAATGAAAGTCCCAACTATGTATTGGCTTCCGAAGCGACACAAAACCCCTTACAACACGTTAAATTTAACGCTTACGTTAAGTTAACGACAAGTTGAACAACCTGGCCCTGGTAAATTAATTTCTCTTTCCAAATATCGTGGAACGTGAAAAGTAACCCAAACTCTTATAATCTGATGAATGATAGGCTAACATTAATGGATATATATATACATATATATATAGTCGTCCTAATCTCTTTCCGTGTTTGCTTATAATGTTTTAAGGCATTGGCCCCTATGGGCGTAAAATGCTTTTCAATAAAGTAAATAAATTTAATACAAAAGCAGATAACATAGTTTCAATAATTAAATTTGACGTTTCAACCATACCATCCGATTTTGGCTAGAATGGTGTTGTACGGGTTAACTTTTGAATTATTAAAATACTAAGGTTTTTCAACCTCATGAATATATTACCTTAGCCGTATTTGGCAAAACTTTTAGGAATATTGGTCCTCAATGCTCTTCAACTTCGTACTTTATTTGTCCTTTTGTAAACTTTTTTGGATTCGAGCGTCACTGGTGAGTCTTTTGTAAACAAAACACGGGTCTGTCGTAAATTCAAAATTTAGTCCTGGTATCTATAATGAGGCTATTTAAAGAATACAAAAAAAAAAACCCCCAAAAAAAATCATTTCTTTGAACACATGAGACTCAAAGTTGTAAATAGAAAGAGGAACCCCCAAAATCGTAACTATTCTTTCTACAAATTTCATAGCGACTGTAACTGCTGACGAGTCGGGAATCGCTATGGCTTCCCTCCATTTGGAAAAATAATCTTAAACAGTGGGAAGGAAAAGGGTCAGTTATGTGCCTCTTCTCATGTGACGTAATGGACATGAATGCGAGGACGACAATCACGAGTTTTAAAAAGACGTTGACAGTATCGCGTCTGTAATTTGTTTACGTCGTGTTCGTGTAAGTTTTCATAAAAGACATATTAACTTGCATCATTTCATCGTCATTTAGTTATAATCCTGGTACCTTTGATAACTATTTACACCACTGGGTCGATGCCACTGCTGGTGGACGTTTCGTCCCCGAGGGTATCACCAGCCCAGTAGTCAACACTTCGGTGTTGACATGAATATCAATAATATGGTCATTTTTATAAATTTCCTGTCTACAAAACTAAGGATTTTCTTATCCCAGGCATATTTTACCTTAGCCGTATTTGGCACAACCTTTTGGAATTTTGGATCCTCAATGCTCTTCAACTTTGTACTTGTTTGGCTTTATAAATATTTTGATTTTGATATGAGCGTCACTGATGAGTCTTATGTAGACGAAACGCGCGTCTGGCGTACTAAATTATAATCCTGGTACCTTTGATAACTATTAGGTAAGTTTAACAGGTTACTATACCATTTTTTCTTCTGCGAAGATTTTCTTTTACAAGAAACGAGCTTTTGAAAATGGTAAGTGACTTCGTGGTTTTGAAAGAAAAAAATGGCGGATGTTTTCTCATTCTGAAAATAACTTGCACATTTGCATCCTGATAAATATTTGAATATAAAATGACAAAAAAAATGTATGTATGATGATACGCCATCACTCTGGGTCAAACTGCAACTAAGACTCCAAAAACGAAACATCACAACAAATGTTTTTCATTCCTCAAAACAACAGTTATATGAACTTAATTTACAACTTATAACCCCTGAAAAGTTATCAAAATATAAAAAAACAACAAATAAACCCAACAGTAATGTCATATTACAATATCATTGTAATATTTCTTGACCAAACTCTTCATCTTTTAGATGGTGGTGAACTAGAAGTCTCCATATTTTCTTTAGTTACTTTTCCCTCCTTCCCTCCCCTCTGTCCTCCTATCTCGATGTTCCTTTTGGTCTCTAACCTGGTCTTTCCATATTCCATTAACATTTCCTGGTGCCTAGCAGATCATATATTCTCTAGTCTAACGATATATTCTTCTAAATTGTTCATCTCTCTCATGCCTTACGTTTAATTTTCCAGTGTTCTCCTTTCTCTGGAATGCTGTAGATTCTGTAATAGTTTCATTATAAACAGTATAATCTTCGTTGATTTCCAATTAAACTTGAAAAATTCTCTTTCGGGATAAACATACTTTCTCCTGATATTTGTGAATGTTCTTTGGTCAGTGAATTTTCTTTTTCTAAAAGTATGTGTTGTCTATGAATGGAAAAAGTTCTTTCAAACACTTTCAAATTGGTTGCTTTGAATAGATAGAAATTACAGAAATAGGGAATCTTCTCTGATCCTCATAAGTTGATCTAAAGCGCCAATACCTATATTACAATGTAGGTTTGTCTTTATATGTTCAGTCTTTGAAAAATCCCTTTCACATTCGACACCTGAAATCGGCAATACACGTGAAACTTTCATTAGAGAAATTGTAATTGGGAACTGGTCTTTTCTAGAAATAATTGAAGTCAACAGATCGGCAAACGAAAGTTTTTTCTGGTTGTTCAAAGAATAAATACTTTAGTATACCTCATCCTATTTGTAGTTCTTCTTTGTTAACTACAATATAATGGTCTCCGAAACACTAACTGTTGTTTGTTCACCGTAGGGAGGAAGGTCGGCAACACTACTACGAAAGTTTGACGGTTCGATTACAGAGAATGCTTCTAAAATTTTTGCCGTCTGGAAATCGTTCATGAATATGTATCAGTTGGGCACTTTGCACGGCTCTTGTCTTGAGATGAATATCGAGGTGGTTACGCTTAACGATGATAATGTTGTAGCTAGAACATTTGCCTTTTGATTTTAGAAAGTTGGCACATATTGGAGGCTGTTAAATACTACGCCTCTATTGCCATTAGAAAAGAATCAACTAATTGTTTTACGGTGGCAAGGACAAGTCGCGTCTTTGAAGTGATTAACTGAGCTGATTAATTTTATCAAATAGGACGAATAAAAAGTAGAGTATGAAAAAGAACTTCTTGTCATACTATTGTTAAGGGAATTAGCCACAATGTCGCGGTCACTCCGGTCACCTAACATGTTTACAATTGAAACGATAGAACGTCTACAGCGTTGTCCATATAAACCCAGTAGACGTCATGCAGATTTAACAACGGATCATCTGGTATATGTTGCCATGATCGTAGTTCGCAAAGGTTTTTGGGTGATCGTTTGTAATACGAATATTCAGTGATAACGATGCTTCCCAAAAATTTAATGTCGGGAATTTACTTTGCCGTGTCGACACATGTTTGTGCTAGACGATGAGCTACGTAGTGAACCTCTAGTTAGTGAGGAGAAGTGTCTTTTAACACCTGAGATACACCTCAATTCTTTTCTATCATAACTGGCCTCATGCCGAAAAGGTATACAAGTGTACACAAATGACTTCACGTAGGCAAATTATATGTGGAGTAATTGACACATAGGTACCTGAAAACTAGTAAAAACTATTTTTCAGTTTACTGGTTTTGAGGTATGATAAGTACAAATAATTGTTTTTGCGTAGTCAGACCAGTTGTTGATTCGTCGATCATAATTACCACGGAGGGACTTAACTTTACGTCGGACATCACCTCCTGCTCTATAACATAGGAAATTATCCGAATATAATCGGAGCAGGCATTGTTTTCTTGATATAATTTAGAAGTGATTACGGCACCGTTTAACCTAGTCATATCATTTATTCGCTTAATTGGTTACCAAAGGATTATAAATTTATTAAATTTGTCCATTGGTAAGTTTTCTTTAGCAATAGAACAAGGTGAACATTGCGTTGTCAGTCTTTTCATGAACCTTAACAAATAGAGATACCATTTGATTACTTTTGCATGTTTTGGAAGCTGTTTCTATTGAAAGAGCTTTGAACGTGGTCATTGCTATTAGAATGCTGTACACCGGCTGACTTTTTGACAAATTTCACAAAACATGACATTTATCATACTGTCAAATCTTAACCAGAAAAACAGTTGTAATCATTTTTGACTTAAGTTTCTAGCATTTGTAGCAGATTTCGAGTTTTGATGGAAATTGTCACGTTTACGTTTGCCCATGATGGCAGATTTGTAAAATTCAATTTGAGACAAAGTCTTAATAACAGTCGTAGATTGTCATTATTAGATATTCTTTTTTTTTTTTTTTTTATGATTTCTCCTTAAACACAAGAATAGAGAGCGGCCCCTTATTTATTGTACAGCTTGATATACCCAACCGAAGCTGTCTATATATTTCAATATTTTCCCCCTTTAGTGTACTTTAGTATTTAACACGATGCAAAGCCTAATTAAATACGATGTTGTTCCATACACGCCTATAGGTTTGACCTCGTTTACCTGATCACCTTTATGTTCTTTGTTATGCATCATTAATTTTATTGATAAAGACAAACCAAGGACGTCTAATCGATGGTAACAAATCTTTGTGAAATTGATTGCCTATATTATACACTATAATGCCCATACGGACATTGTTACCGATAATGTTGGTAAACAAATTAAAATGACCGTTTTATGAAAATGCCTTGAATAACAGAAAGTGGCAAACCTATGCTATTTGACCATCTCCGATCAAGTCCGGAATTTATGACCGATTTGGAATAATGAATTACAGGACATCTGTTAACGACATATTCCAAATAAACCCGTTTGAGGCCGTGTATGTTCGAACACCAAACATACCGATTGAAATGATATAGGAGTTTATCCAGTAAGGAAGTTTTCGTCTGATGATGCAAAATGAGAATTATGACAAGCGCAGAAATGTAATAACCAAACACTTCAAATGGAGTTTTGCTTACCACGGAATGGGCACTATTGAGCAAATTAGATATAAGAGGCCATTTGAAATCGTCACTGATGAGTCTTTTGTAGACAAAACGCACGTCTGGCGTCTATACAAAATTTAGTCCTGGTATCTATGATGAGTTTATTTACAACCACTGGGTCGATGGCAGCACTTTTTGTGCTGACATGAATTATCATTGATATGGTTATATTTATAAATTAACTCTTACAAAATTTAGAATTTTTGAAATACTAAGGCTTTTCTACCTCAGTCATAGATTACCTTAGCTGGATTTGGCAAAACTTTTTGGAATTTTGGTCCTCAATGCTCTTCAACTTCGTACTTTACTTGGCCTTTTCAACTATTTTGGATTCGAGCGTCACTGATGAGTCTTTTGTAGACGAAACGCGCGTCTGGCGTTTATACAAATTTAGTCCTGGTATCTATGGTGAGATTATCTCCAACCGTGAAAAGGGTAGTTAAAAACTAAAAGACATGGATTTTAATAAACTGTTAGGATCATACAACAAAACTAAACTGAATAAGTTTAATGCTTTATTTCCAAAAGGAAAAAAAAAAGAAACTATTCTTTATAACTCTTAAAAATTGAGCGTCACTGACGAAAGGATCATCTGCCGAAATGAATGATAATCCTGATACATTTGATAACTATTGACAAAGATGAAAGCCAAAATATTGTACAAATCGATCAGTCGTAACCGAGAATATAGCTAGATGTAACAGAATTTCAACATCATCTGATATCTACAGAAAAGTAATGATTATATTAGTAACATCCATTGAGGACAGTACATGAAGGAATACCTTATAGACAAGTAAAAGGAGAAGAGAGTTCAGTAAGATCCCTTTCCGCCCCAAAATATAGCAGTTTTACAAAATAGTTAAAATGTAAACTTTAAGCTATTTATTCATTGTTATTGGAAAGTAGAATATATATGTTACATGAGTATGGCTTGTTTTGGACCATACAAGGCATATGTATTGGGTACTGGCATAATTTAGTCATGCTAAATTACTGAAATCTTCACAATTTTGGCATTTGAGGTAATTTTTAGACAAGTTTCCGTCTGATATATAAATAAGTGCATTTGTGTTCATTCTTAATATTTAAATGTAAGTTGTATTTGATGATAACACATGGCATATATAATGGTTGAGAATGAACACAGATGCGTCCACTTTCATTTTTGACAAAAAAAACATCAAGCGACTTCAATGACTAAATCAGGCCAAATCTTTCTCACAAACTCATTGAATCTGGTAATAACATTAACGGTACCAATTTTCCTTCACCAGATGCGCATTTCGACAATACATGTCTCTTCAGTAATGCTCGTGGCCAAAATATTTGAAATCCAAAGCTTATATAAAAGATGAAGAGCTTTAATCCAACAGGTCCAAAAAGTATAGCCAAATGCGCGAAAGGAATCAGAGCTATGCATGAGGGAGATACATTCCTTAATTTTTAATAATTTCTAACATTTTGTAACAGCAATAACACAAAAAATCCGTATTTTCATGCCAGTACCGAAGTACTGGCTACTGGGCTGGTGATACCCTCGGGGACTAACAGTCCACCAACAGAGGCATCGTAAAGTAGACACTTAAATGTTTAAACATCTTTAATCGTTCATCAAATGAACCTGAACCTACTACTTTCGTCTTTTTCAGTTTAAACTTCAACGTTAAGATTTGACACATCTGATTTTTGTTTTCCTGATGATGCTGATCACAGTACCATCAAAATACAATTACGAAAGTTTATTTACTCCTGCGGCCAATTTCACACAACATCTTAAGTCTAAGATTACATTTAAGTCAAGTCTTTCACAAAATAACTTACGTCAAAACTTACGACCAACTTTGATCGTAAACTGAAAAGAGTGCCTCTAGCCACACTTAAGTCCCAACGAAATACTTACGACCACTCTTACGATTATCTTAAGTATTTACAAAATGACCGCGGCATTGCAAATCCATTTCATAAGACGCCACTTTCGCAAGAAAGAGCATTTCGCGACCGAACAAATAATTTTTTTAATGTTTTTGTCAATGTATGTTTTCAAAGACAGTTAATTGTCATAGAAACTAGAAAAGGTTGATTAATATAGTAAATTAAAAAACATCATGAAACACCTATTTCCTTCTCTAAATAACTATTCTCCTGAGCCGAGGAACAGAAGCCTCTTCAATGTTACAAACTGCTTCGTCCTCAGGAGAATTGCTCATGTGCACTTCTGCTGTATATGTTGTGCTTTCATAGGAACTTGAAGTTAGTCCTATAACAGAAATAACTTTATTAGATGAAAATCAGAAGTAGTAAAATAAGTGTTATATTAATGCTTTAAAAATTCAGCAAAAAAACACATCATAATTTTTTTTATCACTTATAAACCGATTTAGTTTTTTGTCCATAGATTACGAGTTTTGAACAGCGGTATACTACTGTTGCCCTTATTTATAAACACCATTATATTTTTCTTCAGTAAACTTTCTAGATAGTTCATATATTATTGTACCAGAGTAAACATAGTACTTCAAATTCTTAAGAGTACATGGTTTGAGCTCAGTGTGGGCAGTGCAAATTGGCAGAAAAACTAATTAAGATTTTTTTTTAAATGGAATATGTCTGCAACTATCAAAAATAAGTTCAGATCATCCAATAAGTTTTATAAAAAAGAATATTGCCTGACTTACCACACTATTCAAGTGTGTCGACCCCACCTTCTATGCCATCAACTTGCGTTCTGGTTAGAAACTGTAAAACCTGTAACATGCATTGATGGATAAAAATGATTTACATAACAGACACATGTATAAAAGTTTTGTTCTTTTATAGGTAACAAGTAAATAATTGATACATTAAATATGATGTTTATATATTGAAAGAATGAAGTATACATATATTTGTAATTTGATTGGATTGCAATGTGCAAACTTGAAAATCTTTAAATTAATGCACATTTTATTTACATTCATCTTTTATTGATATGTTCAATGTATATCAGAATTTGATGTTATGTAAATGTGTAAAAAGTATTGATGAAAATTATAAAGAGTGCGAGTCAAGAATTAATAAATGGTATGAAATGCCTGAGTGGTTTACTTTTCCACAGCCACTTTTTGGCTATCCTAGTTATTTAGAGGAAAAAATCCTTGTCACACAAATTTTATCATGTTTATACGTAAAAAAATATTCTTGTGTCAACAACTACCTGTTAAAAATACCGTCTGGAAGGTTCGACCTTCATTTAGTTATATTGACCAATATATGTATAAACCCCTTTTTGGCCCCAAAATATAGCAATTTTACAAAATAGTTAAAATATTAATATATATTTTATTAACTGCATTTGCATTCAGATATCGCAGATCAAATTTATTCGTTTATAGTGTATTAATGTAGGTTTTTTTATTGAGTTAAGCCTGCCAATTGATATTTTATCGTGTGTTTTTCTAGTTGTGATGTTATGCTATTGTTTCAGAAAAAGGGAGAAGGTTTGGATCCATAAAAACGTTTAACCCAGCTGCAAATGTTTGCACCTGTCCTAAGTCAGGAATCTGATGTACTGTAGTTGTCGTTTGTTAATGTAATTTATACGTGTTTCTCGTTTTTTTTATTTTATATAGATTAGACCATTGGTTTTCCCGCTTGAATATTTTTAAACTAGTAATTTTTGGGCCCTTTATAGCTTGTTGTTAGGTGTGAGCCAATGCTCCTTGTTGAAGGCCCTACATTAACCTGTAATGGTTTACTTTTTTAAATTGTTATTTGGATGGAGAGTTGTCTCATTGGCACTCGCACCACATGTTCCTATATCTATTTAAGTTATTTATTGGAAAGTAGAATGCTTCTGTTACGTAAATATGGGCTGTTTTTGACAATACAATGCACATATATCGGGTACTAGTATCATTAAGTCATGCTAAATTACTGAAACCTTCACAATTTTAGTATTTTAGTTAAATTTTAAACGGTTTCCTTTTTAAATGAAAGGGGCCGCATTTGTGTTAAAATTTTGAAATGTAAGTTGTATTTGATAATAAATAACATATATAAAGGTTGAGGATGAACACTGATGCGCACACTATCATTTTTGACAAAAACCATCTGAAAAGTGACATTTTTTGGCATATTTGATAGATTTTTCATATTTAATCGGAGCATTTTTAATGACTAAATCAGTTAAAATCTTTGCAACTAATTGAAACAACTGAAATCGACACTTAAGTGTTTAAAAAATGTTCAAAATCTTTTGTCAGATGAACCTGAAATTTGAGGCCATAATCGGCCCTTACCGGACCTACTCCTTTAACCCCTTGTATATTCTGTTTTAAAATGTATTTCATTAATCATACACTCTTGTACACCTCTGTCTCGGGTTAGGGGTTGGAATCCTACTAACGTGTTTAAACCCGCCACATTCTGTATGTATGTGCTTGTCCCAAGTCAGAGGCCTTTAATTCAGTGGTTGCTGTTTGTTTGAATGTAACATATTTGTTTTTCATTCATTTTTTGTACTTAAATTAGGCCGTTAGTTGTCTCGATTGAATTGTTTTTCATTATCCTTTTATAGCTGACTATGCGGTATGAGATTTCAATGTTGATTAATTTCTGTGTCATTTGCTCTCTTGTGTAGAGTGGTCTTATTGGCAATCACACCACATCTTTTTTATATTGTTCCACATTCATAATCCAATGAATCTCTATACATGCAATATTATATATGAAATAAAGAATGTTTATTTGAGAGTGCATTGCCTGTAATTAATGTAAATATATTTTCCATGGTTTATACCTGCACTGTAGTCTGGCATTAATATCAAAGTCATACAAATATTATTTAAAGTCATTTTTATATTTGTAAAGCAGATAGTAGCTAGCAACATCATCCAAAATGGACACTTCTACTAGGTAACAGTAATTGAATATTTATTTCTAAAAATGAAATGTAAACAAAACGTTTAGTTTTATTGTTGGAAACGCCATGCTATAACACAGGCCTAATATAAAATAAATTAGAAATTGTAAATCAACAACTATTAAATGGAAAGGAACAAGACATAGTAAACATAGTAAATATCATATATGATTCTTATAAACCAAGTTACCTAGTTTCAGCTTGCTTGACGTATGACAAATTTTAGAAGACCTTTTTATTACATAATTAATTTTGATTACATAGTATTTGGTTCCAGTCTTTTGAAAAAATGTGGGTAGGTAGGTAGGAATTGTTTTTATGTCATTTCTTTACATTGAGTCTCGTGTATGTGGGAGCAAAAAAGAGAGAGGACGAAAGATACCAGAGGGACAGTCAAACTAATAAATCGAAAATAAACTGACAACACCATGGCTAAAAATGAAAAGGACAAACAATAGTACACATGACACAACATAGAATACTAAAGAATAAACAATACGAGCCCCACCAAAAACTAGGAGTGATCTCAGGTGCTCCGGAAGGGTAAGCAGATCCTGCTCCACATGTGGCACCCGTGACATTCTGACTTTAACAGAGTTTATAAAAGAAAAATTAAATAAACATCTTTAGTGTAGGCTATTATTAATTCTCAAAAGTAGGGTAACTGAAACCACACATATATTTTATTTATCCGTAGTATTTTAAAGTTACCAGGTGAAAAAATAGTTTCAAATTGCTATTTTAAGACCGGTTTGACATTTTATCATATATTTTTTTTGTGGTTTAAACACAGACACTGTATTGTAAGTACTTTGCCCTGATATATAGGAACATGTATTACTTTGTGCAAAATTTGAAGATATCATGATCAAAATATGTTACTCCCTATATCAGTATATGGCTGTGTAGAAATATGGTTCTGTTGAATCCAGTTTTAAATTATACACATTAACCACAATTTTTTTTAGAAAATACTATTTCCCCTTTTGTACCAAAAATTGAGTCTTTCTAATGTCTGTATACAGAACTTTACTTTATTATACTATAGTGTTTGTAAATACACATGAATAGTAGTTTCTTCCCATTGCTCATATTTTATTATTTTTTGAAAGAACGATAGTGCCTCTTGTCTATCTAAATATGATTCATCTTTTTGCGTGAGGGTCATAGGTGGCACGGTAGTATTTGCATTCCAGAATTTAGGTTGCTCTTTTGTGTACCCTACCTAAGTCAATGTATCTGAACAGTGTAATTGGACAAAAAATACAGTATCTACTGAACATACTTTCCCAAACTGAGGGATGAATCAGGTGTAGAAAAATATGAAATAATTTTACAAACAGATGAAAGTGATTTTTTTCAGATTTTTTTAAATTGTGTATTCACTGCATGATTACACATGTAACAGAAATAAAAGCACTAGTGGCCTAAGGTTTTTAAAATTAGCGAAAGAAGTAAACGGTCATGATACACATTCAAATCATTTCTGAATAGATAAATGAAAGTTCTTAAGTTAATTGTGCCTGTAGAATTTTTGGCAGTGTTAGAAAGTGGTGCAAATTCTAAACAAAAAGGCTATTATTATCCCTTATGGGCCAGGAAATACTACCGTGCCACCCATAATTTAAGACAATATTGTTTTTAGGATGCGATGACGGTATAAACAAACCCTTTACGGATATTTTGTGTATGTGAACTTTAATATTTTTGTACACCACTGAGCTCTTTAATAGTTCGAATGTATAGCTAGGGATTTTTTAGTAAATACTTTGTGTTCATATTGTGATGAAAAATATCTAATTAAATCAAATTCAGTCCTGCAGTTGTATATTTCGGCAACCTGTGCCCAACACGTGTTTTTGTCGTGGACAGTCAGGCTAAGCCCAAACTGTCCTAATCACACGAATATTAGCGTTAACTGTGGCAGAGAGTGCAAGAAGCTCACTCTGCCCAGTTTCGCTTCCTTCTTGCTATTTCCATATCTGTTATGTCTGTGAACAGTACTTCGTGTCTTTTCGTGCTAGCTACGAGCAGAAGTCAATGTTTTTGTTTACATAGGAAGTCACCGCTGTGCATGCTTCGATGAAAAGAAAGTACGTTGCTAAGGTCTTTATATCTTAAGAGTGGTGGTAAGATAAGACTTCAGATTTAATCGTAAGAGCGGTCCTACGTGTAGGATTAAAACTTACGATATGCTTTGTGAAATTGTCTTAGGAGTGCAATAAGGAAAGTCTTAAGACGTTTTGTGAAATTGATTCCGGAACTGTAAATAAATGTTAAATTTGACATAAAATAAAATGTTGGCGTTTGATTTGTTGCACTTCAGTGTTCCTGCTGTTCCTTTTTTTAAGCTCACCTTGTCTGAATGGGCAAAGTGAGCGTTTCTTATCACTTGGCGTCTGTCGGCGTTAACTTTTATAAAAATCTTCTCTTCTGAAACAACTGGGTCAAATTTAACAAAACTTGGCTACAATCATGATTGGGGTATGTTGTTTAAAAAATGTGTCCGGTGATCCTGCCAACCAACCAAGATAGCCGCCATGGCTAAAAATAAAACATAGGGGTAAAATGTAGAGTTTGGCTTATATCTCTGAAACCAAAGTATTTAGAGCAAATCTGACATGGGGTTATATTGTTTATCTGGTGAAGATCTATCTGCCCTGAAATTTTCAGATGAATCGGACAACGCCTTTGTTAGGTTTCTGCCCGTTAATTGATAATTGTAGGAAAATTTGGCACTTTTGGGTATTATTTTGAATATTATTATAGATAGCGATAAACTGTAAACAGCAATGATGTACAGCAAAGTAGGATCTGAAAATAAATTCACATGATAAAAATGGTCAATTTACCCCTTAAGGGGTTATTTCCCTTTACAGTTATTTTTTAAAATTTTCAAAAATTTTATAAATTTTTACAAAATATTTTCCACTGTAACTTCTGAGCCAAGTTCATTATAGATCGAGATAATTGTAAGCTTCAAGAATAATAAGTAAAGTAAGATCTACAAACACATTAACATCACAGAACACAATTTTGTCATGAATCCATCTTGGTCCTTTGTTAAATATGCACTTAGATCAAGATGACGACACAAGCTCTTTAGAGTCTCTAGTTTTTTCTTTTATAGTTGATTTGTTTTCCTCAGTTTTAGTTTGTAACCCGCACATGTTTTTCTCAATAGGTCTATGACTTTTAAACATCGGTATACTTCTGATGCCTTTATTTAAGTCAGTTGATTTATCCCATGATAGCTCAGCGTACAAGTTCAATGGAGACACAAACTAAAGGTTTTCGTTTTCGCATTTTTGTATGCGCTTACGAAGACTACATTTTTAGTCTCACTAAATTCTAGATGAGAATTTATTCATATTAGAAAAAATGTACAAACAAATACTAGTAGTCCGTGATATAGAACATTAAAAATAGAATATTTTGAAGAAAACGAGATATATTAGAAAGGAAAAGTTTTGAAAGAACTAAATAGATAATGTAAATTATTATCGAATCTGGTCATATCCAGAAACAGTTGATGGCATGGTGCCTACTATTCGATATATATCATAAAAAAGCATTGAAATATAAAAAAAATGAGAATGTGTCATACAACAAGCAAGCCGACCAAATAGCAGAAAACAGTCGAAGGCCACCAATTGTTCTTTAATACAGCGATGCATCCCACATCCGGAGGCGTGCTTCAGCTGTCTCCTAAACAAAAAAAAATATGAATATGTAAATACATAGAGTATGATGTGTGATCATAATGAATGTTTTCTCATATATTGAGTAACAATACATTAACACATTTCACCAACCTCGAATGTGACATCCGGTTTGTGTTATTATCGTCGCCATCTAGTTTACATTTGTTAAGAATAGTAGTTACGACAACGTCCTCTATAGAAAAAAAAATACTTTTAAGAAGCCCTCGCGACCTATCTTATCAACATATTTCCTAATACATTGAAATTGTTTTGATAAATACTTATTCACTATAAACAGAAAAATTCTTCCTTATTTAAGGTCGCTTGAGTTCGCAATGATTTACACACATTGGTTGCTTCAAGATTACACTAACTTATAGTTTTTATACCCCCGCTTTAAAAAAAAGTGTTGGTATACTGCTTTACCTCTATATCTGTATGTCCGTCCAATTTATATTTATCTCAGGAACTACATTATATGGATGTCATTTTACACATGACACCCAAGTTGAGAATTTTCGTCACATTTTTCTACATTACACGGATATCAGAATTTGGTTTCAGGGTTGATGATAGTCAGCTTTACCGTGTGATACGTTTTCAGATTCATCACTCAACAACATCTTTTGGTTTACCGAACACTTACATCATTTTACACATCCAAGTACTTAGTGGTACGTTTTCAGATTTTCAAGTATTTTGGGGAGGGTATCATAAGGTAAAAGTAGCTCGCATTTTCACTAGTATAAGTCAGCTTTACCGTGTGATGGGGTTTCAGATTCATCATTCAACAACGGCCTGTTTACTTAACACTTACATATTTTACACAATTATTTGTGTCGGACAAAAAGCAACAGCGAAAAAAAAAGAAACCCCGGACCAAACGCACCGTATCAAACGACAAGGGGTTGCACATAAGCAAACTACAAAATGCAGCATCAAATTCTGAATACACACGTCAAGGAATCCGAGCATGCAGCGCGATGCTCTCCTCTACAACGTCACAATACGTTCTTGGATACGTCCTTTTTGGAATTTGCATCGTTCTATAAGTACCAAAAAATCACCACCAACCAAGGGAGCTAAGTTGACAAAGTTCAATTGCTGTAAAAATTGTAGAAAGTCTAACAAGGTTCACCCAACAAGGAGATCAACCGACTTTGTTTTGGGTGAACAGTCACGACAGAAAAATAGAACTTCAATTGATATCATCAAAAACCTAACAGAGACTGGAATTATAACACAAAAGACAGGAGGTGTGAAATTTTCAGTAGACATATTTCATACTAGTAATGAATCGAAAAAACCTAGACGCCTTCCAACCTTAGTTTGTCCGGAAAGACAAAAACTTGGATAAGTCTTTTTTTGGGATATGCATCTTTCTATAAGTGAGCTGTACCAAAAATCATCTTCAATGATGGGAGATTAACAAAGCTTCAATTTTTTAAAGGTTGAAGAAAATCAAACAAGGTCAAATCAACAAGCAATTCAACCGACTGTGTTTTAGAGGCACAAAGACGACAGGAACATAGACAGTCATTTGATATCACCAAAGACCAAACAGAGACTGGAATTATAACACGAAAGACAGGAGGTGTGAAATTTTTAGTAGACGTATCTAACACGTGACAACTTGACAAAAGGAAAACATCATAATTTAAATTGAAAGTTACAGGCACTGGATATATACCTATAATCAGTGAACAGTTTCACCAAAAAAAAAATCTGCAATATGACAAAGGCTTTCATTTTTTTACTACCGGATTTCCGTGACACATTGATAGATTTTAAGTCTGAAAACGAAAGTGGGGATGAATCTAATAGCGAGTCTGAAACTGATGATTTTAATGTTAAATTACCAGATGATCATTTCCCTACACTAGGCCACTGCTTTTGCCCATACATTACAATTAATGGTAAAATATATTAATATCAAAACTTTCAAATATATTTGTAAGAAAAGCAGTTAATGCCTCAGATGATCTTGAAAATGAGAAAAGACTTGACAATGTAAATCATTCGAACTTTTAAATAATTATGATAAGGTATATTCTATCAGTACCAGAGGAAAAAACTAGCAAAAAACTGGGCATCAGTTCAGTTGTCTCCTTATGAAAGAACACTTTTGAAGGAATTTTGTTCTATATTGAAACCATTTGAAGACGCCACAATTATAGTTCAGAAAGATAAGGTAGTGTCTGCAAGCTTATTTGTTCCTATATATATATATATCGGTTTAACTCAATGAATTATCTGTTACATACAATAATAAAATAGTCGAAACTTTAAAATTGTCATTAGATAAACGTCTTGGTTGTTCTATGTCAGATGACAATTTTTTATTGGCAACAATGTTTAACCCGACCATAAAACTAAGATGGTGCAACAGTTCAGAAACAATGGAGATGGATAACAAAAAAAATATGCAAAAACGTGCCACGTTTCATTAATGTATGTAGATTCAGGATCATATGACACTAATGTTTCCACACCACAAAAAAGTATCGACATGACTCACCAGCATCTTGAATTCTCAGTTTCATGACACAAAAAAAAAAAATGAAAAACAAGAGACTTCGTCATTTGTCTGGTTATCCTGCAAAACTTGAAGTCAATCAATACTGGATGGAGTCATGCATTGAAAATAACCTATTAGGGTTTTTGGAATCAAATTAACATAATTATCCAATACAAGGATCAATGGCTAAGAGATTCCTTTCAATACCGCCCTCTTCTGCATCAGTTGACAGACTATTAAGTATTGCTGGCAAAATCTGTCGTCCTGACAGATGTCGCTTGAGCATGTTAAGTTATAATACTTTCCACAAACTGATAATGATTAATTTAATTCTGACTTCTGACATTAAAGCTGAAATTGGTGCTAGTGTAAATTTTGTTTTTTTCCACAAGGAATATGTTGAACAGCAATATTGTTGTAACTTTGTTATAGTTATTTCTTTTTATTTTGTAGAATTTTGTAGAATGTAATCGTGCCCATCTTTGATGAAGACAGTCTTTTTTTTTCTTCTTCAATAAATCATTATTTTACTCGCTTAAATATTTTTTTTTTTTTTCGATCCTTGTTGACTATGGTTGATTATTCATCTGAATGACTTGATACATCTCCTATATGAAGTAAAACGACAAGAGAACTAGAGTCTTAAATTGGAAAGTCATTTTATAGATTTGTAGAATGCATAGAAACAGAATCCAATTACGGTGATGAATTCAACAATATTTTGAACGAACTGTTGACTAAAACTGATATAAAATACACCACGTCATCAACCGTATTGCCACAGGGTAATGTGTTAGCGGAGAATTCAATTCAACATTGAAAAGCATGAAAAATATAACAGTTAAGGGAAATGGACAGAAATAAAAAATATTTGCATACAGAGCATCTGTTCACTATAGTATTTAAATAGACCCATTTGAGACCATGTATGTTAGAACACCAAATATACCGAATGAAATGATATATAGTTTAACAAGTAATGTTGAAAATGTAAAAGATGTGCTCGTCTGATGTAGCAAGCGATATAAACTTGTTGAAACAGAAGAAAGCTGAACAGGAACAAATATGATGGTGAACACCAAAAAAGCACTTGAGAAACAAAATGAGAATTATGATAAGCGCAGAAATGTTATGACTAAAAGACATGAAAATTGAAGAAACAATTTTGCTAAACATGGAATGGGCACTATTGAGCAAATAAGATATAAGACTCCTATGAAATCGTCCCTTTTTTAATGTAGAAAAGGCAGTTACAAACTAAAAGACATGGATATAAATAAATGATAATGATCATTCCACTAAACTTCCCGAAAACAGTTTCATGATAATTATCAAAAAGAAAAAAAAGATACAATTTTGGTAGAGATGAAAGCCAAAAATTTGTTCGAATGGATCAGTTGTAACCAAGAATGTTGCTGAATTTGAAAGTAACAATAACCCAACATCAACTGATATCACATCAACTGATATCTATAAGTTATGGTGATATTAAAATAGCGACCAGTCAGGATAGTAGATATAATGAAGAAATACCATATTGAAAAATGAAATTTTAGTCTTTTTCGGTGGAAACTTCAATGCAAAATTTTGACATAGACACACCTGATGTCTGTTTGTCTGATAAAGCTGATCACAGTACATTTACCTTAAGGCGGAGGAAAAACGGGGAGACACAAAAGAAACGAAATTTTAAAAAAAATGTGGTATTTACGTCTTTTTACGAGTACTATTAACTCCCGAACTGAAAATTAATGTTTGATTTGACATCTTATATGTTGGTGTTTGTTTTTGTTGCACATTATTGTTCCTGTTGATCCTTCGTTTTTCTCTTACAGTTGATTTGTTTCCTCTAAATCGATCTATGACTTTTGATAACCGGTTTACTACTGATGTCTTTATTCATTTCAGTTGATGAAATGGTTGTCGCCAATATAATATACCCATGAAATGTTCTAGCAGGCAGCTCTACATTGTAAGTATTCCACAACGGAGCTTTTGGAAAACAAATTTGTCATTAAGGAGAATGAAAAACAAGTTGAAAGTGCGGAAAAAAATAGCTGATTTGGAATCGTGCACCTACGTGTAACCCTTGTGGTGTAACACCACTAATTCGGGCCCGGCCAGAAACCACATACCATAAGTAGCAGATATTTGACACAGAATAGATCCTACATATGAGTGTAACTTTCAAAATATGTAGAATATTGAGGTATTTTTGATTTCAAATGAAAGCTGAATGACTGGTGATCATTGTATAACGCTTTTTGAATTTTGAATGTTAAAAAAAGAGGGTACTTGTGCTTATGTGGTAAATCATACGTTAAAATTTTTTTATTTTTTTTATTATTAAATTTAACAAATGAAACCGATTTGGATGAAGAGCATTGATACCTTCTACAAAATGCAAATATTTGGAATGACTGATGCTGGAATTCTCTATAAAGTTACACATCATTATATGATCACCTACAGTTTTTGGTGGGGTAAGTGTTGCTTATAATTTTTATTTTTTTTCTAAGATTGGTTTAGTGTACTATTGTTTTTCCTTTTTCTGTTTTAGACATGGCGTTGTCATTGTTTTTGGTATTTATGAGTTTAAATGTCCATCGGGTATAAAGTATAATTACACAAATACTGAACTCCGAGGTAAATTAAAAACGGGAAGTTCCTAACTAAATGGGCATGGTATCGCCCCTCTTTAAAATTTAATAAAAAAAATTACCCCTTGAATTTAGGCAATAGCAGTACCAGTATACCGCTGTTCAAAAGTCATTTTACACGAAATCAAATCCAGGTCACAATTCAAAACCGTGCGAAACACATAAACTATAAGAGAAAAACTAGGGAACAACAGAAACACTGAAGTGCTACAAAAATAAACGTCAACATACATAGACATGGACTATTTGATAAAGACTGACATATTCATGATTTGGTACAGGACATTTTGATGCCTTTTCATTAGCGTTCTATGGTAATTAAATTATGCATAAAAAGTACGTTTATAAAGAAGACCGTTGTATAAACTCGTGTTAGAATTCTGATGTAATCATCCCCATGAGAGATGCCAAGCATTGTTAGCTGATCACTCGAACTCGTGTATGTTGAATGTGCTCAGTCGGAAATATTTTCATAAAGATCAAGTACCCTTGTGTTGAGTCAATGCTAAACATTTGGAAATTTTATAGACAAACCTAAGCCCTTCCCCTTGTCTATCAATACTTGACTATTCGTTGCTTGATAGATAGAGGATTATTGCATGCAATGCTAGCAATGATTTTCATAAAACAAGTTTAAATATTAAAAGATATAGGTTAAAACAAATATAAATATGGATCAATGCAAGTACACCTTCTAGGGTGAGCTCGACTTCAGTGATTCGGCACGAGGTGTTTTGGAATGTAAAGGTTGTTAAGGAGAGTGATAAAGAATAATGGTAAACAATGAACGCTAGCACAATTTTTTATTTTTTATAACGAAAATCTCGGTATTAGAGTGTGCATTTTCTACAAAAACCTTGGATTTATTAGCCCCAAATGCAAAATCCCGCTTTTGCCTTATATACAATAAAACAATAAAAAAATGGGAATAGCAAACAAACTCCAAAATAACCATCATACGAATTATATAAGGTTCTATATTATGTTGAGTTTGGATGTAGACTTTTCCAACAAATTGTCGGCATTCCTATGGTAACAAACTGCGCGCCTCTACTTCCCGACCTCTTCTTATTTTGATATGAATCGGAGTTCCTTCAGACACTTGTCAATAACAAGAGGATCAAAGATCCAGATTATTTAATTTCACTTTCAGATATATTGATGATGTTCTTTCCATAAACAATCCGAATTTTTCTGATTGGGTTCCATTAATATATCCCCCAGAACTAGAAATTCAAGAAACAACAGACACGGCTTCCTCCGCCTCATTTTTAGACTTATATTTTGAATTTGACTTACATAGTCATCTCAGTACCAGAATCTATGACAAACGAGACGATTTTAATTTTGAAATTATAAATTTTCCCCACCTTAGTAGCAATATACGAACTTCACCTGCATATGGGATATATATTTCAAGGCGCGTTTTTGGCGTATTGAATTTTAAACCTGATGCTTTTTGTTATCTATTAATCATGTTTTTCTTTGTCTAGTATGTTCTATTTATTTGTATTGTAGTCCTGTAATATTATGTTGTCATTTCAATGTTATATTTAACTTTGCCATTAAAGTGCGAGGTTTGGCATGCCACAAAACCAGGTTCAACCCACCACTTTTATTCCCCCTTTAAAAGTGTCCTGTACCAAGTCAGGAAGATGGCCATTGTTATATTATTGTTCGTTTCTGTGTGTGTTGCATTTTAACGTTGAGTCGTTTGTGTTTTCTCTTATTTTTGAGATATTGAGATCAGACGTGCACGGTACTTGTCTATCCCAAATTCATGTATTTGGTTTTCTTGTTATATTTGTTATTCTCGTGGTGTTTTGTCTGATGCTTGGTCCGTTTCTGTGTGTGTTACGTTTCGGTGCTATGTCGTTGTTCTCCTCTTATATTTAATGCGTTTCCCTCGGTTTTAGTTTGTTACCCCGTTTTTGATTTTTGTCCCTGGATTTATGAGTTTTGAACAGCGGTATACTACTGTTGCCTTTATTTCCCAACTTATTCGATATTCAAGAGCTTGCAGCTCCTACTCAGACTTTTTAAAACGTCATCAGTGTCTGAGTAGAAAGTTGATGAACCAGGAGTATGTCAAAGAACGTCTCGTCCTTTTTCTAAAAAAAGTTCATCGGAAGGTACCAAGACCTTGTTGATAAATATTCCGTATCAACTTCACACATAATACATGATGGTCTTGATGTATAGATTCTGCGTACTGATGTTGTTTATCATCTTAACAACGTGTTATATTGTTCTTTCATTTGTCTTTGTTCTATTATTAATATAACTTTTACTGTAGGATTGTTTTATGTGATATCCGTTTAACGTGGCTCGGTACTTAAACATCCCGTCAATGTGTTTGTATTATCTTTCATATTTTGCTGGTGTGTTTTGTACATGCGACTTTTTGTGTTTATTTAGTTCTTATAACGGGACACTGTACTTTATAAGATCCCGTCAATATCATATTGATCTAATATAAGTCATTATGATATATTTCTTTTATGAATTAGAAAATAGGTTGAACCACTAACGTAAAAAATATTCAATCGCGTAGTGGAATGAACTATTTGTGGATTCTTTTAAATTCTATATAACTTTTGGACTATTTTAAATCTCGGTCTATTTCTGAAATTAATTCTTACATACTTTGATTTTTTAACCCTGTATGCTAACATTGCCCATGTGATATTTTTAAATTGTTTGTATATACATTGAACGACAAATTTATGTGACGTATTAAATTTTCTGACGTCAGACACGCGAATCAATGAATGTTTTTGTAGATAGATGTTTTTTTGTGTTCTGTGAAATTGTTCCTTTTAAAATTGTTACACGATGATGACTGCTGTACCCATATTTTGACTATTTTATTTATTATGACTGTTTAGTTCACGCATCATTATAAATATAACCGAAGTTGATAAGCCTGTCATCAAAGTGAGAGGTTTAGCGCTTTAAAACCAGGTTTAATCCACCATTTTCTACATTTGAAAATGCCTGTACCAAGTCAGGAATATGACCGTTCTTGTCCATTCGTTTTTGATGTGTTTTGTCATTTTATTTTGCCATGTGATTATGGACTTTCCGATTGGATTTTCCTCTGAGTTCAGTATTTTTGTGATTTTACTTTTTATAAATTAAGATTATACATTGAGAGCTCCAGAGAACGGCAAACTAACGATCTTTATATTTGCTTGTCATATTATTTATTTATTTGTATGTGCATGAAGATGCACGATTTTTATGTGAAATTCGTCAAATTATTTTATTTTTAATTTTTTTTATTGTTTTTGGTATCAATATGACTTTTTTTTTAATCCAACATTTTCCCGGTTTTCACTTTCGTTATCGAGCACATGTGTGTTGATATCAATACAAATGCCGGATATGACAAGTTTGGGACAAGTTTTTTTGCTTTATTCCCACAGGTATAATTTTGTGACTACTAAAAGTGGCGGTATTGTTTATTTTTCAATTTTGTACTGTATTATATTATGTATGATATTTGTAGCCAATGTTGAATTTTATTGAAAGTAATATGTCGAAATTACATGAATTTTCAACATTTCCTGCGTGTAAGCTTTTTCTATTACTCATGCTCATGTTATTTTGAAAATAGGCTTACATGTTGTTTTATCTTAAAAGAGAACGTGAATTTATAACCGTTAAAATTTTCAATTTTAATGATAAATGGTCTAAATAATTATGTTTTGAAAAACAACCTGAAATCAAATTAATGTCTGCTAGTTTGGGATTTATTTTCATTTCAATAAAGTTTTAAAGACCATGATTTCTCTAATTTTCACTAAGTACTCACGATTGACTATATTTAAATTTGGATAATTCTCTTTCGAAACAATTATTTTATAAAAATTACATCAAGTGATAACGATTTTGAAAACTACACCTTTGACATTTGTAAGTAATTGAGGCGATTATATTTATTTACCATGTACTAACTTATACTAAGTATATAAATTATTCTTAAAAGAAGATCATTCTTTATTCTTTGAAAAAAGACAATATGTGGATGTTTGGTGTGATATTTGTTTCTTTCCAGTTGATGGTGGTTCACGCAAGTAAGAATATCTTTTTATTTACATGTCTAATTTATTGTCGAAATGATCATCTGGTGCAGGAAAATTGGTACTGTTAATGTTTTTATACATGAATGAGATTTCAAAAACATTGTACAATTATTTGACCGGGTTTGGGTAATAAAATCGTCTGGCTCTTTAATCCATTTGTCTCGGATACTAAACGATCTCAATTTCGACTCGTTTATAGTTGTATGAATTTAATTTCATTTTTAATGAAATATTTAAATACGAAATCATAGATAACGATTTTTTAAATATTCAAGCTAGCAGTTTTATGTCCAAAAGAGCACCACATTTTGAACAAATTATGCAACAGCATTTACATCCGGTAAACTTTGAAAACAGGTTTGTTATCAAATTCCTCTTTACAAAAGTATAAGATTACCTTAGCCGTATTTGGCACAACTTTTTTTTTTAATTTTGGGTTCTCAATGCTCCTCAACTTAGTTCTTGTTTTGGCTTTCTGACCATTTTGATCTGAACGTCACTGATGAGTCGTATCTAAACTTAACGCGCGTCTGGCGTATTAATTAGTTATCAAAGGTACCAGGATTATTAATTGTCTAGAAATACTTAATTTAAAATTGTTGGACGTATTGTTCTAAATTTATAGGTTGGCAATTACTGGTCCAATTAGATATTACTTCGTGTTTCATACGAATATCATCTGATCAGATCTCTCCATGTAAAAAAGGGATGATTCGTATACACCTGCCGTAGACTGTGTTCAAAGTTTTCATGATAAAGACATACTTATCCAAATAACAAATATTGTATCTTCATAAAAAACTTTAACATAATATACAATAAATATAGAAAGACATAGGATAAACATATCCCTAATGAGTAAAAAGGTTAAACAACTCTTTATTTATACTATTAATTAATAATTGCTAACACAGTCTCTAATCAGTTAAGTATCACGATCTTGTGTTCAAACTTAAGGTGGATCTTGTGATGAAGTGTATCAATGTCCGAATGCAAGGTTTGATTCAAGTGAGCTGATGGATTATGAATATGATGAAGAAAATCACAAATGGAAGATGACAATGCATTTGAATTACCTTGATGTTTTCTGTCCGTGAGTATTTCATTATAGTCAACTGTATTCATTTAACATCTGAAGGATAATATTTTATATATTTACAATTTGGTCAAAAATGTATTGGTCAAAAAAAGCTTTTATCATACGCATTCCTTTGTTGTTATTACTCCAGACTCAAAACAATTTGGGAGTTGTATATACCTTTTAAAAAGCAATTCTCAAAGAAGGGGATTACTATTCATTAGTCGTTTCCCAGTATCCTTACAAACAAATTGCTAAGCAAATTTTTAACTATTCTTATGATTCGCTTCGGATACTAAATATTTATCAACGCTTGTTATCCAGATATTGTGTTGGAAAGTTTACAAATTTCGTAGAATGCAACAACTTTAAAACGTTTCAGTATATGATAACTAGAATTGTACACTGTTATGTAAAGAAAGACGTTTAATTTTATGTCCATTTTTTTCTTAAACAATATTCTATGTGATTGACTAAATGCTTTCTGAATTTTGAATCAGTTGTTGCAGGTCTGTATCTCAAGTCATATGAAACCTGAAATTAAACTAAAATGACCCTTTTCGTAAAAATCCGGTGACCTCCGAAGACTGCCGACGGTTATTTAACCCAATATAAACATAAATACAAATAGATAGCGAACTCGTGCAATTTGATTTTTGTAAGGTCTGTTTGATTTCATATTAAAGGTTAATAAATTATGTTTATCATTGTTTTTATGATCATAAGTTTTTGTAAATCGAATCGGTAAATCAAATGGATTATTTTGTTTCACTTTCAATGTTAACATTCTGATCCTTTTCATAATTGAACACATCAAATGCATATGTAACCCATTTCTAGCTAAGGATCACATTAAAGTTTACACGAATATGGTAAAATAAGTCAAATTAATCACTGCAAGTGAATTATTCATCCACGTTAGTTTATCTTGACAAAATTGTACCAAACTGAAAGTTAGTTATTATTTAACTTGTTCATCATGTTGGTTTTAATTAATGATATGGGAAAAATATATCGTTCAATTTTGATATTTTATATCTCGTAGATACTGCCCCATTTAGGACAGGTATGTAGGTAACGAATGAATAAAACTTCTTTTTTTCCTTCTTGAGAAAATTGTTATTGTACAAGGAATATTGTTCCAGGTACTTCTCGGAAATACTGCCTTGCATTAAGAGTAAAGGAGCAACATGTGATGTTGTACAACAACAATTGTTTGGGATGATGAAAAACACATACAATCCAATTTGCATCATTTACAAAGCAGGTATAAATGAAAGTACTATTAATTGAACCAATTTATGATTGATGTCGGTTTATATAAAGAATATATAATAAGAATATATCTAATCAGATATCCTTTGCTTTTGAATTATATGAGAAATAGCCGTTGGTATTTGTTCTACTGGTAAATATATGCAATAGACACGAGTACCGTAGGGTACCGTAGGGTTGCCTGAGGTTATAATATAACATTACCATTACACTGCTATCTTCCATTCGGTAGGAAAAAGAAAATATCACCAAAAAAAAACTGAACTCCAAAGAAAATTCAAAACGGAAAGTCCCTAATCAAATGGCAAAATCAAAAGCTCAAATACACCAAACGAATGGACAAAAGTGTCATATTTCTGATTTGGTAAAGGTATTTTCGTATGCTAGTGAGAGACGTACCTTGCTGTGTGAAGTATAGATACGAAGTCCACGTCCAGTTCAATTGGAGACGTAACCAAAAAAATAAAATTACGAAAACATGTATTTCCGTTATTGCTGATTGCGTTGACAATGCACAAGGTCATGCTTTTCTCAAAATGGTTATGACGCCTTTAAATAAATTTCGATGTCTACTGATTTGTCATTTAGTCTCGAACATGATTCATCTATTGAAACTGCATTGTCCTCAAACTAGCTTTCATTAACTGAGTTCGAGACGATTGCTACGTTTCATCTTCTGTTTATAAATATGTTGTCTGTTGAATTAAGCCATATCTAACTAATTGACACGGTTGCGGAGTGCGACTATGACACTATTTCCTTATTTTCATAATGATTAGTTTTATTCTTGAGAAACTGACAATCATACAAGCTCTTTTGTTTAATATGAATTTATGTTTATTAGTAGAAATATTCAATGCTATGGCATAAATTGCGAAATACTGGGGAAAAAACCAACATTGTCTTATGATTATAGAATTGAATGGAATGATTTCTTCCTGCTATAATGATCCAGTGTATCAAAAACAGTTGGTTGACAAATGTTACGACGATGCATCGGACGAACTGAGTAAACGAAGGAGAAACCAATCACAAAGCACCGCAAACATATTAGACTGTGGGTAAGATATGTATTAAAAAAGAAAATGAAGTGGCAAATTCATTGTATATTCAGGACCCCCCCCCCCCCCAAAAAAAAAAAAAAAGATTCTGCAAATAAAGCCAACGGGCGGGAAGATTACACTTCAGGTGTGAAAACAAGCATGTTGGGTAGATTAAGACATTTTTCCTTTTGATCAGGCCATCCACTTGTCCCTCACTGGGAT
Organism: Mytilus galloprovincialis; assembly: GCF_965363235.1. Classification (NCBI taxonomy): domain Eukaryota; kingdom Metazoa; phylum Mollusca; class Bivalvia; order Mytilida; family Mytilidae; genus Mytilus; species Mytilus galloprovincialis. The sequence continues at coordinate 42,957,270 of NC_134838.1, forward strand.
CTCGTTGGGGAAAGGGAATTATCCTGGATCCCGCTTATTGTATTGTCAGAATCCCATTTTTTTCCATTGCAATAACAGTGATTGTAATTTCATGTGTCCCGCCAAACGTCGTTTCACGTTTTCGAGCTAAAATAATTTAACTTCACGTGTCAGGCTTTAAAAAAATCCATAACGGTCAACCAACTCGTGATGGCGTCCGTAAAATTTACGAAGGGATGATTTCAACTTCACCTTTTGGAACTCTTGGTTTAATAGCTTCTTTGTGAGCAGCAACCCTCTATCGATTAAACGATGTAAAAAATTTTCTACGTTTTTAAAAAGTCTGTTTACCAACAACATGTGCATGCATTATTAAAAGTTTAAACAGGGTCAGTAAAGACTTATTAAACGATGTATTTGTGTACTTTTGTAGCGTTTAGAAAACAACAACAAACGCCACACAACGTTTACAAAATTTTGGTTCAAAGGAAAGAAATGCCCCCTTAGACACAGATATATACTGATCCACTGAACACCAAAGATAACACATTATTTTGGGTACATGCAAAAACGTTTTACATTGTAACAAAAATACCGAACTCTGATGTATCCCCCCCCTCCGAAATGTATGGTATATGGTATATTAGTAGCAAAGCAGCAACTACTACTATGTTACTAAGGTTACTGGGACGTATAGTCTACAAGGAACGTTTCAAAATGTTCATTCTAATGCAAACTGAATAGACAACTTTCGAGTTCGATGCATTTCCGTCAAAAACTCTGGTTTTAGTGAACGTCATTTGTGCGTTATGGGGCGTCGTCACTTCCATTCCAATGTTGAGCGAGTGGTTGGAAAACTATAAATCTATATTGTACGAATTATACGGCAAATTGAATTCTCAAAATTGACAATCAGCACTGCTGTCATTAAGGAATTATCATTAAGTACCTACAGAACAACCATTATTTCTAGTTTATCCTGCACAATGACGATCACTAAGACGCTTGATGAACGTAAATAGTGCAGGGATACAGGCGAGCCCCTCTATCTGGTAAATGACGTCATAAAGGCGCGTATAATTGACGAGTTTTTTCCGCTGACGGATGAACTCGAAAGTGGTCTATTCAATACAATTTTGAGAACACTATTCGTTGACATATTTGAACCTTGAATCTAACAAATGAAATATAACTGTCCAATAAGACTTCAATGCGGAATGTGTTTAAACTACTAATTCTAATATGACGTGCTTCTTTAGCTTGGTAAACAAACCCATGCTCGGAATCAAATTAAATCTGTTTGCACATGCGTATATTGATAACAGCAGAAAAATGAATTTTATCAAATTGGCATGCATTTAATATATTTTATTAACTAAAAAACCTTTAAACTCTTAAATGATACACATGTTGTTACATATACATTTATACAATGTGTTACAATTCGCAATTGACATATTTGATCTAGATACGACAACGATCGTATTGGCTTTTCAAAACCACTCCTCTGAAAAAAAAAACACTTTGTATGCGTCTGCTTGTTTACCAACAAAAAAAGGAAGTTCATGGGTGAGCCTTCACCAACGTTCTACACTTATACACATCGGACATAGAAATAACCGAGATTGTCCTATTCAGAATCGAAATAATTGATGCAAGCTACACTATCGCTCGGGCTAAAATAATCACGGATATAATGCCTACCCGTGATAAAACTACAATAAAGTATAGATTGCATCAATTATTTCTTAAATCAAGTATCCTTTAAAATATAATTGTTCTTAAATTCACGAAAATTGACAAGCCTGCAGAATTAGTCATGCAAACACAAGCTGGTTTTCATATCGTAATAATTTCCATTTGTATAAATTAAACTACACAAACTAAACATTTACAGAAAACCCGCACTTGTTACTGAACTCTTAAATTAGTAAGGGGCAGGTTGTTAAATTTAACAAACACTAGATATCCTCAAATGACATATATGTGTGTGGTTGTCCCATGTCGGGAACATTGTCCGTTAACTCATCATAGATACCAGGATAACAATTTTATCAGCACGACGCACTATTCGTTTACAGAACTCTTCTTGTTGTCAAATACGGCTAGGGTAGAGGTCCAAAGAACTTAAAACAATTCAAAGTTTGTAAACAGTTAATTTATAATTATGATTTTAGTAATTAGTTTTCGTCTTGTGTACTTTCTAAATGTTTCTTATGTCATATCTGAATGGTTATTGTTTATTTGAAAAGTTGGGTGCTGAAGTTATATATTTTGTATATTGCAATCTTTTTTGTCACACTTGCTTGTATAGAATCGGAAGGATTGAGAGTTAAAAATAATCTATATTTATATCATTATCTTGCCCTCTGAATATCTTTTTGATATTTTTATGTCTTTGTGTTGCTGTCGCATTGAGGTATTCACCACATTTCTATAAATTATTAATGTTCAGCATTTTTGTTTTGAATACCATTGGTATCCTTGAAGATTGATGACTTGCAATAATTACGAACGATAACAAAACAAATAAAATGGGATCTAGCAGACAAGGGTTAATAACAATAACAGACGTGTAAACTAACAACTAATTCTCTATCTGCAGTACATTAGACTTTAATTGACCAATACACCGCAGAAGTTAAGGCATGGATAACATTCTGCACTTATATTTATTTCAAGTTTTTCTTTCGTAGTACAATTATAACATTACATCTAAGTTTCAATCGAATCCATATTCCATTAGTTGGGTCATAGCAATACGAAAGCACTCATATCATATATAATATTTATTTCCATTTTAAATACAACAGTTGACTGCACATGCTATCCGTGACTATGTTAAGAAAGAAAAAAAAATGCACTTAAACAGCGTACAGCTTGATATAACTCTTAATGTTTATGAATATAGAATAAAAATGTTATAATTTAATATTGAAATAGGGAGATTAGGTATCAGTTTACTGCCTAAATTTTTGTAATAATAACTAAGGAGATATATGGTCATCAAATAGATTTTTTGCTCTAGCATATTTTTTTACTGGTTTGACATTTTGTATGTACAAATGTAGGTTGGTGATGGCTTTTATATTTTTGATTTATTTTTTTCTTCTTTTTCCAGAATTGTAGATAGATGGGCAAGTTGTACACATGATGTTATCAAGAAATGCAGTCCGGAGAACGCACATGCAATTCTACCAATAGTTGAAGCCGCTAAACCATACATTTGTATGATTTAAACAATGCCGATTATAGAAAGTGTAGTTATAATTGTAATAAAAATTCACAGACTTTTATATTCATTTTCTTTGCAACTTTTTACTGACCGCTTTTCCTGCCGTTCTGAGTTTATTGCAACTCTTTAACATGATTTTGTATACATTCAACGTTACAATGTTTCCTTTCTACTTTTGAACTAAAACAATGAATATTTGAGATATTGAGAATGACTTAAGTAAGTTCTGTACTGATGACAATATATAGGAATGAGCACAAAATAAATCCAACTAATGCAAATAACTGGTAGTTCCAAATGTAAAAATATTGAGTTTTATATGGAGTTGATACAAAATCTTTGCAGTGTTAGTCGGAATAAAAAACTACAACTATTGCTACATTTTTCACAAGTGCTTGTTTGTTCCGCTTTTTAACACTATCACTACTGTTTTTACGATTCAATTTGTGTTTACCCATACCTCTCAAAATAGATATAGACGCCATAAAAAAATGCAATGAAGTTTAGTATTTGTAAAACTATCCATACATAAACACACACTTTAAGAAACACTTTATAATTCGATTCAATCACATTACAGCATGTTTTTTTGTTAGCCTCTCTCTGAAAATTCCTAATTAAAATCTGCGACATGTTTAAGCTTATAGACAAAAGTATTCCAACTAAAATAAACCGACAACAATATGATGACTTCAAATTACATCGAATCCATTTTGGAAATTGAATTGCAGCAAACTTTAACCCAGCGAGAATTGTCAAAACAAATGTAGAAACATCAAAACACATTCCAGGCAAAACAATTTCTAATAAATATTTTATACGACAAATTGGATAGCGACTATTGTATTGTGAATATATCCATCACTATTTATAAAATTTGAATCACCGTTTCTCTCGAATATACGGATCATGTGATTTGGGATGTATCCAAATATTCCATTACACCATCCACATAAAAGTTATGTCAGAAACATAATATTATCTCTTGACCATGTTCCATGTTTTACTAATTGAATAATCGTGAAAATTGCAAAACACGAGAACATATAAACAATACCAGCCCCTAAATGCAATATCCAAGTATGGTAATCAACTATACTTGTGTCATCAAATGAACAAATAAAGACTGTTTCACTAGAGTTGTACAAAATACTTCTGTTTTCATCCATACTTTCAATGATATTTTCTTCACAGCTTGATTGAAAATCACACACACATCAAACTCCACATTTCCACAATATCTGTTAAAAAAATATATTCTACAAGAAAAAAAATGATTAAAAAATATTGCTTTTCGTGCAGATATCATCTAATTGCACGCATTTTACAATGTTTACTGAAACAGGTTTGATAGCATATTACACTAAGTAATGAGAAAACTTGAAGCACTGAAGTTATAACAGATAAATATCAGATAATAAAGGATGACACAAGAAGACACAAGTACAAATGTATACACTTAAGTGTATCAGACGCATCAAAAGCTGATAAATTAAAAGCCCGGTTGAGATAAATCATTGATACTCTATTGAAAATTTACATTTTGTAAAAATTGAGTTATTTTCTCCTTCTTTAAAACGTTAAGAGGACAAAATACCACTTACATTAAGGACAACAACAAATTATATGTGTTCCTTAAAATATCCCTTGTCGAACACTTTTTAAATATTCAATTCAAATCTACGTTTCACGGGTGACGTGGAATATGTTCTTTTTATCAAAATGGCAGTCCTGTTATCTTTTTCTTGAATGTAAAATTTCATGCTTAAAACATTTTCCTTTCCGCATATTGCCGACATTAAAATTGTAATGTACTCTTAGTTTTTAGTTTCACGGATCAATATGCATACATGGTTTAACATTATACACAATTTAAACAAAAAATGTAAATTTTGGTGACTTTCACTTCATTTTCCCTCAAATTATTCTAGAAAAATTACTAATGACATTCATAGAGCTAAAAGGTCCGTACTGAATTTATACCTGTCCTAAAAAGTTCAACAAATATTGATATTATGTCGGTGTCACTCCATGTCAACACCAGTTTTGACTGTGTATTTATAGTCTCTTTGAATAAATTGTACAATCTCGTCTCTTGAATGACTTCAACCATTTTAACAACATAACTATTCAGTATTCTTCAATTTCAAAATGTTTTACCTTACGAATTTGCTTATTCAGAAAGTTTAATGGGACAAAAATTCGAAACACTAATAGCGCCAGTATATAAAAGATTCAACAAAGTGCGCTTGGACCATTTTTGTTGATGTTGTGTTCCTTTTTTTTTTGCTAGTTAAATATTATATTGCAAACAGAGTAATAGTTTTAAAATACTACTAAATTTCAATCTTTTGCCATTAATAATAAAAAATAAATTAATTCAATCTATTTTTATTTTTATCTAAAACTATATGCGCTTTATTTGTTCATGTTCATGAAATTTTGCGAATCATCGTTTTTAGCATACAGTTTGAAGGTGTGGTTAGAAGAAAAAAATGGAATATTTAAATTTTATTCATGCCTCAGTGGTTTTTTTTTTTTTTGCTTATTTTACTTAGCAACGACCATTTACCTTTTTTGGGGAAGTAAGGTCTTTTTTACATGAATTGTTTGTTTTTGCTGTTGCCTTCATTTGATTATATATTTTGTACTAAATATAGTGGACCACCGAGGTTCCGCAAAAAATCAATTTCCAAGATAGAAGACGATTTAGAAATATCAAAAACACATCGCGATGAAATCGAAGTTTAAGTGAGTCTTTGAAGAAGAAAAGAGATAGTCTTACACAACTGGACAGTGATCTTCTAGAGGAAATAACTGACGAAAACATGGAAGTTGAAGAAAGAAGACACAGATCGATATGTTTTAACTATTTAAAATATTTTGACAATATCGATTTTGTCAATCCGCCACAACATACATACAACAAGAGGCTGTCAGAGCGAGAACAAACCGGATTTATTAATATTCATTCGTGTCCTGGCATTTTTCAATATCACAAGAACCATAACTGATGCACGGTTAAAGTGAAAATCATCAATATAAAACTTGACCTCCATTTTGTCATCAGTAACAACATATTAAAAGTTGAAAAGCTTTGGTTGAATGGTTCATGAGTAAATGCAACAACATGACTGGTATCATAATTTTCCAATCTTTCAAGAACCATTGTTAAATCTGTTTTACAACCATAACTCCTGAATAGAAAAGGTGAAAATCGCCATAATAGAACTTGACCTCAAGTTTGTCATCAGTACCAACATATTTGAAATTTAAAAGCTTTGGTTGAACGGATCATGTGTAAATACATGGACACAACTGGAAACATCATTTTTTCAATCTTACAAGAACCGTAACTCCTGAACGGTAAAAGTCAAAATCATAATTATTGAACTTGACCTCCGTTTTGTTATCAGTAACAACATATTAAAATTTTAAAAGCTTTGGTTAAACAGTTCATGTGTAAATGCATGGACAGGACTGTAAACGTCATTTTTCAATCTTTAAAGAACCATAACTCCAGAACCGAAAAAGTCAAAATCGTCATTATTTAACTTGACCTCCGTAGTGTTGTCAGTAACAACAAATCAAAATTTTAAAAGCTTTGGTTGAACGGTTCATGAGTTAATGCAAGGACAGGACTGACAATGCCACTTTTTCAATCTTTCAAGAACCATAACTCCAGAATCATAAAAGTCAAAATCGTCATTGTTGAACTTGACCTCCATTTTGTTGTTAGTAACAACATATTAAAATTTTAAAAGCTTTGGTTGAACGGTTCATGAGTAAATGCACGGACAACAACTGCCTGCCGGCCGCCCGCCGTACATCCCCATATCAATAACCGACATTTTTGTCACAATGATCCTGTTAAAAATGTATAGCCAGATTTAGACAAGGATTCTTAGCCAGAGGACAATGTATTCATAATTCTAAATTATTTTTTTTTAGATTTATAACAACAAATTTCAATATAATAATATTTACATTTTCTACCCAGTACAGACGTTTTGGTTTACTAAGATATTGCTACACTCGATTAAAAAACAGTCCATCAGCAGTGTAATACATTTACTATTATCAGATGTATTTACTTATAATTGTCAGATTCCTATGTAGGTGTGAGGTTTGTCACCAGCCCAGTTGTCGACACTTCATATTTATAGCGTTTTCTGTGCAACTATTAAATATTTTTTATATTAAAAAAGTGGGTTTTTTTCAAGGCATCAATTGTTTTTGTTTAACGCCAGTCATATTGATTTAGAGTTCAAACTGTTTCGTACAGAGTTACACAGTTGTATGACAATGATATTGACGAAGGAACCTACGTATTAGGTGCGGTAATATTGTATTCACTATGTTTATAAAGTTAAAGTACTTTAAAACATCTTAAGATGTTATGTTGAAACTTTACATTTATATTTGGATGAAACCACGATAATAGATAGAAGTTCATAAAATATACCGATTTTATAAGGTTGTTATGATATAAACGAACGACGTTTAAATTGTCCGAATGTGATACATATCTAACGATAATATGTGGTATTGTATTATTGTTGAAAATATGACTAAAAGTACATCACATATAACGAATTATTAGAGTGCACTGACGACTTTTTCAACTCCAAACAAATATGAATGCAGGGTTTTGATGATTTAAAACAATTTGTAAATTTACTGTTGTCGGATCGTATGCTTGATCCGTGTTTTTTTACTTGGTATTCAAGCTTCAGACACAAATCTATCAGTTTTAAATAACAAAGAAAGCCGTTAGTATTGAGAACCAGATAAAATGTTTTTATCATACCTGTCAAACTCCCACGATGGCAAAACTGTTTTAGTGTAAAAACTGATTATTAGAGTTAATAACGTCTGTTTAACAAGATTCAAACTTAACTTGGTTCATAGGTTAAATACTTACGAAAACGTGAACGACAACCCAAAGTTGGCTTTAGATGAATTAAGCTATTTATTTTGGGTATTTTCGACATATGATATAGCTCTTCAACGATGTCGGTACTTATACATCTTCGGATTTCAAATGTTTGGCTTTAAGCATTCCTGATGAAGGTAAATACAAAAAAGGCTTCGGACGCAAGAAATTATTAAACGTGTTGTTTAATTTTTTTTACATCACTGGGTCGATACTTCTGCTGGTGGTCTATCAGTCCCCGAGGGTATCATCAGCTCAGTAGTCAGTTCGGTACTGACATGATTTAACAAACTTTTCTAAAATTGTCCGTTTATAAATTTTGAAATTATTAAGAAAATAAGGTTTCAACTCTCTCAGGCAAAGTTGGCTTTAGATGAATTTTGCTATTTATTTTAGGTATTTTTGACATATAGCTTTTCAACGGTTTCGGTACTAATACATCTTCGGATTTCAAATGTTTGGCCTTGAGCGTTCCTGATGAAGGTAAATCCAGGAAAAGCGCTTCGGACACAAACATTTTTTAAAAGTGTAGTTTTCAATTTTTAAAAGCCTTACAACTTTTTAGGATGGGAAAGATATATATGAAAATGACACAAGGAACTGGTGGGATAGAACTCCCTTTTTAATTTGTGTTTAATTTATATTTGTTATCAAAAATAAAAGTTGTCTTCCTTCCATCAATCATGGTAACTGTGGATGCGCCAATCCTGTATTGTAATTGAAAATTCAATGGGATGTCTCACTTCAGTCTAAATATTAAAGTAAAGTATAAATATAAAAGTATGTTATACTTGCATTCCCCAAACTAAACATAACTTCACAAATTGCATATAAATAAACTTATAGTGTAATCAAATTTATCTTGCACCCCTTAATTCAATATATACAGAGTTCAAGTATACAATGTACCACGTATTGTATAAAACGGTTATATGCATCTTTTCTGTTTCATCTCGGACACTTATAAAATTTCAATCCTGGTATCTATGATGAGTTTATTTGGTCCGATAAAATAATTAAATGAAATAAATCTAAATGCATCTGTCAGCAGCCGTTTTCAAATTTCTATGATCAAATATCATGTCGATGGCAATTAAGAAACCTAATTAATGTTTATTGGTGTGAAAACTGTCTAAAGGGACGTACATTGACAGCTGATCGCATCCAATGAAGCCAGGAGGAAGAGCATATTTAACTGTGCGTAATGTGAGTTATCTTTAAGGTTTTCAAATCTTTTAATTACATTAATTTGTTGTTAATCTACAATACATTTTACATCAGAAATCATTTTTCATAAAACATTAGTGAAACCGCCGATATATCGCTTTCAGTTCATCATGCTTTGCATTGGCAAAAGCTAATTTTGTCCGGTATAGAACCAGTCTACGATTGATAAAGGGAAGTAATGTTTTTAAAAAGTGTGTAATAACAGAATCAAATTGGTAATTGGCAAATGGACTAATAAAAATGCCTTTATGACGTTATTTACCAGATAAAAGGCGCACCTGTATCCCTGCTCTATTAAAAGTTTTCAGCACTTTCATTATTTTCATTCTGTAGGATAGTTTCTAAAAAAATGAATTGATGTTCCGCAAGTACTTAACTTTGATTCCCATATGACTGGGGAGGGGGACCATCTTCTTAGATTTTAGTTCCCAAAATATGTTGTAAAATATAAAATCAAATTTGTTTGAAATGACGATGCATACTATTTGTCACGTGGTGATGGAAGTCAGATGAGATTCTTAAAGCCGTATCCCGGAACTGGCCTATTGGTACCGTGACGCCTGACAATACAGTCGACGTTCTTTCTAACTTTAACACAAAGTACTAAAAGATCAAAAGCCGGAAAATTCAAGACACACCGAGTACAGAAATGCCCTTAATCCTCCAGCCCAGGATGCATTCCACATTCTTATGAATGCTGAAAGTTTATAACTTCTTGCCAAAAGAAAGGTATGTTATTCAATGAAGGTGTTATTAAAAGTCCATGCTTGAAGAAAAATGAATTTAAAAAAAAAATGTTTGATTTGATTCTATTGTCTAGAATGGTGGGCGCCAAATAGTGAAATAGTCATTCAGTGTCTGTCCCTCTTGTACAAAAGTTTTCTTTGTCATAGGATGAAAAGTTTTCTTTGAACATTTTTACAATATTATAAGAAAAACCAAACGACACGTAGAGGAAACTCATTTTTGAGCATGTTTTCTTTTTTGTTTGAGATTGTCGACTTAGACCAGCAGTGCCCTTCATGACTGTTGACATTTTAAAATAAATTAAAAAAATAACTTTTTATTTATTAGAAGGAACTATGACCCTAAGGATTTCTCTAGAGACTGTAGAAATTAAAATGCCCCTGACAGCTTTCAAATCAAATAATAATTTAAAAAAAAATTGCAGTTTTAAAAAATCAATCACTTTATGGTTTTTCAGTTTGCGACATGATTGATATAGTATATTTAATGTGTTTAATGTTTTGTTTTGATGTAAATATAAATGGCATCATTATATTGTTGTAAATTGTTGTCCATTCGTTTGATGTATTTTATCATTTTATATTGCTATTTGATTCGGGCCAATTTGTTTTGAAGTTTCCTCGGAGTTCGGTATTTTTTTAATTTTTTTCTTTAACATTCATAAATTCTTTATTGCACTCTTTGCTGTTTTAACAAATTACTTAATGTACAGCATTCCATCAAGTATCCCTGTTACATACAATTATAACTGATATCCAGGGAGAATATACAGTAAAACTTATCTTATTTTATACATAAGCCACTTTATACATTTCTATTTTCTATAATTACTTCATAAATAAACATAATATCATATAAAATCTTATCGAAGTACTTAAAGATGTTACAGACACTGTGTCGTGAAATTTACGGAGAAAAATCCGTTATCGATTCTTTTAATAGAATTTTGAAACATGTGAAAATAATGAATGAGATATAGCGTGGTTACTGTTTCTGTTAATTTTTGTAAATTCATACATTTGGATTTATACAATTTTTTGGAAGTGTTTGTTAAATACTAAAGAATGGTAAGTAACATATGATTTTGTTTGTTTCTTATAAGCTTTTGTCATGAATTTTGACTTACAAATTTGACCCCAATTTTATTACCTGTGAAGAGTCTGTGACCTTTATATTGTAAACATTAGAATTATCCTTATCATTCTTATATATAATATGTTCCTATAGTTTCACATAAAAAAAGAAAAACCCCATTAAACATATAAAAATGTACAGAATCTTTGTTGTACAGATATGATAGGATACATGTTAAACATTGTCTAAAAAACTATTTATTTTTTACCTTTATCCCCCTTTTCTTTCCAAATTAATTTTATACTTCACTTTCATGCATACGTAAGTTACATACCTACATACATGCATACACACTTACATATTTATTCATTCACACATATGCTATAGTTACATACATAGATGTTCACACATATAAAGACCTTTACAGATAGATGCATTCACATACATGTATCTACTTGCGTTTTCATACATTTTTTTGTACATCGACACATATACTTATATTATAGTAACATATATTTTTACTGATCCACTTGAAATATTGAAAACAAGTACACAATATTAACATTCTAGAACATACATGTACATTCTGTTTTTTTCCAAAAGTTAACTTTGTTTCTTTCAAGATCTAGATCTGCAACACTTTTTTTTAACATTTTGTTTATTTCTATATTGGCCGTACGATATAATTCAACTGTACTCGAGATTTCATATTTAAAAATTTTCACCATGTCTATTTTTTTTTGCCTTATTATTGGATTTATTATGTGATTGATAGACTGAAAAAAACATTAAGCTCAGCAAATGATGAGTCAAAAATAAGCATCATCATGAATCTTGTCAGGGCCGTAACTACCTATGAGGCAGGGGAGGCAACTGCCTCACATGAATTTTCTACACCAAATTTTGTTTTGAAGTAATAAAATGAAATATGGACAATATGTACACGAAGAAATTGAATTTATATTATAAACAAAACAAGTTTACAGTTTTAACAGTGTTATCATGATACGTGATATGTCTGTCATTTTCCTGATTTTTGATCGATAGTGAACCGTTTCAGTATTTGCTTTATTTTATTTTTTTCGTGTGGCCGACCGTCTGTTATTCAGTATTCATACAAGACACATATAAAACTTTGCTTTCGACAATTTTGAAAAAAACATAACTATTCACACTTATAAAGGGGCTCAAGTAAGCAGAGGAAGTTCCCTTTGTATTGTGAATCTTTTATGATATCGGAAATTCGTTACCGGCTGAATCAGCTGTTGGATCATTTTTTTTAACGTCTCCCGATCGTACGAGAACATTAAGGATTGGTCAATGCCTTAGTAGTTAAACACTCCCATTCGTTGTATCAGGGACTTTCTAGTATATACTACTATAGAAAGTCCCAGGTTGTAGTTATATACATTTCTGTTCAGCTTTCAACAATATTGAAATTAAAGCCGTTTCTCGATAAAAAAAAAAATGTCTTGCTTTATAATGATCTTGCTTTATATGTTTTTTTTTTTTTAACTTACCAGTTTGATTTCTACCAAAATATCTTTAAATACAGATAATAATTGTTTGCATAAAACTTGCTTCCAGGATCCAGCAATACTGATGTTTCTGAAAGTAAGGAAATCGAAGAATAACGGGTCATTTTTAGCAACTGATTTTATTGAGAAAAAATCCGCCGTCACAATGTATTTAATGTTAATAATTATAGGTCAAAGTATGGCCTTCAAGACGGAGCCTTGGTTCACCCCGAACAGCAGTCTCGGCTTGTTTTTGCATAAAAATTGCTTCCAGGTTCAAGCAATACTGATGTTTCTTAAAGTTAAGAAATCGAAGGAAAACGCTGCCTCCCCTGAATTCGAACCCTAGTTACGGCCCTGCTTGTATCCTAATACTTGAGAGTGTAGGCTTATAACATGTTTGTCAATACCTTGTTTGTTAAATATAATGAAAAAAATGATTGTAGTTGTCTTTTTCATTACAATATGAACAAAGGCTGTTTTCAGATATTTTCCATTAAAATAACAGCTCTTTATTTGGCAAGATGAAGTGCATTAATTTCCACCTGAACATCTTAATCTTATTATCTTATAAGTATTCAAAAGTGAATTTTAAAGTGTCTTTGAGTTCACTATTTATATTTCCTGTGTGTAATATCTTTTCCCATTTCAAAAAACCAATAGGTGTTTCTGTTTTTGTTCGACTTAGCCGTATTTGGCACAACTTTTTGGAATTTTGGGTCCTCAATGCTCTTCAACTTTGTATTTATTTGGCTTTTTTAACTATTTTGATCTGAGCGTCACTGATGAGTCTTATGTAGACGAAACGCGCGTCTGGCGTATAAAATTATAATCCTGGTACTTTTGATAGCTATTTGCACTATCTTATAAATATCTTTATTATTAATGCCTAGTTTATCCTCATGGTCTCCTAGTCTAATTTTTTCTCTGTTAATATTAACTATAGTTTTGAATGATCTCTCAGTTTTAAGCTTCTCCTCCCAGTGATTTGGTATGGCTTTTTTAATTCTTGAAAATTCAGCAATCCAATTACTTTTGTTTTTTAGTTTTAAATTAATTACTTCTTCTGATATGTGTCCTCTATTGTCAATTATGTCATTTATAAATAGAATATCACTTCCAATCTATTTATCAAAAACAGACATTGTCCTTTAAATTTTATCAAACTATTGCCCCATATTATTTGCTTTCTAATCTCTAAAAGGTTACATATTTTATTATTTTTAGCTTCATTCAGATTTACATGTATCCATGATTTTATCAGTTTTTGATAGAATAGTGGTGTATTGTTCCATTTTTTTTTTTATCAATTAATTTTGTTTTTTTATATTTATCTTTAAAATTAGCAAATTTTTGCCAAACTTATTCAGGTATAGTTTAGGCAACACCGACCAGTTAGCATTTCAGTTAGCATTTTCTGATTGTATTATTTTTTTAATCCATTTTATATGTATTGACATTATATAAGACTCCAGATCAGTCATTTTTAAGCCCCCTTCAGCATAATTTTTTGTTAATATTGACCTCTTTATTTTAGCTTTTCTTCTATTCCAAACAAACCTTTAAATTATATTGTTAATGATTTGCAACGTATCTTTAGTCATAATACCATTTGTAGCAAAATAAGTTAAATTTGGTAGCAGAAGAGCTTTTACAATTAAAATTTTCCCAAGCAATGTTAAATTTCTTTTCAACCATCTGTCTACAAGTTTTTTAATTTTATCCAAGATCTTTTCTATGTTCAATGCTTGACATTCCTTATTATCATACCCAAAATAATTACCTAGACTTTTGACTGGTTTATTTGTCCAGTTTATATTTTCATATTTAATTTTTTATTTTTGCTTTTTAATCTCCCTAACCATATTCCTTCTGTTTTATTCCTATTAAGTTTCAGCCCTGATAGATCTCCAAATGTCTCTATTATAATAAGAGCCAGAGTTTTATCTTTACGAGACTGAAGAAATAATGTTGTGTCATCTGCTAATTGACAGATTTTTAAATTACAAGATTGTCCGTCTAATTTTATTGTTATTCCCTTAAGTTCTTTGTTTTTTCTTAATCTTGTGGCCAGTAATTTAACAGTTATAACAAACAGTAAAAGCAGAAATCGGACACCCTTGCCGAATACCGCGGTATATTTTAAATGGACCCGAGACCCACCTATTATTCAAAATACACCCTTTAATATCATTATACATAGTTTCAACCCATCTGATAAATCCACTTTTAAGATCCATTCTAAAGAATCAAAAGCCTTACTAAAATCTAGAAATAGTACTGCTCCTTCTATATTAAATTTCTCTGAATATTCAATTGTGTCTTGAATTTGCCTTATATTAAAGCCAATATATCTATTTTTTACATAGTTTGGTCTAGACTTACAATAGATGGTAAAAATTTTTTTAGTCTTTGTGCTAACACACGAGCCAGTAGTTTTGTATCTATGTTCGTTATTTTTGTTATTTTACTAATTTAAGTATATAAAGTATTCTTGTTGCTATACAATATATGAAAATAAAACGTTATTTCAAGTAAAAAAATGTCTAATTTTCGTCATGTCTCTGTTAAAAATTCATGTAAATTATTGGATTGAGCCCATAAATTTATATAACAACGAAATTCGGATTATTATAAAATATTACTAAATGTTAAGAGCCACGAAGAGAGTCATTTTTTTTTTAAATATTATATAAAATGATGATTAAAGACACTTCTATGTATCTATTTAAAACACAAAGATTTTTCTGATGAAAAAATTGAGATATATTGTAATTACAACTACTTAACAGCACGTGAAATCTTACATATATTAATCAGTCTTTGGAATTGAGGTCATTTGTTGTGTTGAGTGTTTTGTTTTATTTCGATGTAAATGTCATCATTATATAATTGTTCATACCTCCGGGTTTAGTGTTATATATATTGCCCTGTAGATTCTCTAGGGAGTTTCCTCAGCCTGGGGGAGTGATACTGATAGAGAACCGAGAGACTCCAAATAGAGGATGACACAAGAAGTCACGGTTGACCATGCTCTTACTCCATGCACGTTGACCTAAGCGGACGCTATGAAAGCCCTGTAAGACAAATCTCATGCTAGGATTACCACATGATTAAGGTAGTTATATCTTCACCATCTTGGGGTAAACGTCGGACACAGCAGACAGGCGAAATAACACTATAATTATTATATGATTAAGATTTGGAACACCGTCCTTGTACCTGAATAAAGATATTCCAATGCATGGTCAATGACGTAGATTTATGACGCTAAATAAATTCCCGTTGTTTTCTGTGCATTTTTTTTTTTCTCTTTGAGGATTTTGGTTTATTTGTTTTTAGTATACTTTATTGAATATTTCATCTTGTGAAAATTAGTAACTGCAAAAACACATAATATATTTAGTTCGAACACAGAGAGGAGTTTAAAATTATCTTGATCAAATACTTGAAAACTAGGACAACAAGAGGCTGTCACAACGACAGCAAACCGGATTTATTAACATTTATTTGTGTCCTGGCAATATCACAAGAACCATAACTGATGTATGCTGAAAGTGGAAATCGTCAATATCAAATTTGACCTCCATTTTGTAGTCAGTATCAACATATTAAAATTTGAAAAGCTTAGATTGAATGGTTCATTAGTAAATGCAACAACGTGAATGGAAACACCATTTTACGATCTTTCAAGAACCATAACTCCTGAACGGTAAAAGTCAAAATCGTCATTATTGAACTTGACCTCTATTTTGTCATCAGTAACAACATATAAAAATTTCAAAAGCTTTGGTTGAATGGTTTATGAGAAAATGCACGGACACGACTGGAAACTCCATTTTTCAATCTTTCAAGAACCATAACTCCTGAACGGTAAAAGTCAAAATCGTCATTATTGAACTTGACCTCCATTTTGTCATCAGTAACAATATATTAAAATTTGGGAAGCTTTGGTAGAACAGTTCATGCGTAAATGCACGGACACGACTAGAAACTCCATTTTTCAATCTTTCAAGAACCATAACTCCTGAACCGTAAAAGTCAAAATCGTCATTATTGAACTTGAACTCCATTTTGTCATCGGTAACAACATATTAAAATTTGGGAAGCTTTGGTAGAACAGTTCATGCGTAAATGCACGGACACGACTGGAAACTCCATTTTTCAATCTTTCAAGAACCATAACTCCCGAACGGTAAAAGTCAAAATCGCCATTATTGAACTTGACCTTCATTTAGTTGTCAGTAACAACATAATAAAATTTTAAAAGCTTTGGTTGAACGGTTCATGAGTTAATGCACGGACAACATTTGATTGCCGCCCACCGTACATCCCCAAATCAATAACCCACATTTTTGTCACAAAAATCCGGTTAAAAAGTCATATAATAAAACAATTGTTGACTTTTGATTTCAGTTGATTCTTGCTACAATGATTTATCAATGCTAAAGTATGACAATCACCCTCGGCCGTTGTCCTCAGGGAATTACATATCTCTGTGGTTGATAATTTATTATAACGCCTTTGAACCTCTTGTAATTTGTGCATTATAATAAAGTAGGTAAAAAGTTCAATGTCGAGTGGTTTAACCTTTAAACATAACAGATCAGATTATATATAGTCTTGCCGAAATCACTTCTACTTATTTTTTAAAATAACAGCAATTTCCTTCCAATCCATATTATAACAACCATTTATTTCTCAAAAAGTGAACATTACTCTAACATTTAAATGTTAATTTAATTTTAAATATTACACGTACTTATCCCACACAAAAATGTTGGTAATTTGACCTTAATATCAACTTTAAAATATAATTATCCCACGAATAACATATCAAATCGAAAAACCCTTTACCGTTTAAAAGATAAACTGAAATTTTTCAGTTGATGTACAAAATCACATATTTACTCTGGACTTCCGATTTCAATTATTCCTCATAGACTTTAATACTATACATATACAGCATGTAGTTAAACATTTTGCAATATTATTTGCAGCATTTATTAAAGTGAAAGATATGTGTGATAAAAGAAAAAAAATTAAATGACCTTTTCAACGAAGTACACTATTATCTTTACTTTATTGAATTTCATTACTAAGGGTGATTGGAAATAGAAATATGGCCACATTAGATCAGGTCTTTTACCGACCAACAGTTACCCTTGCCAAAGCTTCATTAAGTTTTGCGGGATGTACAAGTACGCGACCACGTCCAGTCAGAATGGGAACGTTAAATCAGATGCCTCCTGTAAATAGAGTAACATTCTCTCTGCACTTACTATTTTGTTTATTTTTTACTCTTTCAGGACATAGATGGATTTGTTTTTACTCTGTACGTGATTCAAATAAACAATCACTCTTAAAAAGTATTTAATGAGTCGCTCAAATTGATTTTCTGAGAATAACTAATCACTGCGCTTAAAAAAAAGATTTTCTATCAAATATTATTCCTGTATTATTTGAAATGGCATGATCAGACTGTAATAAAAATGGAGTAAATTTGAACATTCTTGTGAAGGGGAAGCATTCTCACGAGATCAACAATGCAAACAATCAAGAAATTCTTACCGAGGTGTACCCCAATCACCACTGTTCTTTTCTGCTTTTTTCTACACCTCTGTTATATACAGTACGTATATGGTAGAATCCCTACCCGCTAATAAAATACAACATTATAACCTTACTTTCGCAAATAGAACACAAACAACTATTCTAATACCCGAAACTGGCTCAGAAAATTGCTAGGAACAACTATTAATAATCCAAACTCAAGTGGATAATCAGTAGGTAAAATTCAGTGGTTCAGTTTTAAAGCAAAAATTTAAGTAGACCTAAACCCAAAACATCAAGTTTAGGTAGTATGACATGGCATATACAATCTTCATAATTAGTAAGGGTATATACAAAAAAAAGTAAAATCACAAAAATACTGAACTCCGAGGAAAATTCAAAACGGAAAGTCCCTAATCAACTGGTAAAATAAAATGATAAAACACATCAAACGAATGGACAACAACTGTCATATTCTTGACTTGGTACAGGCATTTTCAAATGTAGAAAATGGTGGACTGAACCTGGTTTTTATAGCGCTAAACCTCTTACTTGTATGACAGTCGCATCAAATTCCATTATATTTATAACGATGCGTGAACAAAACAGACATAATAGGTCAAATTGTCAAAATAGTAGAAAACAGTATTTTGTTTTTGGTATAATGTTATTTTTTTTAATTGTAAAGGGCATAACACAGAATTAATAATGGTGTTATCCTAGTGAACGAAATATAATTAAAAAAAGAACAAAGCATTTCAGAAGCAGATCAAGGATTTCTAAAAGGGCAAAAACCTAAGTGCTGATATGAGTAACATGTAAAGATGATGCATTAATCGTATTTGTTGATCCATAAAGGGTAGACTGTACCCTCTAAATCCGCCTTTGTATTCGAGAAAACCAGAGTTTTTCTTTTCTGCCATACAGCCTATTGAAAAACTTAACCTTTGAGTGCCACTTGCGAGGCCCAAACGCCAACGGACGTTAAATACTAAAACTATGTCATAACGCCCGTGCACTTAGCGCGATTCGGAAGATGACTAGTGTCAAGTCAAATCCAGCGCCGAGGTTTCGGTTTTAGTCATCAGAAAATATTGAAGAACCATAATTTGATATCTACCAGAGGGAAGAAGGACTGTATTTGCAAAAGATATGAATCAAAATTGAAAAGGCAATTTCAACAACATATAGTGAGTACTGACGAGTATCCGCCTGCCAAAATAAGTAACATAAAAAGTATTTCAATATTATTATTAGATGATTTTCCATTTTGTAATCACAGGAACAGCAGCATCCATTACACACTAATCTATTTTTTTTTTTATTTAATAAAATATTCAATATGGACTTGGATATTATATTTTCAGATAATAATTAACACATTTCATTTGGTTATCAACATTATTGTAAATGGATAAAAAGACTTCAGGATATATACATTGCATGCATGTGACAAAACGATTCGTGTGAAACCTGATTCTTTTTCAGATATACGATTCAATACCCTCAGTTCTCTGGCTGATTTTGATGAAATTTCTGAACACGCCACTAAAAAAGTCATATGCATGTAATATAACAACAAATGTTATGAAATATTCTAATATGACGTGCTTCTTTAGCTTTGTAAAGAAACCATACTTTATTATCCAATAAAATTAGTTTACACATGCGTATATTGACTACGGCAGAAAAATGAATTTTATCAAATTGGTATACGCATTTAATGTATTTCATTAACTTGGGACACTTTCAAACACTAAAATATGATACACATTGTGTTACTAATACTTTTAGAATGACAACAATGTGTTACAATTCGAAATTGACATATTTGACCTAGATACCGCAACGTTCATGTTGGCTGTTCTAACTTCAAAACCCCTCCCTCTGAAAAAAACACGTTTCATCTATCCTGTTAAAAGGCATGTATATAATAATTTCATTGAAACATATGATCTGACGATAAAATAGAAAATAAAGTATAGGTTAATTATAACTGTTGTACTGAAATGACAAAATTGTTTCATATTTATGATAAAATGGATTGACCCTAGCAGGGAATCGAACCCCATTCTCCTATAAAGAAAATAGGCGTAATTACCAATATACCACCAAGGTTTCCAATCCATTTTACAAATGCAACAAGATTGTCACTCAGTATTAATTTTAATCATCATGTAATACAGCATTTGAAATCGTCAGATGCACCAGAGACATATGTATATATGTATATATGTCTCTGGATGCACAAAGGCGTGCCCTTTCATCAACTTTACAGGGTGTAGCTACCGCAAGTATAGTCCAAATAATTATGACGTCTGGCAAGGCTATTTTTTTTTTCTGGGACGCCGTTGTAGGAAGGCGTCCCAGAAAAAAATTTAAAATAGCCTTGCAACTTGCCAGACGTCGTAATTATATGGACTACCGCAAGTATAAATGAATCTCTGTCAAAGGGCCCCTCCTACCAAGTCTCGAATGTCAGCACAACTTTATCAAGGAATCCTCTATCAGATATGAACATATTTACCAAAGCTACACTAACCGGCGGAACATTTACAATTAATTTAGTAAATAAAGAACCTACCCGATTCTCCTTTTGCGTTCACCGCCATTGACAACTGACTTGAAAATGTGCGTGTCAAAAATTGACCTCAAAGAAAAAGACGTTGAATTACAACTTTTCTGTTATATTGTGACACAAATATTGTTTAAGTTAATAAATTTGTTAATTTGTTTCAATTTTAAATTTTAGAAATACAACTTTGCGAAATTAAACTGGTTTCAACTGGTTGGATAAAAATCGACAGGGAGGTTGATGGAAGAGTCACACAAATACTGTACACCTTATACACAGCGAACATAGAAATTACCGTAATTGTCCTAATCAGAATCGAAATAATTGATGCCAGCTATACTTTTAGTTTTAACATGGGTAGGCATTCTATTCGTGTTATTTTAGCCCTCGCTATCGCTCTGGCAAAAATAATCACGAATATAATGCCTACCCATGCCAGCTATACTTTATTTTAGTTTTAACATGGGTAGGCATTATACTCGTGTTATTGTAGCCCTTGCTATGGCTCTGGCAAAAATAATCACGAATATAATGCCTACCCATGTTAAAACTACAATTAAGTATAGCTGGCATCAATTACTTCTTAATCACAACTCAGAGGCAACATGACAATTTCCAAAAATAGGGAATTAGAATTTTGAACAAGATGCTAGTAATGCTGATATGATGCGTTTTAAAAAAAAATGTTTCAGTTTCATAATGAGTTTCTAGGAGTTAAACATGTAATGCTATCTACTTGAAATTCAAACTATATGGCACATTATGACCAAATAGAGACTTGAAACAAAAATTTCTTTGTTCACAACATTCGCTAGTTATTCAATATGTTTAAACTTAGTTTTGGCAAAATGACAAATGGTTACAAAATGAACCAGAACACTGAAGGTGATTCCAATATAAATCACAATAGAATTGAGAATGGAAATGTGGAATATGTCTGAAGACAACAACCCGACCAAAGACAAGTCAACCAATAGGTCTTCAACGCAGCGTGAAAATCCTGCACCCGGAATATAAATATAGAAAATATGTAGTCCCGATTTGAAACGGAGTGATTACACATGTACAGCTATTTAGGTGGGGGGGGGGGGGGGGGGTTAACTTCCTATTATTGGGTATACGGGGATATGCCAAAAACATAATTTTGCGAGATTTTATATAAAAGTGACCCTTCTTTTTAATGACATCCTATATTAAAATGCATTTACGTTTGATAACTGTATATATATTGATTTGGGGTATGATCTACATATCATATATAAATATGCTATTGAGAATATTACATTATTAATGGTCAATTATTATATTAAATTAAATCAATTCATTTGAAAGTTCCAATGCACCAAACGATGTCAATTCATATATTAAAACTTAAGGGTAGCTGGTATATTTATGAATTAGGAGTGATGATGAGTTAGTGCTTATATAATCATGGGATCATATTTTAAATATTGTATATAAGTATAGGTTATTCTTTCTTAAATATTTATATAACTATAGGTACTGAATTTCAGTGAATGTTATATTAAAATGGGTTCGTTTTTAAGGCAAAAATGGCACACCCCTACCAAAAAAATATCCACAGATTTTGTATTTGTGTCACAAATGATACACATAAACGTTTCTAATCTAGTTGAGCAAAAATAGACTAAAAAATCATCTTCTTTCAAATCATATGACATTGGTTTTAATGACAACATTGATACAAGAAGGGCAAAAGATACCAGAGGGAGAGTCAAAGATAAAGTGTATTTCTCAGTTACAGCTTGAAAATCAAATTCTTGTGTTCATGGTACAGCTGTTCAGATTGTAGAGCCCCTTGCCTGAAACTCTACTACAATATACATTAATCATCTAGAAATGTTATAAATAAATGTTATAATGAAAAACAATGAACCATACACAAGATTGTTTGGTTCTTCTACTTCAACCAGTGAAATCTCACCTTTATCCAGGAAAATTCCAACTTGAAACAGTGAAATTCAAACTTCAACAAGTGAAAGGCCATATTTAACCACTGACACTTCTACGAACTTTATCCATTAAGGTTAAAATTAAAATTTCTACATAAATATTTTTCGACATTTTCTTACAGTGACAATTCACCTGTCTACGCTGATTAAGATTAAAAGAAGGGGGAAAGATACCAGAGGGAACAGTCAAACTCACAAATCGGAAATAAACTGACAACGCCATGGTTTAACAAGAGGCTGTCACAACGACAGCAAACCGGATTTATTAACATTTATTTGTGTCCTGGCAATATCACAAGAACCATTACTGATGAATGCTGAAAGTGAAAATCGTCAATATCAAATTTGACCTCCATTTTGTAGTCAGTATCAACATATTAAAATTTGAAAAGCTTAGATTGAATGGTTCATTAGTAAATGCAACAACGTGAATGGAAACACCATTTTACTTTCAAGAACCATAACTCCTGAACGGTAAAAGTCAAAATCGTCATTATTGAACTTGACCTCTATTTTGTCATCAGTAACAACATATAAAAATTTCAAAAGCTTTGGTTGAATGGTTTATGAAAAAATGCACGGACACGACTGGAAACACCATTTTTCAATCTTTCAAGAACCATAACTCCTGAACCGTAAAAGTCAAAATCGTCATTATTGAACTTGACCTCCATTTTGTCATCGGTAACAACATATTAAAATTTGGGAAGCTTTGGTAGAACAGTTCATGCGTAAATGCACGAACACGACTGGAAACTCCATTTTTCAATCTTTCAAGAACCCTAACTCCTGAACGGTAAAAGTCAAAATCGCCTTTATTTAACTTGACCTTCATTTAGTTGTCAGTAACAACATTTTAAAATTTTAAAAGCTTTGGTTGAACGGTTCATGAGTTAGTGCACGGACAACATTTGATTAAACCCGCCCGACAGCCCAGCCGCCCGCCCGGCCGCCCACCCGCCGTACATCCCCAAATCAATTACCGACATTTTTGTCACAAAAATCCGGTTAAAAATGAAAAAGACAAACAGACACACAGTAGTACACATGACACAACATAGAAAATTAAAGAACAAGCAACACGAACCCCACCAAAAACTAGGGGTGATCCCAGGTGCTCCGGAAGCCTACATGACGCGATATTCTGTCGTCATTTTTTGCATGTCACGTCACTACGTTATTACTTATAGCGTTTAGCGTCAAACAACAACTGCTTTCCAACTGTACATGCAAACTAGCAAATCGACGCAAAATCATGTTCCGATAACGCTTTGTTAATATGCTATACATATATTCGTAACCTTCATTTTTTACATCATTTTCCCATAAAACGTATAGTATTAAAATTTTTCTATATATTAAACCCTGCTTCCTTTAGACATGTTAGAATTATCGGCTTCTTTATTAAAAGGTCATTATAACTGAGGACAGAGGTCTTATTTTAACATGGATATTGAATATTATAAATTTATTACTTATGGTTTTGCGTCTATTGGATTAACTTTTGTATATTATTTTTTTTTTTTTCATTTTGTTATTGTTTGTTAAAATTTGTAATGCCACAAACATTGTAAATGTTTAATGACAATTAATAAAATTTATTAAAACACAATATTGTGATCCTGGGAAGGGGGGGGGGTGGAAAAAAAGAGTTTGTTTCCAGTTTTTGGAGAAAAAATAATGCTAAAATTGAAAAAAAAAATGTTTTCAACTTGTTGCCAAAAAAATAGATTGTTTTTCGCCAAAAGCGAATAATAAAGTTTGTCCGGAAAAAAAATCCATGGCCCCCCAGAAAATCAAATGGTTGCTGCCTAATATGTCTGATTAGGGAGCAACCTTAACTTTTATTGGGTGGGGCAGAGATTTGTAACACAAGGCTATCCATTTTTTTTCCAGAACAGGAACCAACTTTTTTTCATGTCCAGTCCAATTCCAATAACACACTCATTTTGTTTTCCAGAGCATATTAAAAAAATGAATATCGGAAAAAAAAAGGATCAAGAGTTAATCCAACGTTTACAAGTTTGTGAAATTAAGGATCAACTACTGAGTATCCAGTAGTTAATAATTTATTCATCAAGAAAACATGTTGATAAAATGCACAAATAATAAAATGTTTATTTAATGAAATATTAAAGGAAAATTTGTATGATATATTCCTCGAGTTCATTTCCTACTGAAGAACTTTAGCAAGGTGCCACTTTATAGAACGTATTCAGTTTTAAAAAGCTTAATTACCTTTTAAATAAAACAGTCAGCTTTCTATAACACATAAGTGCCATATTACGCTAGCTTATATATGTCATGATAGAATCATTTTTGGCATCGATTTTCAGAATTTGGCATTTTTACATGAATAAATATCTAACAGATATGAAAAATGCAGTTTAAAGCATTTCATTGTAGGTGTTTAACATAACTTTACATCAATTATTCCATTTGTTTTACAAGCTTTTTAGCACGCCAAGTAGTTTGTCTTCTAAGTATGATCAGCAGTCTTATATAGAAATATAAACTTTCATAAGAAACATTTACCCTTTCAAGACCCAGTTTAACATCTTCATTTAAAGTTATCATCTCTTATGAAAACTGAGTTTGTGGGGATGAATAAAACGTTTACTTCGTTTGTTCGTCAGTTTGCACGGTTAATATATATATAAAAAAGTGGTATGCTTGCCAATGAAACAACTTTCCACAAGAGACAAAATGACATCACAGAAATAAACAACTAAACGGCCACAGTACGGCCTTCAACAATGAGCAAAGCCCATACCGCATAGGCAGCTATAGAAGGCCCCAAAATGATAAACGTAAAACATTCCTAATTTATGTACAAACAAACGATCGAAAAACTAACATGTATATAACACATAAACAAACGACAACCACTGAAATAAAGGCTCCTCCTGACTTGGGACAGCCACATATACACAGAATGTGCGGTGGGTTTTAACATGTTAGCGGGATACCAACCCTCCCTCTAACCTGGGACAGTGGCGTAACAGAACAACATATGAACGAACTATGAAAATCAGTTGTAAAAGGCTTAACTCATCAGATGGGTACAAATATAAATACATCTAACAAGAAAATAGAGTGGACGTGGGCGGGTACACTTGTATATCCCAACAACATAAAGACACTATAAGTACTGATCTGAGAGTACTCGCAGTTACTGACAGCTAGTTCAAAGCCACTAACAACTAATAAAAAAAACATGCATCTAAGTTTTGCATTTAGGTAAAGATTGAAACAAACTGTGAGTAAAAAAGAATGATTTACTATTATTGGATGGTAACGATTGTCCATGAAAAAAGAGTCATTTTCAATCCTCTTCAACTTTGTACTTAATTAGATTGATAGATATTTTGATATGAGCGTCAGTAGTGATAGGCGAGCAGTATGAGCCCCAAACCTCGGACGCGAGCTGCGGGCATGCGCCGACGCTATATTTGGGCCTTAGCGTGGACGCCGTAGTTGACTCTGAAATCTAAGGGTATGACTCACAGGCCGACGCCATATTTGGGCCTTCGCGCGGACGCGAGCGCTATAGTTGGACCTTAGCGCGGACGCGAACACTATATTTGGGCCTTCACGCGGACATCAGGACACCAACTCCATATTTGGACCTGAAATCGGGACGCGAGACGTTATAGTTAGACCTGCGCGCCTACACTAACGCTATATTTGGGCCTCAGCACGAACATCAGAGTTGGACTCGAAATGAGGATGCATACCTAAGGATATGACTCACACGAACTACTTATTTGGGTGCAGAGGCTATAGTTGGGCTTAGGCGCGGGCGCTATACCTAAATATTGGACCAAGCTACCCTCCAAGGTGGACGTTACGTCACACCCTTAAAAGTGGTGTTCGAATAAATCTCTCTCACACTTCCAGATACCAGATCTGGCTCAGGACTTGAGACCTGCTACATATCCATGTAGGTGGTTTAAGATTCTTTTCTTTTCCTGTTTTATTATTTATTTCTTTATTTTTCTTCTTTTTTCTTCTTTTTTTTTTCTTCTTTTTCTTTTTTCTTTTTAACCAAATAGGGCTACGAGTTTGCTGTCATTCTTAATCAAGTCAGTGGATGAAAAGGTACTGATAATGTCCTTCATCTCCAGTCCTCGACATCTCAATTTGACGTAATAAATACAATACAAGACACAGGTATTTGAATCATCGGGTTGAATTTGATTGCCAATCACACAGTATTCCGGTCCATTCACGATGAGTACATTTCTAAAATAGCGTTGGTACGTTTACGGGTATCGTCCTAAGCAGTCGAAAAATTCGGGTGGACCCGATGCGGGAAAATAAAAAGCCACCCAATGACTCCCCTTTTGGTCACAGTTGTCCGTATTGACTACAAACGTTCTAGGTCTGTCGCTCACATAGCTAGGTAAGTCTTCTGCACAGCACACGGTCACGGGTAATCCGCTCAAAGCATCCTCTACATCTTTTCCGGTCATCGGGAGAGCAATGCCGTTTTTCTTCCCACACCCTTGTTGACTATGAGCTTCCAATCCACGAAGGTGAGCAAACACTACTCCACAATCCCGACAGGCGACGAGATCTTCTCGTCTTTCAGCATCGTCCGACGATAGGTCTGTTGTCTCGTCGGCCATATCTTCGTCTGACGAGATCGAACTTTCGTCTTCAGAGAGACGAGTGTCCTCCATTTTTCTGTCAGGTGTCTCTCCTTGACCGATCTGCAAGACCTCTGTGCGCAATCTGGAGGCTTCCGGGGTTCTAGCTTTTAGGTCAACAAGAAGGTATCCGAAAGGTGTGCTCGTTGCCTCTTCGAATTTCCGGAGAAAGAAGTCTCCTCGAGAAGGATACATCTGTCGGCCCAGAGTCATGATGGGCTGTCGATCAATGGGGTTATTAAAGAGAACGAGATAATGACAGTTTCGTCTTTGGGTGGGGTCTTTGCCAAAGTATAAATTCTGATTCAAAACGACGACCGATAAATTTCTATGGTGACTCCCTTCCGTAAACAAATCATTTATTCTGAAGTCTTTGGCCGAGGTCGACATGAGATCATCTAATAGGATCATGTTTCGAATGTTGGGATCGAAAAAATCGTCCCTTTCAGGATCAAAAGGAATTCCACATATGAATTCAACGCGTGGAAGCACTGTTCGCTGTATTTCCTCGTAAAGAGGTTGCCACCTTTTATACAACCAAACGATCCTGTCTGGACTGGGACTACACAGTCTTTTTATGTGTTGAAGCACATCTTTCATAAAATGAGTTTTTCTGCAGGAGGTGGGACCGGACACGATCATGGTAAAAGGGTGTCTAAACACGAAAGCCTCCTGCTGCTGCTGCTGCTGCTGCTTTTGCTGCTGCTGCTGCTGGGTAACATCTGGGTGGTATAGTGGCTCATCTGAAGAATGCTTACTTCTCATATGTCTTTGAAGATCGTGTGGCCACACATATACTTTACGGCAAATATTGCAATTAAACATATTTGTAATGTCCTAAATATGAATGTGTAGTTTCCTCTTATAGATTCTTCCTGCGAAAATGTAGCAAGAGAAATACGTGATCGTCTTTAAGACGACATATTTGCAAATGATCGTCTCTCAACACAAATTCGATGTGATACAATTCATTCCTGGTGACCGTGAAATAGATTTGTTTCTCAAACGTCACGTCCGTGATATCTTCATTCAATATCCGTATATCGACTGGAGAATAGGGAGAGCCGTTTCCCTCACGTACGACTGGTGCACGAAATCGGAACAGAAATACATACGTCTCGTTGAGGCTTCTAATTCCGGTATGAACGACACTTCAAATAATGCACATTCCCACGATCCATCTAACGTATAGCGTTTGGGCAGCCGCACTTTGAAATTGCCACCTACATTGTTTGTAAACGTTGAAAGCGAGTCTTCGCTATTAATAAATAAACAAAACTGGTCCATAATATTCATTTCAGTTTAACCTTCAGTCTTTCTCTTATAGCTTTATTCAACCCAACCCCGTAGTTAAGAAATAAACGTAAAAAGTAGTTGGTTGCTGAACGTCCAGTGGCAAATAGTTCATGCAATTTAACAATAAATACAATAGGTATAGGTCTTGTGATAAAGCGAGGGAAATTTGGACTACCGCAAATGAGGAAACATTGGATAGAGACAAACGTTTTGTTAAAAGGCTAAATCGTGTTGTGGATAAATATATTAGTACAGTAGACGAATTTAGCTTCTATACGATTGAAAAAATTTATAAATACAACTTTTATGGTTTCTGTACTCGCCCTGACCTATCTCTCTTCCTTAACATTTTGTTATCTTTAACACAGTTTTAGGGAAAACGGTACTATTTATTCTGCCATAGGCGACAATGTTAACATTTTCTAAATTTACCACTTTTTAAGATAAAAACCTGGATAAAACAGTTATATGTTGTGTTAGTATTTTATTACTCTGTTTTAAAAATTAAAGTCAAATAGTATCATGACCAACTTCCAACGGAACTTGTTTATGTTATCCATGCCCACCGTCATTTTGCACCAAATTTATGAAATTTTGCAAGTCTTTTCGAATAATTCTCTAGAAAATATTTCAATAGGTTTTAAAATTTATATTGTAAATATACACACTGCAGTTATTAATTGATAAATAAAAAATATATTGTACCCTTACATCCAATCACAGCGCTCCTAATTTGACTTCCTTCACCTGCCTTGGGTACACAAAAGGCCAACCTAATGCTGGGAAAATTAAATACTACCGTTTTCCCTATACTGTGACATAAAGATATAAAGAATTCTTATGACATTATTAATGCAATACTGGGCTATTGTGAAAACCTTGGCTATAATAAATACTTGTATGACCCCAGTACTTAAAGAAACATAGATCATTTTATGTCCCCACCCCTACATGCTGGTTTACCTCATTCTCTACTTCTTTCAGAAAAGCCTTAATAAACAACCTGTATCCAATCATATCTTATCTTATTTAAAAAAATGATAAATAGTTCCATTTAAACAGATAAAATGGACAGTTCCATTCAATTTGTGTTCATTTTATCAAAAATTTACAAGAAATGCACAAATTCAAGATTTTTCATACTAATCTCCATTCCATGCTTTAGTATATGCCATATTATGGTTAAAATTTTTAGAGCTTGTTATAAAATCTATTATTCTATCTTGAGATGATGAAAACAAAGATATTAGACACTTTAAACATTAAATATGCAAACTACTCAGCTGTAAAGTTGCCTTTGTTGCCTGTATTAATCAATGAAAAAGCTGAATTATGTCCCTTGGGAGTATAAATTTCCAACAAAAGTCCTTTCAAACAGTAGGAAATGAAAAATTATTTATGTCTGATATCATAAAAGAAAGAAACTACAAAATGAAGCACTTTTGAAATATTTGCTGCATGCATTATCAAGAATGTGAACAATTCTTTACACAGGAGAGTATAAATTCTGTGCAAATTGAGCCTCAAGTGGGCCTCTTTTTTTCTTAGATGAACAATTCTAACACTGAAAATGCTTTCAATGTGACCAAATATTGCCTAATTCCATAAACAGTACAAACTAAACCAGACAATTTCCCATTTTAATAGATTATGTTTACAGAAATACCCAAGTTATACATTTAGGGAATTACGCAGCAAAAAAGGCAAACATTTAAGTAAAAAATATTTGTCGCGACTTGAATTCTGGTGTTTCCAATTGAAAAAATCATTGCGAAAGGTGAAATCAAATACAAAAGAACTATAATATGGTGCATTTTACACAATATAGTTAATATTGACATCCTAGAATAAAGTTTTATATCATTACCAATCAATTTGACCTATCATGATGACTCAGCACTTTTCTCAACACAGTATTGTTCTCAGTGAAAAATTTCTATTCTTTGTGATCAAAATCAAATGTACTAATCAAAAGCTTCAAAATAGTATAAAAGAATTTAAGTTTGAGTGACTTTGATTTCCCTTGCTATCTTCAGTATATGGAAAACGGTACTATTTATTCTGCCATAGGCGACAATGTTAACATTTTCTAAATTTACCACTTTTTAAGATAAAAACCTGGATAAAACAGTTATATGTTGTGTTAGTATTTTATTACTCTGTTTTAAAAATTAAAGCCAAATAGTATCATGACCAACTTCCAACGGAACCTGTTTATGTTATCCATGCCCACCGTCATTTTGCACCAAATTTATGAAATTTTGCAAGTCTTTTCGAATAATTCTCTAGAAAATATTTCAATGGGTTTTAAAATTTATATTGTAAATATACACACTGCAGTTATTCATAGATAAATAAAAAATATATTGTACCCTTACATCCAATCACAGCGCTCCTAATTTGACTTCCTTCACCTGCCTTGAGTACACAAAAGGCCAACCTAATGCTGGGAAAATTAAATACTACCGTTTTCCCTATAATATACTGTGACATAAAGATATAAAGAATTCTTATGACATTATTAATGCAATACTGGGCTATTGTGAAAACCTTGGCTATAATAAATACTTGTATGACCCCAGTACTTAAAGAAACATAGATCATTTTATGTCCCCACCCCTACATGCTGGTTTACCTCATTCTCTACTTCTTTCAGAAAAGCCTTAATAAACAACCTGTATCCAATCATATCTTATCTTATTTAAAAAGAATGATAAATAGTTCCATTTAAACAGATAAAATGGACAGTTCCATTCAATTTGTATTCATTTTATCAAAAATTTACAAGAAATGCACAAATTCAAGATTTTTCATACTAATCTCCATTCCATGCTTTAGTATATGCCATATTGTGGTTAAAATTTTTAGAGCTTGTTATAAAATCTATTATTCTGTCTTGAGGTGATGAAAACAAAGATATTAGACACTTTAAACATTAAATATGCAAACTACTCAGCTGTAAAGTTGCCTTTGTTGCCTGTATTAATCAATAAAAAAGCTGAATTATGTCCCTTGGGAGTATTAATTTCCAACAAAAGTCCTTTCAAACAGTAGGAAATGAAAAATTATTTATGTCTGATATAATAAAAGAAAGAAACTACAAAATGAAGCACTTTTGAAATATTTGCTGCATGCATTATCAAGAATGTGAACATTTCTTTACACAGGAGAGTATAAATTCTGTGTAAATTTAGCCTCAAGTGGGCCTCTTTTTTTCTTAGATGAACAATTCTAACACTGAAAATGCTTTCAATGTAACCAAATATTGCCTAATTCCATAAACAGTACAAACTAAACCAGACAATTTCCCATTTTAATAGATTATGTTTACAGAAATACCCAAGTTATACATTTAGGGAATTACGCAGCAAAAAAGGCAAACATTTAAGTAAAAAATATTTGTCGCGACTTGAATTCTGGTGTTTCCAATTGAAAAAATCATTGCGAAAGGTGAAATCAAATACAAAAGAACTATAATATGGTGCATTTTACACAATATAGTTAATATTGACATCCTAGAATAAAGTTTTATATCATTACCAATCAATTTGACCTATCATGATGACTCAGCACTTTTCTCAACACAGTATTGTTCTCAGTGAAAAATTTCTATTCTTTGTGATCAAAATCAAATGTACTAATCAAAAGCTTCAAAATAGTATAAAAGAATTTAAGTTTGAGTGACTTTGATTTCCCTTGCTATCTTCAGTATAGGGAAAACGGTACTATTTATTCTGCCATAGGCGACAATGTTAACATTTTCTAAATTTACCACTTTTTAAGATAAAAACCTGGATAAAACAGTTATATGTTGTGTTAGTATTTTATTACTCTGTTTTAAAAATTAAAGCCAAATAGTATCATGACCAACTTCCAACGGAGCTTGTTTATGTTATCCATGCCCACCGTCATTTTGCACCAAATTTATGAAATTTTGCAAGTCTTTTCGAATAATTCTCTAGAAAATATTTCAATAGGTTTTAAAATTTATATTGTAAAAAGTAAAATCACAAAAATACTGAACTCAGAGGAAAATCAATTCGGAAAGTCCATAATCACATGGCAAAATCAAATAACAAAACGCATCAAAAACGAATGGACAAGAACTGTCATATTCCTGACTTGGTACAGGCATTTTCAAATGTAGAAAATGGTGGATTGAACCTGGTTTTATAGCTAGCTAAACCTCTCACTTGTATGACAGTCGCATCAAATTCCATTATATAGTCACCGATGCGTGAACAAAACAAACAGACATAATAGGTAAAAATGTCAAAAATAGGGGTACAGCAGTCAACAGTGTGTTATCATCTTAATCACTATAAAAACAACAAATGTAACGAAGAAGCACAAAAAGGCATACATCAAATTAACATCCTCATTTTGATTATATTATACGATTATATTTGTCTATGTAAAATGCACCCATCAAGGAAGGAGGGTATGGGTACTGGTGTAAAATTGCGCGTTTGAAATTCGCACAGGTAGACATGAAATAATTTTGTCGTTCAAAGTATGACGGGATGCATAAATACAGTCACGCAAAATAGATATAACAAACACTGACTTAGCAGTTAAAGTAATAATAATAAATATAAAATAATAGTGTGGTTCAAAGTATGACGTGATACATATAAGTACAGAGTCACGTAAAATGTATATCACAAAAAAGTTGGTTAACAGTAAAAGTAATATTAATGAATAAAATAATTTTGTCATTCAAAGTATGACAAGATACATAGGTACAGATTCACATCATAAAATAATTTTGTCATTCAAAGTATGACAAGATACATAGGTACAGAGTCACATCATAAAATAATTTTGTCGTTCAAAGTATGATGGGATGCATAAGCACAGAGTTACGTCAAAAGGGTATCTCAAAAAAACAGACAACAGTAAAAGTAATATTAATAAAGACAAAAAAACAAAAAAAAACAAAAAAAAACAAAAAAAAAAAAAAAAAGGGGGAATAATATAACACGTAATTAAGATGATAAACAACGTCAGTACGCAAAATCTATACTTCAAGACCATCGTGTATTATTTGTGAAGTTGATACGGAATATTTATCAACAAGTTCTGGGTACCTTCCGATGAACTTTTTTAGAAAAAGGACGAGACGTTCTTTGACATACCCCTGGTTCATCAACTTTCTGCTCAGACACTGGTGACGTTTTACAAAGTCTGAGTAGGAGCTGCAAGCTCTTGAATACCGAATAAGTTGGGAAATGTATATTCCATATGCAGGTGAAGCTGGTATGTTGCTACTAAGGTGGGGAAAATTGATAATTTCAAAATCAAAATCGTCTCGTTTGTCATAGATTCTGGTACTAAGATGACTGTGTATGTCAAATTCGAGGTATAAGTCTAAAAATGAGGCGGATGAAGCCGTGTCTGTTGTCTCTTTAATTTCTAGTTCTGGTGGATATATTAATGGAACCCAATCAGAAAAGTTAGGATTGTTAATGGAAAGAACATCATCAATATATCTGAAAGTGAAATTAAATAACCTGGCTTCTTTGATCTTCTTGTTTTTGACAAGTGTCTGAAGGAACTCCGATTCATATGAAAACAAGAAGAGAAACTCCAGCATACTGACCACTTGTTCTTTTGTGTAGCAGGTTTTACCTTTTTGTTTGTCACTATTAACGAAATATACCTTATGAAATCCCAAAGTAATAAATTTATAGCGTATGCTACCATTTTTATGTTGAAAGGCATTGTGGATTATTTCTTTTAGGCGATTTTTCAATTTCACATGGGGAATGGTGGTATACAGGGTTGAAAAATCAAAAGTTTTGATAGAACTAATTTCAGAAATAGACCGAGATTTAAATTTAAAATTGTCTAGAAGTTCTTTAGAATTTTTAAGAATCCACATATGGTTAATACCACTACGCGAGTAAACAGTTTCACAGTATTTCTGAAGACCCTCTTTCACTGCGGATAAAATTTTAGTCAATCTAATGGACAATTCTTTAGTGGAACATGAAGATGAGCCAGCAATATACCGTTGTTTGTACGGAATTTTATGAAGCTTTGGTATCCAATACAAACAAGGTAAGTCCTCCGATTTGGTGTTCAATGTAATGTTTATGGAAGTCATGAAGGACTTATGATTTGCTAAAATCTCATCCTTGTCAAATGATATGTCTTTGTATGTGGGATTACCTGAGTGCTCCTTTATACCCAATTCTTTTACAAGACATTCGTAGTAATACGATTTACATACAAAGACAATATTATTTGAAGCTTTGTCCGCAGGAACAACAACATACGTATCATGAAGAGATGATAGACATTTCATGGCCTCTTTGTCTCTGAAAATGGACTTTGGTCGATCGTTAACACAGTTTTTCAACTTGTGAATGCGACGTTTTATCAGAGTTCTGATAGTTTTAACCCATTCTGACAAAGTGTCCAGTTCAACTTCTTCTCGTTTAGCCCATGCTCTGGCGTAGTCCTCAATGGAATCCATAATTATTTTGAAGTTATGGTTCCAATTGATGTGTTGGGGTTCTCTAAACTTAGGACCATGAGAAATCACCTTTCGGAGATTTTCATGTTGAATTATGTTTAGATCTCCAGTTATAACATGACCAGAGGGGCTGTAATTATAAGGCGAGTGGGAACAGTTACATGTCGGAGGGCTTTTTAAGTATTGTTCTAAGTCAAGGTCCTGCAATGCTTGTTTATAGTTAAATATTTTAGGTGCAATAGTTTTGGTGTAACTGTAGGATACAATAGGAACAGATTGATTTTGAAAATAAATAGGAATTTTAGATGTTACCTCCTTGTGATGTAGAACGTTGCCGAGATTGATAGCATCAATTCCTCTATTGGCAAAATCAACAGGAAGGAATTTCCTCTTTTCCTCATGTAAAGGTTCCGATCTTACTGGTTTGAAAAGTCGGAAAAGAGCTACATCACAAATAATACTGACTAGTCTGTATATTGCAGAAAATGTATTGGTGCCTCCTTTGTCAAGTGCATAATCTCTCAAACGTTTTAGAAAATTAACTGGCAGTGAAAAGAGAATAGTTCTTATGTAATGTAACCCTAGTGGATGATGAAGATGTGAAAGAAGGTCATCAAAGCTCCCAGAGAGTGATCTAGATTTGGAAGACTTTTTAACATTAGGCCGATGGTAATGTTTTTGCCCATGACTACGTTGTTGTCGTAAGGTAGTATTAAATAAACTCATTACATTAATATCACTGCAGGCAGGACTTGACAAATTTCCTACTCCTTTAATATTGTCATTGCAACCATATGGCATTGCAGTCCCTAACTCCCTTATCCAGAAATTTTCTCTATCTTTGCGGAAAGGAGTACTTAGTACAGGGCTATTTGTGTGGTGATAAATTTTCTCAATGATGCGTACTTTCATAGATAAAGAAGGATCATGGTCCGGTTGATTAAAATGGTTATAAAGAACTCTAAATTGAGGATCTTTATTATCCGACCGGTGTTGATTCATTCTTTTACGCAAAGTTTGACAAGTTTCACCAACATAAAGTAGTCCACACAAAGTACATTCGATTCCGTACACGACATTGTCCGTGGAACAGTCCAGAGGCTCGAAAGATTTAGTATAATAAGTTTTAGATGTTAAATTACTAGTGAAATCAGGAGTCGTGATTAACATATCACATGTCTTACATGTGCTCCTTTTTCCTTTTTTATGTTTACAAGAAGAAATAATAGGTGTTGATTCACTTGTAGCAGGTGTCTTTAAACAGTCAAAAATATTGACACAACATGGCTTTAATTTATGAAAGGTATCTGAATTTTTGAAATAGTAATTACCTTCTGGCTGAACATATGTCAAATCAGGGGTATCCCGGAGGATATTTCGTGGAACACACAAATCAAATGCTACAGTGTTCCGTGCAGCAAAAGAGGACCTTGGTAACCCGGGCGACGTCCCAGCCGGTTTGTTCTTCGTATTATTTGTATTCATCATGCATAAAGCTACCAAGTTAATGATGCCCTCGGGGAATAATCCACCAGCAGTAAAGTTTCTTCTGTGAAGAAACTTGACATCGACTTGGTTGTAGTAAAAAGTAAAATCACAAAAATACTGAACTCAGAGGAAAATCAATTCGGAAAGTCCATAATCACATGGCAAAATCAAATAACAAAACGCATCAAAAACGAATGGACAAGAACTGTCATATTCCTGACTTGGTACAGGCATTTTCAAATGTAGAAAATGGTGGATTGAACCTGGTTTTATAGCTAGCTAAACCTCTCACTTGTATGACAGTCGCATCAAATTCCATTATATAGTCACCGATGCGTGAACAAAACAAACAGACATAATAGGTAAAAATGTCAAAAATAGGGGTACAGCAGTCAACATTGTGTTATCATCTTAATCACTATAAAAACAACAAATGTAACGAAGAAGCACAAAAAGGCATACATCAAATTAACATCCTCATTTTGATTACATTATACGATTATATTTGTCTATGTAAAATGCACCCATCAAGGAAGGAAAATGTGTAAATATACACACTGCAGTTATTCATAGATAAATAAAAAATATATTGTACCCTTACATCCAATCACAGCGCTCCTAATTTGACTTCCTTCACCTGCCTTGAGTACACAAAAGGCCAACCTAATGCTGGGAAAATTAAATACTACCGTTTTCCTTATGTGTAGAGGAATATATAGACATAGAAATTGTTTGATTGGACCGTATGCTAAGAGCCGCCTACCTACAGAGCCAGTATCGTCTCATTTAAACCGGTTCAAACCGGTTCTGGTTTCTCTGCACAGACATAATTCCTTCACGTGCACAACAACTAAAAGGATAAGTAGAGAGAAATCTTACAGCATAGGCCTACTATTCATATTTGTTTGTATTCTTTTTTTTTTTTATTTATTTAAGCAGCCCATAGTTCTTTATTCCTTATAGTTTAGCAGCCGAATTTTTTCTCTATTCCATACAGATTAGCAGACAACATTTATTTTTATATTTTTTTAATCTTTCTTTATTCTTTCTTTTTTTATTTGTTTGTCCATCATTCTCTATTTTTTTATTTATATTCTTTATTTATTCATGCCCATTATTATAAACTCCATTAAAACCTAGTATATAAATATAGATAGATTAAATACATTATCCGTGTATTTTTGAATATAAAAATCAATGACGGTCGTTTACTTTTCAAATATATAGATAAGATATAAATGAGAAACAATTTTTAATGACCAGATGTGGATTTTAGTTAATCATTTTGGGTGAAATTTTAATCATATGATATTAATTATAAGTGGTTCAAATGATTTGGAAAGCAATACTACCGAATATTTACGGTTTATATAGATAAGTAATCTAAAAACTAAAGATAATTATTTTATGTCACAGACGATATTTTTATAGTTGTTAAATAAAACCAGACAAAACACTGTACACCTGTAAACATGTTATTGAAAGAAAGTGTATAAAGATAGTTACTGATTTTTTAATCACCAGATGTGCTTTATCTCTTCATCTAATTATTTGAGGTGTCATTTTAATCAGGGCCATATGAAATTAATTAAGTGGTTGAAAGAAATAGAAAAGCAATACTTCTGAATGTTTCACAATTGTCATGTTAACATGGTTAATAAGATAAGTAATCCAAAAACTAGAAATAAGAAGATAAATATTTTATGCATTGATATCAAACATTTGAATCCAATTATCTTTATACGTGCATCTACTTATAGTACCGCCTACTGGATTGAGTGACATTTTATCTGATTAATATAAATAGGATATCTTGGAGAATTCTTACAGTTATTATAAGCATGTATAAGCAGTAACTATTTTCAGAGGTAGAATATTCTTTAGAGAATTATCACAGACTTATTATTTAGGTGTTGGGTAAGCGTTTAGCAAAGAAAAATAGCGCGTCCGTTTTGGAGGGTATACCGCCCACTTTTAAGGGTGTGACGTAACGTCCACCTTGAAGGGTAGCTTGGTCCAATATTTAGGTATAGCACCCGCGCCTAAGCCCAACTATAGCCTCTGCACCCAAATCAGGTGTTCGTGTGAGTCATATCCTTAGGTATGCATCCCCATGTCGAGTCCAACTCTGATGTCCGTGCTGAGGCCCAAATATAGCGTTAGTGTAGGCGCGCAGCTCGCGTCTCGTGTCCGAGGTTTGGGGCTCATACTGCTCGCCTATCACTACTAGCGTCACTGATGA
This sequence comes from Mytilus galloprovincialis, assembly GCF_965363235.1. NCBI lineage: Eukaryota > Metazoa > Mollusca > Bivalvia > Mytilida > Mytilidae > Mytilus > Mytilus galloprovincialis. Next base: position 42,996,245 of record NC_134838.1, read on the forward strand.
GTCTTATGTAGACGAAACGATCATCTGGCGTACTAAATTATAATCCTGGTACTTTTGATAACTAATTTACCTAAATTAATTCTGGTTAAGGTACATTAAGATACAAAATATAATCAACTACAAGTCATAGAAGAATAATATCTTTTCGATCGCACTTCTTTGATAACAATGGACCTCGAAAAAAGATTCAAATTTGTGTTTAGGTCCAGATGATAGCAACAACACATTAAAGAGGAGTGCTATTTGTTGCTGAGCACTTCTTTGATTTTATTTTAAGTCCACACAATTTATTTTGTAACAGAAGCACACAAAAAAACGATACTCGTTATTATGTCAATATATAATTGTAATATAATTAGATTAATGGAAAACTTCTAGTATTGTTTTACTGTTTCACGGTGAATTCTTCTCGTTGTTGTTATTGGCGTTCTAATTTTTCTCACATACAAGCTTGTTTATAGTCTGGGGATTTCTGTTATTTTTGCTACTATTTTTTTCCCATATCCCATGTTAAGATCAATGTAAAAGGTTGAAAATTTCATATCTGAATATTTTTTTCGTTATCTGGAAAGTTACTTTTGACGACGAATCTTGATTGTTTCTGTGGGGCTTCTTTCTCATGGATATGGATCACTCACGGGAAAAAAAATGGAAAATTGTCGAAACTAATTTGACTTTTATGTATAGCATAGTCCGAATTATATTCTTAAAAGAATTTAAATTCACAAACTTGTTATTTTGCACCAAACATTGCTGTGACATGCCTTTTTAAAATATGATTGAAAATCGTAAATGTTTAAGTAAAATTCTATTTGCAATTGCTGACCAACATTGATAAAAAAAAATGCAACGAACAGTATACTTCTGAAAGATATTTGGTTCTCCTTGAAAAATACTGGGTCATAACATATCTTAATTACAATCCCGAGTAATCTGAATATATTTATTCAGAAATGCACAATATATGTGTATAAATCTACATGTTTTAATACGACTGCAAGAAAAAAAAATAAAATGGTCGTATATTGCTATCACGTCGTCGTCGTCAGCGCCGCCGAAGACAGATGTTTTCCGGATAATAACTTTTGTTTAAGTAAATAGAAAACAATCAAATTTTAACAAATGGTTTATAACCACTAAAGAAAGGTTGGGATTGATTTTTGGGGGGGTTGTGGTCTTAACTGTTTAGGAATTAGGAGCCAAAAAGGGGGTCGAAATAAACATTTTTGAAGTTTCCAGTCATTAAGTGTATGAATCTCTCTGAAATTATACCACAAGTTTCCAAACTACAAAAGGGGTGGTTATGATTTGCTCGGAGGGGTAGGTGGGGGAGGTGTTATGACTCAAACTGTTGAGGAATTAGAGGCAAAAAAGAGGGAAAAACAAGGGTTTCTTGGTTAATGGTCAATTAAGACAATTTGAAACCAGTGTAAGGAAGGTAATCCAAATATATTAAGGTAATCCAGACATGTTTGATTACCTCCCTTACACTGCTTTTAAATTATGTGTAAGGATTTTTTCCCGTATCAGATTTCAGAAATTAAAAAGAAAAAAAGTGGGGGAAACATTTTTCTTTTCTTGAGGTTGGGGTCAATATGCAACAGCATAGTATATTGCACAAAACAACAAAAAAAGGAGGGTATTTTTTAAATTTTTGGAGGGGGTGGGGCAATTCGCAAAGCGTAGTGCAAAAGCAAAAAAATAAGTATAAATTCAAATTATATAACCAATTTTTAGTTCTTTGACTACAGTTATTCTGTGTCAGAAACCTATTATGTGTCAAATATTTAATTACATTCCAAATTCAGACCTGAATCAACCGTGAATAGTGTGTCCATTTTTTTCCTAACGGTTCAGGGTTGGACCTCTGCGGTCGTATCCAACAGCGTTCGGCGAAGCAATTTAATAAAGACTTAAATATAATTTTATATACATATTAAGTTGTGAATATGGTGAAACTGATCCTCAAAATAAGTTTAAACTGCTCTGGTGTGGAATAAATTTGTGTTAAATTGATCATACTTCTTAATTTACTTATTTCAATCAGTTTTAAATATTGTATACTGCCTTAATGATAACATATATAATAATAACTGTTGAAATTTGTTTGCTGGGCATTAATTTACCGTAATTTACCAATTATGGATTCGGTAATTTCCGCAAAAAAACGAAGTTTACCGAATGATCTCATCATACATCAATCTCATCATACAACAAAAAACGTATAATGTTGTGACCACTTCATATAATGTTGTGAGCACTTCATATAATGTTTTGACCACTTCATATAATGTTTGGACCACTGCATATAATGTTTGGACCACTGCGTATAATGTTGTGAGCACTTAATATAATGTTGTGAGCACTGCATATAATGGTGTGAGCACTGCATATAATGTTGTGAGCACTTAATATAATGTTGTGAGCACTGCATATAATGTTGTAAGCACTGCATATAATGTTGTGAGCACTGCATATAATGATGTGAGCACTGCATATAATGTTGTGAGCACTTCATATAATGTTGTGAGCACTTAATATAATGTTGTGAGCACTTTATATAATGATGTGAGCACTGCATATAATGTTGTGAGCACTGCATATAATGTTGTCAGCACTGAATATAGTGCTGATCATTAACATAAGGCAGTCATGGCGTTCCATAAAACAAACACCAATCAGTATCGTAAAATGATATGCATCCGAAATGTATAGCCAACAGGAAATCTGAGGATCGAAAGACTTTAACACATGGACTTGAAAATTTCACAAAATAGTTCAGCAACTTTGCTTTAAAATAAAAGTGGAACATATCAACAACCTTAACTAAAAAATACTATTTGACATATTTGAATTAGCATATTTTTTTATGGAGGCAATTTTTGTTTTAAAATATCATCAATCATCATTTTATAATGGTTATTACGCCTCTTAATATAATAATTTGAAAGAAAAAGAGGTGATTATGTTATTATCCAATTTACCTACAAAAAATATTATATATTAAGTAAAAACATAGGGTGTTCGTTGAAAAATGGACAATATGTGGCTGTTAGGGGCGATATTTGTTTGTCTCCATTTCATGGTAGTTCACACAAGTAAGATTACTAGTATATATGTATGTTAATTTCAATTGATGTTTCGATCTTGCTTTACAATTTTTAGACAAGCTTTAGGTAAAATCGTTTCTTTGTATACCCCATTTGTCACGGAAACAAAATAATAGTTTTGTACAGTTTTAAATTTACTTCATTAAATTATACTAAATAACCGAGAGCGAATATTTAAGCCAACAATTCTTGTCTCATAGTGGGTTAATAGAAAGAGCAAAACGTTCGTTTAACGGCAAGAATGTGTTCGTGTATCGCTAAAATGAATTTTAATAACGTTAAATTTGATCGGTATCATATACATGGAATAATTTGCAAACTCGCTTTTCGAAAACTTACTTTAATTTTCTACGTGTTCTAGGTGTGTAATTATTTACAACTTAAAGATAACACAGAAAATTTGGAACACACAAGGCTGCATCTAATGACGAGCGTCAATAAAATAATAATTCCTTAATGGTGTATGCCTTTCATCCGGAACCCTCAAACCCAAATATTTGAAAATCAGGGATACATAAATACGCATAAACGTTAGCTATAGATTGATTGATTGATTGGTAATTGCTTTACGCCGCATCAGCACAAAATGGCTTTATTACGGCGAGAAACGTTAGCGATATAACATACCTATTAGAATAATTAAAGTTTTAAAAAACATTATCCTCCTGAATATCTGTGCAATATTTGCCACTGGGCTATTTATCAGTGGGTAAAAATTGAAAGACAGACAGGTCAAATCAGGTGACGATGAAAATAACTACAAACTAAATGTATAATTTACGCAATATATTTGTTTTAAAAAAAGGTCTATACCGGAAGCAATATATAAACCACTTATTGACAAAGGTATTAATATGTTTTGCTGGGATTGGTAATGAACACGACTATTAATAAATTGGTTTTAACTCGTTTAAAAAAAGGAGATATTAACTAGGGTTTCAGTTAAAACGAAAATGTGCTATCATTTTTTTAATGCTCATACGAACTCTTGAGGCGAGAGGCAAAACATGTTAATGAAAAGTTTATATATAATTAATTGGGAACAACTAAACGTTTAACCCCGGCGCATTTTTGCGCCTGTCCCAAGTCAGGAGCCTCTGGCCTTTGTTAGTCTTGTATTATTTTAATTTTAGTTTCTTGTGTACAATTTGGAAATTAGTATGGCGTTCATTATCACTGGACTAGTATATATTTGTTTAGGGGCCAGTTAAAGGACGCCTCCGGGTGCGGGAATTTCTCGCTACATTGAAGGCCTGTTGGTGACCCTCTGCTGTTGTTTTTTATTTGGTCGGGTTGTTGTCTCTTTGACACATTCCCCATTTCCATTCTCAATTTTATTGCAGTTATCCATTTCATGCATTGCATATAAGAACAGGTATTAAACTATAACGATTTAAAATTAGAAAAGAAGATAACGGTACCATTTTTACTGCATCCGATATGCATTTCGTTCTTTAATGCCTCTTCAGTGATACTCGGGGCCATTTTAAAATAACACATTTATTAATGTTTAAAAAAAAAAACACCAAAAAAACATAAGCTAAATGTGTACGCAAATACTTACTTTTGATAACTATTAGCGTCATCTTCTTCGTCCTTTGTATATTTTTTGGAACCAGATACTTCAGGCCATAGAAGAGAAACAAACTGAATTCTCAGAAAGACTTAAAAGTAAAGGGAAGGGTATTGCAGAATTGACGTATAAGTTTTAAGCACAACCCTATGTTGGACTTTTGCCAAAAATAGCAGTGCAAATGAACTTTTTCATTCCATGATATATATTTTTTTACAATACTGCATAGTAAATGTTGAAAAGTTTTAGCTGTAAAAGAAGTTCCTATGGGAAATTGCAGTGTCTATATTGACAGAAGTACAACATATGATATCAAAGCTATATAATGTTTGAATCAGTTATGGATGTTAACATATTATAAATTGCATTTGTAGTTTGCATTGCTGCACTGATTGAGTCGACAATTTGTTTCCAATATCTATAAATTGTATTGATATTCATTATTTTCACTAAACGGTATTTGCTGACTAGTCCACGTTGAACCCCATTATTTGGTATTTGTAAACCACAAGTTTGTCATTCGTTAACCAGTCGTGTAGAGCGGTACAAGATCGACTTTTATTTATTTAATTACAAGATTGATCGTTTATATAAATATACAGTGTTAATTTCCATTGTTTAACCCAAGCGTACATTTTAGATAAATAAATTGATTGAAAACTACGGTTCCTAATTTGTGCATTAGAATTAAAAATTCGATATGCATCATTACTTTCTTTTGTTTACAACTCTGTCTTGTATTCTGGTCGTACTAATTTCATGACTTTATCATGTGTATCCATAAGTTTATAATAGTACTATCATATGGTTGGGTTAAAAATTAATGGTAAACCCTTAGGCTAGTTTTTACTGTTTTAATGTTTAATCTTACCGTTTTAATTTCTTGACAAATTGTAAAAATATTCGAATTAGCTCTCGCCGCGATATAGCCTTTTTGTGCTAATGCGGCGTAAAGCAACCAACAATCAATCAATCAATTAATTTCTTGACATAACTGCACGACTCGATTCTCAATTATATGTGTTAAGATAATCGTTGCAAAGAATGCTGCTCAAAATTTAGTGAAAGACGGGGTTAATCTTGCTTTGTTGCGAGAGTTTATATTCTTTGTTGAAGGCAATTGTAGTGACCTGCAATACAAGTCCCATTCAATTGAGTTTAGTTATATGTCTTGTGTTTCTGTCTCTGCCCTAGGTTTTCTATATTTTGCATGTTTAGTGCATCATGACATAAGACATTGCTACGTGTACCATGATGAGCTTTCGTGCAAGACTGCTACATGTGTATTTTTTACATGGAACATTTGATCAGACTTTGACTTTTTGACTCCTGACCTACATGTATGCACGATGGGTGTGTTATCATGTTGCATTGTGTTCTTCGGTATATTACCTTGACCTCAAAATATAATTTTCAATTGACCTTGCTTCTGAATTTGTGGCATGTAGATGTATTGTCATAAGATGATGAGTCTATTGGCGCGAGAAACTTCATGTGAGCTTGACCTTTGCCCTCAATGTAAAACTTGTATATTTTGTTTGAATTAAATGGAGAATTAACTGTATGATTGGCATTCGTACCAAATCTTCTAAGATATATTAGATACATAAGATATATTGTTAGTTTTGTGTACCACAATGACCCTTTTATCAAAATCCCTTTTTATTCACAAGAATCTCTTGACCAGACTATGACTTTTTGACTCTTGACCTTTGCATATTGGATGTGTCTCTTGGTATGATTACCTTGACGTCAAGTCAGGAGTCTCTGGTTTTTGTTAGTCTTGTATGTTTTTAGTTGTAAGTTTATTTTATAATTTGAAGTTTGAACTGGTACACATTTTGTTAAGGGCAATCTGAAGCCCGCCTCTGGGCGAGGGATTTTCTCGCTTTGTTGAAGATATAAAAAAGAAGATGTGGTATGGTTGCCAATGAGACAACTATCCACAAAAGAACAAAATGACACAGACTTTAACAACTATAGGTCACCGTACGGCCTTCAACAATGAGCAAAGCCCATACCGCATAGTCAGCTATGAGGACTCATAAATGGCCTTTGACTGCAAAATCGTTTAATTTCCGTGAATATCAAGTAAGAAAATTTACTGCTTCAGTAGCATCATGTGCTGCCAGTTGTGATAGATAATGCAAAATGTTTCAATCATTTTACCTTAGATTTCATTTCATGGACATGTCGGTATGGATAGTCTGCTTTTACATCATAAAAATTCACACAGAAGGTATACGCATATCAATAAACTGAACTCAATGCTAAGAACCATTAAAGTACACTTAGACAGAGAGCTCAATCTAGTGAAACACTTTGTTAAGTTGGTCACATTTAACTTGATATCACTGTCTGTTACCAAACTGCACCGAGATCCTGAAAAAAAAATGTGCAAGTTCAGTTTATTTAAAAAAGAATTCAATGGAAGCAAATAAGCTGATTACTGAAATAAATGTAGAATATGTCTATTAATCACAGATGCCCCTGCTTGTGAAAAAAATGAGTAAACTTCTACATATAGATGCAGGATTCGCGTAATCTTGACCGTTTTGTGACCATAAGCATTGTGAATAAGTTTCAAAACATTTGACTGAGGCAAATTAAAGTTAAAGAACGGAAACAATAGATTTAGCAGTTTTCCTATCTCAAGGCTCCGGGTTGACATTTGTATCATTGGTACTCGTACCACAACTTTTTACATCTAAAAAAACATGAACAGGGACGCCATCGGGACCCAATATTGAGCTTCACAGATCTGTGTTATGGGGTAATGTGAATCGCGTATAAGGTTCCTAACATTTGATTGAGTCAGACTTATTTAAGACAAAGGAAACGAAAGAGTCAGCACTTCTTATATTTTTTAAAGGGACATGATAACTCTTGAACGATAAAAGTGACACTTAAAAATTTCAAATTTGATTTTGTGTTGAGGTGGGGATCCCGCTTACATGTTCAACCCCGCCTTATTCGGTATGTATGTGCTTGTGGTAAGTCAGGAGCCTGTAATTCAATGAATGTCGTTTTTTTATGTGTTACATACTTGTTTTTCGTTCATTTTTCGTACATAAATTTGTTCGTTTATTTTCTCGTTTGAATATTGTTTTACAATGTCATTTCAGTGCCTTTTATTGCTGACTATATGCGGTATTGACTATGCTCATTGTTGAAAGCTGCATATGACCCATAGTTGTTAGTGTTTGTGTGATCTGGTCTTTTGTGGAGAGTTCTTATTGGCACTCATGCCACATACGAGGGAGGGTTGGGATACGGCTAACATTTTTAACCCCCTTATTTTATATGCACGTGCCTATCTTGTTTTTCGTTTATTTTTTGTACATAAATTAGACCGGTTTTTTTTTCGCGTTTGAATTGTTTTACATTGTCATGTCGACGCCTTTAATAGCTGACTTTGTTGTATGAACCTTGCTCATTGTTGAAGACCGTGTGGTGACCTAGGCTACATTGTATAATTGTTAATTTCTGTGTCATTTAGTCTCTTGTGGAGAGTTCTCATTGGCACTCATGCATCAGCTTCTTTTATATATTGTGTATAAGTTTTGATTGAGGCAAACTAAAGTAAGAAGAGCAGAACCCGTTTTTATGGGACATTTGGGACAGACGGACTAGTGTAACTCTTTATGTTCCTAAATCATGGCGCCAACACAGAAGTTCTTACTATTGTGCTGGTGATACACATCCCACTTGCACTGTCATTAACACATGTACACTTAATTTTATTATAAAAATATTCAATCTTAATCTTGATTTCTTTGTTTTTGGCCGAATGATTATATGCATGCCCTTCACAACGACTGAATGAGTATCAAATTTGACAAATTTATTGTACATAATTATACATTTTATTATATTTTATAACTTTTCAGTTTCCAACTAATTAAAGCTTACCAACTTATTGATCATAACTTTCCTTTATATGTCTTTTAACATTCTGTTTTGAACAAAAAGATTTCTAACATATACTTCACATGTATTTCTTTCAAATCTGACATTATCAAAAATCCATTCAATAAAATTCAGTCGAACTTGATAATAAATGTGCAATCAAATATATATGCAAGTCGTCAACTGGTCAAGTGGCTAGATGCACATATCGTTAGCCATATAAACAACATGTCCTAATTGGGTGGTTTTAAAATTTCTAGCATAGGTGGATCCAGGGGGCGCCCCCAAACCCTTTGTGGGGGAAATTTGGATGATTATATAGGGAATCATTGAAGCATCAATGGAGCCCCATTAGGAAAAGTTCTGGATTTGCCACTGTCTAGACATATTTACGTAAATAATGAAAATAATTAAAAGAGCTTCCTTTACCGCCGATGCTGAAATGTTTAATGTTATAAAAAAAAATTAGCGTCTTTGACCTACTTTACCTTTTTATTCGGAGACTTGCGGTTATCTTCTGTTATGTTCAACGGGAACATTAGAATGTGCTAGAATAGAACCCAGATGGAACCAAGAAGTTGGGTTATCTTAACCAAACAACCCGGATGTTGAACCAGTTACCATGCATGGTTTCGAACCAAAGAACCAAGGTTCAGAATCAGAAAACCCAGATGGAACCAAGGTTTAGAACCAGAGTGCCCGGATGTAACCTAATTGCATTCGGAATTCTCATGACTTTTTATACCTTCAATGTATTTTCCAAATCATTTATTTATTTAGTATATTTATATATAATTTAATTGTTTTTTGTGATTTTTATACACAAAGGGTGACTAGGGACAGTAACATAAGAGGTACGATTTGCATGTGCACTATTTTTTTGTATCTGTTTTTGCTGTACAGGATGTATAAATATACACCTACGACCGATTTCTCATGTAGAAAGAGTGCCATATTTATTTATACGATAGGAACACTCGTGACAAGTATTTCAGTGGTCAGCACCATGGTCAAATTTCGGTTTGTATCTACTGAAACCTAATTGTCCATTCGGGTTTCAATTTCAAGTCATCCTTTATAATAATTTATGATATCTTATTAACACAATGATAAAAGACTATTCATATGCATTAAAAGATCATATAAGTAAATAATTCAATTCAATTCAAATATTTATTGCCATATAAACTTTAAACATTAAGTTTGTGGCATACAAAATAAGTAAACAATATAACTATAATTCACACACACACATATATATATATAAGGTTTATATGATCCGTTCATCCTATATTGACTCTTAAAATTCAAGAGTCTATCTTAAAATGAGGGTACATTTTATATGGCCTTCCAAATACCGTTTCAATCCCTAACATCACTGAAGAGACATGTATTGTCGAAATCCGGATCTGGTGTACCAAAAAAATATTGACACTATGTGTTTGTGGCATAACATCGTGGCCACAAGTTAATTGTTTTCTGTTTAGTATTAAATTTATATTAAGATCCATTTTGTTACATCTTGTTTTATTTGGCAATCGCCAATGGCAGTCAGCAGGGTTAAAGATCATCAGTTGTTCGACCTGTTAGTCAAATGCGTTTTGTTTAAATATACTTTTTCACTTTTTTTGTCTTTTGGAAAATGTTGTTTGTGCTGTATTTAGACCCTTCTACAACGAAATTTGTTTTACATTCACACGTATAAAAATTGCGGTTTTTATCCAACGCAATCATAGGTTTGAACGTAGTTTTCAATTTAGACTCGTTTATATATATACTCCCCTGAACAGTGCTCGATAACGACCAGTGCTCGATAACACGCTACAGAAATGATTTTTTTTTTAAAGAAAATAAAACACTTTTGAATTAAAATATTTTTTGTTTTTATACCTTAAAAGGGGCTTTACAGGAAATGTACATTTTGCATTATCGTAACTTAACTGGAAGTTAATAGCCGACGATGAATCAACAGTGGTGAATCGAAGTTGAAAAGATCGCTCTTGGAATCCGGTTTAAAAAAAAAAAAAATATTTAGCAGTTTGAAATAACATGGATCGATTATAAATTCATTTACTATTCAAATGATGTGATTCCTACAGTAATATTCAATTCAGGGCGTTTGTATCATCATGTTTTGTCCCCCTAGAGCCCTTCCTATTTTCACTTGACCTCCGCCATTTTTATGTAAACAATAAATTTTGGGTAAACTTGCTTGTTCCTTCATGTATATTCCGGTTTGGGTGTTTCATATGTCACTGATGAGCCATGGTACTGCAATGTTTGTGTGCAGTGTGAGGAATAATGAACTGTGAACATTTTTTACGAAAAAAAAAGTTTTCCAAACAATACACATTTAGATCAAATTTAAAATCTCTGAATTTCTGTGAATATATTACCATTCCAGTAAAATTTAAATGCCAATTATCAGTTAAATGTTCAAATAGACATCATAGTTCTTATTTTAGTTTTATTCTGAAGTTTTTATATAACATTATCGAGAACTGGTCAAGTTGTAATCAAATTTGAGATACTTTTAGCATGTGAATCAAGCACGCCCCAAGGTGACCTCATAATAGGAATTAAAAAACCAATCAGGTCCTTTTATTTCAAATAAGGTCAATTTTGATTAAACAAATTTAAAGGTCATAAATTAGTTTGCACGATTATATCGGTAAACAGTAAAAACCAGTGTTAAATTATCGAGCACTGGTCAGGAGAGTCTATATATACACAATCATTCATTTACAGTTAATAGTCCATACAATGTCCCCCGGCCTGTTCTAATGACCTTTTTGATGTAGGACCCCCAATTTATTTACTTGTGATGGTGTTGATGGATTGAGTATAAAAATCAACTTTTCTTCATCAGATAAATCTTTAACAGAAGAATTAAACTCCAAATTGTCAAAATAGTTGTTTCTTAGTTCCCTTTTTAATTTACAAACTAATATAAAATGTTTTTCGTTTTCTAATGTTTTACATTTAAGGCATACTCTCTGCTCTCTAGGAATATAAGAATGTCTTACTTTTTCTATATTTAAATTATGGATTTATTAACATACATTTTGACATTAAAAGCAACCAACTCTGTATCAAGAGTTTTGTTTCTACTTTTAGAATCTTGTGATGAAGTGTATGCATGTCCAAATGCAACATTTAGTGGAGATGAGTTGATCGATTATGAATTCAACGAAGAAAATTCCAAATGGAAGATGATTATGCATTTAAACTTTCTTGACGTTTTCTGTCCGTGAGTATTTTCTTTTATTAAAGTCAACTGTACTCATTATACTAAGTATCAATACATACAACATAATTTCCATTATATTGAAAGTATTTATTAGTCAAGAAATTTACGTAACTAATAAACCTATTTTCACTTTTCTTTCTCTTAAAACATTTTTTTTTAAATTATTGAACTCTTGTGTATTGTTCCAGATACTTATCAGAAATGCTGATTTGCATTAAGAACTATGGAGCAAGATGCGATGACATGCAGCAGCATATGTTTAGAATAATGAAAAACATGTACAATCCAGTATGCATCACTCATAAAGCAGGTATGCATGATAATATTGCAAGTTGAATCCGAAGTTGCCCGTCTGACAAACACGCGTTTACCAATGGCAATTGTAGTGATTATATTTTGCAGGACCTACAATTGGAATTGTCTATTCTCCTAAATAATTCTGAAAAAGTTCCGTCACCGAACGTTAAGCAAGACTTTAATATGGCAGAACATGATTAAACCATAATTAGTAATTTACTTTGAACTAGCTTTCAGTTACTGGGCGTACTCTTATTGCGGTGCTATGCGTACACTATTTTTATGTAGTGTTTGTGCCTGTACTGATCTTTTGGGTATAGCTATTTGCGAATGGTTTTCAGTTTGTTATTGTGTTGTGCTGTTACACCACTGTCGTAGGTTGAGGAAAGGATTTTTCCTCGCCCCATTCTGTATGAGTCTGTTCCAAGTCAGGAGCCTGTACATGTAGTTCAGTAGTTGTCGTTGGCTCATATCTGTCCTATTTGTTTTTTTGTACAATAAATAAGCCGTTAGATGTGTTTCTTTTAAATTGTTTCACATTCTTTATGTCGGGTCCTTTTATGGCCGTCTGTACGGTATGGGCAATGCTTGTCTCATTTGCAATCACACCACATCTCCTTACATTGATCTTTTTCAATCATTGGTTATTCAATTATAAAATCATATAAACCGAAAATGATGGGCTACTCGATCGACAGCATATTTGTTGAGTTTGTGTGAAAAAAAAATGAATAATTATAAACTCCCAAATACCGATTTGTTTGAGTACACGTGTGCATTAGAATTCATTCAAACCGTCTCCAGATACAATAGAAATATGATCTTTCTACGCTCTTTACTTTCTAAAGGATACTATAAAAACTAAAGGGTCTGCTTTCTATCGGCTCTTTTCCTCGCTATTGACAGTGATGGAAGTTTCAACCAATAATATAACAGACTTGATGATAATCGTCAATTTTATATTTCTTAGTAGTAACACACAATTCCATCGGCTCATATTATGTTTTAAAGTATATTACTGGAAACATTGTTTTGCAATATATAATAATTCGCCACGTATTGATGACAAACATAACATAATTTTCTTATGATTATAGAATTTACGGATTTAATTTCCTCCTGCTTCAATGACGAGGTGTATCAAGACCAGTTGCTGGTGTGCCACAACAATGCAGGGCAAGAATATATGCTAAAAGCTAATAACAGGCCTCCAAGCACAGCAATCAAAGACCCAGTAGACTGTGGGTAAGATTTAATATGAGACGTAAAACCTTTAAGACACTAAGTAACAGTCATATACCGCTGTTCAATAGTCAATAGCAAAAATAAATGTTGTCTACAAACTTAATCGGAGGGAACACATCAACCATAAGATGAAAACAACGGAACAACAGAAACACTAAAAAAATAAGAAGCAAACGCTTACATACTAGAATCGGACTGTAAATAGGTAAAAACTACCATATTCCTGACTAGCAGCATATTTTACGAACAATGGTGGGTTGAACCGGATTTTATGACTTAGCAAAAGCGCTCGCTTATAAACTACTACTGCAAAGCAAGAGGTTGCCAAGACAGAAGTTTGGGATTGATTGTTGGTTGCTTTACGTCCAGTGGCAAATAGTTCATGCATGTTCAGGAGGAGAGCAAGTTTACAATAAATACAATAGGTAGGTCTTTTAATAATAGAGGTAATCCGGGATGATGGTTGGGGAAATTTGGATAGCCACTTGAAAATAAGGGTATATTGGATATGGACAGACATTTTACCTTGCAACAGGCCACCTACGGACCCCTCAACGAGTTGTTGCAAGGATTTTTAACGTGCTAAAAGCGTGGCACTCTCTTTACACGAGGCATAGAATTTAACGTCCCCATTCTGACCGGACGTGGCTGCAAACTTGATACATCCCGCACAGCCACACGGACGTCCCACTTCGGCAAGCGTTTTACTGCCGGTCGTAAGAAGACCAAGTGACCATATTTCTATTCCCCAGTCACCCTTGGGGACAGAAGTTTGGGATATTTGAATTTTGCTGTTAAATATGATTAGGCAAACATATCATGGATAATTATGGCAAGTAAAAGAGAAAGAAAAAAAATAACTAAAGATAGAAGGTTCTGCGAATGTGGCCGACGGACAGGCATACTGTAATTCAAGGAAGAAGAACTTACATCTGCAGCTGACCTACCACCAGTTCCTTATTACGTTTGACAATGTTAATGTACGAATTATTTAAGTTATTAAATAAAATCTAAAAGTAAACTGACATGATTTCTGTGAAAAGGGTGTGCACTGTTCAACGGAACACGATATAGGAACACAACGTTTTGCTAGATGTATTTTTAGTATGTCCAAATTAAAGTTATTTAAATGTTTGCTTTTGTAATTTACTTTTGAAATAATGGAAATACTTTCCTGATTCCTGATAAAGTTTAAATAAACTTTTTTTTAAAACAATTAGGGGAAAACATTCACAACAAAATCATTGTGAAGAAAGAAATGGCATCGCAGGAAATCTTTAATACTCGATACCCAGTTTTACCGAATATAACTTTAATCGGGTCTCATTGGGGTCTAAGCGTGACGCGGGATTGCCGATTTTATGTAAGCGTGACACGGGAAAGTCAAATTATTGTTCGTGAAAACGGGAAACGAATCAAAGTCTGGCGGGACACGTGAAATTACCTAAAAGTTATCCGGAAACCCGAGAAAATCATCATATTATTAAGCGTGGAATCAAAATTTGTCGTCAAAACTTGTTTGTCATGTAATGTACGGGTTAGAATCACCAGCCTACCGTAATTGGTTTATGCATATTAAAAACTGTATCCCGAAATGCCCGCCTGACATTGATTCATAAATTTTAATACATGCCCATAACGATAGCAAAATTATCCAAAGAGAAAAGAGGACTTGCGGGGGTAAGGATAATGAACGTCGGTTTGTCCCTGCAGTTTGTCAATTTGTCTGTCTGTTAAATATATGTTAGGGAGTAACTAAGAGGTTGGTGTAGATTAATTCATGTTTTGCCTGTTTAATGGTAAACAGTTGAGCACAAAAACATGGTTGGTCATTAACAAGATAACGCTGAAAACTAAAGGTTGGATACTAAGTAATACGAACTGCCATGAAAATAAGATGATTCGGATGGATGAGAATATTTTTTCGGTTTCGTAAGCGGCACCCGTCTATCTGCCCAGTAGTCGAAGCCTGTCTGTCACATTTGTTTTGCTGGTCATATTAAGGATTCATTCCCTGCTTAACGAATAAACAAACATTTGTTTTGTACATAAATAAGGCCGTTAGTTTTCTCGTTTGTATTGTTTTAAATTGACATCTCGGGCTTTTATAGCTGACTATGTGGTATGGGCTTTGCTCATTGTTGAAGGCCGTACGATGACCTATAGTTGTAAATTTCTGTGCTATTTTGGTCTCTTGTGGCGAGTTGTCTCATTGGCAATAATACCACATCTTCTTTTTTTTTATATTAATCTAACCTATTTCAATAATAGATAGCTATGCACCTGTCCTTAACAGTTTTACTTTACATAGTCCGCTTATCAATCTATTGCTTTATATTTGTGATATATCAGCACAAGCAGTAAACATTATAACAAATTTAAAGGAAACAAGTAACTTTTTGAAGGCACTTGGTTCATTTTATTCTGCATTTGAAATACACTTAAAGGGAACTAAACCAAAGAATGTATCTTTGGGTGAAACTAGGATAAGACGCTAAAGCTGCATAGTTTTCTTGAGGAAAATACTACTTCTATACAAACTACATTTTTTTATGGTATGGAAGTTATTTTAAATGGACCAGAAGGTATGGTGTCCAAAAAGACTGTAAGGTCGGTGCAGTCAATTGCAAAATCATTGCAATATTTAGAGAAGAACCTGTCCGGAGTTTCAAATATTCAGCTAAAGTCATTTCTAACAGGGCAAGTTGAACACTTTCATGCAACCAGTCACATAAAGTTTGATATACCTACAATGATCCAACACACAAGGGATTTCCAGGAGGTCATTAAGGAATCTATTAAGAGAATAGCTCAATGGTCGGTGCACTATTTCACACATCGGGATTACTACTATTCCGTTCCGGAGACAGCTATACCGTTAGCAAACGTCCCGTTCATACACAAACCGAAACCTGCAAACATGTCTTGACAGAATCAGACAAACAACTGATGATAAGATGGACCGAAAAGCACGGCAAATGTGTTCGACAAAGAACAGTTAGGGGAGACAACGCAAAGGACAAGGCCGGAACATTGCCTGAAGTTGCATATGAACTAACAGATCGGCAAAATCAGCTTGACTTTAATTTTCCCTCTTCGGGTCCATCTATTGAAGAAGTAGAAGTATTTGAAGACAACGATTCTGATGACAATGATACAGAAAGTGATCATGATAAGAGTGATGTGGAGGAAAATGATTAAGCACCAGTGACCTAGTCATCAGAACACGCACAAGGAGTGGACGAAACATTATCCCTAGAATTCGTCTTGATTTATAAATAAAACAATTCCATAAAACAAGCTATATTTTATTACATAAATGTGTTAATTACACTAAGAGGAAATGAAAAAAAAAATCATATCGCCTTCACTTACATCGGTTATAGGTCTTTTTGGTAAAAAAAAATTAAGGGGTGAGGTTTGACTGCTGTCGTCCAAAGTTCAAATGAAGTGGATGTTAGCAATAATTGGTTTTTTTTTTATCAAATTCATTTTGTTTCCTTCAAATCCATATGCCATGATGACCTATGACTTTATGACAATCATTTTTAAAATTACAGGAAACCCTTATGCCCAGAGTACCACCGACCTTCGGCAAGTCACTGACACACTTTGAAGTTTCTGTATCATGCCTATCATTCCTTTATAAAATCTATGACACCAGTAAGCCATTTATCGGTCTCCTTATGTCTTGCCAATGCCATAAGACAAGCGAAGCATACCGATTGGGGGATCTTGCAAGATGACTGCTAATAGATAAACTTAATAAGCGGGAAACGGGAAACCACAAAAAATGATAAGCGGGATACGGGAATCTGACAAAACAATAAGCGGGATCCGGGATCAGACCCCCCCCCCCCCCCCCCATTGAGATCCCCCTTTAATATACGAGTACTTAACGGCATTCCTAACCAAAACCAAAATCATTACTAATGTCAAACTTTCCAGAAACGAGTTTGAACCAAACTTCGAAATAGCTTCTAAAAATATTAAAGATTTTGAGAAACCTATGGTTTAGGGGGCTTCATTGCCGAAGCACCTATAGGTGTGATTATGAAATACACCCTGACTAACAGTAAGTTTTGCAACTTTTATTTTAATGTCGATCGAATCCATTGGAAACTAGCAGTACTCTTTCATGGGTTTATTTAAACCGTAAATTTAAGTATTCTTTGAAATACAAGTGTCGTACCAGGCCTCATGGTGGAATGTATAACAACAAGTGTAATCCCCGTCAAATACATGTATCTAGTTCCGAATTGAATCTACCTCGGAGTTCGGTATTTTTGAGATTTTACTTTGAAAGCATATACTTGGCAAGTGGTTTGTTAATTTGATTTGTACTAAAAGAAGGGATTGTTTTCATTTGAAATGGTGTTCATAGAAATAAGACGATGTAGTTTGAGTGCCAATTAGACACCATCCAACCCACAATGTGTGAAAAGTTTTTATAGGTCTTTAAACACGAAGACTAAGCTCACATCGAACCACAAGCAATAAATAAGGCCTCAAATTGACTAGTGTAAAACAATTAAAAAACTGGAGAAACATTCGGTCTAACCTATATAAAAAACCACGACAAACGAAAAGGCTCCGGACTTAGGACAGATGCAGCGGGTTTAAAGTTTGTATTTGTGTTTGCTTGACCCATATGAGTGTATTTTGTAAAAAAAAACAATATCAGTTTTAAAGCTGGATAAGGATATTCAATATCTTTGTTTCAAACAACAATCTTATGAAAGTATTTAAAGTAAACGCATTGATTCTTCCACTTGTTTGATAGTTTGTTCATAATTACTGTAAATTGTTATTTTCTTCGATTTTTAGAGTGGTAGATGGTTGGGCAAGTTGTATACACGGTGTCATCAAATCATGCAGTCCGGAGAACGCATATGTAATTCTATCAATAGTTGAGGCAGCTAAACCAGGCATTTGTTTGATGTAAACAAAACATTTTTCACTGTGGAACAAGTAATTAAAATGCATGTTCAAAAAGTTGTGTATTTAACTTTCAATAATCTTTACTGACCACTTTCTCTAGTTTTTTGCAACTTTTGTTTTCATCATGTATAGATTTAACGTGTTTTAGTTTTGACCTGTAATATGGAGTTTTGGGAATATTGAAAATTAATTACCGAAGTAAGCTGTCTTCTTATGCAATTATACAGGAACATGCATAATATGAAACAAACTAATGCAAATAAACACATTTGATTTAAGTTGCTGATTCAATTGATTGTTGTTTATTCAACTTCCAGTGAAAAATATGCTCTTCAACTTTGTACTTGTTTGGCTTTATAACTTTTTTGATTTGAGCGTCACTGATGAGTCTTATGTAGACGAAACGCGCGTCTGGCGTACTAAATTATAATCCTGGTACTTTTGATAACTACTATCATGAACGATCAGGACGATAACAAATTCTCAATAAATTTAAACGTTATGTCTGAAAATAAAGGCCGTCCTGAATAAAGCTCGGGGAGATTTATACTGTCACTGGAAAATGAGGGTATATGGGATAGGACAGAAATTGTTTGCAATTAGCCACCTACGGACCTCTCAAAGAGTTGTTGCAAGAGTTCGTAATTGAAAAGAGCATGACACTCTCGCTTCATGGAGACTCGGATTTAACGACTCCATTCTGACAAGAATATAGTGTTACAATCTAGCAGAACCGCACAGGGGCACACTTTGAGGATGTTACCGCCGGTCGGAGGAAGACCAATGTTGACAACATTTCTGTTCCCCAGTCACCTTAGGGGCTGGTACTTTTTAATTTGATGCAAAAGTTACAATTTTCACACTTAAGAAAACAATTTTAGATGTGTTTCAAGCTTGTCCCAGGATGCATTTTTGTTCTCCTCTCTAGAAAAATAAAATCTGTGCGCATTTAACATTTTCGACAGTAGTATACCAAAAACAACATGAAGATTTCAGAAGACATCTCCTAAATATTATAAATTGAGATGCTGCAACCTTCAAACAAGCCAGAATTGTCGGGACAAAAATGCAAGCATCATTAGAATCATTGGATATCATCTTCATTCCGACATAATTACAACTCCAACCTGCAAAATAAAATAAAAATGACTCTTATATCAAATGAATTTTTGGAGGTCTTTATTTATCAGATTTTAGATTTTTTAAGCTTTGGGTATGTTGATCAATCTCTAAGATATCTACTCAAATGCTATTAAACAGATTATAATAATTTACAGTTGAACGTCCCAGGAGAATGCACTGATTTGGGAATTGTGTTGGGAAGTTAATATTCATATTCTTACTTAGTATAATGGTTTATGTGCTGAATATAAGTGGGTTTGTTTACCTCGTCGTAGTGAAGAGGCCATCAAGTTTGACCCTCCTCCGTCACTCCTAACATCAAGTCATTGGTTTTCGTACTCTAATTAATTTAATTTTGCCTCAAATGAATATTGTGAAACCGGTACAGACTGTTTATTACCACTAAACACAGATCAAGTTCGAATTTGGGTGGCGTCATTTTTACAGTTATAGTGTAGTTATAACGTCACATGTAAGCGGAAGAAAAGGGGTAATCTATTTCCAATGAAGAGATTCCCAAATTATTTCTGAAAGAAAACAACCAAAGTAATGAGTTTCGAAACATTATGTTCATTATAATCAGCTGATAAGAATAACCGCGTCTGAAAACATCATTGAGGCATGGACATGGAAAATAAATCACCCCTTAAACACGATTTATTTATTACATTGACTAGTTGACAGTCTTTTCTCTTTAACTTCGTCATTATTTGGCCTTTAACCACTCTTGATTCGATAAATACTAGTGAGTCTTCTATCGACTTGAAAAACATCTGATGTACAAAACTGCAAGGCTCTGTGTTGAAGGCCATACTCTGACCTATAATTGTTGACTTTTTTTATTATATATTGTGATATGGATAGAGTTCAACTTGTCTCATTTGCACTCGTGCTACATCTTATGTATATTGTAGTGTAAAACTTAGACAAAACATGATTTAGAAAAATACATTCTTATATATAACTTTAAAAATCGAAAAGTATTATTTCCTTGAAAAAAGGAGATAACATATATATAAAAGAATTCAACCGAGAAAACAGAATTTGTTAACATTGTAATATCAGTGTAGCTGAAGGTGAAATTGATAAATCTTTACGAAAACAACTTGATATAGACATTAATATTATTTGTCTAGGATTTATGAAAATATCTAAAAAAAGATAGATAACGATTACTTCTCCCTTCATTTGATATTATGCAGCTTACCCCGTTCGTTAAAAATTCATTGACGTGAAGACAGTAGACACAACACCTGAGGAAATATTTTTACTTTCTTTTACCTCCGTTCATTTTTCGAATCGAGCGTCACTGATGAGTCTTTTGAGGACGAAAGGCGCGTCTGGCGTAAATATAAAATTTCAATCCTGATATCTATGATGATTCTATATGGTGGGAACCAACAGATGATCTACTAAAAGCAAAAGAAACCACGGAAAACTTTAAAGTTTAGCATTCTGCTTCAATTACATGTAGGAGACATGCATGCATTCCATTAACGATTTCAGCAAAGGGAGTAACAAATAAATTTAACAATGTCACTTATTGAAGAAGCCAATAAAGAGGTTAAAATATCCTTTAAGATGAAAATTAATTATACATGCAGGCTTTTACTGTTCATTTTGATTGTCATATTTTTCAAATCTATTAAGACAATAACAATCAAAACCAAGGAGTAAACAAAGACTCACAAAACCAAAGGACATTTACATCAACAGTTATAAATAATAATTAATAAACAACACGAACTCCACTAAATACCGGGAGTGAAATCAGGTGCTCCGGAAAGGTAAGCATTTCCTGCACCGTATACGGCACCCGTCGTGTTATTTCTTTGTTCAGTTCGATAATGATGGAAGGTTATTATGACTGAGGAAGAATATCAGATATGATTTCTGACACACTTTTGTCATAATGGCCAATCAGCTCATGATGGCGACTGTAAAAAGTCTTGAGTGATGACCTTAATTTGATTGATTCATAGCCCTGTCTTAGCAACTTTTGAGAAAGCAGTATTCCTTGTTCAACAAAATCAACGTACTTTGAGCTCTAGAGTAACGTATCAATTGAGATACATTTACTCCATATGCTGGTGTCGCTTGGATGTTGCTACACAGAAATGGAAAGTTGACTATAGAAAAATTAAAATCATCGCGTTTGTCATAAATTTTGGTATTCAACCTACCATCAGTAGTCATTTCGAGAAAAATGTCTAAATATGAAGCAGATTTATCTGTGTCGGTAGTATAGTGTCTTTAATTTCAAGTTCACTTGGATATATTAAATGTAAGTGATCACTGAATCTATTATTATTAAGATACAGTTCACCATCAATATACCGAAAGGTGAAATTAAAAGACCGGGCTAATTCATTTTAACTTATATTTATAATAGAGTATAAAGTGTATACTTATAAAAGAGTATAAAGTGTCAACGATAAAATAACAAAACACATAAAAAGAACGAATGTACAAGAACTGTCATATTCCTGACTTGGTACAGGCATTTTCAAATGTAGAAAATGGTGGATTAAACCTGGTTTTATAGCGCTAACCCTCTCAGTTTGATGACAGTCTCATCAAATTCCGTTAATGATGTTAACTAAAACCAGAATTCAGTATGACTATATATGGTTAACTTAGATCAACGTCCAAATCTGACGTCACATGCTCAAAATTGAAGTCCAATCATGTATTGTCAAAATGACGACGTCCAATCAGTTGTGGCCTCTCTAATCGATGCCCGATACCAATAAATAATCGATTACTGCAATTTGTGTATATGTTTTTATTTTGCAGATGAAAGACTATGCATTGCATGGCTTTCCAATCTGTCGACGCCGGCATCTTAACATTGTGCATTTTTTCTGACTGAATAATTTCTTCACTAAATCCATTGGATGTGTACTGATTTGAATTTTAGTGCTTTTTCATAAGCTGTTATTCGATTTGAACAAGCTGTCAGTAATCTCGACTACTATGATCCGAACATTTTTCGTTCAAAGTTCACGTTTAGGATTTTGTATATTTTTATAATTCAATTATCATTCCGAGTCGCCATTGGTTTTTAATTATTCAATAGTTTATTGTATAGTACACTATTTAAAGGTTAATTGTATTTAGCACTAATCTTTAATCCTTTCATTTAAATTAACTATCAGAGATTATTATATCCGTCTTTATGATAAAAATAAAATTGTGTAACAAACAATATATTAATAAATTGAAACTATGTGATAACAGCCGAAAGCCATTCTTGACAAACTTCTATGAAACATGTTTTTAATCCTAAATCCCTAATCCCCGCTTTCGACTAAACGCGAATTCACATTGTTGGATACAAAGATATTTGGTTGGATCATTTTCTGCATGTCAATCAGTCTTTTGATTGTGTATGTTGTTATATTTGTTTTTATGATGTTATTCAGTTATTTTTTTATGATTGATATATATGGATGAGAATTAAATATGTAAACTTTCCTGCGACTCGGACGTTATCAAAGTTTCCGCTAGTTTCCCCCAAAAGTAAATAATATGAAGACGTGACCAATAATCTGGTCATTCTACTCTCATATCTTTACTAAGTGTCTTTTTATTGAATGTGTAGATGTGTAAGTACCCTGCCACGTCTGTTTTGTTTATATATAAGTTTTATTCTGCTTTTAACTGATTTAAACAGTTTGTATTTTTTTTGTACTGTTACACCGCTGTCCAAGTTTATGGGCTTGGGCTTAATGAATGTTCCTGTCCCAAGTCAGGAGTCGGTAATCCGTGATTGTCGTTTGTTTTTGTGTATACATTTTACGACAATTTTTTTTATCTCTTCCGGATACCAGGATTAAATTTTATATTTGCGCAAGAAGCGTGTTTTGTCAAGCAATTTGAAAGATCTCTTTCTGAAAGCTAACAAACCTTTAGCACTTCATTGCACAACAAACCTACAGTAAATACAACATGTACAAGTGTAGCATAGTATAGTATAGTATCAAACCTGTTCTGTTTTGCTTTTCTCTTCATCCATTTTTATTTCCATTTTTTTCCATCCGATAAAGAGATATTGTTGAAAAAGGCATTTAAATTACTATGTTTCTGTAGAATCAGTTTCATTTTAAAACAATGCAAACATTTCCGGGAATTATTCTAATACATGTTTTAAAAGTTAGAAATGAATGTTCTGACGAGATTTACACTAGAACAGATGTTTAGAACTCCAATATAATTGTGTACAGTTTTGACTCATCTGAAACGTATTCATATTTACAGGTAAATATAAATGAATGATATCTTGTGGGCTAGCTGAATCAGTCAAGAAAATGTTAGCTTTTTTTCTGGTGGAACTTTTGATTTATTTTGTATACATAAACACGCT
This sequence comes from Mytilus galloprovincialis, assembly GCF_965363235.1. Lineage (NCBI taxonomy): Eukaryota > Metazoa > Mollusca > Bivalvia > Mytilida > Mytilidae > Mytilus > Mytilus galloprovincialis. Next base: position 43,020,058 of record NC_134838.1, read on the forward strand.
TAAGACTGACACGCTTTAGGGTAAGATTATTAAGTTGGTATGGATACAGATTCAATGAAATAAGGTATTAGTATAAGTATTATTTTATTTAAGAAATAATTGATACAAGCTATACTTTATTCTAGTTTTAACATAGGTAGGCATTATATTCGTGATTATTTGTGCCCTAGCGATAGTTAGGGCTAAAATAATCACGAATATAATGCCTAACCATGGTAAAACTGCAATAAAGTATAGCTTGCATCAATTATTTCGATTCTGAAGAGACCAATTAAGGTAATTTCTATCTCCGATAAGTATAAGTGTAAAAGCGTTTGTTTGTGTAGGCTCTTCCATGAACCTCCCTTTTTTGTTTGTAAACTGAGAGGAAAAAGCTGGCACTGAGATTTTCTTTTAGGGAGGAGTTTGAACAGCCAACATGAACGGTTGTCGTACCTAGGTCAAATATGTCAATTTCGGAATGCAGCACATTACAGTCATAATAAATGAATTAGTAACATCATGTGCACCATTTAAGAGTTTGAAAGTCTTTTAAAATTGAGGAAATATATAAAGTGCATGATAATATGATCAAATTTATTTTTCTGAAGATACGCATGTGCAAACTAATTTTATTAGATTTAGAGCATGGGTTTGTTCACAAAGCGAAAGAAGCACGTCCTATTAGAATACAAAAAAAACACATACAGCTACACAATACAAATGGATTATTAAATTGCCAGCCAATTGACTGATAATAACAAAATATTATTGCAATACTACGTTTTTATGTTTTTATAAATGATTGTAACAAAAGAATCTTCTTATAATATTTTGTCTACATGGCAGCTAATGCGCCTTTAAAAAAATATTAAATAACAGGTCCCTACCTATATTCAAAAGCACAAATTTAGAGGGGAATGCGTGCATGTTGTTATCATTCATACAACAAAATTCGCAATACAATTACCTACATGTAGCTTTGAATGAATACTCAATTTTACGTGACTGCATATTTAGTAGAACAAATAAAAAAAAATATTTCCGTATACTGTTGTGGTTTCAGGCAGAAACAAGTCTTTTATGCTTGTGTGTTACATCTTCACATGTCGTCAGTGAAACCTTGTGTGGAATCGATTTCAACTGCTGATGGCCGAATCTTTCTTCCATTTATTAAACACTTTCTTATGGTCAGTACCGTTCTCACATTTCCATGATGCATGAAGTTTGCTGTACTCTAGCTTTCCTTCCAAAGTAATTATCATACCTCTTCCTCTTCTATGTTGTAAATGTTTGGAACCAGATACTACAGATCTTACTAAGCCTGGTCTTTTTATTATAACATTTCCGCCGATAAAAGGTTCCCTCATATGAAAATAGTAATATCTGCCAGGGTCGATTACAGCCTTTAAATTGGACTCTATTTGTCTTCTTTCAAGGAAGTTACCCCAATTAAAACTAAACAGAGATGTCCGGTTTTCATGTACAGGTACGCATTTTTCTACTTCTACATCAATTGATACTTTTCCTGCGTTGCAGACAATGAAAATATTATCTAAAAAATAAAATGTAAAAAAAATAAATAAATACTGTTACTTTAAAATGGTTGTTAGTGTTCTACAACTTGCTGTGGGGTGGATATTTAGATGGGTCATTTTCAAAAAATGTCGAATTTTGAAATTGAAAATATAAAAGTTACATATTCAAACAACCCTCTAAGCAAATCAAAACAAACAGTAGGTCCGAGACCACAATTGTCGTCCCTTGATTTCGTTGTTCCTAGTGTTGACAGTGGGTTACTTGCCATTAATTTTTATACCCCTTCCAAATTTATTTCTCCATGTTTAATGCCTCAAATTGCAAGTAGGGGGTGAAATTACACTGTAAAAAAATTTGGGTCAAGAATTTTAAAGGAAAGTAGTGATTTGGTCCAGGTGAAAAAGGTTGAAAATTAGCACTTCGGAAGCTGTCAAAAGATTTCAAGACGCCCTTAACATAAAATTGTCCATATTTTGAGTTAGAGCCGATGAAGTTTTCTATAATTTTGATATAATTTGTCCCAAAAGTAGTACAACACACTGTAAAAGTTTCTTTTAGAAAGCGCAGGTGGGATTTTTTTTATTTTCATTTATGTTCTAAAAGAAATGCACTACGAAATAATTGTGGTCTTGGACCAGTACTTTAAGAACAATATATTAAAAGATGCAATCTTAATGATGTCATACAAGAATATGTTGAAACATTTTTTGATCGGTGGTACATTATTTTGTCTATCCTGTTACCATTTTCAAAAGAAATTGTGGGTTATTAAGAAAAGGTTTAGATCAAATGTTAAGCTTGTTTTACGTAGTCAGTTTGATGGTTTTCAAGAGAATAAACTTCTATATATATTCATTCTGTAATATAATAGATTATTTGCCAATTTTCCAGGTTGTACTGAAAAATGCCTCTAAAAATTGGTTTTCAAAGGTTGTAAAAATTACCACCAGTAATGCAAGTCTAAGATAGCAATTTATATTGTTCGGCATTTTTTCACCCTTTCAAATAAACCCAACGTCATAAATCCCTCATAAGTTAGTTTACTCTTCTCTTTATTTCATTAATAAATAAATTTGGTGTATTTACTGTCTTCTGATTGGTTAAAAGAATTAGCTTTATTTTCAATGTTATCAATTTTTATGGCGACACGCCCACTCTAACGTTGTGTATTCATACGCAAACATCTGTGTACGTTGTTATTTGTATTAATATATATCTTTGAGCCTTATTTTTGATAGAAATTTATTTATAATGAATGGCTGTTATTTATTTTGAATTTATTGAACCATAAAATTAATTTTTGACTCTTCACATTTAACATAATCCGCGAAATTTTTGACTCTTCACATTTAACATAGTCCGCGAATTCACATTTAACATAATCCGCTTCGCGGATTATGTTAAATGTGAAGAGTCAAAAATTAATTTTATGGTTCAATAAATTCAAAATAAATAACAGCCATTCATTAAGTAACAGGAACGTACAAAAGTCTATCCTGTTACCTTTTTGTCTATCCTGTTACCGATATCAGTATTGCACTTGCGAATGCTTAATTGGGAGGATTAAGACGTTATTATAACCTTAAGGTAACACGATACCGAATGGCATATCTCCCGATTTCCCAAATTTTTTGCATACGTGTTCTTTGAATCGAGTTACATCGGAATATGTAATAAAAAATGGGGGTCACCATTTTTGTTTTTTTGTAATTTTCATAAGAAAACGTCAATTTTGGCGAAAAATTTACTTAGGTATATAGGGAAAATGCCTTTTTTTCGGCTTACCTTTTTAGATTTTCGAATGGATGGTTATTTTCTTATATACGGAGAAAAACAAAAAAGTAACATAATATCCAGGATTGCATAGTGAATCCATACACGTATAGAAACTCATATGTCACCATCCTTGTTTTTGAAATAAATGGCTTCAAAGTTGATCGATAGGCCTAGAATTTGACCAAAAACGTGTGACGTTATGGTGTACGGAATATAACGTTATTCCTTCTCAGAGAAATGGAGAAAAAAATATGTGTCGGGATCTGAATGAGTATATTTTATTTTCATTTCCCCTGTCGACTGTCGTAAAGTTCCTAGTAATGCAATATAAAATTCTACTGAATCAGATATAATTTTATTTCGTCCTGCACATGGAATTTCACTCATATGAATTAATATCAATATCGTCTGATTTTCACATCATACGAGCATATACTTGAAACTTGCGTGAACAGGTTCCATGTGAATCGTATGATAATAGTTCATGCATAAATCACCGGAATTTTGTACACGTTAAATTCACGTAAATATTTGAAATAAAATTATTTAAATAATATCTTTGTTGTAAAATTTGATTAAAACCATAAAAAATTCCTTCAGATTTTTGTTAAGTTTACGTGAAAATTAAATGAAATATTTCACGTGAGATTCATCATTACTGATTTTTAACTCCATCATATTAGACAATGGTGGTATCATCACTGCATCCCGTGATGCATAAATATAGTATTTCACAAAATTTGATTCATTTAACTGTTTTTTAATTGCTCGGTTTGATGGTTGTTTAACGTTCAGTGGCAAATAGTTCATGCATGTTCGGGACGATACAATACAATTTTGAAAACAGTTGTTTATAAAAGACACATTTGATGTACCAGTCAAAAAAGATTAAACATTCTGTTATTAGTGAAAATTATGAGGAAAAATAATAATCATGATAAAATACACATTCCAAAAAATAGAATAACAAAGCTCCAAGAAAAATTCAAAACGAAAAAAATCCCTTTTCAAATGACGAAATCAAAAGCTGAAAAACATCAAAAGAATGATAAACAGCTGTCATATTCTTGACTTGGTACATACAATACATGTAGTATAGTGTATTCTGCGTGGTGTAAATGTGTTACTTGTTTACTCAGCAAGTCGGACAAACCTTGCAAACTGTTAACCCGAATTAATTCAGTTGTTATATTCCGCTTACTACATTAAGTAAGTAGGAGAGATCGATTACGGGGAGGGACTGAATTATTCGGGTTAGCAAACTGTATGCAAAATTTCACAAATTTCAACATTCTGTCATTTGTGAAAAAATATTTACATAACAAATCTTGAAATCATATATGCATTCTTTATATAAGTAAAACAACTGCGAAATTTAAAAGTTCCAGCTTGAAATTCAACCTGTATCAGATGTAAGCCGGAGTCTGTACTCTGTGTGCCTTTGTATTTTATCAAAATGCCTAATCCAGCAACCTGTCATGAAACAAAAAAGAAACTCCAGACGATTATGCGCACCTATAATATGAATAGTAACACCAGGTACATAGTTTTAAAGCTGAAGTAAAACTACTGTAGTCCTAAATAATTAGCCGAATTAACCCTATATATACTAAGTGCGGGATTAACGGTCGAACGGACAAATGTAAAACAATATGATGAAACGTGCTCTATAAGTAATTTGGTGACAATGCATATTTTTGAATATGCAGTTCATATAATGGAATGGTAATTTGGAGATCTGAAATGTAGTAGCAATGTTAGAAGGCTAGCATTTCCGTCATTTCGTCTTTGGTGGAAAGTTGATTAATTGGAAATTTTACCGCATCTCCTTATATTTCGTAATGGTTTGAATTTTCTAGAGAAGAGCAAAAGTTTTAAAAGACTTAAACTAATATTAACCAAGAGACTGAAATGTTACTGTGACAATTATACTACACATACTCAAAATTTTCCAACTTTTACTAAAACTACAAATAAGAAGTGTAAAGATACTATTCCAATTAGCATTAGTTACGATTTTCTTGATGTCTTCAAGGTGTTGATGTCAGTTAATAAATGCCCAGCTGTTGCTATCTTATAAATTGCATATCACATATCTCCATTTATCATTCTATCAGCCAACTTTTGTACAAATAACATGTACATGTACACAAAAAAAAAATATTTGTACTTGTACTTTTACAAATAAAGTCTCATGTTACCCCACTTCCAAAATGAGCAAGCGGTAACGTAGATATTTAGTTTTGCGTAACTGTTCAATTTTGGTCTTCCTCGCGGTCTGCGTTTAAACTTTTTCGAATTTTTTGAAAAAAATAGAGGCAATGATTTAAATGTTAACAACTAAAGTTCCAAGTGACGGGAGTAAATTGTAGGATTGATTGCTTTGATTATTGGTTGGTTAACGTCCAGTGGAAAATATTTCATGCATGCTCAGGACGAGAACAAGTTAACAATAAATACAATAGGTAGGTTTTGCAATAGAGGCAGGGCATCCGCGATGATAGTCGGGAACATTTTAACTGACGCTATACATGTATATATATACTTGTATACTCGTTCTAAAAACTAATTTTAAGAAAGAAACTTTTCGGACCTTTTCCGACGCCTAGTATGCGAGCAATATGGCCCCCAGAGCCCTAAAAGGTAACTTTGTTAATTTTCTTTCAGTCGTTTTGTCTTCCAACTTGTACATATACATTCTTTCCAATTCAAAACTAAAAAAACACCGAATACCCATGCAAGGTAAATTAACACGAATATAAAATCTAAATGATTTCAAGATCTAGCTTTTTTACAGTCTCTTGCCGTTTGAAAAATAAAAAGTCAGTCGTTTGCATGTAAATTTCGAGAAAAAAATTATAACGGAACCAGGGAACATGGAACCGGTCTGACTACAGCCAGCCCCAACTACCAACTTGCGTTTGTAGACGCAAGTGGATACTCGGGGCGGGCTTTATTCAGACTCAAACGGAACCTTAATTTTGTTATTTTATTTCTGCCGAATCAATTGCCCATGTATTTCTCAGCCTTCGTTAACTTTCTAATGCTTCATTCCGATGTTGCTGTCCGTCCTGAATAGACCACAGGTATTTGGGGCATGTTTTGGACCTCACTAAAAAAAAAAAAAATTTTTTGGGTGTTTTTTTTTAATTTATTTACAATTTTCTACAATGTATAAACATATATAAAGTCTCAACAATCCATTGCTAGTCGATTACAATATTTTTTTTACTATCCATACGAGCCCCAAGTGAAAAAAGACGGGCTCGTATGGATAGTAAAAAAATTATTGTGATCGACTAGCAATGGATTTTTGAGACTTGATATATGTTTATACATTGTAGAAAATTGTAAATAAATAAAAAAAACACCAAACATTTTTTTTTTAGTGAGGTCCAAAAAAGGGGGGGTCCATGCCCCAAATACCTGTGCTATAAATTAGATTTCTACTTTCAAAACAAAATTTCATGGGGATACAACGCGAATCATGAATAAGTACTTATTGCAAAAATAAACCAAGGTTTACTTTTATAAATTGTTATTTGGATGGAGAGTTGTCTCATTGGCACTCACACCACATCTTCCTATATCTATACCAAGAACAAAAATAAAGTGATAAAACTGTGTCTGTTATGCATAAGAACATATATAGATAAAGCGTGCAGATGCTTAAATATCAAAGAAACAGAATATTTAAAAAGTAAAGTAATACTTTTTAAAGATTAACAATGAGCAGAATGATTGCCGGAAAACGATAAAACAATCTATGTCAAATAACCGCTACGTATTGCATCAAAACTCGGCACTCTGCATCTAGGGAAAGTTACCGTTGAAAATGCCACACAAAACCCGCTGCATTGGCTTATATGTGTGAACGTTATTCGATAACGTCAGGAACGATAACTCATGGCGTAACGTCATTCGGTATCGTGTTACCTTCTACAATTGTCTATCCTGTTACTGTAACCATAGTAACAGGATAGACACATTTCTTCGTTTGTTATTGCTGTTGTGAAATAACTACTCCCTTTGGTGAAGTGATTATGTTTTTCTATTGTGAATTTGGTTTCCAGCACGTTATTGCACTTTTTACAAGTATACTGTTGGTGTAAGTAATCAAAATTGGTGGTAACAGCATAGACATGAAAAAAAGTAAACTCTATTTCTTTTCTCTACAATGTCGTTCAACAAACGAGGCGTTTTAAATGTAAAGATACCTTTGCACTTTTGAGATCAACACTGACTGATTCAATATTCATAGGGAGAATAATTTAACGGCTGATTTGAGTAGCGGTAGCAGGAAAGACATGAACCTCCCGTACGCTGATTCAATTTAGTTTGTAGATAATGTGTTACATACAATAATAAAGAAGCTACGATTTTTCGTTAGAGTAATATTTAACGTTCTTAAAAAGTCCCTTTTGCAGATATCAAGGCGATCAGAAAATCGCAAAAAAATCATTTGAAATGTGTTTTTCTGACACAGTACGCATACAAATACCCCAAAATCGGCCTTAAATGCAGTTTAATCTTATCAAAATAGATGTAAGGTGTGTTTATTATTAATGTTCTGAATCACAAATCCGACAAGCTTTCATTTTAACCATTACAACTGAAATTTCCATTAGAAATACAAAAATTAGCATGGGTGTACTGAAAATTCGACATTTTTTGAAAATGACCCAGACGGGTGATATCAGTTTAAGGCAAACGCAGAAAAGCAAAAACAGCTACAACAAAATAAGGCGTCCAGTCAACTAGATATTATTTCTAAACATTTACCTCGAACTTGGCAAAAGTGGTCATCTCAGAGTCGATGAAAAACGACACCATTTCAATTTTGTAATTATGATTGATATGTCTCACCTTAGCAGCAATAATCAACCTTCGTCAGCGTATGGAGTACATTATCAATACATACGTATGCAAGAATTTGCAGCTGCAACTCGGTAATCGGCGTTTGAGCAAAAACTTCACACGTAATACAAAATGGTCTTTACTTATATATTATATAAAATAAAGTTGCTTATCTTTTGAATTACTATAGTTTCCTTGTTATTCAACTTCGTGATGTTCTACACAAGACTCACCAGTGACGCTCATATCAAAATATTTATAAAGCCAAACATGTACAAAGTTGAAGAGCATTGAGGACCGAAAATTTCAAAAAGTTGTGCCAAATACGACTAAGGTTATCGAAGCCTGGGATAAGTCATACTTTTGCTATCAGTAAATTTGTAAAATTGACTACATAATTGATATTCATTGACTTCTGGGCTGGTGATACCCTCAGAGGCATCGACCCATTGGTGTAACAACGTCAGATGAAACCTGTCATACTGACATGTTTTCACATTTCCATACACCAAATTAAGTTCACCTTTGTCCTAGTTTCGAAGAACAGAACAAAACATAACATCACACAACGATAAAATATAACATAAAAATAATGTCAACGTCAGATGTAAATTCTCGATGGTAGATTGAATTAACTAATATTTATAGAAATATTAAAACACCAAATCATCTGAATTGATTTCTTAAATATTTGGAAGGCATGAACAATTTTAAATAAAAGTTAATATTGCTGTATCAACTCATTTATTCCAACTTGTTCCATGATTCTTTAGATTGCTTCATGAGTTGATTATTTATCAAAGTCAAGGTCGGTAAATTTAGGCAGCAATACTTTAAAATTTATCAAATATCAAGTTTTCGAGCAACAATCACACAATAAAATTTTTGTTGTAAGTTCTACGTTATGAATTTGTAATACGTGCAAATGTTGTAATTTCTACGTTATGAAATTGTAATACGTGCAAAAAAATTATCATGCACAGACACTTAGTTTAGTATATACATGCATTTATTCAATAATTTCCATAACATTATATTTACCAGAAACCTGCATCATTTTACCCAAGATATCCGTATTTGGCTCTCTTTTTAAACTTTTTTGGATTCGAGCGTCACTGATGAGTCTTTTGTAGACGAAACGCGCGTCTGGCGTATATATAAAATTTAGTCCTGGTATCTATGATGAGTTAATTTGTACATTGTTTGGGCATTATATTAGACCGTGCGATACTAATCAAATCATTTTAAAACATTTTCAACTAAGGACAGAAGCAGTTTTTTATTTTTTGTTTCGTCACATAATTCTTGCCTTGCTTTGCTTTGCATTTCATATTAAATGTTATTCTTTTTTCATTTGATTTTTTTTATTTCTGTGCATATTTTACTGTTTGTTCTTTTACTTGATTTAACGAAACATTAAACATCTGATGTTCTTAAGTTACCTGGTTGAATAATCTGAACTATGATAAGAGTGAGGCATCCAGCGATAAAACCAGCAAGTTGAACTGAAATATATATTTATAGATATAGGAAGATGTGGTGTGATTGCCAATGAGACAACTCTCCATCCAAATAACAATTTATAAAAGTTAACCATTATAGGTCAATGTACGGCCTCTAACACGGAGCCTTGGCTCACACCGAACAACAAGTTATAAAGAGCCCAAAATTACTAGTGTAAAACCATTCAAACAGGAAAACCAACGATCTAGTCTATTAGTACGATGACCGAATAAAGAAAAGTCGCTTATTTAAGGAGTTTAATCGTCATTCGGACTATACGGCTATAAATCACAGTATTGGTAGATCAAATGTTAAACTTAACATTTTGACTTGTCGTCAAAAAAGCGTACGGCGCATTTTTTGTAAAATAGGCTTTGAAGTACGTAAGTTAACTTAAACCAAAATTCGACTTAAACAAGTTTTAAGGTCTACATTGTAAAATAACGTCCGTGCTATGATTTCTGTTATTACAACATTGCTGTTACACCTTATTTTAACGATTTCAAATAAAGTTTAACAAAATTAATCCGTTATTAAAGAGTTAATGTAAAAAAAATGACATTACGAATATTTTGCATTGAATAGAGAACGTTTCAATTCAATTTCATCATTTTTAAACTCAAAATGTACATTAATTAACATTTATATGATATTTCATACCTTTATTAATCAATAATATTAAATTCATTTATCTCAGAAGCACTAATCAGTCCGATATGCGGTTTAAATAGAACAAAAGAATTCGACCTCTTGTGTTTAGAAGGTAGAAAAGTGAAATAAACTTTGTATACGGTTGTCAAGATGTCACAAAAGTTACTTTCCGTAAAGTCATTATAAATATTTGCATTCACGTTGTTTAATTTTCATATTGTACAATTGTTAACAATGCAACTTGCAAACATTCGTTTTTAAAACGACCATGAGTCAAGCTGTTACGTCATTTAGGGGGTCTCCTTAAAAACTGCTACTTTTTTTTGCCCGACATAGAAAAAATCTGGGGAAAATTACAAAAATTGAGAAATGAATTGTCAATCGTTTAAGACCATTCCCAAAGTAGCACACCTAAAATTGACATTTGGACGCAATTTCAAAGTTGGATGTTATATGACGGGGTTTTGTTAATTAATTTACGCATCGAACACACCCGTCCTATATAAGTAACATCACATGACTTTTAAGCGATTAAAACTATTTTTTTCTAAATAATATTTACAAGTCATGTTTGACATGTTTTTTTCTTAAACAATTACATTTACACCGACAGTCATAATTTCTGTATTATTTTAAAAAGTTGTGTTACACATTTTGTTACATCGTAGTTATACAGTAACCCGGATTGGTTGATCATTGTGAAGTTGCATATATTTATATTGTTGTATTCCTTTTGTTTGTGTTAACCAATTGTTGTTCGGAATTATTTTTTATACATCATTTATTGATGTTGCAATTTTTTTTTAATTTAGTTTGCGTCTTATTTCTTTGGTGTCATATTTTGGCTATGCTTGTGTTCGATCATACAGTATAATAAGTCGGTAGTTGCCCGCGAATGGGTTTTTTTTAATTTCTTGTGACTCTTTGCGTCTTATTTGTTGATTGCAGGTTTTTGTTTTGTGTCATGTGGAGATATGGTGTGATTTTGTTTTTCATTTGATGTGTTTGCATCTTAGATTGGGATTGCACGGAGTTATTTCATGATTTCTTTTGTGCTATATTTTCGATACATTTTGATTGCCCCACCTACGATAGTAGAGAGGCATTACGTTTTCTGGTCTGTGCGTCCGTTCATTTGTTCGTTCGTTCGTCCCGCTTCAGGTTAAAGTTTTTGGTCGAGGTAGTTTTTGATGAAGTTGAAGTCTAATCAACTTGAAACTTAGTACACATGTTCCCTATGATATGATCTTTCTAATTTTAACGCCAAATTAAAGTATTGACCTCAATTTCACGGTCCACTGAACATGTAAAATGATAGTGTGAGTGGGGCATCCGTGTACTATGGACACATTCTTGTTAGTCTATCTTATAGCCTCTTACAATTGGCTCACTCTATTTTTCTCATACATGCTCACTATTACAAGTCAAGTACTATAGTAGTACACCGGTGTCATCATATTTCATGTACTACACATGCGTATATATATATATTACTCGAATGTGAAACATGCAACAATACTCTACCAAAGCAAGCCAGGAAACAATCCATCAACAAGGAAGTAAGTTAATCATTTAACTTTAAAGGGGGTATGGTTTTTTTGTCTGAGCGCGACCATTTATTGTTCGCCTCCACCAATCAAATATTTTTCTTTCAAAACTTAACACTATAAGGTTTTAGAAGATCAGAATTCATAATATTTTTTTCTGGTTTTAAATTTTGCCTCGCAACAATATTTTTTCGAACGAATTTTGAATCAGACGATATTTTTTTTTAATCGGAATCTTACCCCTCACTCTGTTTAATAATTTGAAGTTAAATTTTCGTTCCCGTATGTAAATAACCAGCACAAAGACTCTCATTTTTTTATATACATTTGAAGACTTCCATCGCACTGTTCAAACCAATATTCAGTGGCGGATCCAGAATTTTACATTAGGGGGCGGGGCTGACTGAGCTAAGGGGAGCTCGCTCCAGTTAAGCTTCAGTGATTCCCTATGTTTAATCAAACATTTTTCCGACAGTTTTGTACAAGAGTTAGTCCTTTGTTGTTTTAATAATAAAAACGGAACTATTATGATGTTATGGGAAATATCGAGTTTGCTTGATATTGACTAATCAAAAATTCATGTGATAGTCACATGGTAATGTTTGGGATGCTTAAACCTTTGACATATTTTGAAAGTTGAAAAATGAATATACTAATTTAAAGACCTTTTTTTGGTGTTAACATTTACGGTTGACTAGCATATTTTATGTAGAATGTACAACCTGTTTTATTTAAAAAAAAAATGATGATTCTAAAAGATAACGAAAACAAGAATGTGTCCTCAGTACACGAATGCCCCACTCGAACTATCATTTTCTATGTTTAGTGGACCGTGAAATTGGGGTAAAATCTCTAATTTGGCATTAAAATTAGAAAGATCATATCATAGGGAACATGTGTACCAAGTTTGAAGTCGATTGGACTTCAACTTCATCAAAAACTACCTCGACCAAAAACTTTAACCTGAAGCGGGACAGACGGACGAACGAACGGACGGACGGACGGACGCACAGACCAGAAAACATAATGACCCTCTACTATCGTAGGTGGGGCATAATTAAGCATATGCTCTTTTAACTGTTCTTGAACAGGGCTCCAAATTAAAAAAAAAAAAGAAGGGTTCAGATGATCAAGTTCTTTGAAGAAGGAGAAAGGGGAAACCAATGGCACTGCTATATCATCTCAGAAATTATATAAATTATTACCATCAGTATTACAAGGCTATGAAGGATGCGTTCGCATCTCTTCTGTTATGGATACGTTTGACAAATTCTGTATATAAAAACAAAAGGTTCCTTTTGTGGCATAACTTTATTCATATAGATTATTTCTCCTACATATCTTTATATATTGCTTTCTTCAGTTCAAATTGGAATCTCAGATAAGCATCTGGTACTTTAAAACCTCTCCTCTCTGTTCTATGCCTCTGTTCGACATGTGCACTTCAGAATAATTCCTGACTGTCAGATGTATAGCAGAACTTTCACACAACTTCTTGATAAAACTGCTGTCTATCTCCCTTTTCGACACTGCAAATATAAAAATCGAACAGGCAATTAAAGAGGGGGTTGCAACCACATGTTCCCCGTACAAACGGATCGGAACTAAGAGCTCTTTCCCGGATCCGCCACTGGATTTATACATCAGATGCATCACAAAATATAAACATGTTATTAAATATACTAGAATATGAAATAAAGAAAAATATTAATCGAAAATGTTGAATTATAATTCATGTCTACGAAACCCAAAGTTCCTACTTAATTGGCCATGTTTTCAAATCATATCAAATGTTTTCATTGGTCTTCACATGTTAGAAAAATGTAGGTTATTGCATATTCTTCAGAGCTGTATCTTGAACTAATGAATTGAAAAAGATGGGATGGATATACGTACTTAACATTTGTCTGTATTTTCAACATATCTAACAAACATGTGAGAAAAATTAGTTTTAGAATACGAAATATCTCTCTCATTCTGTAAACAGATATTGTAGGATTGTTAAGGTATTTTGGTGTTTTTCAAAGCCCCCCCCCCCCCCCTTATTTTTTTGTAATATAAACCACAAAAAACATTTAGTTAGGATAAAGAACTAATAAACGATAGTCCTATAATGTAAGGCTTCGGAGTTTCATTTCATTTACATTCAACATGTTTATCGGATTTTTTTTACTATCAATGTTGAACCGTTATTTTTTATCGGATTTTTTTAAACTACCAATGTCGAACCGTTGAACCGTTCAACATTGATAGTAGACAAAAATTCGATAAAAAATGTTGAATGTAAATGATATATTAAAGGACAATATATAAGACTTCTGAGATTCATATGATTTACATTCAACGGTTTTATCGGATTTATTTTATACTATGAACCGTACAACATCACTAGTAAAAAAAAATCCGATATAAAAACGTTTAATATAAGTAATATGAACCTCCGAAGTCTTATATAATATCACTACGGTAAATGGAATAGTTGAAATTCAGTTAATTGAGTGTGGAAGGCTATTTTAATCCACTTTATGAGTGTGTATTATATAATGTTACAATGTAACAAACCTATCGAACACACCGTGAAAAATAACATTATCTCCCCTGGAAATGCTTAACAACAAGATACAAAAAGCTGCTACCTTTTTTTGCCCTATATCACATAATTATGAAAACACATTACATAGATAGGGAATACTGTGCTTGTGTACACGTTTGAATGTGTAGGTGGCACACTCAGAACGATCGTCTCTAGATTTTTTTTTTAAATTCGTCCCGGCCTTTCCGGGTTCACGTAGCAACACGTTTCTTTCCTTTCCAGCTATTCCTGATTATGAATAAACCCAAAACATGCATTTATCCCAAAGCAACAACTATTAAACAACTCACCTATATCAATGGTGATCGTCTAATTCCTAGCTGATTCCTTTAATTGTACCTTTCTTGACGAAACCCATCGTTGTAGCGTCTACCATTGGAGGTAGCGAAATTACATGATTTGACAGGAGAGCGAAATAAACAAGTGTTATATATACATATTTCGTTATAAATAATGGTTGCTAGTTCACAGTCTGGTATCTGTATCACTCCGGAATCGGAAAGGGTTATTCCGTATCCGGACTGATATTAGCTCTCTCTCTTTTTCTTGTTACTGCGGGTGGCAGACGGAATTTTATTATTGAGAGTAAAATATAACAAATAATCTATTTTGTACGTATTTGATTGTGTCCTTTATATACAAAGTCCCCCAAGGATACAGAATGGTGGAGGTCCCTTAAACTAGTGTAAATAGTGCTGTGATCTGTACATTTTTTGTTCCGTGACACGTGGTACTCTCAGATCTGCAGTGACATCACAACATCTCTTGCTAGACTTTGGCTGTTGAGGATTTGTCGACGAATGGTGACCGACTGTGCATAATTATTTTTTTTTGTGTATATATACTATGTGTTAATAATAAAACTGTAAATAAAGAGAATTTTGGTCCTTGATCTATTAATAAAGTGAATGTATGGGTGTAGATTTTACATGCTTGGTGAGAACAGTCTTGCCATATTCATCCAAATATTTTTTCGGTGAGAACTGTCTTGCCAAATTATAATATTATAACTCGATTTACTAGTATGATATAAGATACCAACCAAATCGTCTTTATTTATGGAAGAATCAATTGAAAATAGACCAGACTCGAAACAAAATAAATCGGTGTCACAATTTTTTTTAAACGACTCATTTTTGAAGGCTCATGCTTTAACTGAACTGTTTTCTTTACAAACTCCACCACATGATTCATTACATGCGCCAATAACTCATTCAACAGCAGTTAGACCAACAGTTAAACTTCCGTTTTCTGAACCTTATTCTATTCAAGAAGAACTCCCCCCTACACAAATATCATTTCAACCAGAACCTAGCGTCGGCGTGTCGCTTCCACACACATTTACTAATAAAATGGAAAATTTGGCTACGTGCTCTAAGTTTCACGGATATCCTCAAGATAATGGACATACGTTTTTGACTGAATTTGAATCTTTCTCCACATTGCATGGTTTATCTGAATTTAACCTGACTGACAAGCGCATGCTAGCTGCTTTTCATTTACACCTCAAAGGTCCGGCTTTAACATGGTACAACTCATTAAGCGATGAAAGCAAATCCGACTGGAAAAGTGTCCGAATTCTTTTTAAGGAGAAATATGTAAATTTCTGTGGGCATGGGGCTAACGCACTTATGCATAGTGAAATTTTCCAGAACTTGTCTCTGTCGTCCTGTCAAAGCGTGGAGGATTTTTATTGTTTAATTTATGAAAAGGGTAAATTACTCGCCAAGCCGGAACACGAAGTGCTCTCAAAATTCATCAGTGGCTTACCAGAGCAAATGTCATTTTTTGTCCGCGCAGGGATGCCTCAAGACATGTAAAATGCCCTCGCTTCCGCAAAAATGGCAGAAGCCTATGGTTATAGGAAACATGACGAGTCTGTTAATGCCGCGGGATTGTTCAAAAACAAATTTCATGATAATAGAAGAACCGCCGCTGGTCAAAATACTGAAGTGCACGATTTGCAACAACAAATTCAGGAGTTACGCGAACGCAAAAGGAAATGAAATCCGACAAAAGTTTTCCGGAGGCTACTACAGCGGCTTCATCTGAAATATCCGAAATGAAGGATCAGATACAGACATTAACGTCTCTGTTATCAAGCATGAATTTGCAGAATAAACCACAAGCTACAAATAACCGACAAAATACACCTTACCGCAATTATAATTATCCAGCGAATGACCGTCAAGTCAACAAAGACCGCAATAATTTTTCCGGACCGTGTTTCAAATGTCAAGGTAGAGGTCACCGACAGCGTGAATGTTATTGGAACGGTATGGGTCAAAGTTCGTCGACTGCAAAATGTCAGTTATGCCAGCAGGAGGGGCATACAGCGAATTTCTGCGCACAGTTTGATTCGGGAAACCGACAGAACCCGGGAGACAGGCACGGTCGTCCGGGATAGATTATAAAAGTGCCTTCATAGACTTCAGTTCACAAAAGAAGCATCAATTTTTGTACATAAATGTTTTTTTCTATCAGTTGAAAGTGGCTGCATTAGTTGACTCTGGCAGTTCAATCAATATCATGTCAAAATCTTTATTTGATTCTGTTTCCGACAAGCAAAAATTATCATTTGAACAGTTGGATTGTTCCGAAATTAGGCTAGCCAATAATGACACAATTAAAGTAACGGGAACGGCCAAAATTAAAATGTACATAAAGACACGAGGGGAAATTGATATTGATGTATATATTCTCCCAGTAACTTCACATCCATTTATTCTAGGGACGGATTATTTGATGAAAAACAATGTTGTGTTAGATTTTAGCAAAATGTCTTGTCAATTGAATACCGCAAATGTTCAAACTCAAAAGCGACTTAGCCTTGAACCAAATACAGAAACTATTGTTTGGGCTAGGGTTCCGAATTACATTACATTGGGACTACAAGGTGTGTGCTCCAAAAGCAAGTTTTCGTGTAGTAAAGGTTTACTTGTAGCTAAAGCTGTTGTTACCGTACCGTACAATAGGCAAGTTCCGGTTAAACTTTTAAATCCAACAAGTGAGAATGTCGTTATTCCGAAAGGCCGTACAATAGCAGAATTTAGTGTACTAAATAACGAATATGAATGTGCATCATTTTCAGATACTATACCGGAAGTACAGCATGTAGACGTTTCCGAAACTATTGACTCACCTCATTCAAAATTTACTTGTTCGAAACCCGACTATTCAAAAGTAAAGTCCCTGTTTATCTTACCCGAAAATTTGCAAGAAACTGAATCAGATAAACTAGCGTGTTTGTTGCATGACAATTTAGATCTTTTCGTCACGGAAGATAACCCAAATTTAGGCTTTACTCGTGTTGTGGAACATAAGATTTTACTAAAACAGGACGCCGTTGGCAAACACCAAAAGCCATATCGCCTCCCCCTTTTAAGAGGGAAATTTTGAGAGAACATCTTGACAATTTATTAAAACAAGGTATTATTGCTCCTGTGAGTGAAACAGAAGATTTATTAATTACAAGTCCTATTGTACTAGTCACTAAGCGATCCAAGAATTCTGCAAAACCTTGCGCCCAAGACTTCCGATTTTGTTGCGATTTTCGTTTCTTAAATTCACAAACTAGGGAATTCAAATATGCAATACCAAACTTACAAGAATTGACCGAATCGTTCAGCGAAGTCATATCGAATTTTATATCGTCAATTGATCTTTCTTCAGGTTTTTTCCAAATGGGACTTTCAAACGACTCTAGCCAATATACAGCTTTTAACACATGTTTTGGTACTTATAAATTCAGTCGATTACCAATGGGTTTAAAAACTGCTCCAAATACATTTCAAATGCTTATGGATAAGGTCTTGCACGGATTGAAATTTAAATCTTGTCTATGCTATTTGGACGACGTCTTGATTTTTTCCGACACATTCGAAAAACATTTATCCGATTTAAAGGAAGTATTTCAACGATTCCGTGCTGCAGGATTAAAATTAGGACCAAAAAAGTGTTCATTTGCAGCATCATCTTGTGTTTTTCTTGGACATCTTATCTCGAAAGACGGAATCCGCCCGCCACCAGACCGTGTAAAGGCGATTTCAGATTACCCACGACCAAAGAATATCAAGGAATTAAGACGATTGTTGGGTTTATTTAACTGGTTCAGAAAATTCATACCGAACTATAGTGCACTTGTATTTCCATTAACTCGACTTTTGAAAAAAGAGCAGATATTCACATGGCTGAGTGAACAGGAAACAGCATTTAACGATTTGAAACATAAATTGGTGAATTCCGACATACTTAGTTTTCCGAAGTTCGATCTGACTTTTCGCTTAAGTGTAGATACATCAGCACGAGGTATTGGATATATGTTATATCAGCTTGACCCAGATGACGAGACACAAAAACCACGTATTATTAGGTTTGGCTCTAAATCGTTGAGTCCGTGGCAACAATCTTACGGACCAACAAAATTAGAACTTCTAGGAATGGTCGTGAGCATACTTGATTGTGCGGATTATTTGCGTGGGAATTCCTTTATAGCCGAATGTGACCACCAAGCATTGAAACCTTTGTACCAAAAACAATTTAAAGGGGCAATTTACGAACGTTGGATGTCAATACTTCAGCAATTCTCGTTTGAAATCGTATACAAAAAGGCAGACGACATGCAAGTTCCCGATGCCTTATCTAGATGCGAAAATAGCAAAGCGGAAGTTGTAGAGAGCCCTGTTGAAGATGATCCGTTTTTTCCGTTCGTCGAAGACGTTTGCGGTAAAGTGAAATTACCAAACGGTCAAAATTTTTCCGAACTGATTGCTTCAAAAGGTGCCGATGTACAAGCAGTCCATTTAACTGACAATGCGTATGACGCAGACACATTGATTAATGACCCGTATGATGCCGATACAGATGAAAGTGACAATAATGTTAGAAAAAAATCGGTGAGAAAAATTTCGAAACAGCGTCGAACAATGAACAAGTCAGATACCGAAATCGTTGACAAAACTTTAACAACATCTGTTTTTGAACATTTATCAATTTCTACCGAAAAAATAAAACAACTGCAACGTCAGGATATCACATTGACAAAAATTATAGACTATCTCGAAAATGACACTTTACCCGAATCTCAAAAGGAGGCTAGGCGAGTTCTTTTAAAATCATCTGATTACGCCTTGATTGACAGGGCAAAAGAACACTTTTTCTTTCCCAGAATGGGAAAAATTATTCCAGACTATGTGCAATCATGTCACCTTTGCCAAATTCGCAAGGTTTCAAATAAGAAAACAAAACAGGAAATAGTGTCTTTCCCAACGCCGGCTGAACCATTTCAGGTGTGGCAGATGGACCTATGTGGCCCCTATCCACTTTCCGTTAATGGAAATACATATGTGTTTACAGCGGTTGATATGTTCACCAAATTATTATTTGCGTACCCGTTGCGAAATAAGGATGCCATAACCGTATGTGAAGCAATATACAGGATGTTTACTACTTATGGAGTTTGCCAAACTTTAATATCGGATCGTGGTAGTGAATTTACCAATAAATGTACAGCCGAATTATGTAAATTGCTTGAAGTTACACAGGAGTTCACGCTAGCATTTGCCCATCATTGCTTAGGGGCTTGTGAACGCCAACATCGAACGTTAGCAGAACGTTTAACAACTCATGTTCTAAAAGGAAAATCATGGGAAAACGAACTACATTCCGTTACATTTTCAATGAACTCGTCTGTAAACAACAGCATTGATTTTTCTCCATTTGAAATACTCTATGGGAAACGCCCAAATTTTCCGCTCATTCAATATAATAGCGCATCTTTCAAAGACATACCCGTAGATATGCGTACGTATTTTCAGGAACTCACTTGTAAATTAAATACAATACATGAAATAGTATCCAACAATGCTATCGCATCCGGCTTACAAATGGAGGAAAAGGAGAATTTGAAAACTAATAACTTAAAATTATCAATTGGTGACTATGTTTATTTACAACGTGAACCTACTGGTGTAGGACGAAAATTTCAACCAATTTTTGATGGTCCGTATGTTGTTATAAACATTCCGAGTTCACATCTTATCAAACTCCGCGACCCAACAAGGAAAAGAAAGCTGTCCGACCCCGTTCATATAAACAGGCTGAAAATAGCGCATATCCGAGCACCCGACCCTGCGCATTGTTTAGCGCCTGCACATATTGAGAGTAACGAGTCCGATGAAAATGAAACTCTCAGTTCTGACAAGAATGACGATATTGAAAACCAACCGTCCGATAGTACCGACAGTGGTCAGCCTCCTGTTAGGAGGTCTACAAGAATAGTTAACAAACCATTGCGTTTCAGAGACGACAATTTCGTAAGTGCTAATGACATTGAAAGTTCAACAGATGCCAAATCCGAAAAGGTTAAACGAATTTTGGCAAAGAAAAAAACCGGAAATCAATCATTCCTATATTTAGTGCAATTAGTCGGTGAACCGTCACAAAATGCGCAATGGAGGACGTTATCTCAATTATCAACAAAAGCGCAAGATTTGTTAATTTCACGGCCGCCGCCGCTAGTGAAATAATTTATTGTATCTACATTATGTATTATCTTGGTGATAACTGTATCGCCAATTACCTTAAATATTCCGAATTTTAAATTGCAACAGTGTCGTTAGCGTTCAATTATAAGTGTATATATATATATATAGTCAAGGTGCGTGGTAATTCTTTTGAATGGTTCTGTTTCTTCAAATTGGATTTAAAGGGTTTGGTGATAACTGTATCGCTAATAACCAGTGTTTTTTTAAATACGTATTCGAATTAGAATTAAAGTTCAATAAATTGCGAATATTATCATACTAGAATGGCCCGTGTGTGGTATTCTGCAAAGTTTGAAATGAAGTTAATGGTGTTTCATAAAACGGATTTGGTGAAAACTGTTTCGCCAAAGTGAATTACAGAATGGTGTTCTTGTGATTAGGATGGTACATTTACAGTTTTTGACTTGAATAACATTTAATGAACATTTGCTTTTATACGTTGTGTACCTAATGATAAAGTTTTATGATTATGTGTTTATATTGTTATGATATTGTAATTATTATGTTATTTATGTTGGCCTAATTTGTGTTGTATGGCCTGATAGTTGTTTACCAAATAATCTTATAACTGTGCAGTTTAGGAATCACTGGAACATTCACAGAATGATTTGAACTTTCTAGAATGATCCTTATAAACGATGCGTAATTTAAACTTCTACGTTATTCCAGAAACTTCCGTTGTAACTTTCCAGGATTTTCCACAATGTTCCTTTATAGAGTGTTCTAGAATTTTCCATGACAACACTATATATACAGACACTAAAGTTAAACTCTGATAATTAAACTTGGACATAGACATTGATAGACATTAGTATTCACAGCATTTGGATTGACACTTTTATTCTAAAAACAACATCATACTGGATTGTGACCTTAGTAGTGAACATAATATTCAGATTGGATTCCGAAAGATTTCCGGATACAGATAAAGATAACAGATTGGACTCATATTTTGACAGTTAAGTTAACAGTAATATTTGTGTAATACCTTTTGTAAACTTTTGTATAATAAATATTGTTAAATTTTACTATTGATTTGTGTCTTTTGTTGGCTACAATTTAAAGGCGATTTCTGGCCGTAACAGAAATTGGGGGCTCGTCCGGGAGACTGAACATATTTTATTCAAAATTTGTTTAATATTTTTATTATAACTAGCCAACAAAATTCTACAAAATGGCATTTGATGCTGGTAAATTTTTGAAAACGCCAGACCTGGAGAGTTATGATAATTTAAAGAAAGAGGAACTAGTGTTGCTTGCTAAACAACTGAAATTAGTTTTCAAAGTATCTATGAGAAAACAAATTATAAAAAATTTGGTTATAGACAAATTAGTTGACAAAGAAATTTTAGGTGAAGAGGCTCTTGATCTTAAGGTTGAAAATGTTGACGCATTTAAGTTAAAACAGCTTGAATTAGAACATGAACTTAAATTAAAAGAAATGGAAATGAAGGAGATGGAGAAAAGAAAAGAAGATGAATTTAAATTAAAACAGGCAGAACTGGAAATGAAGGAAAGGTTAGAAATGGAGAAAAAAGAAAAAGAAGATGAATTTAAATTAAAAGAACTGGAAATGAAGGAGAGGGAGAAATTAAAAGAACTTGAAATGAGGGAAAGGCTAGAGATGGAGAAACTGAAAATTGAAATGGTCAAAGAAGAAAGCAACACTAAAGTTCACTCGAAATCAGATTATTTTGATGCAGCAAAAAACATACGTTTGGTTCCAAAATTTTGTGAAAAAAACAGTTGATAAATATTTTCCACAGTTTGAGAAAATTGCTAACAATTTGAAATGGCCTATGCCGTATTGGACTACGATGCTGCAAAGTGTTTTTGAGGGGAAGGCCGCTGAAATATACTCCGCACTTCCATCAGAAAAAAGTTCCGATTATGACACGGTAAAACAGGAAGTTTTGAAAGCTTATGAGCTAGTACCAGAAGCATATAGACAGAAATTTAGATCTTATAAAAAGTTTGATTCACAAACATATGTGGAATTTGCTCGGGAAAAAGAAGATCTATTTGACAAATGGCTTACGTCAAAGAAAACAGATAACAATTTTGATAACCTAAGACAATTGATATTATTAGAAGAGTTCAAACTATGTGTTCATTTAGACTTAAAAACACATTTAGACGACAAAACTGTTGAGTCAATACATGATGCAGCTGTCATTTCAGATAATTATACTCTTTCACATAAAAGAAGTTTCAAGGGTCAAAATGTCAAAACTTCCAGTGGAAATTACAAAAATCAAAGCAATGAGCGTACTGATAGTAAGCCTGTTGCACATAATAAGAGTCAGTCCAGTTATAATATGTCTAGTCCAAAATTTGATACTTTTGAGAAGAAGTCACTGACTTGTGCTTATTGTAAGAAGATTGGTCACCTGATGGCTGATTGTTTTAGACTCCAGAAGAAGAATGAACGAGATAATAAGCCGAAGACCAGTGCTTGTACGACACCTTTTAATACCAGTACATTGGAATGCCCTGCGCGTCAGGCTTTTAAGTCCAGTTTTTGTGATTACATGGAGGAATACAAACCCTTTATGTCTGATGGGTTTGTTTCTATTGTTGATGATACCACTCTTCAGCCTATTAAGATTTTACGGGACACTGGAGCTTCTCAGACTTTATTGTTAGAAGGTGTGTTGCCTTTGTCCGTTAATACTTCTGTTGGTGCCTCCGTTTTGTTACAAGGTGTAGAGTTAGGTTGTATAGATGTTCCTCTCCATCGTATTTATCTGAAGTCAGATTTGATAACTGGACCAGTTGTTGTAGGTGTTCGTCCTAATCTCCCTGTTGAGGGTGTTACATTATTGCTAGGAAATGATCTAGCTAGGAACAAAGTGGTTGCTGAACCAATTGTTACCAGTGAACCGGTGGTGGATGTTAAATCACCTGAAGATGATGCTGAATTGTATCCAGCTTGTGTTGTTACTAGGGCGATGGCTAGAAAACAACAAAATCAGAATTTGCAAGAAGACAAGTTTGATTACATGGACCTTTCTGACACTTTTATAGCTGACATTGAAGGTCCTGGTAGCTCAGAAAAGGCCATTACAAGACCACCTAGTGTTAACAAGAATGTTATTATGCCATGGCCAGACGTTAACAGCCATTCATTAGACCGAAAGAATTTATCTGAAGAACAACATAAAGACCCTGAGGTTCTTCAGCTCAGCCAGAGAGCTCAACCACAGGAGGAAGCAGACAAAGTGGCCGAATGCTATTACCATCAGGACGGCATTTTAATGAGGAAGTGGAGGCCTCCTGATGCCACCCCAGAGGAGGAATGGAGAGTGCTATACCAAGTGGTGGTGCCTAAAGTTTATAGGCAAGAAATTATTGGTCTTGCCCATGACACCCCCTTGGCTGGGCACTTAGGTATAAGGAAGACTTGCCTAAAAATATTGCAACATTTCTACTGGCCCAGACTTAGAAATGATGTCGCAGAATACTGCAAATCATGCCATATATGCCAGGTTGTTGGTAAACCTAACCAGAAAATACCACCAGCACCACTTCTGCCTATTCCAGCCTTTGACGAACCTTTCAGCAGAGTTCTAATTGACTGTGTTGGACCTTTACCAAAGACCAAGACTGGAAATGCATATTTATTGACAATCATGTGTACATCTACCCGCTTTCCTGAAGCTATTCCGCTCAGAAATATCAAGACACCTACTATCGTCAAAGCTTTGATCAAATTTTTCACATTAGTAGGACTTCCTAAGTCTATACAGTCCGACCAGGGATCAAATTTCATGTCAGGTTTATTTCAGCAAGTCGTATACCAGTTAGGGATTGCTCAGTACAGATCAAGTGCTTATCATCCAGAATCTCAAGGTGCCTTAGAACGTTTTCATCAAACATTGAAGAACATGATTAGAACTTTTTGTCTTCAATTTGACAGAGACTGGGATGATGGAGT
Source organism: Mytilus galloprovincialis (assembly GCF_965363235.1). Classification (NCBI taxonomy): domain Eukaryota; kingdom Metazoa; phylum Mollusca; class Bivalvia; order Mytilida; family Mytilidae; genus Mytilus; species Mytilus galloprovincialis. The sequence goes on from NC_134838.1 coordinate 43,044,985, forward strand.
TCACTTTCTACTCTTTGCGGTTCGAGAGGCTGTTCAAGAATCCCTTGGATTTAGTCCCTTTGAGTTGGTATTTGGTCATACTGTAAGGGGACCGTTAAAATTGATTAAGGAAAAGTGGCTTACTGAACATACTGACTTGAATCTTTTAGACTATGTATCTAGATTTAAAGAAAAATTGTATACTGCTTGTCAAATTGCTCAGAAAAACTTAAAAAATGTACAGAACAAGATGAAAATATGGTATGATAAAGCTGCCAGGGACAGAGTTTTTGAGCCTGGTGATAAGGTACTTGTATTTCTGCCTGTCCCTGGACATCCTTTACAGGCTAAATATTGTGGTCCTTATACAATAGAGAATAAAATTAATGATTTGAATTATATTGTAAAAACTCCAGGTCGGCGCAAACAAAATAGAGTGTGTCATATTAATATGTTAAAACCATATTTTGAGCGTACTAATGTACTATGTGATAGTAAACCAGTTGCCACTTTAGGCATGGTTAACTTTGAGAACAATCATGACAAACCAGATGTAATTGAACCAACTTTTAGTTGTAAAACTATGGAAGAGACAGTTAGATTGAAAAATTCAGAAATTTTGTCAAATTTAGATTCAAAACTTGCACATCTGTCTTTTGATTGTAGAGAAGAAATAAAAACTTTGGTATTTTCTTTTAAAAATCTTTTTCCAGATGTGCCAAACAAAACCACTGCTGTTTGTCAATATGTTGATGTCGGAGATGCTTCTCCAATTAAGCAACATCCTTACAGGCTCAATCCACTCAAACTTGAAGTTATGAGAAAAGAAATTAAATATATGCTTGACAATGATATTATTGAGCCGAGTAACAGTGAATGGAGCTCTCCTTGTCTCCTTGTACCAAAACCAGATAAAACTTTTCGTTTCGTGACTGATTTCAGAAAAGTAAATTCAGTCTCAAAATCGGATTCCTATCCGATTCTAAGGATAGACGATTGTATTGACAATATTGGTCAAGCAAAATTTGTGAGCAAATTTGATTTATTGAAAGGTTATTGGCAAGTTCCATTGACACAGAGAGCTCGTGAAATATCAGCTTTTGTTACACCAGATGGCTTATTTCAATATACTGTAATGCCATTTGGCACGAAAAGTGCTCCAGCTACATTTCAAAGAATGATCAATAATGTTATAAAAGATTTAGACTGTTGTTATGCTTATATTGATGATCTTATTGTATGTAGTGATAGCTGGGAACAGCATTTAAAACATTTGTATGATACTTTTGATAGATTGTCAAAATCAAATTTGACTGTTAATCTTGGTAAAAGTGAATTTTGTCAGGCCACTGTTGATTATTTAGGGCATACAGTTGGCCAAGGTCAAGTAAAACCTATTATGGGTAAAGTGGAAGCTATTTCCAAATTTCCACCTCCTACAAATAGAAAACAACTTATGAGATATTGAGGCATGATTGGATTTTACAGAAAATTTTGTTCAAATTTTGCTACTGTTGTTCAACCATTGACTCATCTTTTACGGAAAGATTCTAAATTTATCTGGAAAAAATGCAAAAATTGTCAAAAAGCTTTTGAAAATAGCAAATCACTTTTAATTAATAGTCCAGTTCTGATTACTCCAGACTTTGAAAAACAATTTAAACTTGCTGTTGATGCAAGCGATGTAGGAATAGGAGCTGTTTTATATCAAGAGACAGATGATAATGTTGAAAAACCTATATCGTATTTTTCTAAGAAATTAGATAAACATCAGAAAAATTATTCAACTATTGAAAAAGAGTGTTTTGCAATGTTGTCAGCACTTCAACATTTTGATGTATATTTAAATCCCACTGTATATCCTATTCTTGTTTATACTGATCATAATCCTCTCACCTTCATGCATAAAATGAGAAACAAGAATCAGAGGTTGACTAGGTGGAGTTTATTGTTACAGGAATATGATGTAATTGTAAAACATATTAAGGGTAAAGATAATGTAATAGCTGATGCTTTATCTAGAGCTTATTAAATCACTTTGTATGTATTATGTATTTTTGTTCATATTATTCATGATAAGTTTTTGTTACACTAAAACTTCTTTTAAGGGGGGAGGTGTTATGATATTGTAATTATTATGTTATTTATGTTGGCCTAATTTGTGTTGTATGGCCTGATAGTTGTTTACCAAATAATCTTATAACTGTGCAGTTTAGGAATCACTGGAACATTCACAGAATGATTGGAACTTTCTAGAATGATCCTTATAAACGATGCGTAATTTAAACTTCTACGTTATTCCAGAAACTTCCGTTGTAACTTTCCAGGATTTTCCACAATGATCCATTATAGAGTGTTCTAGAATTTTCCATGACAACACTATATATACAGACACTAAAGTTAAACTCTGATAATTAAACTTGGACATAGACATTGATAGACATTAGTATTCACAGCATTTGGATTGACACTTTTATTCTACAAACAACATCATACTGGATTGTGACCTTAGTAGTGAACATAATATTCAGATTGGATTCCGAAAGATTTCCGGATACGGATAAAGATAACAGATTGGACTCATATTTTGACAGTTAAGTTAACAGTAATATTTGTGTAATACCTTTTGTAAACTTTTGTATAATAAATATTGTTAAATTTTACTATTGATTTGTGTCTTTTGTTGGCTACAATTTAAAGGCGATTTCTGGCCGTAACAATATGATTGTGCGTCTGCTACCCATTTCATTTATGCACTTTTTATAAGTACATGCAATTGTGTATATTTATCACTATGAGTAAGAACGAGTCAGAAAGTGGTGTAGGAGATGTAATGATTTGCTTAGAACGAAAACCTTTCATTTTTAATGCTGTCGTATGTGTTTAGACAAGCGAACGAGGAGTTTATGGTCTCCACTGAGAAATCGTAATATTTATTATTTAATCGATGGAATATTTAAATACTGTATCTCTATTACACTATACTTTATATTTGGTGCATTATTTGCAATATTTTCTAATTGACTCTATATGATAGTTACACATGAATGTTTGGGTGCAGTGGCGAATGTTTGAGAAAGTTTTAGGTTTGAGTTGTTTAATTAGTTGTTTTGATATTGCTTAATTATATGAATATATGTATGTTGATTATAACAATATTGTATTCCGTCTGTGAAACTAGCAACCATTTAGAAATTTCAAAAATTTCTTTCTTTCGGGGCGGGGATGTTATATATACATATTTCGTTATAAATAATGGTTGCTAGTTCACAGTCTGGTATCTGTATCACTCCGGAATCGGAAAGGGTTATTCCGTATCCGGACTGATATTAGCTCTCTCTCTTTTTCTTGTTACTGCGGGTGGCAGACGGAATTTTATTATTGAGAGTAAAATATAACAAATAATCTATTTTGTACGTATTTGATTGTGTCCTTTATATACAAAGTCCCCCAAGGATACAGAACAAGGGGAGCAATTTTATCGAACCGCATTCCGGACTGTAATTGAGCAATTCAAGCCAAACACAAGTCCTTACGCTCATATGACGGAGCTATTCGAAGCACATATAAAGCCTCTTATAAATACATATAAGCAATTAAGGCTGTATCACTTACATTTAAATACTGGGATGTGTTCCTTGAAGCAGTAGACATTTTGCTGTCAAATGTAAGAGCAGGACGAGAGGGAAATTGGTCACTTCCTTGCGATCGTCATCTCAAATGTAACCTAATGTTTTTGTAACAAACCGTACTATTTACTGAAGGTGGGTACCAGTTTACATTTACTTTCGGCGAATATTCGATCATCTTTTATGGATGGCTACTTTTCTTAACGACAGACTCCTGGACAATTTAACGGCCAAGGACCGACATGGCAAGAGAAAAGACCGTTATAAACGCCCCAAGGGGATCAAGTGGCACTGTAGGCATAACAAATCAAAAGTCTGCGCTTGTTAGATGGACCCTTAAAAGACATTTCCTAGAACCCCTTAGTCGTGTAACGCTGAAAATGGCTGGAATTGCTGCAAATAATGCAAATTCACAAGAGGAAACAAGACCAACAGCAATGAAGAGAGACGGAGAACATGTTATTGCTATTGTGAACCATCTGAATTATCCATGACTGATCCCTTTGATGTTAAATCCCATCCTCCATGTCTTATCAATATCTCTTTTAGAAAAGGCATGCTACAAGAGACATTCGAGATTCTTTGCTCACAGCTGTAGAGGAAGGATTGAAAATGTCTAAACATTGTATCATTAGTTCACTTTCTTTAGGTCCTTCAAGGAGTTTTTATAGTGCAATATCAAAGTCAAAACTATAAACGTTGAAAACATGACCACAAAAACAAACCTTAAATATAAATCGGGGGAAATACTTTTAGGTCACATACATCCATAACTTGCATTTAGACGTGCACTGATTGTGGCAGAATATAGAGATGATGTACCATAGAACATGTGCTGTCGCACATTGTAGGTCCCATTCCAATTTCCCTTTTTCAAGATGACGGCACCATGAGAAAATCATGTAAGTCTTATTTGTTGAAGTAATTAGAATCTGAAGTTCCTTGAGCACTTTCTGTACCTTCCTTTGTACCATCACTCCCAACTTACAGTTGGTAAGGCGTTGGTTCAATGTATTGATGTTTAGAAAGGTAACCCAAAACATTCGGTGACATTGCAGTTGACTATTAAAAAATATGTCCCAACGAATTTCTATAGCGCAAACAGTAGCAGATCTTTTTGACCCCTACGTCATGAACAACTCTATAAAGTCTGTCGAAAGGGAACGCCGCACAAAGACTATAGCTTCCACCAAAGTGTATCAGATTATTCCTGACTACAAAACTTTCACAAATCCCCTAAGATTCCACCTGATGTGAGCTTTGCATAACCAGAACGTTTGTAAATTCCGAAATTGTCAAATTATACCAACACTGTTAATGGCTGTCGTAATTTGTTAAGCACTCAAGAGGAGGTCAATACTCGATGTCTTAAACTTTGACACCAAGTTTAGAGAAATGGGAAATAGTGGAAGAACAACCATACGGACCTCTAATACAGATGTGTGATTGTTCTGTGCGTTCACTACTATAACTATATGACACATACGAGCGAGTTGTGGGTGCATGTGAGGAACATTATCAGTGTAAAGGATGGTCGAAGACTTTCCCCTATTCACTAACTATGTGTCTGTCTTTCCCTTAACAATTTGTAAACTATTGCCTGCTGTACATGCACTAACCGGATGCGACATAACTGTCTCTGTTTGGAGTAGGTAAACAAACTGTACAATACTTCGAAGAAAACGCACTACTATGTCGGTGTTATTTTAGAGTTTCGGTAATATTGATCAAGATGAAGTCCTTGCTTGGGCAGTGAAGTTAATTTCAAAGCTTTATGATCAGAAATATCTCTTTAAAACTATTCCATCATAGTAATTATCCAATGCACTTCAAGCTTGCCACCAGTAAAGATGCAAGTCTAGTCAGGTTACCGCTCTGTGAGGCAGCACTGAAACAGCATGTTTTACGTACTTTGTTTCAAACTAAAAATTTGGAGTGCATTACACATTGCTAACCCCCTTATTTCGTCAATTTTACAATGCTGTTGGCGAGATTTAAATGACTCATTACACCCCGTGTATTTTAATGGGCATATGTCAGCAGAATTCTTGCAGGATCTAGAAGGGAAAATGTCCATGTAAGAAAGTCATGTGTTTGTTCACAACAAAACCCTACATGTCCGGAGTTTTACTCCTGTAAAGGGTCAGAATTATATAGAAATTGCAAATCATGTTCCTTGACAGATGAACCAGAAGATACTCCTGGCATAATTTTGTTGTGATGATCTCTTTGGTTGTAATTTTGAAATATAACTGTTTTCGTGGGTTTGGGTGCTTTGAAGTTTTCATGAATTACATGAATGAGCTTATGTAAAATACGCCTCCATGATAGCAGACTTCAGTTAAAATAATAATATATTTATCATTTATTGATGAGGTTGAATGTCAGCTGGTAAGGTAACTACTGTAACTTTATTAGAATATTTGCATAATGGATCAAGTGTTTGAAAAAACCAATTTCAAGAATAAATCGATTTCCTAATTATTTTTTTTTTATTTTCGAGATAATTCATTGTTTAATTATTTGAAAATAATGTCTGTATCTGAAATTTTACCTTAATTGTTGTATATATCTTCAAATTTCAAAATTATGGAAGAAAAAAAATTAAAACAAAATTTGATCTTTGACCCTATTTTATGCAAAACTGTTACCACATTTCTTTTTGACGACATCGTTATTTCAAAAGTACTCATTTTTCCGAATCCAATGATATATAATGTAGCCATATAGTATGTTTGACGATTAAATCTAAAAAATATTGGGTCTGGTCACCGTACTATATATGAAAAACGAGAAACACGTATAAATTACATAAACAAACGACAACTACTGTACATCAGATTCCTGACTTAGGACAGGTGCAAACATTTGCAGCGGGATTAAACGTTTTAATGATACCAAACCTTCTCCCTTTTTCTAAAACAATAGTACAACATCACAACACAGAAAAACACACGATAAAATCTCAATTGGAAGGCTTAACTCAATAAAAAAAAACGTAAATTAACACACTATGAACGAATAAATTTGATCTGCGATACCTGAATGTAAATACATAGTTAATAACATATTTATTATTAGGGACAAACATTCACTGTAATCCCTTTCATAAATGTGACCTACCGAATTAGACTATTTACCGGATTGTTATCTCAGAAGCAACACCACGGGTGCCACATGTGGAGCAGGATCTGCTTACCCTTTCGGAGCACCTGAGATCAACCCTAGTTTTGGTGGGGTTCGTGTAATTTATCCTTTAGTTTTCTATGTTATGTTATGTGTACTATTGTTTGTCCTTTTCATTTTTAGCCATGGCGTTGTCAGTTTATTTTCGATTTAAAAGTTTGACTGTCCCTCTTTTGTCGTTTAAGGTATACAACTTCTGTCTATATAAAATCTTCCAATAATTAGAATATGAAGAAAGGTTTGTCATATAAATACCTAATTTAACACTAGATACATAAGTGGTGAATATCAACAATAAAACTATACAACTAAAACTTCCCTGTACAGATTTAAGGAGAATAATCCTGATGTTAATACTCATACAAATGTAGTTATTTATGGAGAGTTGTCTCATTGGCACTCACACCACATCTTCCTATATCTATGAAGAAGTGAAAAATAGTAGATATTCCAAATAATCAAAGCTTGTAAATAGACAAGATCTATATAAATATCAAATAACAAAAAAGTATTTCTAATAGTATCAAAAGGTCGAATTAACAAGAAAGTACGATTTGAGAGTACTCGCAGTTACTGAAAGCTAGTTAAAAGCCAAAAACAGTTAATAATAAAAAAAAATCATGCGTCAGAGACTAAAATCAACTAAAACACATCCCAGGGATTTAGTATTTTAACGTCATGAACAGTCAGAGAAGACATGACTTTTGCAATGCAAAAAAATAAATGTATAGGTAGTAGGATAGGGAGGAGCTACTTCTTTAGAGATAAAAATTAACGTGTGTGTGTCTCTAAACATCCCGCCTCAAAAGAAGATACAATTTAGTTATGTTTTAATTTGCTAATGACAAAATCGATATTAGTGCCAATGTAAACTATATTCAGAGATCTAATTACAATATTGGTACGATAACCCGTACTTATAAGTTTGTTTAAAGGTTCGATAAGTTTACACGGATCACATAGTGATTTCCTCGCTTTAAGTACAATATTACCGTAAAAAACAGGATGTGAAAGACCATTTTAATAAGTTTTCTACAGGTACATGTGCACAGCCAAATTTATTATTCAAATCTTTGTATCTATGAAAGAATTTAGTAAAAGTTTTCAGTAATTTATGGTATCGAAATCCCTGACACAATAATTTCCCAGTGATGCATTAATTACGTTCGCTAAAATCTATGACATCAGAACACACACGGGCATAGACAACGAGTTGGGATATATAAACACCGTATGATGGAGCCAAAGGCACATTGACGTCTAAAAATGGAACATTAACAATAGGAAATGAAAAATCGTCTCTTTTGTCGTAAATTTTGGTATGTAGTTTCCCGTTAGAAAGTGAAATGTCTACATCTAGAAAAGGGCAACTGCTGCTGTTTATGTTAGATTTAGGTAAAGTAAGTTCTTTTGGGTAAATTTCGGAAGTATATTTAGAGAACTCTGGATTATTTAACGAAAAATGATCATCCAGATAAAGGTATTGTTGAATGTATCAACTAAATACAATAATGATGTGTCTTTCTTGAGTTTGGTTATAAACTGAGATTCATAGCAATATAGAAATACATCTGTTTTTGAAGGGGCACAGTTAGTGCCCATAGGAATACCTACTACCTGACGGTACACTTTATCGCCGAAACGTACATAATCGTATTTAGCAGAAAATTTAAAGCTTCAATCATATCCTCACATTTCCAGTAAGTGTATCTAGCATACTTTCCTTTTTCGTTACACAAAAGGCTTTAAACTAGTTACAGCAAATAAAATTACAATGAGGTTTTTTGTGTGGAAGTGTAGTGTACAGAGTAGAAAAAATCATAACTGTCAACAGAACTATAAGGACCATCAAAAGCATGAATTTTATCTAAAGCCTCTAAAGAATTTTTAACACTACAAAAATAATTAATACCATTATTTTCATAAGCTTTATTACAAAAGTTAATAACCAGTTCTTTGATAGTAGAAAGGGAGGTAGTTAGAAGCACTGATAAATTACTCGTAGAACACTTACTCGATGCGGAGATGAAACGGAATTTAAATATTTTTTTGTGTAATTTCGGTAACCACTACATGGTAGGGACGTTCAAATGTTCGGGAGATGCTTAAGTTGTGTAGTGGCAGTGGTAAATACTATGTTTGTTAACGATTTGACTCTCTGTGGTGAGCATATATACATAGTATATAAACATTGTTTGGTGTTAAATTTTTTGCGCCTCATGTTTGCGGTACACTATCTTTTCGCAAGTTAATTGTTTTCCGTTTGGTACTCAATTAATAATTTAGATCCATTTGTTACATTTCCAAACGCCATTGATAATTTTTATGTTCGATATTGTCTAATTTATATTTTTTTACTCGTTTTGTCTATTGCTTAAAAATATTTGAAGAAAACATGCGAACTAAATCAAATTACCTGAAAGTAATGCAGTTATAGATATCGACGGCTTATTTGTTCTAATAGTGGGATGTACATGTATAATGAATAGTTCTGCTGCCCAATAAAATATCTTTGTAAGAGGTAAGTCGAGACTGTAGTAAGTCACTAACACTTTCAGTGCTAATGTTACACCTGAAATTTAAATAATAATAAAATCCATAGCATTTAAAGCTCGAAGAAATCTCTTTCCTTCATCTTAATATTCTATTAATTCAATTGACCTTGTGGTAATGCATTTCTAATGCTATAGATTAGTGGCCTATGCTCCACCAAGGGGCAACAGGATTAAGCAAGTAAGCAATGCTATAGATATATCTCCAGTAACAGTGTAATTTTCGGGGGAAAAACCTCTGCGGTTCTTTGCCGCATCATAATTTTGTGGTTCATGTGGTTGTATCAATTTAAAAAAATGTGGTCGATCGCTTTTGTGCATATACGTACGTGTACACCTGAAAGTCCAGTTTAGGTGGTATTTATTGTGGTGTATAACGTTAGTTTTCCATGAACTTCAAATTCCCGCAAAATGCTAATGGACCAGTTGGACTGCAAGTTGATTTATAAAATTCTTTAGTCGGAATACCAAGAAATTGAATTTTGTCATCCAACAGTCATATGTTATATCATTAAAATGTAATATTCTACATGTCATGCACTATATTTAGTTCCTCTAAATCAATTTACTACAAGCTTTACATTGGTATTGGTGAATTTGATATGTCGTTCTTCTATCGAAAATATATTTAAAGAGACCAGTTTCCATTGTGCCGGTTTTTCTCGCTGTGTTGAAGACCTACCTTTTTGTGGTCTTCGGTTGTTTTTTTTAATATTTGGTCGAGTTGTCTATGACACATTCCTCATTTCCATTCTCAATTGTATATAAGGGGCTTAAATCTAAATTTATCTTTTCATTCCACTAAAGAAAAACAGGATTAAAAAATGTGAAGAATACAAATAAAAAGTTAAATCACAAAAAATACTAAACTCCGAGAAAGATTCAAAACGAAAAGTCCCTAATTAAATGGCAAAATCAAAAGCTCAAACACATCAAATGCATGGATACCAACTGTCATGTTCCTGACTTGGAGTAGGCATTTTCTTAAATAGAAAATGGTGGATAAAATCTGGTTTCATAGCTAGCAAAACTTCTCACTTGTATGTATCCGCATCCATTTCCATAAAATTGACAACGGTATGTGAACAAAACAAGCAATCATTATAGATTCAAATGTCCAAACGAAAATAGGGGTACGGCAATCAATATTGTGTAATATCTTAGGCCTCGGTCACACCTTACCGGATAGCACGAACGGACGCCTAACGGATGAAATTAAAAGTTGTCCATTGACAAAATTTTTATTTTTAACGGAAGCGTACCGGATAAAACGGATGAACAAGATATACAGAAACATTAAAGCCGACAATAATAATACAGGTAAATCGCATAAATATTCAAAATGTTTCTGTGTAACTGGTTTTTGTTTGTTCTTCAAAATGCCACCAAAGGGCAGTGTCTGGCCTGAATAAAGGCTGCTTGATTGTGAAGACGTGCCCTTACTCTAAGATCTGTTCACGTTAGTTTTATCCGTTATACGTCCGGTAGAAGTCCGTTTCTCATTCGTTCAACATCCGTTTTATCTGTGAAACGTCCGGTAGAAGTCCGTTTGTGAATTTATCTTCCAGACCTCCAACGGATGTATAACGGACACGTAACGGATACAAAACGGACGAGTACCGTACAAAACAGACGCCTACCGGCCGTTCAACGAACATTTCATCCGTTGGACGTCCCTTCAAAGTTTTGAACATGCTCAAAATTTCCACCGGACAGAACGGACGTCGACGGTTAAAACTTACACTAAACGGACATGCAACGGATATGGAGGGACGTCTAACGGATAATAACGGACATGAACGGATTGAAAAAAAAGTTATCCGTTCGAGCTATCCGTTAAGGTATGACCGATGCTTAAGAAAGGAGCACACAAAAAGCATATAGACAAAATTCATAAGCAAAAATGAAAAAGAATACAAAAACGTGCAATAGCACAATGACGGGATGTATGAGTACAGAGCCACGTCATATATATCAAAGAATCACTAAACGGCATATAGACAAAGCACATTAGTAAGAATGTATAAGTATAGAGCCACGTTGTATACTGACCGACTTTAGAACGCATCACTAGATTATTCTTTTAAATTTCCATTCAAATATGGATTTTTTGTTAAAAACGTATGAACAGAATTTCTCTCATCACTTCATTGTTTATAAAAAGCTAGATTTTTTCTAGAGAGAAAGAAGTATGGTATGTATGCATGAATAATATTGTATGAGGATCAAATACGATTTGATATAAACAAGTTAAACTGCGAGGTACTGCTCACTGATTATACTCCCGCCGAAATATTTCGGTAAACAGGAAGTTGTTGAGTGATGTATCTGAAAACGCACCACACAGTAAAGCTGGCTAATATAAACCCTACATCCAAATTTCAGAAATTCTTTTCAAGTAGTTCCTTAGAAAAATGTGACGAAAATTTTTAACTTGGCTATTAAATGTAAAATGATACAAGTGTTTGGTAAACAGGAAGTTGTTGAGTGATGAATCTGAAAAGGCATCACACGGTGTAGCTGACTAATATAAACCCCGAAACCAAATTTCAGAAATCATTGTTTAGTAGTTGCTGAGAAAAATGCGACGAAAATTTGTAACTTGCCTATTATGTTTAAAATGATACAAGTCTTCGGTAAATAAGAAGTTGTCGAGTGATGCATCTGAAAACGCATCACACGGTGTAACTGACTAATATAAATCATGAAATCAAATTTCAGAAATCCTTGTCAAGTAGTTCCTGGGAAAAATGTAACGAAAACTTTCAACTTAATTGGCTATTATGTGTAAACTGATACAAGTTTTCGATTAACAGGAAGTTCTCGAGTAATGAATCTGAAAACACATCACATTGTGTAGCTGACTAATATAAACCCTGAAACCAAATTTCAGAAATCTTTGTCAAGTAGTTCCTGAGAAAAATGTGAGAAAAGTGTTCAACTTGGCTATTATGTGTAAAATGATAAAAGTGTTCGGTAAACAGGAAGTTGTCAAGTGATGAATCTGAAAACGCATCACACGGTATAACTAACTTATATACACCCTAAAACTAAATTTCAGAAATCCTTGTCTAGCAGTTCCTGAGAAAAATGCGACGAAAATATTCACAAATACACTTGCGTCAGTCGACAAAGCACGGTTAGGTTTTAATTAATTAAGTCATTGACATTTAGATGAAAAGTTCTTATTGATCAAATATTTGTTATTTGTCTTCCGGCGTGTTCATTTTTAGTTTTTATAAACGACTGTTAATGTCAGAGTCTATCTACGTTTCTTACGTCTATCCTTTCGCAGACCATAGGGCTTGGAACCGTCCGATGAACCTTTTTTAGAGAAAAAAAAATGAAAACAACATACAATGTGTAGGACAAGACATTCTTTGGCATACTTCGGGTTCATGTACAAGTAATATCTGATCTTTGAGAGAATTTAAAATTTTACTGCGTTGTTGCAGAAACAATAAATATGATACATTTAGATTTTTTTGGGTCATATTTAGAATATGAAACAATCTCTTTTAACTTTGACATTTTAAAAATGTGTAAAAAAATTTAGCTGACCTTCTCATAAATTGAACATTAATTGAACACAAGCATTAGCCTTTCAAAAAGGGCTAGTCGACTCTTAGCTGATGAAAATGGAAAGTGCTCTCGCTTTGTAGATTAATTCATTTACTTGAATAGCCACGTGCAATAATCAACAAATTTTACCACACACTTTATGACGTAGTATATGTCGTTTAACGTTGTTGTTTATGAAACTCCAGAAGATTCGACTATTTATAGATAAAAGTTACCTGTATACCAATATCATGAATATGCATGATTAATGACCAGGCAAAATCTAATTGCTAAAATAGAGAGGACAAATCCGATACTCTACAGGATTGAAAGACATTTACTAGGTTTGGATCGTCCTAACCAATCAATAAACTTTGATTTTTCACGTCTCATAATATTTTCCAATCAGGTAGCAAGAAAAATTCACGCACTGACTGTCCATCGTTCAATTCTTAATATCGACTCCTAGGAGTCGATAATAACAAACAAAGTATGACTAAAAATTACAAACCTAGCTAAAACTGCTTGACCCTATATATATATATATATCCTTCTACAAAATTTATGCTATATTTTAAGGTCCAAATTTTGTTTGTTCCGTTATTAATAGTTATCAAAGGTATTAAAGCATGACTTTTGTACCCTTTATATCATTTTATATAGTAAAACGATAATAAATGAAGCGTCAACTGTGCTATGAATGTACTAATAGGAGAAAACTGCGCAATACAACGGTCTGTCATTGGTTTCATCTTTACAGCCAATTTTACATATCTCTAAAAACTTAAAACTAGAAGAAATTATGTTTTTCTCATATATTTACATAATATCCTGTAACATGACTTATATGATAAATATAAAAAGAAATCCTTAAAATTTCAGATATTTTCAAAAATAAACTCGAAAAACAATTGTTTTGCTAAATTCCTGCAGGTATCTCTTTTAATTGACAAGAAAGGGACCAAAATACTTCTTCTATTACTTCAATGCCTAATTTTTAGTAAAATTTTTAATTTATAAGTTGGAACGAGTCCAGATAAGATTACCTGATAATCCAACTGCATATAGCGTATTGTATGATTCGTCTTCATAAACCCTTTCAAAAGCCATATTTAGTGCAATGTAGATTAAGCTCGTCAACACTTTAGATACTGCTAATATGACAAGAAAGCTTTTACTATCAAATATCTGCTCTAATATGAGACTTTTGCATACAAACGATATCATGAGAATCGACCATTGAATCAGTTCTGAATGGGAAAATATTTCCAGTACTAGTTGGAGCCATTCTTGATGGTCTACGCTCAATTTTTCATCAGTTGGAAATAAAAGCAGAATATAAACGGCCAAGTATATCACAGCTACTGTCAGAGTCGCAACAGTCATTGTGCTAAAAAAAATAATAAGTTCCTTTATTATTTAAGAATGACAAGTTGTCGATATGTATTTGCAAAGAAATATAACGTCATGTATTCAGCAAAAATTATTTTGAGTAAATGATTATCACATTAAATAAGCAAAGTAATCAAAATTATCAAACGACAAAACGTGAAATAAAAGGTAGGTTGAAGCACCTTTCTAAATATACCATCATCAGGAACACTCAAAGCCGAATATTTGGACGGAAAGGATGTGTAGAGTGTGTTTGGGTATATTCGGCCACTTAACATACCTTCTCTGATGATTGTATAATAAAACTTATATTTTATTATTGTTATTGGTCAATCATGGTGAATTTGGCTCTAGTGCTGTCGAACGATAAGGTAATTTTAAATATTCGAGTGAGGAAATGATATGGAAATGTCCATGATCAGTGAACATCGTTGTGTATTTTAGACATAGATCGTCAAATTTCGACTATTTCCGGCCAGTGTTCAAGTCAAAAGAGTGATGTTTGGTATAAACGCATCGATAAACGAATTCTGCTCATGCGATGTGAATATTTTTTTATGCAAACATACAAACGTGATGGTTGTCAATTTTCGGCCAGTTTTCAGATTTAAAAAATGACATTATTGATCATAAAGAAGGATTGCGTCTGATTGAAACTTTCAATTGTTCCCAAAGTCCTCATCTGCAACACACATGTTCTTAACCTTTTAAAAATCTCTCTTTAGTCCAGTCGATCTAGCATAAATTTGACCCTCACCTTGAAGTAATTGCAACAGAAGATTTAATTTTTAGCATTATACAATTTGTACCCCAAAAATACTAAGAAAAAAGTCCGATAAAATCTGAGGAAAACTGAAAAATCTTGATTTTTAAATTCATATGAAGATTTGGATTTATATGGGAGATAACTCTGTAAAAAAGGCAGAAATGTCAATAAAAATTGATACAAAATTTAAACTTTACTGCTTCAATTCAACAGAATGTATTGATTCTTGATATTTAACCGTCTTTAAAGTATGACAAACAACTCTAAAGGTGTTTCATATCCTTTATCAAGCTACAACCCATATCTCATAATTCATTAGTTGATTATTTATGAATATTGAATTGTATGAAAATGGTTAAAAAATACCTTCGACATTATGGAAGATCATGAATTTGGATGTAACATCATGTGCAATGCACATATTCCTAGGTAAAGGAATTTAAAGACATTTAAAACAGATTTTTATTTAAGACTCTATTCATTATCTTGCAATCTAAAATAGCAAAACATACAACTGTCATCTGAATTAGGCAAGCTGTAAAAAAAGTTTAGCTAAAAATGTTCCAAATTTTGCCTTAAACATTCAGTGGCGTAGCTGGGTCATTTTTACGTGTATGCCCGAACCTTGGCGAGGGATACGAGGGGTGCCAACCGCTCAATGTTAAAGCACCTGCTGGTAGTGGATTCGAAAGGGACGAAGCCCCCGAAAGCTATCGAGAATAAGATACCATAATGATTCCTGTCAGTAAAAAATCATTGGTGGCAACATACTTTTGAATCTAAATGGTTTATTTGTTTTGGTTAAATTTTGTAATATGTTAACATATTCATCATGTTAAACTGGAAGCTAGCCTAATGGTCATTGGTTTCAGAGAAAACGTCGAAACCAATATTACTGTTAAATAAGATTAAAGGGTACCGTGAGTGAGCATACAATCGACAAAAGCACCTTTTAATGAACACGGAAAAAATATTTCTAAGAGGTGCAATATAAAAAAATTTCTGGAACACCTAGGATTTCTTCCTACAAAAAGTGAATCAATTTATCATTTCTTTAAAAGGATTTAAAAAAAATACATAAAATTTTCTTTTGATATTTTTTTCTTGATCTGGAATATTTCACGACAATCTATGAAGGTTTATAAATTGAGCATGTAAAACAGTTAATTACGTGAAGAAGAGTCCGGCTTTCTGTCGATCAGAAAAGAACAGAAAAATGAACGAAAACAAATGCTTTCAAAATTTTAGCTTCAGACATTAGTCATAGAAAAAGCTTCTTCGGCATTTTCATAAAATTCGATAAAGGTTCGACAAGTAGTTAATGTAATTTAGACATAACAAAATGTAAGCCTAAACTGCGACCACTTATTATTTGCAGAAAGAAATACACTTTGTCCTTAAAATGCAGGAAAATTAAAGATATAATTGCATTATTATATTGCTCTGAATACTCTTTTGGTCATAAACAGTTTCTGACCAACTTTCTTAAAATTTCACGGAGGGTCATTCAAAAGACTTTATCCACATTCGGAACCTAACTAAAATATTGACACCGCTTTGTCTCGCTTTTGGGACATAAATCACAGGCTCGACAAAAATAGCATATCGAATCTGAGCAGATATATATATAGTGAATGGCTTTAAGAAAAATACGTAGAATTCATAGTAGATTCAGACTTTTACAAAAGATTCGAACAAATATATTAAATGATCTATTTGAGTAAATTTAGTCCCTTTTTATTCAAAATTACAATCCAGTGAAAAAAGAAGCACAAGGCTGATGTGCTTTTGAGACCAGTTTTTCTTATTCTATGTCGATTATTTGTTTTGTTTTCAAAATTCAAGTGTACGCTCGGGCGTTTTGACGTAAACGTAGCTACGCGCATGACATTTAAAGTTTTTAGGAAGGAAAGGGGAGGAGAAAAGGGGGAAAAGGGGGGAATAGATGCACAAATTTAATTTAATTCATTCAAAATGATTGTTTTTTCAAAATGTACATAAATGAAATAAAACCGAGACTCCGTTAGTTGGACAATGCAAACATATATGGAAATTTCACTAAAAATTACTTTTGTATTTATCTTTTAAAATAAGAAGTCAACTTCTTCATATTAACGAGCTGTTTTGACAATTGTATACAGGTGAAACGCATTGATCCGTATTCTATCATTGTGACACCCCCAGGTATCCAGGTAATCCATAACCAATTAGTGCGATGAAAGGTTAATCTTAAGGGTTAAATTGGTTAATTAGCTAGTTATTGAAAAAATAGACATTTTTAAAAAAAAATTGAGGTTCGTCATGGGGGTGGTCCGGTGCGCCGTGGGACCACCCCCTGGATCCGCCACTGATAAGGTAATCGTTATCAATTGAAAAAGTCGATCGTACATTCACAATCGTACTGCTCTACCAAATCAGGAATATCGCAGATGTTTTCAAATAGTTTGTTTCTATGTATGTTCGTTTTTGTTGCACTTCAGTATTTATTTTGTTCCTTTGTTTTCCTATATAATTGAAGTGTTTCCCTCTGTTTTAGTTTGTAACCCGAATATATTTTCTGTCAATCGATTTATGACTTTTGAACATCGGTATACTACTGTTTTTATTATATCTAATACCATCAATGTTGACTGGCTAGTGCGTTTAGTTTAGTTAACCCAATCAAATGAACTTTTAATTTGATTTACAGAACGATTGATTGTTAAACGTCCAGTGGCAATTAGTTCATGTTAATTCAAGACACATTTGAACTAAAGACAACTTTGAAGTATTTCACAATAATACGTAATATCATGAATTTATTAACACATTTTGTAGCAATTGATAGGTGAATTTGCGTCTTACATACAATGAGAATATTACATGAATAACAAGACGAAATAAACATGACAATTTGATATAATATTAATTGACTGACGTACTGAGATGAACTTTTACGAGCTTGCTGAGTGACAAGCTTACAGTCCGCCATAAGACATGCCACTATCATCATTCTTGTCCTATTGTTTTATTTTTCTTAATAGTTTCCAAAATTATTTGCATTCATTTGGTGACATGTTGTCTACTTTATTCAAAACATCGAGTTGAAATTCTCTCTTTCCGACGTAGTCGGTATAGTTTCGGTTTGTGCCCTTTGAACTTAAGGACGCTTAACAGAATACGCATGCTCGAAAATCCTTTCTGTAATTGGACAAAATGCTGTCATGGTGGGTGATTTGGTTGTGTTTGAAAAAAACGTCTCGTTAATTATATCGTGATGGAAAGCAAGTGAAAAACTAAAAATATTTGAACTAGATCTTACAAAGATTTATATTTTTATTAAAATAATTGTTTCTCCAATAGCTCTTTGCAACCATAACAGCTATTTATTCGGGACAATCATATAATTTTTAATGTAAACTTTGTTGTACGAACGTACATATGACTTTAAGAACGCACCTACGCATGTGAGATATCCGCGGGGTTTTGGTGAATGTAAACAGAAAGATAACCAGACTTAGTAAAGAATTTCTTGTAGTTACATTCAGATGGAGATTTAAGTCATTGTGCTTCTGAGGGTTATCGAAATGATAGTTTTAAACATATACTCAAATTTAAATAAGTCGGATATCTTTTTGAAAGACAGTTCTTGTTTTTAAGTTTTTTTTTTTATTGTTTTGAATCAAAAAAGTATTTCGGTCTATGTATTTTTCAAAGGGAGATAACTTTGATTTTTTGCTATACAGAGTAAAAGTACTTCTTAATGCTATTAAAGTGAGTCTGTCCAGTAGGATAGTTATTCTTTTTTTTTTTTTTTTCAAACATCTTTTTCTCATACATTTATGCGATAAACTTATATCAATGTCCGAAATTAGGTCTATTATAGTTTTCCATCACATTTAGATGGGTAACAATTTGAGTATGATCGGAAAAGTAGGACGGAGTTTTATCTATAAAATAATTCACTGAGGAGCAAAGACTTTCACTAGTAATTGCATAATCAACTACACTTAAGGTGGCACGGTAGTATTTGCATTCCAGAATTTAGGTTGCTCTTTTGTGTACCCTACTTAGGTAAATGTATCTAAACAGTGTGATTGGACAAAAAATACAGTATCAACTGAACATACTTTCCCAAACTGAGGGATGATTCAGGTGTAGAAAAATATGAAATAATTTTACATACAGATGAAAATGAATTTTTGAGAATTTTTTTTAATTTTGTATTCACTGCACCGTAAAAGACCTAAAAGTACTAGTGGCTTTAGGTTTTTAAAAATAGCAAAAAAAGTAAACGGTCATGATACATATTCATATTCATTTCTGAATAGTAAAATAAAAGTACTTCAGTTAACTGTGAATGTAGAATTTTTTTGCAGTGTTAGAAAGTGGTGAAAATTTTAAAAAGGCTATCATTATCCCTTATGGGCCAGGAAATACTACCGTGCCACCTACATGCTTTCATGCTAAAAATGTCATATTTGCTAACAAATCTCAAATAAATCTCCCATTTAGAATACGGAGTTGAACAGAAACAAAGAGGTCTAGTTAATCAATTCCTTGTGGATTTATGATTTTATCTTGACTTTTTCTAGACAGTTGAAAATCTGACTTGTGGTTATTAAGTAAAATATGAGTTAAATTCATATTGTTTTCAGATTTTCCAAAAAAAATCAGAATAATTTAATACTCTGGAGTTAAAATCACCCATAAACAAAAAAATTTCTTTACTAGAAAGAAAACTTATTTCTGATTCCAAATCTTCATATTCATTCTTGTAATGAGGGGAATTCTTAAGTGGGCTACATATGCCACATATATATAAATCTTCTTGAAGTCCAAAAAATTACTTGTGAAGTTTCATCCACAATCTATTCTGAGATTTGGTTACATTTTTAAGATAAGTTATTCCCTTTTTCAATTTTTTTCTTTAAGTAAACAATAATTGCCCCTCTATTTCTATTTGCTTTATTAATAGCTTTAGTTCTTTGCTTACAATAATAATTATATTCAGATAATTTGATATCAGGTTATACCCCTTTCCAAGTTTCGATCACTATATTCATATCATGATTTATCAATTCAAAGAAATCAGGGTCTGTGTTTCTGTCCCAATCCATGAACATTCCAGCTAGATATAGAAATATAATCTATAGATGAAAACATTTGTTTTGTTTTCATATTGAATTATAAAACATCTTAATTATGCAAGAAATTTCCGAATTCAAGCATATTAACACAGATTGCAACTTAATTTGAACATAATTATCTTTTTATGCACCATTTATGGGCGTTATGTTTTCTGGTCTGTGCGTCCGTTCGTTCGTCCGTCTGTCCCGCTTCATGTTAAAGTTTTCAGTCGAGGTAGTTTTTGATATGAAGTCATATCAACTTGAAACTAGTACACATGTTCCCTATGATATGATCTTTCTAATTTTAATGACAAATGAGAGTTTTACCCCATTTAACGGTCCACTGAACAAGGAAAATGATAGTGGGGATGGTGCATCCGTGTACTAGGAACACGTTATTGTTTTAAGATGTTTTTTTAATATATAGACAAGTCTAAAGGTTATACCCCTTTCCAAGTTTCGATCACTATATTCATATCATGATTTATCAATTCAAAGAAATCAGGGTCTGTGTTTCTGTCCCAATCCATGAACATTCCAGCTAGATATAGAAATATAATCTATAGATCTAACAGCGTTCAAACCTAGTATGATTGCGTTGGATAAAAACTGCAATTTTTTATACATGTGCATGTAACAAATTTCATTGTAGAGAGGTCCAAATATATATATAAGTATACAAGTACACACCCGTGATATCGCGGGTCCGTGACTGAATTAAAGTATATAACTATGCGCAAGCCTTATTGTAGTATTTGTATTGTCATCTGATAAGTCATGTCGATTATAAGATGCACAGTTTTCTCTGCTTTCAAATCTTTCTGTTTGAACCCGTCGACCTGGAACTTATCAATTATTGGAAATATTAATTATTTGGAAATCAAAAGGTCCTGGCTATCCAGGAATGGAGTATTTTTTAATCAACAGCATTGTCCTATATTAGTTATCTTAGAAGGTCTTGCTGATTGCTGAATAAAACTACAATAGGGAACAATTTGACAATGATTGAATTTAGTAGTGTCAGTCCTTTGATTATGACCTGTGTATATAGCAAAATCCTAAATACACCGTTTGATGGTGCGCCTGTCAAATGCGGAACGTACAGATAAGGTAATAGCTGAATATACTATTTGTATCGGTATCGGATTCGACCCGGAACTTGTTAATTATTGGCAATATTAATTATGCTGAAAACAAAAGGGTCTGGAGTGGTGTAATTATCTACACCATTGTCCTATATTAGGTAGATATAGAGTTGAATTCTTTGATTTGTCGTTTTTACCCGATGACGGCTGACAAATTGGACCTCGTAATTTTAGTATTGTAGATAGTATACCCATATCTAGATACGCATTTTGTATCTATAAACATTCCCTTACATACATGTATCTACATGTATATATGGATACAGGACAAATCGATCGGCATTTTCAAATCTCCTACAAAATATATACACTATCATTGATTTATTGTAAATCATAGTGATTCAGGATTTTATGACCGATAATACCACAAAAAGGTTATCTTCTGTTATAAATTCATTTTTTGAAACATATCTTATCAAATAATATATTCTAAATTTTTAAAGACCGTCATGGCCTACAAATAATTAACGTTCAATAATAATCATTGTTTAAATGCATATTTCATGCTGAAATATAAAGCTATACGTTCTTTCGAACATTATATCTCAGTAATATATAACTTTAGCGGTATTTTCAAAACTTTTTAACATTTTGTTTCTCAATGCCCTTCACCTTCATACTTAATTTTGGTCTCTTTATTTTTTTTTTTTTTTTGGATTCGAGCGTCACTGATGAGGTCTTTTGTAGACCAGATTTCAAAAATATACAGAATTGAACAGCGAAATACTTCAGTTATATATTACTTAAGGTGTATTTGGCCGTTTAACATTTTTTTATTCATGCGTCACTGATGAGTCTTTTGTAGACGAAACGCGTGTCTGGTGTAAACACCAAATTTAATCCTAGAATCTATGATGAGTTTATTAACATATATACATTTACTTATGATATGGTATAAGTAATTTTGTTTTTTGTCCATGGATTTATGAGTTTGAACAGCGGTATACTACTGTTGCCTTTATTTACGTTTACATTTTAAAGCTATTCGAAGCAAACTGAAGGACAACTCGTTAGTAAACTCTGCATGCATCTCTTACATAACGTATTTTTTTTATATAGAAGTTGACTTAACTAAAAATTGCCTAATTTCTCTCATGATCTTTTCAAATCTTACCTTGTCACTGAGCGTTGTCTGTTCTCAATGGAAGAAAGTCGATCAAACTAAGATAAGAAAACCCAGAGTAGTAGTACACATTTACTTTCAGTTTCTTTTTAAAGTCAGGTACTGTTTTTGCGAAACGAAAGTGTCATGATATCCTGCACATTATGTTTTTTTTTTTTTTTTTGTTTTTTTTTTTTTTATTTATAACGAATTTTCTATATTGTAACAAATAAACTAGCACAGCATGTATGAACAAAGGTAAACATAATGGCATGTATACACAAAGGAAGAATTAATTAATAAAACAACAATTGAATATATGATGGTGCAACAATAGGTTGAAAATAAATAATGATCTTATAACATTGGAATCTTATTTGTTCTTGTAATATCTATTAGTGGTGCTTCAATCAAAATTCGACATTTATTATTTATTCAAAATAGGAGCCCAGGGACTCCAGTATTTGTTATATCCCTCTACAGAGAGGTTTTTAAATGAAATGTATTTTTCTAAGATTAAGTGTTTCTTTAATGCTAACTCATTTGCAACTTATAAAGATATTCCAATATCAGACATAAATGAGTATAAACTTTTAGGAATGTTGATTAAAAATAATGGAAATCTTTCGCACAGTACTTTAGATCTAACAAAAAAAGCTAAAAAAGTTCTCTTTGCGATGAAGTCATATACTAGTCCATTGAATAACATACCAGGTAAAGTTGCAAATAATCTTTTTGATTCATTAGTTAAACCTATAGTTTTATATAATTCAGAAGTTCATTTTTAGACTCCTATATAACATATTTTAGAGCAAAAAAAAAAAGAGCAAATAGCTCTGGAAAACAATTGGACTCCTTTTATTTCATTGATAAAACACCTATAGAAAAGTTACACCTACAGTTTTGTAAATATACACTTGGTATAAGAAAAACTTCATCAAATTTAGGTGCAAGAGCTGATCTGGGGAGACTTCCTCTGGAACATAATATTAAATTTCAATCTATATTGTATCTTATTAGATTATATTCTGATGAAATTAATCCTCTCTTAAAAGAATCCTTTATTTTGTCACAAAACTTAGACTCGGCAGGATTTATTCTTGGTTCTCATATGTAAAACATATAGAAGAAGAAACCAGTATGGATTTGGACACTTTGAAAACATATTCCTCACAAAAGATAACTAAAAATATAAGAGAACAAATAAATTAAAATTGACGCATTTTTATGAAAAATTAGTAAATGATAAACTATCAGATATAATGGATAACAGCAAACTCACTATTTATTAACATGTTAAAATAAATAATACAGAAGAAAAATATTTACGTTTACTTTTCTACATTGGCTAGAGGTATAGGGGAGGGTTGAGATCTCACAAACATGTTCAACCCCGCCGCATTTTTGCGCCTGTCCCAAGTCAGGAACCTCTGGCCTTTGTTAGTCTTGTATTATTTTAATTTTAGTTTCTTGTGTACAATTTGGAAATTAGTATGGCGTTAATTATCACTGAACTAGCATATATTTGTTTAGGAGCCAGCTGAAAGACGCCTCCGGGTGCGGGAATTTCTCGCTACATTGAAGACCTGTTGGTGACCTTCTGCTGTTGTTTTTTCTCTATGGTCGGGTTGTTGTATCTTTGGCACATTCCCCTTTCCATTCTCAATTTTAACTTGAATTCAGAAAACTGATAACAAAGTTTAGATTAAGAGACCATAATTTTTTAATTGAAAAGGGAAGATACCTTAAAATACCAAGATAAGAAAGATTGTGCAAAAACTGTAAACAAATTGAAGATGAAATTCATTTCTTTTTATATTGTAATAATTACATTAAATGTATGTTTCATTATAATACTTTATTCTGATTGGCTAACTTTACATCACGTGTTATTCCTTACGCAATTGCACCTCTCAATAAAACTTATCATTTATGATAACACTGGTCCCACAATAAATTCCATAGATGAATTAAATAAACAAGTTATGAAATTTGATTTTCATGATCATAGCTAAAAAATGTAATTATAAGTATTGAATGCTTCTTTTTGTAACTTCATAGGGTTGTAAAAGCGTTGACCGTGCGCACATTTTTAGTGGAAGCGCTTCATACAAAATGTACTTCGGTCAACGCTTTTACACCCCAATGAAGTTACAAAAAGAAGCATTCAATTCTTAAATAGAAACCATAATAAAAGAAAAGTGTATTTTGATTTTTTGATAAATGAGAATATCCACTTTATAAATTTTAATGACATAGATAAAATAACATATATACTCAACCCAATTTCACACATTCAGGCAAATAAGCTAGGACCCTTTTTAAAACAGTCGATTGAACTGAGGACAGAGGACTCTTAAAATATTCACTTTTATTGTGTATATTAATGATCTTGTTGTTATTTTTATTTCATTTTGTTATGTTGTGTCACATATTACAAATATGTAGTTTTATGGCAATAAAGATTTGAATTGAATTGAATTTAATTAGTTTTTTAAAGCATTTAAATTTGGCAAAACATCTTGTAATTGTGTTCAGAAAATATAGGATTTTATGTATTTATACTTTTAAATGAAAAATTCTCATTTTATATGTCGCTTTTCTTACTTACACAATTATAAGGCAAAACTTCCGTTTTTTACTTTAAATTTGCACATAATTTCATCGATACTTCGGAACATGATTTTCGCGTTTTTTGCATACTATGATCATACAATTACTATAAATAAAGTGTATTTGCTATTCACTATCAATTGTAATGACAAATGAGAGTTTTACCCCATTTCACGGTCCACCGAACAAGGAAAATGATAGTAGGGATGGTGCATCCGTGTACTAGTGACACGCTATTGTTTTAAGATGTTTTTGTAATATATAGACAAGTCTAAATTGAAAACAGCGTTCAAACCTAGTATGATTGAGTTGGATAAAAACTGCAATTTTTATACATGTGCATGTAACAAATTTCATTGTAGAGAGGTCCAAATATATATATAAGTATACAAGTACACACCCGTGATATCGCGGGTCCGTGACTGAATTAAAGTATATAACTATGCGGAAGCCTTATTGTAGTATTTGTATTGTCATCTGATAAGTCATGTCGATTATAAGATACACAGTTTTCTCTGCTTTCAAATCTTTCTGTTTGAACCCGTCGACCTGGAACTTATCAATTACTGGAAATATTAATTATTTGGAAAACAAAAGGTCCTGGCTATCCAGGAATGGAGTATTTTTTAATCAACAGCATTGTCCTATATTAGTTATCTTAGAAAGTCTTGCTGATTGCTGAATAAAACTACAATAGGGAACAATTTGACAATGATTGAATTTAGTAGTGTCAGTCCTTTGATTATGACCTGTGTATATAGCAAAATCCTAAATACACCGTTTGATGGTGCGCCTGTCAAATGCGGAACGTACAGATAAGGTACTAGCTGAATATACTATTTGTATCGGTATCGGATTCGACCCGGAACTTGTTAATTATTGGCAATATTAATTATGCTGAAAACAAAAGGGTCTGGAGTGGTGTAATTTTTAATCTACACCATTGTCCTATATTAGTTAGATATAGAGTTGAATTCTTTGATTTGTCGTTTTTACCCGATGACGGCTGACAAATTGAACCTCGTAATTTTAGTATTATAGATAGTATACCCATATCTAGATTTTGTATCTATAAACATTCCCTTACATACATGTATCTACATGTATATATGGATATAGGACAAACCGATCGGCATTTTCAAATCTCCTACAAAATATATACACTATCATTGATTTATTGTAAATCATAGTGATTCAGGATTTCATGACCGATAATACCACAAAAAGGTTATCTTCGGTTATAAATTCATTTTTTGAAACATATCTTATCAAATAATATATTCTAAATTTTTAAAGACCGTCATGGCCTACAAATAATTAACGTTCAATAATAATCATTGTTTAAATGCATATTTCATGCTGAAATATAAAGCTATACGTTCTTTCGAACATTATATCTCAGTAATATATAACTTTAGCGGTATTTTCAAAACTTTTTAACATTTTGTTTCTCAATGCCCTTCACCTTCATACTTAATTTTGGTCTCTTTATTTATTTATTTTTTTGGATTCGAGCGTCACTGATGAGGTCTTTTGTAGACCAGATTTCAAAAATATACAGAATTGAACAGCGAACTACTTCAGTTAAATATTACTTAAGGTGTATTTGGCCGTTTAACATTTTTTTATTCATGCGTCACTGATGAGTCTTTTGTAGACGAAACGCGTGTCTGGTGTAAACACCAAATTTAATCCTAGAATATATGATGAGTTTATTAACATATATACATTTACTTATGATATGGTATAAGTAATTTTGTTTTTTGTCCATGGATTTATGAGTTTGAACAGCGGTATACTACTGTTGCCTTTATTTACGTTTACATTTTAAAGCTATTCGAAGCAAACTGAAGGACAACTCGTTAGTAAACTATGCATGCAACTATTACATAACGTATTTGTTTTATATAGAAGTTGACTTAACTAAAAATTGTCCAAATTCTCTCATGATCTTTTCAAATCTTACCTTGTCACTGAGCGTTGTCTGTTGTCAATGGAAGAAAGTCGATCAAACTAAGATAAGAAAACCCAGAGTAATAGTACACATTTACTTTCAGTTTCTTTTTAAAGTCAGGTACTATTTTTGCGAAACGAAAGTGTCATGATATCCTGCACATTATGTCTTTTTTTTTTTTTATTATTTATAACGATTTTTCTATATTGTAACAAATAAACTAGCACAGCATGTATGAACAAAGGTAAACATAATGGCATGTATACACAAAGGAAGAATTAATTAATAAAACAACAATTGAATATATGATGGTGCAACAATATGTTGAAAATAAATAATGATCTTATAACATTGGAATCTTATTTGTTCTTGTAATATCTATTAGTGGTGCTTTCGCACAGTACTTTAGATCTAACAAAAAAAGCTAAAAAAGTTCTCTTTGCGATGAAGTCATATACTAGTCCATTGTATAACATACCAGTTATAGTTGCAAATAATCTCTTTGATTCATTAGTTAAACCTATAGTTTTATATAATTCAGAAGTTCATTTTTAGACTCCTATATAACATATTTTAGAGCAAAAAAAAGAGCAAATAACTCTGGAAAACAATTGGACTCCTTTTATTTCATTGATAAAACACCTATAGAAAATTTGCACCTACAGTTTTGTAAATATACACTTGGTATAAGAAACACTTCATCAAATTTAGGTGCAAGAGCTGATCTGGGGAGACTTCCTCTGGAACATAATATTAAATTTCAATCTATATTGTATCTTATTAGATTATTTTCTGATGAAATGAATCCTCTCTTAAAAGAATCCTTTATTTTGTCTCAAAACTTAGACTCGGCAGGATTTATTCTTGGTTCTCATATGCAAACATATAAAAGAAGAAACCAGTATGGATTTGGACACTTTGAAAACATATTCCTCACAAAAGATAACTAAAAATATAAGAGAACAAATAAATTAAGATTGACCCATTTTTATGAAAAATTAGTAAATGATAAACTATCAGATATAATGGATAACAGCAAACTCACTATTTATAAACATGTTAAAATAAATAATACAGAAGAAAACTATTTACGTTTACTTTTCTACATTGGCTAGAGGTATAGGGGGAGGGTTGAGATCTCACAAACATGTTCAACCCCGCCGCATTTTTGCGCCTGTCCCAAGTCAGGAACCTCTGGCCTTTGTTAGTCTTGTATTATTTTAATTTTAGTTTCTTGTGTACAATTTGGAAATTAGTATGGCGTTCATTATCACTGAACTAGTATATATTTGTTTAGGGGCCAGCTGAAGGACGCCTCCGGTTGCGGGAATTCTCGCTACATTGAAGACCTGTTGGTGACCTTCTGTTGTTGTTTTTTTCTATGGTCGGGTTGTTGTATCTTTGGCACATTCCCCTTTCCATTCTCAATTTTAACTTGCTCAAAACTTGAATTCAGAAAACTGATAACAAAGTTTAGATTAAGAGACCATAATTTTTCAATTGAAAAGGGAAGATACCTTAAAATACCAAGATAAGAAAGATTATGCAAAAACTGTAAACAAATTGAAGATGAAATTCATTTCTTTTTATATTGTAATAATTCAATTAGATGTATGTTTCATTATAATACTTTATTCTGATTGGCTAACTTTACATCACGTGTTATTCCTTAAGCAATTGCACCACTCAATAAAACTTAATATTTATGATAACACTGGTCCCACAATAAATTCCATAGGTGAATTAAAAAAACAAGTTATGAAATTTGTGTTTTCATGATCATAGCTAAAAAATGTAATTATAAGTATTGAATGCTTCTTTTTTGTAACTTCATAGAGTTGTAAAAGCGTTGACCGTGCACACATTTTTAGTGGAAGCGCTTCATACAAAAAAATGTACTTCGGTCAACGCTTTTACACCCAAATGAAGTTACAAAAAGAAGCATTCAATTCTTAAATAGAAACCATAATAAAAGAAAAGTTTATTTTGATTTTTTGATAAATGAGAATATCCACTTTATAAATTTAAATGAAATAGATAAAATAACATATATACTCAACCCAATTTCACACATTCAGGCAAATAAGCTAGGACCCTTTTTATAACAGTCGATTGAACTGAAGACAGAGGACTCTTAAAATATTTACTTTTATTGTGTATATTAATGATCTTGTTGTTATTTTTTATTTCATTTTGTTATGTTGTGTCACATACTACAAATATGTAGTTTTATGGCAATAAAGATTTGAATTGAATTGAATTTAATTAGTTTTTTAAAGCATTTAAATTTGGCAAAACATCTTGTAATTGTGTTCGGAAAATATAGGATTTTATGTATTTATACTTTTAAATGAAAAATCCTCATTTTATATGTCGCTTCTCTTACTTACACAATAAGGCAAAACTTCCGTTTTTTACTTTAAATTTGCACATAATTTCATCGATACTTCGGAACATGATTTTCGCGTTTTTTGCATACTATGACCATACAATTACTATAAATAAAGTGTATTTGCTATTCACTATCAATTGAAAATTTACTATTCATGGCGTTCACTGATATATTATATAGTCTCTTTGTAATATACCAGTGACCGCCGTGGATAGTTAATTTGGAATTTAGAGCAAATAGCAAAAACACTTTATTTATAATGTTTATTTTTAGAAATTAATGGATAACAAAAAAATATCGGATTTTTGAAAAAGGGAAAGGGCTAAAAACAATTGTCCTGTTCCCAAGTACATTGACCTCTGATGCCTTTCCTGAAATTCTCGAAAATTCATCCTACAACAGTTTAATACTTTCAGCCACGCTTTTAATACCCGCGATTTCGCGGATGTGTTTTAGAAGGTTTTAGTGGAGAAACTACGATGTGAAGAGTTGCATTCATAGAAAACATTCTTTCAAACAATCATTTAAATCAGTAAAAACCGTCTTACAATGTATCTGTGTATTTGTTGAAAGTCGTGATCACCAATAGGTCCATGCTTACTAAGAATAAGCTCGTTTTTTGTTGTTGTTTTTATTTACAAAAGTAATTTTATGAACAATGTTTGTTAACTTGGAATTCAAATCTTAATTAAGGATATCTAAAATCTGATTTATTTTGTCAAACGAATTTAAGTCTGAATTAAAGTCTTCTATACAAAGAAAAATTGGGATACGGGGCAATTTTTGTTTACCCCGTATCAAAGAAAATATTTTAAAACCCGACATAAGTACATCCGAACAGTCTCAAAATCTAGCTGACACTGAAATTTTACTACCTCTTGTTATGGTTTAAATTATTTCCTCTTCTTTAAAGTTATGTTCCTTGAAAATATCTTCATATGTTTCTAATACTGTCATGTTGTAAAAATGCGTGAAATTGTGAATTTTAGCATTTTCATCTTTTTGTGTCGTGTTTGGTATCAAAAGTCATTATTTCTTATGAGTAATTAAGTTTCAATATTTTTATATGCTAGAAGTGCATTTTAGTCGGAAAACAAGATTTTGAATTATTTTTCCGACTAATTTTATAAAAGACATGTTTTAGTCGTTTTAGCGTTACTAGGAAATATTAATGGATTAAGATTAAGATTAGGTCGTGAGAATACTTTTTGATAACAATGGTCATCAAAGTAATTTATTTGTCAACACCTAAACTGTACATAGAGTGAATAATGTCAATTAACTCAAAGTCTTAATTTAATCTGCTTTTGATATGTTTCATTGTTTGGAAACTATTTGTTTATAAGTACCTTTTTCTATTTTCATTGGTCAAAACGTTTCTATGATCATGTTTTATAAAGGTTATTTTTAAAACGAAAAAGAGATAGAAATAGAGAGAACTATGTGACGATGACGCACCGGTTCGCCCCGCTCTCGATCTACGAGCAGCGGCGGGTTAATTTATGTTGCCATGATTACTGTTTTGTAAATATGCTTTATGAACTGTGATTGTATATATGTTGGATGGAAAAATAAAGTATGTGAACGTTCATGTATCCAGTCTCGTGTATTGATTTACAATAACTTTCCAGTACGGAACCTCTATCATCTATAACGGGCCTAAATCGTTTGGAGTGTAAAATACTGTTATTCATTTCCGACGGACTATATAGAGTTAACAAAAACGCAACAAAACAACCACATGTACAATCGACAATTCAAATTACGACAAAATAGGATTTTCTATTCACGTCAAATAATTAGGAAATTCTAAATGTGTCCATACTATGTCATTTTCGTCCCTTACTTAGTAATTAAACCCACCACTTAATTCATTATTATTATTCAATTGATTTAATATCATCATCATTCGATTCAATATCCTCTTCACTTGATTAAATATTATCATTACTTGATTCATTATCATTAATTGATTCATTATTATCATCACTTGATTCATTATCATTAATTGATTCATTATTATCATCACTTGATTCATTATTATTATTACTTGATTCAATATCATCATCACTTGATTCAGTATACTCATCACTTGATTCATTATTATCACTACTTGATTCATTATTATCATTACTTGATTCATTATTATTCATGACCTTTACTTCCTGTCAGAATTTGGTTCCTGATATATAGAATTCAGTGTTCTGAATAAGTTTTTAAATCTAATATTTTCTCTTGTTGGCACACAAGAATCAACAGGCTGATCACATTCATCAGAAATCAGAGCAGGTCCATTGACAATCCCATTCAGTATTACATTGAGCATATCATTCTTCAAACTGTTTCGAAGGTAAGTTTTTATTATTTTAATCCTTGATGCTGCTCTTTCAGAACAGGCACTAGATACTGGAAGTGTATATATTAATTCTACCAGTAATATAAAAAATCTATGTTCATGTATTCAGCTTAAGCATTTTCCTTCAAGTGCAGTCAGTCCTTCGATATGAGGAACTTTGGCTTTATTCATTAGCAAACAAATATAATTTTAAACAAATTCCACACAGCCATGAAATTTGGAGAAAAAAAACACACAAAATACCGAACGAGGAAAATTCAAAACGGAAAGTCCCCAATCAAATGGCGATATCAAAAGCTCTAACACATCAAACTTTCTTTCTCTCTAATCAAGAGTAGATTGAAGATATTCAAGGCCATTAAAATAGGAATATATACATATGGGAATCGTTTTGGGCTGTTAAGTAATAACATTATGTTAGCTAAGTAATACGTCTGTATGACCTCCGATAAAACCGTCCAATTCTTCCGAAAATGGGCATAATAAAATTCAGAATTAACACAAAGCCAACAGATGAGCTTCAATCATTCGTTTAAGCAAACCATAGGCTGCACTGTCACATGTGAAATTTAAAAATCGTCTATTAGAAATAATCAACAATGCTTTTCAACATACAAAATGGTAGCATACGCTATAAATTTGTTACTTTGGGACACCATACTAGTCTAGTCAATCTAGCATAAATTTGACCCAAACATCGCAGTAATTATATATAATTGCAACAGAATATTTTTAAGTTTTACTCTTTAGAATTATACCCCAAATTTACACAGAAAAAAGTCCTAACAAAATCTAAATTGAGGAAAACTGAAACTCTAAAGGCGTTTTCATATCTTTACGTGGCTCTGTACTTATACATCATGTCATGGTAAATGTTTGTTT
Organism: Mytilus galloprovincialis; assembly: GCF_965363235.1. NCBI lineage: Eukaryota > Metazoa > Mollusca > Bivalvia > Mytilida > Mytilidae > Mytilus > Mytilus galloprovincialis. The sequence continues at coordinate 43,077,605 of NC_134838.1, forward strand.
AATATCTGGTTGTTTTTATAGTGATTAAGATAACAACACGTTGTTGACTGGTGTAACCCTATTTTTTACATTTTTATTTATTATATCATTTTTTTTTGTTCACACATTGTTGTCAGTATAATGGAATTTATACAGCTGTCATACAAGTGGGAGTTTAGCTAGCTATAAATTTGTATTGCTACAAATACTGTCTAACCTTTAGTGTGAAGAAAGACAAGCATGACATTTTCTTTGAGGAGTTCAAGTTAGACCAAAACAATAACAAACACAATGAGTTGCTTTAATTTTTGTTTTCTCTTCAAGATTTTACTCCTTCGCCTTCAAGTTTGCCTCACATTACGCTTGCTCCATCAGTGTATAATCAGGATGCTGCATTCACATTTAATTTTATGAACTCTAAATGTTCCATCATTACATTTAACAGTTCGTGAATTTGCGGAATCAGAATTGTCAATAGAAAAAAGACCATTTGGTATGATTGCCAATGAGACAATTCTTCACAAGAGACCAAATTACACCAAAAGTTCAAGCAAGTTTCTGAAAATGTTCTAATTGGCTCTTCTACATATACACTTGATTAAATGTTTTTCATATTGTGTTTTAATATGGTAAACAGTCAGTTCCCTGGTTTTCAGCAATTTTAAAGTTCTATAACCTATTGATGTTTCACAGTGATTGCGAGAGTTGAAGTTAAAGTTGAAAACCATTTGTATTGGTGGCAGATGACACAGTGATGAGTTTTATTCAAGTCCTCATTGGTTAAAAGTTATTGTATAATTTAAAATTGCACATTATCAGGCAAGCTTCGACTAATATATTTTAACACGGCATTCTTATTTTAAAGTATTCTCAGCTGACGGAATGGAAGGTGTGCATACATTATAATTTATATCAGATTCACTTCGGCTCTCAGAATAAACTCATCATAGATACCAGGATTTAAATTTTATGTTTACGCCAGACGCGCGTTTCGTCTAAAAAAGACTAATCAGTGACGCTCAGAACTGTCCCCTACATATTGTATAATATCATTGTTTAAAATCTTCAAATGTTAAAAAATGTAAACAAATCTAGTAGTCAGCGCTAAAGCGCTTCTTTGTTTACATGAATTATCATTGGTATGGTCATTATTATATATAAAATAACTGTTTACAAAACTTTGAATTTTTTAAATACCAAGGCTGTTCAACCTACAGAGTGGACTATATTACCTTAGCTGTGGTTTGCAAAACTTTTCGGAATTTTGGTCCTCAGTGCCCTTCACCTTCGTACTTTATTTTGCCTATTTTTTTCTTTATTCAAGCGTCACTAGTGGGTCTTTTGTAGACGAAACGAGCGTCTGGTGCAAATACAAATTCTCAATCTTGGTATCTATGATGAGTTTATCTATGAGGTATGTATACATGTCAAGTTGGAAGAAAATATTAATATCTGTGTGTTTCTTTTTTCTCTACCGTTCATATTTCTGCATCAAAAATAATTCCCTTACATGTGTATAAGCGATCTTCAGTTGTCATAATAGGCGAGTGTAATATTTGAAAAAGACGTCTACTTAACGACTTTAATGCACCCACTTAACACACGGCTAATTTTTTTAAAATGAAAGAATAATGATTTAACTTTCAAATTGATTCTGCCCGGTCGTCACAAAATCGTACGGTGCAGTTTTTGTAAAATTGACATTAATTTCAGAAATTACTTCAAAATTTTTAAATTACAACATCTTTTTCAAGCAGAGGAAATTGGACTTATCTCTTCTTTTTGGCAGAATAATTTAGTGAATTAGATTCTTAAATTATTGAAAAACAATATTTACAACTGCAAGTCCGCCTGCTTTTGCATTCCTTTTCATTATCTTGACATTTTCAGGTCTACCATTTGACGTATATTAAATGTATTTGCACTCAATTCGTTTTAGAACAAACTAAATTACTGATCAGTTATCGTTTTTTCATTCAAGACCAAGATTTTATTAAAAAAAAGTTCCTAAAATCTTTAATTTTAAAATGTTGGTAAAATTATTATAGTTTCCGGAATTCCTCATCTACTTCGTTATCGGGTTTTAATTGTATTTGTTAGTCGATTTTCGTTTACTTATGTGTGCTGTTAAGAGTGCGATAAATCATATATAAACGGTTCTATTTCGATTTAAAACTGTTCCAGTACTTAAGTTTTGCTTAAATTAATATAAAATCATCCGAAATTAAGATTAAATTAAGGTAGCACAATACAAAGATTTTTTCACTCCCAATCAGATAACTTTAAACTGATGTAATTCATTTCATCCTTCTTTATATTTTATAAATGAGGTACCAAAAGAAAGAAGAAAGATTAATCTTTCAAATTGTGATAATTTCATTATGACATAATTATTACATAATCAATTGTTATGTAATTAGTTGCTATATTGTGATGTCCACACTTGAATGAATTTAGCTTCTTTGTTCTTCATAGCATCCCAAAATATTTTATAGATTCTTGTACAACACAGCTTGACCTCCAAAACTGTGTCTCCGATTTCCAAAAACATCAATAGAACAAATTTTATACCCAATTGAATTAAGTGATCTCTTATGAATTGATGTTTCAAACTTCATAGAAGATTTATGAGAGAATGAAATACAATAGGAAAAATCTGAGACACAGTTTTGGAGGTCAAACTGTGATGTGCAAGAATCTATAAAATAGTTTGGGATGCTATGAATAACAAAGAAGCTAAATTCATTCAAGTATGGACATCACAATATAGCAACTAATTACATAACAATTAATTATGTAATAATAATGTCATAATGAAATTATCACAATTTGAAAGATTAATCATCCTTCTTTCTTTTGGTACCTCATTTATAAAATTTAAAGGAAGATGAGTGGAATTACATCAGTTTAAAGATGTCTGATTGGGGATGAAAAATCTTTGTATTGTGCTACCTTAAATTAGAGTTCTGTCAAATTCAGCCTTTACTATATAAGGAATCGTATCGGAAAATTGATGAACATTTTCCGCGTCATATCGAATTTTTCATAGTCCAGTTAAAATGAACCCTTCCTCTGCTAAAAAGCAAAAAAATATCCATTGATTGGCACAGATGCATAGTCTGTCAGGTTTTTTACTACAGAGAAGCTATGAACATAGAAAGGAAGATAAAGTTTTATCGCCGCAGTGGAAAAACGAAAGTATACAGAAGACTGGTCAATGAGTATGACAAAATTGAAAACACCCCATTTGAAAGAACAAAATATCACAAGAGTTGCTATAAATCTTTCACTAGTAAGCACAACTTATCGTCTTCTGGTTTGTCTGGACAAAGCCTTTGTACTACAAGTACTAATTGAGCCAGTCTCTACTCATATATCAACAAGGGCAAATAGATCTACAACTGATTGGTCTGTTTGTATATTCTGTAAATGTAAAGCCTTTAAGCAAGTCAAACAACTTCATAAGGTATCCTCTGAGGAGAGAACTCAAGCTGTATTGAGTTTTGCTACACATATCTCTGACAATGATATGATTTACAAAATAACTCACGAGAATTTTACTGGTCAAGCTTTATACCATGGAGCTTGCATTACTAAATATTTGCTAAAAAATTTGAAATCAGGAAGTACAGAGCAATTTAATTCTGAACATGAAACAGCGTTTATTACATTTGTTTCTACAATTAAAGATGACTTAAAAGAGGGACGAAAGATACCAAAGGGACAGTCAAACTCATAAATCTAAAACAAACTGACAACGCCATGGCTAAAAATGAAAAAGACAAACAGAAAAACAATAGTACACATGACACAACATAGAAAACTAAAGAATAAACTTAAGATCGATTAACTGTACACAAGAAAGTATTTTTTTTAATAACTTTACTCAATTTCTGCCCGAGGATTGCCGAGAAAGCTACACTACCTTTCGGCTTCAACAAAACCTTAAAACATATTTTGGTCAGTCATACAGACTCAGCAAGGCCAAGGTATGTCCAATATTGTATATAGTAGCTATGAAGTTGTTATCCAATGTGATGAGTATCCATTATCTAAAGATTCTTCACTGGATCATTCAATTGCAATTATGCCGCCTGCTTTAAAAACATATATGTATTGTCTTTTGGATGATGGCGCTCACGCGGCAGTTAATAAAGAGTACGTTATACCCATTGATAAGGTTCGTAAATGTATGGCTTTAGCATAATGTATAGTATCTATAAATAGAAATTCGTTTACTCCTTTTCATTTAGGTTTAGCATTACAAATGCACCATATCTATCGATCAAAAACTATTGTAGATACATTAATCAGTCATAGGTTTTGCGCATCATACAATGAAGTAAGACGATATTTAACAAGTTTGGCAGATCATGAGATTAGAAAAATTGAAGATGGGGCATACGTTCCGCATGTTATGATATCTTCCTCTGGGATGTCAAACCTTATCCAAGAAGGTGCAGACAATGTCGACCGTAATACAGAAACAATCGATGCGAAAGATGCATTCCATTCAATAGCTAGGGCTGTGTTTCAAGTAGTGACATTACCCACAGATCCCCCAGTTGCGGATATAAGGATAGCCCGTGGCCCAGGACTTTCACTGCCTGTTACGGAGGAAACATCTTCCCTTATTCGTTGTCTTCCTTTCAGTAAACCAAAGGAAAGAGTAGAACCTACTCGGCGTGTAAATGCGTATAAGCAAATTACTTCCTGCAATGTTTAAATGTAGAAATATCCAACCTGTCATGGGTATTTCTAAAACTTTTATCTAGAAACCCTTTAGAGTTCCCAATAGTATTCCCTAATTCCACCGATCAACAAATTATACCATTTTGGACTGGACATCACAAAGCAATTGCAAAACACTGTTTATTTGTCAGTACTGTAGCATATGCACCTATAATAGTTGATGCAAAACCAAGTGACATGGCAACTGTCTATACTACGATAGAAAGATGTGTTGACATGTGTAAAAAAAAAGGCCGATCAGAAGTTCTCTGTCCAAACCTTTGACCAACAACTATATGCCATCGCTCAGCAAATAAAGTGGGCAAACCCTTTAGAATTTCCTGATCATTTTATACGCCTAAGTGGCTTCTATACTTTATCTTGCTTCATAGCATCTGTTGGAAAACTCTGGGGTGACGGAGGTCTTACAGATCTGTTTGTTGATTCTGGTGTGTATGCAGCAGGTACGGTTGATCAAATGTTATCTGGAAAACAGTTTAATAGGTCGGTTCGAGGTCTCACTTTAGTGTATGAGGCTACTAAGTCTCTTTGGCTCTCATTTTTTTTTTTTGATTGGTGTGGATCTAATGGCCATCTTGGGAACATACCAGATGAGTTTTGGGATAGCCTCCAAACATGCTATAGTAGCTTTTCAGATGACCCGCCTTCGTTTAATCTTAATATCACCAAATTTCGATCTTTATTTGAGACATATCTGTCACCTCTTCTTGAAGATTTTAAAAACTGGGGTTGTTCCGTTTCTGCAACATTTCAATACTGGGATATGTTTCTGCAAGCTATGGAAATCATGCTAGAAAATATTCGAGCGGAAAGAGATGGATTGTGGTCACTCCATTTAAGTTCAGCTCGTTCAATGCTTCCTTTTCTTTTTGTGACCAACAGAAACAACTACTCTCGATGGCTACCAGTATATATACTTGATATGCTTGATCTCCCTTCCGAAATTGAAAATAGTTTTCGTGTTGGTCTGTTTGCTATTCGTCAGAAAACTGGTACTTTTAATAGGGTGTGGAGTGACATGGCAACAGAAAAAACAGAAATAAAAGACAGCAAGGGAAATGGAGACATTGTTGGAATAACAAGAAAAAAGTCTGCACTCACCAGATGGAATCTAACAAGGCATATTGTAGAACATTTCATCGCAGAGATGAGAGCAAGATTCTGACTACTTCATGAAGATGTTGTCAAACACGACCAAAGTAGACCATCTTCCATGAAAAGAGATGAACAACAAGTGCAGGATTTAATTGGCCTTATGAAGGATAAAATGATTAACCCATTTGACACTAAACATCACCCTCGTGAATTAATATAGTTATCAAAGGTACCAGGATTATAATTTAGTACGCCAGACGCGCGTTTCGTCTACATAAGACTCATCAGTGACTCTCATATCAAAATTTTTATTAAGCCAAACAATTACAAAATTGAAGATCATTGAGGATCCAAAATTCCAAAACGTTGTGCCAAATACGGCTAAGGTAATCTATGCCTGGGATAAGAAAATCCTTAGTTTTTCGAAAAAATCAAAGTATTGTAAGCAGGCAATTTATAAAAACGACCACATTATTGATATTCATGTCAACACCGAAGTGTTGACTACTGGGTTGGTGATACCCTCGGGGACGAAACGTCCACCAGCAGTGGCATCGACCCAGTGGTGTACATAGTTATCAAAGGTACCAGGATTATAATTTAGTACGCCTCAACTGGCTTGCACGCAACAAAAGAAGTTCCACGACTGTTTCCTTAAAGCAGTTACCACTGGCACTTTAATGCTTAAAACATGTTTTGATAAAGCTTTGTCTGCGAATGAAAAAGGGAGTTTCTATGATCCAATTCAACGATCAAACATGAAGACTTTTACTGACATGAACAGAAAGACAAAACTGAAGTGCAGATCAGGTGATATAGTCAAGGGAAACATCAACCCATAACTTATTTTTAGACGTGCTCTATATATAGCTTGCCTTAACAAAGTGCAGAGATGATGTAACCGTCGAAAAACTGTTGTCTTTCCCTATTGGACCAATTCCGGCTTCTCTTTTCCATGATGACGATACCATGAGAAAATGTACAAAGCCATATCTCACTCATGAATTTGAAAATGAGATATGTTCATCTTATGCTCTTTCTCCTCTTGACATTTCCCTCACAGCCTTAATAAGAGATTGTATGGGTGTGGTTCAATCAATGGACGCTAAGAAATTTTCAAGTTTTGGTGAGCTAGGTATGTTTTACATTCAACAACAATCTCCACATTTTTCGACAGCAGCAACTATAACAGACGTCTTCGATAGATATGATGTCGAAGATTCTATTAAATCTGCTGAAAGAAAACGAAGGTCTTTAACATCTGCAAGCCATCGAATTTATCAGGTAAACGAGGGAAGCATTATCCCAGACTGGAAAAAGTTTCTTTCAAACAGCAAAAACAAGCAAGCCTTATCACTTTCCTTGGAGAATTTACAACACAATTTTACAGCGAAAAAAAAGCCCTAACTGATGGACGTATTTTATATCTGGCCGAAGCATTCCACAATCCTGAGGCAGTTAAAAAGATCCGCAACGACACAATAAGTAATTGTTTGTGTTTGTTCAGCACACAAGAAGAAGATACCCGTATCATATTACATGCCCTACATGCTGACAAGCAGTTCGGGAATTCTAATGTAAGGGGTAGAATAGTGATACGGTGTTCAGATACGGACGTTTTAGTTCTTTGTGTCCATTATTTTCATCATCTGCAACACACGGATGAGCTATGGCTTCTTATGGGAACGGTAACGAGCGGAAAGGATGGTAGGCGGTATATCCCAGTGCATTATTTATGCAGTTCCCTGTCGAATATCACTTGTAAAAGTTTGCCATCAGCCCATGCTTTAACCGGTTGTAATACAACATCTTCTATTTTTGTGATAGGGAAAAAATCGGTGTATAAGCTCTCGAAAACATCGTCAGAAGATCTATCAGATTTGATGCAGCTTGCTCAATCTGATCTTGATATTTCAATAAACGCCTCAAGAAAACTTGTTGCAAGATTATATGATCCTAAGGGAAAGTATAAATCTTGTCAAAATGATTTAAATAAATTGAGTGTCAGACTGGCGACCAGCAAAGACTCTGCTCTTGTTCGCCTTCGACCAAGCGAGGCGTCTTTCAAGCAACATGTCTTGAGAGCGTGCATTCAGGCAAAAGAATGGATGACCCCACACGAAGCAAAACCCCACATAGGTTCTCCGTAAGACTTTGGTTGGCAAAAAGGCAGCAACGGTCCAATGCCCATTCTATTTACTGGTATGATGTCATCCGACTTTCTATAAGATTTGGTCTGTTCCTGCAAAGGTAAATCAATCTGTAGTAGATCTTTTGTCTGCTTTGAGCAAAACCTCTGCTGCACTGATTTATGCCCTTGCCAAGGAAGTGATCTTTGTAAGAACATGTTGACAAATGAACCAAGTCTGGACGATGAGAATGATGAGATTATAAATTAAAATGCTGCTCTGATATCTCGACACCTCAATATTTTTACACCTAAATAGCTCAACACCTAAAAAATCAGACATCCCATTGGTCTAACACCCCAATAGTCCGAACGTTCTATCATTTACAGGATAACGGAATACTTTTAAAAGTATATATTTTAACATAAGAAATCCAAATAAAAGTTTCAATATTAGGATGACCTTGTTCTCGTTTGAACTAGCGATGCAAGTTATGAAAATAAGCTGATATATTAGTGCCAAAGTAGCCGAACGTCAAGTTTCAAGATACACGGCGGCCGACCACAGTAAAATCAAACACAGTTTGACCTTAATGAGTGATCGTATTCTTGTGATGTTTTATATCAAAATAATCTATTTAATGCAGATTTTATAAAATGTTAGTTAGTACTCTTATCGTATCTGATTAAGTGATGTAAATGAAAAAAGTAAAATCACAAAAATACTGAACTTAGAGGAAAATCAATTCGGAAAGTCCATAATCACATGGCAAAATCAAATAACAAAACGCATCAAAAACGAATGGACAAGAACCGTCATATTCCTGACTTGGTACAGGCATTTTCAAATTAGGAAATGGTGGATTAAACCTAGTTTTATAGCGCTAACTAACCCTCTCACTTTGATGACAGTCGCATCAAATTCCGTTATATTTACATTGATGCGTTAACTAAACAGACACAATAAATAAAATAGTCAAAATATGGGTACATCAGTCATCATCGTATAACAATTTTAAAAGGAACAATTTAACAGAACACAACAACGTCTATCTACAAACACATTCATTGATTTGTGTGTCTGACGTCAGAAAATTTTATACGTCACATAGATTTGTCGTTCAATGTGCATACAAACAATTTTAAAATTTACATAGGCAATGTAAGCATATAGGGTTAAAAAATCAAAAGTATGTAAGAATAAATTTCAGAAATAGACCGAGATTGAAAATAGTCCAAAAGTTATATATAGAATTTATAAGAATCCACAAATAGTTAATTCCACTACGCGATAGAATGATTTTGACGTTTATGGTTCAATGTACTTTGTAATTCATAATAGAAATATATCATAATGACATAAAATAGAACAATATCATCATGACGGGATCTTTTAAAGTACAGAGTCATATTATAAGAACTACAAAAAGTCGCATATACAAAACACGCCACCAAAAAATGAAAGACAATACAAACACATTGACGAGATGTATAAGTACCGAGCGACGTCAAACGGATATCACATAAAACCATTCAACAGTAAAAGTAATATTAATAATAGAACAAAGGCAAATGAAAGAACTATAAAACACGTTGTTAAAATGATAAACATCATCAGTACGCAGTATCTGTACATCAAGACCATCGTGTATTATTTGTGAAGTTCATACGGAATATTTATCAACAAGGTCTTGGTACCTTCCGATAAACTTTTTTAGAAAAAGTACGAGACGTTCTTTGACATACCCCTGGTTCATCAACTTTCTACTCAGACACTGATGACGTTTTACCAAGTTTGAGTAGGCGCTGCAAACTCTTGAATATCGAATAAGTTGGGAAATATATATCCCATATGGAGGTGAAGTTGGTAAATTGCTACTAGGGTGGGGGAAATTTATAATTTTAAAATTAAAATCGTCTCGTTTGTCATAGATTCTGGTACTGAGATAACTGTGTAAGTCAAATTTGAGATATAAGTCTAAAAATGAGGCGGAGGAAGCCGTGCCTGTTGTTTCTTTAATCTCTAGTTCTTGGGGATATATTAATGGAACCCAATCAGAAAAGTTCGGATTGTTTATGGAAAGAACATCATCAATATATCTGAAAGTGAAAGTAAATAATCTGGTTTCTTTGATCCTCTTGTTTTTGACAAGTGTCTGGAGGAACTCCGATTCATAAGAAAAAAAGAAGAGGTCGGCAAGAAGAGGCGCACAGTTTGTTCCCATAGGAATGCCGACAATTTGTTGGAAAAGTCTAGCTCCAAACTCAACAAATAAATTGCAGTAAGATCCAGAATGTCAACATATTGCACAACAATAAGTAAAAAATAAAAAACACCTGCCATATGGTTCTCTGACCTTGACGCGGTTGGTAGGCTTCCAAACTAAAAGGAGACCACACGTTTCATCCATTGTTATGTACAGTTCATCATAGGACTTTTCTATGAAAATGAAGATACGTCATAGTAATAATTCCCACTTGCTTAAAATATTTTGTCTCGGATTATTTATATCAAATTTGCAGTAAATAATTTATGTTTGTAAATACGTGCAATCAGTTGATATGGAGATCTTATAAGATTTAAATAATGCAAGGGCGACTACCGACGAATTTGTGCAATTAATAGTTGACTTTTTAAGTCCCTGAGAAAAACGTTACGTAACATACGTTACCGTTAAAATAGACAAAAGATAATTAATACTTAAAATAGAAATATCTTTCCACAGCAATAATACTGTATTCTTATAGTATTGTTTCGTTTTTGCAGTTGTTTTAACTCGATTTTTCTACTGCAAGTATCCAAAAAAATGAAATTGCACCAATGAACTTTGACCCCGATTTAAAAAAAAAATGCACCATAATTTCTTTTGACGACCGGGATATTTGGAAAGTACACATTCTTAGCTTTCCATTGATATATAATTTAGCCGTGTGTTAGGTAGGTGCATTAAAAATTTATATTTGGCTCTCATATCACTCCCATATAAGCATTCAGTGTGAAAATTATAACCTCTATCTACCTCATTTTTTTTTCTGACATGAACGAGAAAAACCTACATATTCTTTTACTGACCTTTTTTGTTCTTTTTGACCCCATGTATAGTGTATACAGTAGTCCCTCACACATTTTTTACACTTTAAATAACGGAAGTTTTGGAAAAAAGAATGAGTTTGGTAGCATATTCTGTGCAACAGAATGAGAAACATCTGAACACATGCATCCATCCTATTCACCTTTAGATTTGTTAAATGTACGAATGCTCATGGACTATTCTCATAAAGTCAGCCGTGCACATACTGCCGTTACTTGGAATTCAATCTGTCGTAAAATTACAATGCTTTTATCATCAGCTGTATTTTTCACCTGAAAATGTTATAAGCAATTACAATTGATATCCATGTCATGATAAGATAGTTTTGAATACAAGAAAAAAAAACATGTATCAATTTTGCTATGCTATGTGTATAATTATCAGTAGTCTACTGGTAGACTGAACCACTCACCTGGAACAGAAGATTAAATACACCATATTGATCATACAGATATAAGAAATACAACTAAATTTACATTTATGGTTTCTTTTTATATATATATATATAATAGTGACTTTTTTTACATATATAATAGTGACAATCTACTCGTATCTATCGCCAATTTAAGGATTAGGTAATGAAATGTTAACACTCTTTAACATGTTTCACAAAGATGTCAATTTTCTTTGAATAACATGGCAGGTATCTTATTACACAAGACAGTTGTATTACCATTTACTTCTGCAGAATTTTGTGTCATTATACTGTAAGAACATAGCGTGTAGAAACCCCAGACTGAGGAAGTTTTCTTAAAGTTCCTCATCTGTTCATCTAATCTTAATATTTGCTATAAATATATTGTATCAGTAACAGTCCATGTTTTGATTTACGCATGAACAGTTTTGTTTTAAGAAAGAGCAAAGCCTTTATTCAAATCGGTTTGTAAAACAAAAACACAATGTACAAATAGTTATTTTATTCCATGCTTGATAATTTAGCCATAGATGCATATTTTTGTTATGAGTTTTCATTGGCTTTGAACTAACTGTCAGTAAATGCAAGAACCAGATCTGTACTTAGTGTCTTTTTGTTTGTATGTTCAAGTACCTGGCCACATTTCACTGTGTTTTTGTTAGATGCATTTTTATTTATATAAACTCATCAGCTGATTTTAGCCGTTTGCAACTGTCAGTTCGTTCCAATAATGTCTGCTACACGTTAAGTGAAAGGTTCAAGTCCTGCTAGCATGTTTGACCCCGACACATTCTGTATGCATTGCTAACGCCGGCAGTGGTTCTCTATTCGTTTGAGCTTTTCCGGATTTCTTTTTGAAATTAAAAAAAAATTCAAAAGCGGGCAACCGTTTTAAGACATCAAGTCACCACGAAATCAACACTCGTCGCCGCAGCGAGTTCACAACTATAAGCCCTCGTCAAATACGTGTTTTCCTCGAGTTGGCGATCGGAGGTTTCACACACTGATTACTAAGAATTGATTAACTTGTTCTGATCGTCGTAAGAAATTAAATCAGTTTGGAAGTATCCCTCTTGTGCACTGTATAAAAATATATGCAGCAGAATTTAAACCAAAAAGTGCTAATTGCAAATTTAAACAGAAAGTTGTGATGTACAATGGCAATGAATGGTACACATTATAAATACTCTTTCAATTTGGAAGCAACCATTCTTCATTTTTTTCTTATCAATATATGGAGTTTGAGAGTTGTTTCAGTGGCACTAATACCACATCTTTATATGAGGTTAAAAAAAGGGGTATGCCCCGAGTGCATACATTCTCACAGAATAATAAAACTAAATTGAAGGGAATTTGAAAATATAACTTTGTTTGAATCAAACCAAACAACGGTCATAAGCTTTATTCCAGTGAACCTTGAGATATTCCGGCAAATTTCCTGGTCAGACCTTCAATTCCCCAGGTCAATAAAAACAGGAAGTTAATATTCGTTTTGAATCTGTATAAAATATTCGCAACTTGACGTTAATTAGCAATCATCAATAACTCGTTTTTCTTTATACATTGAAAGAGATTTAGCAAATTCTTGTTGGTATTCTTATCATCATTCATTTTAACACAGTTTGTGGCGGCATACCTCAAGTGAGAGTGATTCTCATACTGGCTCTTCGAGTGTACTGTACGGAGAGAGGTATAAAAAATGTGTATAATTTACCATTCTTGACGTAAAATGGTTAACTTTTACAAATTGTGACTTGGATGAAGAGTTGTCTCATTGGCATTCATACCACATCTTCTTATATCTGAAATTGTTTTTTATGCGTACTGTACGTTTTACTATACTACCATACTATATTACCACTTGGGTCTGATGAATTTGCTTCCATTAATATGTCGTCAGATTTGTCTTGTTTATGTATACTATAAACTATGTCTATATATTAGACCGTTTTTTTTCCCGTTTGAATGGTTTTACACTAGTAATTTTGGGGCCCTTTATAGCTTGTTGTTCGGTGTGAGCCAATGCTCCGTGTTGAAGGCCGTACATTGACCTATAATGGTTTATTTTTATTAATTGTTATTTGGACGGAGAGTTGTCTCATTGGCACTCACACCACATCTTCCTATATCTATATAATGTTGGGGTTTTTTTCCTCCAGCTTGTTGTTCAGTGTCATTTTAATTTGTTCTATTATTCTATCGATATATCTTGTATCATTGATGGTTGAATTATATAGATGGGATATTAAAATCTACGATTTGTTCATTTAATTAAATTACGCAAAGCGGCAACTTTGTATGCGTATTGGTTTGTTAGTTGTTAGATAGCATCTCGTATTACTCCGAAATAAAACATGTGTTGTCTGTAAAAGTTAATGTCTAGTGAATACTTGTATAGCTACTAAAGACGCCAAAAATATCAACACTATTTTAAAGATGCTTTAAAACAGATAGTTGGCAACATAATCGTGAGATGGTTGTTCAACTTCCCAAAATCAGAATTATAATCCATCGGGCTCAGGCAAACCAACGAAAACTCTCCTATCCGATTAGAAATCCATGTAACCTTATATCTACATTTATTTGAAACGATGAACCCATTAGGTTTCATTGATAATAAGAAAAAAAGCATTACATATATTTATTGAGTAGCACAATGTAAGTATGTTGCAGCATCTTTCAATGCTTCGTCAGTATAGTAATGTAGGAGCCTGTTTTTCCAAACAGTCCATGTTGTGGCATCTACCAACTTAGGGATTGGTCTGTTGAGGAGAGTAATTGGTGTTCCAGATTTGTAGTGGTTTGCAACCCATCCTACTGCTGTTTTGATACCGTTGTTTTCAACGTCTAAGACACATTTGCATAGCTCTTTATGAGGTGGGTTAGCCTTTACGGTCTTCCAGGCACTGTTAAAAATCTGGAATAAAATATCAATCTCAATACATATAAGGTCATTTGTCAAAAATATTAAATTACAACTTTTATAAAAACAAACAGTCAACTGTGTAAGGTGTATGATAACAATACGGTTAAACAGTGAGTCACACTTAAGGGCATACGATACAGTTACAGTGGAGGTAATGACGTTGCTAAAATAAATTGTTATTTTCGCGACGTCAAACGGTGACTTATCGGGAAAAGATGCAGTTTTCGGCTGATTATTATAATTCAAACTGATTTAACTTGAAAACGAGTTCATGGACCCCTCTTTTTTAAAATGGCATTTGGTTTGATTACGCAAGAAGATTATGTGTACCAATTTTCATGAAAACGTAAATAGTGCATTTTTTTAAAATTTGAATAATATACAGCAAAAAATGACAATTTTTTCCTACATTCATGAACATTTGATAAATCTGAGTTATTTGTAAAAACAAAATGTACAAATTTATGCAATATTTATATAACACATAAATTACAAATAATTTAACAAAAAACAGATCGTATTTTTCTTTTAAAACAAAAAAGTTATGTATTTCTATCGAAAGGAAAAATACGTCCAAAAATCCGTATTTTGGGGAAATATCTGAAAGTTGAACCTCAATTAACTCAAAAAGTAGCACATGAAGGTATATTTTTTATTACATATTTGATTTAATCAGGTAAAAAATAGCCTACATGCAAATTTTCATCAAAACTTAAATACGGGATCAAAACTGTATCGTATGCCCTTAATAAGGGCAACGATAGTATACCGCTGTTCAAAAGTGATATTAAATCGATTAAGCACAAACAAATCCTGTTGGCAATCTTAACCGAAGGAAACACATCAACTATAAAAGGAAAACAACGGAACAACAGAAACACTGAACTACAACTGTTAACTAAGCATTGAAAAAAGGGCAACTATATTTCGATTACTTCTGTATTGGATATAAAAACGTAAGACTTATGAACTCCACTAACCAACGACAGCTATAGAATACCAGGTTCCTGACTTTTGTCAGGTGCAAACAAATGTAGCGGGTTTAAACGTTTTAATAGATACCAGCCTTCACCCCTACCAGAAAAAATAGTGTAGCACCATCACATAGAAAGACGCACCATAAAATATCAATTGAAATGGCTTAATTCAAGCAAAAGAAATATAAACGCAAGTGAACATACACTGAACGAATATTTTTTTATTTGACACAATTTAAATATAAAATCAATAAAATAAGGGATGAATAAATGAAGGAAACAGTAGTATACAGCTGTAAAAGGTTAAAAAATTACAGAAGGTAAACCATAACCTGAAACGATTAACCTTACCGCATATCCATATTTTACATGGAAAACGGCTATTGATCTTTTTTTTTTTTTGAAGCACTCAAAACAACCCAATGTCATACCAGAAGAAGTTTATTATAGTGTAAAATAAAGTTGTTTGGAACTATTAATCAAGATTCTTATAATGATTTATACAATTGGACGTTAAAAAAAGACCAATAAATCTTGACGGTATATTTGATATGCATTTTGATGCACAATAAAATTGTTTATTACACAAATTACTATTGTTATATTATTTCGAAAGAATATTCATCAATTCCCTAGCAATAGGGATGTTTATTTTTAACAAACATTACCTTCATCCATAAATCCCACATGTGGAAGCTATGTGCAACTCTCTCCAGTCCCGACCAGTTTGGTCCAAGTCCGTCATTGTGTGAACCCAAGTTCGAAAGAATGTTATCGAGAACGTTCATCGAGTCAGTTTCAAAGTCCTGTCCGATTGGATTTGATGGTGCATTGGATAGAACTTTATTTGGTTGTCTCAAGTCATGGTTCACAGTTGGAATATGGTTTACTGAGGTAGCCTGTGGATGGAAGATCCTTAGCCCTTCAACCGTCAGGGAATGAATAGCATGCGCAATGGTTTCGTTGAAATTTTTAGATAATCCCGAAATAGGAAATATATCCTTACAGAACTGAGATGGGGCAGCAGTTACTACACCCACTATTAACACAGCCAAAAACACTCTCATTGTTTTTGTGAATAGTATTGTGTGTTCAATGTGTGAAAGTGAATAACAAGACAGTTGTTTACCCTTAATATACTTATATACTAAGTTGCTATCTGAATTGTCATTGAAAGACAGGTGTGCTCTATTTAAAGGTTTATCATAATCACGGTATCAGACACTGGAAAGGGCATGCTTCAATATATCTGATTACCGACATTTGGTGTGTGTCTTTATCTTACTAAATATATAGATATTGTTATAAAGTAAATTGTAAAGGTATGGTCACACCAAAATAAATAAGCATGGAATTCAGATCTAATATAGAGAAAAAAAATTACAAGTAGATGCATGCACCAGAATATTTCAAAAAGTCTTTATATAGAAAGATTTGCATAAAAAAACATTTAGATATATAACATTGCATAATGTAAATTTTAGTTTGTTTTTTTTTTCTTTACATTTTTAATGTTTCATATTTAAGATTGACATGTTATCAACAATATTTATAAAACACCTAGGATCGGTCCAAAAAAAATAAACGGGCGGCACTCGACTTTTGACACTACAGCAGCAAAAAATATCCTTTGCTTGATTTGGCAAAGTATTTTTTTTTTTAACTCTTTCGGAATTTTGATAATAAATGCTCTTCGAACTTTTTCATTTAACCCTTTTAACTTTTTTTATTCAAGCTTCACTCATGATATTTTGTCGACGACTGGCGCGTCTGGGGGCAAACTTTTAATCTGGTGTGATGACTTTGTTTACTATGATACCTCATTTACCAGGTCAACCTCGTGTATAAAATGTAGTAGGATAAAAAGAAAATATAAGTAATGTTACCATGACGCCTGCCATGGCGGGAAATAATGTACTTTTCATTTAATATTTATGCTCTTTTTTTATTATAATTGTTTTCTAACACTAGAAAATTTACCGCTTTTTATGACTACGCAGGACAGTTCGACTAAGTTGTACTACATGTACATGTACCTAGCTTGGGAATGACTCAGTATCAATCTTATTCCAAGGTCACATACCTATATATTAGAATTCCCAAACTATTTGTGTGATAAGCAAAACAAGAAAGATTACAAACGGAAAAGCCTGACTTTGTCCACATTAAAAGTCATACTTCACTTGATCTAATGAACTAATATGGGATAAATTTACAAGAACTTAAATTTGTCTGCGACGTTGGCCAATTGCCCGATGCCACAGACTATTACATTTTAGCTCGGACTAGTTATTTTTTTATGACTAACCGGGCCGGACTAGCAAGAAATATAACATCCATTCTATGTTATTTGAAATGTTTAACATATTTGATTCTCAAACTGCCAAGTAATGCATAAGAGATCGGTCAATAATAGGAACATTTATCCTAGGATACGACAACCAGACGCCACATTTCTAGTCTTTCGATATGTCTTATAACCAGAAGAAAGTTGACCAACATGGTCAAATTAAATTTGCTAATAACGGAGGTAATTATTTATAAAACGAAAAGAATATAAGTTATTTTTCGATTCATTATATTAATAATAATCTTTATTGCAAAACTACACCCATAGGCGTCAAGCAATACAAACAAACAATTATACAATTAAATACAATGCAATAAAATGCAGTAAATACAATATATAGTAGAACATATTTTAAGAGTTCAATTATTGATTGATGTAAACAAAAACAAAAAGAACAAAAAATAACCTCCAATATGAAAAAAAGAGTACAGGGATGGGGTTTAGGATTTGTTTTAGTTTATTAAATGCATCAAAATGTTTAATAATGGTACATAGTCTTTTAGATAAGCAAACACACTAGATCGCAATGATAATTATTTATGTTAATGTCAAAAAGAAATGAATATATTATACACCGTGTTTATTCATAACGCTTCCTTTGCCATTGATATCGGCGTTCATTTCCGAATTAATGAACAGTTTCTTTTGACGTTTTATTATCAACGATGCTTAGGTAGATGCCCTTAAAATAGACAATACCATAAGAGGTATGTTGGTCTTTTTAATGTATTTCACAGAATAATAAAATCATTACTTTAAATAATTTGCGTCATACCGAAGTAGTAAAATTGTCTACATAATCATACCCCCGCTTTTAAAAACAAGAGGCAAGAACCTGAATCGCTCACCTGTTATTTTTTGGTTTGAATCTATCATCAATGATTATTTTTGCTATTCAATATATACTAGAACACACCCGCGAAATTGCGGGCATATATACAGCTTGTGAACTGTTGTAAGATGATTTTTGGTAAAAGATATTGTGTATGGAGAATTACACAAAAGGTATGAAAAGCCCACTCCTGTTTTTCCAAAGTCCGATATTTGTTTCCTTTCTGTTAAATTCAATTATATTCGTGTTTCTGGCCTAAGACCACAATTGTTCTTTGCTACAATGTTTCTTTTGGTAAAAGTCAAATCAAATTAAAAATTTGCACCGTTTTAAACATGAAATAAATATAACTGCTTATATATAGACCATTATTAGTCTAAAAAATATGCTTCTATGACAATTCATCAGTGCTTTTTTTTGAAAGCCTTATTAACATGCCAATGGTAGGATTTGAATCATGTATACATGACTAATGTCGGAGGGGTCCTGATCCCGAAATCCCGGGCTTAAAACCATGAAATCCTGAGATCCAGAATTTAAAGAAATTCATATCCAGTACCAGGATTATAATTTAGTACGCCAGACGCGCGTTTCGTCTACATAAGACTCATCAGTGACGCTCATATCAAAATACTTATAAAGCCAAACAATACAAAGTTGAAGAGCATAATTGATCCAAAATTCCAAAAAGTTGTGCCAAATACGGCTAAGGTAATCTATTCCTGGGACAAGAAAATCCTTAGTTTTTCGAAAAATTCAAAGTTTTGTATCAGGGAATTTATACAAATGATCATATAATTTATATTCATGTCAACACCGAAGTGATGACTACTGGGCTGGTGATACCCTCGGGGACGAAACGTCCACCAGCAGTGGCATCGACTAAGTGGTGTAAATAGTTATCAAAAGTACCAGGATTATAATTTAGTACGCCAGACGCGTGTTTCGTCTACATAAGACTAATCAGTGACGTTCATATAAAAATAGTTATAAAGCCAAACAATACAAAGTTGAAGAGCATAATTGATCCAAAATTCCAAAAAGTTGTGCCAAATACGGCTAAGGTGATCTATTCCTGGGACAAGAAAATCCTTAGTTTTTGGAAAAATTCAAAGTTTTGTATCAGGGAATTTATAAAAATGATCACATAATTGATATTCATGTCAACACCGAAGTGATGACTACTTGGCTGGTGATACCCTCGGGGACGAAACGTCCAACAGCAGTGGCATCGACCCAGTGGTGTAAATAGTTATCAAAAGTACCAGGATTACAATTTAGTACGCCAGACGCGCGTTTCGTCTACATAAGACTCATCAGTGACGCTCATATAAAAATAGTTATAAAGCCAAACAATACAAAGTTGAAGAGCATAATTGATCCAAAATTCCAAAACGTTGTGCCAAATACGGCTAAGGTAATCTATTCCTGGGACAAGAAAATCCTTAGTTTTTCGAAAAATTCAAAGTTTTGTATCAGGGAATTTATACAAATGATCATATAATTGATATTCATGTCAACACCGAAGTGATGACTACTGGGCTGGTGATACCCTCGGGGACGAAACGTCCACCAGCAGTGGCATCGACCCAGTGGTGTAAATAGTTATCAAAAGTACAAGGATTATAATTTCGTGCGCCAAACGCTTTCTACATAAGACTCATAAGTGACGCTCATATAAAAATAGTTATAAAGCCAAACAATACAAAGTTGAAGAGCATAGAAGATCCAAAATTCCAAAAAGTTGTGCCAAATACGGCTAAGGTAATCTATTCCTGGGACAAGAAAATCCTTAGTTTTTCGAAAAATTCAAAGTTTTCTATCAGGGAATTTATAAAAATGATCACATAATTGATATTCATGTCAACACCGAAGTGATGACTACTGGGCTGGTGAGTAAAACTCAAAATCAGCTTTTTTAATTTTCTATGGAAATTGACATTGGAAAGGAAGATAACTCCGCAAGAATGAGTCTTTTTTTGTCAGTTTTTTCTTAATTTTTTCCTAAAATTTATGTAAAGTATGATACTTTGATGGGGTTTTTGAGTTCGTATTTGACTATTTGATATAGTCTTCTCGTCATGAAATGTAAAAAACAGAAGTGAAATTGGTATTTTTAAATTTGTTTTGTGCATTTCAATTACCGAAATTTGCAAATTTGTGGCTTTGTGACCAATTAAGAAAAATAATGTGAAAATTTGGTATTGTTTATATCTATATATTATATTTGTTCAGCATATTTTTTGTTTGAAGAAACTTTAAACCACAAAAAGAAGAATATTTGCTTTGATAATTAATTTTATTAAATTTGAGTTTCTTTACCTTGACATGTTGAAAAAACTCGACAAATAAATTATGAAATCTAAATTGAAGTAGCTTGATAAAAGATATGAAAACACCTTTACAGTTGTTTGTTTTACTCTTAAATATCACGAATCAATACATTCCGTTGAATAGACGTGGTAAATTTATAATTTTGTATCAATTTTGATTGATATTTCTGCCATTTTGGCAGAGTTATCTCTCCTTTTCAATGCAAATCTCAATAGGAATTTAAAGTCTTCCTCAAGTTAGATTTTATGGGACTTTTTTTTTCTGTTTATATTTGGGGTATCTTCTATACTATTAGACGAGAAGACCTCATTTTGTGCGACCCCCAAGGGTGACTGGGGGATAGAAATATGGTCACTTGGTCTTCTCCCGACCGGCAGTAAAACGCTTGCTGAAGTGGGGCGTCCGTTTGGCTGTGCGGGATGTATCAAGTTCGCAGTCACGTCCGTCAGAAGGGGACGTTAAATCCGATGCCTCGTGTAAAGAGAGTGCCACGCTCTTTGCACGTTAAGAACCCTTGCAACAACTCTTTGAGGGGTCCGTAGGTGGCCTGTTGCAAGGCAAAATTTCTGTCCCTATCCAATATACCCTCATTTTTCAGTGGCAGTCCAAATTTCCCCGACCATCATCCTAGATTGCCTCTCTTACAACAACCTACCTATTGTATTTATTGTGAACTTGTTCTCGTCCTGAATATGCATGAAATATTTGCCACTGGACGTTAAGCAACCACCAATATATCAATCAATCTCATTTTGTGCGTCGCTTCTCTTCCTTCCACAATAAATTAATCACCTGCGTCCTATAGGTACCATGCATAGTTGCATTTGTCATCCATTCTTATGATTATTCAGTTTGGGTTATTTTGGGAGAAAACGAGAAAAAAGGCGTCAGGATATTGTTTCCGTCATCAGACGGACTTTATGTCAGAAAGAAGACATCCGTTTAAAACTGTTTTAAAATAGCATACAATTTTCAAAAGTACTTGTGACAGAACAATTATTTACACAGTTTTCTGTATACTATCAACATAAATATACTATAGGAAAAATGTATTCGTTATATACAATCAATTCCAAGTTTACTATTCACGGCGGTCAATGATGTGGTCAGTGATATTTCATATAAAGTCACTATATATACTATATCAGTGACTGCCGTGGATAGAAGACTAGGAATTTGATAGTAAATACACTTTATTTTTAGTATATGTATGGTCATAGTATACAGAAAACAAGCAATAACGTATTTTGAAAAAGAGAGGAACTGGGAGGACTAAAACAAAATTGTCCTGTCAACACGGCACCCCGCAGGCTACGACTTTTGATACCTTTCCTAAAATAAGTCAGTCATAATATATTTTACGAAAATTAATCCTATAACGTTTACATATTTTCAACCGCGCACTAATTGCCCGCGATTTAATGCTAAAGATTAAAACTTAAAAATCTTCTGTTGTAATTACTTCAAGGTTAGGGTCACATTAATGCTAGATTGACTGGACTATAAAGTAACATTTGAGTTCATCAAACTTTCCATCAAGCAATTTATTCTTTTTTTTCGAATGTCGGAGCCCGCTTGACAGTCTCCCAATTGACCAAAACATTACAAAACCGTACAGTTTCGTTCCCACACTATGATAAACAAATTTTGAAATGTTCGTGATGTTTTTTATTTTGCACTTGCAAACACATCTTCAATAAAAGAGGGACGAAAGATACCAGAGGGACAGTCAAACTCATAAATCGAAAATAAACTGACACCGCCAAAAATGTGAATGTAATAATCCACTTTTTTAATACGTATTAGTATTGACATAAAACCACTATTCATTCAATGTGCTGTTCAAAGCATTTTAATATTACATAAGTTCAATATTTATGTGTCCTTGGCTCAAATATTAAGATTTCTCGGCGAGAGATTTTAGTCGACGTATTTTTAATCATAATAACCCGCGAATTTTATCAAACTATAAATTTTAGGTTGCAATATTTGCTCACCTGGCTCCAAACTTTGCTGTGGAAATAAAAATATATATAAAGTATGACTATTTAGGGGCGTGGTCAACTAAGGCAGCATGATATATTATTAGAAAATATTAAAATAATGAAAGTATTATGAATTAGAGGGTAGTTATAATTTTCTCTATCCTGAAGATTGATTTTGGTCGACATTTGACAGATTTGTTTTATAGGTTTATATTACATTATGATTTTCAACTTTAAAAATTCAAACAGCGGATGTGACCTAATCATACCTTTTCATGTCATCATTTGATATACACCCAAAAGTGAACGATGCAATAGAATGCTCTCTAAACGTAAAAGAACTCATTCAGTAACTTTTTGAAGGGTTCATAGGTGGTATGTTTCTAGGCAAATATTATATGAAACATACTCCCTTTCTAAGCGACAGGCGTAACCTCCCAACCTGTTCTCGGTCAATCCACTTTCAATTCGGAAATTTGTGTATTGGTGTAGTCTAGAATTTTTATTAAATACTTGCAACTAAACGTCAAGCTAACTGCAATTAATCAAGCAATTCATCTATTAATCGGCGGAGACCATATTATAATCAGATGTCCATCAGTCTGTCGTTTACTGTTCAAGGACATTAGCTGTCTAATTCATGTTTACCATTTCGACCCAAATTTTCATATTTGATTAAGGACTTCCTAAAACGTACATCCAAATTAGAAAAAAAGTCTTATTAAAAAAAATATAAACAATGCACATACTCGGTATTAGCATTTCATACGTATTTTATACTGGACGCCATATGATTATCCTACGATATTACCTCCAAGGACTACCGACGGTCATATAACCTGATTTAAACATACTAAATATAAACAGACAGAGAAGCACGTGTGATCGTATCTATACTATTAAACGAGAAGACCTCAGTTTGTGTGTCGCTTCTCTTCCTTTCACGATAAATTAATCATCACGCCTCTGTGTTCTATAGGTAACTTGCATAGTCGCATTTGTCATTTTGGAGAAAAACGACAAAAAGGGAGTCCGGATATTGATTCCGTCATCAGACTGACTTTTAGAAATAGATACGACTTCCGGTTTGAAACATGCACAAGTACAACCAATCGTATGATAGATAACAAAAATGAAAAATAAATAGGCCAATCAGAGCGTTCTCAATATCATGGTGTTTAGATCGCAAGAACCACAACTATTATACCTCCTTAGAGAGGACAATTATTTTTCGCGTTTATCTACATGTAAACTACGATTAAATTACTTTAATATATAGAGACTCTCTGTATTCTGTTTACTGTTTTCTTTGAAATATTTACTATTTAAGGGGTCATACCAGTTGCATAAAATAAGTAAAACATGTGGAATCAAGAATGTGTCCATAGTACACGGATACCACATCGGCATTATATTTACTAAGTTTCGAGTTGTTTTGACTTCATTTTCATCAAAAACTACCTCGACCAAAAACTTTAACCTGAAGCGGGACAGACGGACAGACGAACGAACGCACAGACTAGAAAACATAATGCCCATAAATGGGGCATAAAAATTTATTGTTGAAAGTGAAAGTAGTGATTTTGCAAAAATGAAAGTAGGGTAGAGATTAGAGGGAGGCAGGACCTTTTTCGGGACGTCGTGATCGGGTGTTTTTAAGCTCGGGATTTTGGGATTGATCCTTACGGGATCCGGGAATATATTTTTCGATTTCGGGATTTCGGGATATGAATTTCTTTAAATTCTGCATCTTGGGATTTCATGTTTTTAAGCCCGGGATTTCGGGATCAGGACCCCTCCGACCACCCCTCAAATTAGCCTTAGTCGGTCTTCGTCATTTATACAAGATTCATATCCTACCAATGGCATGTTAATAAGGCTCTCAAAAGAAAAAGCACTGATGAATTGTCCTAAAATAAAATTGAGAATGGAAATGGGGAATGTGTCAAAGAGACAACAACCCGACCAT
Source organism: Mytilus galloprovincialis (assembly GCF_965363235.1). Taxonomy (NCBI): domain Eukaryota; kingdom Metazoa; phylum Mollusca; class Bivalvia; order Mytilida; family Mytilidae; genus Mytilus; species Mytilus galloprovincialis. Next base: position 43,102,439 of record NC_134838.1, read on the forward strand.
CGAAAAAAACAACAGCAGAAGGTCACCAACAGGTCTTCAATGTAGCGAGAAATTCCCGCACCCGGAGGCGTCCTTCGGCTGGCCCCTAAACAAATATATACTAGTTCAGTGTTAATGAACGCCATACTAATTTCCAAATTGTACACAAGAAACTAAAATTAAAATAATACAAGACTAACAAAGGCCAGAGGCTCATGACTTGGGACAGGCGCAAAAATGCGGCGGGGTTAAACATGTTTATGAGATCTCAACCCTCCCCCTATACCTCTAGCCAATGTAGAAAAGTAAACGCATAACAATACGCACATTTAAAATTCACTTCAAGAGAAGTCCGAGTCTAGTGTCAGAAGATGTAACCAAAGGAAATAAACAAAATGACAATAATACATAAATAACAACAGACTACTAGCAGTTAACTGACATGCCAGCTCCAGACTTCAATTAAACTGATTGAAAGATTATGATTTCATCATATGAATATCAGGCACAAACCTTCCCGTTAGGGGTTTAGTATCATACCATCATAACATATATGAGAAGAACATAACCCGTGTCATGCCAACAACTGTTTTTTTTAATAAATGTGTTTAGTTCCGATGCAAAGACCCTATAAGTGAATCAATATTAACGCCAAAATATGCAATCTTTAATGACCTGACAACAGTATCGTAACTATATCCCTTCTTAATAAGTCTATTTAAAGGTTTTGTTAGTTTCTGGGGTGAATACTGACATTTTTGTGCTTTATAAAGAATATTTCCATAAAAAATTGGATGTAAAATACCTGAACGTATAAGAAGTCTGCATGTTGAGCTATATTTACGAATGATATTCTTATACCGAAGATAAAATTTAGTAAATGTTTTGACTAGTTTGTGATATCGAAAACCCTGGTGTAATAATTTTTCAGTAATACATAACTTTCTCTCGTTAAAATCTAAAACATTGTTACATACACGAACGAATCGTACAAGTTGAGATATATAAACACCGTAAAAACATATTTTATTAGACTAATAATGGTCTATATATAAGCAGTTACATTTATGTCATGTTTGAAGCGGTGCAAATTTTTAATTTTATTTGACTTTTACCAAAAGATGCATTGTAGCAAAGGAGAAGAATAATTGTAACACGAAAATATCATGATATAGGTTAAAATTAAATGTAAATCATAATTAAATATGTATAAGAAGTGTAGTTTTTTGTTGATAGATCGGTTAATGATTATTCCGGGTGTTAACAGTCTTTTCTTTTAGATGAATGAGCATGCAGACCACGTGCTGAAAGGTTGCATGAATAAAGGCAACAGTAGTATACCGCTGGTCAAAAGTCATGAATCGATAGAGAGAAAACAAATCCGGGTTACAAACTAAAACCGAGGGAAAGACATCAACTATAAGAGGGAAACAACAGAAACACTGAAGTGCAACACAAAAAAAAACGACAATGCAACATACATAGAAACGAACTATAAGATAACAACTGCCATATTCCTGACTTGGTACAGGACATTTTAAGAAAAAATGGTTGGTTGAACCTGGTTTTGTGGCTAGCAAAACCTCGCGCTTTTATGGCAATGTTAAATATATCGCTAAAATGACATCATAACATGACAGGGATACAGTACAAATAAATGCAAGAACACTCGGGACAGAGAAAAACAAATAAATAATAAAGTTATAGTACATTTCGACATGTTAACCATAGAATAACAACGAATACCTTAAATAATTTAGGAGTTTAAAAAAACAGCATAATAGAATTACGAATTGTCCGTCACACGAATGTATCAACGCTACAAAAAAGGTAAAATTAATGTCTAAAAATTGAATATAAATCGAGATTATGTTTGCAACTATGTTATTTGATGTATTTTATAACAATTACAAGAATATTAATATAGAATTGTGTAATTAATTGTATTATCTAACTACGGATTTAAATGAGTTGAATTATTAATTTGCAAGACAATAATATATTTGGAATATTTTAGCACTTTTATCTGGCGACTATCTGAAATCATGTCCTTGGAGATGATCCAGGTGAGCAACAAAACTCGTTTACTCAAACAGGAAGTTTTTGGTATTTTTTCACTTTCCCTACTTGTCTAAACTAAGAAAATGGGCGAAGGCATTGCAACGTTGTGTTGTGGGCTCGTTTGCTTTCTACCTGGTAGTCTTTTACAATTTTTTGGATTTTTTTCCACGAAATGGGTCAAAATTGAAAGTTATGATCCGACCTTAGAGTGCTATCGAGGAATAGTTTCCAAGTCTGATGCTTGTCCTTATGGTTTAAAAGGTAGGATACCAAATTATCGTATAGCAAACTAATTTTGCACGTGCATCACTATCCTTTTTTCAAAATTGTTTATTTATATTGCCTAGTTTAAAAATACGTGTACGTGGTAATAACATCTACATGTATATTATTATTCAAATCTAAAGTATAATGGCAGGTTCCGAAAACAAGCTGTACAGACTTTCTCGAAATATCTACTCCAATTTACGTATACAAATTTTTTTAAATATCAAAGATTTAAACGATGTTCTAAAGCAGATATATCTGAATATTAAAGAAATGGAAAAACAGTAGAAAATATACACAAAAAAGAAGACGACAATACATAATACAAATGTTAGACGAAATGCATTTGCCAAAATAGTGAAAAAGAACTATTTTAACCTGTAAATCATAAGATATCTTGTACTTAAATAAAGTATCTTTGTTTCGGTCTGAAGTTAAGTTTCTGAGCCATATAAAATGTTTGTATACAGAATTTGTGGATAATTGAGAAACTGATTTCATAACACAATGCATCGTATTTTTTACAATGCAATATCAAATTAGCTGGAGACTCATGTATTATGAAATTAAATGAAAATGTTGTTATATCTTATATCTAATGTTGATTTATAATAACACACATTTTTTACAGGTTTAGATTCTGTTGTAGTTGGTCTTCAAGTTGCAGCCTTGGTAATCATTACAGTCACCTCAATCGATGCTTTGTGTTCCATATGTTGCTGCTCAAGTCGGGGAGATGATGATGATGATGATGATGAAAAGAGTTGTTTAAAGAAATTGGTAGGATGCATCGTTTTGATGTATCCATTTTCTGGTAAGTATACCCATCTATTTTTTTCTTGTAAAAGAATTTCTAATAAAATAAGATGAAATTGAAAAATAAAAAACTTTTAAGTAATAAACAAACAAAAAAATCAAAAAAGATACAAAGGGAGGAATGCTAGTAATCATTCTTTTTAGAACAAAAATTTCCCAAAATAAGAAAAAAATCAATAAAAACGACACATACAATTAAGATTTATTACAAAGTCATGTACGATATCATTCAACTTTTCTGATAAGTTTCAGCCGATTATTTTATATCACCATGAAAACACTTATTATGTCTAGGTTGTCGTTAGAAAACATGTGATAGATCAAGATAACGAGCTTTACATGTAAATTCGTTGATAGAAAATTATTTCTGCGTAAGATTAGTTATTATCTTGAGATAGTTCATATACTTAAGAGGGTGTCCATGGAAAAACCAGGCAGTGGATGGCGCATGACATATTTTGTTTTCAAAATTTTTTCATCTATTTCAATCTTTCTCAGTTAAATTTTATTTTTTTTTATTAACTGCAACAAATAAAGAGAAAAAAGATACATAGAAAGCACTGAAAATTCATTGAAAAGGGGAGATAACTCTTCATTTTGTACAAAATTTTGTTGCATTGTTAGTGAACTTTAAAATCATTTTCTGAGCCATCCACTGTTGATTCAAAAATATCTTTGACATATATATCCTTTGTATGATATAAACATTGCATTGGAACCAAAAATTCAGTGGGAAAAAAATTATGTTGTGCCACCCATATCATAGGATTTGCCTGATATTTACTTGGACAGCCTCTTTTTATGTTCTACTGCCCTTTGGCATTTTTCTCTACCTTTTCATTAGTTTAGATTAAATAAGCATGTCAGCCATTAAGTAAGTCGTTCTATTAAACTCTTTTAAAAATAAGAAACTTTGATTTGCCACTTCACTTAGGCAAGGTAACAAGGGTAAGTATAAGTGATAATGATATACACTCATTTAGTATTGGATATATCTAAATACAATTACCTGTCAAATATCTTCCAATATATTATTTATCTAATATGTTCAATACATAGTTAAAAAAGAGAACGATGTTAAAATGCGTCACACGATATCAGATGCTCAGATGAATAATGCTAATAGATTGCAGGGTGCTCCAATATGTAGGTCCTGAAAAAAAATTGCCGAAAATTTATATATTCATGGTCATTATATATCAAATATATATAGGTTTTCGGTCAATTGACACACATTTATGGAAGCTGTATTTTATAGTTGTTTGAAATAAAGCATCGAGAATTTCATATGCGAAATTCGACGAAACTTTCATGAACCGGGCTGACAGACAGACACTAAAAAAGTAAAAAATTCTGGAAAAGACCCTTTTTGGTCTGAATTTGCATAAATTTTTACTAGGCATTCTTTCTTATTTTTAAAAATTCTTAACAAAGTGTAATATGTACATGTCCTCGTAAGGCTTTATCTAGGGTTCTAAAAACAGACAACTTTTACATAGAATAGATGAGTTTGTCTGTCTTAAAGAACAAAGGTTATACGGTGGAGAACGTATGTCGTAAATTTGTCTCATATTAAGATGTACATAATAAAAACAATATTGATGTGACTGAAAGGTAGGTAAAAAATATTGTTATAATTTCATGCGTTCGAAGCGCTTTCAACAGACTGAAACCAAAAACACGGACTTTGAAAAAAAGGGAGAGGGCTTAAGAAATTGTCCTGTCTCCAAGAACCTAGGACATTTGATACTTTTTCTGAAATTCTGCAGACATAAAATCTTTTACAAAAAATCATCCTACAACAGTTTACATACTTTCAACCAAGCTCAATGTGACCAAACGAATTAGACTATTTACCGGGTTTGTAATAACGTGAGCAACACGACGTGGAGCAGGATATACTTGCCTTTCCGAAGCACCTCAGATCACCCCCAGTTTTTGGTGGGGTTCGCGTTGCTTAGTCTTTAGTTTTTGTTTTTTATGTTGTGTCTTATGTACTATTATTTGTCTATTTTTTGTCTTTTTATTTTTAGCCATGGCGTTGTCAGTTTATTTTCGATCTATGAGTTTGACTGTCACTCTGGTATCTTTCACCCTTCTTCTCTAAATGCCCGCGATTTTACGGGTGTGTTCTAGTATATATAAAGCCTACAAGGATTTACATAACTCGTCTAACAAAGACTATCTATACTACTAAGATAACGTGGTCCAGTTTGTTAGCTGGCAAGACGTAAAACGAGAAATTAAAGAATTCAGTTTATACATAACTAATATAAGACAATGGTGTTGTTTTAAAATTCTACCATTAAATCTCCTTTTGTTTCCCACATTAATAACATGTTCCGGGTCGAATCCGATACCGATACCAATAGTATATTTCACATGTAGTTTCCGGTTGTAGTTACAAGTAAAATTAAAATTGAGAACGGAAATGGGGAATGTGTCAAAAAGACAACAACCCGACCATTCTTCAATGCAGCGAGAAACTCCTGCAACGAAGTCCTTCAGCTGGCCCCTAAACAAATATGTATACAAGTTCAGTGATAATGGACGTCTTACTAAACTCAGAATTATACACAAGAAACTAAAATTAAAAATCATGCAAGACTGACAAGGCCAGGGACTTCACGGGGGTAAAGCTGATGACCGTAACTGCATTCACGGTCATCCCAAGATGTCGGATGAAAAATTAGGTCAGTATCTATATTGTATGTTAAAGGCTTTCTATACCATTTCTTTACAAAGCATACATTGGTTCGATGTAAATTTATAAAAGATTCACACGGAAATCACAATTACTACTGAGAAATGTGTATGAAACAGGAAATTGGATTTGAAAAAATCGCTAAGATGACCGTAAATCATAACCGAGATGACCGTAACAGGATCAGCGATTCATAACAAGAGTGACCATAATTGGTTAAAATATGACCTTAGTTGGTAAAGGATGACCATAATTTGTAAAGGATGACCATAACTTTTAAAGGATGACCGCCAATTCTAAGAAATATACATATTTGTATTCATAGCTTTTTGTTGAGTTTGTCAATAGGGCTTTTTAACTATTTGCCGTATTTTGAGTTAGACAATGATAGTAAATTGCATATTTCTCGTAAATAATTAAATATTTATTGATAACGATAAAATTTTAATACAAATTGACAGCGATACGACAAAAGGACAGAAAGTTGTAGAAAAAAACCCATTAATTAAACATATGAATATCCGGTAATCAAGCCAATGTGGAAGCAGATTAAAATCTTAATTTGTCTTGATATATGAATAACATTTATGTTTATACAATTTGACAAAGTTCCCCCTTGTAATATGCTATTCGTTCAAGACTATTTTAAGGATCTATTTTGCACTAGTTTGGTCGTGGTATTTTAAAAACATTTTCTGTTATTTTACTTACAAGACAAAATGGAAGACCAATCAACATTGGCATTTTTAAAAAGGTGTATTTATTATATGACATTAATAGAAATCCTAGAAATAAAAAAGTCTTTTGGCTTGTAGTAGGAGGCTACATATGGTGAACTATGTATTTGTACGGAAGCCTTTTAGGGCCATGTTAATTTACTTTTTACAATTTGATATAACAAATTATCAATTTGATATAACAAATTATTAATTTGATATAACAGATTATTAACTTGATATCATGATAACAGATTATTAATTTGACATAACAAATTATTTATTTGATATAACAGATTATCAATTTGATATAACAGATTATAATTATTTGATATAACAGATATATCAATTTGATATAACAGATTATAATTATGTGATGTAACAATTTATTGAATTGATATAACAAAAAAGGAAATTTGATATGCATGGATTGGGGTTGTCCACCTTCTCTGTACGACATAAAGGATATATAAGTGAAACGCTAAAACTGTTTAGAGATATATACCTCAATGTTTTTTGCTCATGATCTTAAATCCGTAACCTATATATACAACGTTATATAGCTGGGACAATACCCCTAATGCGCCTTGAAATGAGGAACACAAAAGTCACGTGTAAACAAAAAATCTCTGTGTAGTGATATTTGACACATTTCTATGATAAACAAATGACTGAGCTGAACCATTAGTGTTAATTTAGACAATAAGGGAACACAGAATAAATGTGTAAAAACCATGGAGCTATGAAATGTGTTCAAAGTATTAAAATTTCAAAGAACTTATTGTGTTAAAATTGGGATTTTTTTCCATGAGGAGCGACATCGCAAAAGGATACTCGGGGTTTGCTAAATTACGGAAAAATGAATCACACTTCGTACCCCGAAAATTTAACCACATATGTAAAATTGTCTCAGCTTCGAAACAAGCCATCATACATATACAAGTTTACGATATGGGCTGAGCAACAGAAGAAAACGTTACCATTACGGCCTATGGAGAAACAATTGCGCATATTGCCCCATCTTGTAAGAAAGGATCCAGAGATATCTTAAGCTAATTTCACATTGTACACCACAGAAAATTGTTAAAATGATGGTTAGTAGTTTTTTATTTTTACCTAGTTATCATAAATGATTTCAGATAAATATTATTGATAAAGAACAGCAAAAATTCAATAAAATTTTCACTTTTAAATGCATTACTGGCACGGGGCTGAACACTTTTTTTAGGCACAATCATAACTTTGTTTACCCCCGAGAGATCCGAAATGAATTGTTTATTCAATTGAAAAAGGCAAGAAAAAACTTACATGTAATATAAATAAATTGTAAGTAAACATGACACAATATAGTCTTTGTTATGCAATTATCACTCTGGTCTACAGGAATACTGATAATCAAGGGAGATAACACACTTCACACGAGTAAAGTGAGATACATCATACATGTGCTTTTATCCAATGATTTGACCCTGGTCAGTAGATATCATATGCAAATAAACAGAAAAAAAAACATGTACATGTATTAAGAAAATCACGAATTACTATTGTTAATGCACACGAGCAAAACACAAGATATTGTCATTTCTCAGTGAAAAAGGGGGAGGGTCAAACCTTCTTGAACAAAATATTGCTATTCAACTACATGTATTAAGCTAGTTAGCTACTACTCATTGCTTCTAATATAAACAGTTTAAATGAAGGTGGCTAAGCCACAAGGAATAAGCATTTTTCTTTCTTTGTGATAAAACTTTCAAGAATTAGATTTTTCTCTCTCAATAATACTTATGTAACTATTTAAATTAAATGATAACACAGTTTGAGTTAATTTTTTTTGTCTTATTTCAGTTCCAGACATATCATTACTTTTAAATATGAGATGACAAACTAAAGGTTTTAAAAAGTCCTGAATAACTGGTAAGCATTTTGATTTATTAGGTAAGCTCTAAATTATTTATTTATGGTATTTATGCAAATGAAATTACAGTCGGTATGTTAGAAATATGCTTATATGAAAACTGTTGCTATGGTCTTGCTATTAAATGAAAAGGCTTGGTTACTGATCTTTTCGACTCAACATTTCGAGTTAAATCTTGCGGCAACTGATTCTCATGTAACACTGCAAACTCTATTTAGCACTATTTTGATCTGTCATTATTTAATGACGCCATAATTCGTGTGATGTCACAATGTTTCCTTTAATACCTCATGTGGATTTCTCACTGATAAAGGGTTTTCACTGAAATACATGTAAAAAGCCTATTTTTCTCAAATAGAATTATGTGAATGGACAAGTTTTGAAAATTTGCACTTCATTGCATTCTAATTACATGATAAGAATGACTTTCCCAGTAGTTTTGAGGGGTTTCCACAGTATTATATACCAGATGTCCACTAGTAAGAATAGTTATTTTGGTGTGGGTTTTTTTATGAAATCTACATTTTTGCATAATTTCTCTGTCAAAATGCACTTTAAGACACAAGAAAATGTTATAGAATGCTTTAATAGGGTCTGTGTATTGTAATTTAAGGTTATCATCAGAAGATTTGTCCTTGTTTTGACTAGTAAAGGTATACTGGAAGAAATTAATTATAGATACACGTTGTATTAAAAATAAATGAATATAGCGATAAAAGTGTCATTGCCATATAGTGCTGAAACGACTTTATTTTTTTTCAGAAATGGACAAAAATACACAGATTTATTCAGAATGACATACCGATGAAGATCACCTAAAAATATTTGGAAAAATCAGAATTATGGATTTCAATATGGGACAATATCCCTAATGCGCCTTGAAATGAGGAACACAAAAGTCACGTGTAAACAAAAAATCTCTGTGTAGTGATATTTGACACATTTCTATGATAAACAAATGACTGAGCTGAACCATTAGTGTTAATTTAGACAATAAGGGAACACAGAATAAATGTGTAAAAACCATGGAGCTATGAAATGTGTTCAAAGTATTAAAATTTCAAAGAACTTATTGTGTTAAAATTGGGATTTTTTTCCATGAGGAGCGACATCGCAAAAGGATACTCGGGGTTTGCTAAATTACGGAAAAAGAATCACACTTCGTACCCCGAAAATTTAACCACATATGTAAAAATGTCTCAGCTTCGAAACAAGCCATCATACATATACAAGTTTACGATATGGGCTGAGCAACAGAAGAAAACGTTACCATTACGGCCTATGGAGAAACAATTGCGCATATTGCCCCAGCTGCTCAAATTGTACACGTGTGGTCTTTTAAATAGAAATTGAAAGTCCACAATCATTCAAAATCTCGCGCATGTTTCTTTATTTTTAATAAAAAAATCCAAATCAAAAATATATATTGAAACAAATTTATTTAAGACAAATGCAATGATGAATTTGAAGGATGTTTAATAAACCCTTTCAATTTCCTATTGAAATTAATAAAGCATCATGTCAGGCTTTTTTAAGATAGTGAAGGTTTTTTTTTATCCTTGCATGTTCCTATGTTCCTAGAAACACCAATATCTCAATAGAACTCTTCGTTTCGCTTTGAATTGAAAATATGCATTATGAATTGATCAAATTTCTCTCTTATATTTGTTCGTTCTAAGACACCAGTTCCCTTATACGGAATTGAGAAACCATTCCTGAAAACTGTCTCAAACAAAGGAAAATGGGGAGGAAGGTGGGTTATCGAAACAAACCTTTAAATTGAGTTTTAAATATGCATTAGATATTTGTAACTGGACGTCAGATTAACAATCAATTAATACATGAAATACAATTTGTTATTTTAAATTGACATTTTATTATATCAAATTGATAATTTGTTATATCAAATTGATAATTTGTTATATCAAATTTATAATTTGTTATATCAAATTTATAATTTGTTATATCAAATTATTAATTTGTTATATCAAATTAATAATTTGTTATATCAAATTAATAATTTGTTATATCAAATTAATAATTTGTTATATCAAACTAATAATTTGTTATATCAAAATTGAAAATCTGTTATATCAAATTGATAATCTGTTATATCAAATTGATAATCTGTTATATCAAACTAATAATTTGTTATATCGAATTAATTTGTTATATCAAATTGTAAAAAGTAAATTAACATGGCCCTAAAAGGCTTCCGTATATTTGAAGCACGTCTTATATTATTTATTTTCTTCTACCTATAGGATAATGCTATCTTATAAATACGTTTTATACCAACACGATTAACTATTTGATACAAAAAAAAAGTAATACAAATACGGATATTTCTTAGAATTGATGGTTACCCTTTAAAAGTTACTGTCATCCTTTTCAAATTACGGTCATCTTTTTACCAATCACGGTCATCCTTGTTATATGTTACGGTCATCTTGAAAATATTTTAATGATGATTTACGGTCATCTTAGCGATTTTTTTCAAATCCAATTTCCTGTTTCATACACATTTCTCGGTAGTAATTTGTGATTTCCGTGTGAATCTTTTATAAATTTACATCGTACCAATGTATGCTCTAAAGAAAATGATATAGAAACCCTTTAACAGACAATACAGATACTGACCTTTTTTCATCCGACATCTTGGGATGACCGTGAATGCAGTTACGGTCATCAGCTTTACCCCAGTGGAGACTTTAAAGCTTCTGCAAATCCTTCCTTTTTCAGGACAACCTTGTACTTTCAGCAGTTGTTTTATATCTTTTATAGTACATTATTAGATACATTTTGTAAGTCTGTTTTCTTCTACATTTGTAACTTATGCCACTATTAATTTTGGTTAATTAGTTAAAAACATAAATTCAGTTTATAGTAAGCTCATTGTAGTAATTAAACCAGGTTCAAACTGAAAGATTTTGAAAGCAGAGAAAACTGTGCACCCTACAATCAGCATGACAATACGAATACTAAAGATCCAGACTCATAATAAGGCATTATTGATAGGTACTTTAATTCATTCACGGACCCGCGGGTCTGTTACAGTTTTTTTTATATGTTATATCTTCTATATATATATATATATATAGTTGTTGCAATGCGATGTTGACAAGAAAATTTAAATGTGTATAAATGTTTGGGAAAGTATTTATCTAAAAATCCAGAGATAAGGAGATGTTCAAAGATAATAAATGCAAATTAGCTACAAATATACATATTTTGAGTGGTATGTGATTTTGAATGGTATATTTTAAAGATGTTAATTGTATTATCAGGTTCTGTCCTGGCCTTTTATTGCATTTTTTATAGTATTAAACGATGTTGTTTTCTTAGATCTCCAATTTATGTCTTATCTTATGAACTTGTATGTAATGTGATGACAGCTCTTTATAGGGCCCTTTAAATTAATTTAATTGTGTTATAACCCTCGATGAAGTAGTCGAGGACAGTCATCATTATTGTCACAAAATCACTATATAATTCATGTGCTTTATTCTGATCAAAATCAATGTTGCTACAAAGGTATACAAAAGATAGAAATAGAAAAAAAAGTTATTGTATAGATCTGAGGTAACACTATAATGGTAAAAGAGTTCAAGTAAAATACGAATTATAGAGTAAGGAAATTGTTCTGCATCATGCATCAATGATATAATGTTGATACAATGAATATGGTTCCTTAGAAAGACACCTTGAACCAGTTGGTACATATACCATTTGTCATTCATGACTGCTAATTTGATCGAATAGTATTATTTTGATCCAAGAATAATTACAAGTATTTGTCAGTAAAAAGTACAATTGTAACTAGAGGCTCTAAAGAGCCTGTGTCGCTCACCTTGGTTTTTGTGAATATTAAACAAAGGACGTAGATGGATTCATGACAAAATTGTGTTTTGGTGATGGTGATGTGTTTGTTCATCTTACTTTACTGAACATTCTAACTGCTTACAATTATCTCTATCTATAATTAACTTGGCTTAGTAGTTTCAGAGAAGATTTTTGTAAAACCCAACAACAGGTTGTCCGATTCACCTGAAAAATTCAGGGCAGATAGATCTGGACCTGATGAACATTTACCCCATGTCAGATTTGCTCTAAATGCTTTGGTTTTTGAGTTATAAGCCAAAAACTGAATTTTACCCCCTATGTTCTACTTTTAGCCATGGCGGCCATCATGGTAAGTTGACCGGGTCACGCCACACATTTTTAAAACTAAATACCCAAATGATGATTGTGGCCAAGTTTGGTTTAATTTGGCCACGTATTATCAGAGGAGAAGATTTTTGTAAAAGATAACTAAGATTTACAAAAAATTGTTAAAAATTGACTATATAGGGAAATAACTCCTAAAGGGGTCAACTGACCATTTCGGTCATGTTAACTTATTTGTAAATCTTACTTTGCTGAACATTATTGCTGTTTACAGTTTATCTCTATCTATAATAATATTCAAGATAATAACCAAAAACGGGAAAATTTCCTTACAATTACCAATTTAGGGGCATCAACCCAACAACAGGTTGTCCGATTCACCTGAAAAATTCAGGGCAGATAGATCTTGACCTGATGAACATTTTTACCCCTGTCAGATTTGCTCTAAATGCTTTGGTTTTTGAGTTATAAGCCAAAAACTGCATTTTACCCCTATGTTCTATTTTTAGCCGTGGCGGCCATCTTGGTTGGTTGGCGGGGTCACGCCACACAATTTCTAAACTAGATACCCCAATGATGATTATGGCCAAGTTTGGATTAATTTGGCCCAGCAGTTTCAGAGGAGAAGATTTTTGTAAAAGATAACTAAGATCTACAAAAAATGGTTAAAAATTGACTATAAAGGGCAATAACTCTTAAAGGGGTCATTTGACCATTTCCGTCATGTTAACTTATTTGTAAATCTTACTTTGCTGAACATTATTGCTGTTTACAGTTTATCTCTATCTATAATAATATTCAAGATAATAACCAAAAACAGCAAAATTTCCTTAAAATTACCAATTTAGGGGCAGCAACCCAACAACTGGTTGTCTGATTCATCTGAAAATTTCAGGGCAGATAGATCTTGACCTGATGAACATTTTTATCCCATGTCAGATTTGCTCTAAATGCTTTGGTTTTTGAGTTATAAGCCAAAAACTGCATTTTACCCCTATGTTCTATTTTTAGCCGTGGCGGCCATCTTGGTTGGTTGGCGGGGTCACGCCACACAATTTCTAAACTAGATACCCCAATGATGATTATGGCCAAGTTTGGATTAATTTGGCCCAACAGTTTCAGAGGAGAAGATTTTTGTAAAAGTTAACGACGACGGACGCAGGACGACGGACGACGACGGACGCCGGACGCCAAGTGATGAGAAAAGCTCACTTGGCCCTTCGGGCCAGGTGAGCTAAAAAATACCAAACTCCAAGGAAAATTTAAATAGAAAAGTCCCTTCATAAAATGGATAAACCAAAGGTCAAACGAATGGAAAACAACTGGTATATTCCTGACTTGTGTACACACTGTTGGATTAAACCTGGTTCTAAAGCTAGGTAAACCTCTCACCTGTATGGCAGTCGCATAAAACTTATGGAACATCGATAAACGAAAATGTACGGATGTGAAACGCATGTAGCAAATGTAAATAATCACATTACATGTATGTTTCAATATTATACGTTATTTTCATTGGCTAACAGCAATCTCGCGTCATTCTGAAATTAACCTTCATTTCAAAATGTAACATTTATGATGACACGATAAAGTGCACAGGTTGATTTTTAAAAAAAATGATAGAAGTCATGTTTGCCAAAAAAACGTAATTATAAGTTTACAATGCTTCTTTAAGTTGGTTGTCAAGAGTTGGCCGTCGGCACATTTTTAGAATAAAGCGTTTCATACCAAATGTATTTTGGTCAACGCTTTTACACCCCAATAAATTTATAAAATGAAGCAGTCAATTCTTAAATAAGTCCGTAAGAACACATTATAATTAATACATGTCTAATTGCAGATATTTTGCTGCTGTTACTTACTTTGTCGGCTAGCCAGAGGTGGTGATGACAACGAAGGAAGTAGTGGAGGTATTGGTGCGCATGTATACGAGGAGGAGCGAGTGACTGTGACCCATACTGGTGCTGTTCTTGTCCAGAAGCTACAGATGTCACAGATTTTTCATATCAGCTAACATTGAGGTCATATGTGCGACAATTTCGATGTATTGTTTACGCTTTAGGGAGCTACCATTTGATTTTTATGGGGGGGGGGGGGGGCTAGGATGAAAAATTTTGTCCTGCTTTTTTTTTTAGTTGTAATCTCTGTCCTACCTTTTTATTTTTTACTCTATTCGGTCCTGCCTTTTTTTTTACTAGTTATCCTGACTTTTTTTACACAAATTGTCATCCTGCCTTTTTTTTTTTACCAAGTTGCTCATCTTGCCTTTTTTTTTTTACTCAAAACTCCTGTCCTGCCTATTTTTTCAAATTTCATCCTAGCCCCCATAAAAATCAAATGGTAGCTCCCTTAGTACAAATTTTATCAATTTTGATGAATTACACTTTGAGTGTTTTCAATTCGCTTAATGTTTACTCTAGACGAATTTTTCAGTTATCTTTTACATGAATGACACTGTAATCAGTATAATTCGCTTGCTTTATAATGATTGGTCGTTTCAAATGAAATGCAACGACTTATTTTATTATAATAATAATTGAAGTGAAAATTAAGTTAAGGTTTATTACTATGTAATCAAAATGACGTGAGAATTAGACATTCATTCTGTTTATATAATTAATTAATAAACGATGGTTAAAAATATAATGCATACATATCGTCAAACCCGTAACAGCTTCGTTGTGCCCATCCAATGGCTAGGTAAAATCGGATAGCGTATGCCTGTCACGCCAACTTATTGCTTTGAAAAACAATCAACATTCGAAAGCATATGATCACCAAAGCCACTCAACGCTAAACAAAATACTTCGAACAAATACAAGAGTATATATCTTATGTTTTGATTATAATTAAATACTTGTGTTTTAAAAATACATCATACTATTAGAATTAATATACAAATCACTTAAAACAGAATTTGATTCCTACATACTGAATCGTAATGGTGAGTACACACAGAAAATTATAGTATTGTTCTGCATGAAGTGAAATAATAAAAGTTCAAAAAAAATTATCGCGACATTACTGAAAAAATAACAAAAAATTATCGTACATAAATATCATAAAAACTCAACTTGCTCTCTATATCTTGCAATATATTAATCTTGTCTCAATTTTAATTTTAAGAACGCAATATCTTTCAATCATGATAAAATTGAAACAAAATCAAAAAAACAAATACCTACTTTAAAGAGATTTGACAGTAGAACATTAGTTTAACATAGCATTAGTTTATTCACTTTTCATATCCTTTATAGAATAGGTAATATTCTATAATCTATTTTACAGAATAATGATATCTTCAAATTTTAAATCACATCCACGAATAATTAATGTACAAAGCAATTAAAAGTTAAAGCCATTATTTAGTATAACATGATCTTTAAAAAATGAGGATCTAACATTGTATAAAATATTGAAAAAACCCACCCGTGGAACTTTATTAGAACAGAAATTGACCGATAGGTGATTGCAAAAAAAAGATATCGCACTGAAACATAAATCTACTTTATAATCAGGTCATGGCGTATCTTCAATTGAGACAGTGAGGAAACTACCACATAAATGTTTGACTAACATAGAAATGAGGGGAATAAACCAAATCTACAAAGACCACTGTGAATATTCTAACCATTTATTTGTCTTCCCTTTTCACCAATTAAGATACAACTATCTTGTTTTAAGAAGTCAAAACAAATTAAGATTCGTCCGAAACAATAAGTTGACAACATACATTGTATTTGTAACGTTCAATAGATTTGTTTTTCATCCGACATTTGCCTTTCCTATGGGAACAAACTGTTCTCGCCGATTTGTTATTTGTTAATATGATGCTGAATTTAAACAGAGCTACTCAAGACTCAAGAAAAATTAAACAAGCAAGCATTATCTTTCAGCTGATGTTCTTGCAATTAATCATCGGTCTATCCCATTGTAATTTGAATAGGATATCACTTATACATTTAAATCTGCTTCATATCATTACTTGCATCTAGAAATTGTGAGCTATGGTCACATATGTAATCATAAACATGATTATTTTTATCATATGCGTCATTTTCGTTCAATATCTTTTTCCGAAAGTTCATGCAGTACTTGAATACGCTTATGGTTTCTACGTGGTACATGTACCTGCAGCAACAGGTTTTTTCTATCTTTCGGACGTACTTGATATATGAAATTATGGTTTACAATTTTCAAAAGTACGCTTGAATATTTTTATGCATGGATAGTCAGCAGTAAAATCAATGTATACCTCGGTTTGTGTTTTTTCAAGTAGATATACTTGGTGACTAGAGTACGTTTTGGGGCCAATCCTTTCATATCTGCCTTGTTGCATGTATGACGGGATGTGCCGGGATTCATCAAAACATTAGACCACAATCGTTGTGTTTCTTCAGATAAAGCGTCTTTGGGTGGCTTTCTGCATACATAGGCCGAGCAAAATTTTCTGAATTTAAAATCGTTGTCCTTAATCGGTTCCCCATTTCAATCGTCTTAATGGTAGTCCTACTTTTTTGCTAAACATGGTCTATGTAACCTTTTCACCACTGATGGATGCTACTAGACCGTTCATGACGGAATCATTTGATCTCTTTTTCTACCTCAGGAATATATTACCTTACCTTAGCTGTATTTGGCAAAACTTTTAGGAATTTTTCCTCAATGCTCTTCAACTTCGTACTTAATTTTGCCATTTTTAACATTTTTTGATTCGAGCGTCACTGATGAGTTTTTCGTAGACGAAACGCGCGTCTGGCGTTAATATAAAATTTCAATCCTGGTATCTATGATGAGTTTATTTATTTTGCAACTTTCAAATGGCTGTCTTTATATCTTCTAGAGCAGTCTTTTCTATTGACATATCCATCTAGTCTTCTGGTGAAGATACAACACTTCTGCCTCTCTAAGAATTTCAACTGCTGGAGATTTTGTTTGCTGGAGGTAGGTAGGCAGCGAGGTTAGCCGATCGCCTTTTCGGTGTTCTTGGTAATGCGTGTTTCAATCTCTAAATGCCTCTGTGTTTAGTAGTCCTGTTACTGAACACATTTTTAGAGCCGTCTTATGTTTTTTTAGTAAAGTGTTTGCTTTCTCTTTCTATTTTTTTCCTTTTTTCGGCCTTTTTTGCGCTGTATGCTCGCTTTTTTTTTTGTTGTTGTTGCTTCTTTGATATTTGTATACATAAACTCGGTGGATTTTATATTTCTGTTTTTATAGTATGGGGAAAGGTTTTGTTGCCGACGTTTCAAGAGTTTCTGTTTTCTGTTGAATTCCATGCTTTTTGTGTGTGACTGTTTAAAAGGGGAAAATGTAATGTCAACTATACCTACATCAATGTACCTGTAGTATAACTATAGTAATTAAAGTTTTAAATTTTCTGAAACTATTTTTACAATGCAATGTTGCATACATACACAAAGCATAAAATTTTCAACATGATAAAAACCGACAATTCATAAGGATAAAGAAGAGTGCATGGTGCATTCTTTAGAAAGTATCGGCCTTAGCAGAGTAAACTGTAACGTTATCAATCTTTTGCTATCGCATTTAGATATGAACTTATTTTAAAAAAATGTGTATTTCGAAGGCATATTAGGTCGTATTTTAACAATTTGATTTGAAAGAAAAAGAATTGTTTGAAGAATATTTGCTGATATATTAGTTTTCTCCAGATACATGTACCATGTACAGGCGGAAACCCGGTTGAAACAACAAAAGAATCGAAGCTCTTTGTTAGAGAAGGCGATAAATGCTTACTGTAATGTTTACTATAGTAACAAACAATTTAAAAGTTAATTGAAACAAATAAAATGACAATTTTCTTCTCAATTACGAAGTGTTCTATTTTAAAAACACCATTTGCATAAGGTTTCAATTTATCTATTACATAGTTGAGCATAACAATTAGATATCAAGTCAACGACATGGGTATCTATCACGTTGGATGTAGAAAATGCATAACCTCCGATTTTTTTGAAAAAATTACCACGGACGGAGAACATATTAATCTATTAGTTCTGTAATTTTCGTTTCTGCCCTTCCATTATGTGACTCAAGAAAAATTCTAAAAAATGGGTAACAATTGTATTGAAAAGAGAAAATCTAGTGCACCTTTTTATGTTATGGTGTGTTTGAGTTGAATATTTTGTCTTGAAAACGAACAAAGCAAGAATATTTGATACATCATCTCGCTTCAGATTCTAATATTTTTATATATTAAAGCTACAGGTTGACTTTATAACATAAAAAAATCACAGTACTAAAAGATGAAATATATGGGTCAAGTGAAATACCTATCCAATGAATCATAAAAACAGAGTAGGTGTGTTCGAATGTCTATTTTTTTTTACTAAAAGTACTTGACGACAGTCTTTCAAGTTGGATGATGAAAATGCATATCTTCGAAAAAAATCATTTTTTTTGTGTGGGATAACTAAGGTTTATAGTCTTCAACCACTAAAAAAATCTAGTCTGCCCTTCCACGAAATATTTAATTAGAATTTTTTTTAAATGTTTATGAAATTTTAAAAATTCCACCTGACAACCGATTAGACAATAGTTTTAAGTTGAATCAATGCAGACAAGATCATTAACTGATGCTCATTAGCAAGTAAATATATTTGTCTTTTATAATACAACTGACATATAAGGATCGTAATGGTGCTATGCGGATAAATTTATCGGTTTCCAAGAGCAAAATTGGCAGCGCGTCATCCCTACAATGGCTTCCATTTCTACGATTGTGAAAATTAACTGGCGTAATGGGGAGATAATTTTGACGAAGTACATTCCTGACTGTGTAAACGTTATCCGAACATGATTGTGCTTCGAATTGTTGTGTGCTAGTTCGTCTGTTAGTACGTTTGTTTTGTTCAGTAAACGTGTAGGGCATGGAAACAGAAACTCAAGAGAAGATATTGGACACACAATTTCAATAGTTGATTTCAAGTTTCTGGTGGTTTTTTTGTAGTATAAATAAAAGAAAATCCTAAACCAAACAACAAGGCGACATCATTTTTCTTTTATTTTCCGAAAATATTATGAACCAACCTTACAGGTGCTCTCGCTTGCTTAAATCGTACGTTGAATAAACTGAGAAATTCTAATGCAATTCGTTTGTAACGATAATTTTCATTGGACGTTGACAAATATTTTGAAGGGGTAAATTCCACGTTCTACCAGTCCGTAACTAAGAAAACCACCATTTTGAAAACTATTTTTTTTTTTGGTATGGAATTTCTCACAAAATAAACATGAAAGTCGCATTTTGAGCCTCAAAATCTTCTTTTTGTCAATATTGAAACCTTTCTGAAGCGTACCTCAAGTGTTTATGTTTGACATCGTTAGTATTCATATGACGTCACATTGTTAAGATGCTAAACACAATGCAGCAATTTCGCGGACTTTTTCATTTCTATCATTTTAAGCCAAAATATTTATTAAATGGTATTTATTTTAATATGCTGCATTAGAATCCTAATTCTTCTTTTATTAAAATAAATTATTATGACCTAAAAACAAATGAAAAACTTTCTTTTTCGTTTACTTTTTCGTTAGATTATTTCCTTTAATACTGATAAAAGTAGTTTTGATGAATACAATATAATACAAAGTCTTTTATTGTCAATTATGACGCCCAATAATTTGAGCAGTACAATTAAGTTAAAATTACAAGTGATTACGTATTGATTACATTGATTATTATAACAAT
This sequence comes from Mytilus galloprovincialis, assembly GCF_965363235.1. Classification (NCBI taxonomy): domain Eukaryota; kingdom Metazoa; phylum Mollusca; class Bivalvia; order Mytilida; family Mytilidae; genus Mytilus; species Mytilus galloprovincialis. The sequence goes on from NC_134838.1 coordinate 43,122,775, forward strand.
AGGAATCACCCTCCATATTTTACGCAATAGGTGGCGTTGGTGTTCCATAGGTGGTTAATCGAGCGTTTGAATCACGTCAGACGCTTGTAACCAACGTAAACAAACAGTGCCACAACGACGTGAACATATATTTTAAAATCTTTCAAGCTTTGTAGAACTATAACATGCCCCAAAGATGTTGTGTGCCTGGGTGTAAGGCTTCAGGGGGACATCGGTTTCCGAATGATCCGACATTGAGGATGAAATGGAGGGTTGCAATCAGGAGAACTGATGTTAAAACAAAGAAGTTGTGGAATCCTGGTCAACATGACGTTGTTTGCTATGACCATTTTCTTGCCACTGATTACCGAAGAACATTGTCAGGTTAGTAATATCAGAGAAATGTTTGATGTGACTGTGTTGGTTTGAAATTTATAAATGTTTTTTTTTTCTTATAGTATTGACATTGGTTTGAAATTAAAATTTGATATTTTGTGCATTTTTTTTATGCGACTTGTATCCAATTTCAGTGTTTTAGGTACTTTCTTTTAATTGATTATGTGTGTGTGTGTGTGTGTGTATGTGCTATTGTGGCCTTTGTATTGATATATCTTATGTTATTACATGTACATGTTTTGTTTATTAATATCAGTCCTTTAAAGAGCTCATGTTCTTTGTTATTATGTATACATGTATATATGCAACTCAACTTAAAATAAGGTTACTTTAAATATCATAAATTAATATAATACCGTGAAAATGTTTCGGCACTGTAAATGACTGGTTTGATGTTTTCTGTAAACTTATAGACTCTATCATCTATTGTAGAAAATTTTATTTTCTTGGTTAAACTTGAAGAAAAGGAACTATGTAGTACATGTGAAATAAACTTTGACATGTATGATTAAAAAACTCTTGTTAGAAATACTCGCAAGTGGTAGTTTAATTTTTTGTCAAGCTGATAAAAAAAAATTCAAAGGCCTATCACAAAATAATAAAGCCATTAAGATGTTTATTTCTTTTGATATAGCTTCATACATGGTTTTCTTTTACACTTCACTCTAAGTCATTGCCTAATATGTAAAACACCATGATACATGTACATTTTGCACCTGAAATTGAATAACAAAATACAAATGAATACATGCATGTAAAATGTATAGATGTTTTAATTTTTCTTTTACTTTTTTCATATTAATAGGAAGTGTTGTTTTTATAAAAAAATTTTTTTATCTAGTATAAATATTGTTTGATAGTATAAAAAACACTGAAAATGGGTACATTTAATTTTTTTTTGTTTGCATGTTGCTTTGTGTTTTTTTGTTTTCTTTCCCTAGGAAAACCAGCAGACAATGAAATCAACAGATCAAGGCTTCTAAAGAAAAATCTTATGAGCTGTTGGGAAGTTTATTTTTTATTAGATTGGTTTACTTCTATTTAAATCCTTAAATTTGAAAATAAATGATATACATGTATACAGCAACTGTACATGTAAAAATGTACTATCCATCTTTGATACAGCAACTCAACAACACAAGTTACCCAACACATCTAGTTGTCAACATGCACAGACATGTATGTACATACTGCTGTTTAAGAATATTGACAAGGGCTATACAATATCTATAAAGAACAAGTATTTAAAGCCCAAAATTACCATGCAAAAAAAATGTAACTAAATATAAGAAGGCTAAAAAAAATCCATCTTAACATAATTCATCAAATATTTATAGTTTCCATGTCATTTGGTCACTGGTGCAGAGTTTTGTCATAGGCAATTATACCACATCTTCTTATTTTTATATGAACTAACATAAGGTCAAAGTATTTTAAAATGTGTTGTTTTACAACTGGCACTGCATTTACTTAAACTTGTAGCTTTAAAATGTTGATAAAGTGGATATGAAAGTTGTCTCATTGACACTCATACCACATCTTCCTATACTTATTTGATGTTAACAAATGCATTGTTTTTTGCAGGTGATCGCTGCAGACTTACTGAAAATGCTATTCCTTCTGTGTTTAAATTTATGAAGACGTGTTCTGAAGAGTCTCCAAGAGCAAAAAGGTTTAAAAGTAGATCTGATGCTTCACTAGCAATACCACTTTTAATTAATGATGATTCTATAGATGTCCAATATGAAACTGAAATTGAAACAACAAAAGAGGCTCAAGAGTCAATCATAATCAATGATATTGAATCCTCACAGAAAAGCAAAAATATCCAATGTGACATTCCATCATTTGGTAAATTTTCAATAGAATCGTTCAAAGAAGATAACAAAATTATCAACTATTATACCGGTTTCCAAGATTTTGACCATTACATGATGTTTTTTCATTGCCTTGGACCAAGTGCATTTGAACTTGAATTTAAGTGTACATTACTCAATCCTGTTGATCAACTTTTTATGACTTTAATCAAACTAAGACAAAACAAAGAGGATATAGAGTTGTCAATGCTGTTTCAAGTCTCACAATCAACAGTTTCTAGGATCATCATCACTTGGATTAATTACATGTATTTTCAGCTTAAAGAAATTAATATTTGGCCTTCTCAAGAAATAATAAAAGAAACCATGCCTAGTGATTTCTCTAAAAAATTTCCCAAAACCAGAGTGATAATGGATGCTACCGAAATACCTATAGAAAGACCATCAAATGTAGAGTCTCAGAGTGCTACCTGGTCTAATTATAAACACAAAAACACACTAAAGGCCATGATTGGATGCAGTCCACGAGGTGCTATAACTTTTATATCAGATTCGTATGGAGGTTCTGCATCAGACAGGCAAATTATTGAGAAGTCCAATCTACTTGACCCTGCATCTCAATCTTTTGAAAAAGGGGATTCCATTATGGCAGACAGGGGTATACTTGTGCAAGATCTATTTGCAAATCAAGGGGTTCAAGTTAACATACCAAATTTCTTGAAAGGTAAATCTCAGTTAGATCCAGCTGAAGTTCTTCATGATAGAAGGGTTGCTTCAAAGCGAATACACATAGAGAGAGTTATTGGTTTAACAAAAAGTTTTAAAATATTAAAACATGGAATTTGTAAGTCAAAGCTGCAATTGGGTTCCAGAATTGTTTTTATTTGTTTTGCAATTTCAAATTTCAGAAAAAATATTGTACACAGAAATGCTTGATGTTTTGAAAATACAATGTGACTTTATACATCTATTTCACTTGATAAAAGATCACATAAAGGCCTCCATCATCAAAAAACCACTTACCATATATTATTTAAAGCCCTAATGAAAAAAGTTAAAATTATTCCAACAACTCAATACCGGTATATTTATCACTAAATAAAAATTTATATATGATTTTTTTTTCATTTATAGCATTATTTTTTTATTTTTTTTAATAAAAGAAAATTGTAAAGTTACATTTTTCAGATTCTAGCATGTACGTCAAAAATTAGTATTTACTGGTTAATACAAATATTGAATGTTATAATAATTATCTTGCATTTCAAAATTGATTAATACATACTGAATAATTGGGATTAGCAAATTAAAGAATTAGCTCTTCCATTATATAAGGTAATAAATCATTTCTTCATTCAGTTTATATAAATATTTTGCTTGCTCCAGTAAGTCATTCTTAACCTTAAAAAGTATAATGGGATAACAGTTCAATCAATGGAATTAAAAGAGTTATCTGTCCCTGTGATTTTATAGGTAGAAAATAAAGATAAAGATTTAAACCAGCATAGTACAAACAACTTAAAGAGATTTGTTTAATAAGAAAAATTACAGATATGTTAAAGGGGCAATTATTTTTTTAAATCAAATCAGTCTTTTAGAGAAATAATCTTGTAATGTTTTTTTCATTCTCAATTTCATCAAATTACCAATTAAATACTGTAACCATAGAATTTGATTAACTAGATGTTACCAGTGAATATGTATTGAAAGTATTACTTTGTTTTAATTGAATTTCATATGATTTTTACTACAAATTTACAAAGTTGAAGCAACATATGGTCTGAAAACTCTTTGGTAAAATGACTCCAGTTTTGGAACAAGACAGTTATTACAATACTCCTCATTAAGGTTGATTTTTTGTACAAACAAGTCACATAATGTATAAACAACAAAGTAACACAGAGATCTTTTGGTGACAAAAAGCTGCCCTTGAATTTGATCATAATAATTACTGCTCTCTTTCAAAACAATATTGCCATTATTATCCATCTGTAAAAATTTGAAATTTGGACCAGGCTTAACATCCTCATTTCTTCCATTGTAGGGGCATTTAATTTCAACAATTGATTGACCATCCTCTAAAATGGCATCAGGTGAAGCACCTAGAAAAGATTTATCAATACTGACATAAAAACCACATCTTTTAGCATTCTTATCAAATTTTAAATTGAAAGCTTTCAATGCTTTAGCTTCATAGTTTTTGCCATGACTAAGTGCCTTGCTCTGAATATTTGAGCCATAAAAAAGTGAGTGACAAAATTTGTCAGTGTTCCGTCTTGAAGTAACTTTACAAATCTCTCCAAAGGTAGATGCTGTCAGTCTAAATCTTCTTTCTTCTAACCACTTGGGACTGCAACTTTGTAGGCGGGTAGACCTCTCAATCAAATCCACATCTGATTGTGTTACCTATATGAAAACAGAATATTATGCTGATTGATTGATTCTCATAATAAGAACTGGTAAATTAAGAAAAGAAAAACTTTTAATAATTTAACATATGAATAATTGATGAACTTCATGCATCCTTATGTAATTTTTCCTTGGTAACTTGAATTTACATTTTTAGCATATTTCTAGGACAAAGGGGAATAACTCAATTTTTGAACAAAACTGATCCAAATCTATTAAACCAGTTTTTAATACCTTATTTGCTCTATCAATCCAATGCTCAGTTAAAGGCATGGTACAATAATCATGATCTTTAGCTGCTGCCTGAAAATAATATAAGCAATGAAGTGATTTATGATATTATTAAATGGAACAAATGAAATTTATAAATATATATTTAATGTTGTTAATATATGAGGGTCAGTGTTTATTATATACATTTGTACATACAGAATAATGAATTTACCAATATAGATATATATATATAGTATATAATATGTTATATTTATTGTTTTATTTATTCTGTTAAACTGTTAATGTTGAAATATTCATACAATTATATTAAACAATTACACTTACCTGAATATCAGCTTTTTCATACAGGTATCTTATGGACAAGTCCATAGAGGATACACTGCAGTAGTTAGTAACCGTGTTTTTGATGTGGTCATTATAACCAGGGCAGTTTCTGTATTTCAACGGTCTGGGGTCAGCCAGATAAACTGGTGCAAGCGTTCTCTTGGTTGGTAACTTTTCTGCTTTCACTGGAGACCCTTAAAGAACAGATGTAAACTGCAAAAATGCATTTTACTATGCAACAAATTACTTGGAAGTTACTTTTTAGCTAGTTAATTGGTAGCATTAATCATACAATTTTTTGTACCCAAACCATGAATACAGATTCATGTTGTGGTCCATTTTGTATTAAATGATACTTATATGTCAATGCAATTTATACATTGTAGTCAGATGGTTGTCATTTGCTGGTGTGGTTCATAGGTGTTACTTTTTTATATAGATTATTGGACTGTTGGTTGTCAGGTTTAAATAGTTTTACAATAGAATTTTTTGTGGCCATTTATAGCTTGCTTTTCCATGTGAGCTTAGGATCCATGTTGAAAACTGTCTTTTATATTGTAACTTGGATTGTAACTTGGACACATTGACCATAATGACACTCATACCACATCTTCCATTTTATACTGCAGATCTTAATTGGTAATTGAAAATGCTAGACCAGGGGAAATATGTCAATTTAACATACATTTAACAATTTAATAACTGTCTTCAAGTTAAGGTGTATTACAAATGTGAAAAAAATTATATAAAGTAGGTGATTGCAATTTATAAAATTGGTAAGCTTTATCAAATTTCTGGTGATTAATGAGATTTTTGCCTAAACTGTTTCGTCCCTGCCAAGGGTACTCGTCAGGTGGCTTTAGGCTACCACTACAGTTTTGCTCAATGGAAATCATAAAAAATACATACCACTATATGATGATTTTGGCTTGGTAAACATCATCAAAGTGTCAGTACAAGACCTTCCTGTGTTTACATTGCCAGTTGTAATGAAATCACTAATCATTATTAGTACTGCTGCTACATGCTTGCAGGATCCATGTGGTCCCCTTCCAGCAGGACATTCACAGTGTGAGTTCATTGGATCACCAGAGCTCTTTTCAAGTTTCAACCTGTAGTTGTAAGTTACCTGAAAACAAAACAAATTTTAAATTTGAACAACAGAAACAGAAGCAAGGAAATATCATGTTTGATCTTTTGGAGTGAAGCTGACATTTAAAAAATAATGAACAACTCACATGTAGAAATAAATGTATCTTTCAAAATTAATAATAAGTGAAGATGCATGATTACTAAATATTTCTCCACTAAGATAAAGATAAGTAGCAGAAAGAGTAATGATACCTTTTTCTTCATAGCTGCTCCAACCACACCACTAAGAAATATTCCATTATCATTTTTCAAAATAGAACAAGCTAAAACTCTATGGCTCTCAAACATCAGTTGCCCCTTTGTCATAGATTGTAGGTCACCACTATACACATTGTCCTCTAAAAGATAAAAACTACATAATTTGATCAATTTTAAGTATGATTTTCTAGTCCCTAGTTTTCTATGTGAAGTTTTGTTATTGAGGTTTTTCCTTTTCTTTTTTATAATTTTTTTATGGTATATATTTTTTTTACTTAAAATTTTGTTGCTTCTGTTTCTTTATAACTTCAGTGTTCCCCCTTTGGTTCTTCCTTCTCATGCTTCTCTTTTAAATACTTAAATGTGAAGGTACATTTATACAGTTGTAATAATTTGATGCAAAAAGATTGTGTAGGTACAAAAAAACAGTTATTATAAATCATTCGTGAAGATTATAAATAAACAGGGTTAACAACATGTTCCTACCTGCCATCCTATACAAGAAATAAGCCTCTATTTGCTCTCGTGATAATGTCCGCATGATAACCTTGTGCTCCTTTTTCAACTGTTTAAATCCTGAAACAGGCCATTCTACTTCCAATGGTTCTGGAGCATGGATAACAGGATTTTTAAAATTCTGATTTCTATCATATGCTCTTAGTCTACAAAAGAAAGGCAAAAATGTGTTGTTTCAAATTTGAGTAAAAAAAAATGAATAAAGGTGAAGGTGTTCTCTGACAAGTGAAAATTACAAAATAATATTTCAGTACATTCTAAAATTGCATTTATTGAATTAAAATGTACAAGACATTGGATAGTTGTCTCAGTTCGCAATTCATATGAAATCTCCTTATTTTTTTAATGAACTTTTCATAAGGGGGGCCTGCTGATTGACCCAAAGGGGGGTGGGGCTTCAGTCCTAAAATAACATTCAAAAAGAGAAATGACTTTAAAATACATATTTACAAAAACGTAGTTTTATATGAAATATATTTACATGTGGCGATATGCATAAACATACGTAACGGGATAACTATATTATATTCTAAACAAATGGAAAGTGACAGACTTTCTCGCTGAATTTAGCAGGGTATTAGCCATGATAAGCTTCATTAAAAAGAAATATTATATTAAAAAACCTTTCAATAAGGTCTGCCTTTCTTCCTGTTCCAACTGCACCACGACTTGCCAGCTCATTCTTTAACCTTTTAAGAGGCCAATACAAGTACTGATCGTTGACGTCCATTTGTTTATCTACGCGTCAAGCGTTTCCGTGAAATCAAGCGTCCAACTAACCACCTATAGAACTGCAACGCCGCCTCGCGTGAAAAGTCGTGAATGATTCCTATTAAACAAAATCAAATCTTTCAAAACAATGTCTGCAGATATAATAGAAAGCTGTTATATAATATAATAGCAGAGAAAAGGTTAAATGCTACTTATGTCTTTTACTAAAAGAAAAAAATGTGTACAGGTTTTGATCATCTGAAGGGGACATTTTTTCTCTGATTTGTTTTAATCTTTCTGGCTATCTTCTTTCAACCATCTTGAAAAACTGTGATGACGTCATATTCTTTGTTACGTTCAAAGCTCTACGAAATTTTATGACGTTACGCGCGATGATCGTACATGTAAGCGTAACACAACGTCGCGACGTTTTTATTTAAAGGTTTTTTTACGTAATAAATGTGATTGACCATAAATACGTGTTCCTTTGTTTTTTGTTTAAAGTAAAAAAAAATTGAAACAGGGAATGTGTCAAAGAGACAACAACCCGACCAAAAATGTACAAAACAATCAACGGCCAACAAAGGGCCTTCAACACAGTGAAAAATCCCGCATCTAGAGGCGAACTTGAGAAAGACCCGAAACACTATAATTGATGTATTGATCGGGGAAAATGTTTGTTTGTATGTGAACAACACACCTTTTTTTTCTTTTTTCTTTCAATATGATCAGTATGTGTCAAACAATTATTTTAATTCATTCATTGTTGATTTATATTGTATGAAAAAAAAAACGAAAGCAAGAATCGGGAGCTTGCTTGTTTGGAACGTATCGCTTATCGCACATGTATTTACAATTTCTGTTTCACTTTAACATATATTAAGGACATTCCAAGGATATGTACTACTTAATCTATATTTATTTCTTTTGTGAATAAATCAAAGATTATAATTTGTCACAGTAAACTTTATTACATTATCTAAGCTCAACTTCCCATTTCATCTAGTACAGATAGTATGTCCAGATGCACGGTTTCGGGAAGAGTAAGTGCAAATCGAGAATTCACTCTTACCTGTGGTGAAATATAAATTACAGATGCCTCTGGTACAATTGGTTTTTTTTTTCGTCTAATTAATTTATATGACAGTTCTGATCTATTTAAGTCTGATTTAAAGTACTGTGCTCGAATGATTTTTGTGTTTTTTCTAGAAGAAACACCCCAATCGTCAACTTCACTTGTTCTTAGTTTTTTCAGGACAAGAAGATGCGCGCTATAAATAAAACTCGGCATTTTCTCATCAGTATAAAGTGCGAGTACTGTTCCCTCTACAATCAAGTCGGATATTGTACAGTATATTCATTGTCGTTTTCGTCGTCGTCTATAGTACCTTTGTCATCAGGTCTAATAGGCACGACCTCTTTGCGACCAATGGCGTTGTTTGTACACATGTTATAATTTCCATTCACACATTCTTCACACGAATAACATGACATATATAGTTTTTCTGGTTCTGAATTTAAAACTTGGTGTAAACTTCTTATAACCGGGATAGGTTTATATGCTTTAACCGAATCACGAGTAATTGTATCTACAAAGCGAAATATTCTCCTCCTACAATAATGTGACTTCGTATCCTTTAGGTTTTTTTCACAGTAGTTAAAAAAAATATGCGCATTTTGAACAACGGCGCTGCCTCGCAAAACTGCTAAATCGACGTGATTTTTAAAAAAAAAAACCTCCAGCAGCGTCCTGAGGCCCCTTTCCGTGACTTTTTTTCAAAATAGTTCCTTATAAATAGATAGTAGTTATTTTCAACACAAATATTTCGCAATGTACCGAAACAATTGCGAGATTTATATTGCACGGGACAGTCGTCCGTAAATTCGTGAAAAACATTCACATTGTAACTAATCAAATTAAGATATTCTTTAACCAAAGACTGAACTTTACTAGTAAAACACTGGTCATGTTTTTCATCAGAACTGATTTCGAAGAAATGTTCGGTTACGATACAGGGATCATCGGGAAAACTTTCAACACCATCAAGCTCTAAAACAGAATATCTATAAATGATCGAAACATGAATCGTGACTTCTGTTCTCTGAAAGTATGTCGTTTGCACCTCCACCCTTTCCTTACATGCATAGTTTTCAGAATAGTCATGAATCACAATACAATTATTTTGGGGTAAATTTTCCTTTAGAGATTTGAGTTGAGCATTTTGCCAGTATGCGCGAAATTGATGACCTGCAAAATGATCTAAAACATGTTTAAAGTGTGCAAACATTTCAGACGGCTTTGAGCATTTTCGTACTAATGTGAGTTTTCTTTTATTATGCACTGTTATATACATTTTTTACTCATATTTTCCCCCAACTTACAGTTGGAGCCTCTGGGTGGTCACTAAGTTCCTGATCGGATAAATCAAGTAAGCGCACACCAAATTCGGTGCATTTTCTATCAAGACAGGCTTTATTAAAACAGTCATTTGTTGTGTCTTTGCCACACAAAGTAGCAACCGCTATGTCGGTAAGATGCTCATATACGGGGAACTTATTTTTTTTCTTCTTCCGATAATTGCGGGTGAATATGTTTCTTTCTAGTAAGCTCCATACACTTCAGAAATAAGGACTTAGCCTCGACATGATAACGACAGCAACACGTGAGTCTGTCCTTTAGAGAAGCTGCTCTAACGAAAAATGGTTTCAAACGTTCAAAAGTTCTTTGGTTCATACTGATTTCAGGATATTTAATTTTGAATTCATGAAATATTTCTGTTTGGGTTTTATCCAAAATAGGTATATATATATATAGTATGTTTTGAAAATTATTTTGGTGCGATACGAACACGTTTAATATCTGTTTTATTTGGAGACGGCCGGGAATTGTCGGGGTGCAACCAAAAGTCATATGCAATTGTTTTTATTTCAGGGGAAATTGTCGTCTTTTCTGGTTTTCCTTTGAATATATTTCCAACAGGACTCTTCTGAACTTAAAATTTTGCCTCTTACATTTTTTCCGCCGGAAATTCGTTTTACAGAAAGTCCTTTTTTTTTTTTGCTAATAAAACTTTTTTCTTTTCATTTTGAACTTTTGATCCATTTGTAGACGCCGTTATGATGCTGATTGCAGTTCTTGCACCATCTGTTCTTAATAACTTGGTTTTGTCGACAATTTCACGTAAATCGTGGATAACCGCCTTTCCTATGTGTATGTCGTTTTTATCTTCTGGCGTTACAACAACATTCCTTTTTTCCAAATTGGAAACTGTCGGTGATTTTTTACTGCTGAAGTAAGAAGCCATTACTGCTGTTCTTCTGTTCGGCGTTAATGGTAAAGATTGTTTTAATTTTTTTAAGGCGCGACTTTTTTCCGTTCTATTTGCGAAAGTTTTCCGATAAAGGGGTATTTGCTCAATTACGGCAGTTTCCTTAGGATAGGATTGTTTTCTTTTTGTTTCCTTTTCTCTTTTCTCTTTTTGCTTTTTCTTACTTTTCTCCTTTTTATTGCAGAATTTGTCATTGAAAGTGTTTGTTTTGGCTGTTTTATTTCATTACTTAGTTTCTTTTTCAAATAATAATTCTTGTTTTTTTCTTTCTTTTTCTCAATTTTCTTAGCTTTCCAGAGTTTTATTCTATCTGCGGCAGATTTCTTTACTTCTGTAAATAAAAGTTTATAGGGTCTCGGTCAAAGTTACATCTATTAATACAAATATCAACTGAAAGTATTTAAATATGACAAATATTCATATCATAACCGTTTTCAGAATTTCTGGAATTATTAAAAAAATATTTCGTAACGTTCAAACCAAAACTTCGACTGAAACGTTGTTTTAAGCAAGTGCGACATTCTTGTAAGACTCCGCAAAACCGACGGTGCTTTTTAACTACTTATTGAAAGTTGATGTATTTTAGATTTTTGAAAAATTAAGAAAAATAACATTTTAAATAATCATAAAATTCTACCATTATAAGAGCACTGATAAGCAAACAATTGACGTAAATTTGAGTTGAGTTCGTTTTTACGTCAAAAAATGGCGGTGCGACAACCTTGTAAGCCTTTGAAAAATCGCTCATAAATTACCATATATCATTTTTCAGGATATTTGTCTTTAAATTCATAAAATTAAGCAAATTAACATTGATGTAGTAAATACTAGTGTTGTCAAATCGAAAACTTTTGCCTAACCGGTTACTCGAATAATCGTTCGACCGATTAACTAGTTAACCGGTAGTTTAAGTTAATGTTTTAATGCCTTATCAATAGTACCCTACACATCGATATAAGAAGATGTAGTATGAGTGTCAATGTGACTACCTTCCATCCAAGTCATACATTTTTATTATACGCTGAATTTATGTTTGTCCTTTGGTATTATCAGGCTTGTCTGTGAAGATTCCTGTCGAAGTTTGACTTTTAATAATCAAATACACGGTATCAACTATGGCGTTTGTACTAACTTCAGATTGAAAAAAAAAACGTCTTGATCTCGTAGAATTAAATATGTCTGATACCGAATACCAAAAACGCTAACCGGTTAACCGGACTTTTTTCAATTTTAATAGATTTGATATAAATTTGCATGGAAATCATTAAATAGTTGTGTTTTCTTTAAAAATTGTCGTCGTGATAATTAATTTGAAGGATCAATAATGTTCAGTATATTGATTGCTATTGTTAATCCAAAAATATAAAATTAATTAGAACTTGTCTCTCAGCTCGGGGCAAGATCTCAAGGAAATAAAATTAGTTACTTGGTTTTAACAGTTAACAGTAATTTTTAATCAGTAATACGATTAAATTTTACGATTTACTTCATTATTTCATTTTTGATCTTATATTGTGTAGACCCACATCTGAATGTACAATCTCCGTCGGACAAACATAAATTCATCGTATAATAAAAATGTATGACTTAGATGGAAGGTAGTCACATTGACACTCATACTACATCTTCTTATATCGATGTGTAGGGTACTATTGATAAGGCATTAAAACATTAACTTAAACTACCGGTTAACTAGTTAATCGGTCGAACGATTATTCGAGTAACCGGTTAGGCAAAAGTTTTCGATTTGACAACACTAATTTTTATCCAATTTCTAAAATATTTTAGGTTGTCATTTGTGTGCCCAATAGATGCATCTTCATATTTCCGTTTCTTATAAATAAGTATAAGATAATTATCAAAATTTTAATATAAGTATCGTGTTGCAAATAAAATGTGTCCATACACCTTAACATCAAATCAATACAAAATTTAAAATACCTTATCACGTTAATTGTTTAAACATCAACTATTAAATTACATATTACTTAGTATTCGCCAATATTAATGTTATTCTTTGACGCCATAATTGATTTTGTACAAACATTACTTGGTGGTGTAGAACCTTTTATTTTACTGAGATTTTTCTTTTCCAAAATAATGTCTCTTGATCCGGATTTCTACGTGGATTCAGCAACAGCTTGCTTTCTTGCATGTTTCGGGAACACTTGTGAGAATCATGAATTTGAAAACATCTTAGAAAACAGGGAAATATGTAAATATAGAATTTTACAGATAAGAATTATTCTTGGAATAGTTTTTAATATCATCGGATTTATAGCTGTGGTTGTGGTAAACAATGAAACTTACAAAGAAAGCAACGCTGCTTTAGGATTCTTTATCCTCATTGTGACATTTATACTAATTTATTATGGGGGCTTTTTAGGTCTTACTTGCCTGTTACGAGAAGTGTTTCAACACTTTGGCGACGAAACGGAGACAGGTTTGAGGGTTATGATAATCTATAGAGTACTTGAAATAGAATTTGATATATTTGTTTTGTTCTACAGCCTTATTCTGTCAGAATGGGAGATGACAAATTTCTCAATAGCAACAACCATACTTGCAAGTATAGATATCGGTGCGTCGATTAGTGCATTATTGAAAAACTGTTATGACACAAAACACCGAACTTTTTCCATAATATTAATTATTATTTTTGTATTTTCTCTTTTACTTTGTTGGTTTGGTTGTTTTTGGATTTGTTGTAATATAAGACAGGAATTACCGACTGATGTAGAAAGAACAGCACAAGAATCAGATCAGGCACACACACCAGCTCCGGCAAATGAAGCAGAAGGTCAGACACAATTACAAGAAAACAATCAAACAATAGAAAGCCATACAGGAATAGGAAGCCAGGAAGTTGCCAATCAAAGTTTGTGTGCAAATGCATGTAATATATCTACAAGCTTCTGGTCACGAAAAGTAATGGTACAGCCTACGTACGCATCACTGACTACCATTATAATAGGCCATTTGGATAGTGAACCACAAGCAGGCCAAGGTATAACCATTTTACACAAATGTAACGATAAAAAAAGTCCCAAAGAAATTTATAAAAAAATAAAAACAGAATTGGAGACTGTTAATGAAGCGCGATTTTCAAGAGTTGTCATCTCCTTTGGTCTAGATGTTGGGGACAATGACCTTGACATTGTTAAGTTGTATATGTCCAAGACAATTGAAAAAGTGAGAAATAAATTTTTGCGAGCTGAAATCGGTATTTGCAGAAGCAAACCTCCAGCTGAAAGAGGTCAAATGTATAATGATTTAAACACTTTTATACGAAAACTATGCAAAGAAGAGAAACATTGTGACATAGACACACCTACATTTGACATTAATGATGGTGGTAATGATGAAGTTTTGGACAGGTTAACCTTACGTATTCAAAACTTTATTCACCTAAACTCTGTCAGTTCGGACAACACATAAAACCTTGAATAAAATCAACGGCATGCATGATTTCTAATGTTCAAAAGGAGTTTTAATTTTATTTTTTTAGATGTTATTTGCTATTACCTCTAGGTTATTTTGTTTGAATTGTAGTCCATGATCTAATCAGGATATTAATTTCCGGTTGAAATTGTGTATAACGCCTCGAACATTTTCTGCATGAGATATTTATTCTTTTATATTTTGTGACTTTATCATCAATAAAAAAAAAATATTTTCTGTCTTTTATTGCGCATCGAAGCGGATATTTTCCACAGCTTTTCTGAATGTAATTTTCAATTATTGACATGACCGTTTCATTTTCGTAGATCGAAACCATTCAAAAGTAGAAATATAAGGATTAAAAACATTATTTCGCTGGAGTTGCGTTATTAAGTATTTGGTTGAGATATGAGAAATCTCATCAAAACTGACCAATCGTGTAATGGCTGACAAGTAATCAGTTCAAATGTGTTTCTAAACTGTAAGTTTCGTCGTTAAGCCGTTGAAAATTATTGTTTCTGTATTGGCCATGGTAAATATTCTTGATCAGCTGTATTGGCATTCACTCTTCGAGTTTCGGGTATAAAACAGCCACTTAATAAATTAACAAAATTAACAAAATGTGATGCGTTCTTTGTTTCCCCCTATGAAACCGATCGACTGAAAGAATCTAAAAGACATCTAAATAATAAACATTGAAACATATTTTTTTTTAAAGTAGTAAAATACTACAAATACTTGATACCATCTATAGAAAAGAAGTTTGTTATTCCAAAATTACAATATAGTTTTGTCGTAAAGTATAATAATTCAATTTTTGTCAGCATTAAAATTAACAGAGTTTTGTTTTCATTTCAAAATTTCTAATTTCCCTCTTTGAAATTTTCCATGAAGGAAGATTCTTAACAGCAAATAGATTAATTTTAAATTACTGGTGCGTATGAGTACCCATACGGTTTCTTTCTAATATAAAATAATGAATTATCTATCTATAAGATACTTGATACAGTGGATTTAAGCAACAATAGGTCACCTTACAAAGGAAGTTGGAAATTAATAGCTAATTCATTGTCTTACTGTGCAAACGAGAATATGATACATAAACACAATATGTAACAGGAAGGATTATACCTGATTGTTAAAGTAAACATTTTGGGTGTCCATAGTGTAGTAGACATTCTGCATTTATTTTGCAAATCTTGCGCTTATAATTTATACTCTCACGGGTTCTAATGGCAAATGTTCTTTTCTTATGCAATGTCCCAATATGAAAGAAAGAAAAAACATTCAATTGATTATTCATTGGATTATAATTGTCATGGATAAAGTAACTGAGTTGATAGTCCAAAATTTCAATCCGTAACCTTATTTCTGTTGCCCTGTCAACATCCATTGACAAAGACATAAACAGTGTGTGTATTAGACTCTATGCTTTTCTATGCGAAACAAGGTAAAACCCTGAATGTTACATATAAATATTAACAGGGAAGATATATATGTAGGATTCTAAATAAAAGCAAAATAGTCTATTTGCAAAGTACCGGTTCGATTTGTTAATATAACAATATCGGTATTTGCTACTAAGGCCATCGCTAATACTGTGTGTGTATACTGTAGCGTTAATTTACGGATTTAAACTGATGTCTTTTTTATCCAAAAAATATGTTCTATCCACATCTTAAACTGCAAGTTAAATCCGATTCCCGATGAAAGATCGAGCTACATGTTGGATCTTTGATTTTAAGACCTCTTCCCTGCACAAACATCTCATCACGATTGGAGTTGAAATGTGTTCTACTTTAAGTTAATGTACATTTGCCAAAGTGTTGAAATATTTGTTTTTAGTTTATTGATTGATTGATTGTTGCTTGCTTAATATCTAGTTGCACTTATTTCATGCATGTGCGGGACGAAAACATATTAATAATATATGCATGCATTAAGGTTGATCTTGTAAAAAGGATCGTCTGTGATTTAGGTCAGCAAATTTTGACAGCCACTAGCAAATAATGGTATATTGGATTTTACAGTGCAATAGATCTAGACATACTTCGAAATCATCAAATACCCTTGTTGGAAGGGTTCTTACCTTGCAAAGAGAGTAGCAATATCTCTACTTAGTTCATAGGATTTAACGGCTTGTTCTCATCGTACATGGCTGTGAATTCATACAATCTGCATAGCAAAACTTATTCTTCACTTGGACAAGGGATTTTCTGTCCGAAGGAAGGTTTTGTTTCATGTGTATTATGTTTTTCCAGGTACCTTATTTCTATTGTCACGCTGAGTTATACAAAATAAATACATCATTTCTACATGTACAGTGCTCAATTTCAACTTACACCAGCTGTTCTCAGGAAATGCGCAATGTTAGGAATCAGTCTACTTTATCTTTTAGGAGGAATTTTGTGCAAGCTATATGATTATTCTTTCTTGACCGTATTTATCCCCTGAAGTTCAAAAAAAGATGTCAATTCATTTAATAGACAACAAGTTGTGCTCTACATGTACCAGACAATATATCAATGTCATTACTTCATACAATATAAAAATAATACGATGTGATATGATTGTCAATGAAACAACTCTAACCAAATAACACAGAAATTAACAACTATAGGTCAGCGTACGGCATTCAGCAATTTAGCATACACTCGTTCTTTTTTCTGTGTTTTTGCCATATTAGACAAACCCTGGCATCTTGAATATTTTGTAACCATGGTCTTCCAATCTGCCATATGGAATCAATAAAATTCGATGAACTCTATGGGTTTTTTTTCTTTTATTAAAACTTTCTTTAGATTCAGAATTCCAGATAGTTTTTCTTTTTAAGTAAACATTAATTCATTGTTTTATTCTTTGTGTGTTATTTTTTTTATTTTTGCGGTGCATGTACTGATTTTGTGACATAAACCGCTACCCCATATTATTTGTTCCACTATTATATGTTGTTTGTCTTTAGAATCGTGACTGCCTTAGACTACATATATTTAAGTCTAATTTTAAGTTTAAACAAACTCATAAAAGAGGTCATGGCCTCTAAAAAGTTGCATTTCATAGCCCCTTTAACAGTAAAGTTAACAGAGCAAGTATCCTTGTCACTTGTGTACTAAAAAGAAATTCTTCAGAGAAAATCAACGTTTAATTTTTTATGAAATTCCTAAAACATTTAAGACTGTTGTGTACATTGTACATGCATCTTCAAGTTTCCGTTCATAATAATTAAGCAACATGAGATAAATTAAAATTTTATATATAAATATCATGTGATGCAAATGATATGTGTCCAAAACATCAAATCAATACAAAATTTAAAATATCTTATCAAGTTAGTTATTTTAACATCAAATATTTAATTACATACATGTATCACTTAGTAATCGACACTATACAATTTGTTATTCTCTGACAACATAATTGATTTTGTACCAACATTACTTGGTGGTGTAGAAGCTTTTATTCTACTGGGATTTTTCTTTTCCAAAATAATGTCTCTTGATCCGGATTTCTACGTGGATTCAGCAACAGCTTGCATTCTTGCATGTTTTGGGAACACTTGTGAGAATCATGAATTTGAAGACATCTTAGAAAACAGGGAATTACGTAAATATAGAATTTTACAGATAAGAATTATTCTTGGAATAGTTTTTAACATCATCGGATTTATAGCTGTGGTTGTGGTAAACAATGAAACTTACAAAGAAAGCTACGCTGCTTTAGGATTCTTTATCCTCATTGTGACATTTATACTGATTTATTATGGGGGATTTTTAGGTGTTACTTGCCTGTTACGAGAAGTATTTAAACACTTCGGTGACGAAAAGGAGACAGGTTTGAGTGTAATGATTATCTATAAAGTACTTGAAATAGAATTTGATATATTCGTATTGTTGTACAGTCTTATTCTGTCAGATTGGGAGATGACAGATTTCGCAATAGCCACAACCATACTTGCAAGTATAGATATCGGTGCGTCGATAAGCGCATTATTGAAAAACTGTTATGACACGAAACACCGAACTTTTTCTATAAAATTGATTATTATATTTGTGTTTTCTCTATTACTTTGTTTGTTTGTTTTTTTGTTTTTTGTTTTGTTGTAATATTAGACGGGAATTGCGTACTGATGTAGAAAGAACAGTAAAAGCAGAAGATCAGGTACCAGCACTAGAAGGACAGACACAACGAGAAGAAGACCAGACACAACCACAAAAAGACAGCCAGGAAGTTGCCAATCAAAGTTTGAGTGCGAATGCGTGTAATATATCTACAAGCTTCTGGTCAAGACATGTAATGGTGCAGCCTACGTACGCCCAACTAAATATCATGATAATAGGCCATTTAGATAGTCCATCACAAGAAGACGAAAAAATAAAAATTTCATACAAATGTAAGGATACAAAAAGTCCCAAAGAAATTTATTAAAAATTAACAACAGAATTGGACATGGTTAATGAAGCAGCATATTCAAAAGTTGTGATCTCTTTTGGTCTAGATGTTAGGGACAATGACCTTGACATTGTTAAGTTGTATATGTCCAAGACAATTGAAAAAGTGAGAAATAAATTCTTGCGAGCACAAATCGGTGTTTGCAGAAGCAAACCTCCAGCTGAAAAAGTCAAATGTATAACGATTTAACTACTTTCATACGAAATAATGCAAAGAACAGAAACATTGTGACATAGACACACCTACATTTGACAGTAGCGATGGTGACAATGATGAAGTTTTGGACAAGTTAACCTTACGTATTCAAAACTTCATTCAACAAAACTCTGCCAGGTCGGACAACACCTAAATCATGATTTCTATTATTCAAAAGGAGTATTAATTTTACTTCTCATAGATGTTATGTGCTATTGTTTATGTTTGTATTGTAGCGCATGGGCTAATCAGGATAATCATTTCCGGTAAAATTGTCTATAACGCCTTGAACTTTTTCTGCATGAGATATTTTTTTCATTTTTTTTTATTTTGTGGCTTTATAACATCAATAAAACATTATTATTTTCTGTCTGTTATTGCGCGTCGAAGCGGATATTTTCCACAGCCTTTCCGAATGTAATTTTCGATAACTTATATTATCGTTTCATTTCCGTTGATCGAAACCATTAATTACAACGTAGAAAATAAGAAGGATAAAAATTTCCGATACATTATTCCGCTCGAGTTACATATGAACTGATTAAAGGGGCACTAGTTGTCAAATTCATATTCACCGATTTAACTCAAAGTCTCATATTTGATTTATAACCATGTAAAATATTCATCCAAATAAAAAAAAATCTAAAATAAACAATTTGTACAGCATGGGCTCGATAATATGTAGCTTCGTTTTGTGTGTATTTTAGTCGTGACGCCAACTTATTAACTATCGATTTGATCTCCGAAAACCGCCGATGGTCATATAAGTGATATAAAATAAATATAGATATAAATAAAAGCAAACTCGTGCATTTGGATTTTTCTATGTCTGTTAAATTTTTTAAAGATTATGAGAATGACTTTTTTTTGGGGGGGTGGGGGGTCAATTCAGTCATTCAAATGATTTACCTTTGTTACACTTTCAGTGTTGACATTCATTTCCTTTAAAAGACTGATAACGCACAGTTCATTCGTTATTCATCTCCAGGTAAGGAGTTGAATTGAAGTTCACATGGATATGGATTCAATGAGGTCGAATTATTCACTTGTAAGTTAAGAAATTAGTTCAAATTTGTTTTTTAACTGAAAGTTTTGTTGTTTAATCATTCAAAAAGACTGTTACTGTATTTGCTGCCCTTGTATAAGAATTCTGGGTCAGCTACATTTTATGTTCGCCTTTGACTCTTCGAGTTTAGAGGATACATTTGTAGTACACCAATCTAATGACGCTATATATACAAGTATCGAAAATTCATATATAATAATTATAACCAAGTTTACAAAAAAGTTACTTTGTTCTTTTTTCTTTTAATGAAACCGATCTATTGACTATAAGAATATAAAAGAAATCTAATTGTTAAAAAAATGTAACAAATTTTAAAGAATAAAATGTAGTAAATTGTTACATGTATCTATAATAAAGAAGTTTGATATTTCAAAGTTAATATCGTCCTTTTTGCCTTTCATTTAATTAAAGTTCAATTATTGTGAGCAATAAAATAAAAAAAAGTTCTGTTTTCATTTAAAACATGAATTAATTTGTCAAAACTTTTAATTTCCCTCTCTGAAATTTTCCATGAATGTAGATTCTTAACAGAAAATAGATTAATTTGCTATTACAGGTTCGCAGTAAGTTGACATATGGTTCCTTTAAATGTAAGATAATGAGAACTGGTATAATGGCAATGAATCATCTATATAGAATGAACGTGATATACTTTATTTAGGCAACTAGTATAGGACACCTTACGGCATTCAACAATAAGAAAACCCGCTAATAAAAGGAACCCTGCATGACAAAACGTTAAAACAATCGACGGCCTGATTTATGAAAATACATTCAACGTTAACCAAATGTAACAAACAGGAACCAACAACAACAACTGAGTTACAGGCTACTTACTTGGGATAGGCCAATTTAGAATGGGCGGTGTTATATGTTTTTGTGAGCTCTTAACCTGTGAGAGAGATGTAACAGCAAGACAAAAGAAATATTGTATAACCTATCTCATCAAAAGCACAAACAAAACTATAACATGGATATAAAATAACACATGGAGTAAATTTATCTAAGAGTAGTCGTCGCAACTGAAATCGAGTGAAAAGCCAAAATCAATAAATCATAAATCGTGTTTCTCAAATATTTTTAACCAGCTGTACGAATTTAGTGGGAAGATGACACAATCATACTGAGCAAATCATGTACAATGCCTAAATAAAAGTATATAATATTGACATGATGAAAGACCATAAGTTTTTGTTAATGTATATAGTTAGAAAATTGAAAGATTGGAAACGGGGAATGTGTCAAAGAGACAACAACCTGACCGCAGGGCACAAATCTACAAATATGAGTCTTTAACACAGAGAACAATTCCTGCACAAGAAGGCGGGCTTCAACTGACCCCATAACAAAAATATGTATTGGTTCAGCGAAAATAAACGTCACATATAACTCTGAAACATAAATAACCCTAGTAAATAAGAAAAAAAAATACAAGACTAACGGCAAAGGTCATACGCTCCTGACTAGGGACAGGCGGGAATATGCCGTCCAGAACTCGACTAAACCGGTTGGAAGATTAATCTTATTTACCAAAACTGATTTAGTTGTGTTTTAATTTATCTCATTTATTTCATGTATATGGTTAATCAGTAGATATCATCTCATTACCGTGTTTATATTTTAATACGCATGTGGTATTATTTGACGTTTAAAAGGGTAAATAACACAACTGATAGCTTACTTGTTTTACTTTTTCCTGTATGATTTTTTTTTTACAGTGTTTTTTTTTTTTTTATGTTATTAGCTAAAACCCGTTTGAAGAAACGATCGATGTTGCATGTTTTTCATAAAAAAAATATTATACTTTGCATACTTCTAATATCATTTGCTTTATACTTGTCGGTGTGGATTATTAGAAATAATTACAATAAGACTAATGTTGTTTCAGGATTCATTTATTATTCTTGGATTGGGGTGAATTTTTTCTTTATAGATGAATTATTTCGTGGTTTTGACAATTTTTGCATAATCTTTTTTATGATTTGTGCTTCGTTGGACACTGAAGTTCATTGTTTGCCCATACCATCGAATCCACGACAGCTGTCATTAAAATGTATTATTATGTTGGTACAACTTTCCTTTCATATGAATGTCAGCGTCAGGTTCATTACTAAAGTCTCGTAACTATAAATTTTCAAAGTTGGGATTCCAGATTTATCAAAACCAAAAACAGTGTAATATAAGTTTGTAGTAAATTGACCATGGTGAACCAAACTAGATCAGGTGAATGAAATTTAGAATATTGTCTCTATAAATATGACCGTCAAAGTCCCATAATTGTGGTTGACATATCAAACAGTTTTAATATCATATGTAATCAAACTAAAAATTTGTAAAAATTGTTAAAAGTAAAATTTGGTTTTTGTAGGAAGTGTTCATGGACATATTTACCGAATACCATAATAACGTAAACGGACAGTAAGTCACAAATTTGAAAGGACAAAAAGTCACAAACATTTTGTTAATATCTGTTTAAATATATAAGATAAAATTGAGAATGGAAATGGGGAATGTGTCAAAGAGACAACAACCCGACCAAACAGCAGACAACAGCCGAAGTTCACCAATGGGTCTTCAATGCAGCGAGAAAGTCAAGCACCCAGAGGCGTGCTTCAGCTAGCCCTTTAACAAAAATGTATACTAGTTCAGTGATGATGGACGTCATACTAAACCTTCGAAATATGCACAAGAAACTAAAATTAAAAATCATACAAGACTAACAAAGCCCAGAGGCTCCTGACTTAGAACAGGCGCAATAATGAGGAATGTTTTTGAAATAATTTCTTTTTATAAAATATATTCATTTTACAGTTTAAGAAAATGTTCAAACACTCAGCAATACGCAAAAAACTCAAATTTTAAAGAAGTCCGAGTCCGATGTAAGAATAGGTAACAAAAGAAACTAAGCAAAATGACAATTATACATAAATCAACAAAGGTCTACTAGCATGTTACTGACATGCCATCTACAGAACTCAATGAAACTGATTGCAAGAATATGTCTTCATCATAAGAAAATCAAGCACAATCCATCCTGTTAGTGGTTAAGTATCATACCATCATAAAATATATAAGAAGAACATTAATTTATCCCTATTATGCCAACAACTGGTTTCAAAATAAATGTGTTTATTTCCAATGCAGAGACCTTTTGAGTGAATCAATAGTAATGCCAAAATATGCCATCTTTAATGACCTGACAACAGTATCGTAACTTCCCCTCCCCCCCCCCCCCCTTGAATAAGTTTGTTGTTCGGTTTATTTAGCTTTTTTCGTGCTTTGTAAAGATATTTCCATAAATGATTGGATGTGAAATACCTGAACATATTAGATGCTTGCATGTTGATTTATATTTACGACCGAAGGATGTCCTTGTACAGATGATAAAAGTAAGTAAATGTTTTGACTAGTTTGATATCGATATTTTGAAGAATTCTTTTTTTTTATGCAAGGTGAAAAAAAAAGTGTAAGTAAATGTTTTGACTAGTTTGATATCGATATTTTGAAGAATTCTTTTTTTTATGCACGGTGAAAAAAAAGTGTAAGTAAACGTTTTGACTCGTTTGATATCGATATTTTGAAGAATTCTTTTTTTTTATGCACGGTGAAAAAAAAGGGTAAGTAAATGTTTTGACTAATTTGATATCGATATTTTAAAGAATTCTTTTTTTTTTATGCACGGTGAAAAAAAAAGTGTAAGTAAATGTTTTGACTAGTTTGATATCGATATTTTGAAGAATTCTTTTTTTTTTATGCACGGTGAAAAAAAAAGTGTAAGTAAATGTTTTGACTAGTTTGATATCGATATTTTGAAGAATTCTTTTTTTTTATGCACGGTGAAAAAAAAAGTGTAAGTAAATGTTTTGACTAGTTTGATATCGATATTTTGAAGAATTCCTTTTTTTTTTATGAACGGTGAAAAAAAAAGTGAAAGTAAATGTTTTGACTAGTTTGATATCGATATATTTTGAAGAATTCTTTTTTTTTTATGCACGGTGAAAAAAAAAGTGTAAGTAAATGTTTTGACTAGTTTGATATCGATATTTTGAAGAATTCTTTTTTTTTTATGCACGGTGAAAAAAAAAGTGTAAGTAAATGTTTTGACTGGTTAGATATCGATATTTTGAAGAATTCTTTTTTTTATGCACGGTGAAAAAAAAGTGTAAGTAAATGTTTTGACTAGTTTGATATCGATATTTTGAAGAATTCTTTTTTTTTATGCACGGTGAAAAAAAAAGTGTAAGTAAATGTTTTGACTAGTTTGATATCGATATTTTGAAGAATTCTTTTTTTTTTTTATGCACGGTGAAAAAAAAAGTGTAAGTAAATGTTTTGACTCGTTTGATATCGATATTTTGAAGAATTCTTTTTTTTATGCACGGTGAAAAAAAAGGGTAAGTAAATGTTTTGACTAATTTGATATCGATATTTTGAAGAATTCTTTTTTTTTTTATGCACGGTGAAAAAAAAAGTGTAAGTAAATGTTTTGACTCGTTTGATATCGATATTTTGAAGAATTCTTTTTTTTTTATGCACGGTGAAAAAAAAAGTGTAAGTAAATGTTTTGACTAGTTTGATATCGATATTTTGAAGAATTCTTTTTTTTTATGCACGGTGAAAAAAAAAGTGTAAGTAAATGTTTTGACTAGTTTGATATCGATATTTTGAAGAATTCTTTTTTTTTTATGAACGGTGAAAAAAAAAGTGAAAGTAAATGTTTTGACTTGTTTGATATCGATATATTTTGAAGAATTCTTTTTTTTTATGCACGGTGAAAAAAAAAGTGTAAGTAAATGTTTTGACTAGTTTGATATCGATATTTTGAAGAATTCTTTTTTTTTTATGCACGGTGAAAAAAAAAGTGTAAGTAAATGTTTTGACTGGTTTGATATCGATATTTTGAAGAATTCTTTTTTTTATGCACGGTGAAAAAAAAAGTGTAAGTAAATGTTTTGACTAGTTTGATATCGATATTTTGAAGAATTCTTTTTTTTTATGCACGGTGGAAAAAAAAGTGTATTGTAAATGTTAATGATCAGGTTTTTTTTTTAATTATTCAGCATATCTACAGTAGAACTTTCCGACTAGAAAATGAATTAAATATTGGCCACTGGACGTTACATAAACACAATACAATTTATTCAACGTGACTAAATATTACCTCAAATTTTAAAGTTGCTTAAGCCCAACTATTTTCTTACACATTTTTATCATTGAACGCAATTAATTCATATCTTTGATATTTTACAGACATGCAGATCGACTTTTTCAACAGTCAAAGGGCTTTAACTCAAACTTAAATCCTGGTTAAGGTTGCATTTCCTGTAAATATTGACAATGCAATTTTCCATAGGAACTCCTTTTACGGCTAAAACTGTACCACTTTTATTATGAAGTTTTGAAAAAAATCTTATCCTAGAATTGAAAGTTCATATGCACCACAATTTTTTTCAAAGGTCAAAATATAGGGCTGTGCGGCATATTTTCAACGTTTATATGCCCTGAACTTCTCAGAGTTTAAACTAACACTAATTTTCTTAACTACCCCTACCTCGAATGAAAGGTTACCACAGATTTCAATGTAAACAATATGCACATGTTTATTTACTGGTAACATTCCCAAGTTATGTCTCTGTGAGATGGAACACAGAGAGCATAACTGGGAACTAGTATGTAAACAAACTTAATTTTCTATGAATATTCAAGATCTCCCCAAAAGAGGCGTGTTTTGACAAACAGCTGTATTTACTAAGTGCAACCTTAAGAGTCATTAGAATTAGCATTCATTTTTCGAATATGGGGCGGTTATTTATTTCATTATCATTTTTTGTATCCATCCTTTTTCAACCGTTTTGGTAATTTGGTGTACATCTTAAAAACATTGAGCATTCTGGGACTCTTCTTCTGCCTGAGTGACTGATCACAGACACGTCAGGTCCAAGTATACATGTCCTATATAGCTTGAAAGCAATCCATGCAGTCATGGTTTTTTAAAAATCTAGCGTAGTAGTACCCGTTAAACTGCACCTACCCAAATGGCATAGTGCATATATACAATATTCTCACGCGAACACAGACTAGTGCAGCTGTTCTAACTTTATTTAATTTAACGTGTCAAAGGTAAACATACCCGCATCTCAAAAATAAATTTTAAAAAATAATGGCGAAATCATATCTAAAAGTATGCCTAATATTACATGTACTGTGCTACTACTCTAGATTCGATGGTTGTCGTAGTTTGCTATCTGTCACATCTTTTTTTTATAAAGTATTTCGATTTTAGCAGGCATTTGGATTGTAGCTTACTGTTTGTGTGCGGATTTCTCTCATTGTTAAAGTCCCTTCCCTTACATTGTACCTTTAGTTGCTCACATACCAGGTGAGATTTTCAGGGGGTCTCTTGTCACGGAAATAATTTAGAATGAAAAGATTATTATTGGGTTAAGTATTTTTCTTCGACTGATTCTCATTAAATCTTTTTGATACTCACTTTACCAAGTATACAGACATGCGTACAAAATATTTCCATCACTAAATCGCCAAAATTTAAATAATGATAAAAATAAGAAAAACAGAGTCTATCAAAGGCAGGGGCGGATCCAGCCATTTTAAAAAGGGGGGTTCCCAACCCAGGACAAAGGGGGGGTTCCAACTATATGTCCCCATTCAAATGCATTGATCGGCCAACAAAAAGGGGGGGTTCCAACCCCCGGAACCCCCCCCCCCCTGGATCCGCCACTGATCAAAGGTCAGTAATCAACACCAAATCCCCATAATTTACAAAAAAACATTTAAATATACCAAAAGACATGCATGGTTCCAGATTGGAACAGGGACATAAACGTATCTGGATTCATATGTTCTATTTACCTTCCGATGCAACTGGTTTGATATTATCTATCTGCTTTAAATTACGTTACTGTAACTACCTTTTGTACATTGTATATTGAAAAATTTATTTATAATTACACATATTTTTGTTGAAACGGTTTAAAAAAAAAAGAAGCAATTGTATGAACAAAATTTGAAATCTAGATTTAAATTTGTGTATTTGATCAGCTTGAATGAGGCAAATTGTGAATGTTTAAAATAAACAAAGGAAAATTGCATAAACCTCTTGAGCTAACAATTTACCTGACCAAAAGTTTACCTGTCAATTATCAGATAATTATAACCGAAATAAGACACATATTTGGGTAAACATAGGACAAAGTGTTCTTCAAAGACTTCGATTGTTTGTAAACTAAATCGTCTTCGATTTACTTAGTAAATCACCCTTTATTGTTGAAAGTAAAAGATTGTATGAATATATAAGGCCGTGAGATGAACACGATCTGGATATATAAGATTATCAAAAAATGTCATAATGTAGATATAAAATCGATTGTTTCGAGAGGTAATTAAATGTAAGTACATATTATTAGATTTTTTTTTTAGGAAAAACGGTTAAGAGGTTAATATACTAATATTGTTATCTGTTTGATTTCCGAAAATTTTGTCATTGATTCTCATATTTAATAATGGATTGCACAAATTATGTCCATTCAAATCGTTATCAATCAAACATGATATAGTACTACATTTAACTGCATTTAACCTTTCATATATCACTGTAATATCCTAATATATTTTACTACGAAAACAATGATGGGTTAAGAGGAAAGCTTACAGTTTCAGGAGCGACATAATTTTACCTTAATTAGATACAGTCATGTATAAGAAGATGTGGTACAAATGTATGAGTGCCAATTGGACAACTCTCCATCCAAGTCACAATTTGTAAATTAAAGTAAACAGTTATAGGTCAACGTACGTTTATATAATCCGTTTGAATTATTTGTGAGATGTTCCTGTCCTGTTGTTTTCATCGTTTCCGAAAGGAATAGAAACATGTGGGGTATACATCATTGACAAAGTAATATGATATTCTCTGCAAGACAAACATTAAAAGATATAACTATAAGATAACCTACTGACCCAGATTCCCACAGTAAACAGGAAAATGAACATCTACTTATCTTGAGAACTCTGTCATTCCTTTTATTATCGGTCAATAATTTATATCGGAAGAACGTAACCGCATTATAATGTATATTTTAAGAAAGATTCGCATATAGCACATACATAAAAGAAATTAAGGTATGATTGCCTATACATATATGAGACATCATCATGTTTGGGCAAAGCGCATACAGCATGTTATTGGGTTTAAATATGCGTGTAAACGCTCGCTTTGGGTAGTGCTGTAACAGTCAAACACTAAAATAAAAACTGTAAAAGTCATTTGAAAAAGGCTTGACTTTCCAGAACGGGATTGGGCACCAAACACATTAACAAAACATACGAAGTGACGATGGATGCTAAACTAGAACAAAGTTTTCCTTACGCAATACCGGTGAGCATTACAAATTCATATTCTTTATTTCACAATCAGCAGTCAGGACCTTTGACGGTGACGTGTGCAAAAAATATAAGAAGAATTTTCAAAGTTTGAGATACCAAATTACATGAATTTCAGTGATTTTGACTAACTTAAAGTGAATAACGATATCTTTTGACTTTGTGTAAAGTTGTTCATTAGCCAGAACTAGACGTAACATGTAAGGGACAAATATTAAAATATGGTACAATATACGGATTGAAGTGACCAAAGACATTTCATCCATGTGTAATGGTTTGGTTTCTCTCTTTTGAAGCACTTAAAAGGAATTTTACACCGTGGTGTGAATATGTAATCATTGTCAAAATTGATATTTTAGACTGTGAATTTTGTCTCATTATTGATATAATGAACAAACACACAAAGTTCATTTTAATATATAGATGTGTTAACATCTTATCTCGTCGTCAAGGAACCGTCATAAAGGCGTTAATATTTGGTACTTTGTTGCAGTAATTATACGAAACAATGGCTGAAAGATTTTAAATGGTTTTATTATATTGTTATCAGAACAATGTCACATAATTTAGTTAGTAGTAAACAAATACAGTAGGTTCACATAAAGATTAGACAATTGCTAGTCAGGAGTTTTAAAAATATCACAATAACCTGTAATCATTAGTTTGCGATAAAAGAATTGTTCGTGACGAAAAATGTCAATAATGTTAACATTGCTTCAGCGAAATATGTAATTTCCTTGTTGCCTAATACATTATCCTTTTATTAATTTTATTGAACTTGAGATGAACATAACTAAGTAACAAGTTTCAAAATTTCTTTTTTAGTGTTCACAACTTTTTTTCCAGCAACACCAAAGCAGGAAATGTTTGCTTTTTAATCATACATGTATATGTATATCCTATTGAAACGTTATATTGACTAGTGAAGACTACTATCTTCACAGATGACCACGACTACATGTATGCCCAATTGTCGTAGCCACAATCTCGTCTACTTTTCTTTGATTTTGACATCAACGAATGAGACGGATGCTATTGGTGAAGCAGGATTTGCTTACCCTACAGTAGCATCTGAGTTCACAAAAGTGAAAAAAACTATTAGATCGGATTCCTGACACTCAGGCTTGGTTTTCCATGCATCTAGTGTCTTGTAAACTTTTTATATCGTCGTCCTTTGTTTTTTACCATGGCGTTTTCAGTTTTTCTCAACTTCAGTATTGTTCGCCCTTGTTTTATATTTACAATCCCTTCACATGCGAAGATTTTATACTAAATATATTTTCTTAACTCAACGTACAAAGAGATAAACAAAGCATTTTGTGTACTCAAGACGAAGTTGGTTAAACAAACAATTTCGCAACTTCTTGTAATATATTGTATGAACTTCAGTAATAAATACGGTTGTTTATTGTATATTGAAAATAATGTTGACACTTTTCAAATTCCTGTGTCACATAAATATAGCAACCTCTAGTTGTTGTACAGTAAAACATATAAAAATATAAAGTTCCGATAGATAATCTTCTTTTTTGACTTTTTGGAACGTTACCTTAATGAATCATAAAAAAGAAATTTGATAGTAAAAAATCTTTAAATTGCTTTGTAAAAATATACCACTTTTCGGTATTTGAGATTTTTTAAACGAATAAGATCAATTTAGTAATATATAATTTATATCCAGCACGGAATTGTCATGTTCCATATCAAATTGCACGGTATAAAAGGAGATCGGAAGAAAGAGTACGTACTAGTACGCTTATCCAGACAAACAGCGAAGGGAGAAATGTAACAAGTACATTCTATTTAGTCAGTCTAAAAATAATTGACAAGCAAAATTTAATAAAAATGTCAGAATAATTCATGATCACGATGTCTGTTGTCAGCCAAACTATTCAATACACAGACTTAACTATGTTAAATTTTAACTATGTATCATGATTTGTCGACTATTAATGTAGTATTTTATCAGATATACCCTTTAGTTATTCTCTTATCACTTACTTTAATAATGGGATCTTTTTGTCAAATTTAAATCTTCGCGACAAATCAATGTTCGTTTACTATAATAGGTTCCTATAATGCAACTTTAAAACTTTAAAGTTGACACAATGAGCATCATGCTTAACTTAATGTTTCAAAATGGAGTTTATATCTTCTGAGATTTTCTCATGTCAACATGTAAGTAGATTCTATTTTATTACACTTTGAAATTAAATTCTGTTATACATTCAATTAAAAATGCATATATATCAGATTAATACAAAGAGTGCTACTTTTATTAATGCAATATTTTTGTTATAATGGTTATAAAATCTTCGAAATGGCTTTCACCATGGTACATACATTTTTAACTCGTACGGACAATTGATTCTGTTTTCCTATTACTTTTAACTAGATTTCTTATAAAAAAAAACTATAGCGAGAAATTAAGTAAGACAATGATAATATGAAAATGAAATTATAAATAGAAATATAGATTTCCGAAATATAATAAACTAGTGAAAAATTAAACAATGATATGAAAATGTTTTCTAATGTGGACATTCTAAATCCATTAAGTTAAATGGGCTCAGCGTTCTATATTTATAGTCACTATTATATACATAGTGTATAATTCACTGTAGGAATTCGTGATTGTGGAGCATTTGCGAAGAGGTGTTATTAGACATTAAAACGAACTTATTTTGATTTAAAACAAACTCATGTTTTATCTGCAAAGTACATCAGACCAAAGTCAAATTCATCAAGTTAGGGTAAGGCTTCATATTAACATTTGGTTAAAAATACAAATGCGGGGTAAATACATTGGCACTTAAAGTAATCATTCATCTATCTAATTAATCGTTCGATACTATGCTAGAAATCAACGCAGAGTCTCATTGCAGTGTACTCGCATCGAGTGCTGGAGGTCGTGATCCCAATGCCCGTCTTCGTCAAAGTCAAGATTTAAACATTGTTATTTGATATATTAAACTAAGAGCATTGTGGAGTAGGAGCAATGACTTGTTGGCTTACATTCAGAATAATTTGTCTGGGTTTATATAACAAATATTCCTGCAGTCGGTTGAACAAGCGCTTTCATATTCTGGTTCAATTTATATCCTTAAAGTTGTTCAAGGCAGGACTTATTTAAACATTTTGACTGTGAGCTTTATATGTTAAACTGTTATGTGTTAATTTCATGCATACATGCATTTACACTCAATGTTATAAATGCTTTAGCCGAATTTGGCAAAAGTTCGAGGAATTTTTTTATCTTTAATGCTCTTAAACATCGTACTTTATTTGGCCTTTAAACATTTTTTGATTCGATCGTCATTGATGAGTCTTTTGTAGACAAAACTCGCGTCTGGAGCAAATATAAAATTTCAATCCTGGTATCTATGATAAGTTTATTAAGAAATATTTGTAGGCCAAACGGCTGATATCATAAGTTTACAAGTAGTTCTCACATCGCCATTGTGCATTGCTTTATCGTCATGATATCACAGGTGCTCAACTCACTTGTGTTCTTTCAAATAAAGATTTAAAACAAAAAGAGACGGAAGACAGTAAGACATTCAAAACTCATACACTGAAAAGAAATTGACAACACCATAAAAAAAACAAAAAAAAAACCCCAAACAAGTCCGTAAAACTACATAGAAGACTAAAGACTAAGCAACACCAATCCCACCAAAACCGGTATTGATCTCGAATTTCGGAAGGGTAAGCATATCCTGCTGTACATTTTTCGTCCGTCATGTTAACGTTGCGTATGGTACAATGTAAGTGCCAATTCTGTGATCTAATAGTTCTCATTCGTTGATGTAAATCAGACATTTTTTAAAGTTAGTAATTTATTTTATTTTGACTTGTATTACTGGTTGTAAGGTATGTGGCAAGTGGTCCATCCAGAGAAGGGATGTTTTGTTTTCCTTCGTAGTTGGTGCTTTTTCGTTTGCTTTCAATTTCCATGTGTGTTATATCTTGACAATTGAGACTACATGAAATGAATTAACTTTGTTCCCAACTCCTTTAGAGAAGTTTGATCTAGGGGGTTTTGTTAACATGCTGGTCTTAATTTGGCTTCTCAATGTTAAAAAAAACCAAAACAATCGATCAATCAATCACATGATTTAGGCAATTTTATATGAAAGTTCCCAAAGATACCATATGCTTTATACATTTATGATGACCTATAGATATATATTTCGAAATATACCTTTAAATAATCCAATATATATGGTGTAGCTTTTTTCTTATTTCATTGGTAATTACGATCAAGTATTTCAAAGAGCATTCTATGTACCTGTAGCCTTGTTTCTATTTTTAAGTATATTGACGCTATGTGAATAAATATTGACGGTTTAATATATTAAAAATCTTGAAAAATACAATGCAAAATACACAGAAAGAACATTGTAGTTTATTTCCATAAACACTATTTACATATCAATTATTTAAAGTAATGACTCACTCAGTAAATACGTAATGTATATTGACCTGCTAGATTAAATAGACACCCAGAGTTCGTCCTCAGTTCATATAACCTGATTTGGTCCATATATAACGAATTGTCTTCGTCAACAGTTATTAATTAATATTAAGTAATACCAAGGCTGTTTGTATTTATGCTTGAACAAGAATGTGTCCCAAGGATCCGCACTATCATTTTCTATGTTCAGTGGACTGTGAAAATTGGATAAAATCTCTAATTTGGCATTAAAATTAGAAATTTCATATCATAATTTTCAAGTTGATTGGACTTCAACTTCATCAAAAACAACATCGACCAAAAACTTCAACCTGAAGCGGGACGAACGGACGGACAGACGGACGAGGGGGGGGGGGGGATAGAGATATCTTTTTGTCAGGAAACACTGTCAAACATCCAAACATAATATCCACACTGATCTGTGTCCACACTTGTTATGCTTGAGAATTGTGAGTATTAAGTTTATTAAACATAAAGAATGTATGCGTAGAGAAGGCCATCTGTATCCAAAACCAAAATAATATGAAAAGTAGAACTATGTGTTGTCCTTTGAATATAAATACTAATCTTGTAATTTTTTAGGTTTTGTTTTTAATATAAAAAAACATAATTCTATTTACAATATTGTCTGCAACAGCAATATTCAGCACCGATTTGCTTTATGTTTAATTCAAATGTGCAAAATTGAAAAAAAGTCATAAATGAAACAGTCATAAAATCTATACAAAAGAAGTGGTGTATAATATACCAATGACATGTAGCAAACAAACGACACAGGTCACCAAATATATATCTATTTCAGGTACGTGGCAACTGTGAGGAAATCCAAACCCGAAAGATGTGAACCATTAAATAGACAGATGACAGTTCGGATACTAAGACACGAATATCTTCCGTCTCTTCATCGACAGAAAACGGAAAAACTTCCACAAACACGTCTTCGAGATGAAATTAATTTGACGCTTGAGACTGTCCTTAAAGAGGACATCAAACCTTTGGACTCTACAAAGAAACAATTTCTAATATGCATGAATTCGCTTCATGGGAATTTAAAAACAAACCCGTTCAAACTTGAAATGAAAGAAAGTCCAATTTATTGTGGAGATATTCCACCATGGAAACCGTTAGATCCAACAATACCTTCGTATTTAGTGCCCTTAAAAGTCGGCAAAATGGAAGGAAGACAACTTGAAGCGGGATATGCAGTGTTCCCGATGCCAAAGGAGAAAACAGAACTAAGTGTAAAGGTTTATAATTTAGAGCTCAGATCAGAAGATCGACTTCATCTTTGTCCTAGAAAAACTGTTTTGTCGGTTTATAAGGTATTCTCGTGGGCAATACAGAAATTAAATCGACACTACACATCAATGACATTTGAGACTTCCGGTACAGGACGACACAGTGCGATGATGGACCTCGATTTGAAACTTGAATTTAGAGACGATGTGCCGCATTTACTTCTGGTTTTACCGGAAGGTCAACTTGTCGAAATCATTCCTGCAATAGCTGTGACTAAACGCGGTCCATTTTATATCACACGTCCATTTGAAAATGATATTAATCCAAACTCGGATATGAGATGGCGGATAAATTACTCTATGAACGAAGAAGCAATAATGCGCGCCATTTCAACAGGCGATAAGCTTCAGAGATTAAATGCGGCTAAGCTGCTTGCTTACATTTGTCGGAAGGAATGGCAATTAAGATACATTACATCTTATCATATTAAAACAGTTCTTCTGCACGAGTCAGACTTTGAAATTGATT
The DNA here is from genome assembly GCF_965363235.1 of Mytilus galloprovincialis. NCBI lineage: Eukaryota > Metazoa > Mollusca > Bivalvia > Mytilida > Mytilidae > Mytilus > Mytilus galloprovincialis. The sequence continues at coordinate 43,157,635 of NC_134838.1, forward strand.
CCACTCCGCGTTGGCAGAGATTTTCAATGGATGATTGTTTAAAAACTTTAATCCGGCGTCTGCAAGATTACGTAAGACGAAAGGATCTTCCACATTTTTTCGATGAAGATATTAACTTATTTGAGCATATTCCTAATCGTGCATTCACATTTATGAGAAACGCTTTAGATAGATTACTTCGAGAGGACGAGGAACTAGCCAGAGTTGTTCAAAGAACACGACTCCCAAAAATTGTATATTGATAATCATTTTAAAATTATTTATTTATTTCATTGAACGTTTTAAAACACTTAAATCGATCATTACTTTTCAAGCAGAGCAGCGCTGTAGATAAAATTACATTATTAAGATATTCACATTACAAATGTATGTAGTACATAATTATGGCGGCTGACGAAAGTTTATATTAGGGAAGAACTTATTAAGGAGACACGTCTTGAAATGGTATTTGCGATTGTTTTCTCGGCAAACTTTTCATCTTTTTCTAAATATTTATTCATACTTTTACTTTTAATCAAAAGAGTACGATTGGCTTTCAGAGATGGTACGAGACCACGAGACAAAAGAAGTAATAATTTATATACATATAAAAAGAAAGAAATTCATGCATTTTTTTTTTAAAACGAATGATATAGTACATGTATTAAGAAAATACTGCTCCAAATTTTCTATAGATATCGAAGTTTATGTACTTTCTGAAAGACTCATATTGACTTCCAATTTGTTCTGTTTTCGGAACACTTTCCAAAATAAAAGTTTCCCCGTTACGTGTGAAAGTGGATGTAAACTTATGAATGTGTTCTGGGTTTGCTATTGTGTTGTATATGATTGGTATAAAGGTGAGTGATTGAGGATACAATGTTAATCATTTGTTTTTTACAAAAATAAAATAGTTTGTTTTAGAAAATACTGTATTTCATCATAACATGACCCCAGCAAGTCAAAATGGACGTGATGAAAACCAGTGTTTATTCATGTACCCAAAGTCCTAAAATTAGTAAAACAAAGCTTGGAACTTTTTACGGATTTGTTATAATATAAGTAACATGACGGGTTACGATGCACCTGAGATCACCCCCGGTTTTTGGTGGGTTTCGTGTTGCTTTGTCTTTAGTTTTCTATGTTGTGTCTTGTGTACTATATTATTCGTCTGTTTGTCTTTTTATTATTTAGCCATGGCGTTGTCAGCTTATGTTTCGATCTATGAGTTTGACTGTCCCGCTGGTATCTTTCACCCCTCTTTTACACAGTTAAATATTTGGTCTCCTTGTTTTGAACTGTAAAACTTTTAAACGCAGGCCAGTCTAGTCATTAGCCAATAATTAAAGCAATCGTTTGCAAATTCTACAAAATATAAGCTATTTATGACAAAAAGAGTCCAAATTGATGTATTTAAAAATATCAGTAAAGTTGTAGGGTACAGAACTTGCATAATAAGTGTTTCTTATTCATATTTCTCATATCAAACATTCCAGTGGCAGACACAATTATACACCCTTCATCTCGTAAGACCAAAGTACAGTACCCTTATTGTTAAATTTGCTCTAGCTCAGGAAATGCGTGAGATACTTGCTAGCGGACGTTTAACAAAAAAGTTAAAATATTCAAACCATACAAGTATTGAACATAGCAGATGCTATCATTATAGCGCTTTGACAATTTCCACCATAAATTTCAGATGTGACAAGCGAATAGAATTATTGAGATACAAAAACAAATAAGCATCTCCGGATAAGATTTCGATGACTATATTTTAAAAACCCAAACATGGACGTGAGAACAGATTTTATTGGAAACAACTTAATTTAAATGTGAATTGATAAATTAAGATTTGATTACTTCTGTTAGAGAGTAAAAATACTTAAACAATACCATTTTGAAATAGAACACAATTCATGCTACCATCCCGGTCAATAAAGTTTCTGGTCAGATTTCAAATGAACAGAAAATACGCGTCCAAATATTGCACCACACAAGTCTCTTTCGTTTCTTTACAGCTGGTTTCTATTTTAACGTATATCTGGAGAATGCGCAGGATGATACAAGTTTGTGTATGTTTGTGTCTTTGATATTAACCCCTTTTCCTTCAAATATTGTCATGAATTATTACTAGTATCATGAAACAACAAATTTAGCAAATTAGTTTTCTTCAAACATTAACCTACACTTTTGAGTATAATAGACAATTTTTATTATCAAAAAACATATTTATAAATATTGTAACAAGTAAAAAACATTAAGTGCATCCGGGTATATTACGTTTATGATCACATGCATTTAACAGTGGATTCCATCCTGTCGTTTGTGGACACTGCATTTCAAAGTTCTGTCCATTGGAACACTGTATGAACTTGGTACAGTCTGATGGATGTACTATATAAAGAGCGGTCCCTTGTTGACATGGATTAGAGCTTGTGGTTACATGTTGATGTTCTACAAGTACATATATAAAGCATGTATTGGTCTTTAAAATATGAAATACATTCCGTTGACGATTGTACTCATTATTTTGTCTAGTTTCCCTTCCAAAATAAAGGAATGACATTGGTTTTTTTCTGTAAATTGGTAAGTTATGTTTTATTTTCAATCTAGCTGTATATTTGCAAGGTACGGATTTAATTAATTCTGTACTTTTATTTTTTCTGGGAAACACAAGACATTCAAAATATTATCTGATTGACTCAGAATTCTCAAAACCTCTAGTCCTTTCTTTAGTCCTTTCTTATTTCATATTATATTGTACCTTTCTCTTTGTATTTTTCTAATGAATGCAATGTGCAGAACCTTACAGCAAGTATTTGAGATGAAAAATATAAAAAAAAAACAAGAATGTGTCCCTAGTACACAGATGCTCTATCCGCAATATCAATGTCTATGTTTAGTGGACCGTGAAAATGGGGTAAAAACTCTAATTTGGCATTTAAATTAGAAAGATCATATCGTAAGGAACATGTATACTAAGTTTCAAGTTGATTGGACTTCAACTTCATCAAAAACTACATCGACCAAACACTTTAACCTGAAGCGGGACAGACGGACAAACGGACGAAAGGACACACAAACAGACGGCCGGACGCACACACCAGAAAACAAAATGCCATAAATGGGGCATTAAACATACGTTTTAGATTTATGACAGATTAAACTGTGAACATCTGCTAGTTAAGTTTAGTTTAAACATATTTATTTTTCATATTAAGTTTTTCAACTTAGTAACGTCTTCTCCAATATATCTGCTGATTGCCTTTTTGTATTCAAAGGGTATACAATTGGCTTTATTGAATTTTCTCTATTCTCAAGAAAAGTGTTGAAAAAATTAAACTATTGTGCTCAACTCGATATAACCTTTAATATTTTCATCGTCAATTACCTTGGTCATCCTGTATGATATCACTGCATGACATTTTCTGACACGGGACCATAATAACATTTGATATCTTGCAATCACTCTCTGGACATTGTCTTGTTCTAACTCTATGTGTTGAGCCAATGTCACATGAAGCTGAGCATTCTTCATCGTACCAGTCAGACCATGAAGTACAAATTATATCACAAGTTTCTGTACAAAGAAAGATAACTCAATTGGACAAATTAAAAAAAGTAACCAAACATATCGTTTTACCCCATCCGTAATCTAAAGTATTGAAAAAGAGAGAAAAACAGTGTCTGCCTAGCTGTTGAAAGTCTGTCCTCCTGGTTAGAGGAACTGTAATAGTATTATAATGTTATTTATTTTCACACATGCGAAACAAAGATATGTATTATATATGAACTGTTATTATCTCTGTAGCTATGTACTAGTTTATGAGAATAAAATCATTCATTCATTCATTCATTCATTCAACAAATATGAAGTCATTCGGTTCCGTAGTAGGAATGTGTGACTAAGATTGTAAGTTCTTTCAACATATTGAAGAAAAATATCTAAAGTATCGCTAATTGAAATAAGAAAGTGTCGGTCAGATCCAAAGAATAATCACAATGTCATGATATATTTTATCACTGTTACAAATATAATTGCTTACCAAATATCAAGTTATTTGGTTCAGAAGTTGCTGTACCTGAGAAAAGTTGGACGGAATATATTTGTTCGTCGAATTGACGGGCCATAGTAAAAATGATAATTGCCAAATGCTAAGCATCAATTAACTTAAGGACCATATACATGTACATCAACGAAAAAGAGTTTGCTTAAACTTTTAATTAGTAATTTTTAAACTCCAACTAAAATTAAAAATTGCCGATATATATGATGACATTCGTTATTGTGTCACCTTTTTTTATTTGAATTCCAGGACCTTTATTTACGTAACATTACTTTTTTTTGCAAGTTATATTTTGTTAATTAAAGTTACTTTAGCGATACATGAATATTAAAAGAAAAAAAAACCCACAAAAAATTATATCATTGACTGTATAAAACATACTTAATCATGAACCATTCGACCAAAGTGAAGATTTGAACAAGTGAAGAGACTTAAATTCATATTGTTCATCAATATAGACTACGGTAAACACAAATTGGTGAAAGAATTTTTACATTATTTAATTAAACTATGCCTTGTAGCTAAAATACATGCATCAACATCAAGTACCAATTTGATTAACTAAATAAACAGTACCTGGACATGTTGTGTTCCGGCATCGTTCCGACATGATTTCAACACCAGGACACGTGTCCATGTAGGCGTTGCATGCTCTTGTTCTATTTTTTATCACAATTCCGTAATCACAAGACGTTGAACACAAACTCTCCAGCCAATTACTCCAGGTATCACAGGTGACATCACAATCAATGTGTTCTTTAAATAAGTAACAGAGATTACACATTGAATTTGTAGTTTATAAATGTATGAGAGTAACGTTGCTCGGGATGATTTGACTAACATCCCAGAGTTCAACTTTATTTTGTATCAGGTTTCGTGTTGCCTTAAATTTAGTTTAATTTGTTGCTTTCCTTTAGCTTTAATTTTCAAGGTATGTATTGGTTCGTTCATTTGTAGAGAAAAACTGTCGCATTCGGTCACATACCAGTTTTAGAATTTATCAGAACGAATGTTTAAAAAATATAAGTTCTAGAATTTTTGACGGACCTAGTACAAATAGTAATGTATTCAAATGTTTAATGATATATCAGCATCCAATATAACCACCAACATGTTTAACAGGAATAACCGTTATGATAGTGGATGTCAAGTGGCACACCACTTAATTCACTTCCGGAACACTTTATTTGTTTGTGTTGTTGTTTTATTTTATTTTTCGGTCATGGGGAAGACAGTTTAGTTAACGGATGCTTGTTTATTTGCCGTTTTTAATCATTATACTGCTTGATCAACTATCGCGTTCACCATTTGTTTTTTAATCGTGCCAGAGTCGGTTTTACCTCTAAAATGGCAGTACATGTAAGTAGAATTTATTTTAATAGTTAGTATATTTAATACAGTATCTTGATCTTAGAATGTAAAGGTGTTTATTTTAAATTCTTGTTTACCTGAGCATTGCAGTTCTGTGCAATTTTCAAATTTCGTTTCTTCAGTTGTACATATAGACAGATTACATGTCCGATTTCTAGTGGAGACTTTGGTACCATTACCACAGGTAACTGAACAGATTCCATCACCCCAGTCTGACCATGTTGAGCATTCACCTGTACACTGATCTAAATGGACAAAGAATGATAAAATAGGTAATTATTTAAGAAGCAAAAACTCTAGAGTTTCAAATACATTTAACACTTATGTATTTATGAAAATTCAAGTTAAAAGAATAGGGAATAAACTAAATATAATAATATTATTGACCTTTGAGTACTCAGCATTGTCCCGATTCATATCATATTATCAGCAGGGTAATGCTTGATTAACTTCCAGTGGCAAATATATCATACAAATTCGGGACGGAAACAATTTACCAATTGATACAAAAGATACAAAAGATAGGTTCTGAGAGGTAAGTCGACCGGGATTGGAGGAGTATATGTGGGTTACACTGAAAAATAATATAGAGTGTGTTGGAAAGGCAGAAATTTGGACTTCAATAGGCAAGGTACTGTAAGGACCCTATACAAATTTTTATCATGGTACTTATACGTGTAGATATTGAACCGCCCAGTCCAACTGAACGTACATGAAGCTGTTCGATTATTCATCTGGAAAAAACTCGCACCGGACAACTTACATGTATAGTAAAACTCTGGTCAGTTTCGGTTAGTTTTCACTGCATGTATCTTATCAATTGCACTATGGATGATACGCAGAGGCACTTATCCTGTCTACGCTTTATTTTTACTTCGTTTGGACGTTATATATATATACGTGTACTTGCCAGTGTCCTAAAATCAATATTTGTTATTGTCCCTTATAAACTTATACAATTTGAAATGGATTACGAAAACTAACCAGAGTATGAACGTATTATTAGAAAAGTTATATGTATAATACATGTAGTTTTGGTCTAAATGTTTACTAACCTGGACAGGTACTAAGCATACAACTGTCCAATTGCTGATCAGCAACAACACAATCATCCTGGGAACAAAGTCTCTTCCTTGATTTAGCCTGAGTACCCACACCACAAGAAGCTGAACATTCGCCCATCAATGACCATGCAGACCATTTCGAACATATTAAATCACATTTTTCTGTAAATGATGAAAACTGTTAAAACTATGCAAGCGTGAAGGTTGCTACCTATTAAAACGTTTCAACCCGTTGCCTTTGTTTGCACCTGTCCTAAGTCAGGATTTTGATGTTCAGTATTTGTCGTTTGTTGATGTGGTGCATAAGTGTTTTACGTTTATCGTTGTTTCTTCTATATATAGATTAGATCGTTGGTTTTCCCGTTTGAATGGGTTTACACTAGTCATTTTTGGTTCCCTTTATAGCTTGCTGTTCGGTAAGAGCCAAGACATTCTGCCGCTCTTGCACTTTATTTCCGGGTTCAATATACTATGATGAAATCGGTGTCACTTTTGTCATATGGTTTTTAAAATTTCACAATAAAATAAATAAATGAATTCGATTTCAAGTTGATGTGACTACACCCTCGTGGTAAACTATTTTTTTTTTAAATTTTGCCTGATACGGAACGGACGAAAGGACGGAAGGAAGCACTGTAAAAACAATATAATGCCCCCCCCCCCCCCCACACACACACACACATATATTAATGTAAAAGGGGTTTGAAACAAAAACCAAAAAAATGAAGATTGAGCAATATGAAACACTTCGAAAATGTGATTGAAATTCAATTTATAATTTAAGGAACTACAAGATATAAATTTTACCGTCACAGTTTTGTGTATTACACAGAGATGTTGTTGTTTCTGTCGGTTGACATTCAGAATGATCACATTGTCTAACTCTCGTCCAGATTAATGTTCCACCGCCACACATGACAGAACAGTCGAAACTCTTCCATCCAGTCCACAGAGAACAATACTTGTTGCAAGTTGCTGAAAAAAATCAAGTATTCAAGTAAAGATACCAGTACCATTTTTTTAAAGTGTGAACGACAGTCGCTTTCAAGCTATTTCAATCGTTCATTTGAAACACTTTCTGGTTATGCTAGTTTAATTGAACTTTGTAAATGTAGATCTTGTTGTTAATTTCCTTCTTCGTATTAATGTTATCTATACTACAAATAATATATATCTAGTCCACATCCTCATTTTTACATGTGAATTTTACATTCTCATTTCTATAAGAATAAAATTGAGAAAGGAAATGGTGAATATGTCAAAGCGACAACCACCCGACCATAGAGCAAACAACAGCCGAAGGCAACCAATGGGTCTTCAATGTAGCGAGAATTCCCGCACCCGTAGGTGTCCTTCAGCTGCACTTTTATTTAAACATACCTGGACAAGGTTTTTGGTTTAAACATGGCAAGGATTTTTTCTCTATGTTTTGACAATCATCATGGATGCATGTCCTATTTCTATGTTGTAATAATGATCCCTCGTCACATGTTTGGCTACATCGACCCTGATACCAGTCTGACCAGGCACTGCATGTTGAGTCACATGTTTCTATATATATATAAAATTTGATAAATTTATTCAATTTATTCAATTTAATCTCACAAAAACACATTCAATTACCCTAATCACATATCATATTGAAATCTCCAAACCTATTCTCCTACATTTTACAGTTATTATAGTTGTTACTAGTCTAAAATTATTCCATAAGCAGAGGAAAAAAATGGTTGAAAGTTTAATACATAATTCAAACAGCAAGCCATTTCTTTTGAATGATTGTACTGTATTGTTAACATGTATTTACAGTGACAGTTTAATTGAAATATGGGGCTGGTATTTATTTTTATTGATGAACATATTGTTATCATTGCACCAGTCCTCAGCACCATGTAAATCACAGAGTTATGTTTGATTATAATATTTTTAAAACTCATTATTATTTTCCACTTGTATCACACGTTATGGAAATAATTCAAGAACGAGATTTGAACGAGACCGAACGAGACTGAAAAGTCAGAAAAATACATCCCGTCGCATGTTTCTGCATGTCCCATGTCAGGAACTCTGACCTTTGTTAGTCTTGTATGATTTTTAATTTTAGTTCATTTACATATTTCGGAGTATAGTATGACGTGCTTTATCAATGAACTAGAACACATTTTTGTTTAAGGGCCAGCTGAAGCACGGCTGCGGGTGTGGAATTTTATTGATGTGTAAGTGGCCTTCGGCTGTTTTCTGCTCTTTGGTCAGTTTGTTGTCTCTTTGACACACTCCCAGGATTCATTCTCCCGTTTACAGTAGAAGAAGCTATACGATGATCTTTATAGCCAATTTTATGCTGTGATCTTTTCTTGATGATTGTAGATTTGTGTCATATACAAATAGCAAAAACAGTTCGAACATAGTACCTTCACATGTTTTACGTTTGCAGATTTCCTCATATGCATCTTCCGCCTTGCATTCTGGTATGATACATGTTCGATTTCTAGTTCGGATTTGTTTGCCCACATCACATGACTCTGAACAATCCCCGTCTATCCAGTTACTCCAAACAGAACACGCAAGAGTATCGTTGCATTCTACAATACAAGTTATGACTATATTTAGATACTATAAAAGTCAAATAAGAAATGTGTAGTAATTGCTTGAAGCAAATGCGGCCAGAAAACCCAAAAGAATGTCTGAAAGAATTTTACATTACTCTATCTCTATTTATCAAATAAATGAATGTTATATTGGTAATAGGAGAGGCTTTATTCATTAATCAGATTCGAGCATAATATTTGAAAACATTGCATTTTGATAACTTTTTTGGTCAACAAAAATATGAAAACTCGTATGGAGGAAAAAAACTTGACAGTAGCGAAACAAGTTACCATTTACTTTTAGTAAACTAAAAACATATTATAGTTGAGCTATTATTTCTGCAATTATCATATTTTATTTTCAAATTTGTTCTTGCCAAACACGCATGTTAATTTTTTACATAAACTAAATACGTTTGTTTTTCATCGTCATTTTATTTTTCCACTCACCAATACATTTGAAATTATTGCATGTTGCGCTATGTATATCTTCCCCGAGACAATCTGGAAAAGTACACGTTCTAATTCTTTGTCTAATCCTGGTTCCTCCATTACAAGACTGCGTACAAGGGAACCATGTCCATGTTCCCCATTGTGTACATGTTGAATCACAAGTTTCTATCATAACAGACTAAATTTTAAACATAATACTTCCAACAAAATGGAGAGAATGGAAAGTGGGAACGTGTCAAAGAGACAAAACACCGCCCAAAAAGCAGAAAACATCCCGACTATACTAATTCATTTTTTACTTATAAAAATTAAGCTTACGTCGTCGGACATAGTCTAGTATTGAATTTGAGCATTATATGTAGATTTGGTTTGGTAAACCTAAAAACTCGTACAATTATGTGCATGCAGTATTTCTTTAAATCGTAATATTTATTCAAGCATGCTTTGTCCATTGTCAAACAATCTCTACTGGGACTAGTACATTATCTAAAATTCCGAGACTCCAATAACGAATGGACGCAACAGTTCATGAATTCCAAAATAGTCTTTCTTTTTAATATTGCAGTACATTGAGTTGACCCTAAACAGGAAAACAAAACTAACTTTAAATTAATATGTATATACCTGTACATGTACGCGTTTTGCATTCTCCTATGCTGTCTTCTGTGTCATTACAAGACGGAAGAGCACATATCCGCGTTCGTCTTAGTTTTGCGGTACCGTAGTCGCATGTGGTGGAACAAGTCAATCCTCTCCAAGGCGACCATGGTGTACACGCATCATTACAACCTAAAGAAACATATAAATCCACAAAACGTATTCAAGTTCTTTGTGAGAGATGACAAAAACATAGGACCCACTCCGCATTTATAGTTTTATTTCAAAGTTACTACTAAAGGGCAAACCGAGAGATACATGTACACGTCTTATATAGCACTAAATCTTAGTTACGGTAGTTTTACTGTTTTTATGCCCTATGTGATGTTTATTGACAGTGCTGTCTTATTTACATATACCGTACACTTCAATTAAATCTTAGTTACATGACCTCACTGTAAAGTCGCAATTACTGGAGTGACAAATAATTCAGTCATTTTCAATTGCAATAAAATTACAACACATCTTAATTTGAGATGAAACGTCATGCCTTTGATCGTTTTGGGTTTTGGTTGCTTTTTTGTCTCATTATCGTACACTGCACGTCAGTTTTAATCATACTACTGTTAATTGATGTTCTTTTGCAAGATAATGACACAATTTAATTTCTACAAATAAACAATTTTCGATACGCTCTTTCCAGACAGTTTTACAATACGGATACGGATACGTATATACTTACAAACACCAAGATTACAATGAGATGATGCATACTCTGTTGAAGCTCCTAAACACTGAAGTTTTGGCGCACATTCTCTGGTCCTATTACGTGTCTGTTCACCATGACCACACATTGAAGAACATAGACCAAAATCTGACCATTGTGACCATAAATCACACGAGCATCCAACACATGGTTGTGTATTACATGGCTTACTCGCTTGGTCTCTTTCAATACAACCAATTGACCCATGACATTGCCTCGTTCTGGTTGCTGTAAGTGTACCTCCTCCACACATGAGTGAACATTTCCCTTCACTCCAACCACTCCAAGAAGAACAAATTTTCTCACATCCTGTTAATTATATATTTGTTTCGACTTTTCAGCACATTCAATATCAATTATTCTTAACTATTTATTGAAATGTTTTCATGACGACATGTATCAAATCACATTGCAGTGATAGAAGTCACCAAAAAATAGAAGTACAATATTTATCGAATGTATGTAAGGATTTTACGTTGTTGACTCAGTTCTTTTTAAACGTGTTTGTTTGAAATAGTCTTGATACGCTATTTACGAGTTAACATATTTAAACGACGAATCCACAGGAAGTATTGAGTTCCTTTAAGTATGTTAATGAGTAAGGCGTGGTGTAGATGTTTTGTAACATCATTCAAAAGTGGCCTGGTGATTTTTTATCCAATAAAAACAAGTGGGAGTGTCGTTCTAGCCCGCTGCTTAGCGCGCGCACGAGAAAACCGATCCAGTTGGGAATACGGCACATCAGATATGACAAAAAGTTTTTTTTTTAATTAAGCGACTCAGGTTCCTCTAAGGCACATACCATTTGACTTTATGGTGGCCTGTGCATTTTTAGAACACATTATTCCGGCTCTGATTTGTCATAAAAAAAATCTTTAATAAAAACAGTTTTTCCCAACCAAAATTGTATTGCAACAAAATTGTATTGCATTTATTAAATAAAAACATTCCGGCTCAGGTTTAAATAGACCCTCCCCCCCCCCCCCCCCCCCTTGTTGTTAGTGGTGTGTCTAAAAATTAAGTTTAAATTATTAAGTCAGTGACAGAAAGAAGAAATCCTATTTGTAAAAAAAAAACAAAATCCTTGTCCTCATGCATTTACTAAACTGTCAATCATGCACATGGAGACGTAACAACATGGCGGAGTTTAAATCGATGATGGTTTAACATAACAAATATCAGATTAAACCACAGTTCATGCTCCGCCTATCTAGACTACACGAAGTTGCAAGGACAAAGTACGTCAGGATTCTTTTTAATGGAATAACATTTTATATCAATCTTTATATTAAACCATTCAAAAACCAAACTATTAAGCAGATTATCAAGTAAAAACTTCAAAGGAAAAATGCCGTATTATGTTACAATTGATATTACAAAACGTTTACACTAATGAAAATAGTAATTTGTGCATGACTTCGTTGGATGTATTACACCACTGCAATGTGTCAAAACATAAAATTTAAAGGTATTAATGAATTAAACGTAGTCATATTTTTGCATGAACCCCCTGAGGGGTTCATGCTTATATATTGGCGAGTTTTGGATGCGTCTATGGGCCACTCGATATCTCTCGGCCGGAAGTCAACATAAAATTCTCGGAACGTCTCGAAATTTTTCGGTCATTTATACAGGTCTTAACAGGTTGTTATCTACGTCTTTGATATGGTCCCTTGATGTCCCTTGACGACGCAATTATATTTGTTTTAAAACAACCGCTGTACACTGTGTGTATCTAGGTTAATTATAACGTGGTATTGCCTGTTGACTCGATAACATGTAAACTAATTATGTTTGAAGATTTAACCACGGGATACTGTGTATTTCATCATAGACTTACGGGAGAGAACATTCTGGTTAAAATACTAATATTAGATCAGAAAACAGAAAGATAATATTCTTATCAAAAGTATTTAATTCAATCGGAATCAAAGAAATATATACGAAATATATACTGTATTTATGTTTCTGGAGAAAATAATAATAATGATTGAAATCAGAATATTTTCAGAGTTGCAATTAAGAAATAAGTATTGTATATGACAATATACTCTGCTTTGGTATTTTTAAATACTCATTTGTAAAGGAAACATAAAAATTAAATCTAAATAAATTCTTGCATCCTACAAAAAAAAAATGTTTATAAAAAACAATTATTATATTTCTACGTTAATTATTTCATACCATTTTAGTATTTAACTTTTATGAGTAATTATTGTTTATTTTTTTGTATTGTAATATATCCATAAAACGGAAAGTATAAAGGTAAATTTATTCAATATCTAAATTTTAAACGGTCGTGAATAAAAATACTTGTGTGTTTCCAAGCATAAAGCATGATTTTAAATCCTGGCACCTCACAACAACCGTAAAATGATTTACAATAATCACAGCAAAATTTAATTACAATTATATTAATGCTGATTGTTCTATACTGTTTTAGTATGGTTTTAGAAGTCTTTGCTTATAATTTGTATAGTATTAATATATTCACAAAGTGGAATGTTAGAATTTAAAAATAGATTCATTCGATAAATAAAATGTCCATCCGTAAATACTTGACGTTCTTGTTTATGGATATTATATATATTCAAAAGAATTTGAAAAAAAATACTAACAGGAACGTTAGTTTATTATAAAATTTTAATTCAATTTTTGTTTGTTTGTTTTAATAGTTTAACCTTATAGCATCTACATATTTGTACTATGGTACTGTTTTGAAAATTGTATTCACTGTGTTGACCAACTATCCTTCACGTCTTGATTCATTCACATTATAGATCACATTTCAAAAGCACACTATTTTTGCGTTCTAAAAAAATCCGGATAAAATGACAATAAATCCGGAGTCAAACCTTTAATGTAGCCCTTTGACATTGGAATTCAACTATAAGTTTAAGATATGTGATGACGCAAATGCGTATTCTTTTCCTGAGTATCAGTGAGATGCTTTCTATTTACTATTTCGTGCGCTAAAATACTACTTGCATGCAATCCTATTTTAAAACTCACTCGTGAAAGCTTATTTTCGTTTTTGTTATCTATAAATTCAGGACACGGCAGAAAGAGCTTTACATATGACTTTCAAGCACGATCATTACTAAAGGTATTCTAACCTCGAGTCTTTTCTCTTTTGTTTCTTTTTTGAGTCACTGTTCTATTATAAACTTTGACCTTTTCGAAAAGCTAAAGATTGTCTACCCAAGGAATAGATTCCTTAACTTGTAATGGTTTTGGCCACCTTTTAACTTTTTTTCATTCGAGCGTCACTGATGTTTTTTTTTGTAGACTTAACTCGTGTCTGGCGTACACCATTTTAATTCTGGTATCTTTTTTATATTTGCATACCTTTTTATATAAATTGGTTATTTTAAAAGTGTGTACAGGTATTCCTAAACTTCTGAATTAATAAATTCTTCAGCAAAACTAAGTTTCCCTGTAAAATCAGGAAACCTTAAAATTTGAGATGTTTTATGAGACCAAAATAAGTCTCTTCATAACAGTTCCAAATCAATTGCATGCCACAGGTTTCACCGCATACAACATCTACCATGAGTAAAGACAGCTTCAAATACGAGTTGAGAACATATAGGCATTCGTGTAGGAAACAAAATATAAAGATATGATAGTTAAAATAAATGCATCCAGAATTCCAGATTATAAAGCAAACTTAGTGCATAAATTTAAATTGCGATAGTTAAATTGTGCAATTTGCATAAGTCATCCGGTTAGTAGAAATCAGGATTTGCCAAAGGGTTATAATCGGAAAAATTATGTACATTCCTAAGTAATAAATAGAATAGTCGAGCTTTAAAATAACCATTCAAACAGAAGCTGTAAATATAAACTTTCATCTGGCTTCTTCTATTCACAGTCAATTATTTCAATTCAAAAGCAAACACAAATTCAGCAACAATCTTTTAGTGACCCGGCAGTCAGCAGTCATAGGTTCATGTATTGCTTTTCTTTTTTTTAAAGAAAGCAACTTGTTTACTCATAATTCAGAACGAGATTTTATATTAAGTTAGTTTGGTAGGATTGCCAACAAGACAAACAAAACAATTATCTACTGAAGAACATACATGAGTATATTGTACGGCCTTCATTAATTGTCAAAATGCACTTCGTACAGTAAGTCATAAAATCCCTGGGTAAAATAAACTAAAACAGAATTAAGCTAATAACATAAGACGAAAAAAGCCAGTACACCATACATCAACCAACGACAATCACTGGAAGCATGGCTTCGGACACGCACATACAAACGGAACTTAGAAGAGTTACAAGCTACATATGTCCTATGACAGTTTTGCAAAAGCATGTAGCATTAAAACATACAGTAAAGATCTGTTGACAAAGACTGTATTCATTGTATTAAGTGGTATTTTCAACAACTTGCTAATAACATTAAAAAAATTGCTCTATAAATTAATTTCAGACTGTTATAAAAATGATAAAGTAAAATGTACCTTTTTTACAAAAGTATAAAGTGCACAATCTTTATTTAGAAAACAAAATTTAATCTATAATTATTCATTCTGTATTATATATTCAATTCAAAATCTTTATAATAGGAAGTGACCTGTAATAACTGCAAAGGTGTAAATCATGACAGGCCCGGGGAATCCATCAAAGAAAGATATCAGATAGTATCAAGATATCTACAAGGCGATTTTATTTTGTAAGATTTTAAGTAAAAATCAATTAGTCGCTGCAATTGACGTCATTTCTGGTTGAAAAGATACATATCATATATGAACATCTGTTGTTACTGTTTTGATGCTTTTTTACGTTATATTTATTTGCAAAGTTTCTCATGATAGATACATATCAATTTCATACAGTTTACATAAACAGTAATACGATTTCTTGTATTTAGTCCTTTAATGTTTGAATTGCAAGGAAGGGGGGGGGGGTGACTGCTTCTATATGAAATATGATCTATAACTCAATCTGAAAGTGATACAATTTAGTTTTTTGTATCGTACATGCATGTATTTTTAGCAGTCCATATGAGTACGATGGTTTAAAATGTGCTACATTCTAAAAACTAATGTGCCTTTATGATGTGTATGTCAATACCCTATCATGTCCGGTATGCGTTTGTGCTTTGTATCGATCTGGTGAGCTGTGCGCTTTTCAACTCATATACATTGTAGTTTGTTCTTGTGTTGTAATGTTACACCACTATCAAAGGCTAGGTGAGGGTTGACGCATTTAATTAAACATGTGTAACCCTGCCACATTCTTTTTGAGCCTGCCCTACGTTATTAGCCTGTAGTTCAGTGATTGCCATTGGTTTATGTCTGTTGTATTGGTTTTTCGTAGACAGTTAGCGTTATCAATTGAATTGTTTCATATTTTCCATATCTGGGCTTTTTCTATACGACTATACAGAATAGGATTTTCTCATTGTTCAATCCCGTACGGTTGTCTATAATTGCTTACATTTAGTGTTTATTGTTGTCAAATACATTTTTTTAATGTTGTTTATGTTGAAAGATTAAACAGACATTTGTATGTTATTTTTACATTTGAAGTGCGCAGTATACCCTTCAAGAAGTCAATTGCAACTTAAGCACTAGTAATTACTGCGACTTAATTTGACACCTTACTAATGAAGTTATCAAATATAGAGATGATATCATGAAAGCAGAAAGCCTCACAGCCTTACAACATCTGCAATGATGATCTTTATATGCTCTCACCTCGTACAGCACCGGGGGCAAACGTGTTAAGTAATGTATATTTAATTACCGCAGAATTTCATTCATCTACCTTTTCAGATGTCTTATACAATGGTTGATGTAAGGAACAAAAAGATTATGAAACAAGATGCAACATTTGGCTTGTAAGAAAAAACACTAAAGGCGACACTATACTGTACTACATGATATACTTATAACAAGTCATAAGACATTTTCTTTCTATTTTTACTTATATGGCCTAGACAAGCGTCAGTAATGTTTATGCTTTGTTTACTATGTGTGTTTGTTTGATTCTTTTTTGTTTGCTTTTATTATGTTTGGTCAGAAAACTCGAATACCTTTGGAAAGACACACAATTGGCAATCGTCCAAAAATACATATAGACACTCAAACCATTTTCCTTCATACATTTGGGAAGTTTGTCACTTATCATACCCTAGAGTAAGTGCGTGATTTGTGAGAGAACTATAATTTTGAAGCGACAAAAGCTATCAAAGTAGTCAAAAAAATATGTATATATGCACTGAGTATTTAGAAGTTTAATCTGTGAGTTAGGCTCATTTATTTGAACAATTTAATTTACACATAAGGGCATAGAAAACACCGTACAAAAGAGAGGCGAAAGATACAAGGGATCAAACTCATAGATCGAAAATAAACTGACAGCCATGGCAAAAGAAAGAATAAAAAAAACCAACAAACAATCACAAGTACACTAAACACAACATTGAAAACTAAAGACTGGGCATCAAGAACCCAATCAAAAACTAGGTATGATCTCAAGTGTTTTGGAAGGGTATGCAGATCCTGCTCCAAATGTGACACCCGTCGTTTCACTCATGTTATTACAAACACTGTTATAAGTCTTATTCTGAAGTTACATTTGGGAAATGGGGAGGGGATTGTAGCTACGATATTAGGAACATATCTGGTATCATCAAACAAATTGTTTGGAATTTTTACAGGTTTGTTTAACTGAACCATGGTAAACCAAACGTCTTATTTTCTGGCGCATTGTGATATCTTTACTATATTTCAGTCTTTATGAAAACAATCTTAAGAGTGCAAATTTATTTAAGCACTCCAAACTATTATTAAAACCAGTAAGAGAACAATGTAGGTAGCAGTAACTCATACAATCACCGCTTTTCCCAATTTACCCATGTTACGCAAGGACAATTTGACTTACCACATTCTTGAGTGTTACAGACTTGATATTGTGTAGAATTGTTAATACAAATGGTGGCTTGTGTAGTGTCTATATTGTCATCGTCACATTTTCTGAGCCGATTCCTTGATTTTATACCACTCCCACAGTGAGCAGAGCATGATGTGTAGTCTGTCCACTCTGACCACTCGGAACACATACAGTTGTCTGATCTATATTGAAGAACAAAAAAGTAAAACTTTTGTGTCCTCCAAAGTTGGCACAATATTTTTATATATTTCGTAATTTATTGATGACGGTATCCAATTATTTTAACTCTAGAGGCATCTACGAAGACGAAATGCTCGTCTGACGCACTTATCTATAAGCCTAGAAGAATTGATCATCATGATTCTTCACTAAACCAATATAAACCATTTCAGAAAAAATGGAAACGGAATGATCGTTCTAGTATTATCCTGGACGTTGAATATCTTATAAAGTTCTATCACAATAAATTGTTACATTTATTCCTCACATCGATGTCTCCGACTTAAACATTAAAACTGTATGAAATAAGGCTTCATTTAGATTTAAAAACAAACAAGAGACATTATGCATTTAATTTAGTTCGTTAAATAAAATTCCTTATAGTAACTGTATGGTTTTCACAAAATAAAAAGCAAATGAGCATCGCTTTTGTTGCTTAGTGTTGTTATTTTCCCAATTGTTGAAGGTTTATTTCTTCAAACGAAACCTTTCTTTTTTTCAGAATTATATAGTTAATGAGGTTTGTTGTCGATTTTCTTTCTTCGAGATCACTGTTCGTATAAAGCGAGATATGCTAGATGTTTTATTATGTTTTCCCAAATATTCTTCAAACCAGTTTTGTTATAGAGCAAAAGATAGCCATTTTACACGTACAATGTACATGTAGATATTGTGAAAAGCTACCAGCGGTGAAAATCATCTTCAATTACCGCAATTAAAATTTTCTGCCCTTTGTCCATCTATTCTATTTTCAACAAGAGGATGACAGAGGGATAGCAAATCGGATTTTTTAATATATATTTGTGTCCTTGCATTTTTCAATATCACAAGAATATGCGACCACTTTCCACCAGAAATCAATGAGGTAGATGTTAACAACTATAATAGGTCATCGTTCTATCTTTAATACTGAGCCTAACCCTCACCGCATAGTTACAATGTAGCTATGAAAGGCTTCGACATGACAAATTTAAAACAATTCAAACGAGAAATCTGTCTCTTTTCTGTTCTTGGTTAAATTACACCTTTGGTATATTTCTTTCTTTTCATGTGTGTACATACTTATATTTTTTTTACCTTTCTGTAGAGTTTATATCTGTAAATGACTCAATACGCAATGCCGTATTCAATACCTGTTTACTGATAGATTTATATACAAATATATATTTATTTCTGCTTGCTTAATGCCCAGTTACAAAATAGACCATTTAACAAAGCATTTTGACAATTATGAAAAGAGAGAAATGACGCCTACCACAAGTAAAATCTGGAATATATGTTGTATGCTTATTCTTGCAATACAAGGACAGACAATCACAAAGAATACATGTCAATCACAATTAGCAAGTCGAGATACATTGCAGAACGATCTACTATAGTATTTATTAATTGTTAGTTTGTTCTCGTCGACTCATGAATATGCATGTAATAGTTGTCACTTGGTATTACAAATGTAAGTATAAGCAACAATTATACATCTATACAAATATTTTAGTAAATGGGTATTGAATAAAACATGGATGATTGCGTAATTTTCAGATATACTAGAACATACCCGTGATATCGCGGGTCCGTGACTGAATTAATATAACTATGCGTAAGCCTTATTTTAGAATTAATTATTTGGAAAACAAAAGGTTCTGGAATGGAGTATTTTTTAATCAACAGCATTGTCCTATATTAGTTATAAATAAAGTTGAATTCTTTGATTAACTGTTTTACGTCATGCCCGCTAACAAATTGAAAACTGTACATATACGCCTTATTTTAAGAGTCTCACTGATTAAAATTTGACAATGATTAAATTTAGTAGTGTCAACCTTGTGATTATGACCCGTGTATATAGCAAAATCATGAATACACCGTTTGGTGGTGCGCCTGTCAGATGCGGAACGTACAGATAAGGGAATAGGTAATAGGTGAATATACTATTGGTATCGGTATCGGATTCGACCCGGAACTTGTTAATTATTGGCAATATTAATTATGTTGAAAACAAAAAGGTCTGGAGTGGTGTAATTTTTAATATACACCATTTTCCTATATTAGCTATATATAAAGTTGAATTCTTTGATTTGTCGTTTATACCCCATTGCGGCTGACAAAATGGACATCATTTTTCTAGTATTATTAGAAGGTTTACAGAAAGTTTAAAATAAGTTGAATACATCTGGAATTTATTTATTATACTTACTCCTGCAAGGAAGTACAATCACTTGGTTTGAAGAATAAAATCACAATTAGCAAATTATTTCCAAAAATTAGCATCGTTCATTGGTGCCAATACATATTTAATTACTTTTCTAACACTGATTAATAGACCATCCGTATGCATTTTTGTTAGTTTGATAAGTGCATTTCTCAAAAAGTGTATAAAATTTTCCGTTTCACTCCTAATATAGACAAATCATGTGGCGTTTTTAATAGTTGAAGTAAAGTTTGCTTCATATGGTGGATTTATCTAAACTTAGAATCTAAATGTGTCATCTCTTATTCATTCATGATGGGTTTTGTCTCCGGGGGTATTGGATGAAAGTAACATTTTATTTGAAGTTAATTACACATTTAAAACTGTTAGGAGAGACATTATGTTTATTTTATATATAGTGTTCGGTCCAAATTGTACCGGTGTCTTACTTTGCTTGCTTAAGGGAATTTATTATTTTTGATCGGAAATTTTATTTTGTATGAAATATTTATAGGTTCGTTAAATATCAATTAACTTTCCCCAAAGTTTTCCAATAGGTAAAACAAAGTTCAGTACCAGGACAAAGGTGAATGCCTGCATTGGCAGATCCAGGGGGGGGGGGGGGTTCCGGGGGTGTTGGAACCCCCCTTTTTTTGGCCGATCAATGCATTTGAATAGGAACATATAGTTAGAACCCTCCTTTGTCCTGGGTTGGGAACCCCCCTTTTTTAAATGGCTGGATCCGCCACTGGCCTGGGATAAGCATTACGAGTGTAATGATTTGTATTGATAATGAACATAATGCCTAAAAAATGAGACGAACAGGCTTCTTCAGTTGTCAGTACTTTTATTATAAGTATAATAGCTAAAATACTGAACTCTTTTAAAGGAGAATTCAAAACGGAAAATCGTATGCACTTTTCAAATAATCATCGTTTTTCATTATAATAATTTAATAAATTATCTATGAAGAGTTTATTTAAATTAGTTTATCTGCATGTAATTGACTGAAGATTCAAATTATAACCTTTTTACTAGTAGAATGCCAAATTTATGGCTTGTAATCACGGTCGAGATACTTTGAAGAACTATCTGTTTTATTAATCGTCAAGAATATGCATGTAATATTTGTCACTGGACATTAAACAAGCACGCATCAATCTATTATATTCGATCAGTGAACAGGGAGTGAAAGGTTACCAAAAGTATGATAATCATCTCTTATAACGGAAATTGATGAGACTGTCATCAAAGTGAGAGGGTTAGCGCTATAAAACCAGGTTTAATCCACCATTTTCTACATTTGAAAATGCCTGTACCAAGTCAGGAATATGACAGTTCGGGTCCATTCGTTTTTGATGCGTTTTGTTATTTGATTTTGCCATGTGATTATGGACTTTCCGAATTGATTGTCCTCTAAGTTCAGTATTTTTGTGATTTTCCTTTTTTTTTTATATTTGGCAAACATTACACAAATTCAATGCGGCATCATTTTTATTGTCAAATATATTACATTAAATGGCAATCATGTAACTGGAAAACTCTTATGTGCTAAGGAAGAAAATGTTTCTTTCAATTATTAAAAAAAAAAAAATTTATCGTCATAAAAATCAACTGAGGAGATTTCGTAACAATAGCTTCACAACAAAACAAAAAACAATTAAAACTAACAATACAGACTATTCTATCATTTTTTAATGTAAATGAGAAAGCATAACAAAAACAGACAGAAAAAAAACCCACAATTAACTGAGTTTACACTGACAGTACTCGCAGTTATTAAAAGATAGTCCAAAGCCAATTTCAGATTATAAATTAAACCATGTTTTCCGAGACTTTAAAGTTAAACATAATTATTATTACAAGGTAAAACATATCGATTGGAAGTTTTGAAGGTCTTTTAAAATATAAAACATCGATTGGTGCACATATTTTTTTTAAGTGCAAAATCTAAAATAATGGTCGACGCATTTAAAAACAAAATGCAACTTAAAAACAGAAGCTTCAACTGTAATTTATTCGGTTACATAGCGGGGCGTCTATGGTGAAAACCCATTCTATAATATGCTAATAGATTGTTGATTTCTTTGATTTTTTTTACCTGTTTTAATGTAAAATGTAATAATATATAGTGCTAAAGATGTTTACGTTTGCTTAAAGTAACTTCAAACTTAAAGTTTACTTATATTTTCTAGTAGTTTTACAATACTTTTAAAAAATATTGCTTTGTCTTCATACTTCTTTAACGACTTTTTATATATCATGTACATTTGTAAGACTTAGTTATGTTTAAAGGAGATACTTGGGATACGTTTTTTAGAGTTTTAAAATATAAATATTAAAACATAAACGTTTTTTATTTTATTGAATCATGGAATTTCTACCTGAGCTGGAGCTCTTTCGCATTTGTTATAATTTGTCCCACATACATAAGAACCTTGATTATTTGCCATTTGCAAACAAAGAAAACAAAATTTCTGTTTACATGTACATTGCATTTGTTTACAACCGTCAGTGTGTTCGATCATAAGTCCACATTTCGGACAAGCTCTAATTGATGGACACTTTACTCCACTAATATCCTTTTCATTGCATTCACGCAATATCTTTTTCTTGGGATCTTCACTGGGACAATTTAAATTACCACAGTCAGTAGTTTTTGATGTCTGCCATGTCCGACGACAAGACCAACAGAATTCGACGGCAGAATTACTCTTCATCGTACAAACTGGACAAAGAGTGCGTACAGTTTTTTCATTGACACGTGCACAATAAGACTGACAATTCGAGCACTGTTGCATTCCAATAAAGTTAGATAGATAGTTTATAGAAAGTTTCGTTTCAAATTCTCTTTGTTCTTCTGTTGTTAGTGCTGCGCATGTTTTGATGATGCTAAATTCCCACAGTTCGTCGCATGGTTTCGGATTCATATGGGGACATCTGAACTCTAATTTTCCACTCAATAAAACACTTCTGCAATATTCAGTAAGGGATTCAGCACCTGTTAAGGACATAACATAATGATAGAGTATTCTTTGTATCTTTTTATTATTATTTTTGAATACTATAATCGTTGCGCATGCTGAACCTAAAAGTAATACATTTGTACCATGATCATATAGAAAACAAACCAACCAAAGTGTGGTGTCGGTCATTCATGTGTAACCGGAGAGCACGAATTTCATTACAAAATTGCTTGTCTCCACCGGGACTCGAACCCGATACCTCTGTGTTACAAGGCAGCGCGCTAACCGACTGAGCTAAAGAAGTACTTCCTTAGCTCAACCGCTTACGGCTGACTAAGTATCTACTAAGTTTTTCTAAGGGAAGCAATCCCGTCACACATGATTATTAAGTTCGTCATCTTAGAAAATGTTCCTTATTATCGAGCCGTTTCACAATTGGTATTATAATAGATAATTGACTTTCTTCTGTCAGATTCATTTTCTCTTATTCTGAGAATAAGAGAAAATGAAATGATATTGGTTTGATCTTAAAACAAAGATACATACATTCAGCTCTCATACAATATCAAATAGATATTTAAAAAAAAAATGAAAGTATTGCAATACTGATTTAAATAGACGATACAATACAGTAACGGCATTGGAGAGTATTAAGGTAAAGTAACAGTTTAATGAACGCCGTCTACCGGATTCCGCGAAATATTGCGACGTTTTGTACGAATTACGTCCTTTTGACTAGATTTTTCATTATTGCAACCGGCGACTTTCCGACGGGACAACGGTAAATTTGTTGAAAAGTATGCAACTTCTAGGATAATGGACTTATTTGCTAAAATTGAAGATGAAGAAATACTACAGGATTTTAAAAATAAATATGAAAAAAGTCATGAAGAACTTATTCAAAAAGAAAATCGCGAACTTGACTGGTATAAAGTGGTAGAACTTTGATATCTCGCTAAGCAGTTAAAACAACGAGTAATTCTTCCTAAGTTGTGATGAGGAAAAGCAGTGTGGTCTCGTTTGGATTCTATATGTAGTATATCAAAACTATCCATACAAAAACCCTATATTCACTGGAAAAAGACATCGTTCAGCAGAAAATAAGCAGAAGGGGGTGCAAGTTTTTTTTTCATAATCTTTGTATTGTACGGTTAGACTAGATATTCCCTATTTTGAAAATTATCACACCAATCGGAACAAGTAAAAACCTTTTCAAAATTAAGAAAAGGAAATGACATAAATATATACTGGTCATACATTCTCCGCTGCGTCAGTCAAAACGATTTTACTTTTAAATTAATTAACCTTCTCCGCGGTCGCAACAATCATTTAGTATTTTTACTTCATAAGTTTTTTTTAGACTAGAACAAATAAATTATTAACAAAAGTAATATTTCACGATCATTAACTACATTTTGGATTTTGCATTCCATGTTTTTGTTTTTGTAATGGTGTTTTTTTTTCACGTCCGCAATTTTGTGGAAAGTTTCGAAGTTAAAAATAGAACACAAATCTTTTAAATAGATACATGTATCAATAGTATAGTGTTTGAAGAGTAAAACATTGAATATCTATACTATTAAACGAGAAGACCTCATCTTGTGTGTCGCTTCTCTTCCTTCCACAATAAATTAATCATCATGCCTCTGTGTTCTTTAGGTAACATGCATAGTCGCATTTGTCATCCATTCTTATGATTATTCAAACTGAGTTAGTTTGGGAGAAAAACGACAAAATAGATGTCCGGATATTGTTTCCGTTATCAGACTGACTTTTAGCATAGATAAGACTTCCTGTTTTAAACATGCACAAGAACAACCAATCGTATGATAGATTACAAAAATGAAAAATAAATAAGCCAATCAGAGCGTTCTCCATATCATGGTTTTTAGATCGCAAGAACCACAACTATTATACCTCCTTAGAAACAGTTATGTTTTCGCTTTTATCCACCTGTAAACTACGATTATACTACTATAATATACAGAGACTCTCTGTATTCTGTCTACTTTTTTCTTAAATATTTACCACCTAAGGGGTCATACCAGTTGCATATAAATTGAAATAAGTAAAACATGTGGAAACCGCAAGAATGTGCCATAGTATACGGATGCCACATCGGCACTATCATTTACTATGTTTAGTGGACCGTGAAATGGGATAATATCTCTAATTTGGCATTAAAATTAGAAAGATCATATCATAGGGAAAATATTTACTACTAAAGTCAGTGGCGTAGCCAGGGTTTAAATGATGTGGATGCGAAACTGTCGCCGAGCGGAGCGAGACGAACTATTTTTTTGACCATTTTATGCAGAAAATGATACTTTTTTGACATTTTCCCTGTATGCATGTGTACGCCCCTACAATCCGACACTGGGCAGAATACCCACCAATATATATGTTTCTGACAGAATTTTAGTGTTTTCTCGAAACTGCCATCATACAATACAGAAATAATTGATGTAAATGTTTCACGTCCAATCTTATATTTGAAATCTAAAAAACGGACCCATTACAGCGGCCCTTATGTATATAAAACTTCGGAATATAGGATCCGAAGTGACTCCCTTTTCTTGGAATTTGATCCTCCCAATGGGGTTTTTGATTACTTTTCTAAACGCGTTACAGGTCCTGGGACATGGAAATACCGGGCGTCCGTCCGTCTGGACTTGTTAGCACTGTCATGTGTACAATTCTTGACATATTTTTGTGATACTTAAATAACTTGTCTTTGACACTTGCGATAATAAGTCCTGATCGAATATTTTTTGTAACCAATTAATACCTTTGAAATATACATTATAACGAAAATCCCAATGCATTTGGCCTAAAACTTTTATTTCTCTTAAGATATTAAGAAAGAAAAAAATAAGAAAAAAGTGCTTTTTTTTAGTTATTACACTTGTATCTTGGATAAATAAAATATGAACAATGCGGGGAATGCGGGGAGATTTATCGTTCTTTTATTGAAAAAAAATTATTATTTGTACCTAGATGGAAAAGGGAATTTATAAGCCCAGGAATGATCACACTCCGTTATGAATACCAGTCGTATTTCATGTCACAGGAAACGATATCAGGATATGATTGATTTTTTGTTAACTAGTAACGCTGTTATGTCATCGCCCTGCTTTGCTAAACTCAGTCCAAACGTGTCCGCAGGTCTGCGTAACTATATATATCATCATCTTCTGCACTTGTCGTAGACGACGTAGACTTTTAACAAAAAAGTCGAGAGCACTTTTCAGTGATTTATCATAAACTAAATGAGTCTAAAGGAAAGACAACGTATATATATACAGCTTCGGAAAAAAATGAACGCTATTCTCATATCCTCACTCTTGTTACGTTCAGATACTGGTTCACCTGTGTGTTTGCGAACACATGCAATTATATATTTATCTTTTCTTTTTTTTTTATTGTCAAAATGATGTGGATGCTTGAGCATCTGAGCATACATGCAAGCTACGCCACTGAAAGTTATGAGTTGGTTGGACTTCAACTTCATCAAAAACTACCTCAACAAAAACTTTAACCTGAAGCGGGACAGACGGACGGACGAACAGACTAGAAAACATAAATCCCATAAATGGGACATACAAATTTGTTGGTGAAAGTGAAAGTAGTGATTTGGTCAAAATGAAAGTCGGGTAGAGATTAGAGGGAGGCAGGACTTATTCGGGACGTCGGGATCGGGTGTTTTTAAGCTCGGGATTACGGGATTGATCTTTACGGGATGCGGAAATATTTTTTTTTTAATTTCGGAATGTCGGGATATGAATTTCGTTAAAATACGCACCTCGGGATTTCATGTTTATAAGCCCGGGATTTCGGGATCAGGGCCCCTCAGACCACCCCTCAAATGGGCCTTAGTCATTAATACGAGATTCAAATCCTACCAATGGTATGTTAATAGGGCTCTCAAAAGGAAAAACACTGATGGATTGTCCTAGAAGCACATTTTAATAGAATAATAATGGTAAATAAGCAGTTTCATTTATCAGTTCATGTTTGAAGCGCTGCAAATTTTTAATTTAATTTGACTTTTACCA
This sequence comes from Mytilus galloprovincialis, assembly GCF_965363235.1. Lineage (NCBI taxonomy): Eukaryota > Metazoa > Mollusca > Bivalvia > Mytilida > Mytilidae > Mytilus > Mytilus galloprovincialis. The sequence continues at coordinate 43,184,854 of NC_134838.1, forward strand.
AAAAATGCATTGTAGCAAAGGGAAAGAATAATTGTGGTATAAGGCCAGAAACACGAAAAATAATTGAATTTAACAGAAAGGAAACACATAACGGACTTTTGAAAAAAGGGAGAGGGCTTTTGATACCTTATATGAAATTCTCGAGTCGTAATATCTTTTACAAAAATTCATCCTACAACAGTTTACAAGCTGTATATATGCCCGCGATTTCGCGGGTGTGTTCTAGTTCTTCTAATAAAAGAACATTCAATGGATCCTTAAGGCAGATAGGATGCCTTCCTCCATTTGGAAATACCAGAAAACAAGGTCTATTTCTTTAATAGAATGTGCAAATTTTCAGAGAAGGTAATTCATGTGTAAGATCTGAACTTCCACTTCGATATAGAAAACGACATGTTTTATCATATTTATGGTTGTATTTTACAAAAAACAGAAAACTTTTGTATGAACAATTGTTTTCCAACTTTGCGAAATAAGGGAAGGCAACTCAAATGCAAGGGCAGATAATTCAGATTAAGGTACTTTTACAATAGAATGTGTTAGGAATTTATCTATTTTGTAATGTAGCAAGAAAACAGGTCCGGTGACCCCATTGTTTCGTTTTCTTAACTGAAAGCATACTATTAAAGCCATCTTCTCGTATTCTATGGTGTAGATTACGCTTTATTGCAGAAAATTGGGTTTTCCATGCATGATCTATACAAAATTTGTCAATTTTGAACACCATGTAACGTGAAAATAAGCCTGGTGACCCATTCTTTTTATTATTATTTTTTAAAAAGCATGATTTAAACTAAATTTTGGCAAATTATAAAAAAAATCTATGGATTATAATTTAGACACCCCATCTACCTTAAAAGAACTTTCTTAGTATTGATTCGTATGGTTGTCTCCTCAAAGGAAATTGTGATATAGACTATATTGGTAAACAATTAACCGAATAAAAACTAAACATGTACCCTGAAAGTAGCATCTCAACTAGAATATAGAACAGAACAGTTTTCAATTCTATTTCACTCATAACTTGAAGGTCAAGTAACAGAAGGATGCGTTGATGTTTTAAACATTTTAAAGATATCAAAATCACCACAATCAATTTGCGCTCCGTTTTACAAATCGTCAAAAAGATTATTTGGAACCTGAAGCTTGAAATATGAAATTAAATAGCTACTTTAAAACTTGTCCGGTCAATAAACCGTTGTACAGATTCTAGAAATGATACCATTTTATGTTAAATAAGGTCAGTGACCACGAAATGACCAAAATGAATACATAAATTATTGTAGATGCAATTAAGTCATTCGGTTTAGTATTTATTTTGTATTTTTGAATACTATAATCGTTAAGCAAAATTAAAGTGCAGATAATACTTTAATTATCGCAAATGAAGCATGCTTAATGCCCGCGTCACACTGTCCCGATTTTTACGCCGATGGAAACACGATAATGGAAATTTTCAAAATCGGGACTGATCGTATCCAGATCGGGTTATTCGTAGTGCCATCTTTAACCATCGTAGAACCATCGGTCACTTTTTCTAGCCTTCGGGGACAACTTCGGGAAGGGTTCTAAATTTTTTAACATGTTAAAAAATCCCCGAAGGTGCGTCCGATGTTGAGGGTTCGTATTGAGTTCGTATCACCATCCTCACTATCGTAATGTCACCGGGAATGCATCTTTGCACATCGTATTGCATTCGTGTTTCCATCGTTTCCATCGGGCAGTTTTGACATTACGATGTCTACACGAATGAATCACGAAGATACCCGAAGGTCTTACGATGGCAACACGACTTCGTGAAGACCTCGTAATCCCGTCGTGTTGCCATCGAATAAAAGTACGAAGGCGACAAGATGGAACTACGACGGCAATAAATCCAGCTAAATGTAAGTTAATTTTCGCGTTAAAATACATTTAAAGTGCCATGCGCGATATGCACTGGTCAGTCTTATATGACAGTTAAGAAAGACGTTCACAAAACATGGAGCTCATATCATATGATTCTATGAGAACAAGAAAGGCGACAGCGTTGTTTCTATTAATTCAAATGGAACAAGAAGATCAGGTATTACAGGCTCAGGATTTACTTTTACAAATAAAATATTATTTTTTGTCAATTTTCCATATCAAGTAACATAATGAAAATCATAAACGCGCCTCGTACACCAACACTGCAGGTACACGTATATAAGGAAACCAACTTTTTCTTCATTATTCTGATTTTTTTATGTATCGTCTGAGTTGTTGCCACACGAATGTTTACTCCATAACCATTTTGTTTTCTATATGTCATATTTTGCCGCATTTGTTGCTTTCCCCACATCCTTCCTTTTGTCTATATTATTATGATATTCTACTGGAAAGAGCTCTTTTTGAATAAAAGGGATCAACGAACCCATTACCTTACCTTTAAGATAGATCAGTAAACATGGGCATAATTATGGGTGATTATTCAGACTAGTGCACACATTTTACAGTTCAAACAAGGCAATGCCGAGCGTGGCATCCCCTCGTATGTAACATATTGGGGACAAGTATGGACACTATATTTGTATATACACATGCAGAAAATGGTAAATTGAATATGCATATTTGATACATAAACTATTTTTCTAGAAATCAACCAAAACATTCAGTAACTGGAAATACCTTTAATATTGTCTTTAGAACCAGCAGGTAAAAAAATGAGCAACCAATTCCTGTGTATTATGCTATTTCAAGGAGAAAAAAACAAGTCCATCTGCGTGACCTTGACCTTTGGCCTTGAACGTAAAAAATGTCAGATCATTACAAGGAGGAATAATATACCAAATGTGGTTAAAATCTTTTGAAGCATATTGGTTTTAGAGTGTCCACAAGGGTAATATTGCCTTGTATTACAACTGCCACTGTGACCTCGACCTTTGAACTTTAAAGTCAATAGCGCTTAAGATACTCTTAACGAGTAACACCATACCAAGTTTTGAGCATTTTGGGTCTAGAATGTCAATAACAATTTTATATACACGCAACTTACATGTAGTAGGCGAGGGGATAATGAACTAAGTTTTATAAGAATTAGACAAAAAGATCGATTTCCCGCCGTACATGGCAGACTTGTACAGAAACGATATGTTGTCGAAATTCTGTTCGTATCTTTTAGACATCGTATGGCCATCGCGCCATCATCGTAATCCATCGTGTAGCCTTCGTAATCCATCGTGTAGCCTTCGTGATCCAGCGTGTAGGCTTCGGCTGAGATAAGAAGCTTAAATACCCGTCTTCGGTTAACCTTCGTATGTCCATCTTTTGCTATCGTATATAATTTCGGCACCATCGTATAGACTTCGTTATTCATCGTACTTTCTTCGGTCACTTTTTGGTATTTTAACGAGATCGGGACCAACTTCGTACGAACTTACAATTTTCGCATTCGGGTGTCCATCGTATATAAAAATCGGGACAGTGTGACGCGGGCATAAAAAAAAACAGTTGGGAGTAAAGACAGGGTCCAATCATAGCCCACCCAGATCGCCAAGTATTGATTTTCAACCGCTAACTTTAAAAATCATTAAACAATAAGAGAACAAAGAAAAAAGTTTAGAAATTAGAACTAAATTAAATGAGACTATCAAAATTCATATCTAGAGCATTTTAATGATTTAAGGTCGTGTCAAATGCAGTTAAAGATGTCTTTCGTACTTTTTTGTGTCGTTGGAGTGCTGTCTCAGTGACATTTTCATTTGATATCTGTTCCTTTTTAGAACGATATTATAACAGGCTTATATCTTATTTATATTGTCTGTAATAATCACTCAAAATTTTCTTACAACTATTATTTCTACATCTCAAATTTTGAAGCTATAATATATTGACTAAAAATAAGTTCAAATATCGATTTTATTTTTTTTATTTTAACTTTTTTTTTTGCATTTTCTTTATGTGTGATTGTTATGAATAACGGACCAAAAGAATTGCTATTTTCTGTGGCATTATACTGCCTATATAATATTACCTATTGCATGACCGCACGGCATTCTTGCTCTTTGCGCATCTGGGTCGTCTTCAAACGTAATCATATCAGGCTCTGAGGAAAGCTCAACGTCAAGGTCTAACAACTTTTTTAATGGAATGATTTCTAATTTCTCTGGAGTGACGACATCCTTATCTTTCACCGACCAGGACTCTCTCGTAAGATCAGTTTTGTATGGTCCTGGCTGAAGACGTAATACCACCACTAAATTTCCTTTATTCGGGATGTTATAGTCTGACAACCTTAGCTCTCTCTCATTGCCTTCAATATTGGTGAGTTCCTTACCTAAAACACGTTATTAACAGTTATACAATATTTTGATAAATCTAAGATAATAAAGGTTCCAGTTCCTAACGGTATAAACAAGCAATTATTAGGAAAAGCAATTGTTCGGAAAAGCAATGGGTATTCGTTACAACTTTGTACGTTTAAAAGTCAAGTAGTTTTCCCAACCTTAAAAACTTGTTTTCGTTTTTCTTTAATTCAGACATGATATATTATATGGACACTTGAAAATATGAAGGGGTTATACTAGTTTCCTTGAATTGCAATTTTTCCTGTTCATTTACACAATTCCTAATAACTGAGTTAGAGTCGAACGAAGGCAAAACTTACTGAGATAAAACACTCGCAGGTCCTCGGAACTTATGGAAGTTTTTTCGTGAATTAGAGACTTCAATTCTGTTAGACATGCATCCTGAAATGAAAACATACTTTTTTACCCATTCAAATATACAGTATATATAACATCACATTCATATTGAAACATGTATTAAATATGACATCTTAAAAGTGCTTTTTTCACAGAGACATCCTTTAAAATAATCGTTTTCCAGTTGTTGCTACACTCGAGCCATGTTTATTTGTTGCAAGTATTTTGGCTTGGTAACCTCGGAACATGGAAAGTACGGAAACATAATCAGAAGTGATTGTCTTTAAAGTTAACTTTTGTTGGAGGAATAAGTGGGGATGTTATGTTGACTTGTAACTTCTTTGGATCCATTTTACTGGTATCAAGCAGTGTTTTGCTTTAATGTTGAAGAAATCAAATTCGTTAACAAGGTTCTGTCGTTTAAACTGACAATGCAGTGAAAGGTTGACTACATCTCTGTTAATCATTCACAGAGAATGTTGTTTCGCTCACATCAAGTTGTTGTATAATATTGACGAAAGTATTTCGAAGGGAGCCCGATGTGTTTGATTGTTAAAATTCAAATATAAACAAGATTTTTTTATTAACGATGGTCTTGGTGTAGGGTGTTTAACAAAATATGTAAGAATATTGAGTGAAATAAAAAAAAAAATGATGCACCCATTTAAATCCAAAATTAAAATGAAATTTCCTTTTGTAATATCATGTTAGACAAAAAACGAGCAGGGGTTACATGTTATATATTACAGGTCTTCGGTGCGAGGCAAAACTTGAGTAAACTGTGTGCCTGTCCAAAGCCTTGAATCTGTAAATTAGGGATTGTCTGTCATATTTGTTATTCGTTTATAATTTTTATATAAATCAGGCCGTCATATTTCTCGTTTGAATTGATTGTATATTTTGTATTTAGTAATGTATGGGCCTTTCATATCTTACTTAAAGCTACATGTATCAGTTCTGTACATGGGTATAAAGGCATTTCTACTTGATTGTGTCATTTGGTCTTCAGTGGATATTTGTCGCAATGGCAATCATAACACATCTCCTTACTTATTTATTTTTTTAAATTAAATATTTACCTCCTCAATTGCTAAAGCAATGATTTTACTATCAATTCCATGTAAATACAAGTTTAACATCATGTCCTTTGCCTAAATTCTGAAAGTATTTCAAAACAACGTAGTACTACATTTATAAAGTTATAACAGTTTGATTATTTATCTGAAAATTGACTCCTACCAGAAAAAAACCACAAGGGACCTAAAGATTCAGTCGATACAATGTAGGTTTTTTTTTTTTGGCTTGTGCAAGCTTATTCTTCTCCTAAACTGTTGTGTATGGCGTCGGTCTTTACACAGGTTCAATTATGTGTATTGATTGATATTTTAGTCTAGCAGAACATAGTTAATTTTAGTTTTTTGCTTTTATCGCCAGTTTAGTTACTCTTAGATTGTTATTTTGTGTCTTTTATTTCGGTTTTGGTTTGGTTTATGGATCATATTTTGCGCTTCATGCCAATCATGTAAGTTCGACCATTTTCAAATTGATAGTTTATTCATATGTTGTGCTGTCACACCTTTTCAAGGTTATGGAATTATTGAGTCCTAACTAACATGTTAACATGTACGCCAACTCCACTCTTTATGAGACTGTTCAAAGGCAGAGGCTGCTGTTGGTTGTTGTTTGTCATTTTTTTTTCTCGTTTATTGTTTTCTTCTCATAGTTGTTCCATTGTAGTGACGACGTAGTTTTTGTGTTTTTTTTTTTTTTGTTTTTTTTAGATATGGACAAAATGAAAATCAATGTTGACCTACTTTGAAAATAAATTATCTGTAATTAACCAATTTAATATTTGTCGTCTTTTCGTGTTGTTTTTTTCAAAGGAGACACTTTATTGTTGGTTGACACAAGTCAACTTCAGAACTGTACAGAAAATCTACATCATCTCTATTAAATGAAATCGACATTTACTTGAAAAGGGAAGTGTGAATAATTCTTATTAAATTAAAATTAAACCAGCTTACCGTTTTCCAACACGAAGAAGGATTTTCTTTATACAACAGTAATCTAATTTCTCTATCACGTAAACGTATAATGATTTTCAGAAAATAAAACAATTGTGTTTCCCGCTTATCGTTATATGCTTTCATAATGCTATTTTTAGATATTAACTGGGAAGTTACGTAATTTTGTAAATTTTTGGGCGACAGCAAATTTCCAGAAACCCTTATTATAACCTCATTAAAAACAACATAAAATTAATAAAGACGTGTCGAAATCATTCGTTAAATTGATAAATGTATGGTGTCAAACAAAATTATGTATTATTTAATAAATGTAAACATGGTATCGTGTTGAATGTTGATAAATGTTGGGCAATGACACTTTACTGTATAAATTTAACATTGGCTCTGAGAGGCAATTACAGATGTGATTCCTCTGTATATTAAATAAATATCGCTGTAGATTTGTATGTGACCGATTCTAATACTACCTGATATAATTAATAAATAGTATGCTGAAATAACATGAAATTTAAATTCTCAATATAAATTAGAAGATGTGGTATGAATGCCAATGAGACAACTCTCCACAAAAAACCAAAATGACACAGAAACTCATAACTATTGGTCACCGTACGGCCTTCAACAATGAGCAAAGCCCATAACACATAGCTATAAAAGCCCCGAAATATGTAATAAAATTGAGAATGGAAAAGGGGAATGTGACAAAGAGACAACAACCCAACCTATTAATTCTTAACATACTAGATTTTTCCTACTTAGAGTGATATAGATATAAAAATAAGAAGATGTGGTCTATAAACTATCCAATATAGCATATTTACAACTTACTCCTGTAATTAGTCTATTGATATGTTTTGGCTGACTAGGTGTAGCTCATTTACGTAGTTTTGTAAATCTACTCGCTATTTATATCATTGTAAAATATGCGATTTCAAAAGGCCATTGACTCCAGAATGAAAAGATTGTAGTTGCTGGTGTAAGTATATTTATTGATATAAAGCTGTGTTTTACTATAATACATATACTTCTTTACATGTCAAGATGACAAAATAAACTGACCCAAAATATGGAATTATTAAATTGCAGTGGAAGCTTTACATTTTTAATACAAACATTTTTCAATTTTATATAAAAACTAAAACTATGATAAATTTTAAAACATATAAATAGTTTGCAGCGGTAGATCAAAAAGGGGGTGGTGGAAACGCCCTTTTTGTGATGATCAATGCGTTTGAACGAGGACATACAGTTGGACCCCCTCCCCCTTTATCTTGGGTTGGAACTCCTTTTAAAAATGGATGGATCTGCCCTTGGTATGTACCCATAGGTAGTCTAGGGGATAGTTTACATGCATAACATATCTGTCACTGGACATTAAGCAACCAATAATCAATCAATTTATGACGAAATAGATCAAATAGCTTTAATTTCAATTCACAAGGTTCCATGGTTCACTCTAATTTTGGATAAAAAGTAATTGCATGGAAGATAAATGATAACAATTTTAGATGCATGGCATTGTTCTCTAATCAAGGTATACAGAACCATATTTGTTACTCTTTATTTAAATAAAAGAAACTTTTAATCGTCAAAAACATTTTTAGATCCAAAGATTAAATAGTAGGATTTAATAGTTATCCCACGATGACGCGGTGTGTCAGTGTAAGATCATCCCGATGGCCGGATGACTGGGGTGATCTGGTAGGTACGATCCGGCTCAGATCACCCCTGTTAGAACAAAGGAGCTGGGATGTAAGTTCAAACATTAATTTGAAAACTAATTACAAACTATTTAGTTTAATTTGGAACACAACATATTTTTCCAAATAGCCAGTAGCAATTTTTATGTCAATATCTTGATTACGATACAATGAAATCTTATCCTTGTGGTTATTCATGCATAGTTACTTAGTACACAAAAAAGTATGTACTATGAAAATTAGAAGGCAAATTCAAGCAATTTGATTGGACGAGAAGTTGTAAGTATGTGCTAAACGAGGTTATCTTCTTTAAATGAAAATTAATTTGTAAACATTTTCGGTTTTTACATAATGTCTCTCTCAGTATACATATATGTGGTTTATTCATATATTAAGTGTGTCCTATGTTGATACTCTTTACTATGTTTTTAATATTTTCAATGGGATTTTGTTTCAAATGAAGATTATGTTATACTTTTAACTTGCCATGTTGAGTAAAAGCTTCCATTGAAAGATATGTGAATTCTACTTGAAGAAGACAGAATCCTCAAGACAACACACATCATTTGAACACTTGATAGCAATAAAAGGGTTGGGATGCAATTCAACAAAACAAACGATAAAAAAACATGTTTAAATCAACATATAGTGTTGAACACTTGAGGTTTGTGATTTTGAATGTCGAAGTTCTTTTTTCCTCTCATTTAATCAGGCACAAACGGCAAGTGTGATTTCCATTCATTTTGGCGTCCGTCGTCTGTCGTCGTCCGTCAACTTTTACCAAAATCTTCTCCTCTGCAACTTGTTAGTATTAGAGGAATATCCGTAAATATATTATTAATTGATTGATTTACAAACAAGAATGTGTTCATAGTACACGGATGCCCACCTCGTACTATCATTTGCCATGTTCAGTGGACCGTGAAATTGGGGTCAAAACTTTAATTTGGAATTAAAATTAGAAAGATCATATCATAGGGAACATATGTACTAAGTTTCAAGTTAATGTAACTTTAACTTCATCAAAAACTACCTTGACCAAAAACTTTAACCTGAACTTCGCACTATCATTTTCTATGTTCAAAGGACCATGAAATTGGGGTCAAAACTATAATTTGGCATTAAAATTAGAAAGATCATATCATCGGGAACATGTGTACTAAGTTTCTAGTTGATTGGACTTAAACTGATTCAAAAACTACCTTGACCAAAAACTTTAACCTGAAGCGAACGTACGCACGGACGGACAAACGGACGAACGAACGGAGGCACAGACCAGAAAACATAATGCCCCTCTACTACCGTAGGTGGGGCATTAAAAATATATTGTTTTAGATCTCCGTCATTTCTGATGTCAATTAAAGATATGAGAAAACATTGTTATACTTATACTCATTAAAGTAATTAATTTAACCAAACTTTGCTGCAATCATTGTTGGGGTGTCTAGTTAAAAAACATATTGTCCGATGACCCAGCCTGCCAACCGAAATGTTAAAAAAAGAGGGGCGAAAGATACCAGAGGAACGTTAAAACTCATAAATCGAAAATAACTTGACAACGCCATGGCTAATAAGAAAAAAATAAACTTTAGTACACAAAGTAGAATTTAGAAATAATTGTTGCCATGTGTGGAGTATGATTTGCTTACCCTTCCGATACATATGATATCACCCAAGGGTTTTTGTTCGGTTTCATTTTGTCCAGTCTTTAGGATGGGTCTCCTTGGGGTCTAAGCGTGACGCGGGATTGCCGTTTTTTTGTAAGCGTGACACGTGGAAGTCAAATTATTGTGCCGTGAAAACGGTAAATGAGGTCTTGCGGAACCCAGGAAATGACAAAAAAAAATGAGAATTGCTAACATACATAGTAAGCGGGATCCGGGATCGGGACCCCCCAATGAGACCCCCTTTAGGTATTTATGTTGTGATTTGGCTACTGTTGTCTGGGTGCAAACACTTTCAATGAAGGATAAATGCGTTAAATGTCTGATGAATGAGTCTGATGAATGGGTGACCAGGTAGAGTTCCTTCTTAAATTTTAATTGAAGATAACGTCATTGGTGGCACAGAACTCCTATCGATGCCTTTGAATGTACCATTTTAAACGTATTCTTTAAAATTACTTTTTACAAAAATCTTAAATATGGAAGGTGAGTTCCCTTAATGAAACATTCTGATTTCTTTCCGAACGAAAGAATTTGTGGTGGTCACCTGAGGTAATCTTTGATTCTGATTTTCCAACATTTAGCTTATTTGAATCTACATGATGAAATGTTAAGAAAGGCATTCGAAGCTACATTTGTTAAATGTTTTTTTTTTATTACCAAACTTTTAAATCTGACAAGAACGTTTGTCAATTTATTATAGTCATTAGACATACACAGGTCTCTTGAAGCTTTGTAATCGATTTGTGTATTGTCTTTTAATCTATTTTACATTTTCGGCATGCTTTGCTGTATGGTAAATGTCTGTTGACTCTACAATGAATTATTCCTTTTCAAGTCAGAATTTTATGTCTGATTTCCTTAAAGTTCTTTTTAATGTGCATTCAAATGTAAGTTCGGTTTATATATACCGGTATTTGTTTAGTCGTTTCAAAACAGGAAAGAGTTACATCGACTGTCTATGGCGATAAACAAAGCCTCTTGTTTTTTTATTCTATTGTATCTATTCTGCTCTTTCTATCTGGTATTTCACAGCGTTACTTTTGTCAAGACATAAATGTATAAGGTTTAAAGTTCAAAGCACCTAATGAAAGGTAGACGACAAACTTCAGGTACACAACTAATCTGAATCTCTGAAACTATCGAAATGTATTGGTTTTATATAATTACAAGCAGATAAAAAACCAGTCTTGTATTATTTTTAATTAAGTTTCTTGTGTACAATTTGGAGTTTAGTATGGCGTTCATAATCACTGATTTATTTAGGGGCCAGCTGAAGGACGCCTCCGGGTACGGGAATTTCTCGCTGCATTGAAGACCTGTTGGTGACCTTCTGCTGTTGTCTGTTTTATGGTCGGGTTGATGTCTCTTTGACACATTCCCTTATTTCCATTCTCAATTTTATTATTCAGGTATCTTAAACAACCATTTCCTTTTGGTATTGTGATAGAGGAATCGACCATAAAAAAAATATTTCATGTGTTTACTTCAAAAGTTGGGTCTAAAGCTTCATGTATTGTATAGACAAATGTCTGTTGTTGAAGAATGTATGTTGATCAAGATAATTTTACTAAAACCCCTCATAATTCCTTAATTCAAAATACATATCCTACCGTACTAGTCTAAAATCGGTCATCTTGTTAGTTCGTTCGGTATTTGTGTGTAAACTTAACACACGGGGAAACTATGCATTGACGTCACTACGTTACTTCCAGCGTAGAAAATCAGTGCAGAAAACGTTTTTTCTACTCTGTTGAATAAAAAAAACATGTCTAAAGGTACTTTTTTATTGTTATTATCAAGTATTGCTCAAACATGCTAATTTTCTAATGGCCGTTTCAATCCCGACTTCCGAATGTCTAAAACATTCTAGAACTTCACAAAATCCCACTTCCGGCCTCCATTGCTTTGTGTACATTCCATTCAGCGTCATCAATCTTGTGGCAGGCAGTACAGGTCAAGCAAATCGTATGTTTATGAATTTATATGCTTACGTCTTTCGCGATTTTCCCGCGAAAAAAGTGAAAGGAAAACTATATGAAAAAACGATGTCCATGTCCTTATTTTATTCAGGAGTAGGTTAATAAAAAAAACAATTTACATTACTTTTTCATAAAAAAAAATGATTCATTATAAAAAGATCGATATTCTGATTATCATGACTGTAGGTAAATATTCATACAAAATTCCATTGATGTCGAAAGGAATGGCAAAAAGTGAGGTTTCATGTTGAATAAAACTCCAAATTTTTGCAAACTATTTTAAAGCAATATCCAACAAACAAATAGTGTAATTGCCGTAGACTGAAAAATCACCTAATTGACAATAGAGCAATTTGATTGGGTAGAACGATTTAACATCACGTAATTTTCACGCCATTGGAATTTGAATGTAAACAAACAAGGTCACTATAGTAGGTTTAGTATGGGACAGCATCGTTCACTGAGTTACTGAGAAACAATTATGAGTTACCAAGCTTAACAATACATGGTAATAAAAAATCAAAGCTAAGTCTACAGAAAAAAATATGAAAAAAAGGTGAACGACTTATCAACATAGCTGGATAAAGAGATCGACATTTAACTTGAAGAAAACATCTGACATTTAAACAAGAGTTACAACATCAAACGTATCAGAGAACCAGCGTTCTATGTATTCTTCTCAAAAGGATAATTAAAGCAAATAAACTATTTCTTATGAGAAAAAGTAAAATCACAAAAAATACTGAACTCCGAGGAAAATTCATAACGGAAAGTACTAGAGTGTGCATTTTCAAAATAATATCAGAAACAAGTTTCATGCCCACTTCAACTGGTATGATATATTCAGAGATGATATAACAAGAAATAAACAAAACTCAAAATGTAAGACATTTTAATGAATTTTTAACAGAAATAGACAACAATAACAATACATATTAACATATTAACAAATTATAAAGAATAAAATAAAATCACGAAATAGAATTTTAATGAAGATAAACAGTATTTAAGTATCTGATATTAGTAGATTAGTATTGAACTACAGCTCTACATAACTATCTCAATTAAAATAATTTGCACTATTTACAATAATAAACATAAATTTCACTAGCTGATTTTTTTTCAGTATATAATTGTGCCAGCTCATACAAGGAAATATCAAACACTATTCCTTTATGAATTTGTAAATTCCTTTCTTTCTAAAAAAAATCCTGGTATTTTATATTTAACTTCTAATTCTACCATGTAATTTTAAAACATAAGGCGCAAACGTAGCATTGGAGAACAAAAAGTTGTGGCATTTTTGGCGCAAACGGATCTCTTCCCTTATTCCCGTCATCAGATTGACTGTCCTGTCACTGTTTAGTGTGCGCTTGTAAAAATAAGTCACAATAATTTCTACAGAAATGAAAAATACTTGAAATACATGTACCAGTAACAAATACCTTTTCTGATTTAAATGCAGGGTTAGGGTTAAAATGACAGGAACAAAAAAAATCTAAATTTTGAAAATAAATGACAATTCATAAATGAAATAAAATGAATATATCAGACAGTGTCAGTATTAGAGGGAACGTGCAATATTTAATCACTGTGCAAAATAAAGAATGATTTTAGAAAGTATTGTAATATAAAATTAACATTTTTTAACTTATTTCACTAATCAATTTCATTTGTAAAATTAGTTAACGTCTCTATCTTTGGCGTCATCAGGTTTGAATTGTCTTTTTTTGTGTTTCTTTATAATTCTATAGTTAACATTCAAGATGTATGATATGTATGCTGAAAGGGGACATTACAAAAGCAAACTACTTTCAGATAAGGTCTTGAAGAAGCCGAGTAATATATGCATGAATATTTTAAATGGAACGTAGAGACATCCAACCGCGTTTACTTTGACCTCTAAGCCCCAATATCATTTTAACATGTTTCTATAATACATTAATTTAAATTAATATACACATAAGTTTAACAGTTAATTCATTTTGCATTTACAACGTGTTTATTTTTACACCGCTGTTCCCCCGTGACAAGTATATTAGACAAATGAATTATATATATGTACAATTCAGAAACATTACCTAACCGTACTTGATCTTAATAATTACATCAACTTAAAGTTGTATGTTATTGTACACATACAGAAGATATGGAGCTTTAATAACCAATCATAGCAAAACTAGTTTTCGTTTCGCATTAAGACATTTAACAAGTTATACATGTGAGACATGTATAAACAGTTGGGTTCCTCGTGTCTGTTTTTAATAACAGATAATTTCCTGATTTAAAAAAAGTTTGAAAGATTCAAAGTTTAGTACTAAAGCATTATAGAAAAATCACAATCACGTTTCTTTTAAAGAAAATCTATTCACTATAAAACCATACATACATAAACAAATTTAAGAATCACTGAAAAATTAACGATAACTACGTAGTCCCTTCATTTTATAGATGTATAAGCGATGTTAATCTATTCAGTTCAATTTATGACAAACTTTTAAAGATAAGCCTTTATACGGAACAGAAAAGTTTACAGGCTGACAGTGTTAAAGATATTTGTTAACACGGGATCTACTTTTCAATTGCCAAGATTTAGGAGACGACTTTTTGATTTTCAGGGAGGGATATGACATATTCATATACAGCTGTTGCGAGGCAGGATTTTTATATTCACACGACCAAGACGTTTATTTCTATATTTTGTTGGACTGAATATTCAATTTCATTCCTTTTAGAGCGAGGTTTTTTATTTTTTATTTTGAGTTCTTCTAAGGTCCGTATGATTAATTCAAATTCCCAAACCCCTGATATTAAATGTTTGTCTAATACAATGTATAATTAACTTTTATCTTATTAACCTACCAAAAACACAAACTAGTAATTGTACTAACAAATCGTACACAGAAATAAATATCACAGACACGATAAAAACCACACATTTAAGTTACTACCCTTTGTTAAGTAACTGAGTCGAATTCTTGAGCAAAATTTATGGGAGATACTTGTGACATTGATCAGGAAATAAATGAACTTCACAGCAAGGAAGATCCTATTCAACAAAAAACAATATGACATTCTATAGACAACATCTTTGCGACATTAGCTTATAAGTAGTTAGTTTTTTCAATCGTCAAGTATGAACCAATTGTATTGCTACTATATAAATGTGTATGTTACAGTTAAAGCCCTTTTACATTATTAACTTTTGGTCTCTTGACGACAATGTTTTATTTCAACAAGAGTATAAAGTTCTCTCCCTTGCACCATAACAAATTTGAAACTCTTCGATACTACAAAACTTTGATAGTATTGTTAAAATGCTATCAAAATTAGACTACTAAAAATAACTATTTCTTACAATAATGTGAAAGGTTAGATTTATAAGCCAATCTTTCAAACTATTTTCAAAATAGTTTGTTCTTTGCATCAAACTTTGTATCATATCTTGACAATGGTGGGTATGAAGGATTTTAAAAGCATTTACATTATGTATAACATAAATTTATAAGCAGTCAAAACTCATATTTAAAATCTACTCAGTAGACGTTGATTTGATTGGACCTAGCTGTAAATTTTCTTCCGGTTCTTCCTGCATCTTAGAGTAATACTTTAGAGATGATGGCATGATCAAAGAACTTTCACCAGCTTTTTTCCTTTCATACAAAAAGATAAACGACGTTCTTGGTTTTTCTGAAAAAAACAAAGGAAATATGTTTAAATTTATAAAAAGAAATAAAGTATTGGTAAAATCAACAAAAAACGATTACTTAAAAATTCATCACAAATGCCAGCCGTTCAAAATTTGCTACACAAGAAGCGCGTTTGGTTTTCATCATGGATTAATCAACGGCCCTCGAATGAACACAGTTTAAGGGTAAACTTTAATACGAATCTGAAGAGCATTGAAACCCGAATACTTCCATAAGCTGTGCCAAATAGGGCTAATGTCATCTACTATGCCTCTTGGAAGAAAATCCTAAGTACGATTTTGCGTGTTAATGATACGTCATCACCAACGCACATGTATATGTGGTAAGCCGGTAATGGTTTTTCGGCGTGTTCACCTACAAAATTTTTTCTTCAAATTTACTTGCTTTTGGCCCAAGACCAAGAAACTGTAACAGCACTAAATACATACCGTGCTTTGGGAGAGTAAGTTGTTCCTCTCAGCTAAAGTGACACTATTTACTATGAAAGAATTTCAGAAAACTACCTAAATCGACCGAGAGAAAATAACTCGGGGTTAAAAACTAAAACCGAGAAAAAAACATCAACTACAAGAGTAAAACACTAAAGTGCAGCAAAAACAAACGTTGATTCTTAGATATCTGAAATAAGTTTACCTTTGTATTTAATAGTCCTCCTTCCTATAAGAACTAACAGTACATAAAAGATAACAGCTAGGATTGTAGCAGACAAACAAAATGTCAAAAAAGTTGGTGGCCCAATCAACGCAAATAACTGAAAATATAAAAAAATGTACTATTTAGATATTAGTTATTGTGAAATCATATAAGCTGAAGCACAAGAAATTAAGTCCCTTTTTGAGGATTCAAAGATGATTTTTCCAAATAATACCGGTCAATTTATTATAAAAGAAAAAAAAAGAATTATTGATATCTTCTACCTATCATCAAGAGTATGCATGACATAAAATGTAGCATACATAGTTTTAAGCATATACACCCATGCAAGTGCAAACTTGAAACGTATGTAATCTACAAGCATCAGGTAAAAGATATTCAATAAATGTAAACTGACTAATAATGGAATCTTTAACATTTAAAGAAACACAAACATTAATGTACTTACGTTTCCAACGATAATTGGACATAGTGATTCCCCCAAGGCAGCACACACTACCAGACACGACGTGATGGATGCTGAAAGAAAGAATTTTCTTAATTGTCAAGTGTTGTTTTATAACTGATATATAATGACGTTTCATGGAAACAACCAATAAATCGCTTTGAAAATATATATTTATTGATTAATGTTTACTTAACACTAAGTTTTAAAAGTGGTAGATTGGATAGAAACAAAAACAGAGTTTGGTATTTCTGTTATTTTACTTTTTGCAATGTTCAGTATATTACTTACAGTGATGTATTGTGAACTTTAACTCTTATTCTCTTTACTTTACTATTCAGACATTGGTGTACGTATTCAAATCTCATACTTACGATTAATATTTATAAACTGCTCTGCAAGTGATATAGCTGTTGGTGTCATACTACTTAAAAATAATCCTAAAGAGCAAACTCCTATATATATAACTGTCTTATCAGTGTGAAATATTAACATTAGCGTTGATGCACCTAGAACTCCTCCCTAAAATGTAAGAAATACAATCATACAACAATTTGTTCTTTGAGTTTCAAGAATGTGAAAACGCTGTGTATTGATGAAAATTTTAATTTTTAACCTCTTTGCTTTAAATTAATTACTATAAATCGCGCGAATACATGCAAGATTTGTAGCTCTCAACCCTCCCCTGACCTCGGACAGTGGAGTAAAATATGTTTCTCTATGTCTCTGGACTTGTGATACTTGTATTAGTTACTATTTGATATCCAGTTTGGTAAACTATTTTGTTTAATCCGTATTCATTGAATTCCTCTTGGTAACTTTCGTCTCCATTCTACTGAAATCAATATCCTACGCATTTGTATCTCTTTAATATTGAGTAATCTTCGTTGCTAAAATTTGTACGATTTATCAGTAAGTAACAGTAATGATACAAAATGCATGTTATATCGTAAACTGCATCCATATAAACTAGAAAATGTCCAATACTATGCATTGAAAGATATGCCGAAAGTCCTAACTTTGGAACAAATCACTGTCTTCTTGAAGTGTGTCCAGAAGATATAGCTCGATTACATTAAACATTTCTTGTCTGTTTTCCTCTGCAAATATTGAAAGAATGAAAATATGAGGCATCCATACTTATCTTTCTTTGCAATGCTGTTATTTTTTCTTCAGCATATACATGTACTTACCAAATTTATAGACAACATAAACAAAGATGTTAGTCTCGTGGCAAGTGGAATGGCTAATAAACGACCAAAGGCAAAACATCCCTGTAAAATGAATATTGTATGCATAAAAAGCAAAGGATTGTTATAACACGTACATTATCTATTTCCATCCATCTTTTTTCTCAAAATAAATTTTTTATGTTTTCCGCTTTTGTGGACTCATGCCAATCGATAAAGTGTACATTGTGTTTGGTGAATGTCGTTTGGTAAACTCGTAAATAGTACACCGCTCTTTAGAATAATGTCGTTTTACTGAAGGATTATGAGTCTAATTGGAACGACATGGGTTGATGCAGACATTTACATAATGATCATTCGAAAAAGTCATACAGTTCTAGATAGAATTGGTTAATACTGATATCGCGATCATTCATCCTGTAAAGTCCAGTGGAGGATTTTAGTTTGCCAAGAAATTATATCCCTTTCTATAAATAAGTACATACCCAGAAGCATGCATTCAAAAATGCCCCTTCTTCTTTTCGTAAATTGCTTATACTTTTTTCAGCATAAGAATAGATATAATCTCCAAATGATGACTGCAATTTAAAACAAATGATACAGACTTTTATAATACAAAATAAGTTAAGAAAATATAATTGTGAATACTGTACAGTCATTT
This sequence comes from Mytilus galloprovincialis, assembly GCF_965363235.1. Classification (NCBI taxonomy): domain Eukaryota; kingdom Metazoa; phylum Mollusca; class Bivalvia; order Mytilida; family Mytilidae; genus Mytilus; species Mytilus galloprovincialis. The sequence goes on from NC_134838.1 coordinate 43,203,551, forward strand.
TGTTTTTGGTCTTTCGATACATTATTTTACAAAGGAGAAAACATGTTCAATGTTTTTTTTTACGAAATGTGTTGATCGATACGATGATTGTATCTTAACTCACTAGCGAAATGTTTTCGCATTTTTTCAACATTAGATACCAAAAAAAGTCGTCTGATCTGTAAATGAACCGATTATATCCCTTTCCTGATTGCGGCATTTTGACTGATTGTGGATTCGCATAACGGTTGATGCGCATGTTTAGCAGGAAGTGCTCTTTATATACTTCATTCAAGTTCCTCATTTTACTTTTACATTGTATCTTCTTAATACAAAAAGTAAAATATCAAAATTACCCAACACCGAGGAAAATTCAAAACGGAATAACCCTAATCTAACGTCAAAATCAAAAGCTCGAATACATCAAACGTATGGACAACAAATGTCATATTTCTAACTCAGTACAGGCAATTTCTATTTAAAAGATGGTGGATTAAACCTGGGTTTATAGCTAGTAATGGACTATACTACTACTGCCTATCAGTTACGTAATAAGCTAGGTTTTTGTTTTTTTCTCTGTCTATCATTTTTCTACATAAGGGAATTAACTATTTGCTCACGTAGTGCAAAACAAGACTGGGTAGATATTCAGTTGTCTCCTTGCTAGTGCACTTTATTATAGTGCGAGTGTCTGCACATTGTTCAAATTGATTTTAACTATATCAAATTTGTATCATTTATATCTTTATTCGACACTAATGACAATGATGGACATAGTTCCAAATGGAAATCGCGATGAAAACACTCTACATGAAGTAGAAAAAATACCCAAGGAATAAGGTTTTTTTTCTATCCTTTTCGACCAAGTCTCTTGCTACAATACAAAGCTGAATACAATAAATAGTGCTGTGCACAAATTTGCTTTAATTGTTTGTTCAGCTATATCAAATAAAAAAATGTATTATTAAGGCAAATAATTTGACTCTCAAGCTAGTTTCGGATCATTAAGTTTGTTAAACTCAAACATTGTATTACATTAATATTTTAATTAAATTTCATTAATGCAAAAGATATGTACCTGTATCCCATCGTAGATAAACAGTGATATTGACGCCATAATGGTTACAATTATTATATGCTTCAAACTAACGCCTCCTCTTTCATCTAAAATGTACATATAAATAACCACTAATTAAGATTTTATTTTAAATTAGCTACATCTATAACAACTGAATCGGAGGAAAAATTGAAAAGAACCTTGACAAAGCAAACAGGTCTTGCTTTGAAGAAGTTTATGTATATTATAGACATTTTATAAAACAAATTTTCTAAGGAGTTGCGAACTGTATTGTATTGTCTAGGGCATATGTTTCTGTTGTGTCGTAGTTCTCCTCTTTGTAACCCGGATTTGTTTGGTTTTTTTTTTCTCCATGGATTTATGAATTTCGAACACCAGTATACTACTGTTGCCTTTATATGGTCTTCTTAATTACTATTTTTTTCTCTCTTTTTCCTTTCGTGATTAAAAGAAGAAAAAACACCAAGTAAACAGCTAGGAAATAAATATAATTGTTTTAATGTCGGCACTCACGAAAAATGAAAAGGAAACTTAACAAACAAGTATCAATGATTTTCAAAAATTGTAATTCACAGCTTCCGCTTAATTGGTATTTTCTTAAAAACGCATTCTATTGAAAATTCTAATCACACTCGGCATCATCTTCTACAATGTACTCAATTATCTTTTTATATATAATTTAATAAAATAACTTTATTTACAAAAATAGACATCCGTAATAATCGATAACGAACCGCCAAACATATTTAAAAAAAAAGCTTTGATCGGCAAATGGAGATTTCGATTTTCTGTAAAATTGTAAATTACATAATAATTTATAACAATATGAGAAATCTGTCCCAAAAGATATCAAATATTAAATACCAAACAGTTTGATTGCACAAAAGGGACTAATAGTCCACATTCACTCCTATTAATTAATTCTATGTGAATGTATTTCTGCGAACAGCGTTTCCCCAACTTTTCGGCTCAACAGTGAAAAAATGATAACATGGGTAAACTAATCTATTTATGATAGGCTGCATGCATACAATGAACTAAGGATGTTTGTATTTCGTGACTCCTTCGTACTTATTTCAGAAGGTCTACTATTAGGATTTGGTATTCATTCCGGTTTTGTTTTTTTGGATATTCAATGTTTTAATCAGATAACCTTTTCTATACTTGAAGCAGTTATAATTAAAAGGGGCATATTCTTAATGCCCGCGTCACACTGTCCCGATTTTTACGCCAATGGCAACACGATTATGGAAATTTTCAAAATCGGGACTGATCGTATCCAGATCGGGCTATTCGTAGTGCCATCTTTAACCATCGTAGAACCATCGGCCACCTTTTCTAGCCTTCGGGGACAACTTCGGGAAGGGTTCTAAATTTTTAACATGTTAAAAAATCCCCGAAGGTGCGTCTGATGTTTAGGGTTCGTATTGAGTTCGTATCACCATCCTCACCATCGTAATGTCACCGGGAATGCATCTTTGAACATCGTATTGCATTCGTATTTCCATCGTTTCCATCGGGCAGTTTTGACATTACGATGTCTACACGAATGAATCACGAAGCTAACCGAAGGTCTTACGATGGCAATACGACTTCGTGAAGACCTCGTAATCCCGTCGTGATGCCATCGAATAAAAGTACGAAGGTGACAAGATGGGACTACGACGGCAATAAATCCAGCTAAATGTAAGTTACTTTTCGCGCTTAAATACATTTAAAGTGCCATGCGCGATATGCACTGGTCAGTCTAATACGACAGTTAAGAAAGACGTTCACAAAACATGGACCTCATAACATATGATTCTATGAGAACAAGAAAGGCGACAGCGTTGTTTCTATTAATTCAAATGGAACACGAAGAGCAGGTATTACAGGCTCAGGATTTATTTTTACAAATAAAATATTATTTTTTGTCAATTTTTCATATCAAATAACATAATAAAAATCATAAACGCGCCTCGTATACCAACACTGCAGGTACACGTATATAGGGAAACCAACTTTTTCTTCATTATTCTGATTTTTTATGTATCGTCTGAGTTGTTGTCACATGAATGTTTACTCCATAAACATTTTGTTTTCTATATGTCATATTTTGCCGCATTAGTTGCTTTCCCCACATCCTTCCTTTAGTCTATATTATTATGATATTCTCCTGGAAAGAGCTCTTTTTGAAAAAAAGGAATCAACGAACCCATTACCTTACCTTTAAGATAGATCAGTAAACATGGGCATAATTATGGGTGATTATTCAGACTAGTGCACACATTTTACAGTTCAAACAAGGCAATGCCGAGCGTGGCATCCCCTCGTCTGTAACATATTGGGGACAAATATGGACACTATATTTGTATATGACACATGCAGAAAATGGTAAATTGAATACGCATATGTGATACATAAACTATTTTTTAGAAATCAACCAAATTATTCAGTAACTGGAAATACCGACGGTCTTCCGTCTCATGATTAAACCAAAAATTAAATGTACAATATAATATATATTCAATATTGATCAAACAATTTAAAACGCGTGATGCCTTCGGCATATAATTTAAATGCATCGTAAGCTGTACACGGACGTCTTTTAGACATCGTATGGCCATCGCGCCATCATCGTAATCCATCGTGTAGCCTTCGTGATCCATCTTGTAGGCTTTGGCTGAGATATGAAGCTTAAATACCGTCTTCGGTTAACCTTCGTATGTCCATCTTTTGCTATCGTATATACTTTCGGCACCCTCGTATAGACTTCGTTATTCATCGTACTAGCTTCGGTCACTTTTGGGTATTTTAACGAGATCGGGACCAACTTCGTACGAACTTACAATTTTCGCATTCGGGTGTCCATCGTATATAAAAATCGGGACAGTGTGACGCGGGCATAAAGCACTTTTATACCGTATATTGACCTTTTATGTTTTTGTGTGCCGCTATACTGATGTTTCAATTGGCATATATCCAACACATTGTTTATATTTATTCACATTGCATATGACCTATGTTAACAATAGCGAATGGAAATTTTACTTTCTAAATACATCTTCCCTAATTGATACCCCTGAATGTTTTGGTAATGCGTGGAAGTATTTGTCAGAAGGCCTCACAACAGTGCTGTTTGTTTAATTAAATGCCCCCCTCCCCTTTTCCCACATAAACAATCCAACTGTATAATTCTGGGATTTATACATATATATTATTATGTTGATGACAACACAAGACGATAGAATTGATCCACATATGTCAAGGCGACACAATGACGAACAAGCTCAAGTATAAATGAACTTTGTAAACAATCTATGCCGACAGGATTCAGAATAACAGTTATTCGAAATGCACGAAAATTGGTGATCTTCAAAAACATGATCGATTTGATATATTCTAAAGATAGTAAAAATCTATAATTTATTTCCGTACAAATCACTATCTTGATAATAAATATGATTTATTTATTGAATCAAAACATGCCTTTCATAACTAATACCTTGAATACCTTTTAAATAAAGTTATAAGAAAACATCAAGGATACGAAGCCATCTGTTACCGTTACATCAATACAATTACATAGTAGCACACAAACCATATGATGAGTAGTTAGATTTTAACTTGTGGTTTCTTTATATTGAAAAAAAACATCTTCAAATAAGCCTTTTTCTTAGCTAATTGCAATATTTTAAAATACGTAACAACGAGGAGGATGAATACAGTGTCCTTCGTTTGATTGTCATCTTGTTAAAAAAAAATCTTCAATGCGTCAAAAAACGTAAATTTTCATTTGATTGTGTGTTATTTTAATATTTGTGCATGTACTTTACTGAAATTGTTTTCCAATTTGAAAGAATATTTTTTTTCATTATAATATTCAGATTGATTAGTAACTTTAGAGTCTGCATTGGCAAGATTAATTGTACAAAAATAATGGTTTTCTAGTAAATTATTCAGTTTTTAGTGTTCCTTGTCTTGTTTTCCCGGTAAACACCAGTATTCATCATATCAAAATTGATTCATGGGGTATTTCAAGTTATATAATAACACAAAAAATCTCTAGAATTATTTAGTGTGTTTGAATAAGTTATAAGACGTTGCTTAATTACACCGACAAAACTTTGAAATACTAGCATAATATCAGTGCATCATGTATGTCTATCTGAAACTGTCAAAAGAACATGTAGTTGCATTGTATATCATTTTATACGAGTGTCTTTATTGAATCAAAAGTCGAATTGTGAGTATAGTAACGTCTAAACCTTTACGGGGATAAAAGTTTAGACTCTGCCTATACATATTGGGGTTACTTGGCCACATTAATAAGTGCAGGTCAATTAGGACTGATTATGAAAACCCTTCTCCTTCTGTTTTAAAAAAAAAAACACGTTTCAAAGACATACGTTACTTGTTAGTTAGATCGCCTTAATTCATAGGAGAAAGTAAAACTTGTAACAAATATTTACAAATGAACTCAATCGTAGCAGTTCACAACAAAAGAAGTCTTGGTGGCATTCAGCTACAACAAGGTTTGTTTGATTTCAGAAGATGATTTTACATTTTCTGCATTCGAAAATGCCTGTACCAAGTCAGGAATATGACAGTTGTCGTCCATTCGTTTGATGTGTTTTGTTATTTGCTTTTGCCATGTGATTAGGGACTTTCCGATTGAATTTTCCTCGGAGTTCAGTATTTTTGTGATTTTACTTTTTAATGATGTATATATACCTTTTTCTAAGGCTGCAGTTTTAAGAGAATGTTGGCTGGTAGATTGTGATACGTAAGCACCTGTCTTGATTATATTCATCTTTTCTAGTGTTACCACGGTAACGACAATAAATGTGATCAAAAGCTGAAAGAAAAGTTTGAATAATTATAATTCTTAAAAAAAGAAACTTCATCTACAAGTTTAAAGGATTTATAAATGATAAAGAAAAATTTTAAGAAAACCTTAAGTTTTAAAGGTACATAATATATTATTGTGAAAGTATCATACATTTAATAATGTTTAAATATGCTTCACATGATACCAGTCCTTATCGAAAACGATTTGAAAAAGTGTTTCTTCTTAGTGCATGTTGCTATGGGAATAGAACAGGAACCAATGTCTTGATTCGTACGTATTGTCTCCTAGTCCTTACTAAGAGCAAATCAAGACATTACTGAGTCTTGATGATCCGCGATTAAAATGGAAAGAATAAAGATTCAATATTTTTCAGTTTGAATTGGCAGTATCACAAAACAGTTATACATGTAGACTGAATTGTTGATCTACAGCTGCTGTTTGATCCGACTAAACTATTGCTCTCATCCTTTGGCTTCGAGCAACATATCAATCTTCATGTCAAACAACACAGCCGTTGACAATAAACCAAGCTCAAAACCATAGTCAAATAACTGTAAACTGTCACACAGTAAATTGTAAATAAGCTGCATTACGTTTTGAAAAAAAAACTTACTGATAAAATAAATACATCTTGTATATATGTAGTTGCAAACCCTATATTAGAAATCGTAAGTATAGTCACCTTTCAAATTCGAATATAGTGAAAATTGTCGAAAAAAATCTTAAATTCTTGTAGTCAATATTCGCTGGAGACACTTATATTTTATTTATATCATAGCGTCTCTTCGATTCCATCAGATTCAGATGTAAACAGAATTTATAATAAATTCTATAAACAATTCTCTTCATTTCAATTTACTAAAATGAATAACAAGATCTTCTGGGAATTGCAAATTGTATAGCACAACACATTTAAAACTAAAAATAACTATTGGAGTGATATGGAACGGCTAATGAGAAATAATGGTGTTATGTATTCTTCATAAAACTCACTGCAAAAAAGTTACGTTTCTATCTTGCTATGTTTGATGGGTTTTGCTCATTATTGAAAACCGTATGATGACCTATAGTTTCCAACTTCTACGTTATTTGGGTTCTAGGTGAGAGTTGTCTCATTTGGAATAATACCATACTTTTTTTTATATGCATGATATAAAAAGTGGAGTAAAAAATCAAAAAAACAAATCGATACATTTTTCCAAGAAGTAACGTTCATACGAGTGCCATCAAATCGTCTTATTCATTGTTCTTTTTTCCATTTTTCGAGCTTTTCGTTTTTTGTTCTGAACACATATATATCATTTTTTTATTTTCTTATTCTTTTAAATACATTAGAAAAATATATTTTCCAAGCCCCTGATTCCCCCTCAAGAACCGCAAGTAAAAAGTGTTAATTGCATTTACTAGTAGTTTATAGAATGTACAGACACTTAAAATAAAAAAAAAGTCACGTAAATATGTGTCCTTACATATATTATTTATGAAGTCTGAATGCGTACAGTTTTGCTAAACTCTCACGTCCTTCGCTTCTGTCAAAAAAGAATCAAGCTTCGATTTTCTATAAATTTTAATACCTCGTAGAAACATTTTTCTGTTCTTTGACAATGTGTGGTTGTTATTACATGCGATATTTTGCGTTTTCTCTATGAGCTCGTCTAAGTCAAGGCATAGTTCATTTTATTGAAGTTACGCACAATTAATATGGACATTTTTTCTTTTAACGATAAACACCTGATTTACGTGTGAACTTTTAATGTAAAGTCGACTTTCATGGATAATAAGCGTTTAATCTTGAAGAAATTTATTGCAAGATTAATGGAAACATCAAGCGTAGTTCGTTCATCTTGATTCATGACACAAGCAACCTAATTTACTGTTTAGTAACACGCTTTTTATTTTCCAGAAGAACGTGTACTTCTCCCAAAGGCCGTGATAATGTTACAAAACGCGTGATGAAATGTATTTTCATTTTATTATAACTTATTTACGCTAAACTATTGGAGATATAATCAATGCCATGAATTATGCACATAACCATAAGAGAATTGTTGAAAATCATTTACCACTTCGTATATATGATATATATTGGACATACATTAACAACCATTGATGGCCTTTATTTACTTACTCCAGAGGGAATCAATTTCTTCTACAATATCACGTGGGAGTTACTTACCTGTATACTTCCTAGAATAACAAAGGCTGTTCTGGATTTACTCAGGTGTTGTGCTCTGGTTATTCTTAAACTATTTGACGATGATGTCACGCCATCAACCAATGGAGTGCAATCAATGTTTACCAGGAATGGTGCAGCTATCATTGGGCTTATAAAAGCACCAAGACCATAGAAAAAGTGCATGGCCTGAAAAATTAAAAAAAAAGTTTTCTTCAAATGTACTCAATATCATCAAATATGGTGCTTACGCATGCTTATTTGCCTAGATATATTGTGTTTTATTTTCGCTTGTTTGTATTTTGTATATATTTTATTTGTTCCTGCTTTTGTAGGTATTTTTTGTGTTGGTGCAGCACTGATCATTGATGCACCGAAACTTCGAAATTTCAAAAAATGGTACTCTTACCTTATTATCAATTGATTTACGCCCTTTTTTTATTATTATAATAAGACCCTTTCCATAAGAAAACTATAGTTTTAGTCAAATGCCGAAACCTACTATGTGTGTGGAATTGTTCCAACAGTTGCAGACCGCCAAGATGTCGAAGCAAATTGAATGGTCACTTTCAATTAAAAATGTAGTGAAAATAAAACAATCTTTTGATTATAGTTTTTTTTATATAAAATTCATAATGGAATTTTATCTTTTTTAAACGATTAAAGCTACGCTAAAATGCTATTTCCTACTCCTATACTTCTGAAATCTGATCAAGAGTTAAGTTTTCCAGAACACCTTTCTGCAATAGGTGAATTTACAGGCAAAAAAAATCCTCACACATTTACTGACTACATTGTTATATTGTATTATTTGTGCTTGTATGAAATTAAGGAGTAGCAAACCCCATTCCCAATTTTTGTTGATGCCAGTGTTCCTTTTGTGAGTTCTTAAGTAGATGTAGACGTGTGTCTGCATCATTTTAAGACTACCACACTGTATTATTGGGAATTGATAAAGCTTTAGTCTTTTTTATACCCTGTCTGTATGTTTATCATCACAGATGAAATGGAAGTTAAGTGAGCTATCAAGGGAAATATATCATCAGAAATAGTAACTTCTTAATGTTGTGTTTACGTTTGTTATTCCTACTTATATTATAGCTATCTTTTGCTGAGTATAGCGAAAGGAAATTGAAGTGATAATTGGCCTTAACTTGAGAATCGTCCTGGGATATAAGTAGTCTACAGAATTGACACAAAGGCGATTTGCCTAGCATAGAATTCCACTTAAAGTCATAACATCTATCCATCCGCTGTCAAATCAATGCTTTTCAAAGTCGATCAGATCTAGTGTATAGCATCCCATGATTATCAAATATACATGCGCAAAGGGCATGACAATGAAAAATTTGATCTTAATATCAGCTTGTCTTAATTTGATCGATAATGAGTGTATTTTGTTTTTATGTTTGTTGCTTTTGTGCCAGTCTGCTGAGTTAAACCAATACTCGACTGATATGTACAGTTTGTTCTGATTTTGTGCTGCACCAGTTCTGTCTTAGGCCAGGGAATGTTGAGCACCACAAATATGTCTAATCTCGCCACAGACCTTATGTGCCTTAACCTAGTTAGAAGCCTGAAATTCAGTGGTGGCCGATGGTTGCGTGTCTTCATGATATTTGTTCTTCTTTAAGAATTATATAGTTGAAATTTAGTTGGCTAAAATACTTTTGTCTGATACAAAAGTCGTCTTGACTTTATTGTTATAAAAAAATATTTATCTAAAAAGTGTATGTCTCAACCAGATTTAAAAAATATCCAAAATTGAACAGTAAACTTTACCTGCAAGAATGGAGTAACATTGGTTCCAAATCTCATGATCATTCTCAAATTAGCCACACAATCAATGCAGCCCATGCACCATCCCATCAGCAACAAGTCGACCAATAACCAGGCGAACACTGTACAAGATGGAACAAGATACATAAATAACGGCAATCCAACCATACCAATAAGTAGCAATACATACACAGGGACGGCTCTGAAAAAAGAAAAGAAGTTGGTATTTAAAACTCTGAAAAATTGAATGTTCATTTTTACCATGGCGTTGTCAGTTTGTTTTAGATTTATGAGTTTGACTGTCCCTTTGGTATCATTCGTCCCTCTTTTAAACAAATCAAAATGCGTCTAAAAAGGAAGATTCAAAATGAGCATGCGCGTGAAGCATTTATACATAAATAACAACAATCCAACCATTCTATTAAGTAGCAAGTATACACAGGATGTCTCCGAAGAGAGAGCACCGATATATAAACAATGGCAATGTAACCATTCAAATCTCTAAAATTCTAAATGTACATGTATAGGGTCGGAGATAGAAAGTACAAAGACATAGATAATGATATAAAACAAACGGGAAAAAATAAATTTTAGGTTTTTTTAGTTACCTTCACAAACTTTAAGAAAAGAAAATACTAAGAACAACATATTTTTTACAAAACATTAACAATTTACTAGTCAAATATAAACTGAGAGCCGGTAAAGGAGATGTAATGCCACTAGAAAAGCTGTCGGAAATAGATAAACAGACTTGGTTTAAGAACAATACAATGTATGCTGGAATTTGTGTGAATTTTTCGAAAGACTAGTGGAGACATTTCACTTGCAAAGTTTGCAATTTCCATTTTGGCATTTTTTGCACCCAACTTGACATTTCTTACTTTCAACTAACTTTCTCGGTTCCAAATTGACAAGGATTTTGAACTGAGAAATGTTATTAATAAGTAGGATCTAAGAAGAATTGTCAACTTGGAACTGGTTAATGTCAACTTGGAATTTAAAAATGTCGAGTTTTAAATAGGGAATTTCCACAAGAATTTTTCTACTGTCTTTCGTAATACAGATTTACATAATTATAGCATCATAGTTATTTAAAAAGTTTTAAAATCAATTCAGTTTTTCTTTCTCTTTCACCTGAAAGTCATTCTAAAGACGTCGATTATGAGCCAGACACTCATACTAAAGTATAGCATCGATATGTTGGTATTTTTTTTGTTCCATTTATTTATCAAGAACTAAGTGTTTCATAATGAAAAATGCATTAGTTGGTCTAAACGATCGGGATTATTTTCTGAACAATATTTACCCAAGCCCATAGGATAAACGAAATTTAATGCAAAATTGGCATACACTCTTATACCTGCATGATAGGTATAAAAATGAAGAGATGTGATTGTCAATTAGACAACTATCCTCCAGAGTAATAGATAGCAAGCGATTTTTAAAGAACATTAAACCCCACCTTGATCGATTCTCAAGTTTAATATCCTATCAGGTTTTATAATACATTTATCGTTTTCTTTCATTTCAACTTTTTATTATCGTTCTTAAATCTTAAGATACAAAATAACATCATGCATTATCAAGATACCAGTACCATTTTGCAAAAGCTGCTAATGGAATAACACCTCTTATTCCTAAGGACTCTTGCTTTTTCTCAATGATAAACATGAGAATCACACTTGTACAAGTGCAGAAGACATGATATACATTAGCAAGCTTATGGCACACTCTATATATCACAAAAATTTCATCCTCAGAAATTCGTAACGTACAAATCGGACAAAAAGGATGCATGTAGCCATGGCCTGCTTTACGTCATGCTATTACCATTTGATAAAATCTTGTAGACATGGCCTGCTTTTCGTTTTGCTAGTACCAATTTTTATGAAATTAGGAAAAATGCACTGAAGAAACTCAAACCGAAAATAAATTTCAGGATTAATTAAAGTTTACAAAAAATACTGTATGTTATAATATAGTCATATACTGATGAATTATTTTTCAAATTGATTCGATAGATTCATACTGGCAGATATGATCTATAATAATGGATTGTTAATGATATAGGATAAACAGTTTTCTATACAAAGATAAATAATTTAATATGTCAACACATGCAACAGGAAATCCGTGAATATGTCTTGGTAATAAGACAGGGAACGACACAAGATACCAGCATATTACTTCAGTTCATCATCTGAATTAACGACGGAAATATTCCAGACATAGATTATTTTTATTGAAAATATATCATGTTCAAATGTCTAGTGTTAGTTGTTGCACTTTAACAATTACTTTGGGCAACGTGTTTATTTTTGTTCCATATCATTACTTGCACGATTGTCTATTTATGTATATATATATATATCTTTTTATCATTTCAATATTACATTTTTTAATCAAGCAAAAAGCAAGCAGATAGATTTGCAATTATTTATACCACGATGTTTTTTGTGTAATTCCCTCTGCTAATGTCAAATCAATAGCTTGCAAAATACAATATATTTTACTTATTCGTTGTATATCTTCATAATATCAAGCAATAGCACTGGCACTCTTAGATGGCATACAAGCCTCGAGTGACGGCGGTCAAGCGTTTGATCTTAACTCCGGTCCTGCCAAAGTAGTTATTGTTTAGAATGGTTAACAAGGAATCAAAATATATATAACATACAGGGAAGGGTCAAACGTCTAAGGTACGACTGTTTCCACAAGAGCGTCGTTCTAGAACATAAGGTTTAATAAGCTTATCATAATATCAATATCTTATCAGTCGAGGGTTCATTTATTCGTTGTTGTTGGCTTTGCGTCCAGTGGCAAATATTTCATATTCAGGACGATCAAACACTTGAATTTTAATATGATCTTTCCAAAGTGCAAACGTGTGAATTAGTCACTATAATGATTATTTATGATATATGCATATCGGCATTGTAAGGACCGCATAAGAACACGTCAGAATTTAATTTATGGTGTGTGTTATAACCGTATTAAATGGTGAACGTCCGATCAGTTGTTATATTAAAGAATTCTAATCCCAACTGATGCTTTTTCTCAATCAAAAGAATAATATTATTTACCTTGAAACATTATTTTTATTTTGTTAAACTGTCAAGGCACGATTTATCAATTTACAATGAAGGGTTGAACAACAGTGTATATACAGTAAGAAAAAGTACTAGTAAGGAATAGATAAAATTATCGATAATTTCAGGGTCCTTTTTATTGCAACTGTGACGAAAAATGTTAATCTTAAAAAAGCTATAAATTATTTTGTCGTGCACCTTTGCAAGTAAAATATGATCGAAGTCCTTATGCAACTGTGACAAAAAAATGTTAATCTTAATAAATTATTTTGTTGTGCACCTTTGTAAGTAAAATATAACTTTGCAATACTTTTTTTTATTTTGTCTGTGCACGATTTATCAAATTACATTGAAGTGTTGAATAACAGTGTATACAGTAAAACAAATACTATGGAAAAAATAAAATGTTTGATAATTTCAAAGTCTTTCTTATTGCAACTGTAGCTAAATTATTTTAATCTATATAAATTACATTATCGTGCATTTTTGCAAGTGAAAGATAAGCTGATTTAAACAAAATCAGTGCAAAGAAATCAATTGCTAACAGATGGTTTACATACATTAAATGAACATATATATATGTTAAAGTTTGTTTCAACGTTTTATTATTTTAAAACACCGATTGACTTGCTGATAGATTTAGATTTTTTGTGTCTTACCGCCGCTTTTGGGCTATTTCGTGGCGACCAGTTTTTATTGGTGGTGGAAGCCGGAATGCCCTGAGAAAACCATCGACCTTCGATAAGAAAACTGACAGTCCTAATCAATTAAAGTCGAGTGCACCCGAAAGAGCTGGGTTCAAACTCACAACCTCGGTGTTGACTGGCTAGTGATTTCAGTAGTAACTGCTTAAATCACTCGGCCACCAAGGCCCCAATAGCTGATAGAAAGTCCAAATAAAAGAGGCGGTCTGAAAACAATACTTGAGGCACAGGCACTTGTTTCTGTCAATGTGGGGGTTACTATCCATACCAGTACAAAAAACACAAGGTAGCTAACGGAAATTTTCAATGTGTTCGCTCAACCAATATTTTTTTAATTTCCCTTGATTTTTTCACAAATAAAAGTACACCAGTCTGTCGGTAATTGATTTATCTTTACAATGAAACAACTTTCACGTACCTTGAGAATACCCCTCAAACAGAATAACATACTTCAGATGGGAATAAGTTATTTGTTAAAATTAACTTCTGCGTCATTTGGTCTTCGTTGGACAATTGTATCATTCGCAATCATATCACCTTTTTTATATCTTCTTTGTCAAGCCTTAGATTTTTGTTGAAATAGATTTTGCTGCACAGACAGTTCTTTTATTTAGCATATTCAATCTGTATGCTGATATAATAAATGGTTGTTTATAAAACACAAACGGTATATTACCATGGAATGATTGATATACTGGTATACGATTCAGGAAAAAACAATTCTTAGTATTAATTCTATTAATTCGTTTCTTTTATTGATGTTCATTTCAGCAATAAGAGAAAGCAACAAGAAATTTGATTTGAAACCATCGTATAAAGGAAACTTGATTAGCTAAAACACTGTGACGATCGCAAGTCATGATTAGTAGCGAGAGTTCTTAAAGCTTGTTGACGTATTATTGGAGAAATAAATCTTCATCAAATCAAATTTCGAGAATTATATAACAAAGTTACAAAACGAAGGAAGCTTGAAGTAAAAACACATTAAATGCTACATTTGGTTCTTGATTTCAATTATTGATATCAGACAAATCAGTGCGTCTGCTGTCTAATTGTTTACCACTCCATTTTGTTTTATCGAGATACTGAAGCTGAAAAACGTAAACTATTGTAACATCATACGTACAGATAAGCAATATAAAAGAATTAACGATTAGTATTTTTGGCACCCAAATATCATTCGCTATTGTTATAAATTATTATAATTGAAATTATACCAAAATTTTTCACCTAATACCCTTATACATCTTGCTTTACTCGAGCTCTCCGATTCTTTTTTTCAATCGGAGAAAATGTGTGCGAAAAATAATCGTTTCATTTTGGTTGTGATACGTGTACATGTATGCTGTGCAAAAACTACGACTAATAGTCCGACCGATCGGTGAAAAATATACTCAAATAATGAGGAAAGCACCAAATTTTGCATGATGGTACATTTTGGTGTACTGAGCAATTATATTGGCTATGGACCCATCCCCAAAATTCAATATGGCGGCTAATTTTAAGATGACCGCCATACTTCTAAAATATTTTCCAGTATTGCACAAACCACAGTGGATTTGGTGCTGGAAGCACAAAATTCAACATATTTGAATTATTTGGTGTACTTAGCAAAAATTATTTTATTTTGATCTATCTCTGAAATTGAAAATGACGGCTGTTTTCAAAATGGCCGCCTAAGAAAAAATGTAAATATTCATTATTGAGAATTGACTTGAATTTTAACATTTTTTTAAAGAATAGTGTCATTCAATCTCTGTTCCAGTCCTGTCTTTTGATGTCCATGGCTTTTCATTTCATATACAAAATAGTAACTTTCATAAAAAGCTGCAGTAGTAGCTTTCATTAAAAAACTGCAATATTTTTTGTCTAAAGTCACACATTAAAGCTGTAATTTGAGATTTATCTGCCGTATGATATTACTTAGTATTCATTGCCTATCTTATTTCTTTGTTGGCAATATATTGCAATTTGAGATATTATACTGTGATTTGAGAATTGTATTACCACAAATCAGTGAAAAGGGCAAGAATTGAGGGCAAAAAGGACAAACATATTGAAATGGGAGAAACTGAATCACTTTGGGATATGGAGAAACCCAAAGCTGAAGACATTTTAAAAGTGGACATCTCAGAAATGACTATTCAACAATTGTACCATGAATTTTTAGCAGATAGGAAAACTAATGCTCAAAGAACAGCTGAGATTGACCGCAATATAAAACAAAGCGAAACGCGAATTGATAAAATATGTTTTGGTCTCATAGCGATGCAAGCTGAAAAGAAAGAGGCAAGGAATATTAATAATGAACAGATGGGAGCAATATATCAGCAACTTTAGCAGTCTGAACACAAGATAGACCACAAGGCTAGTGGTAAGCGCTCTTGGTAGAATTGACGGTCAGACCATGCGAAATTCAATGCTGTGGTAAGACGGATGGACGACCTGACAGCAACTGAGAAAGACACAGTTCAATCTAAAAGTGCATTTGAACAACATTTTCCAAAAAATGACATATGTTGTAAGTGAATTAGTGGAAAAGTGAAATAAAGAATTAAAAATTCCTGCAATGGACACATCATCTAAGCCAAAATTTGACCTTAGCCAGTACAACGTAAGTACACCAAAAGTTCATACCAAACTCTCTTCCTTGGGTCTTTCTCCAATTAGTTCGCATGAACCATCAAGCGCACCAACTCAAATGCAAATTTGGTGTCTTCACCTAAAGTCGGAAGTCCTATGTAAGGGCATTTTGTCAAGTTTCTCCAATACTGACTACCAGTATCATCCCTTTCGAGTCAATGTCAAATCTTCCTCCTCTCAAATTAATAACTCCAATTATGACAAGATCATCAGCTCCTGGAGCCCAGACAGGCTTGCCACAACAGCAAGCTGACTCCACTGACCGATCCAGGAAAGGGCAAAGGAAAACAAAAGAGAGTGGCATCAGCTCTTCTACAGACTTCTCTGTAAAGAGAGAATATACACGATGGCAGTAGGCCAACGCTCGACTCCCAAGTCTATTTGCCATGAAACATAACCTCATGACGAAACCTTACAGAGTTCCACGTTCTCGTCAGATATTGTCATCAAGTCTAACGATTAGAAACGTTTAGCAGTACGAGGTTTTATATCTAACCAGAATGTGGACACTGTTGCAACGATAACATTAGTGAATGAGAAATCATTTCCAGTAGATATTGAAGATTCGGAGACCGTAACGATACGTGGTTTGTGTGAACAGCTAAATACTGGTAATATTATAAAGAACACCTCTATCGACATTGATAGAGTAAACATACAATGGGATATATCCAAAGCGCCCTTAATAGACAATGTTATACTTGGGCTAGATATTTTGTTATAAATCTGAGTACTCCCACACTTACCATCAACAACAAAGTGATAAATGCGGCATCTGTTAACAGTGGAGGTAACCTTTCAACTTAACAAGTTTGCATTAAACAAACAATCACAGTTCCGCCAAACTCTGAAATGACTATTACCATTAAAACTAAAAAAAAGTGCTGACCAGGAGTTCATTTAAGAACCGCTAACTAGTTGGAAAAGGAAAGGATTGTCCCTTAACCCTTAACAATTTTAAACGATGACAATCGTCACATCCACCTGAAGAAAGCTACATCTATACTAGAACATAGAATAATTAGACGGTATAGTGGGTATGACAGATGAAATCCTGATGAGTGACGTAAGACGTGGCATTGACGAGACATCAGACAAGGTGCCTTCGGCACTGCCTCAAAGTTCAGATAGTTTACTAATATGCCTTAACATTTAACTGTCCTATATCAATGTTAAATCGACTCACTTCAACCTATTTCATTCCAACCATTAAAACTGAAAGGTATTACATAACAATTACAATAACATCCTACATATTGATTAACATTTTGATTTTAAGTATTTGTTTTTTTTATATTTAGCAATATTTGCAAATTCTAAAAATTGCCTTCTAGAAATAACCAAACTATTTTATTTATATTTAAAAATAATTGATTACAAATTCATGAAGACCTATTTTAAGGATCTTTTTTTTTTTACTTTAACTTCCGAACTTATTTAAAATACGTTGCGGACAATCTTGATATTTTAAACGTTTTTTCCGCCATCTTGAAAATGGCAGCCATATTGGATTTTTTTTTATTGGGTCCATAGCTAGAATCAAAGGGTATACTACCAAGAACTACTGTGCAAAGTTTTATGCTTTCCTCATCAAGTGATCAATTCTGCTCTATATCTGCACCAATCGGCCGGACTATAATGCCATATATAATTGATTAAATATTTTCATAATCCACAGAGTTACACTACCCTCAGTTATGCTCTTACTTCGATAACATGTAATGCTCTGCTGCCCGTCGACTAGTAGTCGTGCAGTCGCTTTAAACTTGAACTTTAAGAGGTAGAAGACACCAATATGGGGATACAAAATTCGCATTGTTGAACAAAAACCAGACATGCAGGACAACGACCAAAAAGATAAGTAACATTCCACAAAACATTACACAGAAAACTAAAATTTGAGCAACACGAATCCAACAGAGAACTCAGATGAACGCAGGTGCTTTAGGAGGGTAAGTATGTGTTTACTCCATTTGTGTACCTAATACACTTAAGCTACCATTGCTGTGAAAAATAAATATTATGTACATTTTTATCATCATCTTTAATTTCTTTGATACCATGTAACTAAATCACTGAATTGCTGTTTTACATGTTTGTGTACCTGATGTCGCATAATTTCAATTATAGATTACATGCGGTTTTACTTGTAAAACACATGCTTTCATTATTTCATAATCCTTTAAAATTAGTTCTTTTATTATTCCACAGTTTTGTTTTTACATTAAAAAGCTGGTGTAGCAATAATACTAATATAAATAATTGTGAACCATCTGTAAAAATGTTAAAAAAAATATGATTACACCAAATCCTTTAGACTTCAATTTTCATTTCATTTTAAGCCGATGCTGACATCTGTTGTTAAGGAAATCTTTAATTATAGTTCAACATTCATTTTTAATAACACTGTGAAAGACTTATTGTTTTATAGTATCACATGGAGCAGAAATCTTACATATATTGATTCTCCGCCCACTGTTGGTTTGTGTCTTTGAAGCTACTGCTTTTTGTTATTAGTTCACAAGTATCCATATGCCCTTTTCCAAGTTAGACGTATATGTTTGTGCAACTGTTCAACTTGCTACATGTATATTCAACAAATATTGTTGTGACATTTTACTGAGTGTAAATTCGCTTGGAAGCTGATGCATGCACATCAGGGGGAACTTATCCTATCTGTGTTGCAACTTTTAAAACAGGTTCTGTGTGTTACCTTGATTTGTCCCTATCTAATCGGTTTCCGAGATTTAAACATCATTGTCGCCTTAAGAATGCAAATGTTAGACTAGTATCAAATGTCAGAGAATGTAGAAAATAAACGATCTTTCTTCAATGGTAATAAAATAAATAATAAAAACATCACGTTTGGATGGTAATTGTTTGCTTGGAGTACAGCAGCAACTGTTCCATGTATGTCATAGAAATTACTAAGCTTAGGTGAAAGCATAATCCGAAAAGTCGGTTGTAATCGGGAATATTATAACAGTAAAATCGTATAAAACATGCAAGCATTTAAAGATATAGAAAACAAAATTAGCATTTAAGTGTAATCCTTTTTAACTCGTTTTTAGTATAATTTCCCAGTTTCTTTTACTTTCATAAAGTGTGACACGCCCGAGATACGATTCTGGATTTTAAAGATACTGTAAATCAAAAAAGAATGTGTTTTCGATATCTGGCAAAATCCAAATAAAATTGCCATGAACGGATCTTGCTGTCTTGCAATCTTATTTGACAAATATTGTCAACAAAAACAGTGTACCTGTATACTGGACCATTAGACAAATATTGGCAACAAAAACAGTGTACCTGCATACTGGACCATTAGACAAATATTGGCAACAAAAACAGTGTACCTGTATACTGGACCATTAGACAAACATTGGCAACAAAAACAGTGTACCTGCATACTGGACCATTTGACAAATATTGGCAACAAAAACAGTGTACCTGCATACTGGACCATTAGACAAATATTGGCAACAAAAACAGTGTACCTGTATACTGGACCATTAGACAAATATTGGCAACAAAAACAGTGTACCTGAATACTGGACCTTTAGACAAATATTGGCAACAAAATTAGTGTACCTGCATACTGGACCATTAGACAAATATTGGCCACAATAACAGTGTACCTGCATACTGGACCATTAGACAAATATTGGCAAAAAAAAACAGTGTACCTGCATTTTGGACCATTAGACAAATATTGGCAACAAAACAGTGTACCTGCATACTGGACCATTAGACAAATATTGGCAACAAAAACAGTGTACCTGTATACTGGACCATTAGACAAATATTGGCAACAAAAACAGTATACCTACATACTGGACCATTAGACAAATATTGGCAAAAAAAAACAGTGTACCTGTATACTGGACCATTAGACAAATATTGGCAACAAAAACAGTGTACCTGAATACTGGACCATTAAACAAATATTGGCAAGAAAAACAGTGTACCTGCATACTGGACCATTACACAAATATTGGCAAGAAAAACAGTGTACCTGCATACTGCACCATTAGACAAATATTGGCAACAAAAACAGTGTACCTGCATACTGGACCATTAGACAAATATTGGCAACAATAACAGTGTACCTGCATACTGGACCATTAGACAAATATTGGCAAGAAAAACAGTGTACCTGCATTTTGAACCATTAGACAAATATTGGCAACAAAACAGTGTACCTGCATACTGGACCATTATACAAATATTGGCAACAAAAACAGTGTACCTGTATACTGGACCATTAGACAAATATTGGCAACAAAAACAGTATACCTACATACTGGACCATTAGACAAATATTGGCAAAAAAAAACAGGGTACCTGCATACTGGACCATTAGAAAAATATTGGCAACAAAAACAGTGTACTTGCATACTGGACCATTAGACAATGCTAAATTAGCTTCAAATAATAAAATTTTTACTGCTAATATAATATGATACTTGAATGGTCCGTATGTCACACATTTCAGGATAAATATATAATTATGTCCTTACACATACATTAAGTAACATATATATATATATATGTAGGTCTTTTATTTCGTTCTGTCAACTCTGCATGGTCGCACTGGTTTTTTTTGGGGGGTTTTCGTACGGATTATACTCACGATATTTGCGTTAGACGTAAAGCAAACAACAGTCAATCAATCCAGTTAATTATGAAATCACAAGTAAAATGTATGTACATGTAGGTCAAGGACAACAAATTTGTTCAAATATAAGGGATAATGGAATTTTATTTCAAACCACACAATCTAGGTTAGAACCCTTATTTGCTTCTTTAACAGTTCACATCATAATAAGCATGTGTACGAAGTTCCAAGTTGATTTGATCACAACTTCATGGTATATGACCCTAAACCAAAAATGAACATATATTAAAGCAGCATTGTATCCTAATAAAGGACGGACGGATGCACAGACCGTTAAACTTTAAGGTTTATACTTTCGTAGGCGGGTCATTCAATAAAGTGCTGTGTACGGTAGAATTAAATTCTGAGTAGAATCGACAATACTATAGGCTATAGGTGGCACGGTAGTATTTGCATTCCAGAATTTAGGTTGCTCTTTTGTGTACCCTACTTAGGTAAATGTATCTAAACAATGTGATTGGACAAAAAATACAGTATCAACTGAACATACTTTCCCAAACTGAGGGATGAATCAGGTGTAGAAAAATATGAAATAATTTTACATACAGATGAAAATGAATTTTTGAGAATTTTTTTTAATTTTGTATTCACTGCACCATAAAAGACCTAAAAGTACTAGTGGCCTTAGGTTTTTGAAAATAGCAAAAAAAGTAAACGGTCATGATACATATTTAAATTCATTTCTGAATAGTAAAATGAAAGTACTTCAGTTAACTGTGAATGTAGAATTTTTTGCAGTGTTAGAAAGTGGTGAAAATTCTAAAAAGGCTATCATTATCCCTTATGGGCCAGGAAATACTACTGTGCCACCTATAACTATATCTACTCTTTTTAAAAAGCTGTACGCGTCACGCAGTGAGATAGTCGCATTTATATTCGTATGAAACTAAATTTGAATGGATGTAGTATCGGAAAATCTTTTTTTTTTTTTATTAAACTGGAGATGTATATATGTTTATTTACTTTTGCAATGATTATAACATATATAAGTCCGGTTTTATGTTCGATTGTATAATAAAAGTAATCGTTTTTTCAATCCCCATTTAATGGTATTTGCACAATATGTGCATAAGTACGTTACTGTCGACGGATATTCTTACCAGTTCAAAGAAGGTATTTATTATTTGACTTGTTAAGCTTAAGGTTAGTTGGAGGTCGATATAATATACTGGAGTATACATTCATGCATTTAACACATTTTAATATAAGTCAACATCGGTCTAAAGTTTGTATGGTTAATTCAGTCTGTATACTTTCCCCTGTAATCAACCATATCTAAACGAATAAAAATTCGGATTCTTTTAATTACATCGGAGCTAACAATAAGTGTTTTTGAGTTTCTCGTCTTCCGTCGTTTAACTAGACAACACAAGGGGAGGGAGGGGTTGTTAAATGTTGTTTTTTTTTAAAGTGGGTGTAATTCAATAAACGTGAAGGGGACAAAATAGCCGTTTTCATGCTAAAAGTCAGAAGAGGGCGTATAACCTCCGCCCCTGAATCCGCCAATGGACCACACGAATAAAGCATTAGACTAAGTGTAGTGTAAACCTTGAGTCAAGAATAATTTAAGCATATAAATGAGTATACACTCATAAGTTGTCAGATCAAAATCTGCGTGGATCGGAGACAGAGTGAAGTGTTAGGGCTGGTTGGCATGTCATTCTGAGGACTTTCCCCTTATATGCAAGCATATGACAATCCAGGTGGGCGTGCAGTTTTAGAAGATAGAAAATTTTATATCCAGACTGCATTTATATAGTTACGCCATGGCTATTGTCAGTACATCCATCTACTACATAAACCGCTCAACACTGCCTTACTATACCCAGTGCAACCATACCAGTTAAAAGTTTCTTTTAATAGACAATTGAAACTCCCCGCGCATCTAATACATATGAATATTTCATTGGATCGTTTGATCATTATCTATAGTTTTCAATCAATGAAGCGATTGCTGTCCTTATTAACTCTTATCACTTATCGGAAACATTACCATGCTAAAATTATTTCACGCAACATAGTGAATTATTTATCAACGTCACTAAATGCATCCTACTTTCACTAAGTTTTAACTTGCAAAATGACAAAACCGTTACGTCAATGCCATCATTTCATGTTATGAATTATAAATTATTAATTTCAACATTTTGTTGGATATCACATTAATTCAATATTTGTCATCATTGTAATAGTATCTTCTCTGTAACTATGTCTATGGTTTACGAGAACAAAGATCAATCATTCATTCATTCATTCAATTTAGATCCGATCGTCTTTGCTAAGTTGCTAAAATATTTATAAATAATATTTATAATGATGGCTGACGAATTATGAATTATTCCTCTTAAAAAATGAGTGATGGCGCCAATAAATAATTCATGTCATTTCACCATGTTTCATTAGATAACCGGAAAAGAATAATATTGACAATTTTATTAATCCGATGTAATTATTCCAACTCATATCACCAGTGTGAAATACATTGTTATTAAAATGTAGAATCGCCATTATTTCCTGTTCTTTCTAATTATAGTATGTTTACAATTTTTGAAATGAATATCGATAGAAAGATTGCTCAAAAGAGACAACCAAGCCTTACAATATCCAGTAGAGGGTTTATTTAATTAAATTAGAAGCCGCTTTGTTGTGTTTATCCTATAAATTTCATCCGATATAATTTTAACAAAAATTAATCTACTGATAATTTTTAAGACGATTTACTGGTGAATGAGGTTAATTCAAATTGATAATGACTTCTCCTCCAGTGTCTATATCCATCTTCAATGGTTAATTAAGCTCCGTTTTACAACTGCAATTTTCACTTACAATGTAGCTTTTCCGACATAATTTCCAATCACAGCTTTGTCGATCGTTTTTAAATTAATTGAACACGAGAATTAATTTATAGAGAATATTGTACTTTAGATGAGGTTCATAGTAATTTGTTAAACTAATCATTGCAAAGTTTTCATCTTTCTGTCCATCATGGCTTTTCCTTACTTGTGATTCCTATTTAAAGATTGATTGATTGAATATTTTGTGTTTAACGCCACCCTCAGCTCTTTTAATGTGTTTGGGCTATTAATTTTGTGATTTGCTTTGGGACCTTTCGTTTAGAATTTTCCTTGTAGTTCGGTATCTTCGCTATATATTACTTTCTGGTTTTTTGTAGCGGCAAGTTTTTATTGGCGGAAGAAGCCGGATTGCCACCGAGAACCACCGATTCGGTTGGAAAGCTGGCAATCCTTGTCAATTGAGATTGGAATCGAACGCACCTGACACGTGCACGGTTCGAATTCACAGCCTCTGCTTCGGAAGGAGAGTGACACAGTAGATATCCCTGTCGAAAGATACACTAAAATTTACAAATTACGAGCCCTGCCAATTAGATATGTTTATTTTCAATTTGCGCAATGAATCAAGCATAAAATGTACAGGTATCATGGGAATTTGTCTTTATTGTAACCATAATAATAAAATGTTGTATGGACATTAGCTTATTGTTACCCTAAACATGTAGGATGAAAATAATAGTTAATAATGGATGTCCAACATTCGGAAATTTAATTAAAAATGATACCGTTATTGTACAGTTATTTAATATTAATGGCAAATGACTTATAATTCTTTCCCTTTATTGAGACATTACTGTTCACATTTACCCGGGTCTGATTTAGACATTCTAGTCCTGGTCGTCTGCTTATAATGAGTATGTCAATGAAAATGAATACATGTCATGTGTTGACAACGTGAGAGTTGCATACGGCAAAGCAGCTAATTTAGTTTAAAATGAATGTAGGACACAGCTGAAATACGTTCTTTAAAACACTAGATGTGTTTGTGAAATTTCAACTGCATTCGAATTAATCTGACAATCTCAATTTCCTTTTTAACTCAAAGCAATTTGTTAACATCCTTTTAGTGTTGGCTTGTCAATTACATGATAAAAAAAAAGATGTGAACACGTTTTTCTTTCTTTATACTTGTTATGTAATAGATGCATATTGAAGTCTTAATTGGTAAAGTTAGTTTTTTTTTTTTTTTTTTTTTTTTTTATAAATTTACACACTTTGGATCTTAGTGTGCCATATGAAGGTGAATCTAGGAGCACTAATGGAACGCAGCGAAATGTTGTGCTTTGCTTAATTGTGTTCCTTCTTTTTTGTTTGGGTTTATTAAGAAATAGGGTAAATAAAGTTTTATATGAATTGTTTATAAATATTTGGATTTTCTGGCTAAGAGAAAGCAATGCATGAATTTTAAAGAGCGGCGACATCTGTATAAATGATATACACACGATATACTGTTAATTCAAGTATAACTGTTGTCTGATTAATTAATGTCCAGTGACAAATATGTCATCTATAGTCAGAATTTATTTAGATACAAGTATATTTAATTTTAGGTACAAATACACTTTGCATGCATCATTTAATTCTACTAGGTTGAAGTCATTGTTGTATAACACACATTCAAAAAGCTTGTGTGCAAGCTCAATGGCAAATGCAAATTCGAAAGGTGAAAGGTGAAAGGCAGGAGGAAATTATCCTAGAATATACATTGCGATATGTTGACCAGCAACAAGAATATTTGTCAACATGGATAATTTTTGTTCTAATAAATATTTTATATATTTTTTTCCATACATTCCATATATTAAAAAAATCCCAAAGCAAGAGACAATTTTCCTCACCTAAATGACTATTTTTTCTAAAGATTGTATCCCAAAAACAAGCACGAGCCATCTATATTTTTGTATAATGTTGTAAACTTTTGATGTTTTATGAATTATCTATTGAAAAGACCGATTTATGTAGACATCAGTTTCTATGATGTGCCAAAATCCGACATATTTATTTGTCGAAGAGAACTTTTTTAATTTAGGTACTAATATACCGAACATTCTGTAAGATTTTGTTCATAAATAAGTAACGGAGAATGGGGTATATATTCAAGGTATTTCAGTTACTAGTATTAGTTTAACTGCAACATTTTAACATATGACATTATACTATTGTAATGCATGAAGAAATTACACCATCACAGTTTTCCCGACCTTCTGGTGGGTAATACTGTAAAAAAAAAAAAAAAAAAAAAAAAAAACTCAGACATATGCTTAAAGCGGTTCAACGACTGTGGCATTACATCCGAAAAAAAATGTCTTGTTTGAAGAGCTTGTTACATCGTGGCTTCATCAAGTGCCACTGCTGTGGTGTAAAACATGCAATTTAAAAATAGGTTCCTACCTCTTTGCCAAACATCCTGCTGAAATTGATCCTACCAAAGTCATCACAAGTTGAGCAAATATAACCCAGTTCATATCTTTAAGGTCGGAGCTTGTTTGACATCCTAAATCAAACAGTGTTGGTCCTAGGAAAGCAACACCCATTCCAAAGCTTCCAAAAGTCAGACAGTCTGTAAGAATTGACAACCAGTTCTCCTTAAATAGTTTCCAAAAATTTACTCTTTCCTCTGGTAATACATCTGATGGATGAACTGGATACTCTAGTTGTTTATTCTCACTTTCCTCTTCTGTCTTTTCAGATATTGGGTCTTTGTTTACATGTGTTTCTTCCATTTTGATTATTATAGCATGTACGAATTTAATTGAAATGTTTTAGGCAAACGGTTCTTGACAGGCACAGTTTAATATTTAAAACACTTTTTATCCAACGTGTCAGTAAAACTTTCCTATATTAGGATTGCCATGCTAAAATTAGTTTTCTTGACCCCCTACCATCACACAATAGGATGTACCCCTTGTTTTAAAAACTTTTGTACATAAAAAAATATCCACTTCTTTCCGCTCAACGATCTTCTCCACTGAAACATGTGTTACGCTCAATGTGACAACGGATTAGACAGATAGCTGTTTATAACACAAACCCACTGTCGATCGATGGAACGAATTGAAACGTTAGCTTTACCAATATAAATCAGGCAGGTAAGAAGGCATAGACAGAATAATACAAGCTGAAAACAATACGACCACTGTAAGAATTAATTACAAATCCTCATGAATATCCGTTTCCCTTCGTACGAATTGATTCGTATTTTATTCATTTAAAAATCCGTGTTCTTGTGTAAAATATATGTACATAAACAAACGTAAAGTATTTATTTCTCTATATGTAACTGTTTGTTTGAAATAGAGCGTAAACTAGAAATCTAAATATATGAGTAACTTAAACATTAGGTTGAATACACATTTGAATGTTTGATTTTAAAAGTGATCCTCTATCTAAAGTATTTAAAATGTATAATACAATAAATTGTCATATATTTGATATGATAAGTAATTAAGTGAAAGTTGCTTTATAAATGTTACGGTTGAAAGAGCTGGTCTATTATAAAACTACAGGATATTGACAAATTTAAAGTCTCGTCTTTCATGGTTGACTTAATATCAAACATTTCAGACTTTTCGGTATAAAAAGAGAACATATTCCGTCGTCATTGTCTATTGTGTCGTCAATCACCATTGCAACATGCTTAAATCATAAAAAAACATATAAAAAATAAAAGTTTATGTTTTTATTGCATGGTTTTGTATACCTAATAATTTTAATTAAACTTTATATACATGTATAGTAGGGGTACGTATTATTTACATTGCAATAATTTCTGTCTTGTCCCTTTTCTTATACGTACTGGCCAAAAATGTGTTAGAATTAAATAAAAAAACTAAAATCAAATCAAATAACTAATAAATTGAAGGTGGCAAAAAGACAGCTACTTGAAATATTCAGCCCAAAAAAACAATTTTATCGTTTTGTTCTATATAGTTGCCGTCCCTTCAATAATCTGCCATTGACCAGTTCTTTATCAAATGTTTACATCGAATACAGTTTAAGCTGTCTTTGACTGAAAGGGACCTGTTTGACACTCCAGAAATGATGGAAAAAACAACACTGCAGAGAAAAGCGAAAAATAAATTCTGCATGGAGTCTTCACAACATTTGAAACTCTTTCACCGCTCTTCTGAAAACAAAAACAACACTATAAAACAGAAGTCTCGTTCATAATTGTTTGGCATTTTGGTATTTTTATTAGCTTATAAAATACACGCATTTAGCATTTGAATAATGTTGTTTTGCTAAAACATTTAAAAAAAACGTACCCTTTAAGCATTTAAAGCAGTAACTAATGAGTAATCAAATTCACCAAAAAGTTATATAATCCGAACACAACGATATATATTACACAAACTAAAACATTTTGACATGAAATCAACAAAGCTCCTTTACTTAATTTGCATCTGATCAATAATAATTAAAGTTTTACAATATATATATATAGCCGTATAAGGTAACATTTGAACTTTATTCGCTCTAAAAAGAAAACTTCTAATTAATATATATATATATTAGAGACTCATTTAATTGGAAAGTGCATACATTTTTTGTATTTAGATTTTGATACTTTACTTTTAGCATGGTGAAAAACTTCTAATTTAAACTAACAGAAGAAGTTAATATTATAACTCGAAAAGTACCGTACCGTAATAAAACTTCATGAAAGGTACATGGCTTATAATTGTGTTCACCAAACGCACATGTCCGCTCATGAAACTCGTCAGTGGTGCTCGATTCAAATCAGTTGCAGAGCCAATTTAAATATTACGAAGCTGTTATGCATTACTAACCGAATAATTCCGATAATTTGTCCCAAATACGTTAAGTTTCTCCAGCAATAGATAATAAAAACCTCTGTTTGCTGCTTTTTACAGTTTGCTCGTTTTAATGACCTTTTAGTAATTACGTGGTTGTGGTTGGTTGCTGTCTTTCAGAACGTACGGTGACTTGCATTTCCTTAAACAGTTAATCTTCTTTATATTTAGATTTTACTGATATTTGTCTCTATGTCAATCATACCGTATCTCCTTATTTTATGTTTAATTATTCATTGAATAATCATAGTCCAAATATTCAGTTATTTTGAAAAAAATTATAAAAAGAGGGGGATTTTCCAGATTTCTCATAGTTAATGAATTTCTTATTGATCATTTAGATTCATTCTTAGCATGCAGACGAGCTATTAAGGTAACGGACGTAGCATGAGCTCATGGCGCAGCTCTTTATAAAGATAAGATTTCTTAATAACATCAGAAATGTAATTTGTACACACTAACATATAAACGTATACTATTAAGAAGCTAAGGTTCTATAACCTAAGTTAATCTTGTGTAATAGGCTATTCCTTCACGGTACCTTTAGGTCATTTAGCTCTGTATTACGAAGTTCACGAACCATGAAAAGTTAAAGTGAACTTGTCATTAATGAATTATTTATCTATATGTCAACAGCAGTATCATCTGCTTACTTATAACCGTAATTAAGTACTAGGCCGTATATATAACAACTTGTTCATTGATGTTTTGCAAACATAATTATGCTGCATCAATTTCACAGTGGTGGCAGTGGGGCATTGAATTCCTAAGAGGGGTGCCCGTTCCAGTCATGGTTCAATCATTCCATATACATTAAACTAGTTCTTTGCACGAAAGGGGGGGGGGGGCACCCTTAATCCGCCTCTGTTTCTCTAACAGGTATTTTTGTTGTACTTCATTCTTCTGATATTCTTAACACGGAAGAATATAACTGACATATTGATGTGATCCTATATCCATAGTACAGTCGACTTAATTTGATTGCTCGTATTTTCTTTTATTTATATCCTTGTGCTCGGCTCTTCCTAAAATCTTCAATAACGACTTTGTTAAACCGTTTTTTTTTTTTTTTTTTTGGTAGGGTTCGTGTTGCTAAAGTCTTTATTTTTGCTGTGATGTGTTTTGTGTACTTTGGTTTGTCTTTTTTGTCTATTTTTATTGCCGTGGTGTTGTCAATTCATTTTCAACATATACATATAAGATTGAATGTCCTTTTGGTATCTTTCTTTCGCCTTTCTTTTATATCGAAAGATTTGCCAATACCATACAAAGCACGATACTAAGTTATTAATACCACACTAAACGAATATGACCAACATGGGCAAAAGAAACCATTAGCTTGAAATGCTATCAGAATGATTTTGTTAAAAACAGAATAGTGGCATTGTGGCCTTGTAAATATAATATTTTGTCTAACAAAATATTTACGTTTTAGAATAATGTTTCAAGTATTTATACTTAAGGTATCTCAAGAAAAGTCCTAGTTTTGTATTAAGGAATGTATCTACCTCGTGGAATAGCTCTAATTGTTTGGAGTTGGCTTTAGCCAATGTCTGGTTTTATCATATCTTTCAACGTTTGTATTAGGGTTTGGCTTCGAACATTACGGAAATGACATTTATGTAAAAATACGCATCTGGTGCAGTATAATTGATACCGGTAATGTTATTTGATCTGTCCGTAAAAAGTGCACTCCATTAATAATTTAAAAAGTCGAGTACTTAGTCTAGTACTAAGCTGGATTATAAATTAATATTATTACCACGTTTTTCTACTTATGGACTGCACTATCTTCTATATAGACACTTCAAATAGGGGAGTAAGACGATACAATTCCAGTTCAAATATGGCAATTGTACTACCTAATGTAAAACTGATATTGAACGAGATTGACTTTCTGTTCGCATCCTCTTTTGTTATGAAATTCTCTTAAATATTGCACTAATTATGGTTCTGTCAAGCGTACCTGCATGGTGACAGTTTAATGGTGTGTCTATTTATTGTACAGAATATAAGACCTAAGGCTTACATTTACAAAAATGGAAAAAAAAGCTAGCATTATCATGTACCCTAACGTTCAGCTATGTATTTCCTTTCATTGAGTAATTCAAAGTGCTGGCAAATATCTGATGGCTAGTGTCAGAATAAAGTGTCGGAGTAAGATGACTTGTCTTCCTGAGGACTGTTACCTTGTGAACTTAAGCACGTTACAAATGCTCAACGCGTCGATCTTGCACAACGCAAGGTTAATATTCATATTACATTTAACATGTTTTTGTTCTAAATATGCATTATATTTGCCGCGGGACGTTTAACAACCATTCATCATCACTATTAACATCAAAGTGTTGTGACTATGTTAAACATTTTGGTTTCTTTAACGTATTTGACTTTCAAATATTAGGCTTTTAGCTTTCCCGATGAAGACAAATCCAGAATAGCAACATTTCAATAAAAGATTGAAACTTGTTCACAAAGTTTGCTCCAAAATACACACCAATTCTGCCAAATTCAAGACCATGTTCAACATGAATTCCAGGGAGAATATTCTTGTCTTTTTTTAATTTTGAATTATGCTAAAAATGATTTTAAAAAGAAGAATCTTCTCATATATGTAGTAGACCCGCATATTTCCCTATTTATAAATGTTAAAGGAATAAAATATCAAATAAGTCAATAATGTGGGTCCAAAAGATTTTAGGCATATGTGCACTTCGATTGACTTATCTTTCTTCACATCAATTACCTTACTACAATTAA
Organism: Mytilus galloprovincialis; assembly: GCF_965363235.1. Taxonomy (NCBI): domain Eukaryota; kingdom Metazoa; phylum Mollusca; class Bivalvia; order Mytilida; family Mytilidae; genus Mytilus; species Mytilus galloprovincialis. The sequence continues at coordinate 43,234,934 of NC_134838.1, forward strand.
ACAAAATAAAATAAATTTCGATATTTTTATCGGTTTATCGGTTAGATTTTATTGGCTTAAAGACATTCAAATGGTACTAAACAGCAGACCTATATTACAAAGGCTATGGATTATTTTCGATCGACTGAGACATAGTAGTTTGTAGTGTTGCTAAATATATTATAGTCGGATCTGCTTACCCTTCCGGAGCACCTAAGATCACCCTCAGTTTTAGTGGGGTTCGTGTTGCTCTGTCTTTAGTTATCTATGTTGTGTTTTATGAACGTAGAAAATATACATTCCAGATAGTGACACGTATTTTTTTTTTTTTTTTTTTTTTGTATTACTTGATATCTTAACATACATGTACAGTATAGAAAATGCATTTCCATAAGTTAAAATTTTCTCTTTTGTTAAATGAATTATAAGACTTCAAACCAAACTACGATCTTCATTAAATCAGAACATGTATAATAAGATGAAAATCTTTTTGTTTACTTCCTGAATTAACTTAATGACTTGTCACCTGACAATAAGCAATGTACTTTAACATGATTTGCAGATAGTAAAATCAGATGATGAAATTTATAGAACCATTATAACACAAGTCAAAATAGTACATTGTGTATAAACATTTCTCGGAGGCAGAATCGCAGACTAACTGCTATTTGCAATGGAAATTTAGGTCATATTTGAATATAATCAACTAAATAATCATTATACCTTGTCGTGACATGCAAGCTCAATTGCAAGAGTTGAGGCTCGTAAAAAACGTAACTTAGATAATTTTGATAAGTTTGAAAATGAGTACGACAATAACTGTTTCGTGTCTTTCAATATCAGCTGTATTAATTAATTAATATCAATTATACGTGCTGGCAAAAAAATATGTTGAAATGAAATAAAAAAAAATATATAAGAAAATGAAATAACTCTGGAAAGCGAAAAAAAAAAGACGATAACATTCCTTCAAAATATTCCGTTCCCAAGAAAACAGTTTCTGTTCGTTCTACAGTAAAAACAAATAATACAAAAGAATGACGAAAACAATTTCTACATGGAGTTTCAGAACATCTGTAACCCAATTTGGCGCTCTTCGAAAAACAAAACGTAAACTATAAAACAGAAGTCCCGTTCATAATTGATTTGCAATTGGTATTTTGATTAGCTTATAAACACATGCATTCAGCATTTTGATTAATTTTGTTAATGCTAAATCAAGTACATTAAACGTACTTTTTACCCTCAAAGCGGTATCTAACGAGTAATCAAATACACCAAAAATGTATACCAGTGTGTGATTGACGCTAATAAAATATTTCTTATTTGAACCTGAAAAAATAAAGATGCCGAGAAGACCCCAAACACAACGATATATATTACACAAACTGAAACATTTTTATATGAAATTAACCAAGCTGGTATACTTAATTTGCATCTGATAAATTGATAATTAAAGTTTTACAATATATATATCTGTATAACTGTATAATGTTACTTTTGAACTTCATTAGCTCTAATAAGTATACTAGTAAATTAATATATATTTCTATTAGAGACTCATTTAATTGGAAAGTGCATACATTTTTTGTATTTAGATTTTGAGACTTTACTTTTAACATGGTGAAAAACTTCTAATTTAAACTAACAGAAGAAGTTAATATTACAAAATGTATAACACGAAAAGTACCGTACCGTAACAAAACTTCATGAAAGGTACATGGCTTATAATTGTGTTCACCAAACGCGCATGTCCGCTCATGAAACTCGTCAGTGGTGCTCGATTCAAATCAGTTGTGGAACCGATTTAAATATTACGAAGTTTTAACGTATTAATAACGACGAAACCTCTGGGCTACCAATCGGTTACCATTTAAATGTCTATCTTATATATAATAGATAGTAAAATCAGATGATGAAATTTAAAGAACCATTATAACACAAGTCAAAATAGTACATTGTGTATAAACATTTCTCGGAGGCAGAATCGCAGACTAACTGCTATTTGCAAATCAAAGAGCAGAATGCTCTGTGGGATACGATGCCATAGTTTTCATTGACACATGTAGAGCAGTTCTGCCAACTTTTCATTAAGCAAATGTGTGAGATTTGGCCAAAATTGAAAAGATCAAAGAGGAAAAAAATAGATCCAAGGATACTGCCGCAAAAAAGCATGAACATGCGTGAATTTCACATGCAAAATGTAATAATCTGAATAGTCACTCAACTTTAAAAATAGCCAATCCCGGATACATGTGTATGAGCAATGTACTTATTGTGTTTTATTTTTGTGCTATCAATTCCAAGTTTACTTTCCACAGCAGTCACTGAGAGTGAGAGAAGGTATTTCACTTCGTATCTTATCACCGTTAATTCTAGGAGGAACCCCATTTCTAACTCTCTAAATATTAATTTCCTTTGGGTCAGTGGGCATGACTCCTTTCCGTACACACTCCTCTGTTTAAATTGAGATCGTTCTGAATATAATACGACGTTTATCGACATCTAACGAGTTAATTTTTATTGACGAGTCGTATTGTATTTCGATTTGACGGAAAATACTTCCAGAAGGGAGACAACTCGAAACGATAATATGGAAGACTCCATTTCGGCTGAAGGGGTGTTATGTAAACTGTGGACTTTATTTATTTTAATTTAAATGATGCATATGATTTACAATTATGCAATAACAATAACCCTCAATAGCAGACAGACATAGAAAGAATCCCATGAGTTTCAAATTAATCAATGGAGCGGGGAATCCAGAGCAACCACTCAATTTGATACCCCTTGAAATCAAGAAAACTATACGCATGCGCATTAATACATAAACAAACGACTTGCGATTTAGAACAAGAACGTTTATTAAATGATATGATGAATGGTTCTCCATTTCTTTATCGCAATGTACAGTATCAAATATCAGTTTCATAACAGTAAAATCTGGAAAAACTCCACTTTAGTTCTTATATGACAGAAATAGAATTATCGGAATTCAGAAAACTCTCGCATTTATCAAAACTGGGGAATTCCCTCTGACGTGTTTCTAAATTTATAAAACACTAAATATAAATACTGCTAAATTCTGATTTTCCGTGTTGCTAAAAACACGCATATAGGTCAAGGGAAATATCAAACATGAAGATTATGAGAAGAACATTACAGGAAAGTTGTTTATGTTCAATCCTTTTGCCTGTTTTTACCTTTTAAAGCAAGACAATCATAAGAATCTGAGATGTTGCTGAATGTTTAGAATAAAACGGTTGACGTGAGGGAATGCAGCCCTGAGTCAGCGGTAAAAGTCTACAGATTGCTTGAAAGCAATCGTATCCCAAAAATGAATGTATGATATACATCGGTACAACAGACACACAGGGCTTGTACCTTTATATATACATAATAGGCAAACGTACAGTATGAATTGGCAGTCACGAGGTTTCATGGTTAAGATACATGAGTTTAAGGTACGAACTTGTCTGTTCGAATGCCTGAATTATCTTTGTTGTCCTTATTCTCTAGTTTCCAAATTGGTACCGTTATTGTTATTTGTATGTTATAGTGGGTATTTTTTGTAATAAAAGCGAGTTTTGTCGTTTATTATCGGATTATTGTTGGCTATTCAACATGTTTGAAACAAAAATGATTGCATTCTTTTTGTCCATTTTTGTTTTATAAATTAATATAATATGATTTTATCTGTTATACTACATAATTTTACAACTGTTAATTCACAAATTCCTATGCTAGAAAATCGTGATGGGCATAGAATAAGGAATTTCGGAAACATACTTATTATATGCACTATATGTATGTTCTTTGCCGTGTTGTTTTCCCTTAGACACATTTTACATTTTCAATTTTAATAGAAACTAGAACACACCCGCGAAATCGCGGGGAATTAGAGCGTATGTAAACTGTAAAAAAAACTATACTGACTGGAGAATTTCAGGAGAGGTATCAAAAGTCAAAGGTACTTATAGGGACTGGGCACATTTTTTGCCCTCCCCCTATTTTCCAAATACCGATTTTTATACCTTCTGTTTTTCTGTAATCTATGAACATGCATATATACTTTAATTACTATACAGAGAATTTCAGGAGAGGTATCAAAAGTCAAAGGTACTTAGGGACAGGGCACATTTGTTTGTCCTCCCCCTATTTTCCAAATACCGATTTGTATACCTTCTGTTTATCTGTACTCTATGAACATGCATATATACTTTAATTACTATACAGAGAATATCAGGAGAGGTATCAAAAGTCAAAGGTACTTACATATATATATATATATATATATACATCAGTGAACGCCATGAATAGTAAAGAGCCCCCCCCCCCTCTCCAAGATAACCATTGGAATTTATAGTAAATTATAACAAATACAGTTATTCATAGTAAATGTATGTATACAGAAATATATCCGCAGTAACCGCCGTTGATAGTAAACCATAGGCGGATCCCGGGGGGGGGGGGGGGGGGCGTTGAAAAAATTTTGTTGATTATATGGGGAATCACTGAAGCATGAGAGGAACGCCCACCCCCCTTTTAGGTCAGTCAGTGCCCCCTCCCTTATGAAAAGTTCTGGATCCGCCACTGTAAACTTGTTGATAGTAAATAGCAAATATTATTCATTTTCGTTTTCCTCCCAAAATAACCCAAACTGAAACATGTTAAGCAAGTATGATACAGGCTAGAACTCAAAATGATAGCAGAAAGCAAATTTATATACTTTATTCATAGTCTTTGTATGTTCAAGGTACAGAAAAGGAATTTTATATAGTAAATTATAACAAATACAGTTATTCATAGTAAATGTAAGTATGTACAGAAATATATCCGCAGTGACCGCCGTTGATTATAAACCATAGGCGGATCCCATGGGGGCCTGGAGGCCCTGCCCCCGTTTTCGTTGAAAAAGAAATTGTTGATTATATGGGGAATCACTGAAGCATGAGAGGAACGCGCCCCCCTTTTTAGGTCAGTCAGTGCCCCCTCCCTTATGAAAAGTTCTGGATCCGCCACTGTAAACTAATTGATAGTAAATAGCAAATATTATTCATTTTCGTTTTCCACCCAAAATAACCCAAACTGAAACACGGTAAGCAAGGATGATACATGCTAGAACTCAAAAGGACAGCAGAAAGCAAATTTATATACTTTATTCATAGTCTTTGTATGTTCAAAGTACAGAAAAACACAAACCGGAAGTCTTATCTGACTTAAAGTTTTGTCCAATGACGGGAAAATATCCGGACGTATTCTTTTTCGTTTTTATCCCAAAATAACCCCAACTGAATGATTATAAGAATGGATGATAAATGCGACTATACATGTTACCTATAGGACACAGAGGCATGATGATTAATTTATTGTGGAAGGAGGAGAAGCGACACCCAAAATGAGGTCTTCTCGTTTAATAGTATAGATAAGTTCGGATATATCTTATTTTGTAAAAACAGACAATATTCAGATGCCTTATAGTATGAAGATCTTTAAGCGCAGACATGTTGTGTTATAATATTTTGGTACTTTTTTTAACCATTTAATTGTGATATTTAATTTATTGTAATGGATCGTTTGACACGATAACATGGTTATTTAAACTCACTTACAATACCTTCTAATTAAGAATATGCGTTAATTTTTAAAATACATTAACACAATAGTTAAGTTATAATAGATACAATGGGCTCATGGTTTCTTTTTCAAGAATCAACGCTTATCCTTTGTATCTATATCACAATCCAAATATTTTTCAGTTATTTTGAAAACTGTTATTCATCATTGGGAAGCTGAAGTCATCACTTCGTAAATTTTACGGATGATATCGAATACGTTTTTTGTGTCGTAACTGCAGTCCCATTCCCTTTTCACGAATGTGACCTACCGAATTAGACTTTTCACCTTTATTTGTGACATTTTTACCCATTGTGTCTGTTCGTTTTGTTCACGCATCATTATGAATATGATTAAATTTGATGCGACTGTCGTACAAGTGAGAGGTTTAGCGCTATAAAACTAGGTTCAATCCACCATTTTCTACATTTGAAAATGCCTGTACCAAGTCAGGAATATGACAGTTCTTGTCCATTCGTTTTTGATGTGTGTTGTCATTTGATTTTGCCATGTGAATATGGACTTAATTCCGATTGGATTTTCCTCTGAGTTCAGTATTTTTGTGATTTTACTCTTTATTCAAAGAATTATACATCTTCCACGTGCAAATGTCGTATTACTAATACGGACTTCAGGACATTTCTTCACACCTGTATTGAACGTAACTATCGTACACGGTTGTCCGTCCGTCCGTTGTCAACACGTCGAACAATAACTCAAAAACGCACCAATTGTCATGATATTTTAGTAAACTTTATATTTATTGACGAAAATTCCCTTTCGATTTTTATAAATTCTATAGATTTTACGTTTATGGGATTTTATCCAATAATAAATTGAGGATTTCCAGTTTTCTGACTTTACCTGAAAGAAAATTTGTTGAATTGTTTATATATATAATGACATAAGTTCCCTTTTGATATTAAGATATTTCTCATTATACGTTTATAAGTATTTGTACTTTATTCATAAAAAGGTTGTTTTTTTTCAGTTTTCTTATTGTATTTCTACTTGGTCATTTAGATTTATTTAAAGCATGGACACGAGCTATTAACGTGAAAAGCGTAGCATTCGCTCATAAGATTTCTTAATAACACAAGAAATGCAATTTGTACACACTATAACATATAAACATTTAAGTAGTTAATATGTTATTAAGAAGGTAAGGTTTTAACTTAATAGTTAACCTTGTGTACATTCGACTATTCCTTTAAGGTACCTTTTGGTCATATATCTCCTAGCAGTTTTTACATATTTATATACATCTCTGGTTCTCAAAGGTTCTGATGCAGGGGTTTCTATCATCTAATTGTTTTTAAATACCGACAATTAACACACCCTATGATGCTACATATTGTGTTACGAACCATGAAATGTTAAAGTGAACTTGTCATTTATGAATTATTTATCTATATGTCAACATCAGTAACATCTGCTTACTTATACAGTAATTTATCACTAGGCCATAACAGCTTGTTCACTTATGTCTAGAAAACATATGCTGTATCAATTTCACGGTGGCAAATCCAGAAATTTTCATAAGAAAAGGGGGGGCAATGCATGTCTGCCTAAGAGGGGGACCGCTCCAGTTATGCTTAAGTGATCCTATATATAAACAATTAATCTTTCCCAACAAAAAAGAGGCGGGCTTCCTGTCCCTCTAAATCCACCTCTGTTTCACTAACATGTATTACTGCTGTACTAAATTCTTTTGGCATTATTTCGACAGAAGAATTAGAGTTAAAATGACATATTAATGTGATCCTATTTCTATACTACAGTCCCTAATTTGATTGATCACATTTTCATTTGTTTATATAGTTCTGCTCGGCTGTTCCATAAAATTTTTCATATCGACTTTGTAAAACCTATTTATTGGCCGGGTACGTGTTACTCAGTCTATATGTTTTCTATGTTGTGTTTCGTGTACTGTTGTTTGTCTTTGTTTTCATTTCCGTGGCGTTGTCAATTTATTTTCGACATATTAATGAAAGATTGTACAAATGAATCTTTCTTTCGCCTCTCTATTAAATCGAAAGATGTGTCAATACAATACATAGTACGATACTAAGTTATTAATTATACTTCAATGAACGAAAAAGAAACCATTAGCTTGAAATGTTCTCGGTATGATTTTGGTAAGAAGAAAATATTCTCACCTGGCATTGTGACCTTGTTAATATAATTACTAAATTAGTTTAACAAAATACTTAAGTTTCAGGATGATTATGATAATTGAGCATTCAAATTTTAGGTATCTCACGAAAAGTCATAGTTGTATCTACCTCGTGTAATAGCCTTGTTTACTTTTAGTCAATGTTTAGTTTAATCAGCTGTCCGTAAAGAGTGCACTCTATTAATGTTTAAGAAGTCGAATACTAGTACTTATTTGGATTATTTATAATATTATTACCCCTAAGATAGTGTTGATACTCATTGACTGTATTATCTTCTATATAGATACTTTTCATCATACTCGTGCACTCGACTCCTCTCTTAATTGACTAGAATTGTCGGTTTTAATATCGAAGGTCGGTGGTTTTCTTTAGGCACTCCGACTACCTCCACCAATAAAACTGGCCGCCATGAAATAGCCTAAATGTGGTGCTTAAAAGTGACGTTAAAAAAAAATCAAAAATCAAAATCAAATTGTTGAGTTGCATATATTTCATTGATTTTAAAACTAACTTCATACGGAAAAGATGAATGGACAATGGCTAAGAGAATTGTAAGTATTAAAAAAAAATCCCTTTAAATAGTGACTTTTATTGCATTAATTCTTTCATCTTCCTTCCATCCATATAGAATAATACATGGCAAAATCCGTATCGCATGCTGTATCACCACGAGAAACCAATATCAGTCCCGAGGGCTGAAATTGGTCGAGTGATGATACAGCATGCGGTACGGATTTAGCCATGTATTATTCTGTTTATAATATATTTTAAAAGAATAAGATTTATGGGATATACATTTTCTGTTTTAAATCGTCTGAAATTATAAGGTACAAAGACCCATTGGTGGACATCAGCTGTTGTCTGCTCTATGGTAGGGCTGTTGTCTCTTTGACACATTCCCCATTACCATTTTCAATTCTATTATGATTTTCCTGTATTTTTCCAGCTGACTTGTTTTTTCTTATATACATCCTGATTTGCTTAATATCCGCATCGTAATGCCCCTTATAATCTTATTACAGACCATGTATTAAAATGCATTCACTAACGATACTGTCTTATTATTTCAACTAAAATTAACATTTATCAAATAATTATAAGATGTAGAAATGTTTAAAGTTTTATTGTTTATTTGGCAATAATTTAATTTTGGATGTAACGCGTCTTCTGATTGGCCGACGTTATTTTGAATTGTTATCAGACCATAGACATAATTTAGTCATGTGACCGTGACGTCATCAACGTTTTTTCAAGGTTTTCTACGGTTTAAAATGAAATTTAGAATTAAATTATAAGAAATGACTGTAATACTTTTTCTGTCTATTCGAAATAACATAAAAATTGTCGTGCACACTGTTAAATAACCCGCTACGCGCGTTATTCAGTGTGTACCACATTTTTAATGTTATTTCTTCATAGACAGAAAAAATATTACAGTCATTCCTTAAATGATATCATTCGTGATCATTTTTATTTGCTGAAGAGGTGAACATGGTGAATAGCAAGACAAATATTTTTTGAAAAAAATGCTATCTACATGTATTCTAACCAAACTTTAAACCGTAAAAATTTGCATTTGTGTTTAATCCATCAGGTAATGAAAAGAAACTTCACGAAAATTACGACCAAATAAACAATAAAACTTCATATATTTCTACATCTTATTGTGTTTTGTTTTTTATATTTATAAATCGCTCGTAAGATTTTTTGAAAAAATATCGATTTTAGTTGAAATGATCTGACATTTCTTTTTAGTGGAACTCATTTTTTCCCTATGCCAGGAAATACAGCAACTGAACGTCATAGGTCAAACGTTGACGTCATTCGAATTATGACGTCATGTCAGGTATGCGATACGGGGTATGCGATACAGGGTAGGAGATGCAGACTGGAAAAAAGAGCTTCATTAGATATACAAAATTGTTGTATTTTGTACTAAGTATATGATAAAATTGTATAAAACTATTTTTGTTAATATATGCGTGTTTTAATGTTCTCTTCAGGTTCACAAAAGCCTATTATTTTTGGCAGTAAAAAACATAATTGTTATGGTAATGAAGGAAAAAAAGGGATACAGTTGTGGTCAGACTTCCAGATAAAAACCGCTATTGGTTTGGAGAAGAAAAGTAGGGAATTCTTCAATATGAAGGCAGAAGAACTGTGTTCAATTACGCACATTAAGCGTAATTGGATAAAGACAGAAATAGCAGATGCTGCCGACACAGCTTGGACCAGCCAAATTGAAAGTAGAGAATAGTTATATTAGTACACTGCTAGAAGGGAAGAAGGCCTCCAAACAAAAGGAGTCCACCATCAGAAAAAACCTGGAAGAATTAATGGTGAATCATATGACGCTTGTAAGGCTTAGACCAGGAATTGAATGTATTTACAGAAGAAGGAAATTCAGATGGAGAAAAGAAAGTTGCTGAGGAGATGAAGCACATTATGAGGAAGCTGAAAATGTCAAAGAAGCACTAAGAAAAGCTCTACAGGAGAGATTGCCAGTTAGGGGAAGACAAATAAAAAATCAACAAAGACTTTGAACAGATGCCTTTATCTGTTGTAATTCAAGACTTTCTCAAAGACCTTCCAGAAAAAGACAATGATTCAGATTAAGATTTTGAGCCATTGAGTATAATAATGATGCATGGTGCTTATGACGAATTTTTTTGAACAAACTATAAATACACACTATATTGAAAAAAATAATATAAAATACGGAGGTGTGGTATAATTTTATGATTGTCAGTGAGAAAATCAACACTATATGGAAACCAACAATATAAAAAAGGAGATTTTGTATGATCAACAGTGGCAAATATTTCATAAATTTTCAGGACGATCACATGAAAACACAACTATGAATAATACTACTATGTGCAAAGAACAACCACTGAATACAGACTCCTGAGATGCAAATAAACATTGTAGTGATGTTTTAAAAACATATTTGTGAGTGCTTAAAAAAGATTAAAAAGAATCTTTGTTTCAGCTATTCCGTACAACCACATCTTTTTCTTGAATGGATTTTAAGTGAATTAAACATCCAAGAAATCAAGAAATTTCCTTCCTTTTTTATAGGGTTCAAAAAATTTTATGAATATGTTCATTTTAATCGACTTTCTTTCGTTACATCAATTAACTTGCTAACACTTAAACAAAACGAAATAACTCAAGGTTCGATATTTTTTATGGTGAGATTTGATCGATTTAAAGGGAATTAAACAACAAGCCTCCATATCAAATATTGTGAAATTTTTTCGATTGTCTGAGACAAAATAGTTTGTATTGTTGCCCCAAGCTTTTAGTGGTGTTCGCGTTGCTCTCTGTAGTTGTGTATGTTGTGTTTTGTGTACTATTGTTTGTTTGTATTGTTGCCCCAAGCTTTTAATGGTGTTCGCGTTGCTCTCTGTAGTTGTGTATGTTGTGTTTTGTGTACTATTGTTTGTCTATAATTGGTCTTTTTCATTTTAGCCATGACGTTGTATGTTTATTTTCGACATATGAGTCTGAATGTTCCTGTTGTATCTTTCGCCCCTCTCTTATGGTATTCAGTTTGTATTGTTTTTGAATATCTTTTAGTTTTCTATTTTGCAGACTTGTTGTTATTCATATAGTTAACTGTTTTCTATTTTATAGTTTGTTTTTTTTTTTTTGGTTCTTCATTGACTTTTTTCACACTAATTGTCAAGTCAAGCTGACCTAAAATTCACACAACTAGAAAATATACATTCCAGATGGCGGCGACACTCGTTTTTTTTCCGTTTTGCTTGTAAATCTTTACATATGTACTTATTATAGAATATGCTTTAGTCGTTAGTTAAAATCTTCTTTTGTTAAATGAATTATAATACTTCAAACCCAAAATACAAACTCCATTAAATCAGAAAATGTATAATAAGATGTAAATCTTTCTGTTTACTTCCTGAATTAACGTAATGACTTGTCGCCTGACAATAAGCGATGTACTTTAACATGATTTGCAGATTGTAAAATCAGATGATCAAATATAGAGCCATTATAACACAAGTCAAAATAGTACATTGTGTATAAAAATGTCTCTCAGGCAGAATCGCAGACTTACTGCTATTTGCACTGGAAAATTAGGTCATATTTGCATTAATCAACTAAATAATTATTAAACCTTGTCGTGACATGCAAGCTCAATTTCCAGAGTTGAAGTTCGTAAAAAAACTTAACTTAGATATTTTTGCAAGTTTGAAAATGAGTTATGTGATATATTTGTACAGTGAAATGCAATTAAAAATTCAGATGTTTAACGTTAAGTTTCATTTTTGTCTCGACTGAGACTTCTGTCGCAGAAAGAAAGTCCTAAAAACAGTGATCCAGCGTTGGCGTTAACCAATAATTACTGGAAATCTTAATATTCCCTAAGGTAGAAGACATGGATTCTTCATACTTTGTATATCAATAGATGCGTTATGGTTTGAAGTTTCCGTCTGTCATATGACAATTGTCCTTGACCTCATATGCATGGATCAGTGGCTACTTAAATAAAATATTGTTAATTTCTTTCTTATTATGAGTAATAAGATAACTGTATTTCGTGTGTCCTCGTGATTGTCAGACACTTTTCAGTTGATCTAGATCGCTACCTCATGCCATGGATTAATGAACAAGGTTTTCATAGTCATGACAATCAAGTTGATGACATAATAATAAGTTTTCCTTATTTAGTCATTATCAGATACTATAAGCAGAAGGTAAACTATTTTGGTGTATATGGTACGGTTGTCGTATGACATATTTTAATCTATTAAGATTAATGTTTCTGTTCAAATTTATTCAAAGTTTTATGGATGGTTGATTTTATAGCAATATATTAAATATATATAGTCGACATGCTTGTCAAATGCAATTTGTTTAAATAGACTTATCAACTTTTTGGTCTTTTGGAAAATGTTGTTTGTGCTGTATTTAGGCCTTTCTATCAAGCAATTTGTTTTGCATGCACACGTATAAAAATTGCAGTTTTTATCCAACGCAATTATAGGTTTGAACGTTGTTTCCAATTTAAACTTGTCTATTTTTGAAGATTGTGTTGTCCTCCAGATGTTCTTTGATTATTTTCTTAGCTTGTTCACGTACAGCATACACAACCATTTATAAATATATGAAAAAAAAATTCCTTATAGTTTTCCTGATAAACAATACAAACTTCATGTTTTTTTTCTTTAGATAATAGAAAAAGATAGCCGAATCAATAATGAAGGGTGAATCTTCTCTTTCAGACAATGACACATCAAAACGGTTACTATTAACAACGTTCTTTAACATTAATTAAACAGATGGTACCAGATGATACAAATGTATGTAGACACTGATATGAGATAAGACATAAATGATGGTAAACGAGATTTAAGTATGTTTTGCTGACATAACGTGAGCATGCATTATATAATATAAACAACATAAATATTACTAAACTATACTGGAAAAGGGAGAAAGAATGAAGATACCAAGGAAACAGGGATTGCGATAAATATATCCTTTTCTGAAGCGTCTGTTGATTTTAAATGTAAACAAAAATGCAGACGTACAATTATTTGAACATTTATTCAATAACAACTTAACAAATTAAATTTTTTATTTGCATTTAATGCGAATTCTTCATTTTTGTCATGATGAATTTAAATACTTATAGTAAGAAGTATACGTAAAAGAATCCTGGATCATAGACATTCGGATGAAAATTATTCTAAAATAAGACAAATCTGGATGTGTACCGAATGATGACTAAGTTTTAGATGTATGATTTTTGTTAGTGTATTTAAAGGCTTTGAACTATCTGTCAGTAACTGGGAGTAATTGCAGATCTGTACATAGTGTCTTTTTGTTGTTTGGATGTACAAGTACCCGGCCACGTCCACTCTGTGTTCGATGTATTTTCTCAATTTGTGATCATCTAATGAGTTGAGCCTCTTTCACTAATTTTTAAAGTTCGTTTTATGATTTACTGTTACATCACTGTCCCATGTTATGGTTGGGTTCCCGTTTACATGTTTAATCCTGCCACATTCTGTATGTACGAGTCTGTCGTAAGTCAGGAGCATGTAAATCAGTGGTTGTCGTTTGTTGCTGTGTAACAAACTTTTTTCGATTTTGTTTTGTACATTTATTAGGTTATTAGTTTTCTTGTTTGAATTGTTTTACATTTCTAAATTTGGGCCTTTTATAGCTCACTTTGCGGTTGAAGGGCGTACGGTGACACATAGGTGTTAACTGCTGTGTCATTTGGTCTTTTGTGAAGAGTTGTCTCACTATAGCTAGCAATCATAATCATCTTTTTATATAAATACATTGATTCAGAATACCTGTAATTATAAGGCGATAACCACAACTGACTTCTTACACAGAAAATCGTTAAAATATAATGTGTTCAGGCGTGCATAGTTTAAGAGAACGTCGAAATTCTTATAACACAGTTTTGTGAATGATTTATTCATTTAGACAGTAGAAACAAGTGAAACTGCGAGCTACTGCTCACTGATGATACCCCCGCCGCAAGTGGATAATATTAATAGTGTAAAAATATGCAAGTGTTTGGTAAACAGGAAGTTGTCGAGTGATGAATCTGAAAACGCATCACACGGTATAGCTGACTTATAAAAATCCTGAAACCAAATTTCAGAAATCCTTGTATTGTAGTTCCTGAGAAAAATGTGACGAAAATTTTTAACTTGGTTATCATGTGTAAAATTATACAAGTGTTCGGTAAACAGGAAGTTGTCGAGTGATGAATCTGAAAACGCATCACACGGTATAGCTGACTTATATAAATCCTGAAACCAAATTTCAGAAATCCTTGTATTGTAGTTCCTGAGAAAAATGTGACGAAAATTTTCAACTTGGCTATCATGTGAAAAATCATACAAGTGTTCGGTAAACAGGAAGTTGTCGAGTGATGAATCTGAAAACGCATCACACGGTATAGCTGACTTATATAAATCCTGAAACCAAATTTCAGAAATCCTTGTATTGTAGTTCCTGAGAAAAATGTGACGAAAATTTTCAACTTGGCTATCATGTGTAAAATCAGACAAGTGTTCGGTAAACAGGAAGTTGTCAAGTGATAAATCTGAAAACGCATCACACGGTATGGCTGACATATATAAATGTTGATACCAAATTACAGAAAGGGTGGATGTGTAGTTCCTGAGAAAAATGTGACGAAAGTTTCATGGGACGGACTGACTGACGGACGGACTGACGGACTGATGGACGGACTGACGGACGGACTGACGGACTGATGGACGGACTGACGGACAGACAGAGGTAAAACAGTATACCCCCCCTTTTTTAAAGCGGGGGTATAATTAGATATTTATCATCGAACATATAGTAATCGCAATTCTAGCTTTTATCCATGACACTGAAAATGACTTATTTATTATTAAAAGCAAGTCGGCAAGCAGACGAATACATATCGTACCCATAGCAAATGTCATATGTCAACACGTCCTGCAATTATAGCAAAACTTTAGTTGTAAATAAGAAATGCATAACACAAAAAAGAACCTTACATTATCAGGTCCAGATAATTTTACTAAATTCAGAGCGTTTTTGAGTGTCTTTTTTTCCACGTTATTTGTTCCTTCCTAAATTAGCATTTGTATTTTATTTGGAAACTTGTTTCTTATACAAAAATTGGACTTATTCAATACACTTGATTTTAATAGTACTTGTTTAAAGTACCTTTTTACCCTATTACTATGGATTTTAACCTTATGTTTGTTCTTTGGCACTCTTCATGGTTCTTAAATTACACAAGTTATATAGATTGCATAGTAAAATATATTCTCATTGTTATAACATTACGAAAGAAGATTCGTCTCTTTGTTAGAATATTGATTTGCTTGTAAACATTTTTATCTTTACTTCCTAATGTCAGGATGACTTAATTTTGATACAGTGTAAGCATCAATAAAACGTAACTTTTTACTTAAAAGTACATTATCTGGTCTTTCTGTCATAAAAATTTCCAAGTACTCGGCGTACATAATTTGTGCTCGAAACAGTACACTCATTATTTTGATTGGTTGATAAATAGGTCGATAATCTTACATAAAAGTTTGTATGACTGTGACACTGGTCAGTCTGATGCACCGAGAGTAGTGCCACACTATCCTTGCAATAATTCTTCAGTCTAAAGGTGACCTTTGCAAGGCAAAATAAGGGGCTCTACTAAGCATGCTCTCATAGGCCATTGTCAGTCCACGCTTCTGACTTTTTATCTAGACTGACCCACCTTAAATAGTCCGATACACGTAGGTGACAGCGCAAAACTCTGCTTTTCAGAAAAAGCAATATTTTGGTACTGAAGTGCTTTTTTTTCAGTGTGAAGAAAACTTGCATGAAAGCACTTATTTGAACATTTGAAAATATTTTGCAGATAGTGCTCTTTTTCTAACAAATGTATTTATAATTTCCAAGTTAAAAAAAAAAACAATGCTTTATTTTTTGTTATCAGTAGAGGTGTGATAAAGACCGTAAGCCTTGGGGCAATTTTTGCTGCCCCGCCTCATCATATAGTTGGACCGATTTCTGTGTATCTCATTTAAAGATATGTAGATGCACATCATTATTTGTAAAAAGTAAAATCCCCAAAATACTAAACTCCGAGGAAAATTCAAAAAGGAAGGTCCCAAATCAAATGGCAAAATCAAATGATAAAACACATCAAACGATTGGAATTCTATAAAATAAAAAAATAGTTGTAGACGAGGTATGTCGACATATTAATAATCTTTGAATTTCTATAAATTTAGGTACGCAGATTATGGTTTGAGGTGTCGCATCTGCTGACACAGGTTAATTCCTTAGGCTTTTAAAGAGAACATGTTCTGGAAGACTGACATGACTGATTTAGAGAAGAGAAATGCATCATCGATTAAATACTTTGGTCTTCTTTTGAAATATCTACTATTAACAACCTTTTGTCAATCTTGACATCTGAATACATGTTTTGATGATTCAGATAATCTCTAAGACTCCTATTGTATGTATATTCACCGTATATCGATAATTTTAAAATTTTCTATTCTATCTGGTAGTAATAGTTAAAAAAAAAAAGAAATGTGAACGTTCTATTAAAGAAACTATTGTTCTACATGTTCTATCTTAAGGAACGTATTACAAGTATTACGCCCATTTACATAAACAGAGAGATCGATATATTAAAACTAACGTTAATCGATATTTTATTTCATTTTTAACATAAAAAGAATTAAGTTTCAAGCTTCAAGTACAGTGGCCAATTTCGTATATCATAAAGACGTACAAAGTATCTATGAAATGACTTGAGATGCAAATATTGAATTATTCACGAACTATCAGCATCATCAAAGATATTCCTTAATGTCCGTCCGATAAGAAACACAGAGATAATTCATGAATAAATGAATAGAACAAATACTTACAGGTTTATCTTTCGATTAATCAGCATTCCATATTTCATTTAGATAACATTAAAAACATGAATATCTGTAATTTGTTTATTTAATTTAAACATATTTTATTTATTTAAAATAAAACGGAATAGACAAAAGTATACCACAGTAACAATGAATGCCGTGCTACCCGAATAATAAATTACAATAATGTTAATATGAGCATTTAATATTTCGAATCTAGCTATTAAAAAATAGTGACAATTCAGTACGACATCTAAATACGGGTTGACATACACGAATGTCTTAAAATGCACAGAAAAAAAGCAATAAATATAACACCTTGTCTCCTTATTTTGGCTAGATAGTGAGGCGATGCATAAAGTTCACAACTTATTTCTATAATTGCTTCTTAAGTGTTATAGACTTAGAATAAAGAACCTATTCCATAAACATTCAATGATGTGTTGCATAGCGTTCTGGTTGGTAACTCAGATAATTGATTATGGCGTCACATTGCCACCAAATACATCTAGTGATCCAGAAAATTCAAAATTAAATTTGTACTTGTAGTAGGATAAAAACATTATACATTATATATATATTATTTATGTCGAAAAATATTAATTTTACTTGTGCTCGACGCGAAACAAGCGGGAGGGAAACTGTTCGGTAAGCCTTTCATTTCTACCTGTTTCGAAGGCTTGTCAAATTTTATTATATTATGGAAATTCAATATTATTTTATAAAACATAAAATGGACTCATCAAGATATTTGGAATCACACATTACATGATACCAGTAAACAACTACAATTAAATTAATAATTAATATAAATTGCTTATGTTGTATAACTATTATTTTAAAATGTACGCATCCAAAGGGAATGACTTGCATGGCATAGTAGTTAAAGACAAATTGGACAGTAGAATTTCTGCATAGATGAGAATGGATGCAGAGAATGTTGTGGAAGAATTTACCACTCTCTCTGAGGAGGAATGGACCAATACAACTGTTGGAGTGTATCAACTTAGACTAACAAGAAGCTATACATGTGAACATTCAGATGAGGATGGGGAATCTCTCTGAGGAGGAATTGGCCAATACAACTGTTGGAGTGTATCAACTTAGACTAAAAAGAAGCTATACATGTGAACATTCAGATGAGGATGGGGACTCTCTCTGAGGAGGAATTGACCAATACAACTGTTGGAGTGCATCAACTTAGACTAACAAGAAGCTATACATGTGAACATTCAGATAAGGATGGGGACTCTCTCTGAGGAGGAATTGACCAATACAACTGTTGGAGTGCATCAACTTAGACTAACAAGAAGCTATACATGTGAACATTCAGATAAGGATGGGGACTCTTTCTGAGGAGGAATTGACCAATACAACTGTTGGAGTGTATCAACTTAGACTAACAAGAACCAATTGCCAATGGAAGGCGGATGCTGAGTGTCAGGGACTTGTGTTCATGTTTCCTCAGTATTTTAGATATGTCAGGTATGCCGATTCTGTACGTAATGTCACAAACTTGTCAATCTATTTAGAGGATGCATCCAATTTACCAGAATAGATTGACGACTCTGATAGTGAAGCAAGTTGACCTGAAGAGTAACAGCTTTAACATGTATTTTATCTCAGTCACTGAATATGCATTATCCAGTTGTGATCCATTCGCTTGATGTGTTTAAGCTTTTGACACTTGATTAGGGACTTTTCGTTTTGAATTTTCCTCGGTGTTGCAGTATTTTGTGATTGTAATTTTTATATCTTTGTTCATGAATACAATGTTTTTTGCATTTGCTTTAATGAAAGTATGATGAACCTTCGTCATTGTTTTGCAGCTGTCATCATCTATTTGTTGTTGCTGACCTTAAACATCAATTGTCTCCTTCATATCCATTGCATACTGCGATGCATCTTAAGTAGTAGGTCATTACGCAATGAAAGTGCGACACTGTCTTGTACATTTGTGTACAAGTTTAATGTCCATCTCAGTATCTATAGTTATCAAAAGTACCAGGATTATAATTTAGTACGCCAGACGCGCGTTTCGTCTACATTAGACTCATCAGTGACGCTCAGATCAAAATAGTTGTAAAGCCAAACAAGTACAAAGTTGAAGAGCATTGAGGATCCGAAATTCTAAAAATTGTGCCAAATACGGCTAAGGTAATCTATTCCTGGGATAGGAAAGTCCTTAGTTTTCGAAAAAAAAATCAAAGTTTTGTAACAGGAAACTTATAAAAATGGCCATATTGTTATGCCTAAGGGTAGGAGTTAAGATTGATAGGTTTATATGTATCATGTTTCTTTCTTTTCTTGTGTTGCTCAGAGAGTTCATTTCTACTTTCACTTTCATTTTCGTGTTCCGTTACTCTCGAGCTGCACTGTTATATTATGAACGGAAGGACTATGCCTATGAACACTTTATATTTCAGGTATCGCGGCCGTAATGTTTTGTATTGTATTGTATGTATTATATTATTGTTTATGGGAAATATTGATAGGACAGGGTTCGTTCTCACTGTTTGACCAGGGGGGTACTTTGACATGATCCCAGCTTTAGTTTGACCTGTATATCGCTTGTCCTTTTTGCTCACCTGTTTTATTCAATCACGTTAAGGGTCTATATTGTAACCAGGGTACGTTCCCACTAAGGGTTATTCTTGATAAGCCCATATCTCCCCTTTTTCCTCGACAGTTGTGTATTTCTATTTGTTTTTGCGCCATGTTCTATATTATTGCCGTGGGAACTTCCGGTTTTAAGGACCAATCGGAATGGGCAGAGATAACCTAGTTTCCAGAACCCGGTGTCATGTATATTTAGAATTACAACCAATCGCTACGTTAATTTTACGGACACACTTATCGTTATAGTAACGGACACACTTTCTGTGTCCGCGGACTTCCGGACTATATAAACGGTTGTAGCAGACGATTCTGGACAGCTCAGCTCACATTACCTTGACCATTTGAATAGATATACCATTATTACCAGAGCCTATACCACTTGTGAACCATTACCAGTTTTAAGTAGTCAAAGCTCCCAAATGACATCTCTTGAAATATTATCACCATCTGCGGTGCAAGCACCAGATTTTCATACTATTGAAACCAAATTTGATGTGTTAACTGGTATTGTTAGCCATTTACACAAGGGGTTAAGTGACCAAGCTGAAGAGAACCAAAATTTCAAAAACCAATTTGATACTTATAGTGAATATACCAATAGAAAAATTGAAAACATGTCATCACAATTTAATACCAGATTAAGTGACATGTCAAAAGATTTTGACACAAAATTAGAAAACCAGTCTGTTGAAATTAACTCAAAATTACAAAATAATTTTGTGAACCTGCATGGTGAAATGGGAAAAATCACTACAGCAATGGAAAAGCAAGCTGATTATATTTTAGAAAAGCTTTTTCCTTTAAAAGCCAGTTTTAATGATAAACCATCCTCAAATTGAAATAGTGATACCACACATCTTGTTAGTTCTGGTCCTAGTGTGCATGAAATAAATAACCAAAATAAATCAAACAACCAAAACCTACAAAACCCTGAGAACCATATGTCAGGTCATATACCTAGTGCTTTTGTACCTATTGAAAATACCAAGAACACACCTAGTTCAGATGTGTTTATAAAACCAGTACCAGTTACCTGTCCACAGATTGACAAACCAATAAATGTTGTATCTAACCCTAGTATTAGTTTTAGTAACCATAATTCAGGAAATGTTGGCTATACCAAACCCAACAGTTATGACGGAAAATCAAATTGGTCAGATTATAAAGTGCATTTTGAGATTGTTGCACAATTAAATGGATGGTCTAGTGAAATTAAAGCTTTAAAATTAATTTCTTGTATGCAAAAAGAGGAATTGCAGCAATTGGTGATATAAATACAAATTGTCCACCATCTTATAGTGAGCTTATCAATACTTTAACTAGAAGGTTTGCACCAGAAAACCAGACTGAGCTGTACAAAACTCAAATTGACACAAGAATAAGGAAAAGGGGGGAAAGTTTGCCTGAACTTGCACAGGATATTAAAAGACTTGTACGTTTGGCTTACCCAAAAGCACACCAAGAGGTTTTGGATAGTCTTGCTTACCGAAGCTTTAGAGAAGCATTGACTATGACCTTGCTTGGGCTCTTACCCAATCAAATATTGACGCTGTTGACGATGCCCTTAATGTGGCTCTGAAATATGAAGCTTTTCATTCAAGTCATAGGAAACCTAATTTAAGGAAACTTGCAGAGGTCAGCGAAGTAAACACAAATTATAATGCACCGAAAACCCATTTTAAAGGGGGAAATTCAGGAAAAGGGGCATGTTATTATTGTGGGGAACCCGGACATTTTAAGAGGGATTGTGAAAAACGCATGACTGATAATAATCAATTCATTCAGCAAATGAAAAGTGGTCAATACAATAATAACCAAGGTCTTAACAGACAAAATAACCAATCAAGAAGTGAAGTGTCCACAACAAATTCCTCAAACCAGGGAAACTGTTAGTTGCTGGAAGAGAGGGTCACCTCCCAGCTGAACCTTGTATTTTGAAACGACCCGATCTTTTGAAAGTGAAAACTCATGATCATAATGGGTTATTCATGAAAGTTGAGATTTTTAGTAGAACAATTCATTGTTTACTTGATACTGGGGCATCTATGAGTGTTATAAACCCCAAAATTTTTGATAGTTTACCTGAGCATTGTAAAACCAAGTTACAACCGTATGAAAATAACTTGAAAATGGCAGATGGGCATAATGTTAGACCATTAGGCACTGTTAAGTTACCATTATTGATTAACAATCAGTACATATACCAAATTTTTGTGATTGCTGATATAGATATACCTATTGTTCTAGGATATGATTTCATGTATAACAATCAATGTGTGATTGATGTACCAAATAAAAATATTTTATTGAATAGTCAAACTGTGGACTGTCATTTAGAGAGTCAAATACCTAGTTTGTTCAAAATATCAATTGATGAGCAAGTGACTATACCCCCCAATAGTGAAACCATTATTCATGCACTACCAAATGAGAAATTACCTTATGGTACAACCATGATTCTTGACAATACCAGTCAGTCTTTTAAGAATAAGGGTGTTCTTGTTGCAAAATCTATTTGTACGTTTAAGGGAGATAATTTACCCTTACGTGTCATGAATTTGACTGATTTGCCCCAGACCTTATATAAAAATACTTGTGCTGGTACAGCTGAAACTATATGTTCAGAAAACATTCTGGGAAATATAAATGCAGAACCTGAATTAGTATTACCTGAACATATGCAAGTTGTAATGGAAAAGTGTAAAAGTAACCTTAAAACGGATCAATGCAAAATTGTAGTTGACCTTTTAACCAAATATTCTGGAGCTTTTGCAATGTCCAAAAATGACCTAGGTAGGACAGATATAATCCAACATAAAATAAATACAGGGAATGTTCATCCTATAAAACAAAATCCACGACGAGTACCTTTGGCTCAAAGGAAGGAAGTTGACGAAGAAATACAACGCATGCTTGACGGGGGTATTATACGGCATTCCCAGTCACCATGGAGCTCTCCTATTGTAGTTGTTCGTAAGAAAGACCAGTCTATTCGCCTATGCATAGATTTTCGCTTAGTCAACGATACTTCTATCAAGGATAATTTTCCGTTGCCAAGAATAGAGGACTGCCTTGATGCTTTAAGGGGAAATCAATGGTTTAGTACTCTTGATTTGGCCAGTGGCTACCATCAAGTGGGCATGGACCCTCAAGACGGTGCTAAAACAGCTTTTGTAACTAGTAAGGGCCTTTTTGAATTCAATCGCATGCCTTTTGGTCTCTGTAATGCTGGTGCCACTTTTTCCAGACTTATGCAGTATATCTTATCTGGGTTGCAATGGGAAATTTGTGTAGTATACCTAGTTGACATTATTGTGTATTCGAAGTCATTTGAGGAGCACATTACCAGGCTCCAAGAAGTTTTTGATAGAATTCAGTTGGCTGGATTGAAAATTGCCCCTAAAAAGTGTTTTATTTTTCAAAAGAAAGTTTCATTTCTGGGACATGTTGTGAATTCAGATGGTATTTCACCAGATCCAATTAAAATTGAAGCTGTACAGTCATGGCCTATACCAGCCAATGTTAAGGATGTAAGAAGCTTTCTTGGCACCTGTTCCTATTATAGAAAATTCATTAAAGATTTTTCAAAAATAGCCCGACCCTTACATAGACTTACAGAAAAGAATGTGATTTTTAAAAGGAATGCTGAATGTGAAACTGCATTTAATATTTTGAAAGAGGCCCTTATAACTAGTCCGATTTTAACCTATCCTTGTATTGATAAGGAATTTATTTTAGACACCAATGCCAGTGGCACAGGGGTGGGGGCAGTTTTATCCCAAATCAATGATGAGGGCAAAGAGTGTGTTATCGCATATTTTAGTCGTACTTTATCTAAAACTGAACGACAATATTGTGTAACTAGAAGGGAATTATTGGCTATTGTTTTAGCGGTGAAACATTTTCACCATTATTTGTATGGGGTCAAATTAACTGTGAGAACTGACCACGGAGCTCTTAACTGGCTCAAAAATTTCAAGAACCCTGAAGGTCAACTAGCCCGCTGGCTAGAAATTTTAGGAACCTATACTTTTATTATAAAGCACCGTGCTGGTTTAAAACATGGAAATGCTAATGGTCTTTCTAGGAGACCATGTGTTAATTGTAAACACTGTGATACCAGAGATGTGACTGAAGTTAGTTTTCAAATTGAGAATCCAACAATAAGGGCCATTAATATGTTGGATGAGAATGAAATTGAAGAAACCCCTATTGTTACTAATTGGTTTAATAATAAGACCCCTGATGAATTCAAACAAGCCCAATTAGATGACTCTATTATTAGTCAAATTTTGACTTGGAAAAAGTCACCAGAAAAACCAAAGTGGCCGGAAATTTCCCATCTTAGTCAACACCATAAAACCTATTGGAGTCAATGGGAAAGACTAACTGTGGTTGAGGGAATTTTATATAGAAAGTGGGAAAATACCACCACTAATGATATAAATTTACAGTATGTATTACCATGTGCAGATAGAAACCGTGTGCTTTTATTGTTGCATAATGATCAGTTAGGGGGGCATTTAGGATTTAAACGAACTATAGCCAGAATTAGGCATAGGTTTTATTGGGCTGGGTATACCAGTTTTGTAGAAAGGTGGTGTAAGCGTTGCACTGAATGTCAGAAAAGGAACCAACCTTCCCATCATACCAGGGGACAGATGAAATCATATATTGTTGGGGAACCTATGGAAAGGGTATCGCTTGATATTTTAGGTCCAGTGACCCGAACCTATAAGGGTAATACATATGTCATTGTCGTGACGGATTATTTTACAAGATATGCTGAAGCATATGGGGTACCAGATATAGAAGCTCAAACTGTAGCAGATAAGCTTCTAGAAGAATTTATATGCCGTTATGGTCTCCCCGTACAAATACACACTGATCAGGGCTCTCAGTTTACTTCCGATTTGTTTATACAAATGTGTAAAAAGTTAAATATTGACAAGACCAGGAATAGTCCATTTCACCCCCAAAGTTCAGGATTGGTGGAAAGATTGAATCGTACAATAGAGGATATGATTAGTAAATTTGTGCCTAAACACCAAAAGGACTGGGATCAATATTTACCGTACCTTATGATGGCCTATAAATCATCAGTGCATGAAACATTGGGAGAGACACCATGTTTCATGATGATGGGCAGGGAAGTTAGGCTGCCAGTAGATTTAATTTAGGGGGGGGGGGCTTGTGGTATTAACCTTAATAAATATAGTGTGACCAACTATGTTGATAAGTTGTCATATAAATTAGAAAAGGTCCATGAAGAAGTAAGGGACCGACTTGTCAGTGCAAGTGAGAGACAAAAGAGGCGTTATGACCTCTCTTGTACTTTCCCCACATTTAAAGTAGGAGATGGAGTACTCCTACATGACCCCAGGAAATATAAAGGACGTTCACCCAAATTTCAAATGCGGTGGTCCGGCCCCTTTACTGTTATTAAAGTGCTTTCTGATGTCTTGTATAAAATTCAGGAAGGCCCAAAAGTGAAATTTAAAGTTGTTCATGTGAACAGACTTAAACCGTTTCAAGGAAATATGAAAAGATGGTATCAACCAGTGGGGGAACCAGCCCAAAATACCAGATTTCAAGTCAGGAATAAACTAGACAGAGAACAGACAGACCATGACTGATATTGTTATATTATAGATATGTTTATTGTTACCAGTGTTTTGAGTGATATTCTATGTGTTATAAATTATTATATTTATTGTTGGTAATAGTTCAATTACCTGATTATTAATGAAGTGAGAACCTTTAATTTTGATTGAAACATGTATTCATGAATACCAAAAGTTATATGTATGCTATATATATACAAAGTGTGCGTTTAGTCATGCAACCAGTGACTAGAGGAAACTTAATACCATATAAAGTTGGTGCATTTAAGTTAATTAAAAAACAAAAAGATTTATTATTCATGCATATGTATTGTACATGTGCATAGTATAAAGGATTATACCTTGTTATTATTAATTCACATTACCAGTGATTTCTTAGAACCTTTATACATGTAGTATACATGAACGTGGAATGCAACATGTTAAACAATTAATGTTGTATTTAAAAAAAAAAAAGTTACAGTAACCAGACATTGATTTTCTTGTGTGCATTTATAAAATATATGCAAAAGCCTGTGAATATATTTATACCAAAATCTGAGTGGGCCATTGTGTTTAAAATGGATTTTTTTTAATATATTGTAGTATGAGTGATTTAGTGAGATCCGGGTTTGTTTACCCTTTCCAGTGTGACGACTGTGGAAAGAGATTCCCAGTTAGGGACAGCCTCCAAAGGCACAGAAGGAGGTCACATGGTAATGAATTTATAAAGTGTCGCTGGTGCCCGTATTCACAACCCAAATGTGATGGCTACCGGGTAAGGCAGCACGAGAAATCCCATGACAAATACACCAACCTGATAACAACCAGTAACAATGTGTGTGAGACAAGGAGGGAGGATGTATACATACCAGAAGACAACTCCACTTACACTGACACAACCAGGCAACTGACTGACTTTCTTGAGGCTAGTATGCCTGATTTTTCAGACTTGCTAGGTGTGGAGCCCCGTACTCCATCACCTATGAGGCAACTCCTCAATGAAGAGCCACCATCAGAAGTAGTCATCCCTTCCGATCAGTTATTCTCAAAATATTTACAAGATCTGTCACCTGTAAACTCTCCAGACAACTTCTCTATAGATATTGATTTGGAACCACAGGAACCTTCCATCATTTTACCTCATCCTGAACCATCACCTTTATTTACTACAACCACCACTACTGATCCTAAATCATCACTTTTAGTTTCTACAGCCACCATGATAGACAAACAACCGTCACCAACAGAACAAGTTTTAGATTTGACCATGACCAGGGCAATTACCACTACACCAGAAGAACCAATTACCACTACATCAGAAGAACCAATTACCACTACACCAGAAGACCCAATTACCATTACATCAGAAGAACCAATTACCACTACACCAGAAGAACCAAATACCAACCATCAAGATGAACCTCTAGATCTCTCCATGAAATTGAAACCAGCAAATAAGTTAAATTTAAGACCAAAAGAGATTCCAACCAGCTCTTTGACACCCGAAATTGACTGTTCTGTACCCACCAACCTTTGGAATGTCAAACCTATCAACATAGAATTAGACAACCATGAACACCTCTGTCTAGATCCAAGGTTATTTTTTGCTGGTGCTCCATCTCAATACAAAACACACCTTTTGGCTACTACATTACAGGAAAAAGTAAATTTATGTAGAAAATCTCAGAAGGCAAGTTATAAGAGGCAACATGTGCCAATTGGAGTAAGAACCATAATGAAGGAGGAGCGATGTTACTTACCGGATGGCACCATATTGGAAATGAAGGAAGTTTGGACATCTGACCAGCCAACAACACCATCGACAGAAGAATAAGGGTTTATTTAAGGATTTATTAGTAAGTACTGGATAAGTAGGTCCCTTATTTATAGTTCGAGGACGAACCCTTTTTAACCCTGGGTGGGGGGTAGTGTTATGCCTAAGGGTAGGAGTTAAGATTGATAGGTTTATATGTATCATGTTTCTTTCTTTTCTTGTGTTGCTCAGAGAGTTCATTTCTACTTTCACTTTCATTTTCGTGTTCCGTTTCTCTGAGCTGCACTGTTATATTATGAACGGAAGGACTATGCCTATGAACACTTTATATTTCAGGTATCGCGGCCGTAATGTTTTGTATTGTATTGTATGTATTATATTATTGTTTATGGGAAATATTGATAGGACAGGGTTCGTTCTCACTGTTTGACCAGGGGGGTACTTTGACATGATCCCAGCTTTAGTTTGACCTGTATATCGCTTGTCCCTTTTGCTCACCTGTTTTATTCAATCACGTTAAGGGTCTATATTGTAACCAGGGTACGTTCCCACTAAGGGTTATTCTTGATAAGCCCATATCTCCCCTTTTTCCTCGACAGTTGTGTATTTCTATTTGTTTTTGCGCCATGTTCTATATTATTGCCGTGGGAACTTCCGGTTTTAAGGACCAATCGGAATGGGCAGAGATAACCTAGTTTCCAGAACCCGGTGTCATGTATATTTAGAATTACAACCAATCGCTACGTTAATTTTACGGACACACTTATCGTTATAGTAACGGACACACTTTCTGTGTCCGCGGACTTCCGGACTATATAAACGGTTGTAGCAGACGATTCTGGACAGCTCAGCTCACATTACCTTGACCATTTGAATAGATATACCATTATTACCAGAGCCTATACCACTTGTGAACCATTACCAGGTTAATGTTAACCCCGATTTTTAGGATATTTACGACCTGACAAGTGACCTATATTATTTACTATAATACTATAAATAGTAAAACCACTTTCCCATGTTTACGCACGACGATTAACATCCAAGGGGGGCTCTGAACCGTTTTTGCTTTGGGATATTTATTTATAACATATATATATTGAATTATTGACTGATTAAATAGTCATTGCTAAACTTATAACTGTTTTTGTTATATTTTGTCTTGAAATGAATAAGAAACCAGTGTCTTAGATTACTCAGTCCAGCTAACAAGGTTTGCAAGTTACCATTGCATGTTTCACGATTACCAGTGAAAGTTCATAAAAGGCCTGCTACCAAAGTTCTAGTGTTAAGCAAGTAAACACACACACACATTTAAATATTACTTCGTAATGCTATACCAGAGGCGTTACAATATAATTGATGTTCATGTCAACGTCGAAGTGCTGACTACTAGACTGGTGATACCCTCGGGGATGAAACATCTACCAGCAGTGGCATCGACCCAGTGGTGTAATTAGTTATAAAATGTACCAGGATTATAATTTAGTACGCCAGACACGCGTTTCCTCTACATAAGATATTTACTCGGTTGTTAATCAACCAAACCAAATTATGCCGGCATATATTTTATGTTTCACTTACTTAAAGTCTATTCTGATATCAAAGGATATCATTTGAAGTTTATAATGGGTAGTATAAGTCAGGAAAGATGTTATACAGAGTGAAATTAGATCATGCACTGTATGTTATCAATATTGCATTCTCCTATGTGATTTGATAAATTTTTCACAAGTTTAATGTATTATCATCTCTAGGACCATAACAAGTGTGATGAATTAATCCAAGAAATTATCATTCTTGGAAAACCTTAATAGTTTTAGTCCAAAAACGATTTTAAAATGCATTTAATGTCTTTTTATAACCTTGATATTGTTAATGTACCGATTCAAAACATATGCACCATAATTGTAATTATAACTATTTGTCTGGTGTTTGTTATTAGATAAATAAATCCCAAAAACCCTCATTTTATAAAGATTTTTAAAGTTTTTTGCCCAAAAATGACTTATAAATGCAGTGAAATGTATTTTTGTAACGGTATATTCAAATTTTAAGTTAGATTCTGTACTTTCTCATGAACAATTAGAGCAGCACAAACAATTGTCAAATGAAAGTCATTTTTGCAGGACCAGTATAGGTTTCAGTCCACTGGTCCGGCTGGCCAGCACACAAAAAAGCTTAAATTCGACCCCTGAAGTCATGTCTTTTTTTTCATTTTTATATTGGTAACTGTATCAATTGAAAACATGTGCACCATAACTGTTATTCTAACTATTTGTTCTGTGTTTGTTTTTAAATAATCTCAAAAATGCTCATTTTAAAAAGATTTTTTAGTGTTTGCCTAAAAATGACTTTACAATGCATTCTTATGCCTTTTTATAACTTAGATATTGTAAACTGTACAAATTCAAAACATATGCACCACACTTGTTGTTCTTACTATTTTTTTTTAGTGTTTGTTATTAAAAATCCCAGAAATCTCATTTTATGAAGATTTTTACAGTATTTTGCATAAAAATGACTTTAAAATGCTTTCTTATAACCTTGATTTTGTTCCCTGTATGAATTCAAAACTTATGCACCATAATTGTTATTCTAACTATAAAAGGCAATAAAAGTAATAAAGGTTAACTGAAATGATACTAGTCCGTATTAGCCTTAAATTTATATCTTGGAGAACGTACGTAAGTAGCTCTTGATATAGTCCTTGTGTAATGCTGTTCATAAAATTTGCAGTAAAGAAACTGTCCCTTCTATTTGTCTTGTCTAGATGGAAGAACACATTCATCTTTATTTCTTATTGTTATATACACTGTATGGTGTTTGTAATTTGATGATAATATTCAGGAAAACGTAAATGGCTGTATATAGCAACAATAAAATTGCTCATTATAATGAACATAGAACGACTCTGAAATATTTATTGATTTTGAATGAAATGGAACTTTTGCCCAAAGCTAAGGCGGAAACATAGAATCTCCAGTTACATATTATTCAATAGTCTTTCATTATTCTGTCTTTCTTTAAATGGTAGACATCACGTATTGTACTTGTCTTCCCTCACACGACTTCGTGAACTACATGTACTCTGGCATGAGGGTTTGTTTGCCCTATGTCGACATGTTCGAAAAATCTTTATTATGCAAGTAAGATTAAGCATTCATTTCTTTATGAATTCGATAGAGACGGGGTTTTTTTACAATATACATTCTCCTTTTATATTAAACATCTTTGTTTATTCCCGATCTGCTTACATTAACGGTTGTTTTTCTCATGTCTTCCTGATTCTTGAATTATTACCAGAAATAGCAAACTCTAAATGTCTCTGTACTTCTAGTCTAATATAGCTGTTAAAATAGACATATTGATTATCTTACGGATGATGAATGACATGTTTTATTATCTTCTTAATGTAAAGCGGAACTAACATTATATGTTTAAGCTAGTTTATTAAATCTTGCATTAATGACTTGAAAAACATAGAAATAACTACATTGAAATGTAATATTTTAATCCCAAGTATTGTCATTTGCTTTGCTCAGTCTTTCGACTAAAAATACATAAATAAAACATAAAAGTAAGTAATCATAGGATATAAGATGGCATGAATGAGGTTAACAAGAAAGAGAATAATGCACCTACAATAAGACAGAATTAAAACAATTCACTAAATGAACAGATAATAAAAAATAAGATGTTATTCACACACAAATAGAACGAACAGAAAACTTGATAATTGAAACACAAATTTAAAATACAGGAAAAATGGCTTAAACATAAAAGAACACAACAATAAAAACCTTCATATAGCAACGAAAAACATTTTGCGAAACTATATAACATGAATGTACACCATCATAGGTTTTATTCGTACATTAATTAAACTTGGTATACAATAGTTTATTTCAAAGAAAAAGTAATGCAGCTTATATATTGTACTCAAATAAAGTTTTGAAATACTTCAATTGAGATTAATGGTGGTCAAACGTGCGGGCAAATATCTATGGAGGAAATGCAAACGACGATCCGAATTTAACTAAAGAAAATATATGATTTAATTTAAAACATTTTGTGTAAAAATGTACCCCTCTCAAATTTACCTATTGTGCTAGTTTCTGTTCATGCGTGATTAATTATTCCATTAATTGTGTGTGTTTTATTTATATTTATTACTAGATCATGGTCATTACAATGTTGAAATTTTGAAATTCGATATTTATCCCTTTCTTATTTGAAATTGCCATGTGATTATGGACTT
Source organism: Mytilus galloprovincialis (assembly GCF_965363235.1). Taxonomy (NCBI): domain Eukaryota; kingdom Metazoa; phylum Mollusca; class Bivalvia; order Mytilida; family Mytilidae; genus Mytilus; species Mytilus galloprovincialis. The sequence continues at coordinate 43,266,400 of NC_134838.1, forward strand.
TCCAAATTGAGCTTCCTCTAAGTTCAGTATTTTTGTGATTTTACTTTTTTCCATCAAAGTTTGCAGACAGTGTAATTTAGACGATTGAAATTTGACATTCATAACAATCAACTTTTAAATGCAGAAATAATTGTAGATTAGAAACACAATCTCTAAAGATAAATCAATATTTTGTTATATTTTATATACAGTCAGAAGTTATGTCACTAATTGTTTTTTGAGAGTACATGTTTAGTAAGGTATTTGCAATAGAGCCGAATGAAATTGTACCTAATTGACATAGTGAAATATTTAGAGGATCGTTAATGAAATTTTCTATCGGTGGCAGGACATATTATGCAGACAACTGCCTGTTGTTTACATTTTAAGAAGTGTACATTTGATTACAGTTTTAAATGAAAATATAGGTGAAGTTTTTTTATCCTGGTTTCTATGACGAGTTTTTCTTACAACCAATGGGTCGATGCTAGTGCTTGTGCATGTTTTTACCACAAGGTACCACAAGCTCAGTTGCCAGCACTTCTGTGTTGAATTATTATTGATATGGTCATATTTATTAATCAACAGTTTTCACAACTTAGAATTGTTCAAAATACACAAGATGTTCTACCCTAGGAATATAATAACTGATCTGGATTGGCTCATTTGACAAACTCTTCAACTTCATACTCTAGTCAGCCGTTTATTTCTTATCCCAGCGTTTTTGATGAAGTCTTTTGTCAAGGAAACGCGAGACTGGCGTAAAAAATTCAATCCTGAAATCGTAAAGTATGAGTTAATTTACAACCACTGAGATGATGCCACACTGTCGGTTGCAGGTTACATCGATAGGTTATCACTAGCCTAGTTGTCAACACTTTTGTGAATAAAAACTGAAATGGTCGAAATCATAAAATTGTAGTTTACAAAACTTGGAATTGTTCCAAATTATAAGGATTTACTCAGCTATATTATTCATTCGAGATTTTGGTTCTTCAACTTCATACATTCTTTGGCATTTTCTTTTTTTTTCTTTTACTCTAATGTGACTGATAAGGCTTTTGTAGACCATACGCACGTCTGTGTTGACATGAATTATCATTGACATGGTCATAATTATAAATTGACTGTTTACAACTCTAAGGCGTTTGTACCTCAGGAGTAGATTACCCTAGCTGTATTAGGCAAAACTTTTAGGAATTTTTTGGTCCTCAATGCTCTTCAACTTCGTACTTTATTTGGCCTTTTTAAATTAGTTTGATGCGAGCGTCATTGATGAGTCTTTTGTAGTCGTGTGTTTCTTTGTGAATTATGTTCTCCTATTTATTTATATTGTAGTCCTGTAATGCTGTGTTGTCATTTTAATGTTATATTTCACATGGCCATAAAATAGGGAGGTTTGGCATGCCACAAAACCAGGTTCAACCCACCATTGTTTCCTTTAAAAATGTCCTGTATCAAGTCAGGGCCATGGTTATATAATAGTTCGTTTCTGTGTGTGTAACATTTTAACGTTGAGTCGTTTGTTTTCTCTTATTTTTGAGTGTGAATTCACATTACTATTAGACGTGTCACGGTACTTATCTATCCCAAATTCATGTATTTGGTTTTGATGTTATACTTGTTATTCTCATAGGATTTTATCTAATGCTTAGTCCGTTTCTGTGTGTATGTGTTTCATTTTAATGTTGTGTCGTTGTTCTCTTATATTTAATGCGCTTCTCTCAGTTTTAGTTCCTTACCCCGATTTTGTTTTTTGTCCATGGATTTATGAGTTTTGAACAGCGGTATACTCCTGTTGCCTATATTTTGTAGACGAAACGCGCGTCTGGCGTTAATATAAAATTTCAATATTGGTATCTATGAGTTTATTAAAAAGCTTAATATTCACCGTCACATATTATTACGTACAACGTACACGTGGTCGTTAGACGTTACTGGTCAACTTACTTAGTTACAATAGTGATAGACTCGGCGTATCTATATATTTATCATTATACTTTATTATCTTATTAAAAACAACAAAGTACGAAATACCATCAATATTCAACAAACTGTAACATTCTATAAACGTCTCATTCATACTGTCCTCGATCAAACATGAGGTTACAAAAATGTTCGCAATAGAACCGTAACTCTTGTATGATTTTTTTTCTTCTTCGAAGATGCCAGCAAAATATTATCACTTCATGCACTTGTGAAAACAATAAAATGTTGGTATACTTTATTACTTATTATTTCAAAACATTTTGGATTATAAATAAATGTATTAAGACTTAATAAATAATTATTGGCTAATAATAACACACAACATTTTTTCAATTAAGCGAATTGAAATATATTATTCTCCTTTACTAAATATTATCAGAAACATTTTTCTATGATAGACCAAATTAGTAAGTTTACAAAAAGTAATGACAGAGCTGTCTGGAGAGTTATTAAACGATGACATGACCATTGAGTGGAGTTGCATTCTAGGGTATTACATGTGCCTGTCTGATACGAAATTGCTAGTCAACACACTTTTAGTTAGTTTTAATAGAAATATATTACCAGGCATACTATTTATAAATTCGACTTTTGCAAACATTTTTCTGTTTGAAAAGTGTATCGTGATTCTAAACCAAACACTATCAGCTAAAATTGATATCGGTAAATATTGAAATATGATACAATGCAAACTCTTTGGTCTTCTTGGTCAAAGCCTCTGCATAGCCTCAAAGTATTGTCTATTTCGACGGAAATGAACAAAAGATTATAAAAAAATGAAATGCACTTAATAGAAAAGAATAACAGTACAGGAATTACATGTGTGCTGACAGCCCATGATGAATTAAGCTTACTTCCGATTACAGTACGCTAAAATAGATGCATTAGGGATCAATGGTTAGATTGTAGATTTTCGATATTGAACTAAATTTACAGGTATTGAGTAGTAATTACATAATGGCTAAAGGGTGGAATGCTTTTAACTTTATCTGGCTTGAATGTCTATCTATGCTAGTCTATACATAAATAGTCATCAAATGTCAACACAACTTTTAGTTCAGTTGTTGTGGTTTGTTAATGTCTGTCATATTTGTTTTTCGTAAATTGTTTTGTAATAAATTAAAGAGGTGTTTTTGTTTAATTTTTCAATTGAATTGTTCATAATTACATGTCGAGGCAATTGTTGAAGACCTTTCGGTTGCCTATAATTGCTTTCATCCATTTCATTTTGACATTGATGGCTAGTTGTCTCATTGGCATTAGTTACACTAGTTATAAGGGACATTACCTGGGATTAAGACAAAAAAATGAAAGTACGATATTGCTGTGTTTCAAACATTAATAAAAGCGGAGTTATGATTTTTTTCTAGATATAAACAATCAAATCGCTCCTTTTTTTCACAATAACATAAATAAAAAAACATCGCAATTGTAGTTTTGGCTTTCAAAACAATAATTCAACCTCATTCTTTAGATTCATGGAAACCGGCGACTTCTTGAGTTTAGTTGGAGACAGTTTAGGGAAATCGGAGTCAACAACTGGAAGGAGATGCAAAGGTGTTTGTCAGGCGATTATTACTGTTTTCCGGAAAGTAATTTTCTTCCCGGTCGATGAGAAGACCATTCAAAAAATGGAGGGTTTTAGAACACGGAGCCTTGGCTCACACCGAACAACAAGCTATAAAGGGCCCCAAAATTACTAGTGTAAAACCATTCAAACGTGAAAACCAAAACCGTATAAATTACATAAACAAACGACAACTACTGTACATCAGATTCCTGACTTAGGACAGGTGCGAACATTTGCAGCGGAATTAAACGTTTTAATGGATTCAACCTTCTCCCTTTTTCTGAAACAATAGTATAACATCACAACATAGAAAAACACACGATAACATATCAATTGGCAGACTTAACTCAATAAAAAAACGTACATTAGTACAGCATACTTTTATTTGTCTTAATGAAATATTACTTCTACTGTTTCGCCTATAAATTATGGTGAAATTTATTTTTTATGGCTCTGTACTTCTGCATTCCGTCATTGCGTTAATTTGACAGGTTAAATTTTTATATTCTTGTCTTTCATTTTTGATACTGTGGTTTGTCTTGATGACTTGTAGTACTTCTATGTTACATATTTGTTTGTTATTTAGTGATTATAAAAATTTAAACATAAAACTGCTAAACCCGTACTTTAACTTTTATACCTATTATGTCTTGTTTTTATGCATTATTGGAAATATTATGGAGTTTTATACGACTGTAATCGAAGTGAGAGCTTTAGCTTGCTATAAAAGCACTTTTAATCTCGACATAAAAAAATGTCTGCACTAAGTTAAGAATATCACAGTTGTTATCCTTTCGTTTAATGTGTTGGAGTTTTTGATTTTACTATTTGATTAAGGACTTTTCGTTTTGAACATCCGTGAGCAAATCAATGTTAATTAATTTAGGCGAACTTTAAAATTTCTGAGAGTCCAGACAAGGGAAAAAAGTAACTAAACAGAGGTAACCAAACGTTTTGTTCATATTTCTGCACTCGATCACACATTTGACTATTACGTGTCGTTGCGTGCGTGGTATGTACGGATAAAAGCATGGAAATAATTATCAGGTAATATTACGTAACATTTGGTGAAGAGAAAAATAAATTGTATTAAGGGATTAATTTCATTTTGCGAATTATTATCGTATATATATTTCTTAATAAAACTATGTACATGTTTTTCAGTTTTTAGAATAATTGTGTAGGAGCTGAAATCTTACTTTGAAGCCGTCAACTGTTGTTCAAATGACTGCTGTCGATTGAACGAAAGTGCCATTAGCTTAATGAGTCCATTTAAATGTGTTGCATGAAGCAAAATTGTGTTGCTCATTAACGAATGGACAACTAATGAAGGATGTGTCATCATTAAATATTGGTTCCCCCTAAATATATCCCATATTTCACCATTCTATAAGTTGTAAACATCCGTCGTCTGCAAGTTTACCATCAACAACTATAGTCATGGATGCTACTGCTTGTAAAACGACCAGAAATCGAACAAAAATTTTCTTCTGAAGTTACCTTGATCAAGGAACTGTTTTTGGTGAGGTTCGTGTTGCCAAGTCTTTAGTTTTCTATGTTGTGTCTTCTGTATCATTATTTGTGTTTGTCTTTTTAGTTTGAACCATGGCGTTGTCACGTTATTTTCTATCTATCTATCTTTCTCCCTCTGGTAGCTTTCGTCGCTCTTTTACAGCAAAACATTATTAAATGGCAAATTAAAGTTTAGTCACGGGACCAGTGAAAAGAAGCGTTTTGTATGGAAACACATTTCCGAAACGGTCATCTTATTATGTGTGTGCCAAAGAACAAAACAAATCAAGACAAAATCGTCAAACTTACACCAGGAGGCTTAAAATTCATTTACAGAAAAGTCCCGTGACAACTATAGAACTGGCGGTGGTCCACCACTCAAACCCTTGTCGGAGACACTGGGAAAATATGATGACATCTACAAGGATTTGCCTAGTTTTACTGGGTTGCAGTCATCACTGTAAGCCACGGATTACAGTCTTGCTACAACATATATAATATTTTTTTGTCTGCTTGCATTTCATGTACTGTATGTCATCAATAGATATTACAATACAAGACACGGTTATTTAACATAAATACAGGCAACAGTAGTATACCACTGTTCGAAAGTTATAAATAGATTGAGAGAAATCCGGGTAACAAACTTAAACCGAGGGAAACACATCACATATAAGAGGAAAACAACGAAACACTAAAGTGCAACAAGACAAACGACAATGTAACACACACATACACGAACTTTAAGATATCAACTGCCATTTTTCTGAATGAAAAATGGTGGGTTGAACATGGTTTAATGGCTAGCCAAACCTTGCGCTTTTATGGCAATGTTCGATATAAGACTAAAATTGTTTTTTTTTTCTTTATGAGATTACAATAAGTCAGCATTTTTTTGTATTGTGTACATACTTTTCGCCAGGTTCATATTTGGATTATTCTTATTGACCCCAATTTTTCAGTACACTGAACCCCAGGATTATAATTAGGCTTGGTAATAACTAACGACTTTTATCATTAAAAAGAAAACGATGTGATATACATGCAAAGGGACAACTCTTTACCATATATAAAATGACATTAACAACTGTATTTCACCGTACGGCCTTCGACAAGAGCAAACCCCAATCCACAAATTTAAGTCAATGCTCTTCCGTATATTTGTCTTGAAGATATTTTAAAGTTAAGTCTTCAATGATTAAGCTGTCGACCTGCATTTGCTGTTATTTAAATATTCATATTCTTTTGTCCTTTACAAATTCGTGTCATTGTTTCTCTCCCAATCCTGTCATGATCTCTTAAAATGCAAAACGACAACATGAATTTTAAATGTTGCCAAAGTAAAATTAAACCCAGAGATTACATTCCACACAAATTAATTTTAATTCTATTGTTCAATGTATTATGTATTCCGGATTTTTGTTTTCTGTAATTAGTTAAGACGTCAGTTTTTTCATGTAAATCTTTTATATTCATTTGATAAAATTTACTGTTTGCAATAGCATAAATTGTTCTAAATAATAAGGATGTTATTATCACAAGCAGAAAACCTTAGCCGTATTTGGCACAACCTTTATCAACTTTTGATCCTCAGAGCTGTACAATTTTGTACCCTTTTTTTGACTTTCGAACTTTTATATCTGGGCGTCACTGGTAAGTTTTGTTTGGACGAGGCGCGGTTTTGATGTATAAGATTTTAAACCTGATGCCTTCTGTTATCTATTATTCATGTTTTTCTTTGCCTAATGCGTTCTCCTATTTATTTGTAAAGAAGACCTGTATTATTATGTTGTCATTTTAATGTTATATTTAACAATGCCATTTAAGTGCGAGGTTTGGCATGCCACAAAACCAGGTTTAACCCACCATTTTTTTCTTTAAAAAATGTCCTGTACCAAGTCAGAAAAATGGCCATTGCTATATCATAGTTCGTTTCTGTGTGTGTAACATTTTTACGTTGTAGTTCCGTTGTGTCGTTTGTTTTCTCCTATAGTTGAGTGTGAATTCACATTACTATAAGACGTGCCACGGTACTTTTCTATCCCAAATTCATGTATTTGGTTTTGATGATATATTGGTTATTCTCATCGGATTTTGTCTAATGATTGGTCCGTTGCTATGTGTGTTACATTCGAATGTTGTGTCGTTGTTCTCCTCTTATATTTAATGCGTTTCCCTCAGTTTTAGTTTGTTTCCCCGATTTTGTTTTTTGTACATAGATTTAGGATTTTTGAACAGCGGTATACTACTGTTGCCTTTATTTATTTAGTGTATGTGTATCTGATTATAGCTTCATTGTTATCCCATTGACTGTACTTATATAAATCCTTTGCATTAAAGTGCATATGAAATTTGCTAATGACCTTTGCATTAAAGTGCATATGAAATTTGGTAATGAAGCATATATGATAAAGTGGAAGTATTGATTACGAGACGGATGTTGAAAATCATGTATCATTTTCACTATATTTAAGAAACTGGCATATGTTATTATTTCTTGGAGATAATGTACTGAAAAAAGCAATTAAGATATAAAATAATTACAGACGATTGGCAGATGGTCCTTATAAGTGAAACAAAACAACTGATAATGTTATGAGATAACCGATATTATATCTAACAATTTAACAAATAAATAACCTTCAATAAAAAAAAACATTATAGTTCTAAATTATTGCACATGCAGTGAATTAAAACAAGAAAGTATAAAATTACTGGACCAAAATACTGGTATAATTGATTGTCAGTGTAAGAAGTAGTCTACTTGTAGGTAATATTCATTAAGGTCAGACGGAAAAGGTTTCAGATCTGCTATTTATTTCCCATCATTCGAAAATAAAAAAAAAATAACAAATAAATATAAACCCAACGTTTCTTAAAATGTCCTGTACCAAATCAGGAATGTGTTAGTTGCTTTCTAAAAATTCCTTTCTATGTATGTTGGCGTTTGTTTTTGTTGCACTTCAGTGTTTCTGTTTTCCGGGATTTTCTTCATATAGTTGATGTTGCATTTCCGTAATATAGACAACACAATTTTCCTTTACGGCTAAAACTGAAATTTTTAATTTGAAGTATCGTACAAAAATATATTAAAGTTAATATGAACTTTTTTTTTCATTCAAGGGTCAAGACAGTGCTGTTCGGCATATTTTCAACATGTATCTGCCCCGAACTTTAAGAGTTATATCATGCATCTCCCCAAAAGAGACGTGGTTTGTGATAAAAAAAACTTGACCAAAAAAAAAAAAACATCTGTATTAGCAGAATGCAACCTTGATATGTTTCCCCCGGTTAAAATTCTCGGTAATTCGGATGTTTTCTCTCAATCCATTTATGGCTTTTAAACAGCGGTATACTTCTGTTACCTTCATTTACACTAAACAAAGGTAAAACGTGAAAATGTCAAAAGTAGGGGTTCAGCATTCAACATCTTAATAATCTTCATCACTAAAAACAAACCAATATGTCAACAATGAAAAACAATAATAAATCAAGAATGTGTCCAAAGAACACGGATGCGCAACTCGCAGTATCAATTTCCATGTTCAATAGACCGTGAAATTGAGTAAAAAATCTAATTTGGTTTTAAAATTAAAAGTTTCAAGTTGATTGAACTTCAGCTTCATCAAAAACTACCTTGACCAAAAACTTTAATCTGAAGCGGGACAGACGGACGGATGAACAAACGGACGGACGCACAGACCAGAAAACATAATGCCCCATCATATCGTAGGTGGGGCATAAAAAAGGGCGTAGTCAAATAACATTAACAAAAAACGAAAGACAAGTCTTCGAATACAATGACGGGACGTAAAAGTACTGAGCCACGTCAAATAGATATTACAAAAAAAGTAATAATACCTAAACAACGAAAAGAACACAACATCACGTTATAAAAATAATCAACAACGTCAGTGCCTACAATCTTTTCGAACGATTAAAAAGGAGGTGTATAAATATAATCGGAGATCTGCAGCGATCAACAAATAACTCCCGATATTCCACAACAACAATTTCAAATGTTCTGGTATAGTTTCTGATCTTAAACCTTTAAATATCGATACGTTGGATGAAAAATGGTACAATATATACAATACAATGAATATTATTACAGGATATGCAACTAAGATGTGAATAAAACTTATATGTTATTCATGCACCGATCTTCCTTCTTATAGTCTGGTATTAGAATATTAATGACAAAATCAAATTAAAATGGGCTATATAAAGATCTTCATTCAATGAAAAAATTCAAACCCGCAGACAAAATAACTCATATCTTACAGTCCTTTTTTCAAAGATAAAAATATGCAATTTGATATCTATGAATATTCTTAAACTTTTGGAATCAATGGAACCAAAAAGCGACACTACCATACTTTCTTAACATAGAATGATTTGGCTAATATATCAGGTCATTTTTTTATTATGTAGCTTAACTGTGTTTCAACTTTTTTCTGTTGTAAAAATCCTCGCCTACCGGCTTTGAGCGTTCATGAAGAAGGTAAATACATTGAGTTTATTACGTGATGTTTTCTTTTTTTAAGAGATCATTCGTTTAACCATAAATAAGTGTTGTTGGTTATTATTTTTTTTTTAATTCGTAATCTCATTAGTCTATATAAAAAAAGTAAAATCACAAAAATACTGAACTTAGAAGAAAATCAAATCTGAAAGTCCCTAATCCAATAGCAAAATCAAATGACAAAAGACATCAAACACGAATGGACAAGAACTGTCATATTCCTGACTTGGTACAGGCATTTTCAAATGTAGAAAATGGTGGATTAAACCTGGTTTTGTAGCGCTATACCTCTCACTTTGTTGACAGTCTCATTAAATTCCGTTATATTTACAATGATGTGTGAACCAAACAGACATAATAAATAAAAGTCAAAATATGGGTACAGCAGTCATCATCGTGTAACATTTTTTAAAAAACAATTCATCAGTACACAAAAACATCTATCTACAAACACATACAAGTACATGGTAATCTACAGTGGAAGTATATGACATGTAGCATATTAATGCAAATAAATAGCTCTTTTAGAAATTTACTCATGGAGTCAAATCTTTGGCACATACAAGATTTATAATATTTTAATAAATTTATCCATATTTAATTTAAGAAATTATTAAGAATCTTAAGATTCCAACTCCCTCTGGCAAAATTATTATAACGTGTTCGAAAACCAATGGGAACCTTTCTTCCCAACTGAATTAATCACAAGACCAGACAGACACCAACAACGAACCAAATAATTAACAGGAAATTTAACACTTGCATATTACATAAACCTTCACTTCATCAAACAGCCCAGTATAGTTTCTTGGTTTGACGCCAAAGGTCCTTTTAGTGTGTGTGTAGGACGGAATGTAGTTTTATAGGCAAATCAATTGAGTATCACATTTGAATCCACGTTTACTTAATGTTCTTAGTTTAGACACAAAACCGCATCAAGTATAACAATTTTTATTCACGACACTGGCATAATTTTCATAACAACAAACTTTCTTGCCGTCTTGATTACTCATTTTCCTAAGAGTCCTACAAAAGAGACAGCAGAGGAACTTGTACCCGTAGAGCTTATACCTGTCGCTAGACCCGTGGATAGGACGACTTGTACTTTGAAATGCAGGATCCCAGACTGTTCTTTGCGGGAGTGCGGTCATCCTACATAAACTCCTGTTCCCCGCTCCGGGATATCAGAAACCTTGCTAGGATTACCACAAATATGATTCGTCGTTTTGTACCGGTAGGGTTTGCCTGTATGCAGAAATTAGAGAGGGCGACTCTTCCGGATCGAACTGTTTATGAGCTGACGTCCACTTTGTCTCAGGTCCGACTTAAAAACAAAATTCATTCTACCGATACATAGACATCTAGGGGAAGACTAAGTATATTAAGACATTTTGTTTACTAAAGAAATAAAAAAAACCAACATATATTCGTCCAATCAAAAGAAGTTTAATCTTTTGTAGCAGCTAATCATACGTCTTTTCCTTTCTACTTGCTGTTACCCAAAATACATGTAACAGTACAGAAAAAATTTTTGGCTAAAATAGCTTTAATGCAAAATCCTGTGACAAGGCGCCATGTTTCAAAAACTGTTTTGTAATTTTTGAATAACATTCGAGTAGTATAAACCTGAAATATATCCTTTTGCATTGCTAAATATTACAGTTTTCAATGTCTTATCTGTTTAAAACTATTGTTATTATTATCAGCGGAATTAAATACCTTTCACTCTGTACGAATGTACCCTTTCTAAAAAAATAAAATTTACTTGGTAAATACGGTCACTTTGATTTGTTATTTTAAATTCAATCTGTACCATTATAATAATAAACCTGCCAAAATTGTTGTGCCCTGTTTTAGTTTCATTTTCCAATCACTTCTACAAGATGGTATAATTTTAGATCATATTGACAATGTGCTCCAGGTCAGAATAAAATTAGAATGTCAGAAATGTAATGTGAAAGAAGTCAAAAGTACTGTAATGACATTATGCATTGTGATGTCATAATTAGTATGGCATGTTTCTACTGTGAATATGATAGAGTGACCGGATCCGGAAGAAACGTATACAGGGAAAAAGGTTGGTGTGTGTGTTTGGGGGTTGGGATTTTGTACCTTATTGTTGGGAAATTTTGTGAATTTGGTTTCAAGCAAAATAAAGGCCAAATTAGACAGGTGGAACAGATATTACAAATTCCAAGGAAACCAATACTAGAACGGTTATAAGAAATCAACGACCCTCGAGCAACGACCAATGCCAGACCACGAAAAAAAAAAACAAAAAAAAAAAAACACTACAAAACGGGAAATTTATAACGTAAAGAAAATACTATGAAAATAAAGATAAATGAGTAACGAAAAAAGGCCAACCATCCCCTCATTGCCCACCGATTTTTAAAATGTCTACATTGGCCCCGTTATGTATAATTTGCTTGACATATAAACGTGCGTGACATACAAAAATCAACATACTGTATTTTCTTAACAAAATATTACAGATGTCAAACAATATAGTCATGATAGTGGTTGGTATAATATGGAGAGAAGTTAGAATTTCAAACTAGAAAGTGAAATAAAAAATCTCTATCTGTGTATATGTTATTTAGAGATCGACTTTCTCTTCGACTTAAAAGTTTTTCTTCGTCGTGTTGTAAGAAAATATACATTAATACGACCATAAGTGTGGCATTATTTAGATGAAGGAAATGATGAGGACAATCAGTTTCAAAGTTTGGTAATCCTTGCTAAAAGAATTATTTCTTCAGTGCAAGATCCAGAACAAGAATATCTTAATGACATTTTTGAAGAAATCGTACAGTGTTCTTACTGATCTTATTGAAATAAACATTTGTCTCTACTATAATCCCTTTCATCAGCTATAAAACCAGGTTTAATTCACCATTTTCTGCAGAAGAAAACGCCTGTACGAGTCGGGAATATGACAGTTATAATTATACAGTCGTTTGATGTGTTTGAGCTTTTGATTTTGTCATTTGATTAGGAACTTTCCGTTTTGAACTTTTCTCTAATTACTACATAAACACGACGGGTGCCGTAAACGGTGCAGAAAATGCTTACCCTTTCGGAACAGCTGATTTCACTTCCGGTTTTTTGTGGAGTTCGTGTTGTTTCTTATTTATTATTAATAACTGTTGATGTACATGTCCTTTGGTTTTGTGAGTCTTTTTTTACTCCTTGGTTTTGATTGTTATTGTCTGTTAACACCGACATATGGCTTTCCTTTTTGCCATTTTGATAATGCAAATGTTGAAATTAAACAACAAAACTTTAAAATGCAAGTTATGCAAATATTCGAAGTTAACCATGACTGACGGTACATGGCTTAACAATCTCCATGGAAATGAGATGTGCTAATCTTTATACAACTGCATATCAACTAACATTGTTCTACCACTAATGTTTCCCCTTATACTGACATGATCACAAACTAATACATGCAATTTAAACTAAGCAAAATATCACAGTTAATAGACCATGACTGGGCCGGAAAGAAATATTTCTATTGAAATGAGATGTTCCAGTGCTTATACAACTGCATACCATATTTCACTGAACTACCACAAGTGGTTCACAGTAAACTAGAACTTATCACAAACTTATACAATTGTTGACGCCGCCGACGCTAGAAACAGTATACTCCTATGTCTCGCTTATCATGTAGTAGGCATGTACCGCTGTAATAGGTCCCCTTTTTCACAATTCCTGATATATGAATAGCGGGTATGAAATTCAGATAAAAATATGTGATAACGTCAGGAATTTCAACCTGTCCGTGTATTTAAAGGCGACTAAACCTTTAGTGAAATAATTAGGCATCAAAACTTTCCTAGCTTGGTAGTTTATATAGTTATAGATGGAGTTTAGCATATAGCAAGACATTATTGCTATTTTAAATACATGTATATTAAATGGGTGTTTTTTTGCGATTTTTAACATATATTATATTAGGGCGTTTCTTTTTTATTTTTTTATAAATTTTTAGGGTGGTGGTGCTTGAGGGTTCAGCGGCTCACCCCTACCAGAAAAAAATATTAAGTTACAAGCTCCACTTTTTCCTCTCCGATAATACGCGGAGACAAACCCCATGATCACTATACAACTGCTGCTTTTAAAATCAAAATTTTATTAAAAAACAAAACAAATGAAACCCCTTGTATAACCAATGTACATGTATTGTCCTTAACTGAATATATAAATATGTATAGCCAATATGGTCCTGAAATGATGGTTAATGCCCTTCAAGCCGTTAGATCTGGCGACATGTCCATCAGGGAAGCCAGCGTGCAGTTTGATAAACACTTGCTGACCAAGTATCCGGGAAACACTCCGTGGACACCAAGCCTGGCAAGAAACCAGTCATTCCTGGTGGTGTAGAGACACAAATGGTAAAGAAAGTTATGGGTCTTGCTAAACAAGGCTTTGGATGCAGTCGTCGGCAGATGTTGGGCAGAGCTGCTACTGTATGTAGTCAGTTGAAATTGAAGAACAACTTCAAAGTTGGGGTTCCTAAATGGATTGGTTGCGGGTCTGCGTCGTAGACATCCTGTTCTTATTCTACGTAAACCAGAGAAACTAGCTACCGTCCGCTCGAGAATACTGAATCCCATCAAGGTACTTTGTAGATTTGTATAAATAGTCAAGATCTGTCTCGAACAGAATTTTGGAACATGCACGAAATTGGTGTTGGTTGCAAGCAAAGGTTTTGATATAGGTGAATTGTTTTATAAATTATATTTTAAAATAGATGTTTAAAATTTGAAATACTTTGCTGATATTCAAATGGTTTTTTTTTGCTGATATTCAAATGTTTTTTTTCTTTAAAGTGTTCGCAAACCGGTGAGAACCTTTCTTCCTAAACGAATTATTCACAAGACAACTTGACGACAGACACGAACAGGAACCAACAACGACCCAAAATAATTAACAGGAAATCTTAAACGCTTAAAATAATTACTGCTGCAAATTAAATAACACTTTTGAACCGATAAAGCTTGTACCTGCCGCTAGATCCTTGGATAGAACGACTTGTTATTGTTTCATTTAATGTTTTGTATACTGGTCGTTCATATTTGCAAAGGCTTCTACCTGTATTTGACAAAACTTTTAGGAACTTTGGTCCTCAATGCTCTTCAACTTCGTACTTTATTTGGCCTTTTTAACTTTTTTGGATTCGAGCGTCACTGATGAGGTTTTTTTTAGGACGAAACGCGCGTCTGGCCTATAAACAACATGTGATCCTGGTATCTATGATGAGTTTAATTGCCTATGCTCTTTTAGGTTTCTTTTAAGCATAATGACCTGGCTCTTTTATTAAAGAAATACACAATTGAACTAAAGACTAGCAGCAAAATTGAAATGTTAACTTCTACAGAGGTTATGCCTAAAGAACAATAGACTTTATTTTTAGGGTGGGGTGCTAACCCCATGATCACTATACAACTGCTGCTTTTAAAATCAAAATTTTATTAAAAAACAAAACAAATGAAACCCCTTTTTTTAACCAATGTATATGTTTTGTCCTTAACTAAATATATAGATGCCTAGGATTGGTAAACATTTTAGCCAATATGGTCCTGAAATGATGGTTAATGCCCTTCAAGCCGTTAGATCTGGTGACATGTCCATCAGGGAAACCAGCGTGCAGTTTGATACCAAAGTCAACACTTGCTGACCAAGCATCCGGGAAATACTCCGTGGACACCAAGCCTGGCAAGAAACCAGTCATTCCTGGTGATCTAGAGACACAAATGGTAAAGAACGTTATGGGTCTTGCTAAACAAGGCTTTGGAAGCAGTCGTCGGCAGATGTATGGCAAAGCTGCTACTGTATGTAGTCAGTTGAAATGGAAGAACAACTTCAAAGTTGGGGTTCCTGGAATGGATTGGCTTGCGGGTCTGCGTCGTAGACATCCTGTTCTTATTCTACGTAAACCAGAGAAACTAGCTACCGTTCGCTCGAGAATACTGAACCCCATCAAGGTTGGGAGGTACTTTGCAGATTTGTATAAATACAGTAAAGATCAGTCTCGAACAGAAATTTGGAACATGGACGAAATTGGTGTTGGTTGCAAGCAAAGGTTTTGATATAGGTGAATTGTTTTATAAATTACATTTTAAAATAGATGTTTAAAATTTGAAATACTTTGCTGATATTCAAATGTTTTTTTTTCTTTAAAGTGTTCGCAAACCGGCGAGAACCTTTCTTCCTAAACAAATTATTCACAAGACAAGACCACGTGGACAAGACAGACACGAACAGGAATCAACAACGAACCAAAAAATTAACAGGAAATCTAAACGCTTAAAATAATTACTGCTGCAAATTAAATAACCCTTTTGAACCCATAAAGCTTGTACCTGCCGCTAGATCCTTGGATAGAACGACTTGTTATTGTTTCATTAAATGTTTTGTATACTAGTCGTTCATGTTTGCAAAGGCTTACCTGTATTTGGCAAAACTTTTAGGAACTTTGGTCCTCAATGCTCTTCAACTTCGTATTTTTATTAGCGTCACTGATGAGTCTTTTTTTTAGGACGAAACGTGCGTCTGGCGTATAAACAAAATGTGATCCTGGTATCTATGATGAGTTTAATTGCCTATGCTCTTTTGAGTTTCTTTTAAGCATAATGACCTGGTTCTTTTATTGAAGAAATACACAATTGAACTAAAGACTAGCAGCAAGAATGAAATGTTTACTTCTACAGAAGTTATGCCTAAAGAACAATAGACTATAATTTTACATACTTGGAACGATAAAATTATTTTATATCTTTAACATCACGGTACCCAAATTGCACTTATTTAGCAAAAGTAGCAACGGAAATCTTATATGTTTTCTAAGAGACTAAAAAAAGGCAACAGTAGTATACCGCTCTTCGAAATTCACAAATCGCTTGAGAAAAAAACAAACCCGGGCTACAAACTAAAACTGAGGGAAACGCATCAAACATAAGAGGAGAACTACGACACAACCTTAAAATGTAATACTGAACAATTTGTATTTTTTATTATTTGACATTGAGCACGTTTTTTAACATAAGTAAATATGTCTAAATATGCTAAAAACGTCACCTGTGGGACGGTTTCATTCTGATTTTGACGTTTAAAAAAAGGTAATATCACAAAAAGACAGAACTCCTTGGAAAATTCAATTAATAAACAGTCCCTAACCAAATGGCAAAATCAAAAAACACATCAAACTAATGTAAAGCAACTGTCATATGACAACTTCATCTACAATTTCAGCGCTATTCTACGTTAGAGTCATGTTGATCTGGCCATTCGGTCCCAGTGCTTTAGTTAAAATCCTTCAATCGTATATGGGTGGATTTAACATATTTAACAAAAAAATTCAACAATAAGAAAGCAATGAATGAGGTTGTTAAATTTGATATATGTTTTTTTTTTTTTGTGCCTCTTTGTTAAATATTTGTTTGTTTTTATTGTTACTTAGATACTTGTGGAACTTGTACATCCTGCCATTACTTGTTTATGATATTCTCGTAGTCTTGTCCTTCATTGTTATTAATGTGCTTTGTCTTTAATATGCTTTTAGGTGTTACTTGTCTTTCATTTTTGCTATAAGCTTTGTCTATACGCCTTTTTATGTTATTTGTTACATATATGACGTGACTCTGTACTTATACATCCTGTCAGTGTTATAGCCAATGGTAAATTTGTGTATTTTTGTCTCGAATATTTGCTAATATGCTCGGTCTATATGCCATTTGGTGCTTCTTTGTTACCTAATTGTATGTTTTCTAGTGATTAATATTATAACTCAATGTCGAATGCTGTATTTATGACAATTTTACCTATAATGTCTACTTGTTTTGTTCACGCATCGTTGTCAATACAATGGAATTTGATACGATTTTTATACAAGTGAGAGGTTTAGCTAGATATGAAACCAGTTTCAATCAACCGTTTTCTACATAAGAAAATGCCTGTACCAAGTCATGCGTTTGAGCTTTTGATTTTGCAATTAGATTACTGAAATCCGTATTAAGTTTTCCTCAGAGTTCAGTATTTTTGTAATTTTACTTTTTTCTTCATCACATCAAATAGCCCAGTGTAGATTCTTTATTGATTCCAAAGCTCTTTTTGTGTGTGTGTGTGTAAGACGAATTGTAGTTTTAGTCCAGTAGTCAGCACTTTTTGTGCTGACATGAATTGTCATTGATATGGTTATATTTATAAATTTTCTGTTTACAAATTTTTGAATTATTTGAAATACTAAGGCTTTTTTACCTCAGGCATAGTTACCTTAGCTGTATGTTGCAAAACTTTTAGGAATTTTGGTTCTCAATGCTCTTCAATTTCGTACTTTATTTGGCCTTTTTAACTTTTTTGAATTCGTGCGTCACTGATGAGTCTTTTGTAGACGAAACGCGCGTCTGGCGTATATACTAAATTTAGTCCTGGTATCTATGATGAGTTTATTTATAGGTAATTCAATTGAGTATCACCTTAGAATTTACGTTGATGTTCTGAATTTTAAACAAACCGTATCAAGTGTGACAACTTTTACTCACGATACTGGCCTAATAGTAACATCAACTGTAACATGAGTTCACAGGCATAAATTTCTTTAAGCAGCATTCAAAAATACTACGTGTAGATCAGACGAACAGATAATTCTTTAAAACAGATACATGTGCATGCATCAAAAAGCGACATTTAAGAAACACACAGGTTCTTTCGGCAACTCTCCTGATATATCCATGTACAGTAATACAAGAATAGATAAATCACATTTTCGTAACCCTCTTTCTATGTTATTGAATAGATGAACAGACACCCAACTATTTGAAACAGACGAACACTTTTTCGTTTGTACTTATTCGTCGTGTCATTTTTGTTTGTGCTATTCTCGTATGTATGTGGCGTGGCTCTGTGCTTTAACGTCCAGTTATTGTGCTATTGTAAAACTTGTTTGTTGCTTGTCTTTCAATTTTTGCTTTGTGCTTAGTCTATATATCTATATGCCTTATGTTTCTTAGTTACATATATGACGTGGCTCTGTATTCATACATCCTGTCATTGTGTAAATGTACTATGGCAATACATTTTTTAGTGATTAAGATTATGAAACAATGTTGACTGCTGTATATTTGACATTTTTACCTATTATTTGTTTTAGTTCACACACCGTTGTCAATATAATTGAATTTGATTCGACTGTCATACAAGTGAGAGGTGTATATAGCAATTTAAAAAAATTCCCGACTTCACGCACCTTTCTCCTAATTAAAGATAAAATAGATATAAAAAGATATGAGTGCTAATGAGACAACTCTCCATCCAAGGTATGAGTGCTAATGAGACAACTCTCCATCCAAGGTATGAGTGCTAATGAGACAACTCTCCATCCAAGTTACAACTTATAAAAGTAAGATATTAAAAGATGTGGTATGAGTGCTAATGAGACACCTCTCCATCCAAGGTATGAGTGCTAACGAGACAAATCTCCATCCAAGTTACAATTTATAAAAGTAAACCATTATAGGTCAAATTACAGGCTTTAACACAGAGCCTATGCTCACACCGAACAGAAAGCGATAAAGGGCCTAAAAATGACTAGTTTAAAACACTTATGAACCACATCATCAAACTACAACTATTAAACATTAGATTCTCGACTTAGAACAAATACAAACAATTGCAGCGGGTTTAAACGTTTTAATAGGAACCAACCTTCACCCCCTTCTGAAACAATAGTGTAACATCATAACGACACACTATAAAATATCAATTGAAATGGCTTAACTCAATCAATAGACAAATTGACAAAAGTGAACATACACTGAACGAGTAAATTGGATCTATGATGCAATGTAAAAATAAAATCAATAAAATAAGAGGTGAATAATTAAAGTAACAATTTTATACCGCTGTAACAATACGTAATTACGAAATATAATACACATTACAGATGGCAGAAATATAGACAAAACAATGTAAACATATTTTATGTAAAACACAAAGTCTTCATTATACATAAATTAAGGTTAGGTAAATAATGGTTTCCACAATAATAGACAATATGAACAAAATTTTGGCACTTCTACCTTTCAAATTCACCACATTAAACATTAGACGAATTGTCTATTATTTTCATGTTCTGTTTGTGATTAGTTTATCTGTCAGACAGCTACGACGATGGAAGTTTTTAACAACATTATCTGCAAATAGGGAAAACGGTACTATTACATTTTCCCAGCATTAGGTTGGCCTTTTGTGTACCCAAGACAGGTGAAGGAAGTCAAATTATTAGCGCTGTGATTGGATGTAAGGGTACAATATATATTTTTTATTTATCTATGAATAGCTGCAGTGTGTATATTTACAATATAAATTTTGAAACCTATTGAAAATTTTTCAGAGAATTATTCAAAAAGACTTCCAAAATTTGATAAATTTGGTGCAAAATGACGGTGGGCATGAATAACAAACAAGCTCCGTCGGAAGTTGGTCATGATACTATTTGGCTCTAATTTTTAAATCAAAATAGTAAAGTACTAACACCACATATAACTGTTTTATCCAGGTTTTTTTTTATCATAAAAAGTGGTAAATTCAGAAAACGTTAATATTGTCGCTTATGGCAGAATAAATGGTACCGTTTTCCTTATACAGTCCTTGCACGGTCGGTGTTGGACAGCTTATCATGTGTCTACGTATTTCTTCATCCTGACTACGTTCCTGGTGAAGTTCAATCAAGAACAGCGCTTCAGATACACGAAAATCATAAAGTGCTTTTTTAATTGATCGCAAACCATACAAGTTAAAACTGATATGAGCAAACACTGAAATATAATAGAAAACATACTCTTCCAATGTGAATTGAGACTATATCTATTCATTGAAGAACAAATATTTAGTCTTTTACATAGATGTGAATTGTGGCGAATTTATTTTCAATCCTAACGTGTATATTGATATGAGTATAAATTATAATTTTCTATCTCGATCTATCAAAAGATTGACAAAAACAACATTTGCACTCAACTCAATCCAATACGATTAATATACAGAAATTACACGTGTTTAAATCTAACGACAAATTAGACTAAACCTTGTTTCCGATTAAATTACGCAAAAATAGTTAAATGTTATACGATGGTTTTATTTAGGATTATATTCTACTTCACTTCGTTCATTAGAATATAAAATATTTCTAATTTCTATATAATAAATAATAAACTAAAATATATAAAATTGAGATGGCACACAACCAGTTTTAATTAATTAATATATGACATAAATTTCGATAGAGTCTAAAACGACTTTCTTAATGAACAGTAACATGCATCTACAAAATAAAAGACAAAATATTAGAAAAATTGGTATCATGTTGCTTCATGCTAATTGTTTCAATAATTATATACCTGTTGAACTGGTTATTCAGTGTGTATTTTTCTCGATAAATGAAAAAGGTGGGAGAACAACCTATTATAGTCGAGTAGACCGAACTACTTACCAAAAAAAAAAAAAAGCGTAAGCAAATACATACGGTAAAGTTCTAAAATGAAAACAAATCTATATTAGAATAAAACTAGAAAATACCCCCCCCCCTAATATACTGTGGTACATAATTTGAAGATAAATAGTTTAGGTGTAAGGCGATATTATTATAGATCTTAAATCTTTTTGAAGCATGTCACAGATGAAAAAAGTAAAATCACTAAAATACTGAACTCAAGAGGAAAATCCAATAGTAAAGTCCATAATCACATACCACCACTCAATATAACACTCAAAACAATAGTCCTCCCGACAGGAACTGTTGTCGTTTGTGATATAATCATAGGATTTGTCATTGTTATAACCTGGATGCATTGCACTGATCAAAATAACATCGTGTTTATAAATACCTTTAATTGCTGACATATATTAACTGACTGGGATTTTTTACAAATTACAAAAATATATCCTGACCCTGATATGGTAAAAACGAAATAGCGAATCCCCGAAAAATATTGCAAATAAATTCTGTGTGTACTGAACACCTAGGGAAAACCAAGGATTTGTATCGATGGAAGTATTGGAATCTCGTGGTTTATCGTTTTCTCTTACGCCACGAGACTATGCTAATCGCCAGTTCTACTTGTCACTTGTGATATTGGAACAATCATTCGGTAATTTTGTTCACATGTATCGAGTTATTTTCTTATTTTTGATACGTTCTAGACATTGTTAAGATGGTAATGAACTTTAATCATTCTTAAATGTAAATATATTGATAACTACTCAAGTTTCTATTGATGACAAAGAGAATTCTTACTATACAAATCCTTGGGGAAACATTGAATGATAAAATATCCAGGTGCAAATGACAATCCTGGATCCGCACCTGATTTCTGGTGTTTCTGTGCTTCTCGTGTTTTTTTATTTTATATAGATTAGACCGTTGGTTTTCCCGTTTGAATGGTTTTACACTAGTAATTTTGGGGCCCTTTATAGCTTGTTGTTCGGTGTGAGCCAAGCCTCCGTGTTGTAGGCCGTACATTGACCTATAAAGGTTTACTTTTTTAAAATTGTTATTTGGATGGAGAGTTGTCATTGGCACTCACAACACATCTTCCTATATCTACTCATAACCACCCCCGTATATGAGTGGGCCGAAAATTTTATGTATTAATATATGATTGGGGTCGGGGCACATTTCAGCCGCACTTCGGTACCCATTTTAACCCAAACCTGAAGTAATCCCCCAACATTTTTCATGATGAATTGATGCGGTTCCCCTGGCTCTTGACGTGTAAAAATCTATTGTTCAATTTGTGAGAACGTCAAGGGAATGTGTTTCACAAACTGTTTCAGTGTAAGGTCAATATTAACCGTATCTACTTCGAAATAAAATTTAATTATACCGGACAGACATGCAATGACGGATATGATGACTGCACGTACATTTCATAGCTGAACGTCGTGAAGAACGGTCGATCCAAACTGGCTTTTTTTCCGATTTTAATACCCAAATATCCCCGAAAAGATCTTGAAATGAACACGAAAAAAAAACTACGTTGGTCATTGCGGCTGAAATGTGGTATAAATCAATATTCGTGGATTTTATGTGAAAGAAGTAAATAGTTATCAAAGGTACCAGTATTAAGATTTAATACGCCAGATTATGTGAAAGAAGTGAACGCGACACCCAATATCAACGATTCATTTAGTAATATAGATATAACGGTATTGGGTATTGAATAATTAAAAAAAAAATTAAGACATGATAATGAAAAATAGGTATAATGGATTTTTCAAAAACATACAAAAACTCGTGACGTGCACATTTATACCCCGTTCTCACTACGCCATTTTCAACAAGGTTCGATCCGAATTAATCAATTCATTCAAAGTATGGTTTTGTGACCGGACCGTCTTAAACCGGAGCAAACCCGAATTCAAATAATTCGTTATTGTAAGTGGAGTTTAAGTGAGGCGAAACCCGATTAAGTGCCTTTCATTCTATGTGTGAATACAAAAGTAGTTAATGCGGGGCTTTGGCTATCGTATTGCGTAACGTTTTTGCGCCTGTCTGATTCAGAGTAAAAAGCGTTCAACACGGATTGCGCTGCACAAGAATAAGTTACCGCCAGAAAATTTAAACGTGGATTTTAAACAGTTCTTAGGAGATTTAGGCCGTGTTAATGTGAAGAGATACAAAAATACAAGAGGAGCTTGACTTGTCTATTAGAAACAGTCAGGTCTTTTCCAACGTGTGTTTCATGCAAGACTCTGATATTGTTGAAAATATATTATTGAGATAATTCCTACGGGAAAGTTTATAAAAAGTAAATGATTACATAATTTTATAATTTGAGATGTACATCTTTAATTGGTCGTCAACGCATATTTTATTTTATATACTTTATTCAGAACAAATGTGTGCAGAAAGGCTTTTATTGAAATTTATTTAAGAAAAAGAAACTGGTACTATTATTAATCATGCTACATAAACTACTTTCATCCTACATAAAAAGTTCTATACTGGAGGGGCGTCCATTTTCGGTCATAGTTGTATAAATTATATTTCAGGTTAAAGTGAGGATGATAAATATAGATATCGCCACGCTCTCTATATGTTTTCACTCATTCAACCTTTTAAATATAGCCCTGGAGGCATGCATATTCACGACGAAAAAACACATTTACGTAATTCAAATACTGAAACACTGCAGCGAAGTGGGGCGTTTTAGGCCTACAATTGAGAAAGAACACATAGATAATATAGACTGCAAGCAGTTATGCTTTGCATAATATGACTTGTATTGACTTCTAACAGTTCTTTTAACGGTCGTTTACGTCTTGAGAGCCTGCATGATAGTCACCCGTTACAAGGCAAGCGCTTAAGGGTTCACTTTAAACAGAATGCATATCCAGACTCCTTTTCCATCAAAAATACATTCTCTCACTTTGTTTCAAATCATTTAAAATTGAAAAGAAAACAAGAACTTATATAAGTCCGTCTATGAGACTTGTGTATCCCTGTCTTTGTGTTGTGTTTCTGTTGTATCGTAGTTCTCTTATATTTGATGTGTTTCTCTTAGTTTAAGTTTGACCCGGATTAGTTTTTTTCTCAATCGGTTTATGAATTTCGAACAGCGGTATACTACTGTTGCCTTTATTTGTATATAATGTTTAGATCAGTAATATGGGGAAAAACACATGAACAACAAAAGGAGCCAATCAGGATACAAGATAAGCATTTCCTCCAATGCATAAAGCATCCGACTTGCAAATCTACACACGATTAAAATGTCACAATCGGAAAATTTACAGATCACACGACTGTTCTAATATCTATAGATCTAAGAAATGAAAACATGTTATAAAATTTAAAATTGTTTTTATCTAGTTCTTTTCAAGCCTTTTCTCTCATATAGACCTTACACTCTTCCCATCTAAGGACTCTGACTGTCAGTCTCTGTGTCTTCCTCCTCAGCGGATTTAACCTTGGTATGTTAATTTTGATGCATAAAGGAGAAAGTGAAATATTGAATATAAGAGGGAGTCAAACTCATAAATCGAAAATAAACTGCCAACGCCATGGCTAAAAATGAAAAGGACAAACAGACAAATAATAGTACACATGATATAACATAGAAAACTTAAGAATAAACAACACGAACCCCACCAAAAACTAGGGATGATCTCAGGTGCTACGGAAGGGTAAGCAGATCCTGTTCCACATGTGGCACCCGTCGTGCTGCTTATGAGATATCCAATCCGGTAAATAGTCTAATTCGGTAGCTCACATTTATGAAATGGAAGGGATTGTAGTTATGACGTAAAAAACATATCCGATATTATTTGTGAAACGGTTATTCCATAATGGTCAACCAACTCGTGATGGCGTCCGTAAAATTTACGAAGAGATGATTTCAATTTCACCCTTTGGAACTCTTGATTTAATAGTTTCCTTGTGAGCAACAACCCTCCTTTATCAAGATAATCATGTTAGGAAATGCAAGCACAGGAATATCGTTTTAATTGGGAGATATATACACCGTATGCAGGTGCTGATGGAATGTTGCTACTTAGGAATGGAAAGTTCACAATTGGAGCTCTGAAATCATCTCTTTTGTCGTAAAGTTTTGTTTTCAATCGACCCTCATTGTTAATTTCTAGATGTAAGTCAAAATATGAGGTGTCCGTGCATTTACGCATGAACTGTTCAACCAAAGCTTCCCTAATTTTAATATGTTGTTACTGATGACTAAAATGGAGGTCATGTTCAATAATGACGATTTTTACTTTTACCGTTCAGGAGTTATGGTTCTTGAAAGTTTGACAAATGACGTTTCCAGTCGTGTCCGTGCATTTACTTACGAACTGTTCAACCAAAGGTTTTCAAATTTTAATATGTTGTTACTGATGACAAAATGGAGGTCAAGTTCAATAACGTCGATTTTGACTTTTACCGTTCAGGAGTTATGGTTCTTGAAAGATAAAAAATGGCGTTTCCTGTCATGTTGTTGCATTTACTCGTGAACCATTCAACCTAAGCTTTTCAAATTTTAATATGTTGATACTGATGAAAAAATGGAGGTCAAATTTGATATTGACGATTTTCACTTTCACCGTTCATCAGTTTTTGACAAAAATAAATGTTAATAAATCCGGTTTTCTGTCGTTGTGACAGCCTCTTGTTATGTCCTGGATTAGATTGTTTTATGTTACGTATTCGTTTTTATTCTGTTGTTGGTCACCACTTCGGTTTTATCATGTATATCTATTATATAGTCATTTTATAAAATGTACTGTTTGCAAAAGTATATATTTTATATATATTGTCATTCCCCGGTCTTCATTTGGAACTTGTAGTTATGAATTGAAGTTAATTTTTTTATAATTATGAGAAAATTTTATATCAGTTATTTTACAACACCTACAGCAATTTAGTTAATTTGAAGTACCATCTGCGAATACTATATTATTATTTTATAAAATAATTATTCAACGCTTTGTCTGGAAGAAATAATAAGCAAAGAAGAACAGTTGGCAGTTTCTACAATATAGTACTTAGGGAAATGATAAAATGACATTTAACATCCGTCTCCTAAGTTATTGTGTAACTGCCTATTCTCGAAGTGGCGTGAATCAGATGTGGAAACTTAAAAATTCCAAAGATCTTTTAGAGTACATACAATCTAACTCTCTTACGTCTTGTAATAGTAATAACAAAATTTGACTTTTCTACACTGTATACAAGTATTCCACTATCCAAACTAATTGAAAGATTTGGTATTGCTTTGTTTCATAAAAAGAATGGCCAACAAAGATACAAGTATCTTGTATTGGGAAGGGATAAATCCGAAACTGTAAAGGATCACTCTAATTGAAACAAAAAAATCTCTGAAACTGACATTATCAGGAATTTTTTGATTGAAAACATATTTGTTACATTTGAAGGACGTGTTTTTCAACAGACTATCGGCATTCCAATGGGAACGAATTGTGCCCCTCTTCTTGCCGACTTTGTTTCCTTATTATTATGAGGCTGACTTCATACAGGAACTTCTTAGGAAGAAAGATAAGAAGTTAGCACTATCCTTTAACTCTACTTTCCGCTATATAGATGCTGTTCTTTCACTAAATATTTCAAAATTTGTTGACTATGTCGAATGCATCTATCCCATTGAACTAGAGATAAAGGATACAACAGATACTTTTGAAATATTTAGTGAAAGAACAGCATCTATATAGCGGAAAGTAGAGTTAAAGGATAGTGCTAACTTCTTATCTTTCTTCCTAAGAAGTTCCTGTATGAAGTCAGCCTCATAATAATAAGGAAACAAAGTCGGCAAGAAGAGGGGCACAATTCGTTCCCATTGGAATGCCGATAGTCTGTTGAAAAACACGTCCTTCAAATGTAACAAATATGTTTTCAATCAAAAAATTCCTGATAATGTCAGTTTCAGAGATTTTTTTGTTTCAATCAGAGTGATCCTTTACAGTTTCGGATTTATCCCTTCCCAATACAAGATACTTGTATCTTTGTTGGCCATTCTTTTTATGAAACAAAGCAATACCAAATCTTTCAATTAGTTTGGATTGTGGAATACTTGTATACAGTGTAGAAAAGTCAAATTTTGTTATTACTATTACAAGACGTAAGAGAGTTAGATTGTATGTACTCTAAAAGATCTTTGGAATTTTTAAGTTTCCACATCTGATTCACGCCACTTCGAGAATAGGCAGTTACACAATAACTTAGGAGACGGATGTTAAATGTCATTTTATCATTTCCCTAAGTACTATATTGTAGAAACTGCCAACTGTTCTTCTTGGCTTATTATTTCTTCCAGACAAAGCGTTGAATAATTATTTTATAAAATAATAATATAGTATTCGCAGATGGTACTTCAAATTAACTAAATTGCTGTAGGTGTTGTAAAATAACTGATATAAAATTTTCTCATAATTATAAAAAAATTAACTTCAATTCATAACTACAAGTTCCAAATGAAGACAGGGGAATGACAATATATATAAAATATATACTTTTGCAAACAGTACATTTTATAAAATGACTATATAATAGATATACATGATAAAACCGAAGTGGTGACCAACTACAGAATAAAAACGAATACGTAACACAAAACAATCTAATCCAGGACATAACAAGAGGCTGTCACAACGACAGAAAACCGGATTTATTAACATTTATTTTTGTCCTGGCAATATCACAAAAACTGATGAACGGTGAAAGTGAAAATCGTCAATATCAAATTTGACCTCCATTTTTTCATCAGTATCAACATATTAAAATTTGAAAAGCTTAGGTTGAATGGTTCACGAGTAAATGCAACAACATGACAGGAAACGCCATTTTTTTATCTTTCAAGAACCATAACTCCTGAACGGTAAAAGTCAAAATCGACGTTATTGAACTTGACCTCCATTTTGTCATCAGTAACAACATATTAAAATTTGAAAACCTTTGGTTGAACAGTTCGTAAGTAAATGCACGGACACGACTGGAAACGTCATTTGTCAATCTTTCAAGAACCATAACTCCTGAACGGTAAAAGTCAAAATCGTCATTATTGAACATGACCTCCATTTTAGTCATCAGTAACAACATATTAAAATTAGGGAAGCTTTGGTTGAACAGTTCATGCGTAAATGCACGGACACGACTGGAAACGCCATTTTTAAATCTTCCAAGAACCTGAAGGCCAAAAGTTCCAAAAAGTTGTGCACAATTCGGCTAGGGTTTTCTGCCCGGGATAAGAACATCCTTATTACATAGAATAATACATACTTTTGCAAACAGTACATTTTAAGAGGCTGTCACAACGACAGCAAACCGGATTTATTAACATTTATTTTTGTCCTGGCAATATCACAAAAACCTTAACTGATGAATGGTGAAAGTGAAAATCGTCAATATCAAATTTGACCTCCATTTTTTCATCAGTATCAACATATTAAAATTTGAAAAGCTTAGGTTGAATGGTTCACGCGTAAATGCAACAACATGACAGGAAACGCCATTTTTTTTTATCTTTTAAGAACCATAACTCCTTAACGGTAAAAGTTAAAATCTTCATTATTGAACTTGACCTTCATTTTGTTGTCAGTAACAACATATTAAAATTTTAAAAGCTTTGGTTGAACGGTTCATGAGTAATTGCACGGACAACATTTGGTTGCCGCCCGACCGCCGTACATCCCGAAATCAATAATCGACATTTTTGTCACAAAAATCCGGCTAAAAATACACAGCCGAGTTAGCCAAATCCTCAACGCACAAAATGACGTCACATTTGAAATTCTAAAATAACACACAAAGTGACGTCACATTTGAAGTTCTAAAATTATTTCCCATAAATTAAGATAGAATTAGGATAAAATTTAAGATTAAATTAGTAATACTGATATTACATTTATTAATAACAATGCAAAGTACAATACTTATTAATATATCAAATTGTGGTAGTAATTAGAATAAGATAATTAATTGTATTATCTAGCTATGTCGGTGGTTCTTCTGAATCAAACTGTAAACCAAATATATCGTATAAATTTGGTAGTTTTTTGGCATAAACACTTCTATTGACAGACCAGTCCCTTAACTTTAAACATTTGGACATAAGAAGGTGGAAAACCCATTAAAATAGCAATATTTTGAATATCTTCACGTTTGTCATCTATATTTTCATGTTTTACAAAAATGTCTCTGGACATGCATTCCTTATCTTCTATGGTACGCTTGAGATAATTTTCCAGTTCCAATAGACTGACATCAATATATGTAATGTTTGGGTAGACGAATCAACAAGCAATTTCATCATCTCTAGATCTGTGACAACTGTTATGATCTTACTAAGCTTTTGTTTTAATTTGATACATATCTTAGACCTAAAATTATGATTATATAAATCAGCAGCACCAAGTGTTTTGAGCATTTTAAAATTTCATAAAATAGAATAACTCATGGGGTTCGTGTTGTTTATTCTTTAGTTTTCTATGTTGTGTCATGTGTACTATTGTTTTTCTGTTTGTCTTTTTCATTTTTAGCCATGGCGTTGTCAGTTTGTTTTAGATTTATGAGTTTGACTGTCCCTTTGGTATCTTTCGTCCCTCTTTCATTAAGTTAGTGTATGACATTATGAAGACGAAACGGCGGTCTGGCGTACTAAATTATAATTCTGGTACCTTTGATAACTATTGAGATAAATGATGAGTGTGTCAATGTGACATGTATGCATCAGCTAGTACTTAATACCCATTCTCTGTAACCACTTAAACTTTTTTGGCACGCATGGTCACCAATCTTCCTGAAAATTGTCTGACATGTAGACCTTAATAGCCTAGTCAGGAAAATAATGCCAACCGATATATATTGATTGGTTACCATACAATATTTGATGTTGTGTTTTGAATTTATGCGGCTACATCTATTAAAAAGAAACACAAAAACAATTAATTTCAGTCTTGTTTTTACCAATGAACAAAAAAGTTATGGGTAATCTACCTAGAAATGTGTGAAATTAAATTCTAAAAAGTATGCCTGTACATTTTTTTTTTTCTAAAAAAATGAGTTATCTCCCTATACCTTATTTAGAACTCTTCAGAACAAAGGAGAAAAAAAAATTTTCAGTAAAATATGACAGAAAGCTGTCTGCTACCAAAATATTTTCCTCAATTTCATTTAAAAAACTCCTTGCAGCTTTAAATGTTTTAGTCTAAAAGAAATTCCTAGAAACAAGTTGACACTGCTATTCTCCGATTAGGATTGTTCGCTGAGTGAAATTGTTGAATCCTGCCATAGTATTTATAACATTGTAATTTGTGAAAATCATTTACTCGAACTTAACAATCGTGAATATTATAGAAGTCAAGTGTATGCTACCATCATGCTTTGCAGTGAACAGTAATTTCAGAAAACAAGAACACCGTTTGACTGAGCAACATGCCCAACAGATTTTACTAGCAACAGGCATTGTACTTCAAATTGATTCAAAAGATTATAATGAACGGTATAACAGAGAGACCCAACCACATTTCGAACTTGATCTGTTTTCTGATAAAAATCATTGTGTATAATTATATAATATCAGGTTGTTACAAAGTAAGCGAACAGGGAACAAATCCTTCAGCAATTAGTAGTTAAAATTTCAATCTATCCCCTTAAATAAAATTGATAACATGTTACAATTCAACATGGCCAAACTCTGAAATAAATATTAAACCATTCCCTTTGATAGAAGCCAAGAACACTTTGAAGAATATTTTCTTGTACATTGAGAAATTTAATTTCAGACTATCGGCAAACAAAGTGAATGCATCAAAGATATAAAAAAAAAATGCGTACAGGTTACAACTCAACATAGTCAAGCTCTGGACCACACTCGTTCCAATGATTGCAACCTTTGGGATAGGTCACGAAAATTGATTCGGTCCACTTAAGCTATTTGCATTTCAGACCCAAATAACCAGTAAAATTTTAAATCATGTGAACCTGTCCTTTAAACAAACGTCTAGCCCAGTTACTTGTTAACAAGAATGGTTTGATGGACCAAATGTCCAGTAGATTTATGTAAGACTTGGAAACACTGTGTAAGAAGTCAATCGTTGGATGTAAATAAGTGCCAGAGTAGTATACCGATGTTCAAAACTCATAAATCGATAGAAAAAAACAAATCGGGGTCACAAACCAACACCGAGGGAAACGCATTAGATATAAGAGGAGAATGACGACACAACATTAAAATGTAACATAAAATGTAACACACACAGAAACGAACTAAGCATTAGACAAAATCCGATGACAATATCAAATATAACATCAAAACTAAATACATGAATTTGGGATAGAAAAGTACCGTGACACGTCTTATAATAATTTTAATTCACACTCAAATATAAGAGGAAACAAACGACACAAAAGAAACACAACGTTGAAATGTAACACACACAGAAACGAACTATAATATAACAATGACCATATTCCTGACTTGGTACAGGAAATGTTTTTAAAAAAATATTGGTGGGTTGAACCTGGTTTTGTGGCATGCCAAACCTCCCTCATTTATGGCCATGTTAAATATAACATTAAAATGTCAACACAACATTACAGGACTACACTACAAATAAATAGAATCAATTTGACAAAGAAACAAGTAATAGCTAACAAAAGGCACCAGGTTTAAAATCTTATACGCCAGAAGTGCGTTTTGTCCATACAAGACTCACCAGCGACGTAAACCAACATTTGAGGAAATATTAAAAATTGTGTCCTAAATTTATGTGGCCCTTTATAGTTTGATGTTCGGTGTGAGCCAAGGCTCCATGTTGAAAACCGCACCTCGACCTATAATGGTTTACTTTTTATAAAATTAGATTACCTTAGCTGGATTTGGCAAAACTTTTCGGAATTTTGGTCCTCAATGCTCTTCAACTTCGTACTTTATTTGGCCTTTAAAACTTTTTTGGATTCGAGCGTTACTGATAAGTCTTTTGTAGACGAAACGCGCGTCTGGCGTACATACAAAATTTAGTCCTGGTATCTATGATGAGTTTATTTGCAATCAAAATAGTGTTTAAAATCAGCATAAAGATGGATTTATTAGCTTCAACATGATTTTTAAGCGAAAAATGTTTTTATGTGAAATACATAACAAAAATTGATCGGTGTTACCGATATGCCACAAATAATGCAACTAAAGACAAAGAAAGTTGTAATAAACAGACATGCCAGAAAATATTCATTTTAAATACATGTTATCTTACCAATACATATTTCTCGGTGGGAAGTCTTGAGGTAGTATTGCTATGGCAGAAGATGAATTTTAGAGGACATTGGGGGTTTGACTTCGGCAGTGGAGTCCATTTCTCCTCTGCCAGCTGATTCCTGTATGACCATCACTGATCCTGACATCCCTGCTATTGACATCACTTCAACAAAGCAACCCCTCAGCTTTACCAGTTTAGGCCTTCCGTAATCTACACAACCTTGCCTGACCTATTCGCCGACCCAGCAACTCCTCATCCCATCTGATTTAAGACAAGCTGCTTTTTTTCTCTTCTTTTCTTTCTTCCTTTCTTTTTTTATAGCACTCAGATTGTTGTTTACTTTATAGAAAAATAACGATCATATGTATAACAATAGCACGCAATTGAACAAAACAAAATATAAAAAGAAGCAGGTTATAAAAGACAAGCTGCTTCAAACTTCACCCCTACCCCAATGAAAAAACTAAAATTGGAACAGATACCAAAGAGCCAACAGTCCCGATTTTTTTTTCAATTCTGATGGTACCAGGTTTGAGACCTCCGCCACAATTCTACAGACATATCCGTAAACAATATTATCCGCCATGATCGAGATTGACACTTATGTTAAGCCATATATTTTTGATGGACGCCAAACGCTTTCTCTTTATACTGAGAGTTGAGACATCTGACTGGAACTCACTGTTCAAAAGAAGATCTTGTATCTGCAACAACTCAGCTTAATTTAGGAATAAACATTAGGGGAAGGACTCTATTAGGTATATCTTTGTGTATATCTCTTTCATATTCATTTGATAAAATTTACTGTTTGCAATAGCATGAATTGTTCTATATAATAAGAATGTTCTTATCCCGGGCATAAAAACAATGCCGTATTTTGCGAAACCTTTTCAACTTTTGATCTTCAGTGCTGTACAACTTTGTACTTTTTTCACTTTCGATCTTTTATATCTGGGCGTCACTGGTGAGTCTTGTGTGGGCAAGGCGCGTTTTTGGCGTATTGAATTTTAAACCTGATGCTTTTTGTTATCTATTAATCATGTTTTTCTGTGTCTTATATGTTCTCCTATTTATTTGTATTGTAGTCCTGTAATATTATGTTGTCATTTCAATGTTATATTTAACTTTGCCATTAAAGTGCGAGGTTTGGCATGCCTTAAAACCAGGTTCAACCCACCACTTTTATTCCCCTTTAAAAGTGTCCTGTACCAAGTCAGGAAGATGGTCATTGTTATATATTGTTCGTTTCTCTTTGTGTTGCATTTTAACGTTGAGTCGTTTGTGTTTTCTCTTATTTTTGAGATATTGAGATAAGACGTGGCACGGTACTTGTCTATCCCAAATTCATGTATTTGGTTTTCATGTTACATTTGTTATTCTCGTGGTGTTTTGTCTGATGATTGGTCTGTTTCTGTGTGTGTTGCGTTTCGATGTTGTGTCGTTGTTCTCCTCTTATATTTAATGCGTTTCGCTCGGTTTTGGTTTGTTACCCCGATTTTGTTTTTTGTCCATGGATTTATGAGTTTTGAACAGCGGTATACTACTGTTGCCTTTATTTAGGACCATTTGTTTTACAGGATCATGTGATGAATATTGTGTTTCATGCATAATGATGATAGTTTTTCTTAATGCGGTACAGTATTACCTTAGAAAAGCCACATGATGTCTCTATGACTGAGAAGTAGTTTATCCGGTCTTTTTCTCAGGTTTTATTGTCCAGTATTGGCTTATTTATTCACATATAGTAGGTGGTCTTGTTTATTATGGATTAATATCCGATGATAGTGTTACTTGATATGTCATTTTTTGACATAATTTGTTGTTCAATTTTCATAACCCATTTACTATAACTGTTATGAGAATAGACGAGTTTTATTTGGAATTGAAAGACATTTTATCTTATGGGGTTTGTTTTAAAATTTTCAGTCAACCAACCAATAAATTGATTAATATAATAAATGTATATATAGTTTTTGTGCATTTGAAGACAAACGCCTAGTGTTCAGGGCGCAGTGTTAATATTTAGAAATCGTATGATTAAATAAATGGATTTTATGTTGTCCATAATTCTGGATTAGTAACTTTCACGAGTCAGATGTTTTGTTTACGTTTTTTACGATGGTATTTTTACCTCGTACATAATAGTTACGGTTGATTGGCAGGTATCTTCATTATTAATGATGTGGGAATGTGTTTGACTTTTTAGCTTACTTATTTTCTTAATGTAATAACTTGTTTTCTAAATCCCAGCAGAGCCATAGTTTATTTAGTCGAGCAGCCATATTAGTTTTGTATTTGCAGTTTTTTTTACACGAGATTGCTCGTTGACATAACAAACGATTTGATTGGTTGATCTACGGAACCAAAAATTATAAATACAAGGTTGACAAAACGAATTTTAAATTTATTTCCATCGTCTGCAAGAGCAGTCATAAATAATCCTAGTCTTTCTATTTAGTCAACCTGTTATATTGTAAAAATGTCTGAGCCACAGTTAATCTCAAGTCTGGTACGCAGGTTTTAAATGTTTTAAGAAAACACTCAACCTTCTAACACATGGCTATTGTTTGTTTTGCACAAGTCAACCTTCCTGACCTTTAAATTGGATGAGTGGCCTGGCATATTGGTTTTTATGATGAATTTTAAATATCCTGATTATATCGATGCTAGATAAAGTGCATATGAAATCTACACCTGACTTAGTTTAAGAAATAATTGATGCCAGCTATACTTTATTGTAGTTTTAACATGGGTAGGCATTATATTCGTGATGATTTTTGCCAGTGCGATAGCGAGGGCTAAAATAACACTAATATAATGCCTAACCATGTTAAAACTAAAATAAAGTATAGCTGGCATCAATTATGTCGATTCTGATTAGGACAAATACGGTAATTTCTATGTTCGCTGTATATAAGTGTACAGTATTTGTGTACGCTCTTCCATCAACCTCCCTGTCGATTTTTATCCAACTAGTTCAAACCAGTTTAATTTCGCAAAGTTGTATTTCTAAAATTCAAAATTGAAACAGAAATTAACAAATTTATTAATATAAACAATATTTGTGTCACAATATAACAGAAACGTTATAATTCAACGTCTTTTTCTTTGAGGTCAATTTCTGACACACACATTTCAAGTCAGTTGTCAATGGCGGTGGACGCACAAGGAGTATCGGGTAGGTCGATCTTTATTTACTAAATTAATTGTAAATGTTCCGCAGGTTATTGTAGCATTGGTAAATATGTTCATATCCGATAAAGGATTCCTTGATAAAGTTGTGCTGACATTCGAGACTTGGCAGGCGGGGCCCTTTGACAGAGATTCATTTATACTTGCGGTAGTCCAAATAATTACGACGTCTGGCAAGGCTATTTTATTTTTTTCTGGGACGCCTATAAATAAAATAAAATAAAATAGCCTTGCCAGACGTCATAATTATTTGGACTATACTCAATCCTCAATCTTAAGGCCTGTTGGCACGAATTGTCCCAATGTGCGGTTTTCCTCGACGTATTTTCTTTATGTGCGGTAGCTACACCCTGTAAAGTTGATGAAAGGGCAAGCCTTTGTGCATCTGACGATTTCAAATGCTGTACTACATGATGATCACTGAGTGACGATCTTGTTGCATTAGTAAAATGGATTGGAAACCTTGGTGGTATATAAGTAATTACGCCTATTTTTTATAGGAGAATGTGGTTCGATTCCCTGCTAGGGTCAATCCATTTTATGATAAATATGAAACAATTTAATTTTGTCATTTCAGAACAACAGTTATAATTAACCTCTACTTTATTTTATATTTTATCGTCAGATCATATGTTTCAATGAAATTATTATATACATGCCTTTTAACAGGATAGATGAAACGTGTTTTTCAGCGGGAGGGGTTTTGAAATTAGAACAGCCAACATGAACGTTGCGGTATTTAGGTCAAATATGTCAATTTCGAATTGTAACACATTTGTTGTCATTGTGAAAGTATTAGTAACAAAATGTGTATCATTTTAGTGTTTGAAAGTGTCCTAAGTTAACGAATTACATTAAATGCATATACCAATTTGATAAAATTCATTTTTCTGCCGTAGTCAATATACGCATGTGTAAACTAATTTTATTGGATAATAAAGTATGGTTTCTTAA
The DNA here is from genome assembly GCF_965363235.1 of Mytilus galloprovincialis. Taxonomy (NCBI): domain Eukaryota; kingdom Metazoa; phylum Mollusca; class Bivalvia; order Mytilida; family Mytilidae; genus Mytilus; species Mytilus galloprovincialis. The sequence goes on from NC_134838.1 coordinate 43,302,894, forward strand.
CAAAGCTAATGAAGCACGTCATATTAGAATATCATTTTAACCTTATACCAACTCGAAGGATCCATGCGAAGTATGTTCGATCAAGCTTCTTATTCCGTGTAACCTTCCACTCGGTTTAAGAGGCGAAATCGTTACAATATCATGGCATTTATGTCAACAAAACCATTGCTTATCATGCATTACCATATTATACATATGTACATAACAGTTTCAAGTACATGCATGTTATTCGTTTTCCAGTTCATTTGGTGAAATTGTCTTTACCCCGAGTACAAGAACTTTAGAAGATAAGAGGGGAAAATACAGCACCTACAGAAAAGATTAAAAATAGAAAGATTTGAAATTGGCAGATTTTCAAAATCTGACTGTAATTCTATTTCAAACTGGATTTGTAAAATTGAGAATGGAAATGGGGAATGTGCCAAAGAGACAACAACCCGACCATAGAAAAAAAAAAAAAAAAAAACAGGTCACCAACAGGTCTTCAATGTAGCGAGAAATTCCCGCACCCGGAGGCGTCCTTCAGCTGGCCCCTAAACAAATATATACTAGTTCAGTGATAATGAACGCCATACTAATTTCCAAATTGTACACAAGAAACTAAAATTAAAATAATACAAGATTAACAAAGACCAGAGGCTCCTGACTTGGGACATGCGCAAAAATGCGGCGGGGTTAAACATGTTTGTGAGATCTCAACCCTCCCCCTATACCTCTAGCCAATGTAGAAAAGTGTATCTACTTATATGTGCACTACCTTCTATAATTTCATATAACCTGCAGACAATTCAAAAACGATTTGTTACTCCAAATCAAAAGATACTGTTAATGTTACTGTAGGACGACAAAGAAACGGGTTATTGATTGATGTACTTATTAATTTCTTATGTAGACTTTATTGTAGGTTCATAAGACAGGATTTGGCTTTAAGATTCAACTGCAATGGTTCAGTTTGTTGCACTATTATTTTTTGGGCTTATATTCCATATTTTGTTTTTAATATATGTCCAAGTATTAGAGTTGTAATTGACTGTACTGAGATTAAAACAGAGACCTCCATCCCTTTTAAGACACCATGAGAATATTGGCAAAGGATGACTTTTTGTCAGAAGTTGCAGATTTGCATGGTATTTCCATAGCGTCTGCATCTAGAGTAGTTCATTCTGTTTGCTCTGTTATTTGTGAGAGGATTCAGAAAATCGAGTTCAAAAGAGAAGAAGTCGAACACAGGAGGATAAAAGAAAATTCTACGATATCAGAAGCTTTCTAAATGTGATGGGAGCCATTGATGGGACGCTGATTCCCATCCATGGGATGTCAGGAGAAGATCAGCCAAACTATGTGTGTAGAAAACAGTACCACGCAATAAATATGTAGGCCATCTGTTTTGCAGAATTGAAGTAAACTATTTTTATATGTTCTTCATCAGTAATTAAAATAAAATGAACAACAACGTTGTATAAATTCACTAAAAAATGGTTTTTAAGCTAAAGAAAATCAATAGGTGAATATAAGAGTGTGTACTTAATTACATGTACATAGAATCTTTGACATACCCTCAGTTTCCAAAGATTCTTATTCTATACAAAAAAAAGATGTGATTCAAAAATGCCGCACATCAACAAACATGAACCACTCAATTTGTCACCCGACTTTGGCTAGTCAAGGTACGGCCTTCAACACGGAGCCTTGGCTCACACCGAGCAGAAAGCTATAAACCACGATTTAAATGTAAAAAGTGCCCAAAAACATTTGCAGTATATCAACCCTCAGAAGACACCACAAAGAAATCCACGGACCCGTCTCCAAAATTGTGTCGCGACTTTAACCAGAAAATCTAATGCTGTTACAAATATGAAACTGAGCCTTATTTTCTTAAACAGAATAACTTTGAAATAAGGAAAAAAATTACTAAATTAAGGGTAAGTCACCATATTTTGGAAATTGAAAGGGGTAGATACAAAAATATAAAAAGGGAAGAATGTTTATGTCAACATTGTTGTCTAAATAAAATAGATGACGAAAAATATTTTTTTATTTACATAAAGATTTGAGATTTGAATTTTTGCAGAAAGTTAGAAATATTTATTCCGATATAGATACAGATAATATGGATAATTTGGTTTTATGTCTTTCGTGTCCGTCAATTATGCAGTATGCTGCTCCATTTATTAAAAAGTCATGGTCACTGAGGAGGGTGGACTCAACAACTGCATGATAGATACATATATGTATATAATGTTTTGTTCTTTTTTTTTTGTAAGATATACTGTAACATTATTATGTTGATTTATGTATGCCTTCAACCCATATGGGTAAAAATTTGCATTTATTCAATAAACTATGAACTATTACACGCCTGAAATCGAAAAGAAGACCATACCAGTATTAAATGCATTCAACGGGAAATGGCTAAAGCTGTGGAAAAATGGATACCCCTTTTGAAGCCGTTCGAAAGAAAGAATGGAATTGGAATTTAGAATAGTAGCAGGTAAATCACTCTATGAGGACCAACAACCTTCCAATTCAAGACCACACAGACCATCGACTAGCACCTTTGAACAAGACCTATACCTGTCAGACTTAGATACTTCTCTTTCAAACAATATTCTGCAACACACAACCAGTTAAAGAATATGGTTACGATATGGACCTAACAAAGGAAGATTATATTGACCTCATAACAAGCAGCAACGATGTAACAATTTGTCTAGATGAACTACCAGAACAATTATGGGACAGACACGTTTTTGTACATTCAATTTATAACATTTCAGCTAAGGCATTAATAACATAGACTCAATGCATGAACAATTGTATTTTGCTTTCATTTTCATGTCGACAATCTATTTGAATATGCTTTATTACAGTTTGTAATGTTGTAATATGGATATTTTGAATGGCAGCACTAAGAATGTGTACTATATAAACTTAAGGAGAACGCTTATATCTTATTTTTTCTATTGAGAAGAATTGATTCCATCAGCAAGGTATTGAAAGTTTTTGAAGCTTATGATGTTCTAAAAACATGTTTTCTAAGAGTGTTTCAACTTCTTTGCTATGCATGATAATATAAAGTCCAAAAACAGTTTCAGCAGTTCAAAGGTCCTCCAGCTTCATGAATGACATCTGTACAAATGACTACAACATGCTAACTCAAAAACACTAAGAAAATATAAACTATTAGATACAAACATAGACAAGCTAGTGGATATGTTGAAAAATCAAACATGAAAGAAAAACTTGAATTTTAAATAGATTAAAATAAATGCATAAGAATTCACAAACGAGTTTTTATTTTAGAATTTCTGTAGATCTCGTCATTATATAGATAGAATCAGGAGGAATTGGTTGGCGTTCAGTTTACCTGAAGAATTGAGTATCCTCTTTTATTATTATTCCGTTTCCTTAATATCAAATATATTTTTGTAGGCCATTCCTCCAGTGATTATTTCTCAGAATGCAGGATTTTGCACCTCATTTAAAACAATTTCTGGGAAAAAGGGGGGTATGGCCCCTTACTCCCTAGTGAAGCGCACATGGCTGATGGCGTGTCTTCGCCGTATGGACAACTTCACAAAGCTAAAATTTGGTTTTTGGTCAATTGTATGAGCCCTTGGTCACTTCCCCTACACACTAGGACATTTACTGTGGACAACCACAAAGTAGTCAAAAATAGGATGACACTGACATGGTGAGAAGTTATAGTTTTGGAAAGCAAAAATCGCAATAAGCAGCATTTGATTTAAAACGGAGAGCAATAGAAGCATAAACCAGATGGTAGTGACTGTAAACTCGAAAATTGACAGTTTACCAGATTAACATGCCATTCTTGATAGTTATCAAAGGTACCAGGATTATAATTTAGTACGCCAGAACGTTACATTTCATTACATATCGACAATGCAATTTCACTTGTTTGGCTTTATAAATAATTTGATATGAGCGTCACTGATGAGACTTAAGTAGACGAAACGCGCGTCTGGCGTACTAAATTATACTCCTGGTACCTTTGATAACTGTTCCCAGAGAAACACCTTTTACGGTTTAAACTGTTTTTTACTATGAAGTTTTGAAAAAAAAAGATATTTTAGAATGGAAAGTTCATATGCACTACTTATTTTTTCAAAGGTAAAAAAATAGGGCTGTGCGGCAAATTTTCAACGTTTACATGACCCGAACTTCTAAGAGTTTAAACTAACACTAAATTACTCAACTACCTCTACGTACAACTTGGGATTACCACAGATTTAAGTATGACCAATATACATAAGTATAGTTACTGGTAACTTTCCCAAGTTATGTTTAAGAGATGAAACAGAGATCATAACTGCGAACCAGTGCGTAAACAGAATTAATTATCTATGAATATTATATATCTCTCCAAAAGAGATGTGGTTTCAGCAACAGCTTAAAATTACCATAGCACAATGACTGGATGTAAAAGTACAGATCCACGTCACATGGATATTACTAAAAGTAGACTCAACAGATTAAATAATAACTTTCAAAGACAAATTAAGCAATACGTAATTAAGATCTCTACTTCATGACATCATGTATTGTTATGAAATTGATAAGGAATATTTATCGAACAGGTCTTGGTGATTTTTTTTATTATTAAGGACGTCTATGGCATACCCACAACTTTCTGCTCAGACACTGGTTTAAAAGGTTCAATCCTCCATTTTCTACATTTGAAAATGCCTGTACCAAGTCAGGAATATTAACAGTTGGTGTCCATTTGTTTGATGTGTTATATCATTTGATTTTGCCATTTGATTAGGGACTTTCCGTTTAGAATTCTCTTTTGAGTTCAGTATTTTTATGATTTCACTTTTAGAGTGAAGGCTTCGACAAACTATAAAGGCTAATGTTAGTCAGATAAAATGTTATACCTTTGATAACTATTTACACCACTGGGTCGATGCCACTGCTGGTGGACGTTTGGTCTCCGAGAGTATCACCATCCCAGTTGTTGACATGAAAATCAAAAATGTGGTCGTTTTTATAAATTTCCTGTTTACAAAACTTTGAATTTTACGAAAAACGTAAAACGAAGGATTTTCTTATACCAGATAATAGATTACCTTATTCGTATTTGGCACAACTTTTTGGAATTTTGGATCCTATAAATTGCTCTTCAATTTTGTACTTGTTTGGTTTCATAAATATTTTGATATGAGCGTCACTGATGAGTCTTATGTAGACGAAACGCGCGTCTTGCGTACTAAATTATAATCTTGGTACCTATTGTAATATGAGAGATATTGTTGAAATGTGATTTTTTTTCTACCGACGATTTCTTGTTCAAACTGAAATCCTGACGAGTTAAAATGCAAACATATTACATATAACATACACAAGTGACAAGAAACATGGAATGTATGTTGGGGCACATCGAATTGTGACGTCATGAACAAAGAGGGATCTGGATTTGAATATCATTATTTTAAAATCCAAATTGAACTTTTGTTAACTTATAACATAAAAGCTTCCTTCTTTCGTGTCAAAATTAAAATTATGTATTAGAATTAAACTGTTTTTTTTTTTTTTTTTAAATTGAAAGCTTTTTGCATGTCTATGTTATCATTGTGTTATTTGAATGTGATCGTCCTAACCAAATGCATTCGAGCGTCATGAGTCGTTTATACACTAGACGCGCGCCTGACGTTAATACGTATTGGCCTGTTATTTTTTAGGATGTTTGAGGCACAATGAGTTAACCATTTCAACAGCACAACAAAATATGCCAGGCTGGCAATGTTTAGTTTATTAGGTTCCCCTTTTAATCCCTCTCCTGTTTATAGTTCTCTCTATAAAAATATTGAAAACACTAAATTGAACTGTTCTGGAAATTCAAGTATGCAAGGAATATTTCATTATATTGCTACATCGAACTAATTTTTAACAAAGGTTTCATAAATTCCTGCAGCATATACCAAGTCCAGAATATGACAATTGTTTTTCATTCATTTAATGTGTTTGATTTTTTTATTACGAACTCTCCGTTTTGAATTTTCCGAGGAGTTAGGTATATTTGTTTTTTGCTTTTTAATAGCGTTCAGTCGCTAGGTTTATCCGTTACACTTGCAAAACAAGACCAATATAAAACCACAATCACCGTGAAGACCAGCTGACAGTCGAATTTAAGCAATTAAGAATACTAGTATCAGATTGACGGATTGATTGTTGGTTTCTTAACGTCCGGAAACATGAACTGCCACTGGAAAATGAAGGTATATCGTTGGGGACAAATATTTTCTCTTGCAACATGCCACATGGACTGTTAAAAGAGGAATTGCATTGCTTCGTTAAGTACAGAGCTCTTCAAAAGAGGCATCACATTTAACGTCTTCATTTTTGACCGGACGTGGCTACATACTTGTACATCCTATATATTTGACTGTCGGAAGAAGACCTTTGTGACCATGTTTATATTCCTTCATACACCGTCTGATAGGTTAAGAATCAGAGTTGGAAAAAGATCTATATCCGGGAAACTACTGACATTAGAGATGATACTGCAATGATACAGTTGTTCGCATTCTCACTCAATGGTTTCTGTTGGGAAGTTCTTGGAAATATAATCATATGTCCTGTATTGCTTGAATTATCAAAATTAATTTTAAATGTTAAAAACTAGTAAAACACGATTTTCAATGATTCTCTTATCAACGTTCTTGATTTTGTTCCCTGTCAAAAGGCAGTTAGCTAGTCAATACCATTAGATTTCAGTTTAGAATTCTTTTCACATTACTAAGATGACTATTCATCATCAGAATATTTTGAATCAAGAACAATTCTTTTAACATCTGATGGACTTATATCTTTAGTAAAATAATTGAAAAGTAGCAATAAGAATTAATACATACTTCAAAGTTGTAAAGTTCCTATACATCCGTGGCCTTCAATTTTCGGCTTTGAGCGTTCCTGATGAAGGTAAATTTAGAGCAGCGCCTCGGATGCATTGAGATACTATCGTGTTGTTTTCATTTTGTACAACCTTACCAAAAATTATATCACACTTTTATTTAACTCTTGTACCTTCTAACCACGCTCACTGCTGTATCCTCATTTATGACATTTTTACCTATTGTGTTTGTTTGTTACGTTCACACGTCTTTGTCACTATAATGGAATTTTAGGCGACTACCATACAAATGAACGGTTTAATACGCCATTTTCTACATAAGAAAATACTTTTTTCAAAGTCGGGAATATGACAGATGGCATCCATTCATTTGAACTTCTTATGCATTTGCTTACGGATTTTCTTAAAGCCATTTTATTGTTATACTTAACATTGCCATAAAAGCGAGAGGTTTATCTAGCCACAAAACCAGGTTCAACCTACCACTTTTTTTCTTAAAATGTTCTGTACCAAGTCAGGAAAAGGACCATTGTTATATTATAGTTCGTTTTTCTGTGTGTGTTACATTTTAGTGTTGTATCGTAGTTTTCTTATATTTGATGAGTTTCCCTCAGTTTAAGTTTGTAACCCGGATTTGTTTCTTTTCTCAATCGATTTATGAATTTCGAACTGCGGTTTACTACTGTTGCCTTTATTTATATAGAACAGGAATAGTAAATATTATGAAGTCTTCGTTTAAGGTCAAGGATCAGTAAATGGGCTATTTTCATCCTCAATTTTATGTCGCAGATTTTGCAGAAATTTTGCATACAACCTTGGCTTGTTGAAATACAACTGAAAATCGATAAAATAATGCATTTATCTCTTATTATCTGAAATATTGCAGATCGATTTTTTTAAATATGAATGAACATAAAATCGGCGAAAAAACTCTTAAATTTGTCTTAAAATAAATAAAAATTTTGGCATCTTGCTGTAATTATAGGAGCAAATGCAGTGACTGATGCTATTGCAATTTACGATTTGTCAGCTCCTAGGCCCCTATCAAATTTGTTTGATTTCGAACTGACTGCTCTTTAACTAAGTCAGCTTCTATGTTGTTATCTGGTTTACCTCTTAAAATTTACAAAACTGCCCTCTAAAATCCAACCTTTCTAAAGAAACATGTAGTCATTGAATTTCAATAAAAAGTCAATCAATCCACGCATGTACTTGGATAGATAGTATAACGTGTTCGCTAACCGGTGAGAACCTTTCTAACTAGTCCAAATAATTGTAGGCCGTCACAATCATTTGGACTGCTTTCTGCTTACCCTTCCGGAGCACCTGAGATCACCCCTGGTTTTTTGGTGGGGTTCGTGTTGTTTATTCTTTAGTTTTCTATGTTGTGTCGTGTGTGCTGTTGTTTGTCTTTTTCATTTTTTAGCCATGGCGTTGTCAGTTTGTTTTAGATTTATGAGTTTGACTGTCCCTTTGGTATTTTTCGACCCTCTTTTCTAACCAACCAAACCAACCATCAGATCAGACAGACACCAACAACGAACCAAAAGAATTTAACAGGAAATATGAACGCTCAAAATAATCACTACTACTGCTACTGCATAGAAAATAAACATAGTTTGTAAAATGGATTGGTTGCATTTTTATATGTTATGCAATAAAGTTTCCAATTAGAATTTACTTTGATGATCTGAATTTTAAACACAAAATCGCTTTAAGTGTATAACAATTTTTATTCACCAGGCATAATATTAATAACAACTGGAACACGAATTAACAGATATAAATCTCTTAAAGCGGATATCAACAATTAACAATATTCCGTATAGATAAGACGAACAGATAATACTATAAAACAGGTACACCAAAAATCAACGTTTAGGAAAACACAGATTCTATCGGCAGCTCTCCATACAAATACATGTAAAATACTACACAAATTAATAGGTCACAATTTTCGTAACCTTCTTTTCTATATTATAAAAATATATTAACAGCAACCCCGGTATTTGAAACAAACAGACACGTTTTGCCGACTTTACGCATCTTTCTCCAATTCTAAGTTAGAATTCATTATTAAACTGTATTATCAAAACATAGTTATATTAAAGAAAGCAGGAAAACTATAAAATGTCTGCCTCAGTTCAAAACTAGAAACTGGAACAATTAGATGAACTGCATAGATAAATATATTGCATGTATAATGCAATATTCAGGAACTTAAAACTTCTATTTTAGAAAAACTACCTTAAAAGTTAATCAGACACGTAAATTAAGCTGCTAACAGGCGGTAGGAACAAGCTGGAACTCACGTAAAATACTATAAATCTTTCGGTAATGTTTTTGTCTCACGTGCTTGGAATTCCAAATATGGGGAAATATATGACCAAATAAGGAAAATTACGTCATTACAGCTCTATTAATGTAAAAAGGTGCGCAACCGTCGGTGCAAAAATAGTTCATAACGAGTTATTACTTTAATCTAAATAAAACTACCTTCTACATAAACTGAACATAAAACAATATACAATTTATCCTTATTTCGATAAACATACCAAAATATAACTACAACATGTTAAATACAGTATATATAAATGATTTCTATCGACATTATATTAATAACAAAACCCGTTACTTCCGGTAAAAGTAACGTACAATTGTGCTGTTGGTCACGTTTTATGTCATACTGGAACATACAATATAAAAACAATTAACAATACATAGGTAAATATGAAATAAAATACATACATATACTGCTATAATACAATAATACTTAGTACAGCTGGCAAAAATATAGACAAAACAATGTCACCCTAATTAAGTTAAAACATGAAGTCTCCATTATAAGTTTTCAGCAGGTTTGGTAAACAATAGTTCCCGCAAAAGTGAACAATATCAATAAAAAATTTAGGCACAACTATTTTCTAAAATCGTCACAGTAGGAATGAGCATAGAAAACAGGTATGCATATCTTTACATTGGTTAATACCATTGATAAATTGCCTTCCCTGGCAGTATCCTCTTATTGCAGATAGTTCAAGCCTCTGATGCAAAGATTGCAGCAATAATTAAATTTGTCATCATCTGTGTCAATCGTTCCCTCTTACAGGAAACCAAGTATAGAGTTGCCAATATTTCGCATGGCAAGATCCTTTGTTGACCAGCATGCCTTGTATATTCCTGTATGAAACATTTTTGTTGTTTCTGTAATGTCAAAAAGTTCTATAGCCTGTTCTCTTATTAGTGTGTCCCTCAATATCTTTTTAAAAAAAAGGCACTATGTGTATTAAAATGTTTTTTGACCTTGCCATTTACATCATTTTTTTTTCAATACATTTCGATTGTACGATATTGTCCCTTCCTCTGTCATGCTTTCTTTCTTGTATAAGGCTTTAAAGCATTTCTATTTTCAAAAAAAGGGAAAATAAGAAATGTATTATGTATCATAGTCTTCATTTATATTTCGATGGAAAAAATAACTACACAAAAAATTAGCATAAGTTGAAAAGCAAATACATTATTTTCCTTTCTAGCTCGCCTGGACTGAAAGGCCAAGTGAGCTTTTCTCATCACTTAGTATCAATCTTCAACCTTTCTTAACTTAAAACATCTTCTCTGAAACTACTTTTAACCAAATTTTTCCATAATCATGATTGTATACTAGTAATCTAGTAGAATTAGTTTATATTCTCTCAAAGCACCAAGGACATTTTTTAAATAAGTTTGATGCTCTGCTTGACGGACTAGTTTTTTTTTATATAAAACTGCATCATTAAATTCCTTCCAAACGAGTGCACCATGCATACCTGCTGGGTTTTTTTAATTCCCTTTATATACAGGAGTATCTAGAACTGGGGCAATATAACATCGTCACCAAGAAAAATGACAAGGAGACCTTTTCATGAATAAGAAGCATTAATAACTCTTTATACTGCACATCTACACATGAACTCCATCCAACCAAAAATTGCACATCCAATTAATGAAGGTTCGTCAACTATAAAAAAATTATACCTTCACATCTTATCGTTAGATTTCACAAGAAGAACCATCAGCTTTCAATTCTCTTGACTTGTATGCTGTAGGAATTTTCAAAAGACTATGAATGGTTACACCATTTATTACGTTAGCACTGTTATCTGCATGACAAAGAACTTGTACACATTTTCTCGATTTAATAAAAAAAAACAAAAAAAAACAACATTTCACTGCTTTCTTCAAGCACTTAATTAAATATTACACATAATATTCACAACATATACCTTGTGAAAGACGTACCAGTTTAAATCTGGTCCCCATCATCAAACTAAATTTTAAATTGTCGGTGAAATCTACATAAGGTTTTACAACTTGCGGATACATGTTTTCAAAATTACAATAATCAACGTCTAAATCGTCTTCCAAAAATCCGTTTTGTTCCTGCATGTCTTGCTCGACTTAACAAAAATATTTAATATCTGAAAATTTTCTCCCGTCATGCAAATGAAGAATATTGGTAGTTTTACAATAGTCATCTGTTATGTGAAGTTGTTGCTCTGAGTCTTACACCGGATATACCAGGGACTTTGCCACTTTTGCAAATAAAACTATACAATGAACAGGGATTACTAATTAAACAGAATTAATATTTATCTATAGGTGTCTGTTTTGTAGTATTGGGTCCATTTTTTCCCCTAATATCCATGCACCAGTTTTATTCAGAAACGCATGACTTGATCTATATAGAGGTAAAGTAGAAAGTTCACAAGATGTTTTAAACAGCTGAACTATATCTTCAACAGTTCCCATTAATAATTTTGTACATAGTGATTTGATAGTAGAACCAGAGGTTTCACCAGAAATACTTAAATACCATATCATTGAATAAATCTGCCACAGCTGCTGTATGTTGCCTTTTCATGCATAACCACTGAAATATTTCTCTTCTAGTACTGCAATTATTTCATTAAACGAGGGATTACCGGTCCACTGTTTGAGAGAATCGGATATATCTCCAATTGCTCTACATTCATCTGTACGTATTTGAGAATGCTGTACCAGATTTAAGTGGTCCTTTTCCATCTCTAAACGTAAGTATCCATATCTGTCTACCACAATTACTGAACAATCTCTTAGGTGTTTACCAGCTTGGTTGAATGATGTACATACCATGGATACCACAATCTTATCGAAATCATCCAGCTTCTTAGGAACAACATTCTTCATATCACTCTCATGAAGATACTGGATAATCTCCTGTGCTGGTGTGTCGCTGGATAATTTTCTCACTGAAACCATCCAGTACTGGTGTGACGCTGGATAGTTTTCTCACTAAAACCTGCAATTAATAAGACTGCTTTACATTGATATAAACACATGAAATTGTATAAGAAATGATTTCAAATTCATCATATTGTTGTTAAAACAATTATGCCTGTTTTGATAATATCATCAATAAATGAGTGAGAACTCTAGTTCATTTTGACAGCTATTTTTTAATCTAGTCTGAGGAGAGTGGATATATTGCTCTTTTGTAAAAACTGTTCCATTTGCCACGTTTGTCTCTTGTATCCAGATATTAATGTTACTTTGGGTGATGTTTGGTGTGATTGATATCTAACACGAGATTGCCCCTCCTTTTCCATTGACCATTGTCTGCAAATGAATATCCCAAATGATATTGTCATACAATATAATCTATTGTGGGGCATATTTTCTGGGTTTTTTATAACATAAGCAACACGACGGGTGTCTCAGATCACCTCCAGTTTCTGGTGGGGTTTGTGTTGCTTAGTCTTTAGTTTTCCATGTTGTGACAGGTGTACTATTATTTGTGTTGTCTTTTTTTTATTTTGAGCTATGGCGTTGTCACTTTATTTTCGATCTATGAGTTTGACTGTTCCTCTGGTACCTTTCGCTCCTCTTTTAAAGGAGATTGTATCTGCAAATGATTTTTTATTGCGCAGAATTTTGTGTGCCTGTTTTGTTTTGGAATTCTGTAAAATACTCTTCAGCTTCGGATTAAATAGCACTAACTAATTGAGAAGAAATGTCATAAGGTTTTCTTTTTTCGGACTTTTTTGACAGAAACTTCTTATGTTTGTTCACTTTTTTGTAGAGACCTTGAAGTATGTGTAGGGGTTGGAGTTAAATTGGAGACTGTTATAATTTCATTCTTGTTAGTGGTTTTCCTTGTGATAGACTTAACAACATCAGCAAAAGAATGAGGAACTAAATATGAAATATATATGTAACCACAGTCAAGGTATGTTGATTCTCTTGAAACATCTTCAGTTTTGCAATAATAATGATCTGAATGTATTCTATCATAAGGATATGAATGATCACTGAAACTGATGATTTTCGGCATTTTAATCCTGTTTTCCCTTAATGAAATAGAAGATGTGTATGATGTCATCTATTGAATCAATTCACACTCACAAGATGTATATTGTGTATAAGGTTTGTTTTTGTCTTGAAATTTTAAGTGGGATCAGCAATCCGACAGTCGTCTGATAATGAACATGCGGACGCTTGTTTGTGAATATGAGAAAAGATTTATGGCAATCCTTGTTGCTAAGCGATCATGTGCTAGTATAACCTGTATTATAAAACATTGTGCATTTTAATAGTAAATAAATAAATACAGATAACTCTGTTATTCTAATGCAGACCAGGAGACTTGTTGATGTGCCATCGGCAATTTTTTTTAGTTGCTAAGGAGCAGATCGGAATCATAATCGACAAGTGTTAAAAGTATTCTTGTATCCATAAATTAATATTCTTTTGGTAATGTTTTTGGTGTTATTGATATCTATCAAGAAATTGTCCCTCCTTTTCCATTAACCATTGTCTACAAATAAATATCACAAGTGATATTGTCATACAATATTATATGACATTCTGAACGTATCCTCGTATCTTCTTTTTATTTTTAGCCATGGTGTTGTTACATGTAGTTTATTTTCTATCTATGAGGTGGACTCTCCCTCTAGTATCTTTCGTCCTTCTCTCATAGATATTAAAACTATTGTAAATTTCTGAGCATGATAATGAACAATAAATCTGTTGGGGGGGGGGGGGGGGAATCCCCATTTATTTCTAAACTAAATGATGAGAAAAAACAGTTCCCATCTCCACGAACATCATAAAAAGTGATTTTCAATAGCTATCAATCCATTGTAGGGCATATTTTCCGGGATTTTAATAACATGAGCAAAACGACGGGTGTCTGAGATCACCCCAGTTTCTTGTGGGGTTTGAATTGCTTAGTCTTTATTTTTTATGTTTGTCTTTTTGATTTTTGGCCATGGCGTTGTCAGTTTATTTTCGATCTAATAATCAAACTGCCTTGAATTTGTTCAATTACAAAATACTAAGATGTCAGTTTAGATTATTTCTTTTGATATCATTACGATGAATCCATTCAGAACAATCTTTTTCATCAATATCTAACTATCATTTTAATTATAGTGACCTTCACCCACAAAATGATAGTGTACTTTCATCGGGACATTTGATCAACAATCTCATTCCGAACTGATTCAATTTCGGCCTGCAGCAACGAAATATAATATTTCTTTTGAATTAATCTCTAGGGATGTATGAAATGTTATGAAAACATGTCTTGTAAATTGAAACAAAAGAATTCATCATGAAATGAGTAATACAAGAAGGTTAATTGGTTTTTTAAGATGTAAAACTTGAGCTGACATACCGTTAATGAACTTTTAAAAAACTTTACATATAAATTCAGATTGCATTTTATATTGTGTTATAACTCGTCGTATTAATCAATGAATTTGAACAGATATCTATCATTTTAATATTTCAAGAAAGATTTTTGAACACCTGCAAGTTTGACGGATGCCACATAAGGAGCAGGATCTACTTACCTTTCCGGAGCACCTGAGATCACCCCTAGTTTTTGGTGGGGTGCAACTATCTTAATATCTCAAGATACAAGATCGCGAAAATATTGCAGAAATGCAGACTTGTAATCAGTCAAAATGTTGACTATGTTCATTTAGAATCGTTTTCAGTACGCTTGATGCATGTTACTGAAATAATCTTCATGTGAAAATGGAAAAAGCAAAAAACAATTAAATAGAGTCGTTTTGATTTAATGAGATATTAATAGTTTACTTAGTTCTGAAACAATACCATAAGTTAAAATCATATCCATCAATGATTCTAACGATTCCCGAAAATGACAGTTTGACGCCTGACGTGAATGTCATTCATACCCTCATAATAATATAGACTATATTATTAGATAGTATGCTTTATGTGTTTCATTTTGTTGAAACTTAAGAATAATTATAAATGGGATTACCAAAACCACGGTATGAAATTACCTTAAAATTTATAGCTTTGTTTAATTGAAAAGTTGATAAATCCCTTGAAAAAATAATTTTGTTAATTGAGAATAATTTAATTTTGGTTGTTGCACGTCTTCTAATTGGTTGACAGTGTTTTGTATATCAGCTCATAGACATAATGTTGTCATGTGACTGTGGTGTCATCAACGTTTTTCATGATTAACATGATTCAGGCTTAAAATGGAATTTAGAAGTATATATAGGTGTCACTCTTCAACTTCGTACTTTATTTGGCCTTTTAAACTTTTTTTGGATTCGGGCGTCACTCATGAGTCTTTTGTAGACGAATCGCGCGTCTGGCGTATATACAAAATTTAGTCCTGGTATCTATGATGAGTTTAATTATACACCACCAATTACTCCCTCCAAATTAGAACGTAGAAAGTAGGCCTTCTCGGATTAAAAATAGTGCAATTGATGTCATTGTTTACTTAACAAATTTGCAGAAACTTTTGGTGAAAGAGAAATATATTAAGACCATTTTGAGCTAAAATTTACACGTTTATGAGTTTGCATTCAAAATTGAGGATTAATGCACTCGATAGTATACTTATTTCAGATTTCAAGAAAACCAGGGGTTATTTTTAGTCGTACGTCTATTCGAAAGACCTCTTCTTTCTTATATGATTTTAAACATCTGTTGAAAAGTGGCATGTAAAAAGCTGATGCATGCAAGATTCAGGATATACCTGGTTTCTATGAAGTTCAAGTTAAGGTAAAATATTTAGAAAGCTGTGAAAATTGCAAAATTTGGTTGAACAGATAGAGACTTTTAATTGGTGGTATGACACCTATAAGGAATGACTATTGTAGAAGAGGGACGAAAGATACCAAAGGGACAGTCAAACTCATAAATCTAAAACAAACTGACAACGCCATGGCTAAAAATGAAAAATACAAACAAACACCAGCACACATGACACAACATAGAAAACTAAAGAATAAACAACACAAACCCCACCAAAAAAACTAGGGGTGATCTCAGGTGCTCCGGAAGGGTAAGCAGATTCTGCTCCACATGTGGCACCCGTCGTGTTGTAGGGTTACATTTATTCGGTATGAACCACCTTTTTTGTTATTTCTTCATAGACGGAACAAAAAATTACCGTTATTCCTCAGATATTTTTCATACCTAAAGAATTGTTGGCTGCATCTAATCCACAAATTGAGGTATTTGATGTGACACTTAAAATCTGAAGATAAACATTAGGATATACAATGAGCTTTCCATGCCAAAAAGGAAACAAACAATAATTTTAACACACAGGCATTATTAATAGCAGCAGACTTGATATCTATAAGGCACAATTTCTTTGCCAAACCTGTTTATTGTGCAAGACACACAATTTTAATTCGAAAAAAAAAATTTAAAAAATTCTTAGTAAGTCATCTAGTCAACTTTTCACTGTTGTATTAAATTCTTTATAAGTAGAAATGTGGGAAATGGTGGACATTTTTCTCTTGGATTTTGTCATAGCTATTTTTTAAGAGACGAACATTTTCTCATACAATAACAATTGAACCCTTGGTTTTTGTGTTATTTAAAGTTATAGGTGAAAAATTCAGCACAAATAAAGGCAACAGTAGTATACCGTTGTTCAAAACTCATAAATCGTTAGAAAAAAAACAAATCCGGGTTACAAACTAAAACTAAGGGAAATGCATTAAATATAAGAGAAGAAGAACGACACAAAATTAAAATGTAACACACACAGAAACGAACTAAGCTTTAGACAAAATCCAATGAGAATAGCAAATAAAACATCGAAACTAAATAAAATTATATGAATTTGGGATAGAAAAGTACCGTGACACGTCTTATAATAATGTGAATTAACATTCAAATATAAGAGGAAAGAAACACAACGTTAAAATGTAACACACACAGAAACGAACTATAATATAATAATGGTCATATTCCTGACTTGATATAGGACATTTTTAAAGACAAAATGGTGGGTTTGAACCTGGTTCACAACATTGATTATTTAAAAAATGGAATACAATTTTTTAATGGCTAAATTGTACAAAATTTGACCATTATAATTCATCAAAAATTATTTTCATGGATTGAAATATTATATATTTTGTCTTTTATACATAAAACTGATATTTGTTAGTTAAAATGCACTGTTATTTGTTATATATTGTCACTGACGGTCTGAACTTTATGACATTGATAATGGTGATTGTGTGTTTCTAAACAACTTATCATATGATGCCGTAAAGGTATCATGGTTAACAAAATTTGGGTATCAATCTCTGGAGGAGTCTTACCATCTCCAGTCTTTCAGCTTTCTCTTCTTTTTGCTTCTTTTTTCCTGACATCACCAACCATTTTTTTTCTCTCACTTAAGTCATATTTCGACATTCTATGTTGCAGACATTTAGGGACGACATCAAAATTTCAATGTAGGATAAAAAAACTTAATTCACATAGTTTTTTCACTGACCCCCCCTTAACTTAATTTGTGAAATTTACCAATAGGGATATATGTAAAAATCGATTTTAGATATACAACTTACATAATTTTAACCCCCCACTCCCAAACTATTTGATTTAAGTTTTTTATCCTACATCGATCTTTTGATGTCGTCCCTTACACTGGAACAAAAGTGTAACTTTTAAAAACATCTTCATATACTTCTGATAATACCTAATATTTCTTTTAAATTTTAATTTTAATAAACAGTGGTAAAGAAAATAAATGATACAGCTCATTATTTTGCATATAGAAAGTGTTGTGAGAATAAATTGGACAGTTAAGAAGCTTTCAAATCAGAAGTCAGCAGAATTTTCTTTTGGTAAATAAACTCATCATAGATACCATGAAAAATATATACTTATATACCTGATCTATAAAGTCATTGTCGATGTCTTTGATGCGTATTTTTCTGGAGATTACTTTCTTGTGTCAGTTCAATTTGAAATATTCCTAAAACTACATACGAAAAAATCAATAAAAAATATTCAAACAGGAACAATGAATGTTTTAAGATCTTTTTCGAGTATATAATACTTCTTGATAACAGAAGCGAAAACTACGCTTACCTATGTTGTACTAGAAGAAAGGCGTATACTCTCTATTTCTCTGAGAATTAGTCTACCGTCCTAAAGATTTAGACATTTGACTATAATTTCTGATTGGTTTTATCCTACTCGGCATAATGCTTTTATACTACACCTGGAAAATATTTAAACTTATATTTGAAGTTGCGCTTTATATATTTTGTGTGATGTTGAAATGATATACGTAAACTTTTGTCTTAGCTGTAAGAGGTTACGAGTTATAAAAGGTACCAGGATTAAAATTTAATACGCCAGACACGCGTTTCGTCTAAATAAGACTCGTCAGTGACGCTCAGATTTAAAAAGTTATAAAGCCAAACAAATACAAAGTGGAAGAGCACTGGGGACCCGAAATTTCAAAAAGTTGTGCCAAGTACTGCTAATGTAATATATTCCTGGGATAAGAAAATCCTTAGTTTTTCGAAAAATTAAAAGTTTTGTAAACAGGACATTTTTAAAAGTTATCACATAATTGATATTCATGCCAACACCGAAGTGCTGACTACTGGGCTGGTGATACCCACAAGACAGCTGCAACATGGGCAAATGTGCCTACAACTCTCGAACCAGTTTTACAATGGCAATAAAAGGCCTTGACCTCAATCTCATTATATTCAATCCATATCACATATTTTCTAGCTGAAGTGTCTTGTTGTGAAGTCCTTGTCACACAAGCAATTTTAAAATTGGATGTTTTGGTAGTATAAAAAAACTCAAATTACTTTCTTGATTATTTATTCCATCAGTAACATCGATACATATACAATAACATTATTTTTTTTGAAATAACCTCTTCTGGTTTTATATAGCAATATGAAACAATGAAAAGAGCACATTTAACAATGACAGGATCATATTAAACAAAGGAAGGAGTTTTAAACAAAGAACGGAGTCAAGTTAAGCAATTAACGGATCTTAAAATACATAACAACAAAAGGAGTAATAAACAGAGTGCAATTTTAAATACATGTTCTCGCTTCGCGACATAAGTCTGCTCTGAATTTGTACCCGTAATATATTTGTAAGATCTGAATTAATCTTTAATATTAAATCTCTGTCATCATTGACGTGTTCGTGATTGTAAGATAGCTAGTTTGATTGGTAACCAATGATATTTCTCAAGTCTTCTGACAGTATAGGAAAACAAGGCATGTGATCATCTGCATCAATCTTTATCCAAGAACATATTCTTCTATGTAACCCTTCAGTCTACCCTCTCTTATGCATCATTTTTTTTTCCTGGACAGTACATGAAATATTTAGTTAAAATAATGATTTTCAATATGCATATGTGTACAAGTAACGTGGATTTTTGTGAAATGAGACACTATTTTATCAATTCACAGTTATGTGTAAATTGGCAACCTCATTCCCAAAGGTATATATATCTAGTGGACTTTCTTGTTTAGTTTGGAAGACAATTTTTCCAGGATACAATAAAACAGATGAAAATGCTCCCCTGTTGTAACTGTTAGTTGTGAAAGTAGCCGGAAAAATAAAGTCTAACCTTTCCGTGTAATTTTGTCATCAGAATTAATACCACATTTCGTACTTCGGTGCTGACATGATTTAACAAGCTTTTCTAAAATTCTCAGTTTATAAATTTTGAAATTATTAAGAAACTAAGGGTTCAACTCCATCAGACAAAAGTGACTTTAGATGAATTTGGCTATTTATTTTAGGTATTTTCGACATATAGCTCTTCAACGGTTTCGGTGCTTATACATCCTCGTATTTCAAATGTTTGGCTTTGAGCGTTCCTGATGAAGGTAAATCTAGAAAAGCGCTTCGGACGCATGAAATTATTAAACGTGTTGTTTTCAATTTTTTATACTGTTATAATAAAATAAAAATAAAATTTATATTTTTTTTTAAGATCCTGGTACTTTTGATAACTAATTACCCTCATTTTTGCAGCCAAGATTTGATCATAATGTTGTCCTTTTCGTCAGTATATAATGACGGCTTGTATTTGTTGCATAGCTCCAATCAGTTTGATATTGACACCGATTTAGGGTATTTGTGTATTTGGAATTACATTTTGAAGGTACTTCCATTCCTTTAAGTCGCCTTTTACGGGTTCAACCAACCATCTTATTTTTGTAACCAAGCGACAAACATTGGCTTCTTAAGTTGTGAATTGTGTTTGCATTCATATTTTCCATATTGGTTTAAAAACTATGGTGTAAAAAAACGGCATCATTATTTTATGATCTGCCAAATAAGGACCAAGAATAGAAAGTATGTAGACAGTTCTTGCTACAATTATCATTGGTTTACCAGTGGTCTATTTTTAATTCTAATTTGAGTCTCCTGTTTTTTTTTGTTTTTTTTTTCTTTTTAATGTAATGTTCCTTCTGTAATGATTTTTTTCAAAAAATATTATATCCAAACATTTATCTTGCAAAATATCAAAATTTTGTTTTTACTTAAATATTTATTCAGCTCATTATGACTAGTATCCAGTCCTAAGTAAATTAATGCCGTGAAGTTTTCAAAAGTAAAGGTACGTATCTAAAAAAATAAACATCAGTTATGCAATAATTTCTTTACTTATAATAATAATTTGAAGAGTAAAAATAATCTCGTAAAATTCTTGGATTTCATTTTCTATCAAAATTCAACTATATAAATCGACAACTATTGTAACATATTTCTTTCACTTTAAATACATACAATGATTAAATGTATAATAACGAATGACCACCCCTTTAACCTTCTATATGGAACACATAGCTAAATCTGAAATTATTTTTCTAGATAAATGACCTAAAATGCTATTGATCTGATGAATCTAGAAGAAAATGGCTGAACCAAAAGGTATGTTTAATTTAAGTGAAAACAATTATGAAAAATTTCAAATACTTATTTTTTTTTTTTTTAATAAAACCACTTTTTAACTGACCAACATTTAAAAATTTCCTTATGTGATTTTGAATAAGTTTCATGATATGCCCTTTAACAACTCAAAAATTTAATAATACAATAAATAAAGTTCATCTTCTCATTGCAGGTGGTAGAGGGTGTCCAAAGGTTTGTCTACTGAGCGTAGGTGTCCGGTGCCTTTGCTGGATTCTTGATCGGCTAACGATATTGGTTCTGTTAGGTCTTTCATTCTTAAACCTCATTATCTCATCTCTCTGTTCACGTACAACTGACCGTAGTCCCTGTACTTGTGATACAAGACTAATGATTACCGTATGTAACTGGCTAATACTTTCCCTTGTCTTGGCGTGCTCAGCAGCTGTGTTTTCAAGTAAGGTGGATATTGACCGCTTCACTTCTCCCAAAGACGAACATCCGATGGGAATGTTTTTCATTCTTAAGCCTCCTTATCTCATCTCCCTGTTCACGTACAACTGACCGTAATCCCTGTACTTGTGATACAAGTCTAGTGATTACCGTATGTAACTGGCTAATACTTTCCTTTGTCTTGGCGTGCTCAGCAGCTGTATTTTCAAGTAAGGTGGATATTGACATCCCGATGAGGATGAATAATTTGGTGGAGGACCCTGACTCAATGGTAAACCATTCCACTCATTTGCAGGATGGTTAGCTGATGGTGTAGCAGGCGGGTTACTGGCACCTAATAACTGCGGTAGTAAATTTTCTTTATCAATCTCCCGGTCTCGCATCATTGTTTCTTACTGGTGATGCCAGTTCTGGAGTAAATACTATAGAAGATTCCGGAAGGTCAAAACAATCAATGGTATTAGTGAACTGTAAATCAACTCCGAGTGCAGCCTGTTTTTTCAGAATAATTTTATCCACAATGTTTCTTTCTGTTACTGGCAGTGGTGGTGGTGATGCTTGTAAAGATGGTGATGACCAATGTCCTGGTGTAAAATCAAAAGATGGTGACGGTAATGAAGATGAAGTGTCTGAAGGTGGCCACTCATACCACATCTTTTAATTTATATGTAATTGTATTAATCACGCATTTGTTAATTCCAGCACTTCAAAATGACAGCCTGAGCTATATAGTTATCAAAGGTACCAGGATTATGTCAGTTGATACTCCACCAGTGCTGCTGCCTGAAATTACTTGAACAGGATCTACCGTGGTGCCCAAACCTGGCCTCTGCCTTGGCAACAATCAGGAATCCCTTCCTGCCTCTGGGAAGTACGGTGACTCTGAAATAAGGAAGTAGTCCTTGTCAGGTAATGCTTTTTGAAGGCTAGCCCTTAAAGTTTGGTGAGGCTTATGGAAATTAACATGCTGCTGCAGGGTGTTCAGATTGATGCACCTGAACTGACAGAGGGTACAATAGTCGGGTGTTCACTAATATATGGTTAACGACTATGTTTCTGGCCCATATATACCGGTACATCTGTGCAAAGGAGCCAAATGGTGTCTCTTCTTATGGCTTTGGCGGCATCATACTGGAAACTCACCTACAAAGAGTATTGGACGTTTTAGAACTCTTGTCCAGTTTAATTGGTTTGGTCGCAGAAATAACCCGACAGTGTATCTGACGTTTGTTTCAGCTTAATGAAGGAGAGATAACTATACCCTTTAGCCAAAAGAAGGTAAGTTATTATTACCTATTTAAAAGGTATATAAATTAAATACACCAAGTTTATATAATTTAAAATTAACTACAATTATTTAAATTAAATACACCAAGTTTATCTAACTTAAAATTAACTTCTGTACTTAACAATTTTTATATTGCTAAGCAAAAAGTAAATTTAATCCCTAACTTGTCAAGTTAGATTTCTTTTTGAAGAAGTAATTAATCATGAATTCAAATCTTTCCAAATTTGATATCTGTACTGATATTTCCAAAATTTTATTTTTATATTTTCAGTTCATCACTCAAGTATGGTACAGTTAAAAGAGGGACGAAAGATACTCGAGGGACAGCCAAACTCATTAATCGAAAATAAACTGACAACGCCATCGCTAAAAATGAAAAGGACAAACAGACAAACAATAGTACACACGACACATCATAGAAAACTAAAGAATAAACAACACGAACCCCACCAAGAGTAATAAGAAATAATGGAGTTCATCCACTTGGGTATGTTTTCACCAATGTGAGGTTTCAGTTTATTATGATTAATTCTGGTTCTCTTAGCATCTAGTTGTCTTTGAAAATTAATTTCATTTATTGTTTTGGTAATAAGGTAAGGTCCCAGGTATAAGGGTTGCAGTTGGACTTATGCCTTCCTTCTTTGTCTCATTTAAGTACCAAACTTTATCAAAAGTATTGTAATTGACCAAGTTTACTTTCTGGTCATAGTAATCGTTCCGCCTTTTGGCATTTGCTGATAAATGCTTTCTGGCTAGACTATGAGCCTTTTGCAACCTCTCTCTTAATTCACAGATTAACTTGGACTTCGCCTTGAACCAAAATCTTTTGCTTGTGTCCCCTCAACTGGAAACCTGATTTCCCTTCCTAACTTCAACAACAAAAAGGAAAACAACACGTCATTAATTCCTTGCGTCCGAAGCGCTTTTCTGGATTTACCTTCATCGGGAACGCTGAAATCCGAAGATTTATAAGTACCGAAACCGTTGAAGAGCTGTATGTCAAAAATACCTAAAAAAAAATAGCCAAATTCATCTCAAGCCAACTTTGCCTGAGGGAGTTGAAACCTTAGTTTCTTTATGATTTACAAACGGACAATTTTAGTAAAGTTTGTTAAATCATGTACCGAAGTACTGATTATTGAGGTGATGAACCCTCGGGGACTGATAGTCCACTAGCAGAGGTATCGACCCAGTGATGTAAAAAAATGAAAACAACACGTTATTAATTTCTTGCATCCTAAGCGCTTTTCTGGATTTACCTTAACCAGGAACGCTCAAAGCCAAACATTTGCAATCCGAAGATGTATAAGTACCAAAACTGTTAAAGAGCTGTATGTCAAAAATACCTAAAAAATTAGGAGTAAGACTTGTGGATTCATTTGGAGTGGACTGGTAATCACTTGAAAGTCAAGCGAGATTTAAATCCCAGTCTGTGTTGACCTTGTAAATAAGATTTTATCATTGATAGTAAACTGCGATTAAATCTCTCTGTTTGACCATTACACTTTGGATTTCTTACACTTGTTCTTGTTTTACTAGTATTTATTTTTTGCTCTTGCAAAATATCGCTTTCATAATTGCGACCTTGATCAGAGTGCAAGGCGAGTGGACAACCAAAACGGCATATATAACGTCATTTAAAATCAAGTAGGCACAGGTAACAACAGTTGAGTCTAGTACAGGAAAATCTCCGACCCAATTTGTAAAATGGTCTGTTGCCGTTAAAACATTATGTATTGGTGTAACAGAAAAGAACCTACAATGTCAGTAGCCAATCTATCCCATGGTCCACCAGTAGGCATACTTCCTAAAGGGGCCATGTATTCTTTTACTGGAGGTTTATTTGCCTGGCAAAAATCACACTTTGCTAACCATATGGTGATGTCCTCTCATCTCAAACCAATAAAATCTCTGGGAAAGCTTTGACTTTGTCTTTTTCCTCCCTAAATGTCCAGACGTAATTGAATTATGCATTTGAGTAAAAATTTTCATTTTTTTCAATTTCTGTGGGGTTAAATATCGTATTTGATCAGTAGTTTCATCTCGCTGAGAGAATTCTTTAAAGAGAAAATTGTCTTTAAAAAATAATGATTTCCAATGGTGCCAATAATGTCGGGTAGCTGGACTTAAATTGACCTCTTTCCATCTGTTTTCAATTTAATAATAAGGCCAATGACTTCATGTTCCTCTTGGAATTTCTTAAGCTCTGTTTAGTGTGACCTGCTTTCCAATTGGTCCAAGTATTTGCGTCCTCCTTTCCTTGTCTTAACTACATTAAGACTTATTTTTTTTTTATTTTCTTCTATAAAATGGTAAAATTCATGGAAGTCTCCGTGTCAAGAGGTCTTCTTGTGCATTTAACACAAGGACCACATTTCAAATATGCCATATGGTCAGTTTTGGGACAATCACATTCACGGGGTTTATGCATCGTGACATAGCATCTGCATTCCATGTTTGGGGCCTGGTCTGTATTCCGAATTAAAGTCAAAAGCGGATAATATTTCAATCCATCGGGTAACCCTGTCCTTAGGCTCTTTAGGGCTAAATAACTATATCAAGGCCTGGTGGTCAGTCCTGACAATAAAAGTTCTACCCAATAAGTACTGCCTATAATATTCAATAAAATAACGGACTGCCAACAATTCTTTGTCTGTAATGCAATAATTGCACTCCGCTTCTAAAGTACGACTGCCATAGGCGATCACTCTGGGTCTACCATCTTTGATTTGACTCAAAACTGTACCAATTGCAACATTACTGACATCTATATCTAAGATAAAATCTCCCTTGTCTAAAGGATGTTCCATAATTTCTGGACTCATAAATGATTCTTTTAGTTTTTCAAATGAATTTTGGCACTCATTTGACCAAATAAATTAATTTGACTTTTTAGTAAGCTCTGAAAAATCTTTTATAAAACGGCGATAATAGCTAACCATCCCTACAAGTCGACGGACTTTTGTTACGTTTGTTGGAACTGACCATGATAACATTTTTAGCTCACCTGGCCCGAAGGACCAAGTGAGCTTTTCTCATCACTTGGCGTCCGTCGTCGTCGTTAACTTTTTACATTTTGAACTTCTGAAAACCACTGAATAGAATGAAACCAAACATGGCATGAGTGTTCCTTATGAGGTGCTGACCAAGTGTTGTTACTTTGTAGCCGATCCATCATCCAAGATGGCCGCCACCGAGGGACTTAGTTTAACATAGGACCCTATGGGAAATGCATACAAATGACTTCTTTTAGAGAACCACTTAATGGAATGAAACCAAAAATGGCATAAATGTTCCTTATTAGGTGTTGACCAAGTGTTGTTACTTTGTAGCCGATCCATCATCCAAGATGGCCGCCAGCGGGGGACTTAGTTTAACATAGAACCCATGGGAAATGCATACAAATGACTTCTTTAGAAAACCACTGAATGGAATGAAACCAAACATGGCATGAATGTTCTTATGAGGTTTTGACCAAGTGTTGTTACTTTGTAGCCGATCCATCATCCAAGATGGCCGTAAGCGGGGGACTTAGTTTAACATAGGACCCTATGGGAAATATATACAAATGTCTTCTTTTAGAGAACCACTGAATGGAATGAAACCAAACATGGCATGAATGTTCCTTATGAGGTGCTGACCAAGTGTTGTTACTTTGTAGCCGATCCATCATCCAAGATGGCCGCAAGCGGGGGACTTAGTTTAACATAGGACCCTATGGCAAGGCCGTAGCTAGGCATCTTATTTTAGTGAGGCAAAATAATTGTGCCGAGCGAAGCGAGGCGAAATTTTTTTTTGTAGAGTATGAAATGAATGGTACAAAATCCTGCATTCTAGGCATTTTTAGAGAGTTTGATAATGTTTTGAATTTGGACACTTTTTATATATATTTTTTTTATATTTTAAGACTTTTACTAACACCAAATTTTTAACAACTTTACTTAAATTTATATGTAAGATAATCATCCAAATATCACTGATTTGAGTCTGCTGCCAGAACATAGAACAAACATCGATTCAGTAGAGTTTGCCAAATTTTTCTATGGCCGGTTCAGTCAACTCGTTTCAGAATCATAATTTGGTCTGCTGATATCCTTATCGCGATGAACATGGCAAGCCCGCACAATCTCTCGCCACTCATGCATGCTCTTTTCCAAGTTTTCAGTCGTTTCAGGGCAGTCTGTGTTTCTAAAGGAAGCACATTATCATCAACACAATGATCAATGTCTTCTTCCAATTCCTTCTCCATCAGCAATTTGGTAGCAGCATCGGTAGTAACAGTTTTGTTTGCAAAAGGGAATTAAGCTTTCCATGCTTTCCTGTAAGCACCATCATACAGTTGCAGTTACAAAAGATTAAACTCGCTTTTATGCTGACAAAGAGTAGACAAACTAGGGATAGAATGAGATAAGATAAATGTATATGATTCTATCTATAGAGTATATATGATATGGATACAGGGGAATTGGAATGGACTTTTTGACGTTTACATGTAGGTCCATAATTTCAAATTATTTCTGGAAATAGTTGGTGGTATTTTAGTTCCAGAATCTATAAATTTAGGGGTTAGGGGTATGGGGTGTCCGATTCCGAAACCCCGAATATAAAGAAACGAAATTCCGTAGTCCCGAATAGAATGAGATTCAAAACAGTGTGGCTGTGGCCATTGATTGACACATTAAATTCATCCATTGACTGGGACAATTTACGTGAACGTTTGTCTGTAACGACCACTGTTCACGACTTACCTACGATAGACATTTAAACTGTGGTGTCACCAAAGGTTTCTTAACGCCTTTAATTATAAAATAATTCGAAAAATTAATCAGGAATAACCTTTATGTTTTGATTTATATAATTGATATAAATCAAAACGTCGTGTTATTTCTGATTAATTTTTCGAATTACTTTATTAAGGTGTTGAGAATCTTTGGTGACCCCATAGTTTAAGTGTCTTTAAAAAGTACACAGTGAGCAGTGGTCGTTACATACAAACGTTCACCTAAATTGTCCCGGTCAATGGATGAATTTAATGTGTCAATCAATGGCCACAGCCACACTGTTTTGAATTTCATTCTAAGTAAAGACAAAATCCTGTGTTAAAGGTTCTACCATTCCTCAATAATATCAAATTGGAATATGGGATATTCTTTCAATTTTTAATGTTAAAGAAACATGGATAGAAACTTATCTGTAAAGAGAAAGATTAAAGTTCGTGAAATGAATACGCAGACAGGACTGCCCCCTTGCGATGACTTGATTTGTCAAAAGTTGGTTAAACGGAGAAATGAATACGCAGACAGAACTGCCCCCTTCCGAATACCAGTACTTGATTTGTCAGTCTACTTATCGTTTTTGGATTGTTCTAATGAAGTTATATACAATACCCAGACTCTGTTCACAAAGAAACTAGTTTACTAGAATTATTCCTTCTTTACCTTCAGTGTCGCTTTTCCTTTTCTGCAAGAGCCTGTTTTTAACTAGAGATCCATGATGATTATCATTACTAGGTTAATGTTATCGAGAAACATCACCCGTTGAGATGCTGAGTTATATCCAGGAAGAATAGTTTAAAAGGAATGATGACAAGTTATATAGAAATTAAGGTTGAGACAGAACAACAAATGACTATTATATTGATATATATGTATAAAAAAAATAATCAGTGTCGAAATTATAGTGAGGCAATTGCCTCACTTGCCTCAAGGGTAGCTACGGCCTTGTATGGGAAATATATACAAATGTCTTCTTTTAGAGAACCACTGAATGGAATGAAACCAAACATGGCATGCATGTTCCTTATGAGGTTCTGAACAAGTGTTGTTACTTTGTAGCCGATCCAACATCCAAGATGGCCCCAGCAGGGGGACTTAGTTTAACATAGTAGCCGATCCATCATCCAAGATGGCCGCCAGCGGGGGGCTTAGTTTAACATAGGACCCTATGGGAAATGCATACAAATGACTTCTTTAGAGAACCACTGAATGGAATGAAACCAAACATGGCATGAATGTTCCTTATGAGGTTCTGACCAAGTGTTGTTACTTTGTAGCCGATCCATCATCCAAGATGGCCGCCAGCGGGGGACTTAGTTTAACATAGGACCCTATGGGAAATACATACAAATGTCTTCTTTTAGTAAACCACTGAATGGAATGAAATCAAACATGGCATGAATGTTTCTAATGATATACTGACCAAGTGTTGTTACTTTGTCGCCATTCCAACGTCCAAGATGGCCGCCAGTGGGGGACTTAGTTTAACATAGGACCCTATGGGAAATACATACAAGTTTCTTCTTATAGAGAACCCCTGAATGAAATGAAACCAAACATAGCATAAGCGTTCCTTATGAGATGCCGACCAAGTGTTGTTACTTTGGTCATTACAAAGACTAAAGGGGAGAGTTGAGTATTCAAATAGACCATACTTCGTCACGCAGTCTTGGGGATATCTTCTTTCTTCACAGGGTTCTGATTAAAACCACTGATCAAGTCGAACGTACTAAAAATGGTGGAAACACCCAAAGTATCCAAGCAATTTTGTATGCGGGGAATCGGAAAACTATCAAATACGTCTAAACAATATCAAAGGTTCCTTAAGTTTGGTCATCTTCATATCTATCTATAAAAACATCTATAAGCATTTCAGTTCTGGGCGGTATAGAAAAATTATTAGCCACTCTGATTTTCTTTACTCTTTCAGGCAAGCCAATTTTTTGACAGGGAAATGAAGTATCACCTATAAGCATAATCCCAATGCTTATTCTTAAATTAGCTGGTCCAGAATCTGCCTTCATAAGTACATCAAGACCCAGCAAGGCTTCGCCTTCAATATCTGCAACTACAACTTCAATCTCAAAAGGTAAATCTCCTAATCTGATGTCAAAAATGGCTTTCCCTAACTCATGTAGTGGTTTGTCATCGGTACTAGCCAGCATATTTGAATTCTTTAGGAAAGATATTTTAGAAAGTGGTATTTGTTGAAACGCCCTTCTCGATAACACTGTTCAAGAAGCCCCTGAATCAACTGTAAAATTCACTTCTGTGCCTTGAAAATGACCCTCAATATAAACTCCTTTGCTGCGGAGTACTTGACGCCCAATAAATTGTGGACTAATCAAGTTTTTTTCACTGCTGTCGTCACAGCTTGAGCATAAATTTTCATTCTCACCCTGTGAGAAATAAATAACCGCATTAAAACTACTATTATCTTTTCTCAAAATCTCTACCGAACTAGTGCTATGTGACACTTCTTTATTCGCCTTTCTCCTATAAACCTTGGGTCAGCTCCTGGTCATTGAAGTTGACCCTCTCTAGTTAATAGCTATTTCGGGGAAAGACTCAGTTTTCCCTGACCTAAAATCTAGAGTTGGTGGAGTAACCTCCCTTCATTCCATGGTTGGTTTCTAGTCTTTTAAAGTCAGGTTGTCTTTCGGGATTACTAAAACAGGTCCTGACAAAATGTTCTCGCTGGCCACAATAATAACTTAACTACCATACCCCTGTTGACCTGGTGGATTTACAGTATTTATACTTTCTCTTCTGTTGTAACTGTGGGAATCTGGTACATAATTGGATGTAGAGCTAAAATTTGGGTTCCCCTGGTACCCATTTGGTTTCTGTATGTTTTTATCTCTCCTTTGCTCCTTGTTGGTTTACTCGCTTTATGATATCTTTAATTTGTTCAATACATGTATCTACAGTGGTGAATCCTGGTTTAGGAGGGTTAGTTTGGTTAATGTCTTCGCTATGAATTTGATCATCTTGTTTCTTTGCTTTATTTTTACCCTTTTTACTGTTAGTTTTCTGTTTTCCCTTGACCTGTCTAGCTTGTTTCTTAAATTTGCTGACTGTATGTTCTTCTTGTGGGCTTATAGCTTCAGTAAAAGTAATAACTTCCTGCACTGCTTCTTCAATGGTGTTAAGTTCTTTATATAGCTCCACATGGACCCTACTGTCATGGTCTGAGAGTCCCATCAGGAATTTTTGTAACAGGTCCTCTAGCCTAATTTTCATATCTCTGTTTTATAGACTTTGTCATAGATCTGTTTCAGCTCCGCTGCATATGCCTCTGGTTTCTCGTCAGATATCTGGTTTCGTCTATTAAACAATGTTTTATTGTTATTCTTGGTTTCGAAAGTTCCAAATCTATTGTGTATCTCTGGTTAATCTAGTATAGCTTGATAATGTTTTTTGGGGACCAAGTTGGTCAAAGGCAAAGTCACCAGCTTCTACTTGGAGACGAGGAAGTAGCTCTGCTAACTTGGTGTTGTTGTCACAATGACTCAGTTTAGAAACGGCTTCAAATCTATCGTAGTACACCTCCCTCTTTTCTTTGCCTGCATAGGTAGGTCATTTAACATTACTAGACATAGCAGGTTTTCTTTTGTTATGTTATGTTATGTTACATGTGTCTATACTGCCTTCTTTAGAATCTTGATAGCTACTTTCACAGGATGTAATCTGCCTGAGTAACTTTTTAAGTTTGTTGGTCTTTTCTTGACTTTTCTAGTCTCCACCTTTTCAGTTAACTTGGTATCACTATGGTACCCCTTAAATGATGATTGGATTGCTTCACTTGTTGACCTGTCATTTCTATAAACGCTCCTTTAATCATACCATAAACACCAGTTGTGTCACCATAACTTTGCATTTGATGTTCTTCTCTTTCACTCTGTGTGGACTTCTCTCTTTCTGGACAGTCTTAAACTTCTTCTTGGTCTGATATCTAACTATTTGGTATAGACCTAGTGCTAGGCAAGTTTAGAAAGCTTACTTTTGGCACTATTGTAACATCTCTGTCGTCCGTTTCTGGCTCTGAAAAGTCTGTGTACATATTACCATCTGTGTCAGTCTCGAGGGCATCTGTCTATGTGTATATTTCGCTTCTATCGCCTGGTCTAGGTAGTGCTTGAGTCTTCCTTTTTACCATAATTAAAAGATATTCGTATCACTGGATCCCCAAAAGAAAAATCCCACCGTGGATGCCAAAAATGTAGCGCGAGCTATATGGTAAATAAGGTAGTCAGCAAACTCCAAAACAATAAACAGATAAACGTACTCAATACCTTGACCCAAGACTGAATCTCAAAATCAAAACTAACTGAGGTGACACAATATACCAGAATAATTGACAGGAAAAGTAATGTCTATGTCTCGCTAGATTTGTTAAAATCTAAAGCATATAAGGAAAGGGAAATATGAATTCAAGTTCAATACTTTATTATTGGCATGATGTTATGGTCACTTTCAATATACATAATGAACTATTAAGAACTACAGTTTACCAAAAAAATCTGAATAACAATACTTTTATTTTATTATTTGACGAGGATTTTCTTCAGATACACTGACTGGTATATAACAATGAGAACAGTAGCAAATATTACATATTACAAATTGACAAGTGTACTAGAGACTTAACTAGTAGCGTATGTCTAATATTAAACAAGGTATATCTGAGGTATATATTATATATACATTTGTATATATATATATATATATATATATATATATATATATATATATATATATATATATATATATATATATATATATATATATATATATATATATATATTATATATAACGGTTTAACTGAGTACTTAACTTCTGGGTTTAAATTGTGTTACTTACATAAACAATAAAAAATACTTAACACTTTGGTACACAAGAAAGTGTGCTAGCTGACCCCGTGCTAGAGCGTTATCAAGTGTACAAAATTTAGATAGGCAAGTGTGCTAGATGACCCTGTTCTAGAGTGTATGCCTAAGATCTAACGGTTTTTAATATATTAAATTCTCCATCAAAACAGGTGTATTAGAAACTTTACCAGTAGCGTATGACTTGTGTCCCGTTTGCTTCTTTATTATTTATTATATAGAGACTTTACTAGCAGTGTCTGTCATTTAATTTATCAAAGCTTACTCGAAATAGTGTTTATCAGTAATTTGGTTTTCTTGTTTACTTCAAGACAATTGCTAGAGACTTTACTAGCAGTGTAGTCCTGAAGCCCTTATCCTTATCTCAGTTACTTAAATCAAGAGAAAAATACTAGAAACTTTACTAGTAGCGTATGTCTAATATCCTTACATCCTTATTTATTTAGTAATTTAAACAAAACAGGTGTATTAGAAACTTTACTAGTAGCGTATGTCTTGTGTCCCGTTTGCTTCTTTATTATTTATTTAAATTATTTAAATAACGTAAAGCAAGACAAGTGTATTAGAGACTTCACTAGTAGCGTATATCTTGTAAAATAGAGAACAATAAAAGTATAACAAAGAACTCTCAGATATACCTTTAAAACCCTATAATATATTATATAACTTAAATTCAGATTTTGGCAGCGATTCGTCCCTTAAAGAAGTGGCTAGAAAGTGACGTCAATGCAGCGTTTTGGAAAGGTTTTATAATACCCGCTCTGCACGACAGTACATAAGCATTGCACAGGGGCATTCACGATACCCTTAAAATGCACCATCTTGCACTGTGCAAGTAACCTATAGCCAATCAAATAGCTCCATTCTTTATCAAGTTGAAGCAACAAAGAATACAAAATTTTAAAATATTAACTTTTACATTTTCTAACATTTATCGTAAAATAAAACATTTCTATAGCAATTTCCACAAAAACTAAGGTAAAATACTTTATTCTTTTACTCAACCAATGAAATCGCTAGCCTTTCATCTGAAGTTTTGGCGGATAACGGTACATGCTGTATGTAACAGAAACGAAGATCGACAAGTTTAGACAAAATGCATAACCTTCAGTGGGGAAAAGTAAATTCTAGAACTCAATTCAACTTTCGAAAAGAGTGTGTATAAGTAAGTTTGACTGTTATTGTCCAAAACTGACAAAGTATTTCTAAAGTGAGGTCGATCCCGAAAAAGTTACAGATGAATAAGGGAGCTACCATTTAATTTTTAAGGGGGTGGGGGCTAGGATGAAATTTGAAAAAATAGGCAGGACAGGAGTTTTGAGTAAGAAAAAGGCAGGGTGACAGTTTGTGTAAAAAAAGTCAGGATAAACTAGTAAAAAAAGATAGAGTAAAAAATAAAAATGCAGGACAGAGATTACAACTAAAAAAAAGGCCGGACAATATTTTAATATTTTTCATCCTAGCCCCCCCCCCCCCTAAAAATTAAATGGTAGCTCCCTAAGTACCGGTACTTTTCTCAAAATAACAACAAGTCTCAAAAATCTAAAAATCACAATATTCCTCATTTTCTACTCATTCGTCGGTACAAGTTAATAAACACACAATTATTCAAGCATATCCAATGACTAGATAAACATAAAACATGGAAAGTCATTTTAACAAACAATCTTGAAGTTTACAATTCTTCAAAAACAATTTTAAACATATATCTTATCTATAACAAGGAGGAAATAACATATTTACAGCCATAATAAAAATATATAAAAATATATGCCCTGGGGGTTACTTGTCACAATATGTATAAAAAAATAATTAAATAAATATGTTTAATATTACAGGTACTTAAAGGTTAATAAAAGATATTCGATATATGTATATATATATATATATATATAGATTATTATATAATACTGTATTTTGAGCCCTCTGTTTATTATTTTAAGATCTATAATGATGATTATGTTGCTAGACGAACATTTATCGTCTGGACCGTATGCTACATATCAAAATGAAAGAAAGGTAACACCTAGGGAAGTAGCAATGTTGTTATTAAATGTCACTAGACATTATTAAGTATTACATATAGATAAATTTTATAATCGTCTTTTGAAATGTTCATACTAATTATTATCAATCTTCGTAGCTAAAAAGCGTTTGGAACAGGAATTTATTTCGTCTATCACCCAAGATGAGCTTTTATTTGTTCATTTCTTATTTTGACCTTCTAAGGAATCATTATTTGAGATTGAAAAGTAATAAAGTAGCGCCATGAGAATTGTATTACATGAAAACGTTATTAGTGTCGCTACTTTTTGTGTAAGGAAGAGAGTAAAGTTCACTTAAAATGTAGTTCAAATGGTGGTAACTTTGATCTTCAACTTCGTGATTAGATATTGTCTAAAAATAAACGTTATCCTGCATGTTAAGCTTACTTTCGCAATGATGTGACGTAAAGTTAAAACAGTAATCGAAAAACTTATATTTATTTGACTATCATTTATATATGAATTGCTGCTTTTACCCTTATTTTTTTACCAATTACCATTTGTTTTTAATTTTCTTCCTAACTTATGTGCAAACAGTTTTGATATCCCCAACAAAACATCTCACCGCATGAACGGGATTGCTCGTTGAGTTAAAAGTCTCAAAGAGTGTCTGTTAGTTTAAATTCATTCGAAACAGTAAAGAATTAAAGTCAAATCCGACATTTATAACAATGGTACCTTTGATAACTAATTATACTGCAAGAACAAAATAGATTATATGTAAAAAAAAAATAATGGTATTTCACAACTGCCCATATTGTTTTAAAGAAAAATAACTCTATGACCTTTTTTCAAAAACATATAAAACCTAAATATTTATCGGTCATACTTTAATCTGAAAAGTTTTAGGTTTTACATGTTTTGTGACAAGCGCAAGTTTCAGCTATAATGCTTCAAATAAAAAGGATGCAGCTCTCATTATGAACGAACCTGAACACCAAGGCATTTCAGCAGCCAAACATAACAATGAAATTAAAAAGGCAAAAGCTAAAGCTAAAAAAAAGTCTGGCAAAAAAACCGGTACACAACAACTTAATAAAGACAACGAGGACAATCCTAATCAATCAACATTGTTCTTTCACTTCCAAGGAAACAACAATGTTGGAACGCCTGATGGACGCAAAGACAAACGCGCAGCAACAACACCAACTGACCAAATTCACGAACGAACATCAAATATCCAGAAACCAAAGGGACCCTAACTATCATCCAGCTCAACTAAATGTATATAAATTTTATAAGCATTAAATAGTAAAATTATATACCTATTTCCATGAACATTTGTATATATTTACTTTTTTTCTGTGTTTTTATTTATAGTGTAAAATACAAACAAAAAAAAGAACTCTTTGTAATAATAGATTGTATGTGTCCAACTGATGTTATGGTAAACATAAACAATGTTCTCATTTTATGTTTTTTCATGACTTTTATTTATTATGTTAAAAAAAAAAAAAAAAAGAATACGATATAATTTAGATTATATGTGTTTGAATAATGATATCGAAAATGAAAACTACTTATCCTCTATACATATTGTATATTGTATTTGTGTTGATAAGAGTAGTACATGTATATTAACCAATCAAAAAGAGAAATATGACACAAAACTAGATCATATGTTCTCAATTGATGATCATGATGATGTAGAAATAGAAAACAGTGTAATATGTAATTTATCTTATATGTATGTTTATTCACAAAATACCAACAAAAACATATGTCTGAAAGAAACAGATAATTTTAAAACAAGCATTAAACCAACAAAAAGAAAAAACTTTTATTCACTAGTTAACAAAATGAAACGATCACTAGTTCTACTATCCACGTCATTAGGCTGCATTTGTTTAATTCGGTTCATCACCAAAATGCTTTTATTACAGGTAAGCACTGATTGTACAAACAAATCTTCTATTTTCTGCAATTCAAACAAGGATAATCGGAAAATATACCAACCACTTCATATTCCTACGAAATTGCAAATATGGTACGCAACTACATGTAGTATATCACCATATACCGCATCACACACAGGAAGTACGAAACGAATTGCACTCATATATTTTTGCACCATACTATCAAGACACACATATTCCACAACCAGCTATGCTAATCCTTTTGACGCAGTATATTCACTTGAAGTACAGATCCATATCTTATTAAAACACATGATACACACATGTACAGCAGCGTTAAGTGAACATTTAAAAATCGCCAAAGAATACTACACAAAAAGATATCATTTCCAGGTTCAAATGTATGGAAAATTTAAGACGTCATCAAAAACTGTTGAGAATATATTTCATTTGATCACAGTTATAATGTTGTTGAGCACTCGAACACTCCTTATTGAACAATTCAAATATCTGAAAATAGAAAAAGTAATTTCTGAAAATCAAGCTCCTATATACATACAGGCACAAGTACAAAACTGTATTATTGTAAAAAACACATATTATAATGATACATATATATTATATATACTCATGCATTACTACTATTATACGTTTAGTCATAGTTGTATTGTATACAACAACTTAAAACAGTTTGTTATGATGTATATCTCTGTAGTAATCTTTGCTAATACATGTATAATTCATTATTTAGATGAGTAATAATTTAAATATCTGCTCCTTGAACTGCCAAGGGCTAGGAAAAAAAGAAAAGCGAGACAGACTATATATTTGGTGTGAAAATCAAAAATGTGACATCTTGTTTATTCAAGAGTCCCATTTCACCGATAAAAACATAAATGTAATAAATAGTGAAACTAAATGTAAGATATACCATAGCTTTGGCAATTCCCTATCCAGAGGTGTTTCAATTTTAATTAAAGAAAACATAAATCACAAAATAATAAATGAAATTAAAGATGAGGAGGGCAGGTTTATTCTAATTAATGTAGAACTTGATAATAACATCTTCACTTTAGTTAATGTTTAAGCACCAAATATACAAAGAAATAGAAATTCTTTCTTCAAAAAAATAAACAACTTAATTGAAAATAATAGATTAGGCATTTTAATACTTGGAGGGGATATAAATGAAAGTCTGACTGAAAACGACAGAAAAAGTACAAGTACACCAAAATTTAATAAACCTGTAAATAGTTTGAAACAATTAATAAAAAAACATAAGTTAGTTGATATATGGAGAGAAATTAACCCAAACAAAAGACAGTTCACCTGGAGAAGGAAAAATAACTTTAACATAGCAAGCAGAATAGATTATTTTCTTATTAGCTCTGATATAAGACCACATATTACAGCAGCAGATATTAGACCCGCTGCTATTTCTTACACTGATCATCAGGCAATTTCATTAAAGCTAAGACACAAAGCACACAGTAGAGGCCGAGGTTTCTTTAAAATTAATAACAGTATATTGAATGACACAAAATATCAAAATCTCATTAATAACTTAATTCAAACTTATAAACAAAAAATACTTACTACGGCTGTAGATCCTCGAGTTAAGTGGGACGTTTTTAAAGCTGAAGTAAG
Organism: Mytilus galloprovincialis; assembly: GCF_965363235.1. Lineage (NCBI taxonomy): Eukaryota > Metazoa > Mollusca > Bivalvia > Mytilida > Mytilidae > Mytilus > Mytilus galloprovincialis. The sequence goes on from NC_134838.1 coordinate 43,340,950, forward strand.
AGACATAACCATTAAATACTGTAGGCAAAAACAAGCTGAAAATAAAAATGAAATAATTAAATTAGAACTGTCATTAAAAAAATTGAACGAAAATGTAGAAAACTTACAGGATAATAATGTTCAAAATAGAATAAACAATGCTGAGAAAAAACTAGAGAACCTTTACATAAATGAAGCAAAGGGAGCTCAGGTTAGATCACGTGTAAAATGGACAGAAGAAGGAGAAAAAAACACAAAATTTTTTATAGGCCTTGAAAAATCCAGACAAACTCATAAAAATATTTCTGCACTTACGAATGAAAAAGGAGAAATTATAACAGATTCATCTGAAATTTTAAAGTTAGAAAAAAACTTCTATGAAAATTTATATAAAAGTACAAATCCTAATGAAAATGAAATAAAAAAATATATAACAGAAACAAAAGTAGATAAAACTCTTTCTCATGAGGAAACTCAAAATCTAGAAGGGGAGCTTACCATAAAAGAATGTACAGAAGCTATTAAATCTATGAAATTAAATAAATCACCGGGCATCGACGGGATCAGTGTAGAATTTTATCGAACCTTCTGGACAAATTTAAAAGAAATTGTTGTTAAAGTTTTTAACACATGCTATCAAAAGGAAGAAATGACCACACTACAAAAAATAGGAGTAGTCTCTTCATTATATAAAAAAGGGAAACCCACTTCTTTTAGACAACTATAGACCAATTACTTTACTCAATGTTGATACAAAGCTTATGGCATATTCTTTAGCACAACGTCTTAAACCAATACTAACTAAAATCATCCATAGTGACCAAAATGGTTACATAAAAAATAGATATATAGGTTTCAACATTCGTCAAATTCAAGACATAATAGACCATGCAGAATACTTTAATATTGAAGGAGCATTGCTCTTCATAGATTTTTCCAAGGCCTTTGACTCATTGGAATGGCCATTTATGTATGAAGCACTCAAGAAATTCGGCCTTCCAAATCCTTTTATCAAATGGGTTAAAACTCTGTACAAAGACATAACGGGTTGTATGTTAAACAATGGGTGGGTCTCATCACCATATAACATTAAACGCGGTATTAGACAAGGCTGCCCGTTAAGTTCCCTGATTTTTGTTATTGCTGTAGAAATTTTGTCCTGCAGAATAAGACAAGACAACAACATCAAAGGTTTTCAAATTAAGCTAGATACTAAAACACACAGTTTAAAGATTTCTCAATTAGCTGACGACACAACACTTTTTCTAAAATCAAAAGATGAAGTACGTCACACTCTTAATATTATTGAAATCTTTGGAACGCTATCAGGTTTAAAATTAAATAGATCAAAAACTGAGGGCATTTGGTTAGGAAAATTAAAACATTGTAAAGATAAGTTTGAAAATATAACATGGAATAAAGGACCAATAAAAAGTCTAGGAGTTTATTTTGGAACAGATCGAGCTGAATGTGATAAGCTGAATACTGAAAAAATAATACAGAAATGTGACAAATTAATAAGTAATTGGAAAAAAAGAAATCTTACAATGATAGGTAAAATAACAGTTGTAAAATCTCTTCTTATACCTAACCTTACATATTTAGCTTCAGTCACAAACCTACCACATGAATTTATTCAACAGTTTAAAACTATTATCTACAATTTTATATGGGATGGTAAACGAGAAAAGGTCAAACGAACCACCCTTAGCAAAAATACTACTGAGGGAGGGCTTAAAATGACAGATATAGACAATTATATAACTGCACTACAAATAGCATGGATAAAAAGACTTACTGCAGATGATTTTGCTAACTGGAAAGTAATTCCGACATTTTACTTTAATAAATTTGGTGCTAATTTCATGCTACTTTACATGAATCTAGACAACATTTACTCAATACAAAACCTACATAAAACTTTACCAAAATTCTACTTAGAAATTGTAAAGTCTTGGTTCAAAGTACAAAATTTAAATAATACCAAACTCAATATGAATTTTAAAAACATTAGACAACAAATCTTATGGGGAAACAAACTGATAAAATTTCAAGGAAAGTGTTTAGTTTTTATAAATTGGATAAAAGACGGTATTATATACGTTAACGATATAATAGACCAAAATGGTAATATCTCTCAAGAAATAATATCTAATAAAATATCCTCAAAATCCAATTTAATGTTTGAAATTTCAAAACTTAATTATGCCTTACCAAATGAATGGCTCAAGGTACTTAAATCAGAAAAATCAATAAAATCAAAAGTAAAAAATAAACTTAACCTTTGCATCAATACAAAAGAAAAAAATAAGATAATAATTTTACAAGTAATGGAAACAAAGCAGATATACACACACATTAATAGTGGAAATGAAGACACGCCTCCAGGTTTCTTTAAATGGAAACGTGTCCTAAATTTAGATTCGTTAATTCCAATTAAATCAATGCTTAACTTTATATTTACTTATTTAAAAGATAACAGATTAAAAATATTTAAATGGAAATTGCTGCATCATATCCTTCCTTGCAAACAATTGCTTTTTCAATGGAAGATAAAAGAAGACAGTAAATGCGACTTATGTAATGTAACAGAAGATTATAAACATTTTTTCCTAGAATGTCGTTACTTTAACACTTTTAGGGAAAAGATCAAAATACTATTAAATAAAGTTAAAATAGGTCATCATATCCTAAACTACAGAAATCTCATTATAGGATATAAAATCGGTGATATCAATTATTATGATATAAATCTGTTGATGACACTCATTACATTTTCTATCCACAAGTGCACTCACAGTTCAAATTATAAAACTACAAATTTTGATGTGTATGCCCTGTTCAAAAAAGATTTTTTGAACTACTTAAATATTTCGACACTTTCAGGTGGTAAACATGGTAAAATTTTGAAAGAAATAAGCTTATACATATAATTATTATTCTCGCATATATGCTATATGCTAATTTATTCAGCAATACATGTGTCTCTATATTAGTTAATCTTAAAACCACGTGTTGTAGACTTCGTCATGATCATGATCAGTGATAAAGATTAAACCCCTACTATTCTGACGCATCCTTCATTTAATATATCACATACTCATAAATAAATATACTTATATAATGTACTTCAATTCGTAACCAAGTATGTTCACCTACATAATTAATATACAACAAACTGCTTCGACTGTTAATTTGCCTCCATCGTGTAATCCGTGATCAATAGGTCATGACCAGGTCAACTAGCATATATACAGAGTCAAAGCGGCTCACGAATGTATTTTTTTCCGGAAAATAATTTCTGTGGTAATCTGTATAATCTGTATACACAATATTGTAACATGTAAATCTAACCATTTATTATTATTATTAATAATTTACTGAACAATCTCCCTGTTTGTTCAGTAAAACTAACGCTTCAGGGATGCCCTGTCAAATGCTGTAGACATGGTATTAATTATAACAGCAATAGTGCAATAAATCAGATTTTAGATAAAAAAAAAAAAAAAAGAAAGTGTTCTCGTGTTCATGGCATTATATCCGGAAAGCTGTTTTGTAAAAAGAAAATGTTACCAAAAAGTGACAGAATGAAGCCTTATGCGGATCAGTTATGTCTTCAACTGATTAAATACGACACCTAAAACATATTGAAGTAGAAACCGTCAGGAAATTACTATTGAATCCATTCTGTAAATAGGAGTTCTGGATAAAAGAGTAAATATATGATGTGACGAGACGTCATTTAGTAAACTGTTTGTATGTTTTTGATTTTAGTATTTTTGACCTCACTGAAAGCGACTAATTCGTATCACTGCAACTTATCTAGCTATTTCTGTGTGTTGATTTGGTAACCTAACAAAAGAAGATGTGGTATGATTGCCAATGAGACAACTCTCCACAAGAGACAAAATGACACAGAAATTAACCACTATAGGTCACCGTACGGCCTTCAACAATGAGTAAAGCCCATATGGCATAGTCAGCTATAAAGGCAATAATAATGTAAAACAATTCAAACAAGAAAACGAACGGCATTATTTATATAAATAAAAAATTGTCTGCTTTTTAGACCTAGGTGTTGTTTTTCTCGTTTTGATCTACAATATAAATAGCTTAATTGGTATCTTTGCGAGGCGCTGTTGCAATTTGTGTAAAGGTTATTTAAACTGCGGTAGCTTTTTTGTTGATTTTTTTATGAATTGTTTCATTTAAAGGGTTACCCATCACAATTGTTAATTCTTAACGATAGAAATTTCTAACGGAAACTTCGGACAGCTTGTGTCCAGCTTTAACTACTATGAACTTATATTACCGCTTCAACTTTATCATAATATAAATGATCATAATGTATTTATATTCTAGACAGTTTATAATTCTCTAATCCTTGTTTCATGTCACTTCACATTCGTTCTTTTGAGTATCTACACGAAGGCGTATTATTTAATCTTAACAATGATCAAATATGGTACTTAGCACTTGAATATCCTAGAAATACATATTCTGCATATCATACATGAAAGGATTTGTTTCTACTTTTGTGTATTAGATTTTTACCTTGGAAAAGAAATATTGATTCTTTAAGATAGTAAGTGTAAATGCACAACGATAATGAAAGGAAATGAGAGGTATGTATCAATTAGACAGCGACTCAACACAACAGGACAATATACGTTTAAGACCATACAATAAATCAGTTCAAAAAAGGCACAATCTTATCAAATAGAGATGACACAAAGCAGGTACAAGTAAAACTGCACTAATGATATATCGAAAGATGGTGGCAGTTAAACAAAACAATGATAAAGGACTCAAGCTGATGAGTACCGAAGTAACCCATTTACACTCTCCTTTCTCGGCAGATGAACTTTTGAATTCATTACATACTGCGATGTTATGACTTCTGAATAGAACAATGCCTAGCGATTTACGTTCAGAATTTTTTTTTTTTTTAATTAAACAACAAATAAAAGGAGCTGGTCATGTTTAAATGGACATGGAAGTAAAATCATATTAATCACCAAAACACAAGACGCAATGATCAATAAAAACTGAAAGTATTTATAACAAACATTGAAACCTAGTAATCAATTACTGTATTTGTGATGACATGTAGTATTACTGTAAACTACTTCACTAATATAAGATATATAAATAGTCATTATAAACGACTAACAACACGAAATACAGCTTATAAAAAATATTCAGTAATGAAATTAGAAATGTATTTGTTTTATTTGACACGCCAACGCACACACGTGCATTGAACTTATAAATTTAAAGACGCATATTCCATTAGAAGATAACGGAACGTCACAACTTAAAAAAGGCACATTCAAATTTAAGCATAAAAATAAAATTGAGAATGGAAATGGGGAATGTCTCTACCCGACCAAAGAACAGAAAACAGGGACTTCACGCTAAATTCCGAAACCTATAAATAAACCAAAATAAAAAAAAACTACAAGAATAACAAACGCCAGAGAGTTGGGTTTGTCATACATTTTTTAGCGATATCATATTACAAATAAACTCATCATAGATACCAGGACTAAACTTAGTATATACGCCAGACGCGCGTTTCGTCTACAAAAGACTCATCAGTGACGCTCGAATCCAAAAAAGTTGAAAAGGCCAAAAAAAGTACGAAGTTGAAGAGCATTGAAGACCAAAATTCCTAAAAGTGTTGCCATGTACAGCTAAGGTAATCTATGCCTGAGGTAGAGAAGCCTTAGTATTTCAAAAAAATCAAACATTTGTAAACAACAAATTTATAAATATAACCATATCAATAACAATTCATGTCAGCACAAAAAGTACTGACTACTGGGCTTGTGATACGCTTGTGATAAATCTCCACCAGCAGTGGCATCGACCCAGTGGTTGTAAATAAACTCATCATAGATACCAGGACTAAATTTAGTATATACGCCAGACGCGCGTTTCGTCTGCAAAAGACTCATCAGTGACGCTAAGTTAAGTTAAGTTTTTCAAAAATAGAGTGGTGATGTTAAACAGTATAATCACCAAAATTTTAACTATAAATGCAGAACGAATATTTGATTTTGATATTTGTAAAATCAAATGTGCAATTTTAAAAGATTACACCTGGGACTATTATAATATAGTATGTCATAGATAACACACAGGAATTTAGACAAACAATACTTTTTAGTCTTTTTATTATCAATAGGCACATGGTTAAACGGGCACAGGGTGCAATTATTTCTCGATAATGCAAATTTAGAACTATGCCTGTTAAAACAGACCAGCTTAAGCTACATTTTAGCGGCTGTCTCAAGGCTAAAAACAATTGATTCCAGAAGATAAAAAAAGCAGCTTTATAAAATGATACAGTAAAGCATCTTATCAATGAATAATAAGGAGTATACAGAAAGAACGCTTAAAGTACTTTATCTGAAACTTTTCATGGAATCATATACATGTGTACTAGTTTTATGCAAGGAGTGACAAGTTTTAAAATGTTTTCATTGCAAAATTGTTATGTTTTGGGTAATTTGGTTCAGTTAAACCAAACGAAAACATACACATTTATTGAAAAGTGGAACGAATACAGGATGTCACAATCAGGTCACTTTTTTGACATCAGTTAGAACTATAGTCATACACAGTATTTAACACAGAAAGAAATGGAGCAATGCATTAGTGATTTTTTTAATTTGAATTATTTTTTGATCAGCAAGTCAATAAATCACAAGTTTTTTTATTTATGAAAAATCTGTTTTTTGTCACTATCTAAAAACCAACTAAAATTAGTAGTGATTACCATCTCTATGAAAAAATACATTGTTTTTTCTTGAATTCTCATACATATTCCAAAAGATTGATTAAATGTGCAATACGTGCGCATTTTATATATTTCATAATAGTGGGGTGTTTTTTTTTTTTTCTCGAAATATTCAGTTTATATCAATATATATATTTCTTTTCGGAGTCGGAATAATTTGTTCAGGTATGCTGCGATGAGGTCCTTGTAAACTAGAACTGAAACATCTAGTGCAGATAAAGCTTCTTATTCTCATTTTCTTTTCAGCATCATATATTATCATCCTCATATACATTCGATATTTGATTCTGTCAGTGACTTAAAAAAAAATAATTCAACCATCTATCCGTGTTTGTCCATTTCGAAAAACCTGTTATCTTGAAAAACATGGTTATGTGTGGATGGAGATAACTGTATTCATAGCTTCTTTCTAAAAGTTCAGAAGAAAAATTCACAATAATCAAACTACTATGGCATAAAGATGTATGTTTGCCAGCATGCAGGTTTTTTTTTAATACGACAAGATATATCATTACAAGTCTTTATAATAATTTTACAAAATTATCGAGATTTGCGACGACAAGGACTTATTTATTACAGTTCAAAATGGCGACTCCAAATTTGGATAAGTTCTTTTTGTATATTTGGATCTGAAAATAAACTTATCATATTCGATTTGGTAATTGGACACTGAATCAAATGTCAGTCAAGGTATAAACATAAACATTGTCAATCATTCCTACTCTTGTTTGTATCCTTTAACTCTACTTTTCGCTATATAGATGATGTTCTTTCACTAAATAATTCAAAATTTTGTGACTATGTGGAACGCATCTATCCAATCGAGCTAGAGATAAAGGATACTACAGATACAGTTAAGTCGGCCTCATATCTTGACTTACATCTAGAAATTGACAATGAGGGTCGGTTGAAAACAAAACTTTACGACAAAAGAGATGATTTCAGCTTTCCAATTGTGAACTTTCTATTTCTAAGTAGCAACATTCCAGCAGCACCTGCATACGGGGTATATATCTCCCAATTGATACGATATTCCCGTGCTTGCATTTCCTATCATGATTTTCTTGATAGAGGGTTGCTGCTCACAAGAAAGCTATTAAACCAAGAGTTCCAAATGGTGAAGTTGAAATCATCCCTTCGTAAATTTTACGGACGCCATCACGAGTTGGTTGACCGTTATGGAATAACCGTATCACAAATGATATCGGATATGTTCCTTACGTCGTAACTACAATCCCCTTCCCTTTCCTGAATGTGACCTACCGAATCAGACTATTTACCGGATTTGTAATCACATAAGCAACACGACGGGTGCCGCATGTGGAGCAGGATCTGCTTACCCTTCCGGAGCACCTGAGATCACCCCTAGTTTTATGGTGGGGTTCGTGTTGTTTATTCTTCAGTTTTCTATGTTGTGTCGTGTGTGCTGTTGTTTGTTTGTCTTTTTCATTTTTAGCCATGGCGTTGTCAGTTTGTTTTAGATTTATGAGTTTGACTGTCCCTTTGGTATCTTTCGTCCCTCTTTTGTTTGTATATGGTGGTCAAACAGTCAAAATTGTATGAAGTTCGACAATATTGAAATAAAGTATATGTCGACAGAATGATTATAATTAAATTCGACCGTCTTATGATTCAAAGATCATAGTTAAATGGATAGAATGATTGTTTCTTGCTTACCCGACGACAATAATTTCATGCATAGCAATGGTCTACAACAAATTACAAAATAAATCAAAAAGGTTAGCTCTGCAAAGTGGGTCGTGTGGGGTTAAAGGCTGCTAATTGCGACTGCATCTGAAAAAAGATGGCATGATGTTAGAGGCAATCTAACTCCTCCAAAGTGATGTTGCAAGAAATAATCAACGTACAAATAGCTTTATACTCTTCCCTTCATAGCTATAGAGATATTTTATTACTTTCAATCATAGTGTACTAAATAGAGCACGAGGCATAGAATTTAACGTCTTTACTCTTGTATGAATTTGCTTGGTATTTATACATCGAACACAGACATCAAGACGACAGTCTTTAATTTAGCTTGGAATCTATTGCTGGTTGGAATAATTTCATAAATTGAAGTAAACCCCTCATTGTATTCAGTAACGATTATAAATGCTAGAAAAGATGGTAAAATGATATAGTTATATAGCATTGTTTCAAAGAAATATATCTTGATAAAAACACAAATCTGCCTACTTTGAAGACAATTAATTTACAACCTATTAATGGTTATATAATCAAAGCTTTAATTGACCATAAAATCCTGTAAACAAACGATAACATTTCTGAAAAAGTTTAAAACCCAATTTCTTAATGCTGCTTGTCACAATTTAAAACAATCAAATTATCATTATATGTGTATTTAATTATAAAAACATTGAGTAGAATAATGCGTTGGAGGCAACAATAGTTTAATACCAATGATTACGTTTTGATTTAAACAATTCAAATGACATTGATAAAATTGGATTTTCCTCCTACATGTTTCCTTGATCCTCAGGCTTGATCATCCAAATAGTTCTTTTGGTTGGTTATTTAAACAGATAGTGTTAACTCGAGCTACATTGTCACATTTTACTTTCATATGCCTTTTATTTATTCATTGCTAAAAGTTTTGTCAACTGAAACAGACTATTTAAAAAGAATCAATAATCCATCTGTAAATTGTGACCAAATTGATTCATTCTTTAAAACCATACATATTGGTCCGTAATGGAACAAATAAAGGTCATCACTCTCAGCCAGGTCAGATGAAACTTTGACATAAGAAAAGTCATATACTACAACGTACAGTATACTTTACAGTGAGTGAGTAAGCCGGATACCCAAAATAAGTTCTGGGTCAATGTTGTAGAATTAGAAAATGTTCACTCGTACTTGTAAAACTTGTACCTTTTTAAATACGAAAAACTATTTCATGGAAGTTTAGTTTACTTTTATTTAAATAGTTTTAGACTTTGCGAAAACTTTCTGTTGTATGAATATACACATGCCTTATATTGATTTTAACACCGTAAAGTTGGTTTTAAATTTTGTGGTATTGATTTAATGAATTTGTCTTAAAGTAACAGTGGTATGATTGCCAATGAGACAACTTTCCACCAAAAACCAAATACCTCAAACGTTAACAACTATACCGGTAGTTAACTGTACGTTCTTCTGCAATGAGAAAATCTCATACCGCATTGTAAAGTTTAAACGGCCTTGAAATGGCAATTCTAAAACAATACAAAGAATAATCAAAATATGCCATGGTAACCAGTTGAAAAATTCTTCAAGAAATGAAACTTAAATTGAACAATCACGTGAGAAAAATGCACGTTATGAGCAAACATAAGAGCGGATGCACTACCCGTGAGACAACTATCTACTAAAACAAGGAAAAGGAATTTAATGACTTCAAAAATACATTTCAAAGTTGTATTCATCATGTTCATTAGAACGAATTTTAAAATATATTTTAATTTTTTGAATTTTTATTACATGGATATATTTGAATATTAAACGAATATGATATAACCAAACGTTTTCACTATATTCAACTTTCAGATATTTTCTATCACGGTACTCTACCTCGTATTGACAATTGAAGGTTTACATACTATTGATATCAAACTTTGCGTGTACTGTAGTTTCATTTTACTTTTATAACTGTTAAACATGAAAAGCCGTATTGGATACGATACGAATTAGGTGTCCTTATATACAATTCATCGTTTCTTTGTACAACGACTGCTGCTGTTATTACGCTTGTTGAGTAACTAGTCTGGCCTGGCCAAGTTGTTGTTGCAGATTTAGATATAAGTACGTCATTCTTCATTAGATAATACTCAAATCCGTTTTCACTTGTTCTAATATAGGATGATATGTAATACAAGCCTGGAACATCACAAACAAACTTTCCAGTGGTTTGAAATGCGGTTTGGTTGGTGATGCCTACACTTGTGTAAATGTTTGGAAATGTTATAGCTCCTTTGATATTCTTATCGGCCACTGTACATGTTGTTAAAACCACTAAAATAGATTTAAAAAATATAACGTCAAAAGCAAATTATCATCTAAAAAAGGATTTATCAAAATTTTTTTCTAAAAGACTTTTTAAAAAGACTCAACTATTTTTGTACCTGGCACATGTGCTTATTTGATAGGTCGCTCTTTTGTGTCATGTATTATCTTTTTAACATCATCACAAACATAATAATAAAAACATGCTTGCAGATCTAGATAATTTCATTAATTGATAAGAAATTTGTAAAGATTTATGTTATATTTTTTGTGTCATAATTACCTTTTTTACTGTTTTCTCCAATTTGACTACTCAGCATCTTCATCTTTGAAAATACATTTGTTAGAGATGCATTGAGTTCATGAGTCAACATGTCGAGTTGGTTTTCCATCAATTTAAAATTATTTGTTATTATCGAAAACACTTTTTCATTCGTTAGATTTTGATTATTCTCAAATTGTTCTTGTAATTTCTTGTCCGACATGACAGTCAAATTATACAGAGCAAGAAAGTCTTGGTTCCTGGCATTCTGATTTCTTTTGAGTAGGCTAGTTAGTTGCTGGAGTTGTTGCATCTCGTTTTGTATCTGATGTAAATCCATTGATTGATTTATAGTTTTCAGTTGTTCGATGACTAATATTTTCTTTTCTAATTCCACTGATTTTTTTCTTAAGGTTGTAATTTCCGACTTCTGTAGACTTAATTTCTGTTGTAGTACTTCATGAGATTGTTTTAACAATGTATAATTTTGTTCCATTCCGCGGAATTTAATTTCAAATATATCTAACTTTCCCTGTGTCTCATTTTGTTTTACCGTATTTTTAATCTGATTTTCAAGAACAGAAAATTTATCTTTTAGTTGTTTTGTTAATATTTCAAGAGTTTGTTCATTGTCGTGTTCCACTTGCTCAATTCGATGTTTTAATTCTTTCTTTTCAGCTATAAATTCCTGTACGGAAAGAAAATTCTGTCTGCTCGCATTTGAACTAGATGAATGGTCTGGTTGCAGAAGAAACGCTGTTACATTCGGTTGGCATAACACACAAAGTAGGCACATAAGAAAAATCATTGTTTTACAGGTATGGATCAAAACAGAATTCCAAAATGACATAAATGGAACTTGCAAACACTTTTTATACACTCTCTGTATTTAATTGACAAAGCCATTTGTGTTTATGATCGAACAGTTCAGGCGTTTGTATGGACACAAATGAGCAGGAAAATTAATACACTTAATTTTAGATAACATTTCTCTGCTGTCAAATTTATCATCTAAGCTGTATACTATAGTTCATGATTATGTTAGAACGTAAGTAATTTATATACATTAAAGGCAAATTTGGTAAGAAATTGACAGAAGTTGGTTTTATAAATTCAAAAATAAGCGTTTCTTTTGTCGAAAACAGAGTTATCAGTTGTTTATTGTAATTAATTGGGCTATAGCTTTCTATGTAGCGATTTTAAAACTGTTTATCATTTTATGAAAATGCAAGACATTTTTTTAAAAAGAACAAAGAAATGAACAAAAGGAATATTCACACTCAAGTCGAAAACATAGTTAAAATAGTCGAAACATACAGGAATTCAACAAATCACAAGACTTCCTAAAAAAAGAATTTAAAAAAAATCCATTCGGGTCATTAAAACAAATAACGTGTGGCATTTTTTACCAAAGCTTCAGCATTAACAAGATTGATTATGTTCTATACTTGTATTTATTTACCAGTTTTGGGTGGGGTTTGTGTTTCTTAGTCTTTGGTTATCTATATTGTGTCTTGCGCACTATTGTTTGTTTATCTTTTAATTTTTTAGCCATGGCGTTGTCAGTTTATTTTCTATCTATGAGTTTGACTCTGGTATCTTTCGCCCCTCTTATTCAAATGTAGATATTTTTCAAAAGAACTTCACATTTTTTATCTTTTCTATTAAGCATGGTTTGTTTAGAGTAGACATGAATATATGGCTACAATTTAAAAAAAAACCACACAAATGCTTTATTCCACAACTCATTGGCAACACACACTAACTGAACAGATATTGACAATTTCACTATCAAGAATTTGATTCAACATCATTGAAAAAAACTGATAAAGATAAAAATGTTACAAATGATTAACCTAAATTTCAATGATGTACATTGGTATCCAATCAAATTTATATGAATAAGAAATATAATAGTGTTCAATTTTCACAACAATAAACAAGCTGGTCGACTTGAAATTTAAATATAATCGCTTAAAATACATTTTCTTATATGAAAAAAAAAGAGTACAGAGATCATTCGTATATCCAGGTTCTCATAAAAGATTTCTCATAATCACTGCATCTCAATTATTTTTTTCATTCCTGACTATGTAAACTGTATCTATGATTTACTATTTCTTCTATCTATGTGAATGATTAATTTAAATCGGGTATCTTAAGTAGGTTGACCGTTATGGAATAACCGTTTCACAAATGATATCGGATATGTTCCTTACGTCGTAACTATAATCCCCTTTCATGAATGTGACCTACCGAATAAGACTATTTACCGGATTTGTAATCACATAAGCAACACGACGGGTGCCACATATGGAGCAGGATCTGCTTACCCTTCCGGAGCACCTGAGATCACCCCTAGTTTTTGGTGGGGTTCGTGTTGCTTATTCTTTAGTTTTCTATGTTGTTTCATGTGTACTATTGTTTGTCTGTTTGTCCTTTTTTCATTTTTAGCCATGGCGTTGTCAGTTTATTTTCGATTTATGAGTTTGACTTTCCCTCTGGTATCTTTCGTCCCTCTTTTAAGAAGTTATAGTACTATTTTGCTGAAATTTAACCTTTAATGCTTTATTTCGAAAATGATATCATTATACTAATTAATACTGTTATAAACAACGGATTTGTCTGTTTGAATAGTTTTCCTCCATATTAAATCACATTTAGGGAAAACGTGCTATCGTTGTGGCTTACCAACGTGTCTTGACGACATTGGTATATACACTTAGTCGTGTCCAGTGGAAATAAAAAAAACATAACGCAAGGAGATGCTTGTGTTCTCATTACGCTATGAACCTTCCAAAATCGCTCTAGGGAACGTGTGTGAACTGATTAATGGCAATACTCATGTTCTCATTACTTCATTATCAGGTTAGTCCAACATTCTGTATTTCTTTCGGAGCTTCATTTTGTACAAACCTACTTATTAGAGTCATTGTAGGTTTATTCTCCATCTGAATGAAGCATATCATATGTATTGCTATAGATTGGGTTAAGAGCAATCACAACAATTAGTATCAAGTAATGCAAACATGTAACATGGAGAGTTGTCTTATTGACAATCACACCACATCTTCTTTTTTTTATATGTACACAAAGTTATACTGTTGGATATCGATGTTTCTTACTTATCCTTTATAACAATGTTTAGTCGGTCCCTTCAAATTAAATTAACAAGAACGGCTGTCGATGCCACTGTAAACATTTAGCGATCTAAACAACTAAATACATCGTAAATTCTAGATTGTATATGGAAAACAGAAAATTATAAATCACAATAACAATCGTAAAGTTATACACAATGTTTCCTGTGTTCATTCGTGCTACCAGTCCGTTTACCTGGTATAATCATATTATTTCAGTCAAAACGTTTCCATAAACATCCATTATCTTATATCAATACCTTTGTTCAAATGTTATGTAATATGAAAGAAATGGTGAACTTTTAAACTGTGTATGCTTTATCTATAATGTACTGCAACTTGATAGAGACACAGTTGATGTTCATAACTTATCTTGGATATATACGCAATACCTACTAAATACAGAATGGTAAACATCCATGTGTGTTTTCTTCTACTGTGTATCTTCCCTGGAACATATTGCGATGAAAATGAATATCAGGAGATGTTAAGCATTGTACAAAACAAAATGCGCGTTGAATTTGAGGAAATATGGAAACACCAAGCAACGCAAGATAAAAAGATTCATGAACTAGAACTTACGATTGAGAATCAAAACAAACAAATTCAGAATTTGAAAAGATGCATCGATAAAGAGGAGAATTACTTAAACAGACTTTTTAAAGATGATTTACAGATTATTAACCCAAACTTCGAAAGCGAACAATTGGTAGGACCAAAAAATAACCAAAGTGATGTTTCTAAAACCCAAACAACGGAGATGAAGACTAGTTTAACCTATAGAAGAAAAGTGGTGAACAATGAAATCCTGGTTAGAGATAACTATAGAAAAAGGCGTCAAATGAGTACATATTTATTATACACTTTAATAACTTATCTATCATGATTTGATAATATTAACGTTCGTTCATAATATAATCCTTGTATTGCGTTCTTAGATACAAATGTGTTCTTGAGCAGCTCTAGAGGAAAACTGTTATAATCTGGTTTAATATATAAATATCCGAACCGATTCAAGGGTAAAACTAATTCGAACAGAATTTAGATAGATCAGAAATTGTCAGGAGAACAAATTCAAACATAACTGTGTTGTATTTGAAGCTTTGCGGACGTCCATCAATAGTTTTGCTATTGCAAATTTATTTTACCTGCGTTCAGAGTTGAATTTTCAGATTTAAATTTTCATAAAAGAAAAAAAAAATAACCCGTAAAATATGTGACGTCAAAAAGACAACAAGATACAGATTTTTACCCTTACTGTCATCCAAACCATTGATACACAATAGTTGCATTAAAATATATATTATACATCTTTCCTATTGGGGAAAAAACATAATAAAACATCTTTACCATTATTAAGACAATGACAATAATTCGGTAGACACACTGAAATCAAAAGAGCAAACTTGTATGTGTTGATTTTTGTAATGTCTTAAAGTTGATCAAGATTTGCAACGTTTTGTATCAAGTGCTTCGAGAATTTTGAATCGCTGCTTGGTCCTTTTTTTTTTTTTTTTTTGGTTCATATAATACTTGCTTATGATAGAAAATTAAAGTCCGAAAATAAGGGAGCACGAGATGTTGTCAATGTAAACATCAACGTCAACCTTAGCAACAAAGCAATAAACAAATTATCGATGGTAATGGAAATCAAGAGGGAGTTTCTCGGCCAAATCTCATATCAGGGCTGTCGGCTTTCAATGGTGTACTTTATTTGGCCTTTTTAACTTTTTTGGATTCGAGCGTCACTGGTGAGTCTTTTGTAGACGAAATGCGCGTCTGGCGTATATACAAAATTTAGTCCTTGTATCTATGATGAGTTTACTTTGATATTATAGCTTAGAAACACCCTTTCATTTGAAAAAAAAACATAGAAAATCAATAATTACCTTTGTTCGGTCTTTTTAATCTGTATTCATATATATGTTACAGTGAATTTGTATAATTTGTATAATCAGTGATTATGTAGAATCTCTGAAATTTTCCGGGATTATGAAGAATCACTGGCCAGTTTAGGGATTATATATAATCACTAAAATTTTCAGGGATTATGCATAATCACTAGAAAAAACGTCAGGGATGATACATAATAACTGAAATGAACAAATAGCTTTATTTATAAAGAAAATGAATAAAAGTCAAATAATTTATGCTATAAAATCATATTAAAACAGCATTACCCTGTATAAACATAATTTGTAAAATATTAAGCACAAAATATCAAAATGATAACTCTAATTTTTTTAAATGTTAGGCACAATATATTGAAATGTTAAACACAAAATATAGAGAATAATACATGGCAAAATCCGTATCATATGTCGTATCATGTCGAGAAACCAATATCAGCCCAAGGGCCTTTAGGCCCGAGGGATGATATTGGTCGAGGATGATACGGCATGTGATACGGATTTTGCCATGTTTTATACGTTTTATCATATATTTCAACAGGAGAGTTATATTATATGAACTGTTCACTGGGTTACCTTCAGTTCTACTTTTGCCTTGTTTTAAAAGCCTTAAAAGAACTGCTCAATTACTTATCCAAAGCACCTGGGTTACTATACAATTTATGTGCTGTTGTTTTAAAAATATTTTGTTTATTGTTGTATTTTTTTGTGTGTTTTGTATTTTTACAGTTGCATTTAGTGTGCCAAAAATTATGAAAACTTGACGTTCGTGACGTCACATGAACAACCAAACCATGACGTCATTCAATAAATGCGTCACGCCCGAATGACCGTACCTGTTTTCAGGAAAAATATTTCTTAAGCTTACATAAATAAAAACTGACTATGTAAAAAAAAAGTAGGGGTGTGATAAAGGGTATGCGATAAAGGGTGCGCATCAAAGTTTCGCGATATGGATTAAACAGCAGGCTATTTATCACATATTCAAAACTACTGTATTTACTACTAAACATATGATAAACTGAAATAACATGCTTCACATCTGCTTTTACCACAATATCTACATTTTAGAAAACATTTTCCTTCACATATCGAATCAAATCTGTTTGATTTCTTGTTCATTTGAACAAAAACAAAAAAACAAAAAAAAAGATTTTCCATAATCTTCTTCACCATTTGTTTTACATGTACCACAAATAACATGCTCTGTGGATTTGATGCTGGCTTTTAAAAACAATACATGTAAAGTTATCGCTATAAAGGGAATCTTGATATTACTAATTTTGAAGTCTTCAACTTTATCTCGAAAGTGAATCGAAACCCTGTCTTGGCTATATCTTTAAGATCATAATCTGTGTTTAAAAGCAAAATTATTTCATCTGGCAAGGAATATGAAAGTAAAAAATGATAATTTGTCTATGCTTTTTTTTATATCAAACAAAGGATCCTTAAATTATTCATAATCCCTGAAATTATATTAGGGAATTTGTAGAATAATTATTAAAATGTTCAGTGATTATGTAAAATCACTGGTCATTTTCAGGGATTATATATAAATACCAATGATTTAAGTGATTCTACATATTCCCTGAAAAATCAGGGATTCTACATAATCCCTGATTATACAAATTCACTGTAAAATATATTTGTCATGCTCAAAAGCTTCTTTCTGGGAGAAAAAAATACATTTTGCATATCTATGTTACTCTTTGAAAGAAAATTAATTGTGTTCAAAACATATTTTATAGATACAGACCCTGTCAACACAGTAGCTTTCTATGCGTACATGAGTACACATGAAGCAAATCCAGGGCGGCATCAGACTCTGATTTTCGACATGGTAAAGACAAATCTTGGGTCATCTTATAGCAAACACACTGGAGTGTTCAACACTCAAGAACAAGCAACATACGTATTCACATGGACAATAACATCAGATGCCCATAGTTATATTTTTTCTGAAATAATTATAAACTCTGTGCCATTTGACAGCATTGGTACTGATAGTGAGGAAATCCACGATTATCATTCAGCTACTGGCATCATTGTAGTACAATTAAACCATGGAGATGTGGTCTATATCCGAACTAATCCAAATGCATCAATTAAAGGGCGAATTTTGAGTGACTCCCTTCATCGATCTTCTTTCAGTGGCTGGAAAATAATGTAAACCCATGAAAAATAAATCAAGTATTCTTGTCAATGTAAAACAAGTATAAACAAAGAGGGACGAAAGATACCAAAGGGACAGTCAAACTCATAAATCTAAAACAAACTGACAACGCCATGGCTAAAAATGAAAAAGACAAACAGAAAAACGATAGTACACATGACACAACATAGAAAACTAAAGAATAAACAACACGAACCCCACCAAAAACTAGGAGTGATCTCAGGTGCTCCGGAAGGGTAAGCAGATCCTGCTCCACATGTGGCACCCGTCGTGTTGCTTATGTGATTACAAATCCGGTAAATAGTCTAATTCGGTAGGTCACATTCAGGAAAGGGAAGGGGATTGTAGTTACGACGTAAGGAACATATCCGATATCATTTGTGAAACGGTTATTCCATAACGGTCAACCAACTTGTGATGGCGTCCGTAAAATTTACGAAGGGATGATTTCAACTTCACCATTTGGAACTCTTGGTTTAATAGCTTCCTTGTGAGCAGTAACCCTCTATCAAGAAAATCATGATAGGAAATGCAAGCACGGGAATATCGTATCAATTGGGAGATATATACCCCGTATGCAGGTGCTGCTGGAATGTTGCTACTTAGAAATGAAAAGTTCACAATTGGAAAGCTGAAATCATCTCTTTTGTCGTAAAGTTTTGTTTTCAGCCGACCCTCATTGTCAATTTCTAGATGTGAGTCAAGATATGAAGCCGACTTAACTGTATCTGTAGTATCCTTTATCTTCAATTCGATGGGATAGATGCGTTCCACATAGTCACCAAATTTTGAATTGTTTAGTGAAAGAACGTCATCTATATAGCGGAAAGTAGAGTTAAAGGATATTGCTAACTTCTTATCTTTCTTGCTAAGAAGTTCCTGCATGAAGTCAGCCTCATAATAATAAAGAAAAAGTCGGCAAGTAGAGGGGCACAGATTGTTCCCATTGGGATGCCGACAGTCTGTTGAAAAACACGTCCTCCGAACGTTACAAATATGTTGTCAATCAAGAAATCAAGCATCTTGATAATATCGGTTTCAGAGAATTTTTTGTTTGAATCAGAGTGATTCTTTACAAAGTACGATTTATCCCTCCCTAAGACAAGATACTTGTATCTACGTTGGCCATTCTTTTTTATGAAGCAAAGTAATACCAACTCTTTCAATTTGTCTTTTAGTTTGGAATGTGGAATACTTGTGTAAAGAGTAGAAAAGTTAAATGTTTTAATACTGTTACAAGATGAAAGAGATTTAGATTGTATGTACTCTAAAAGATCTTTGTAATTTTTAAGTATCCAATAATATGCGCATGCACAAATTCAAACAAAATTGTAGTTAATCGACAATTTTTTATCAATAAGGTCATGTACAATTATCTTTTATTATTACCAAGTAGTAGACTGAATTCAGTTTACCTTCATTCAATGGCAAGGAAATATTGTCAGATAATATGACAAAATAGGTATTGAATCTATTGCAAACATTTTGGATTGAAATGCTTACTCATCACAATATGAAATTCATTCCACAATGTGTGCAATATTCAATGGTGAACAAAATTGTGTCTTTTATCCGTCGAACAGTGTTCACATGTCTCAATTGATACGTTATGCTTGTGTATGTTCTCGATATACAGACTTCATATACAGCAATGTGCTCCATTTGCAGGCTCTTCGTCAAATGAGTCATGACGATGGAAGATGAAATTTGCCAATCCGTAAATTTTATGGCCACCATCACAAATTGGTTGATTTTTACGAGGTGTCTGTGTCTAAAACGACTTACGACAACTTTTTAAATTGCGGATTAACATTTATGTCGTCTGTCTGCTAAGTACCGAACGTGACGAAATCCCGAATATGACTGTTTTACGAGTGTGAATTTGCATTGCTATACGACGTGTCTCGGCACATTTATGTTTCTAGTTGTAATGTTTCTTTTGTGTGTTCGGTTGGATATTGTGTTATGTTTTATAGTTTGTGGTTTAGATTCTGTATTTTCGGTACGTTTCACATATGTCTTATTTGTCATTCTAATATGACGTTCTTCTTTAGCTTTGGGTACAAAGCCATGTTCTAATTCGAATAGAACATAGGCTGCACGTGATTGACGTCACAATTGAAATTGTAACTTCAGATGAATTTTGAACAACGCCAGAGATCAAAATGGATATTTTTGTTGGTGTTGCTCATTAGGAAATTAAATAAAAACATTCTAAAAGAAAGTTTAAATGTTTCTGTTCTTTCTTTTTTGAGGAAATTAAATAAAAACATTCTAAAAGAAAGTTTAAATGTTTCTGTTCTTTTTTTATTGATAAACTGTTGATTTTTCTATAACGTTTTTGTTCATCAAATCAAAATGGCGACATTTCAAGCGTCTACTATAGGTCCGCTTCAAAGTACAAAAGTTCAAAATATTCCTATTAGAATCGAAATAATTCTATCATGCCATGCTCTATGCTCATTTTAACATGAGTAGGCATTATATTTGTAAAAATTTAATACCTCGCTAACGCTCGGTATTAAGATATTAACAAATATAATGCCTACCCATGTTAAAATGAGAATAGAGCATGGCATGAAAGAATTAATTCTTAAGGCGTGTGAAGTTCCATTTTCAATGGATTAAATATTGTGTTAATCCAAATAATAATGACGTCGTTATCATGGTAACTATTGTGAAAATAATTTTATTATTTTGTTTTTGCTTTTATTCCATATAATTGTAGGAATTTCATTCAACTGTATACGACACAAAAATAAGTCAATGTTTGTAGTGCCTTGTTGTCGTTATTCTACATGGTTTAATGATCTATTATATCATTTATTTGTTTTCTCTGTGCTGTATGATCTTGCGTCTGTTAGTACTTTATGCCTGTCACGTATTGTTGTTATTTAAGAGAACTTTTATATCATTGCCATATACGCGGGAGATTAAGGTACCCAGAAAACAAGGTTCAACCCACCATTTTTTTCTTGAAATGTCCTGTACCGTTTCAGGAATAATACAGTTGTTTTTATTAAATAGTCCGTTTCTATGTATTTTGACGTTTATTTTTGTTGCACCCAGTGATTCTGTTGTTCTGTTGTTTCCTCTCATAGTTGATGTGTCCCACTCGGTTTTAGTTTGTAACCCGGATTTTTTTTCTCTCAAGAGTAATTAACCGAACTGAAGACTTCTGGCGAACCAAATGTCTAAATCTAAATCAACTACATGAATGTCTACGGAAAGGATTAGTTCTTTGGTGATACTTTGTTCTTTTTTTAATAAATTGTATAACTTTAAAAAATGCATACGTTGAAATGTCTAGCCTGCTTTGATTGAATTTGTGTTAAAAGTCTTAAATATCTACAAGTATCACGTTCATTCATCTTTATAAATAGTCCTTCAAACAGATATGCACCTTATAACCATTCCATACACCAAATATAATTGACATGTTGTCAATATTACCTAAGATGCGCAATTAACCACGACAATCTAATGTGATTACTGATACATAAGATGAAATCGATTCCAGGTGAAACATGTCTGACGTACTGATTTTTTTAAAGCCGTCACTGAACCATGAAAATGAAGTCAACAACGATAGACAAATATCAAAATTTCGTCTCATAAGTTATCTGCATAAAAGATATGAAGCAATCAGATGTGATTTAAGGACATTGGGATTAAAATAACACCTCAAAACCACCAAATGAATGTAACGTTTTCAATAGCTGCTGCGTCTTCGACATATTGACCCTTAAAATCTATAGAAATCTACAAACAGTCAGAGGAACGACTTTGGCACTATTTGCTTATTTGAATGTATTGAAAGTTCTGTTTAGTATTGTTATATCAACATGATCAAGGTTGTTGATATTATACTGTTATTGTTGACATTAATTTGTATGTGCAGACCAATGGAAATAGGTTATTAACAATGAACACTTGAAAACTTTAATATAAACATAAGAAGATGTGTTAAAATTGCAAAGAGACAGCTCTTTTCTAATTTCAACAAATAAAGATAGTCGATAATATAAATTTGTTATAGTGTGTTAGTGACCTAACATGATATATATGGAATTACTGACTACGTATATATTGTATTAGGTCACTAACACACTATGTAACTAATAACATATTTGTCGCCAACTTAAAAATAACCAATATTTAGGATTTTTACATAAGACAGTCTTTACAAGATGTTTTTTTAATAATTTAACAACATTATCGATATTTTAGAAGAATGTCTGAGGGAATAATTAAGCACTGTCAGAATTTGGAAAACCGACTTTCATACTGTAGCACTTTAAAAAAAACTTTTAAACTTCTTAAATTAGCATATTTATCGACTTGGTAATCGAACAATACAATGTCAGTCAAGGTATAAACACATTGACAATCATACCTGCATGTTCTTGTTTTTATATGGTACACCAAAAACTCGAAATTATATGAACTTCGAAATGATTCGAAATGCATGAAATGGTTTATGTCGCATGAGCAAATGACAAATATTGCATCCATATCGAGGACTACATCAAATTACAAAATAAACCAGTTCAGTTGGCTTTGCAAAAAGGTTTGTGTAGAAAAAAGGCCATAATAAGTTCAGCTGCATCAAGAAAAGTTACGAAAATGTTGTTAAAGGCAAACCAACTTCTTAAAGTGTTGTTGCAAGGAATAGTCAATGTAGCGTTATAGACCTTTATTCGTTTACTTTACTTCCAATTAGTGTTCCTTAAATTGAACACGAGGCATAGAATTCAAAGCGTCTCTACTACTCTAAGAATTTAGTTGGTATTTTTACACAAACAGAAGTACGCATTTCTTTAGCTTGGAATTTTGTTGTCGGTTTGAAGAATTCTATAAAACTTAAGTAAACCCTCAATATATGCAGTAGCAACAGTCATTGCTAGAAAAGATGGTAAAATGAAGAAAAATAATAGTTATCAAAGATTATAGGCTTATAATTCAACACGCCAGACGCGCGTTTCGTCTGAATAAGACTCATAAGTGACGCTCAGATCAAAACTGTAGATAGCATTGATGTAGAGAAATACATCTAGAAAAAAAAAGAATTCTTTGCGGACAATTTATTTTCAACCTTCATTTTCCCCAAGATACTTTTTTTCTATTTAGGGTTATGTAATCAAGGCTATTGATCGAAAGTTTAATTGACCATAAAATCCTATAACCACACGATAACATTTTGGAAAAAGTTTAAAACTCATTTTCTTTTAGCTGCTTGTCACAATTTAAAACAATCAAATTATCATTATTTGTGTATCTAATTATAAAAACATTGAGATGAATAATGCGTTGGAGGCAGCAAAAGTTTAATACCAATAATTAAGATTTGAATTTAACAGTTTAAATGACATTGACAAGCTTGGATTTTCCTCCTACATGTTTGCTTGATCATCAAAATAGTACTTTTGGTTGGTAATTTAATTTTTAGCAACATTGTCACTCTACTTTCATATGCCTTTTACATGTTTGTTGTGATACTATTTGTCACCTGAAAACAGATTATTTAGAAGAATGTTAGATCCATCTGATATTGTGACCAACTTGGCTCAGTTTGATTTAATAAAGTTTTAAGTGAGTCTAATAAGTGTCAACACATCCAAGTCAGCTGTCTCTTTGGCGAAAAATAGTCAAACATCACAACTGTTTGCGGATTTTAATATTTATGATATATGTTCGGGTCATTTTTTAATGTAAACCTGACAATAATGGTCTTCGTATTTAGTTTAAAGTAACGAACAAGTAAGAAGTATACCAACAATATTTTCTGGTTGCAGTATATTTAGAATTAGTATATTTTCACTAATAAAAGCAGAACGTGTAAATCTAAGTAAACTATTAAACGTGTTTGAACTTCAAGTTATACATATTATTTTTTTTAAATTATCGTCGTCTTCACGAAATCTTTTAGAGGGAAAATATACAGATAACTATTTTGGTTTCAGGGCGTTGTATTCTAAAATCTAAATTTCAGTTTGATTTTGAATCAACAACCATATTGTTGGTTTAAATTTCGGGGTACTGAATTCATGTTTTTTCATGGTTTTCAGATAAAATTATTCACAAAATTACAGATGAAGAAAATTACTTTTCACATTGAAAACAACGAAAACTCATGAAATTAGAACCACAGAACAAGCAGTAACAAGCAATTTGAAGAATAAAGAATATTTATTTGTAAAAAAAAAAAAAAAAGAACCACAGAACAATGAATGTTTCTATCGTAAATGGGTATTTTATTTTTCACGATTCAAAAATATGTCATTTCGTTATGTCGTTGAGTTGCTGTCATTGCAATATATCCCTAAAGTCTTTTTTTTGATATGGAAGATATATATAAAAAAAAAGAAAAAAGATGTGATATTACTAATATGATTGCAGAGACCAAATGACACATAAATAAACACTTACAGGTCACTGTGCGGTCTTCAAGAGTTTATTGCACATTGATTGCTTATTCCATGTTGGTGTTCCAATTCTATTAATTTATTTCAAAGATGGCCAGTTTAACACGCTTTTACCGTAAATTCATTGTAATAAAGTAAAATGATACAAACATTTTGGAATGTACTCTAGCAAATAAATAAACTCATCAATACCGAGATTGCAAATTTATAATAACCACTAACAACGGATTTGGGCCGAGAAAAAAAGAAATTCGACGAAAAAAAGAACAGGAAACACAAGGTCCACATAGCATGAAATAGTTTTACATGCGCACAAACCTAACTCGTTGCCTATATAGACATTGACATCCCTTCAGAGTATAAGTCTCACATGATTGTGATTTATTTTCAAAAATTAGCCTTGCATATAATACTGTCATATCGATAAAAGGGGCATTAAAATCGAGATAAAACAAAAATTAAAATGTGATATTGTTGTGTGTACAATCATTGATGAAAGTGAAATAGTGAAAGAATTATTCGCTTTAAGCAAACAGTTTGTATCAATTTTGTCAAAATAAGGTAAAAAAAACAACAGAAGAATTATTTATTTGCAAGTGCATAATTCGGCCACATTAAATCCGTATTCATGTGATCTTCATTTTAACCCTTACGCATAAACTAGGCGTTTTCAGCTATTTAAAGGAAGAGAATATCGAGATTGAAAGTGCAACAAATGTTAAGCATTTGTCTGATTCGTTCCACAAAAATAAACAGTCATATTCTAGTAAAAACGATAATTAAAAAATGTTTCAATTTGTTATTTGGAATCCAACAGACCTATAATAATCAAATTGCACGTGTTCTCAAAGTATTTATATTCACATTAGTGTTTATATCGGGTTAAATGAGTGTCGGCAGTCTGTCACCCTGATAGTTTACTGGATGAGGTCTAGACTGAAATACACACAAAATGCTGCTATGTATTATCCAGTCAATGCATCTTAAATTGTTAATTTTATTATGTTTTTTTATCTGAATAAATGTTAATGAATGCTTTTAATCTAATATGAGCATTTAAGTCAAATAGAAAAACATAAATTTGACAGCTAATGTCCCTTTAAGGAGCCGCTGACTTTTTTTTCAGAATAAACTTGATCAAGTTTTGCATTTGTTGTGTGCCTTAGAAATTATAAATGATATCTTGAAAAAAAATGAATGTTAATAAATTATGAGTACATGAACATGATTATTTTATTACACAACTGCATCTTCTTTAAATTAACATAATGTCGATTGTATGCTTAATATATAGTTTCAATTTACTTTTATAACTGTTATACATGAAAAGCTGTTTTGGATGCGATATGATTCGGTTGTCTTTAAATACAATTCATCGTTTCTCTGTACGTTAACTGCTGCTGTTATAGCACTTGTTGAGCAGCCAAGATTTCCTGGCCAAACCGTTGTTGCGGGTTTAGATACTGGTACATTATTCTTCATTAGATAATATCGAAATCCGTTTTCATTGGTTCTTAAATAGGAGGATATGTAATACAATCCTCGAACATTACAGACGAACTTTCCAGTGGATTGAAATGCTGCTTGGTTTGTGATTCCTACACGTGTGAAAATCTGGGGAAATGATACAACTCGGTTGATATCATTATCTGATACTGTACACGCTGTTTTAAAGGCAACTAAAAAATATAGAGAAAAAAATAACTTGCATCAAATGCAAATCAACATTTCAAATAAGAATCATTGATTGTTGGTTGCTTTACGCCGCATTAGCACAACAAGCCTAAATCGCGGCGAGATTGATTGATTGATTGTTAAATATAAGAATCATAAAAATGTTTTATAAAATATGTTAAATGTCCGACTTGATGGTATATAAATGAAGGCAACAGTAGTATACCGCTGTTCGAAAGTCATACATCGATTAAGAGAAAACAAATCCGGGTTATAAAATAAAACTGAGAGAGAGAAACACATCATCTGTAAGAGGAAAACAACGAAACATCAGAAATACTGAAGTGCAACAAATAACAAATAACTTTTAATTTTAGTTTCTTGTGTACAATTTGGAAATTAGTATGGCGTTCATTATCACTGAACTAGTATATATTTGTTTAGGGGCCAGTTGAAGGACGCCTCCGGGTGCGGGAATTTCTCGCTACATTGAAGACCTGTTGGTGACCTTCTGGTGTTGTTTTTTTTTCTATGGTCGGGTTGTTGTCTCTTTGGCACATTCCCCATTTCAATTCTCAATTTTATTTAAAACTGAGGTAAACACATTAACTATAAGAGGAAAATAACGAAACAACAGAAACACTGAATTGCAACAATACCGCTGTTGGAAAGTCATACATCGATTGAGAGAAAACAAATCCGGGTTACAAAATAAAGCTGAGAGAGAGAAACACATCATCTATAAGAGGAAAACAACGAAACATCAGAAATACTGAAGTGCAACAAAAAACAAACGACAATGCAACACACACAGCACACACACAAACATGTTTGTTAGAATGCAATATCAATGTTTCTCTCGTTTGACAATTTCATCTATATCCTTTCAAAAGGCTTGGTAACTTTTTTCAATTGAACGATTTTTCTGCTTATTCAAAACGTCGTTTTTATAATTGACCTGTATCATATTTTTAACATAATCGCAAAAATAAATAAATAGAATTTTGGAAGATAACTTCAATAATCATCATGTGCTTTGAAAGGTTGATGTTATATCTTTATTGTGTCATAATTACCTTTCTTACTGTTTTCTTTAATTTGACTACTCAACGTGTTCATCTTTGAAAATGCTGTTGTCAGAGATGCATTAAGTTTAAGAGTCAGCATTTCCAGTTGCTTGTCTATTTGTTTAGAATTATTTCTTATTTGCAGAAACACGTTTTCAAAGGTCACATTCTGATGACTCTTATGAATTGCATAAACTGTTCTTGAACGTTCTTGTCCGACGTGAGAGTCATATTATACAAAGCAAGAAAGTCTTGGTTTCTAGCATTCTGGTTGTTTGTCAAAAGGCTTGTCTTTTGCTTGAGTTCTTGTACTTCATTTTGCACATTATGCAAATTTGATGATTGATTAATAGCTTTCAAATGTTCAATGACTGATAACTTTTTTTCTAAAGCGACGGAAATGTTTCTTAGTGATGTAATTTCTGACTCCTGTAAATTGAATCGTTGTTGTAGTACCTCATGTGTCCGTATAGTTTTCGTTCATACTACGGAATTCATTTTCCAATATCGTAGTCTTTTCTAGTGTCTCATTTTGTTTTGACGTTTGTTTAATTTTATTTTCAAGAATGGAAAATTTGTCATAAAGTTGTTTTGTTAATATGTCAAGATTTTTTTCATTTTCGAGTTCTATTTGGTCAATTCGATGTTTTACTTCTTTCTTTTCCGCCATAAACTCCTGTAAAGATATGCATTGCTGTTTGTTGGCATTTGAACTAGAATTATGGTCGGGTTGCAAAAGAAAAGCAGTTACACTAAGTTGACTAAAAACACAAAGTACGTACAAATAAGAAATCATTGCTTAAATTTCATACAGCATTCGTAAATGATATGAATGGGACTTGCAAATACCTTTTATACGTAAATTCTGAATTTCAATAAAGGATCAATCGTATTTTCACGTATAAAATGTTTTTAATATTGTACACTGTGTAAAACAAATTAAAGAAAACATGGGAAAACATGTGTTTGTTAAGTCTCTAATTTCAATATAGCTGTCAAATTTATCATCTTAATTGCAGAAAGGTCTAGAAAATATTGCACAATACGTAAATATCAGTTAGGCTAATTTATACATATCTTGACGTGGATTTTATTTAACAAATAAGCCTTGCTTTGGTCGGAAATAACAAGATTAGAGTATATAATGTCAACCGACATGGTAAATTGGAATGACCATAAATATAGATTCGTTGCGTGCAATATATTTTAGTGACATTAATATTTGTGTTAATCGGTCTGCAACTGTTGAATATTGGGACGAATATTTTCACCACATAACAATATCTTATATTGATATCTTATATAATCTGTTTTTATGATATCTTATTATTTTTTGAAATACTAAGGCTTTTCTACCTCAGGCATAGATTATCTTAGCTGTATTTGGCAAAACTTTTAGGAATTTTGGTCCTTAATGCTCTTTAACTTCGTACTTTATTTGGCCTTTTTAACTTTTTTTGGATTCGAGCGTCACTGATGAGTCTTTTGTAGACGAAACGCGCGTCTGGCGTATATACTAAATTTAGTCCTGGTATCTATGGTGAGTGTATTTATATATCATACATGTATGAGATATCTTCTATATTATATAACACATCTTCTATATTATATAACACATCTTCTATATTATAAAACATATCTTCTATATTATAAACGATATCTAAGATATCTAAGATATCTTATATAGTTTATAAGATATCTTAAAAAATATCATATATAGTTTATGAGATATATTATATATAAAGAAAATTACATAACAATATCTTATATTGATATCTTATATAATCTGTTTTTATAAGATATCTTATATATCATATGAGATATATTCTATATTTTATAACATATCTTCTCTATTATATTCGATATCGTAGATATAGAAGATATCTTATATAGTTTATAAGATATATTATACAGTTTATAAGATATCTTATATAGTTTATAAGATATCTTATATAGTTTATAAGATATCTCATAAACTAAATAAGATATCTCATGAACTATATAAGATACCTCATAAACTATATAAGATATCTTATAAAGTTGATTAGATATCCTGAATTAGAATAAATAGCAAAACAGCTTGCCATAGAAATCACTCATGTACTGTAAAATGAACTTTAGCAGGCAGCTAGAAACACTGGTGTAAAATTCATCACAGAATTTATGTATGGGTGCTGATTTTCATGAAATGGTAAAATAAAAGGGGATAGGGTAAATTTTGCCCAAAATCTCATGGTGAGAAAACCATCTCTTCCAACTACTAACCCGGGCTGTGAAATTACATAAAGCAATGTAAATCGTTTTGTGTACACTCTACTCTATGTTTCCTCATGTTGCGGGGAAAAAATTGTATTCATTTATCTCTTTGATAACAAACCATCAAAACTTATATCGATAACAACGTTCAAAAACTTATACTACATTATAAATGACTGAACTTAGTAAACTTTGAAAGCTTTATCAGTAAAGTATTGTAACTTGAGACATAGAATATGTCAATGACTTATCTTGGATATACACTTATACTTAGACAACTGCAGGATGGTCAAATACTTTGTATATTGCCTTTTACTTTTCGTCATCCCAGTAATATCTTGCTATGTAAATGAGTACCAAGAGATTCTCAGCATTGTACAAAACAAAATGCACGTTGAATTTGAGAAAATACGGAGACATCAAACAACACAAGATAAAAGGATTCATGAACTTGAACTTACGATTCAGAATCAAAACAAACAAATTTTAAACTTAGAAAGAAGATGCAATTATGAAGAGAAGGATGAAGTATATAAATTTATTGAAGAAGACTCACAGACTATAAAGCCAAACTTCGAAAGCGAACAATTGGTAGAACAAAAAAATAACCATAGTTATGTTTCGGAAACCCCAACAACGAATTTCAATATAATTAAGGAGGTGATTCACAGAGATGGACAGATGAGTTTAACTGGAAGAAGAAACACAGTGCATAATGAACCCCCAGACAGAAATAACTATAGAAAAAGACGTCGTTTAAGTACAATAAAATTGAGACTTGAAATGGGGAATGTGCCAAAGAGACAACAACCCGACCATAGAAAAAAAACAACAGCAGAAGGTCACCAACAGGTCTTCAATGTAGCGAGAAATTCCCGCACCCGGAGGCGTCACTCAACTGGCCCCTAAACAAATGTATACTAGTTCAGTGATAATGAAAGCCATACTAATTTCAAAATTGTACACAAGAAACTAAAATTAAAATAATACAAGACTAACAAAGGCCAGAGGCTCCTGACTTGGGACAGGCGCAAAAATGCGGCGGGGCTATAACTCTAGCCAATGTAGAAAAGTAAACGCATAACAATACGCACATTAAAATTCAGTTCAAGAGAAGTCCGAGTCTGATGTCAGAAGATGTAACCAAAGAAAATAAACAAAATGACAATAATACATAAATAACAACAGACTACTAGCAGTTAACTGACATGCCAGCTTTTTTTTTTTTTTTTTCACTTATTATAATAAACACTTTATTAATGTATCTATCTTGATGTACAAACAAACTTAATTGGCACTTATAAAAGAATACTTGTATTACATTTGTTGATACACCTGACACCATTGTTCTAGAACTTTTCAATCGTAGAACTTATCTTGATGAGAACTGTCATAAGTTGTTTTAGGGTATAACTACTTCGTATTTAGACTTATTGGAAAGTGTAAGGAGAACACTTTCATAAAGGGTTAAAATATATAAAAACTGATGCCAACTGCACTTCTGTTTTTTTCGGCTGATTTTTTTTCTTGCACATGAAATGTGTTCCTATTTTTATGTACGATTAGATGGCATGGTGTGTAAAAGAATGTTCCTGATAAGTAATTATGGGTGATTATGCAAAACGTCATGTGTTGATTCTTTTGTTATGTCGAAAAAATTATGAAAATTTGAAAACGTTCCAGCGCTGTTCAAATTTTTTACAAACTATGTGTTTTTGGCAGTTCAATTTGTATTCATATGTGTATATATTGAAAACTTTCATTCTATGTTACCAATCATTTTTGTCATGCTGATATGAAAAGGTAATTAAATGGTCAGCAAAAACTATGATACTCTTTAAAAAACTGATTTGTGTTAATAACATATTTTGTAGATACAGACCCTGTCAACACAGTAGCTTTCTATGCTTACAGGAGTACACATGAAGCAAATCAAGGGCGGCATCAGACTCTGATTTTTGACGTGGTAAGGACACATCTTGGGTCATCTTATAGCAAACACACAGGGGTGTTCAATACGCCAGAACATGGAACATACGTATTCACATGGACAATAACATCAGACATCAATAGCTATATTTTTTTAGAAATAGTTATAAACTCTGTGCCATTTGGCAGCATTGTTACCGAAAGTGAGGAAGTACGCGATGATCATTCAGCTACTGGCATTGTTGTAGTACAACTAAACCATGGAGATGTGGTCTACATCCGAACTAATCCAAATACACCAATAAAGGGGCGAATTATGAGTGACTCCCTTCGTCGATCTTCTTTCAGTGGCTGGAAAATCATGTAAACCCAAGAAAAATAAATCAAGTATTAATCTTTTTATTCTTTTCAATGTAAAACAAATATGATATGCGCAAGCCAAAATTCAAACAAAATTGTAATTAGTCGACAATTTTTATCAGTACCACCCATTGTAGAAGCGCATGTACAATTATCTATAATTATGACCAAGTAGTAGACTGAATTCATTTTACCTCCATTAAAAGGCAAGGAAATATTGTCAGATGAAATGACAAAATAGGTACTGCATCTTTAAAACGGTTACACATCACAATATGAAATTCATTCCACATTGTATGCAATAGTCAACGGTGAACAAAATTGTGTCTTTTATCCGTCGTATAGAGTTCACATGTCTCAATTGTTACGTTATGCTCGTGTATGTTCTCAATATACAGACTTCATATACAGACGTGTGCTCCATATGCAGAATATGCGCCAAAAGCGTTAAATTAGACATTCCGTAAATTTTATGGACATCATCACAAATAAGTTGATTTTTACGATGTGTTTGTGTCTAAACTGACTAACAACAACGTCTTAGATTGCGGTTTAACATTTATGTCGTCTGTCTGCTAAGTACCGAACGTGATCTAATCCCGAATATGACTGTTTTGTCGAGTGTGAATTTGCATTGCTATACGACGTGTCTCGGGGCATTGAAGTTTCAAGTTATAATGTTTCTTTTGTTGGTTCGGTTGGATATTGCGTTATGATTCATCGTTTAAGGTTTAAATTCTGTATATTCTGTACATTTCACATATGTCTTATTTGTCAGTATAGTCGAGTGAATTTTCTTTTCCATGGGTTAACCCTTTCAGCGCCGAGACGTTGTTTTTTCACATGATTACGTTGCCATACATATTTCAATGACGTTACTAAAATGATACGTAACGTAACGTCAACACATTACGGTACAAGCACATGCACGCTATCCTCCGTAATCGATTAATTGGACATCTCATATATTCGGGGAAATTTCCCATATCTCCGACCACCTTTAAATTAACTTGAGTTCACGTAGCGAATGCGTATTTCCAGTGATTTTTGTTTAATTTTCAGGCTAGAATTCGATTTTTATTATTTATCCTTTTCTAGAATACTATTTAAAACAACCGACAATCATGATGGAAATAAATGAAGATTCTTACAGCATGATGAATATCATTATCAATGAAGACATATTGATGTAACTATAGCTCAATTTCTGTATTTTGATATAAAGAAGGTGGTACATGTAAAGGGTTATTTTCGTGCAACATGTTTTGACATTTTTTTTTCCACGTGCAGTCGTGAAAAAGGTTGTCGTTATTCATCGTAATTTGTGAAATCGGTAAAAAGATCAACGTGCAAGAGAGTTTTAATTGTTCGTTCATCGTTAAATGGCAATTTTATTTCGCCTTCTTTCGTGTAGTTAGGGAACATGGTGTAACTCGCACCATAAGAACTATTCAAGCTGATGCATTTTCCCCTCACAACTTTCGTGAAACTTTTTCATGCGATACTTAAGTGTATACAGTGTTCTACAAATACCAAATTCAATTGTATGTTTATACTCTATGATAAGAGCCTATCCCCTCTCTTTACGTCTCTCTATAAAGCATCATCAAATTTAAGATTTGATATCATCGAATGATTAAAAAAAAACGAGCAGTGTTCTCAATTTCTACATACTTGGCGCGGGTCTGTTTTTTTTTTCTTAAACACCATCGATGAAGAGTTCGACTGAACACTGCAGATCTTTGCATATCACCACAAAATTAGGGATACCAGTATATAGCATTGTTATAATTCAACCATCATATAAGTCTCAACTTATTGAGTAATAAATAGTTCAGCGGCAAATATTT
Source organism: Mytilus galloprovincialis (assembly GCF_965363235.1). Classification (NCBI taxonomy): domain Eukaryota; kingdom Metazoa; phylum Mollusca; class Bivalvia; order Mytilida; family Mytilidae; genus Mytilus; species Mytilus galloprovincialis. The sequence continues at coordinate 43,374,785 of NC_134838.1, forward strand.
CACGAATACACAACACTAACTTATCTTTTTTCTGATGTATAATCTGAAATAAGTTTGCTTTAACATTACAATTGTGTGACTTATCTTTCATTTGATTTGCCGGTTTGGTTTTGAAGAATGTCACTTTTCTGACTAGACCAGTACGTGTAGTTGTGAATATTTAGCATTCATTTTGCTTCTTTTTTTATATAGCCTAAAATTATTTTATTTTTTGATATTCTATAATTCAAGTCAATTAATGTTTTACATGTCAACGGCATGCACATTTTCATAATTTCACTAAATATTTATTTATGAAGCACTTGGTGTCTAAATTTAATGTATTAATACCTGTGGTTTAAACTGTCTTGACCTTTTTATAGAGTAAGCCGATTTTTTCCAGATACTATTTCTAAAAAGTGTACAATTAAACATGTACAGTTTTAAGAAATACTTTGCTGTGCTAAATATATGTCTGACCTAAACTCAGTTTTGTCATTAAATGTGGCCTGTCGCTCAAATAATTTTATGTTTCTTGTTGCGATCATTGACATCGAAAATCAGATATGAACCCCTTTTTCTTGGGTGTGATTTCGGTAGAAAATGAGGAGAAACTATCTCATCGTAAATACACATTCTTTTTGCAAGAGTTTATTTAGGGATTTCGTTAAAATCGATATAGCCCTAAATGCTTGAACTATTTTCCTTCATTGATTCCTATATTAGGATGTATAGTGTCTAATTACTAGTACATGTACACAGTTAGTTTGAAGTTTGAAATAAAAGAGGTAAATGTTGGTACCAATAGTTTACTCCAATCATAATAACGGACAACGTACTTTCCTTTTTACTGAGATTAATTCTTCAAGTAAATGAATTTGATTTTAATAAATGCACAAATATAATCACAAACTGGTCGACTTACATTAAAAGCCCTTATCTATACTTTAAAAAGAGATCCATGCATGCCAGACTCAGTGAAAATGAGACTTTAACTCCAGTACACAAACTTTACAAAGATATATATAGGTCAACTTACAGTAAAAAAAAAGATAGTCTGAAATATGCATTATACGATACTTCAAACACTAAAAGCAAAAGTATAAATTGGCTGCGAATAAATTATTGGAGGCTAGTATAAATATACATAATTTTATACATGTACCTGTAATGGTGTGAGGGCAATGTATTTTAAAATGAAAAATTAAGTTTATTTTGGGATCGAGCAAACCACATGGTTGGCTTGAACTTCATGGTAATCAGATAAAATTATTCACGAAATTAAAGCTCCAACGATTCAGACATATAAAAGGACAAAAATTTCAGAACTGAAAACCACAAAAAATCCATGAAATCAAAACCACAAAATTTAAACCACAGAAAAATAAAATGGTTCTTTCGTAATGGGGTATTTCATTTTTTCACGTGCCAAAAAACTCTCGTTTTGTTATATTGCTGGTTTGCTGACATTGACGTATAGTTTTATTAGAAAATGGAAAGAGATTATTTTGGTTGCTTTTTCTATTTAGGGTCTCATACTAAACGATATTCACGCGCCTGTATTTCCTATCATGATTTCCTTGATAGAGGATTGCTGCTCACAAGGAAGCTATTAAACCAAGAGTTCCAAATTGTTAAGTTGAAATCATCACTTCGTAAATTTTACGGACGGCATAACGATTTGGTTTGCCGTTATGGAATAACCGTCTCACAGATGATATCGGATATGTTTCTTACGTCGTAACTACAATTCCCTTCCCTTTTCACGAATGTGACCTACCGAATTAGACTATTTACCGGGTTTGTAATAACAGGAGCAACACGACGGGTGCCACATGGGGAGCAGGATCTGCTTACCCTTCCGGAGCAACTGCAATCACCCCCAGTTGAGTAGGGTTCATGTTGTTTAATATTATTAGTCTGTTTGTCTTTTTCATTTTTAGCCATGGCGTTGTCAGATTATTTTCGACTGTTCCTCTTGTATCTTTTGTCCCTCTTTTTTAATATATATGACATTGCCTTAAACGCAAATGCTACTTTCATTGTTTTAAACTTTATTTATAGTTTTGATCTTATCTAAATTGGTGGTTTTCAGAGGTACTTAATCGGTTTCTGCTAAAATTTGTATGAATGTTTTCCGTTCAAATGTCACGATACAGTTTCATGGTAACAACAGGGTTAACGTTTGCAAGTTAAACGTCATCGTGTAGGAGTTGGACTGTGAATGTTTTCAATGCCTATCTAGGCCATGGGTTAGGTTTGCGTGCATTAAAATCTATTACTTGCTATCTGGTCCGTGTGTTTTCTGTTGTTGCTTTTCTATCTTGGTGCGTCTTTGTTATTGGCGCAGTCTGCTAGTGGTAATTAGTATGGTCTGGCGTACTGCCAGGGGTCGAAATTGGCGCTGGTCCGGTGGTCTGAGACCAGTAGAATTTGTGTGGGACCAGTAGATTTTGTCAGCTGGTGGTCCGGCGGACCAGTAGAATTTGTCGTTAAAATCAATGATTGCATCTCTATCTCGGTTTGTTTACAAAAAAATAAACTTAAGAAATAATTTTTAGGGTATTGGAGGTGCTATTTTGGGAATAAAGAAGAGAAAGGCAGCTGAGGAAAATAAAACTAAACATCTGTCATATCTTATAGTGGTTATCAAATGAATGTCATTTTTGTAGGACCAGTAAATTTTTAGCCGGACCAGAATATCTTATTATAAGTCCACTGGTCCGGCTGGCCAGTACACTAAAAAGCTTAAATTCGACCCCTGCGTACTGCCCAATATATTTATTATAATTTTTGTATCCTTTTATTTCTTTAGACTGAAGTTACGGAAATCCATTTTCAACCTGAAATCTTTGAATTAAAAGTGAGAAAAGTTGAAAGTTTTTGAGATTGTTTCTACACATGCAGCAGAGGTAAGAGTTTAAGCAATGCTATACTTTCTACTTTTTTCAGCACCACCATTTCCTAAATTTTGATGTTCTTAGTTCTATCAAAAGAGTTTGACAGTCGCTCCTTTTTACAGTCATGTCTTTAAATTTTTCGGATACTCACACAGCTCAATTTTTTCAAATTCTGTCGAAAATTCTAAGTCTGCTTCTGTTAATGTTTAACACAAAGTAAAAGTTGAGTTATATTGAAAAGAGTAAGTTCACGAAGAGTTGAAAATAGTACAAATATTTTGCAATTAGGCCAACATACTACAAATTTCACATAAAATAGTTGCGATATTGCTATTTAAACAAAATAACATCTTGTTGTACATCACATAAATTACGATGTCATGACCTATTATTTATGATATTATTTTTCTGTTGTAAAATCAGTATTGCTCCATTTTTTTGAAATTTTGTACTTTAAGGATGTTCACCTCTGAGGAGCCAAAGATTTCTAGAATTAAACTTTTTTTCTTAACTTGAATTTTGGGTTTCTATGACTATAAAAAGATAATTAGTGAAGAAAAAAACATCTGGTGGTGCACTTCTTTTTTTGCCACTCCCTTTGAAAGTACCCAATTTTGATGAATTTTTTTTTCATCAATTTTTACCCATTTTGGGGCTGTTATCGTGAAAAAAATCACAGTTCCACAATTAAACTTTTGTTCATACTTTCAATAAAGATAAAGTGGACAAATCTGAATAAAGTTAACTTAAAAAAACCTAAAGGTAGTTGTTAATATAAGAAAGTTTTAAAATATTATGATGATTTTTCGTGTCAAATTAACCATGCTTTCAATTTTGTCAATTTGTAATTTGTTTCTGTTTTCCACTTGTATCACATGTTTTGGAAATAATTCCAGAACGAGATTTCAACGAGACTGAAACGTCAGAAGAATACATCCTTAACAACAACCCCTGGTACAGATTTTGGTTGTTTCTAACGATTCAATGTCAACATCCATATTTTGGTTGCTTCTAGAGATTCAATATAAACATTGGCAGCTTTTGGGTTCAGGACATTTTTGAGACCAAGGTTTACCTTAAGCTTTAAGTTCCAAAAATCTTCGTAAAATATGAAAATAACACTTGGTAAATTGTATTCACCCGATTTCATTTTCTGGATTTACGTTCATCATGACCGAGCAAAGCTAAATACTAATATTTAAAAGCCATGGAAGTATAAGAACCAAAAATAATCTGAGAGAAATTCCCTGAAAATGATATATATATATATAGTCAAATCCATCGATGGTAAATTTGGAAGTTGAAATCTTAATTTCAAAATAATTTTTAAATTGCAAAACGAACATGTAATTATTATGAAGACATCTAAACAATGTGCTGAATTTGTTCTACCTAACATTAAGGCTTTTGAATAGACCTATTTAAGGACCAACATGTGACCTCTTTAATTTTCTATGATTGAGTTGAAAATCAAGGCCTTCTTTGATGATAAATTGATACGCCAGACGCATGTTAAGTATACATAGACTGGCCATTGACACTCCTCGAATTAACAAAGTTGGAAAGCCAAATAAAGTTCGAAGACGTTAAGTGTGATAAAACCATAAAATTCCAAAAAGATGTATCAAATACGACTAAAGCAGTTTATTCGTGGGGATAGAAAAAAGCTGTAAAGTTCAACATTTTTTATACAGTAACTTTTAAGAACATGTATCTTTGACATAATTTGATACACCAGAACAGTTTCGTTTACGTACTTAAATTGAAAATTGGCCCTAGATTTAAAAAGTGTAGATGACCAAATTTGATACAAATTGAAAAACATGCAAATTTGAAAAATTCCGAAAAGTACTAATTACGACTAAGGCAATCTCATATATGTAGTGTACAAGTGGCGATTTTGTACAGGTTATAACATGTACATTTTTTTTGTACATGTTATAATTTGTACAATACAGAAATACAAGTTATAACATGTACAAAAGTACCTCATACATGTTATAACATGTACAAAAGTACCTCATACATGTTATAACATGCACAAAAAATTGCTTAAAACTGGTTTTAACTTGTACAAAATTTAAAAATTAAAATATGTTTCCATTATTACAACACATGCCATTTACCTCAATAATTATTTCATCATTTCTTCGTTATTGTCCATTTTGTTAGTGTGACACGTTTTGGGATACAGTTGATGAACAGTTTAAATATAAGTTTTTATAATTACTTAATTCCTTAATGACTTACAAGCTTTTATTTGAAGCAAGTTTTGTATCCAATAATGCTGATAGTGAAGACCCTTCCTGACATGTTTTATCATTGATATGGTCGTATTTTTGAATAAGCTGTTCAAAAAACTGATTTTTTTTAAATGCTATGGATTTTTCTACCTCAGGAATGTATTTCCTTAGATGTGTTTGGCAAAACGTCTAAGAGTTTTGGTCCTTAAAGCCCTTTAATAGTTATCAAAAGTACCAGGATTATAATTTTATACGCCAGACGCGCGTTTCGTCTACATAAGACTCATCAGTGACGCTCAGATCAAAATAGTTAAAAAAGCCAAATAAATACAAAGTTGAAGAGCATTGAGGACCCAAAATTCCAAAAAGTTGTGCCAAATACGGCTAAGGTAATCTACTCCTGGGGTAAGAAAATCCTTAGTTTTTCGAAAAATTCAAAGTTTTGTAAACAGAAAATTTATAAAAATGACCATATAATTGATATTCATGTCAACACCGAAGTGCTGACTACTGGGCTGGTGATACCCTCGGGGACGAAACGTCCATCAGCAGTGGCATTTAACTTTGTACTTTATTTGTCCATTTCTATTTTTTATTCGACCGTCACTGATCAGTCTTTTGTAGACGAAACACGCGTCTGGCGTAAATACAAAATTTAAATCCTGATATCTGTGATGAGTTTATTTATCGAGACAGAACATAATACAGACACTGACAAACAATGTCAGAGACTGACATCATTACTGACACAAACACTAGAAATGATGATCAATTGAATAGTAATGATTTAGCAGACACCAAGGAACAAACTATTGAGTTAGAAACAGCAACAATGGTAATTGAATGAAGTGATTTGAACATGGTTTGTGATGAAGTTTGAACATAACTGTACACTTCTTCGTAAGAGGACGATTTGCTGGTGGTGATAATCCTGCTGTCAATATTAGTGAGAGATAACTGAAATTTTAAATATTGATATCAAGCGTTTTCAAAAGAGGGCCTTTTCTGGCCAGCAAGTGCAAGCTGATGCCTTGACAGAAACTAAATTAACTGTTCTCTTTAAAGGAGATAGTTACACTATCATTCAAATTCCTGCCATCGATATTGTCCTTGCCAATGAGAAAATTGCTTCGCTGAGCACAGCATGATTCAGCAGAGGTTGAACCCTGAACAGCTGAGGCAAATTTGGACTCCATATTCAGGATTGATACTGTCTGAATTTGGATTGTGATCAAATTTTTCACATGGTATAGGTTTTTGCCTTTCCTTTGTAGTATGGAACCTATTAGGACAATTTCAAAAGATCCATACTCTTAAAAACAATTTATTGTCTGGAAACTAGCAAAAAGCATTTGGGCCCTTTTTGGGACCCGAATTGCTGCATGAATTGGACAATTACCCCAAACTCAATCCCAGCCGCCTTCCTTTTGTGATATGGAAACTTGTAGTACCATGTCAGAGAGATCCATACGCATTCACACATAATATTGGCCCGAAACTACAAAATTGCTTGTTTTTGGCCCCTTTTTGGCCCTTAATTCCTAAACGGTAGGCACCATAACCCCTAAAATGAATCCAAACCTTCTATTTGTGTCTTTAAAATTGTTGTATATTTTCAGAGCAAATAAAATACTGATACAAAAGTTTGTATCCTGAAAGTAGAAAAAAATGCTTGTTTTGGGACCCTTCATGTCCCCTTATTCCTAAACGGTTGGAACCATCATTCCTTAAATCAATCCAAATCTTCTTTTTGTAGTATTGAACCATCGTAATAAATTCATAGAGATCCATTCACTAAAACTAAAGCTATTGTCTGGAAAAAAAATTTTCTTTCGGACGACGCCGACGATGACAATATACCATTATATGATGCCAAAAAATATTTTATGGTCATATAAAAAAACATCACAGGCGTGGTGATGAATGTAAATGAACATGGCGGCTTTAAGATTGAAACTAAAGACTTTGTTGGACAAACAAAGGGATACTTGAGTAGACACTAGGTTCAATTTTTTGCAAAAAAATGCATCTTTATAAATGTATCTGAAGTCCCAATGAGTGATATGAGAGTGAGATAGATAGTGCGTAAGATATTATTAAGGTAGCACAATACAAAGATTTTTCATCCCCAATCAGACATCTTTAAACTGATGTAAGTCCACTCATCCTTCTTTAAATTTTATAAATGTGTTACCAAAAGAAAGAAGAATGATTAATCTTTCAAATTGTGATAATTTCATTATAACATAATTTTTACATAATCAATTTTTATGTAATTAGTTGCTATATTGTGATGGCCATACTGGAATGAATTTAGCTTCTTTGTTATTCATAGCATCCCAAAATATTTTATAAATTCTTGCACAACACAGTTTGACCTCCGAAACTGTGTCTCAGATTTTTCCTATTGTATTTCATTCTCTCCTAAATCTCCAATGAAGTTTGCAACATCAATTCATAAGAGATCACTAAATTCAGTTGGGTATAAAATTTGTTCTATCGATGTTTTTGGAAATCTGAGACACGGTTTTAGAGGTCAAGCTGTGTTGTACAAGAATCTATAAAATATTTTGGGATGCTACGAAGAACAAAGACGCTAAATTCATTCAAGTGTGGACATCATAATATAGAAACTAATTACCTAACAATTGATTATGTAATAATTATGTCATAATGAAATTATCACAATTTGAAAGATTAATCTTTCTTCTTCCTTTTGGTACCTCATTTATAAAATACTTGAACACACCTGCGAAATTGCGGGCATTCAGAGCGTAGTTTAAAGTATGTAAAGTGTTGTTGGAAGAATTTTGTGAAATATTGAATGACTGGAGAATTTCAGCAAAAGTATCATAAGTCATAGGTTATTTGGGACAGGAAAAATGTTTTTTTTTATCCCTCTTTCTTTATTTCCAAAATTCCCAATTTTTGGTTTTCTATCAATTTCAATACATTTAGTATGTTATGAACATTTAAGTAAGGAGCCTGTAATTCAGTAGTTGTCGTTTGTTTATGTGTTACATATTTGTTTTTCGTTCATTTTTTGTACATAAATAAGGCCACTAGTTTTCTGGTTTGAATTGATTTACATTGTCAGTTCGGAGCCTTTTACAGCTGAGTATGCGATATTGGCTTTGCTCGTTGTTGAAGGTCGTACGGTGACCTATAGTTGTTAATTTCTGTGTCATTTAGGTCTCTTGTGGAGAGTTGTCTCAACCTGGCAATCATTCCACATCTTCATTTTTTTTGTAATCAATGAATTTTGTAAAAGATTTAATGACTGGAGAATTTCAGAAAAGGTATCAAGAGTTCAAATGAAAATTCATTACTATATAAATATAGTGTATTTACTTTCAATTCTAAGTTTACTAATCGATCCATGGTGGTCATAAGACATTGATATAGTATACAGACCCTCTCTATTTAATAAACTTTGTGACAGCCGTGGATAGTAAACTTGAAAATGATAGCAGATAGAATTCTGAAAATACAATTTATTCTTAGTTTATGTATGTTCAAAGTATACAGAAAAACGCAAACCGGAAGTCTAATCAGACTTAAAATTTCGTCTAATGACGGGACAATATCCGGATGCCTTTTTTCTCGTTTTTCTCTCAAAAGAACTCAATCTGAATAATCATATGAAAGGATGACAAATGCGACTATGCACTGTACCTATAGGACACAGAGGCGTATTGATTAATTTATTGTGGAAAGAAGAGAAGCGACACACAAAATGAGGTGAACATTAATTACTATATAAATATAGTGTATTTACTTTCAATTCTAAGTTTACTAATCGATCCATGGTGGTCATAAGACATTGATATAGTATACAGACCCTCTCTATTTAATAACCTTTGTGACAGCCGTGGATAGTAAACTTGAAAATGATAGCAGATAGAATCAATTCTGAAAATACACTTTATTCTTAGTTTATGTATGTTCAAAGTATACAGAAAAACGCAAACCGGAAGTCTAATCAGACTTAAAATTTCGTCCAATGACGGGACAATATCCGGATGCCTTTTTCTCTTTTTTCTCTCAAAATAACTCAATCTGAATAATCATATGAAAGGATGACAAATGCGACTATGCACTGTACCTATAGGTCACAGAGGCGTGTTGATTAATTTATTGTGGAAAGAAGAGAAGCGACACACAAAATGAGGTCTTCTCGTTTAATAGTATAGAATAGATAAAGAAGAATGAAATGAATTACATCAGTTTAAAGTTGTCTGATTGGAAGTGAAAAAATCTTTGTATTGTGCTACCTTAAGTGGAGGGCAAAGATTTATGCATTGTCAGTGAAGGAAAGGCAGTTGTAAGTCTGGTATGTTTTAATGTAGAAGAATGAAAGTTTTGTGCAGCTCAAAGATGTCATATGTCATGTAGCAACTAGTAAACAAAAAACTTGTTTCTTAAATGTATGAAATTGAAGTATCTATGCATGCTATAAATAATGCACCTTCTTTTGCATTCAATCGTGAATTTTTATTTTGCTTTATTATTATTTTTAAAATTTTGTACAGGTTAAAACTATTTTAAGCAATATTTTGTAAATATTATAACATGTACGAGGTACAATTGTACATGTTATAACTTTTATTTTGGCATTGTACAAATTATAACATGTACAATATTTTTGTACGTGTTACAACCTATACAAAATTGCAACTTGTACACGACATATATATGTAAAACATGTATTAAAAGAAACCGGTATGGATTGGGACATTTTAAAGAACTATTGATCACAAAAGATAACAAAAAACCATAAGAAAACAAATAAAGTTAAATTGAAAGTTTTTTTCATGAAAAACTACATAAGTGAACGATAAAATATCAGATATATTAGGATGACAGCAAACTCACTATTTATATAAATGTAAAACTTTTTTTAAAAAAAACGGAAGAAAAATATTAAAATTGCTCAAAATTTGAAATTACAAAAATAATCAATAAATTTCGAATAAGTTACCTACGGTTTCGGTACCTATTCATCTTCGGATTTCAAATGTTTGGCTTTGAGCGTTCCTGATGAAGGTAAATCCAGAAAAGCGCTTCGGACGCATAGAATTATTAAACGAGTTGTTTTCAATTTTTTACCCAAATTAATTAATAGGAAAGGGAAAATATCTTAAAATACCAAGTGAAGAAATATTATACAAAAGCTGCAAACAAGTTGAAGATGAAATCCATTTCTTTTTATATTGTGATAGTCTAGTTTAAACTAGAAAAGCCGTTTATCTGATTTTTTGATAAATGAGAATATGCACTTTACAGATTTAAATGATTTAGATAAAATAACATACATTCTTTATAGTTATATCCATGTTATCCAAGCAAATACTTCTTTCAAATTGATATTTTAATATTCTTCACTGAACACTTTTTACATCTCGATGACCGAGAGGGCATGCCAATGTATTGCTGTCGCCTAGATTTCCAATACGTAACTTTTGTGTTGGGTTTGTAACCGATTTATAAACACGATAAATACGCGGAAATTAACAAGTGCAAAATAACATTCCATACTGTTTGTTATAAATACATCTCGTCAATTAATACTGATGAAAATATTTTTGTTAGAACATAAATTATGAATATGAAATTTTTTTGTCGTTAGATATTTATAATTAAAAAATCATTGAATATCTATGCGCACGTACCAAAAAAATGCGTCAACGCATCCGGAAGAATATATCAAGAACGTTTTGCGGCAATTCCCCGTGCAGAGTTACCGATCCTTGCTCTCTCTCTCTCAGAGCAAAGATCGACAATGATCGATAACTCTGCATGGAAGATTGGTTTTGCAGGAAAATATGAATGCCTACTCAAATCCAATCTGTTAGAAAAGTCGATTTTTTACAGAAGAGTGTCCACCATGCACTTAATTGTACTATTACTAGAATAGAATGATACACAAATGGATAAAAATTATATACATACATGTTACTGTTATATTGATATAATATATATCAACAAACCGGTATATACTGATTTGTATCACTTCAACATAAAAGTTATTACGGTGAGGTTGTATTTCTTGTCATTTATTCATCATCCACGCACGAACTTGTCTCTGAAAAAATATATCTGTACATTAATCTCAGTTTCAGGTATAGAGATGTGATTCTTTTCTTAATAGACATGTGCTTTTGACCATCCACAAGAACTTGCGGTCATCCGATGTTCAGTACTTCAGTACTTTGATTATAATTTAGTGTTCACCTGTTTGTTTATATACATACCTTTAGTATGGTGTAAAGCCTATTATTTATACTCATTTTTCTCCACCCAGTGTAAAAGTTTATTTAAGAATGATACTTTATAAGCCAATTTAATAATAAATATACATTAATCATTAATATGTATGATAATCATGTGTACAGATAAGTTGGCGCAAATGAGTTCCGAATGTTGGCGCTATTGATATACAACAAATGTATTTGAAAAAAAATATTTGGCGCAAATAATAGGTACCCTGAAAATTAGTAAAGGACTCCTGCCATAAATATATAGTGTAATGGCACTAAATATTTAAATTGAATTGAATTGAATTGTTATGTTAATTTCCATTTGTTGATTTAGTAAAGATCAGGTCATTTGATGTCTTGTTTGAATTGTGCATCTTTTATAATGTCTGGCCCTATATATTTTATATACATGCATGGAAAAAGTAAAATCACAAAAATACTAAACTCCGAGGAAAATTCAAAAAAGGAAAGTCCCCTAATCAAATGGCAAAATCAAAAGTTCAAACACATCAAACGGATTGTGTTCATTGTTGAAGGCCGTACGATGACCTGTAGTTCCGTACCTATATAAGCAGTCTCTTTTCGATATTTGTCGCATTGGTAATCCTGTCACATTTCCCTATCACTATGTAAAACGCCTTACAGGAATGATCAAAGGTATGAAACTGTACAACATATCATATCAACAACCTTTTCCTGTGACAAAATTGATATGCAATCGAAGACAAACATAAAAATGAACAACGCCCGTGTCTGTTGTGACGTTTTTGATTCTGCTGTGACTGTTTTTGATTTTGACGAACGTAATCTATGTTTTACTGTTAAATTATTAGACCAGGGATTTCGTTACCACAAATTACTTAAAATCTTAACCAAATTCTTCCATAGATATAAAAATTTGGTTTTGAAATTTGGTTGTAAGTCTATAATACTTATTTCAAACAGGATGGCACATCCTCATTTTTACCGAAGCTGTTGTATACTGTGCCCGAAAATTAAGAAACGATCCTTGTAAACTTAACGATCCTTAACATAAAAAAGGGACGAAAGATACCAGAGGGACAGTCAAACTCATAAATCGAAAACAAACTGACAACGCCATGGCTAAAAATGAAAAAGACAAACAGACAAACAAAAGTACACATGACACAACATAGAAAACTAAGGAATAAGCAATACGAACCCCGACAAAACCTAGGGGTGATCTCAGGTGCTCCGGAAGGGTAAACAGATCCTCCTCCACATGTGGCACCCGTCGTGTTGCTTATATGATAACAAATCCGGTAAATAGTCTGATTCGGTAGGTCACATTCATGAAAGGGAAGGGGGTTGTAGTTATATCATTTGTGAAACGGTTATTCCATAACGGTCAACCAACTCGTGATGGCGTCCGTAAAATTTACGAAGGGTTTATTTCAACTTCACCATTTGGAACTCTTGATTTAATAGCTTGCTTGTGAGCAGCAACCCTCTATCAAGAAAATCATGATAGGAAATGCAAGCACGGGAATAGTGTATCAATTGGGAGATATATACCCCGTATGCAGGTGCTGCTGGAATGTTGCTTCTTAGAAATGGAAAGTTCCCAATTGGAAAGCTGAAATCATCTCTTTTGTCGTAAAGTTTTGTTTTCAACCGACCCTCATTGTCAATTTCTAGAATATATGAGGCCGACTTAACTGTATCTGTAGTATCCTTTATCTCTAGTTCGATGGGATAGATGCGTTCAACATAGTCATCAAATTATGAATTATTTAGTGAAAGAACATCATCTATATAGCGGAAAGTAGAGTTAAAGGATATTGCTAACTTCTTATCTTTCTTCCTAAGAAGTTCCTGTATGAAGTCAGCCTCATAATAATAAAGAAACTGATTCTAAAAGGTTACCAATTCAGCACTGTAATTAGATCTTTGAATACTGTTTTATTGGTATTAATATTGAGTTAAAAGCAAACTTAATAGTATTGTTATATACATATGCACATTCAATGATCTACAATCTTTGATACCTGTAACTTGGCATTGCACACAGTCATGTTTTTTCTCCGACCGTTTATTACGTCTTTAACTAAATCCATTGGATGTTGGATTTGTACTGATTGATAATTTAGTCTTGGTTGCAATCTTTTTTATTAGTTGTAAGTGGCTATGAACTAGCTGTACGTAACTGCGAGTACTCTCTGATCTGCACTTCTTGTCTTTTTGTTGTTGTGATGTACAAATACCCGACCACGTTTGATACGGTGCTTTTTGTCCGCAATTCGCTTTTTGTCCGCTTTTGCTTTTTGTCCGATAATTTTGCTTTTTGTCCGAAACTTTTGCTTTTTGTCCGTTGCTTTTTGTCCGTTTTGCCTTTTGTCCGATTATTTTGCTTTTTGTCCGAAACTTTTGCTTTTTGTCCCTTGCTTTTTGTCCGTTTTGCCTTTTGTCCGATTATTTTGCTTTTTGTCCGAAACTTTTGCTTTTTGTCCGTTGCTTTTTGTCCGTTTTGCTTTTTGTCCGATAATTTTGCTTTATGTCCGATATAAAATGTGTATATTTTTGGCAGGTTTCATTTTGAACTTCAAAATACCATGTCCTTTTAGGAGTTAAATACAGACCATACTCACATTATAAATGATTTGTACATGAAATTTCATGTCTTTTACAATATATCGCATTACCTCTAAAATGGCTCGAAGCACTAATATCCTAGACCCGTAGGTGTTGGTCAACAGAGGGCAAGGGGAATACTCTTGTATATCCCTAAGTCTAAAAAACAACTATTGAAAGCTGGCTAAACTAAGACATACTCCAGGTAGGCCATTATACCAGAAGAAGAGGTAGTCAAACCCTTATAAATGGCTTATAGCACTTATGTCCTGGATCTACACGAGTTTATCAGCAACGAATTAAAAGGGGCATGAGTTTCACCGGTATATCACGAAGTAAAAATAAACCTCATTATTGCCAGCTCTTCAAACTAAGAGATTCTCCACGTTGGCCATTATACCAGAGGTATAGGTAGGCAGTGCCTCTTAAATGGTCCATGGGCCATGGCACTTATGTCCTCGACCCGTACGAGTTGGTCAGAAGAGGGTAAGGGGAATACTCTAGTATATCACACAGTCCACCAAAAATAGTGACGGCTGCCCAAACTAAGACATTTTTAGGTGCGCCCTTATACTAGATGTTGGAGTAGTCATTCTCTTAAGAATGGCTCATAGCACTTATGCTATAGACCCGAACGAGTTTGTCAACAATGAGTTAAAAGGGGGATGAATTAGCCCGGTATATAACGAAGTTGAAATAAACTGTTGCCCGCTGGCTAAACTAAGAAATTATCCACGCGGGCCATAATATGAGAGGCAGAGGAAGGGATTGCCTCTATAAAATGACCATGAGCACGTATGACCTAGACCTGTACGAGTTAGTCAGCAAAGTGTAAGGTTGGTACCCTAGTATATAATAAAGTCGAACTAAACTATTGCTGGATGGCTAAGAGATTCTCCGCGTGGGCCATGATACCAGAGGTAGAGGTTGTCATTGCCTCTAAAATGGCCTAAATCACTTATTCCCTAGAGAAGTACGCGGTATCATCAAAGGGTTTAAAAGGGAGTTGGAACCTCTGTTTACAAAGAAGTCGAAATAAATTATTGCCGGCTTGCTTAAGTACGAGATTCCCCAAGTTGGCCATTAATTCTAGGTTGAATGTGTGCATTGCCTTTTAAATGGCTGATAAAACTAACGCCCTAGACCTGTACGAGTTTGTCAGCAAAAGGTTAAAGGGGGGATGCGATGCCTCTTTTTACAACGAAAATATAAATTAAGCCGACTGGCCTAACTAAGAGATTCTATACGCGGGGTATTATATCAGAGGATGAGGTAGGCATTACCTCTAACATAGCCATAACACGTATGTCCCAGACCCGTGTAAGTTAATCAGCAAACGGTAAGGGGGGTACCTAAGTATATCACAAAGTCGAAATAAACTATTGCTGGCTGGCTAAACGAAGAGATTCTCCACATGGGCCATGATACCAGAGGTAGAAGTGGCCATAGCCTCAAAAATGGCCACTTATGCCGTAGACCCGTACCAGTGCTTCAGCAAAGTGTTAAAAGGGGGAGGTGGTATCTATGTTTACAACGAAGTCGAAATGAATTATTGCCGGCTGGCCAAACAAAGAAATTCTCAACATAGGCCATTATAACAAAGGTAGTGGTGGACATTGCATCTAAAATGGCCCATACTTCTTATTCCATTGATATGTACGAGTTTGTCAGCAAAGGGTAAGGAGGGTACCCTGGTATATAACAAAGTCGAAATAAACTATTGCCGGATGGCCAAAAATAAAAGATGATCCACGTTTATCATGATACCAGAGGTAGAGGTGGGCCTTGCCTTTAAAATGGTTTATAGCACTTATGCCAGCAAAGGGAAAGGAGGGTGTTCTAGTATATCGCAAAGTCGTTATGAAATATTGCCGGCTGTTCAAACTACGAGATTCACCACATGGGCCATGCTACCAGAGGTATAGGTGGTCATTGCCTTTAAAATAGCCTATAGCACTTATATGGCATATACCCGTACGAGTTTGTCAGTAAAGAGCTAAAATGAGGAGGTGGTACCTCTGTTCACATTAAAGTCAAAATAACTGTAGCCGGTAGGCCAAACTCCGGGATTCTCTACGTGGATCATTATACCAGAGGTAGAGGTTTATTTCGACTTCGTTGTAAACAAAGGTAACACCTTTTATTTTTAACCCCTTGCAGGCAAAATCGTACAGGTCTTTGGAATTAGTGTTATATGCCATTTTAAAGGCAATTACCATATCTATCTCTGGTAAAATGGCCTACGTAGAGAACCTCTTAGTTTGGCCAGCCGGCAATACTTTATTTCGACTTTGTTGTAAACAGAGGTACCATCTCCCCC
This sequence comes from Mytilus galloprovincialis, assembly GCF_965363235.1. Taxonomy (NCBI): domain Eukaryota; kingdom Metazoa; phylum Mollusca; class Bivalvia; order Mytilida; family Mytilidae; genus Mytilus; species Mytilus galloprovincialis. Next base: position 43,391,079 of record NC_134838.1, read on the forward strand.
TTTTGATTCATTATTGTCAAACTCGTACGGGTCTAGGGCATAAGTGCTATAAGAAATTTGTATGGCAATGCCCTCCTCTATCTCTGGTAAAATGGCCTACGTGGAGAATCTTTTAGTTTGGCCAGCCGGCAATTATTAAAGTGTATTTCGACTTCGTTGCAAACAGAGGTACCACCTTACCCTTTTAATTCATTGTTGTCAAACTCGTACGGGTCTTGGGCCTAAGTGATCTGTGCCTTTTTTAAGGCAATGCCTACTTCTACCTCTGGCATCATACCCCACGTGGAGAATCTCTTGGCCAGCCGGCAATTGTTTATTTCGACTTTTTTATATACCAAGGTACTTCCCTAACCCTTTGCTGACTTACTCGTTGGCTTATCCCTTATTGTAAGTAAGTAAGTTCAATAAATATAAGACTATATGCCAGGTCTTTCTGACAACCAATTACAAACAAATTGGGGTTTATCTAATCCATGATGCAATTGCTCGTAGACTGTATACAGTTGACCAAATAATCCACAAATTCCGCAAAAGGATCTTTTAATTATAGGCCATGTCCATTTAGACATTAAGCAACAAAAGCCCAGCATGACCGATGCATTTGTCTTTAACATCTCCGATATTGATTCCGCGTGGCCTTCCAATTGACATGAGTGTCCATTGGTGTTCATTGTTAAACCTTTGGAGCTATATCAGTTTGTGTGGAAATTAAGAGCACGATGACCTTCCCTTGGTGATAACAACATGACCAACAACCATATCGTGTGTTACCAAAAGCCGTCAGCGATAGTCACACCGACAATTTGCTACCTTCGTGGACAAAAGCCTGGCTTTTCGCTGGATCCTAATTAACATCTAGTGTTGTCACTACCATTTGCTGTAGAGATTTAGTTGCACAACATAACAGAAACATTCTTTGTAAATACTCTATGTTGATATTTTGACATTTGGATGGTTCATATACCAATTGTAGCCGAAAAATGATAATGAAACATTTCTGTTTAATATCGATCTATTGTTGGAATTGTAAATTTTCATATTCAATTTTTGTTTGTTTAAAGATGACCATTTTAAATAAAGATTTTAATTTTTTAAAAAGCAAGTGTTAGACTTGTGCTTTTATTGCCACTCAGTTCATATAACCTGTCATTTTAGTCGAGCCTGTAACTTTTGTTGCAGAAAGCTCGACATATGAATAGTGATCCGGCGGCGGCGGCGGCGGCGGCGTAAGTTAACTTCTGAAAAGCTTAATATTTTAGAAGGTGGAAGAATTGGATGCTTCATACTCTGTATATAGATGCCTCATGTTACGAAGTTTCTGTCAGTCACATGTCCAATGTCCTTGACCTCATTTTCATGGTTCAGTGATCACTTGAAAAAAAAGTTCAGAATTTTTGTAATGTTGAATTCTCTCTTATTATAAGTAATAGGATAACTATATTTGGTATGTGCGTACCTTGCAAGGTACTCATGCCCGTCACACAGTTTTCACTTGACCTCGACTTCATTTCGTGGATCAGTGAACAAATGTTAGAATAAGTTTTGGTGGTCAAGTCCACATCTCAGATACTATAAGCAACAGGGCTAGTATATTCGGTGTATGGAAGGACTGTACGGTGTACATGTCCAACTGGCAGGTGTCATCTGACCTTGACCTCATTTTCACGGTTCAGTGGTTATAGTTAAATTTTTCTGTCTTGGTCTGTTTTTCTCATACTTTATGCAATGAGTCTACAATATTTGTTGTATGGAATGATTGTAAGGTGTACATGTCTAGCGGGAAGATATCATCTGACCTTGACCTCATTTTCATGGTTCAGTGGTCAAAGTTCAGTTTTTGAGTTTTGGTCTTTTTATCTAATATTATATGCCAAAGGTCACTATATTTGGTGCATGAAAATATCTTATGATCTATATATAAGTCTCCCAGGTTTTATTTGACCATGACCTCAATTTCACGGTTCATTGCACAGTGTTAAGTTTTTGTGTTTTGGTCTGTTTTTCTTAAACTATAAGTAATAGGTCAAGTATATTTGTTGTATCGAAGAATTGTTAGCTGTTCATGTCTGCCTGGTATGGTTCATCTGACCTTTACCTCATTTTCATAATTCATTTGGTCTTTGTTTAGCTATCTTGGTTAATTTTAAGTTTATGTGGCAGTTGTAATAAATCTTTATACTTAGGGCTATCAACATAATATTAATGATGAGTAAAGTAGGCGAGACATTTCAGTGTGTGCACTCTTGTTTAAATGTGCTTATTTATCCGAGTCCTGGACTGCATTCCAGTGGCTTTCATTCGTTTACTTTTGTGTAAATTTTATACAGATCAGTATTTTTTCAAATGTTTTACCAATATTTTAGCTGCATGTAACATCTTGAACACTCAGAACAGCAAAACAAAATTTAGATTTCAGAAATAAATAGCCTTTAGTCATCGACGAATAGCCGATGATTTCAAGAGTTGTTTCCGTTAAAGGATGATTCCTTTTTTTTTGTGCAATACTTGCTCTTTCGGAGGCTCGAGGGTAATTTCAGCAAAAATTTTATCATTTTTGTTTTCATTACAAATTTTATTTATTACACTATTAGTTATAACTTTATGAATTGGCTCAAAAATCAACCCAAAAAATTGAATGATTTTGGCCTCAGATTTATTTTTCAAATGTTTATATCACTGTAAAAGCTCCAAATTGTCTCCCTTTAGTGCAATAATGACATTTTGTTTTGGCATTAGAATTAAAATATCTTTTTCAACTCATCGGTGACCTATAGATATTTTTCAAATATGCTTTACGTAAACTAAACAGTTGTAAAATTAAATCGATTTCTGTAATTTAGTTCTTTTTTTATTTCGATATATATATCTCTCTATTTCTCCTATTAGTTCAACTTAAAAAAAAAGTACCTTAACAAAAATGGTTGCTTCTTTCGAGGGCAGATTGTGAGCTTAAGTGAACGATAACCCCATGTTTTTATTTGATTTTTCTATTTAGTATATGATAAAAGTTCATCTATAGAAAAACAAGCAAAATCCTACATGTATATTTAAAAAATAATGGATTAATACCCTCCAGTCCCCTTAACGACAAAAAAAAATAAATAGAACATTACGTTTAAGTATCACCTACAGTATTTTACAACCTCCATTGGTGATACATTATATGTATTTCTGCTGTTGTTTTATTTAAGTTATTGTCCTGAATAAACATCTTTATGCTTTTTTGCGTTTTTGCGTTTCAGTTTTTATTGTGAAATTTCTTCAATCAGCCAAGACAAACTTTAAATTTCGCCTTAACGATGTTTTCGCGAGAAATCCATGTATTATTATCGAATTACTACATTTAATCATTGTCTAGTGCCCTAAAATGAGATTTTCCGAGACGCTGGGTTTGAAATGGGATACCCTATTTAATTTAAACAATATTTACAATCTTTTCAAAAAGATGCAGATAGGAATTTTCGTTCCTTATGAAAGTGTTCGCAAGGAGTTAAATTATAAACTCCTTATAGGATTATCAAAAAGCAACTATTAAGGACCCCCTTGGAATAAAGATCTTCCAAGACAACGTGTTCGAGAGTTTGAGTTTAATACATGACTTTTTAAAACTTAATGGACGGAGCAGGATTATCTTACTCTTCCAGTTAACCATACATCATCACAGTTGCATTGGTTCTTGTTGCTCAGATTTTAAATTTCAATGATTTCGTCCGAGACCACAATTGTCGTCCCTTGATTTTCGTTATTAGTCCCTAGTGATAACAGTGGGTTACTTGCCAATAATTTTTATACCCCTTCCAAATTTATTTCTCCTTGTTTAATGCCTCACATTGTAAGTAAGGGGGGGGGGTGAAATTACACTGTAAAAAAATTTGGGTCCAGAATTTTACAGGAAAGTAGTGATTTGGTCCAGCTGAAAAAGGTTAAAATTAGCACTTCGGAAGCTGTCAAAAGATTTCAAGACACCCTAAACACAAAATTGTCTATATTTTGAGTTAGACGCGATGAAGTTTTCTATAATTTTGATATAATTTGTCCCAAAATTAGTACAACACACTGTAAAAGATTCATTGAGAAAGCGCAGGTGGGATTTTTTAAATTTTCATTTATGTTCTAAAAGAAATGCACTACGAATTAATTGTGTTCTCGGACCATTTGTTTTGTGGACTGTTGTGTATCTTGTTGTTTTTCATTCAGCTGCGGCTTTGTTGGTTTGTTTCAACCCTTTTTAGTGTGATTATCCTTTGGTACACTTTGCCTCTCTCTTATATATGATATCGCAATAATTATATATATGTAAGCGTTCATATACATTTATATGGATACAATATTGAATTAAAATAGATATAATAATTAGATGAGTGAAAAAAAGAAAATGAAGTAATAATTGTACGTGTGAGGAGTTGGCATTCTTATAAAAAAGAAGATGTGGTATTATTGCAAATGAGACAACTATCCACAAAAGACCAAAATGACAGACATTAACAGCATTAGGTCACCGTGCGGCCTTCAACAATGAGGAAAGCCCATACAGCATAGTCAGCTATAAAAGGCCCCGACAAGACAATGTAAAACAATTCAAACGAGAAAACTAACGGCCTTATTTATGTCAAAAAAATAAATGAAAAAACAAATATGTAACACATAAACAAACGACAACCACTGAATATACAGGCTCCTGACTTGGTACAGGCACATACATAAATAATGTGGCGAGGTTAAAGTCTTTTACACTAGAAATATTTTAGATCTTGTTATATAGACTAATTCTTATTCATTCTGGTCGTAAGTTAGTCTGTCATCCTCAAACGTGTGAGCAATGGTGTACGTACACCAATTTGTAGAATACATGGGATATTCAAAGACTTAAACGAACGTTAAGTCTCAGAGGCATGACTTTTTATTAGTTGTTAGTGGCTTTGAAATAGCTGTCAGATAACTGCGCGTACTCTCAGATCTGTTCATTGTGACTTTTTGTGTCGGGATGTATAAGTACCCGGCCACGTCCACTTGTATTTGTGTCTATCTGATGAGTTAAGCCTTTTTCAACTGATTTTTATAGTTCGTTCTTATGTTGTACTGTTATACCACTGTCCCAGGTTAGGGGGGGGGGGATCCCGCTAATATGTTTAACTCCGGCACATTATTTAAATCTGTGCCTGTCCCAAGTCAGGAGCCTGTTATTCAGTGGTTGTCGTTTGTTTATGTGTTACATATTTGTTTTTCGTTCATTTTTTTACTTAAATAAGGCCGTTAGTTTTCTCGTTTGAATTGTTTTACATTGTCTTATCGGGGCCTTTATAGCTGACTATGCGGTATGGGCTTTGCTCATTGTTGAAGGTCGTACGGTGACCTATAGTTGTTAATGTTTGTGTCATTTTGGTCTTTTGTGGATAGTTGTCTCATTGGCAATCATACCACATCTTCTTTTTTATATGCTCGAAACTTTAGAATAGTTTAGAAATTTATCAAATCAAATAATCCTTGAGTGATGGTTTCGTTATTGAAATTCTAAATTGATGTTTAACCGCGCTAAATATTATATATGATAATCATACGAATAAGTCAGGAACGGAGTTTCAATCTGTAATTCAAAAGTTGTTGTTTGTTTCTGTATTTGTTTGTCGTATAGTGTTTTGTAAATCAATGGTTTTCTCGTTTGAATAGTTTTATCATTATGTTAAATGGTGTCGGCGTTTTCTACATGTGGAAGTGCACACATTTACGACATGTTATTGCTTAAACGCACAGTTTCTTCTTCCCGCTAATAATATATAGTCACCATTTGCACTTATATGCGAATGGCCGATTGACAGTCGCTCCAAAATATTTTGCAACATTTCAGTTAAAAAAAAACTTTTTTAAGTCTGGTAATATTTTCGTCATATTTCCAACAACTTTATTTTTCTTAAACATTACAAATATTACAAATATAACAAACAAACAAACTTCATTTTTGGAACACTATCACAAAGTTTACGTAATACATGTGTAGCTATTTATTTAGATAAACTGTATTAATCCATACATTTCGGAATTATTTAGCAACTATATCCAAATGACGAGGAAGTTCGAGGTTATTCAAGTAATAAGATTAAGGAAACTTTGGTTAACACTACAGCATTTTCAACAAAGTAGTTTATTTTTGTTTGACAAACTCGAAAAGAGGGGGAAAAGTAATAAAATGGTTACTTAAGCATTTACTTAATTTCTATCACGAAATAAATGCGTTTAATATTTTAGATACAGATACAATATAGTGCATTCGTAAATGTAAAACACTTTTTAATAGAAAATTTAAAAGAGATACATCAACAGTGTTTATTTTAGAATTGCTCAAGTCTGTAGGGCTAATTCCCGATTGTCCCACTTTTTTTTAAATTAAGAGCTCATATTGTCCCACATGAAAAGTTCTGACTGGTCCACATTATTTTATGAGGCGAAATGTTCTTATCCCTTGTTAGATTGTCTCTATGGTTTTGTTTCAGATATATAAGCCAAAATCTACATTTTATGCGATGCTCTTCTTTTAGACATTGCGGCCATCTTAATTATTGGGCGGGGTCATCGGATACTTTTTTGAAACTAAATACCCTAAGGATGATTTTGGCCATGTTTGCTTTAATTTTGCCAGTAGTTTCAGAAGAGAAGATTTTTGTAAAAATTAATGACGACGACGAATAATGAGAAAATGAGAAAAGCTCACTTAGTCCTATGGTCCAGGTGAGCTAAAAAGCAAAACGGACAAAAAGCAACGGACAAAAAGCAAAAGTGTCGGACAAAAAGCAAAATTATCGGACAAAAAGCAAAACGGACAAAAAGCAACGGACAAAAAGCAAAAGTATCGGACAAAAAGCAAAATTATCGGACAAAAAGCAAAACGGACAAAAAGCAACGGACAAAAAGCAAAAGTATCGGACAAAAAGCAAAATAATCGGACAAAAAGCAAAAGCGGACAAAAAGCAAATCGCGGACAAAAAGCACCGTATCACACGTTCACTCTGTGTTTTTGTTAGATGTATCTTTTAATTTGTATTCATCTGATTTGTATAGTTCGTTCTTATGTTGTACTTTTACATCACTGTTCCAGCTTATCGAGGGGATGGGGGTCCCGCTAAAATGTTTTACCCCGCCTTATTCTGTATGTACGTGCCTGTCCCAAATCAGAAGGCCTTTAATTCAGTCGTTGTCGTATGTTGCTGTCATACATATTTGGTTTTCGTTCATCTTTTTGTACATAAATCTGGCCGTTAGTTTTCTCGTTTGAATTGTTTTACATTTGTCATTTAGGGGCATTTTATTGCTGACTATGCGGGCTGGACTTTGCTTATTGTTGAAGACTGTACGGTGACATACAGTTGTTAATTACGGTGTCATTGGGTCTCTTGTGAAGAGTTGTCTCAATGGCAATTGCACGACATCTTCTTTTACATATAAACGTACAATCTAGATAGTTTTATTTGATACTTGCATACAATTTGCTTGTGTTTAACAAAGTGTACATCCGCACATAATCCCCCTTTAACCTTTTCTAACCATTTGAAGTAAACGTAAATTATAAAAATGAAGACCTATTTGACCAATTATGTTAGTACCGCTTCATTGGCTCGTTTGCTACCGATTTCCCAGAGAACTAGTAGTTTACAGCAGGGGTATTGAAAGTTTTCAAAATAATAAACGTGCATAAAATTCTGGTGTTTTATTATTTAAACTTTTTGGTCGAGCAAGCAATTGTTAATTTGTTCACCGTACTGAACTCCAGTTTCCGTTCATGACATTTGAAGGCTATCAATTTATTTTACTTTTATGACTGTAAGACACGAATAATACCCTTGGACACAGAGCGAACCAGCAATGTTTATATACAATTCATCATTTCTTTTTGCTTCTACTGCTGCTGTAATGACACCTGTTGAGTAACTAGGATTCCCAGGCCAAATCGTTGTTGCAGAAGGAGCCATGACTTCATTATTTTTCATTAAGGTAAACGCAAAAGCTTGGACATTTGTTCTAATATGGGATGATATGTAATACAATCCAGGAGCATCACAAACGAACTTTCCAGTGGACTGAAATGATGATTGGTTGGTGATCCCTACACTTGTGTAAATTTTTGCAAATTTCACAGCTCCGTTGATATTCCTAGTCTGATCTGCGCACGCTGTTAAAGCAACTAAAATATAAAAAAAAATATAACTTAAAAAAATCAAATGTATAAAGATTTCATAAATATATTTTATTGAAGATGTTAAAGATTTTATATGACCCACTCTGGGAACAATATCTATGTTCCTGGACCCACTAGATGTTGCATGTGTGACATTATGCAACAGGTTTTTGTTCTTTCGTTCGTACAATAATTCTCATAGACAGCTTTGCACCATTTAATTTCATTCAATTAAAGCGTTTCAAAAAGGCTGGGTTACTTTTGTAAACTGGATTTATTTTATTTGTCAGCTTATTTAAAAAATGTTGCCCATGCATTATTTTTATATTAACAAATATTAAATAAAAATATTTTTGCGGATGTCTACAGTAATTATTTTGAAATATGAAATGTTGTTTGTTTGATGATCCCTTCGATAAGTCTATTTTTTGAATTTCAAGTAATTTCACAGCTTAATTGACATTACAAGAAGTCGATGTTCACACTTAATCTAGGAATAAATAGTACGTTATTGAAAACTTACATTTCAAAAACATCGCTATACAAATTGCTTTCTGAAAGATAATACACAATTATAGCCCTAGTATGAGGTAGATATATTGACCTGATAGAAGTACATTGAGAGGACGAAGTCTGAGATCGACACACTTCTTTTATTCAGTATATCCTGTACTGACCTCATACAAAGGTTCCCGAACATGTTTGTATAAATATCTTCAGAGCATTATATTCTATTTTTTCGATTATTCAATTTTGTTGGAATTTCAAAAATATGGGGTTTTTTTTGTGTTATTTTTAGGTGTGTTTTTTTGTACATCTTATGTTTTTTTTTTAAATATTCGATCAGAATTATACAAGTTTTAAAAACTTTCAACAATATCATGAAACTCATCATATGACGTCCCAAAGTACTTCGGTTTTCAGACATTTAAGAGGTTTAAGCAATACGATTTAGTACATTATAATTACCTTTATTTCTGTTGTCTACAACTTGACTACTCAGCATGTTCATTTGAGAAAATGCATTCGAAAGAGATATATTTAGTTCATGAGCCAACACAACAAGTTCATTTTCCATAAAGTTAGAGTTATTTTTTATTAGCGAAAACACGTTTTTAAACGTCGAATTCTGATACATCTCTAAATGCCTAACCTCTTCTTGTATGTACTTATCCGCCATAAGAGTCATATTATACAAAGCAAGAAAATCTTGGTTTCTAGCATTCTGGTTACTTTTGAGAAAGCTTGTCGTTTGCTTGAGTTCTTGTACTTCTTTTTGCACATTATGCAAATTTAATGATTGATTTATACTTTTCAGTTGTACAAGTTTTGATATTTCCTTCTCTAACGCCGCGGAATTGTTTCTTAAGGCTGTAATTTCTGACTCCTGTAGGTTAAATCTATGTTCATTTGCCTTTTCTAAAAGTGTATAATTTTCTTCCATACCACGGAATCTAGCTTCGATTATATCCGAATGTTCCTGTGTTTCATTTCGTTTTGCAGTTTCTTTAATTTTATCTTCGAGAAGTAAAAACTTTTCTTATAGTTGTTTTGTTAATAAATTCAGATTTTGCTCATTATCGTATTCCAGTTGGTTGATTCGATGTTTGAGTTCTTTATTTTCCGTCATAAATTTCTGTAAAGAAACACAATCCTGTTTACTGGCATTTGAACTAGATGTATGCTCGGGTTGCAAGAGAAAAGCAGTTACACTAAATTGACTAAATACACAAAGTACGTACACAATAGAAATCATTGCTTAAATTTTATTACAGCATTAGTAACTGATATAAATGGGACTTGCAAATTCTTTTTATACGTAAATTCTGCGTTTCAATAAAGGATCAACCGATCCGATTTTAACGAATAATATGTTTTAATATTGGACTATGTAAAACAAATTAAAGAAAACATGGGAAAACATGTGTTTGTATAGTCTTTTATTTCAATTTAGCTGTCAAATTTATCATCTTAATTACTTAAAGGCCTAGAAAATTTTACACAAGTAAGTCAATACCATTTTGGACTAACTTATACATATCTTGTCAGGAATTTTATTAAACAAATAAGCTTTGCTTTGGTCGGACATAGAAAGATTATAGTATATTCTTTCAACCGACATGGTTAGTTGGAATAATCATAAATACTAGAACACACCCGTGATATCGCGGGTCCATGACTGAATTAAAGTATATAACTATGCGCAAGCCTTATTTTAGTATTAGTACTGTCATCTGATAAAGTCATGCCGATTATAAGATACACAAAGTTTCTCTGCTTTCAAATCTTTCTGTTTGAACCCGTCGAACTGGAACTGATCAATTATTGGTAATATTAATTATTTGGAAAACAAAAGGTCCTGGAATGGAGTATTTTTTAATCAACAGCATTGTCCTATATTAGTTATAAATCAAGTTGAATTCATTGATTCGCTGTTTTACGTCATGCCCGCTAACAAATTGAAACTTATTTTAGTCCAGATTTTTAGTATTCGTATTGTTATCTTAGAAAGTCTTACGGATTAACATAGTACAATAGGTAACAATTTGACAATTTAGTAGTGTCAACCCTGTGATTATGACCCGTGTAAATAGCATATTAATCCTGAATACACCGTTTGGTGGTGCGCCTGTCAGATGCGGAACGTACAGATAAGGTAATAGGAAACAGGTGATTATACTATTGTTATCGGTATCGGACTCGACCCGGAACTTCTTAATTATTGGCAATATTAATTACGTGGAAAACAAAAGGACCTGGAGTGGTGTAATTTTTAATCTACACCTATGTACTATATTAGTTGTATATAAAGTTGAATTCTTTGATTCGTCGTTTTTACGTGATGACGGCTGACAAATTGGACCTCGTAATTTTAGTTTTATAGATAGTTTCGTTTCATGAAATAGATTTTGGTTACATTAATATTCTGTTATTGTTAAAGTATTGGGTCGAATTTTTTCACCAAATAACAATCTCATTTCATGGGAAAGGTACTTTTAAAAAAATTTAGTCCAGTACTGAATTATACTGAAATTTCAATTTCAATTTCAATTAAATTGATCACAGGATATTTCAAATATAATATCGGGCTTGGCATAAACTCGGTTTATGTCGTAATAGAACAAGACAATTCATCAATTATTTGCGTTTATTGAAATGAAACGCTTAATACCATGATTTTTCAGCACTGTTAAAAGAGAAAAAAATGTTAAAAAGGGAAACATCTAGGTTTAAACCATTGTGCAATTTTCAATATTATGCTGAAATTAAACATTAAATCTTTTAAAAGATTGTTTAGATGGTTTTGTATGATTTAAAGTAATTCAACTTGAAAACCAGTACATGGACCCCTCTTTTTTTAAATAGCATTAGGCTTGATTACGTACGGAGATTATTTGTACAATTTTTAATGAAAAAAGTCAACATTTAAATATATTTTAAACTGATAAATATACCGCTTAAAATGTCTGGTTTTTTTCCCTTAAATCCTGAATATTTGTTAAAAATTAATTATTTCCAATGAACTGTTGTACATATAAGGAGCATATTTATGTAAAGAAAGTTGCACTGTCTGATCACGTCTTTTATTACTATCTAAAATATTCAAATTTAAAAAAGTCGGTAACAAACTGACGAAACCAACTAATGACTCAGCAACGCAAACTAAAAAAAAACCAGAGGTGATATAAGTGCACCAGAAGGGTGTGCAGATCATGCTCCGCATGTGGCACTCGTCGTGTTGTTTAGGTGAAAGTAAAAACACGATAATAATTAATAGTTATCCCATAAGGACGCGGTGTGTCAGTGTTAGATCACCCCGATGGCCGGAGGCCAGAGGGTGATCTAACACTGACACACCAAGTCCGACTGGGATAACTATTTTACATCCCAGCTGTTTTAGATTAGACGAAAAACCATTAACAATTCATAAAATCTAGTTTAGAACGCCACACAACCATAACAATATACTTTATATATTACTATATGATGTATAGCCTTTTTGACCCCCAAACACGATGAGTAGATATCAAACAATGTCAACTCGCCCCACTTGCCAATCGGCCCACGCTATATCGCCACTTTATAAAAATATCGTCCCAATCTTGTTTACCGACTTGCCCCACTTTGAAAAAGTGTAAAATCAAATTGAACAATCAGTCTGAAAACTCACAAATTAACGTTAAAGGTTAAAACCCCACTGAATAAAGGTTTGACAACTCGCCCCACTAATAAAAATATCTTGCTTCCTTTAAGTATGTCAAATTACTATTATTTCGTATCAAGTCGTCCTGGTGTAGTGGTATGTGTCGTGGCTTGATATGCTAAAGGTCTTGAGTTCGAATCCCAGCATATCTACTGGATTTTTTCTACGTGAATTTTGATAGTCTTTTCCGTAAAATTAATTATAAGTTTTATAGTGGATTTGACATTCCCGCCAAAATGTTACAGAACAAAGGAAAGCATGCATAACAAAGAAACTCAAACTAGGGTGATCTGGCAGGGGTGATCCGGCTCAGATCACCCCTGTTAGAACAAAGGAGCTGGGATGTAAGTATAATTAGTTAGGACACAGTACAGGAAAAGACTACTAGATTTTGCTTCAAACAATTGAAGCATATTCGTCGTCAGTTATGATATAGTTATTCCGTAATGGTTAACCAACTCGTGACGAAATATAGGAGAAAATTGGACAAATCCACTAGAAACGTCAATTGATTTCGATCATTATAAAACAAACTATTGGCGATCTAAACTAATTTGTAAGTGGTTTAATTGAATATGTAAGAGGGAAAATATAATCTAAAATAAAAAATAAAAATCCCTTTAAAATTGAAAACAATTACATAGTGAAAATTCATCTAAAATTTTTGCACAATGGTTTCTTTACTAGTTCTTGTTACTAATAAAAAGATTATCATCTGTCATTTAGTTTCCCTGAACATTTATTATAAACCGGTATATTCAATATCTATAACGATTAAATGTTACGCTATATGACTGAAATGATGAACCTGTTTAACTCTGAAAGCTTTATCTGTTATGTACTGCAATTTGCAGAATATGTTCATGACTTATCTTGGATATACACGTAATAAAATTGAGAATGGAAATGGGGAATGTGTCAAAGAGACAACAACTCGACCACAGAAAAAACAACAGCAGAAGGTCACCAACAGGTCTTCAATGTAGCGAGAAATTCCCGCAACCGGAGGTGTCCTTCAGCTGGCCCCTAAACACATATATACTAGTTCAGTGGTAATGAACGCCATACTAATTTCCAAATTGTACACAAGAAACTAAAATTAAAATAATACAAGACTAACAAAGGCCAGAGGCTCCTGACTTGGGACAGGCGCAAAAATGCGGCGGGGTTAAACATGTTTATGAGATCTCAAGCCAGTGTAGAAAAGTAAACGCATAACAATACGCACATTAAAATTCAGTTCAAGAGAAGTCCAAGTCTGATGTCAGAAGATGTAACCAAAGAAAATAAACAAAATGACAATAGTACATAAATAACAACAGACTACTAGCAGTTAACTGACATGCCAGCTCCAGACTTCAATTAAACTGATTGAAAGATTATGATTTCATCATATGAATATCAGGCACAATCCTTCCCGTTAGGGGTTTAGTATCATACCATCATAACATATATGAGAAGAACATAACCCGTGTCATGCCAACAACTGGTTTTTGAATAAATGTGTTTAGTTCCGATGCAAAAACCCTATAAGTGAATCAATATTAACGCCAAAATATGCAATCTTTAATGACCTGACAACAGTATCGTAACTATATCCCTTCTTAATAAGTCTATTTAAAGGTTTTGTTAGGTTCTGAGGTGAATACTGACATTTTTGTGCTTTATAAAGAATATTTCCATAAAAAATTGGATGTGAAATACCTGAACGTATAAGAAGTCTGCATGTTGAGCTATATTTACGAATGATGTCCTTATACCGATGATAAAATCTAGTAAATGTTTTGACTAGTTTGTGATATCGAAAACCCTGGTGTAATAATTTTTCAGTTATACATAAATTCTCTCGTTAAAATCTAAAACATTGTTACATACACGAGCGAATCGTACAAGTTGAGATATATAAACACCGTAAGATGGTGACAAGGGAACGTGACCATCTAAAAATGGATAATTAACGATAGGAAATGAAAAATTATCTCTTTTATCATAAATTTTAGTATTAAGCTTTCCGTTAGTGATATAGATATCAAGATCGAGGAAAGGGCAGTGGTCATTGTTAGTATTAGCTTTATTTAAAGTAAGTTCAACAGGATAAATTTCTTTAATATACATACTGAAGTCGTCATTATTGAGAGCCAAAATATCATCCAAATATCTAAAAGTATTATTATAACTTCTAAACTACAGACTGGTCAAAACCCTTGTGTGTTTTCTTCTTCTTTTCGTCATCCAAGTAAGTTTTTGCTATGTAAATGAATACCAAGATATGCTCAGCATTGTACAAAACAAAATGCGCGTTTAATTTGACGAAATATGGAAACACCAAGCAACACAAGATAAAAGGATTCATGAACTTGAACTCACGATTGAGAATCAAAACAAGCAAATTCAGAATTTGAAAAGAAGATGCATCGATGAAGAGAAGGATAACGTATACAAACTTTTTAAAGAAGATTCACAGATTATAAATCCAAACTTCGAGAGCGAACAATTGGTATGACCAAAAAAAAACCAAAGTGATGTTTTGAAAACCCAAACAGCGGAGATAATTCAAAAAGGGGGAAAGACGAGTTTAACTGTAAAAAGAAACGTGATGAACAAGAGAATCTAGGACAGAGATTACTATAGAAAAAGACGTCAAATGAGTATATATTTATTATAATCTTTATTAATCTATCTATCATGATTAGACAAAAGTAATGCTCGTTCATATTATCATGATTAGACAAAAGTAATGCTCGTTCATATTATCATGATTAGACAAAAGTAATGCTCGTTCATATTATCATGATTAGACAAAAGTAATGCTCGTTCATATTATCATGATTAGACAAAAGTAATATTCGTTCATATTATCATGATTAGACAAAAGTAATGCTCGTTCATATTATCATGATTAGACAAAAGTAATGCTCGTTAATAATAGAATCCTTGCATTGCATTCTTAGATACACTAGTGGTCTAGAACACTGCATTCCTACACCAATTCAACCATAAAACAGCACTAGAAGAGAAATGTAAAAATCTGGTCATTACACATGCCACTAAACGTTAGGCAACCAAGCAACATAGTATATAAATTTCCGAAACTTTTCTAAGGTAGAACTAATTCGAACATATTTTTAATTCTTTTCTTGTTGCACACGACATGTGTTTCTGCGTCTCATGCACGATTGGACAGCACGTACGATTATAGACAAATTTATCATTTTACTACATTGTAAAATGAACTCAGTTTTACATTTTTCCTCTTTAAAAAGAGAACTCAGAAAACATTTTACTACTGACAACAATTTTGAAGCCACAATGAAACAAGATTATTCCATTGTTTTGAACAAAAAAGTATAACAAAACTACTGAACTACAAAGCACATCCAAAAAGGCCATATAAACTGGAAAAAAAAACCCAAAGGAACAAAATAATAAACAACTGGTATTTTCATGACTTGGTATTGGTCAGAAATATTGTGATACATTTCTTTTTAAAGTTTTCTAAACCTACCACTTTCATGACAGTTATCAAAGTTTCGATTTTAAAGTAAACCCCTTTTGTAATGTTTAAAATACTCTCAAAACTTGCAAACGTATTGTTTTGAATTTATAAGCAAGTGATTAATTAGTTTTTTACAATGTCACAATCTAACATTATACATGATATATCAGATAAATGCAACATGAATAGATATTAGATTCCTGTTTTAAAAGACATATGAGACACTTTTACCTCATGCTCATTAAATGCATTCATAATTTAAAACATTTTTCAAAATAAAAATTATTAAAAATACAATACAATTACTTCTTAGATCAACAATTTTTCACTTAAAAGAACAAAAAAAGTAGAATTGATTAAACCCTAGAACTAATCTAGATGAGAAATGTCATTATTTTCTCTGGAATATAACTACTAAGTCAGGGAAACACTTTCAAGAAGATTTAGAAAAAAAAAAAAAAAAAAAAAAAAAAAAAACCTTATGCCAGTTGCACTTCAAATGCTACTTTAAGAAAAAATTATGGTCAGCAAAACATACATTTTGCATATCTATGTTACTCATTACAAAAATTTTAATCATTTTATAACATATCTGATAGATACAGATCCTGGCAACGCAGTACCTTTCTATGCGTTCATAAGTACACTTATAGGAAATCCAGTACGGCATCAGACTCTGAATCTTGGGTCACCTTATAGCAAACACACCGGAGTGTTTACTACACCAGAAAATGGAATATGCGTATTCACGTGGACAACAACTCCAGATGTCCATGGTTATGTTTTTACTGAAATTTTAATAAATTCTGTGCCATTCGGGAGCATTGCGTCCAATAGCAGAGAAACATATGATGCCCAAAGAGCTACTGGCATCACTGTGGCGGAATTGAACCATGGAGATGTGGTTTACATCCGAACTAATCCAAATGCACCAATTGAGGGACGAATTGTGAGTGACAATCTTCGTCGATCTTCTTTCAGTGGCTGGAAAATAATGTAAGCCCTAGAAAAAATAAATCAAGTTTTAAACTTTTTTATTCTCTTCAATGTAAAACAAATATTATTCCAACAAAAAGGTAAATAGTCGACAATTTTTATCAGTACCGCCCATTGTAGAAGGTCATGTACCATTATCTATAAATATGACCATATAGTAGACTGAACTCAGTTTATCTTCATAAAAAGGGAAATGAAATATTGTCAGATAACATGAAACAATAGGTATTGTCTCTATTGCAATGCATTATGGATTAAACTGCTTCCTCATCACAATATGAAATCAATTCCACAATGCATCCAATACTCAACGGTGAACAAAATTATGACTTTTATCCGTCGTATAGTGTTCACATACCTTAATTGAAACGTTTTGTTCGTGCATGTTCTCAATATACGGACTTCTTATACAGAAGTGTGTTCCATGTGCAGGATCTGCCACAGTAGAGTTATGAGTAGGGAAGATTACATTTGACATTCAGAAAATTTCAGAAAATGTCCTGTACCATTTCAGGAATAATACATTTGTAATCATCAAATAGTCCGTTTCTATGTATTTTGACGTTTGTTTTTGTTGCACTTCAGTGGTTCTGTTGTTCTGTTGTTTTCCATATAGTTGATGTGTTCCACTCGGTTTTAGTTTGTAACCCGGATTTGTTTTTTCTCAAAAGTAATTAACCGAACTGAAGACTACTGACCAACCAAATGTCTATATCTAAATCAACTACATGAATGTTTACGGAAAGGATTAGTTCTCTGGTGACACTTTGGTCTTTTTTTTAATGAATTTCATAACTTTAAAAAATGCACACATTGAAATGTCTCGCCTTCTTTGATTGAAATGGTGTTTAAAGTATTAAATATCTACAAGTATCTCATTCGTTCATCTTTATAAATAGTCGATCAAACAGAGATATGAACCTGATAATCATTCCATACACCAAATATAATTGACCTGTTGTCAATATTATCTAAGATGAGCAGTTAACCACGAAAATGTGAGGTGATTACTGGTCCATAACTTAAGATGAAATTGATACCAGATGAAACCTGTCTGACGTACTGATTTTTTTTAAAGCCGTCACTGAACCATTAAAATGAGGTCAACGACGATGGACAAATATCAAAATTTCGTCTCATCTGCATTAAAGATATGAAGCAATCAGATGTGATTTAGGTACATTTGGATTAAAATAACACCTCAAAACAACCAAATTGAATGTAATGTTTTCAATAGCTGCTGCGTCCTCGACATATTGACCCTTAAAATCTATAGGAGTCGTCTTCAACGAAATTTGGATTGTCATGCAATATTTTGAACAAGTGAACGTGCAAATCACACTTAAAATAAAAAATGTTTCATTTTATCAGTAGCTGCTGTGACCATAAACTTGACCTTTTGACCCAAACAATTCTTCTCACTATAAAGTTGAACAGTTTATGAATAGCTACTGAGACTGAGATATTGACCCTAATGACCCTTTGGTACAAGTTCAACAAAAGTTAACTAGAAGCTCTCAAGAGCATGTGTCGCTCACATGTATCTACTGTGGTTTGGGAAATCTTGTTTAATAAGGTTAAAATTTTAATAATTATTGAGGCCAAGTTTGGTTTAATCTGGCCAAGTAGATAAATTAAAAGTAGATATTACTTTTGCTAAACATAATTGCTGTTTACAGTTTATCTCTATTTTAAAATATTATTCAAAATAACTAAAAACTGCAAAATTTCATTTCAAGGCAGCAACCCAACATCAGGTTGTCTGATTTGTTAGAAATTGCAGCGGATCAAATCCTGGTGGATATTTTACCTCAAGTCAAATTTGCTCTTAATGATCTAGTTTCAGAGATATTACCCATTAAATGTATTTTACCTCTATGTCCTATTTGCAGCCATATCGGCCCAGATTTAACACTGGAATTATTATTTTCGTGGTCGGAATGTCCAGGTATTGTGACATGTTGTTAATGTTACCTTTAAAACTGGCACGTTAAAATCGAGCGAGTCCGTCTAGACCATCAAGCTTCAAATTCTCATACTCGTATATCAGCATCATGTGTTATCGTCCTTATATGCTTGTAATATTTTCTACATACATAAAACAAAATATAAAAAAGAAGATGTGGTATGATTGCTAATGAGACAACTATCCACAAAAGACCAAAATGACACAGACATTAACAACTATAGGTCACCGTACGGCCTTCAAAAACCTATCCTACCATCCTTCCATTTGTGTCCCTTTCGAAAACACTTGTCATCTTGAAATGTATAGTTGAGTGAGATGATCACAGTATACATAGCTTCTGTCTAAACAGTCAGAGGAAAATCTAAAATTATCAAATTATTATGGTATATCGCTTTATCTTCCCTCCTATACATTTCTATGAATATGATTGGTTAAAAGCGCCCGCATGGAGACCGGGTATATTTCATGTTAGGTTAGTAGAGAGGCGGGGCTTATTTCAATACATGGTTAGAAGGGGTGTTACGACTTTGGCACTATTTGCTTATTTGAATCTGTTTAATATTGTTATATCAACATGATTAAGTTTGTTGATATTAAACTGTCATTGTTGACAATATTTTTTATGTGCAGAATAATGGAAGTAGGTTAAAAACAATGAACACTTGAAATTTTTGATATAAACATAAGAAGATGTGGTAAAATTGCAAATGAGACAACTCTAGTCAAATTCAACAAATAAAGATAGTCGATAAGATAAATTCGTTATAGTGTGCTAGTGACCTAATACGATATATATGGAATTACTGACCACGTATATATCCTATTAGGTCACTCACACACTATGTTACTAATAACATATTTGTCGCCTACTTAAAAATAACCAATATTTTGGATTTTTACATAGGACAATCTTTACAAGTTCTTTTTTTAATAATTTAACAACATTATCGATATCTTAGAAAAATGTCTGAGGGAATAATTAAGTACTGTCAGAATTTAGAAAACCGACTTTTACACTTCTTAAATTAGCATATTTATCGACTTGGTAATCGGACAATCCGATGTCAGTCAAGGTATAAACACATTGACAATCATACCTGTATGTTCTTGTTTTTATATGGTACGCCAAAAACTCGAAATTATATGAACTTTGAAATGATAGAGATAAATTATATGTCGTATGAGCATTATTTGATTCTCCCGTCTTACGATATATAAATCATATTAAGATAGATTGAATGATTGGTTCTTGCCTGCCGAACGAAAAAAATTGCATTCATATCGAGGACTAAAGCAAATTACAAAATAAACCAGTTCAGCTGGCTTTGCAAAAAGGTTTGTGTGGAATAAAGGCCATATTAAGTTCGACTGCATCAAGAAAAGTTACGAAAATGTTGTTAGAGGCAAACCAACTTCTTAAAAGTGTTGTTGCAAGGAATAGTCAACGTACAGATAGCGTTATATACATATATTCTTTTTACTTCCAATTAGTGTTCCTTAAATTGAACACGAGGCATAGAATTCAAAACGTCTCTACTCCTGTAGGAATTTAGTTGGTATTTTTACACAAACAGAAGTACGCATATCTTTAGCTTGGAATTTTTTATTGTCGGTTTAAAGAGTTGTATAAAACTTAAGTAAACCCTCAATATATGCAGTCGAAACTGTCATTGCTAGAAAAGGTGGTAAAATGAAGAAAAAAAATAGTTATCAAAAGTTCTAGGCTTATAATTTAATACGCCAGACGCGCGTTTCGTCTGGATAAGACTCATCAGTGACGCTCAGATCAAAATTGTTGAAATCATTGATGTACAGAAATACATCTTTAAAAAAAACAATTCCTTGCGGACAATTATTTTTCAACCTTTATTTTCCCTCAAGATACTCTTTTCTATTTATAAGTTATATAATCAAGGCTATTGATTGAAAGTTTTATTGACCATAAAAT
Source organism: Mytilus galloprovincialis (assembly GCF_965363235.1). Lineage (NCBI taxonomy): Eukaryota > Metazoa > Mollusca > Bivalvia > Mytilida > Mytilidae > Mytilus > Mytilus galloprovincialis. Next base: position 43,411,859 of record NC_134838.1, read on the forward strand.
CCTGTAACCACACGACAACATTTTGGAAACAAATTTAAAACTCATTTTCTAAATGCTGCTTGTCACAATGTAAAACAATCAAAAAATCATTATATGTGTGTATTTAATTATAAAGATATTGAGATGAATAATGCGTTGGAGGCAACAAAAGTTTAATACCAATAATTAAGATTTGAATTTAACAGTTGATATGACATTGACAAGCTTAAATTTTCCTCCTACTATTTGTTTGATTTACAAAACCGTTTTAAGCTTAGTTTATCTATCAGTTTATAATCATTGACGTATTTAACCTACCGAGTAAGTTTTACAAATAGTAAGTTAACTTGTTTAACTAATAAATTTTAAAAAGTTAAAGGTAATACGATGCTACCTTGGAAAACATATTTGAATATTTACATATTTGACATTTGCCTTTTGGTTAATTTGCTGGAAATTACTAAGTTCCCACGTCTGGAAAATTTTCTGATTTGCAATAGATGTGCAATCTTTAGTGACGGGATCTGGGTTGCAAACTGTAGATTGAGCTGATGACACAAACTAGCTCCAACAGTTCGATGTTGGGAAAATTCCTTAAAAATTTCATGATAGCAGGCGCAAAACTTCAACATATGTGCAATTTTCTTTCAAATATTAGATATCTGAGATGGAAATTGTATGAATATAGTTATCCCTGATTCCATAAAATCCGCCTAACATCACATACTATAAGTTGATATTGGACTTCGTCGAATTGGGATTAATTAAACTTGATAATCATATGCTGGAATAGGATTTTTAAAGAAACATATTCTTGTTCTATGGATATATACCAGAATGGCGTTTTGATGTTTAAATATAGATATTGCAACTTATTGTGTAACATTTTATTATGTTGTACTGTAATACCACTTTCCACGGCTAAAAATATTTTTAACCTGCAACATTCTTAATGTGTCTGTCCAAGGGCCTGTAATTCAGTGTTTTCGGTCTTTGCTTGCTGTCTGCAAAATTAGTTTTCCGTTTATTGCTTAGGCATAAAACAGGCCATTTGTTTTCTTGTTTCGTCTTTTATAATGCCGGGTCCTGTATAGTTAACTCTTTGGTATGGGATTTGCTAAACGTTGAAGGCAATACAGCTTTTTCTTGTGGTCTCTGTTGGATAGTTGGCAATAATATCATACCTCTGTATTTGATTGTAAAAATGATAACGAGAATTGCAAAAAGTATGAAACAGTACAGCAGATCATGTCAATAACCAAAACAAATCAACATATGCTCAAAGACAAACAATAAATGAACAAAGCACCGTCCTGAAAGTCTTATTTAATATATAGGCACAACACAAAATTATGTATGCATGGATGGATAGAATACTGAATGAAAATAACACTTTAAAATGTTGGAGCGTTCGAAGCGTTTTTTCTGGATTAACCTACATCGGAAACGCTCAATCTTAAACATAAAAGTGAAGGGCAAGTATGTATTAATACTTGAATACTCTAACAGCGTCATGAAAAAAATGGACCTTGCCATATGGGTTGATGATATCCTCCAGGACTAGCAGTCAATAATAAAGGAATCGAAAATTTTCAATAAAAAAAATCAAATTCAAATCATTTATCAAACTTGAGATTTTTTACGAACACTTTTTTGTCGATCTGCCATTGTTAATTGCTTATTGCTCTTCGCTCGTTTATATGTGTAGTTTGGTAATAAATTTATGCAGTATACGTATAAAATAAGGAGATGTGATTGCCAATGAGAAAATTACCTACCAAAGTTCAATTGTCATTAAGTGAATGTATGCAATTATAGCCAACCGTACAGCCTTCAAAAATGGATAAACGCATATCAAATAGTCGGCTATAAAAGACCCAAACATCAAAGACATGAAACAATTCAATTTAGAAACTTATTTATAGGAAATCAAATATGACAGACCCTGTCCCCATCACCTTTGGCAGTTTTGTAACAGCACGATATAAGAAATAAATCAGTAGAAAAGGGCTTACAGATCGATACAAAGCAGAAGAAATACCAAACAACAACACAGACGTGACATTGTATTAATACATCCATATAACAACAAAACAAAAAGCTACAAAGTACAGATAGGCAAATACTCGCAGTTGTATCAATTTATTTTGCTTGTTTTTAAATATTTATTTATTCATTTAGTTTATGTTATTTTTATGACTGTAAAACATGAATGGCTGGCATAGATATATATATCTTTGCCTGTAAATACAATTCGTCGGTTTTGTTTAACTCGACTACTGCTGATATAACACTGGTTGAGGTACCATAATATTCTGGCCAATAGGTTGTTATGGATGTAGATATGATATCATTATTCTTCTTTAAGTAATACGCATTAAAGTTGGTATTTGTTTTTATATAGGATGAGATGTAGTACAATCCAGGAACATCACAGAAAAAGTTTCCAGTGGACAGAAAGGATGATTGGTTTGTGGTCCCTACACTTGTGTAAACTTTAGGAAATTTCACAGCTCCATTGACATTTTCATTACTCGATGTACATGCTGTTATAGCCACTGAAATTAGAAATAAATAACATGATAATGCAAAGTGACAGTTTATAGTGTCTATGTATCTATTATAATTTTTATCATATCAAGCAAAACACACGAAAATGGTAAAAATCTTTATCAAAGAACAATAACTCTAATAATGAGTACACTTTTGATTTCGATCATTAGCTCTATATGTGGAACTAGTCTTTCTTATAATTTTTCACTCTATGTATTATAGTTTTTCAAGATAATAGGACACACAAAAAAATTTGTCATTCATAGGAAATAATTCCCATTAAATGTCGTCTGACATTTAGTCGTATATGGACAATTAAAGTTCAAAGTTCTTTTTCTCGTGTCTGATTTTCTCTATTTAAAACGGTTTCAAATTACTAGTCACAACTAGCATTTTGCTTATATGTTCTAAGTTCAGCCATGTCGGACATCTTGATTGGTAGGCGAGGTCTTTGGATACATGTTTTAAAAAAGCTACCCCAATGATTATCGTGACCAAGTTTGATTTATTTTGGCTGAGTACTTTCAAAGTAGAAGATTTTGTAAAAGTTAACGACGAAGTTTTTTCAAGAAATTTTAGTGACTTGTATATGTCTATCAAAATAAGTTCACTTTAGTCGTTTTTATATGAATTTCTGATACGACATTGAAGAGTTATGGAACTTTATTCATTGAAAAGGTGACAGGCGTAGCATATGCTAATGGTGCAGCTCTTTATTTTTAAAATGATTTGATGATTCATAAATATAAATTGTAACAAACGACCTCAAATTCATTTGAATGAACTTCAAGCCCTTCAAAAGGTCTTTGTTGGAAAATGGCCATTGTTGTATTATAGTTCGTGTCTGTGTGTGTTACATTTTAATGTTGTGTTTCTGTTGTGTCGTAGTTCTCTTCTTATACTTGATAAAAAAATTTAAAAATCTTAAAACAAGAATAAAATGATTTCAATATACAAATAGTACTTTACCAATCATGTTTGAAAGCAATACCTTAACAATTTGAAGTATTACCTTTCTTACTGTTGTCTCCAACTTGATTTCTCAGTACGTTAATTTGAGAATATACATTTGAAACAGATATATTAAGTTCATAACTCAACATGCCCAGTTGCTTGTCTATTTGTTTAGAGTTATTTCTTATTTGCGAAAACACGTTTTCAAAGGTAACATTCTTATGACTCTTGAAATGCATAAACTGCTCTTGAACGTTCTTGTCCGATGTGAGAGTCATATTATACAATGCAAGAAAGTCTTGGTTTCTAGCGTTCTGGTTGTTTGTCAAAAGGCCTGTTTAATTTCTTGTACTTCGTTTTGCACATTTTGCAAATAAAATGATTGGTTAGTAGTTTTCAAATGTTCAATGACAGAGACTTTTCTTTCTAAAGCCACGGATTTGTTTCTTAAGGTTGTAATTTCTGACTCCTGTAAATTGAATCGTTGTTGTAGTACCTCATATGTCCGTTTCAGAAGCGTATAGTTTCCCTCCATTCTATGGAATTCATTTTCTAATAAAACAGTCTTGCCCAGTGTTTCTTTTTCATTTGATGTTTGTTTAATCTTATCTTCGAGAGTGGAAAATTTGTCATGTAGTTGTTTTGTTATATAAAGAGTTTGTTCAGTTTCATGTTCCAGTTGGTTGATTCGATGTTTGAGTTCTTTATTTTCCGCCATAAATTCCTGTAAAGAAACACAATGCTGTTTACTTCCATTTGAACTAGAAGTATGGTCGGGTAGTAGAAGAAAAGAATTTACACTTAGTCTACTAAAGAGACAAAGTACGCATACAAAAGAAATCATTGCTAAATAGTTCTAACCATACAGAATTTGTAACTAATATAAATGTGACTTGCAAATACCTTGTATACGTAAATTCTGCATTTTATCAAAAGGATCAACCGAGATAAAGTATAAAATAATTAATATCGTACTGTTTTTCTTTGAATAAACTATAGAAAATGTGTTTTATCTTTTTTATCACTAAAGCTATCAAATTTATCATCTTCATTGCTCAATAGGTCATGAAAATGTTGCACGAGTAAGTATTTAATATATTTTGGGCCAATTATAAATGTTTTTATACATTTTTTTTAACACAATGCGATTGGAGTATAAAGTGACAACCAACATGGTTAACAGGAATGAATATAAAAAAGGATCGTAATATAATTTAGAGACATAGATATTTTTGTTACTTAGTTTGTTGACCTAACCATTTTCAGAAAATTACTATTTCTGGTTAAGAAGTATGTACTTGATAATATGTAAGTCTAGTAACATAACTAAAATAAAAACACGAATTTTAATTCACTGATAAAAAGTATATCAGTTTAATATTAAAGATTCGGGGTTGGCGTAAATTTGTCTTTTATGTCGAAATAAAACTTAAAAAATTATCAAAAAATTTGACTTAATTGAACTAAAAAGCCTTAAAGGACACCGGCCACTTCAAACAATCATGTGTAAAATAAAACCTTCTTAGTTTATAAAATCGATATCTTCATGTTGTTATGTGTATTTCTTATCAGGGAATGTGATAATCAGTAGTGTATACACAGATGGCCTTGATCGCCCTTGTATGCATATTTTCAGACATGATAACGAGGCTCACGGCTATGACATCACTTGTGTTACCAGCTGTATATTCTCAGTGGTAATACTATATAGATAATACAGAAATGCCATGAGTATAGGGTTCCATTCATATCTCATTTTACATCCATGTTTTAGTTTTATGTAAAAGCAAATCTTTATGTAGTAGAATTATTTAAAAGTAAGAAGTAATTATTTTTTATTTCGTAAATATAAGTGTAAATATGACGTATTGTGTGGTTTACGGCTGCAATAGCAATTCTCAATGTGACAAAAATATATATTGGTTTACTTTTCCGAAAGATTCTCAGAGAAATCGTGCTTGGGTTCACTATTGTAAACGACAGGACTTTACACCGTCTAAGCACAGCAGAATTTGTTCTAAACATTTAACCCTTCATCAGTATAGCAGACACCCTGAAAGACTTTCAGAATTGGGATATCCGGGTGCAAAGGCAGCTTTAAAAGATGACGCCATGCCCGAGATTCCTGTAGTTGTGGATGCAGAAAAGGGACCATCTTCTCCTAAAAAGCCTAGGTCGGCCTTCGAAAAAAACGTCAGGTACAATTGATTCTCTTTATTATCCATCGAAACTTTTGTGAAAAATATGTTCATGGTTATCTGTATGGTTTCAATACTTATTATTTATGGTTTTGAGCCTTGTAAATTGTTTGGTGTAAACGGGTATACCTATTTTTTCTATAACATTTTGTTTTAAATCCCAATTTTATTGATATGAATAGCGATGCACTTTTTTCATTATATTGAGGGAAAATTTTCTACTGTCGCAAAAAAAGATGTGGTATATTAGTATATAAAACTGATATGCAGTAACGTTCGTCGGAATATAAATCTGACGCCTTGTGTTAGGATTACACTTATTCCCTCACTTCTTTGTATAGGTTAAAGAAGCTTTTAAACAACTCTCAAGCGTCACCTACGACCAGTTTCAAAATCAAGTTCCTGTCTCCATCCAATGTAACCCAATTTTCCAATAGCTGTCGGAATTATTACCTTTCACCCCGGTTGAACAATTACCTGTGCACAATTTAGATATCGGGATCAGTGTTATATTCTTGTTCTAAAGATTCATTAATAATGGGATTAAAATGTGTGTTCATGAATATATGTTAATGTGTATAAAGCAAGCAAACGGCAATCAATCAATCAACACCAAGGAATACACACTGGTTAAGGAAACAAAAGAAAGTTGCACTGTCAGATAACGTCATGTCTTAATATATGTAAAATCATTCAATTTGAAGTCATTCGCTTTTTCAACATCTTTGGATGACTAACAAGAAAAAGCTGCGATAAACATCTAATCGATATAAAAACTCATAAGTCGAAAACAAATTGTCAATACCATGGCAAAATACTAAAAACGACGGAAAGACAAACGACAGGTCACAAAACACAACAAAGAAAACTAACGACTGATCAACACGAACCCCACCAAAACCTGAGGGTGATCTCATGTGCTCTGGAAGGGTGTCAAAATTTGACAGTCGTCGTAATGTTTATGTTCAAGTACAAAACCGATATTATGTGTAATTCAGTAGATAACATTGGAGGAAAACTGGATTGTGCCAACAACAATCGAGGCATATTTGTCGTCATTTGTGAAATAGGTATTCTATAACAGTCAACCAATTAATGATGAAATATAGAAGAAACGGAGTTGAAGCCACTTGAAACGTCAATCGATTTCTACTATCATATGTTAAAACAAACAATTAGCGATCTAGCCTAATTTGTAAGAGGTCGATTCTATATTGATTAGTTAAGAGGGAAAATATAAAATTAAAAACGCCCTATATAATTCCAAACAATTAAATAGTGCAAAATTCATCTCAATTTTTTACACAATGATCTATTTACTAGCGCGTGTAACAAATAAACAGATTATCATCCGTCTTTAATTTTCCCTGGAAATTCATTATAAACCGGCATATTTAATATCTACTAGATGATATCGCGGGTCCGTGACTGAATTCATGAAAAGTATATATCTATGTGTAAGCCTTATTTAAGCTTGGATTTCTAGCATTGGTATTGTCATCTGATAAAGTCATTATAAGATGCACAGTTTTCTCTGCTTTCAAAATCTTTCTGTTTGAACCCGTCGACCTGGAACTTATCAATTATTGGTTATATTAATTATTTGGAAAACAAAAGGGCCTGGAATGGAGTTATTTTTAATCAACAGCGTCCTTTATCAGTTAAAATTGCCGGCTAACAAATTGGAAACCGTACATAAACGCCTTATTTTAAGTCTAGATTTTTATTGTTCGTTTTGTCATCTTATTAAGTCATGCTGATTAAAATACTACAATAGGTAACAATGTGACAATGATTGAATTTAGTAGTGTCAACCCTGTGATTATGACCCGTGTATAAAGCAAATCCCAAATACACCGTTTGGTGGTGCGCCTGTCAGATGCGGAACGTACAGATAAGGTAATAGGTAACAGGTGATTATACTATTTGTATCGGTTTCGGATTTGACCCGAACTTGTGAATTATTGGCAATATCAATTATGTGGAAAACAAAAGGGTCTGGAGTGGTGCAATTTTTAAATAAACACCATTGTCCTTTATTGGATATATATAAAGTTGAATTCTTTGATTTGTCGATTTTACCCCATAACGGCTAACAAATTGGACCTCGTTATTTTAGTATTATAGATACCAATATGTAGATGTGACGCTATATGACTGAACTTGTTTAACTCTGAAAGCATTATCTGTAATGTACTGCAATTTGAAGAATAGGTTCATGACTTATCTTGGATATACACGCAATACTTATTCAACTGCAAAATGGTAAAAACCCTTGTGTGTTTCCTTCTTCTTTTCGTCATGCAAGTGGAATCTTGCGAGGTAAATGAATACCAGGAGATGCTCAGCATTGTGAAAAACAAAATGCGCGTCGAATTTGAGGAAATCTGGAAACACCAAGCAACGCAAGATAAAAGGATTCATGAACTTGAACTTACGATTGATAATCAAAACAAACAAATTCGGAATTTGAAAAGAACATGCATCGATAAAGAGAAACATTACGTAAAAAAACTTTTGAAAGAAGATTTACATATCAAAAACCAATTCTTCGAAAGTGGCCAATTGGAAGAACCAAATAATAACCAAAGTGATGTTTTGAAAACCCAAACAACGAAGGTGATTCAAAAAGGAGGAAAGACGAGTTTAACTAATAGAAGAAACGTGGTGAACAAAGAAATCCCGGACAGAGATAACTACAGAAGAAGGCGTCAAATGGGTACATATTTAGTATACACTTTATTAATGTATCCGTCATGGTTGCAAAATAGTAATGTTCATGTTCATTTATATAAGAGTCCTTGTATTGCGTTGACACACACATGTGTTCTAGAACACTGCATCCCTAGACCAATTTAACTCTAGAACAGCTCTAGAAAAAAAAGAGAAGAGAATTGTCAAATTCTGTCTGGTCTTGGATATAAATGCCATTAGATGTTAAGCCATTGGACCCAATATAAAGTAATTTCGTAAAGTTTCTTCTTGCACACGATATTGTAAGATACAATTTGTTTTAGTTTAGAGCACTCTGAAAACATCTTCACTACTGACAACAATTTTGAAACTCAATGAAACAATAGATAATTATGTTATTATGAACAAACAAGTATAACAAAAATACCGAACTACTACAAGGCAAATCCAAAAAGTCCACATAAACTGGAATTAACAAACACTATCAATCATAGGAACAAGGTAATAAACATCTGCGATATTCCTGACTTGAATTATATCAATTATATGGTCATTTTTATAAATTTCCTGTTACAAAACTTTGAATTTTTCGAAAAACTAAGGATTTTCTTATCACAGGAATAGATTACCTTAGTCATATTTGGCACAACGTTTAGAAATTTTGGGTCCTCAATGCTTTTCAACTTTTTTCTTGTTTGGCTTTACAACTATTTTGATCTGAGCGTCACTGATGAGTCTTATGTAGACGAAACGCGCGTCTGGCGTATTGAATTATAATCCTGGTACCTTTGATAACTATTTGGTAAAGGCAAGACAATATCGTGTTAAATTTGTTTTAAAGCTGTCTAAACCTCCCACCTTCATAAAAGTTGTCAATTTATTGTTTGTCTATACTAAGATAAAACCCTTTTGTTATTTTCAAAAGAGAAAGTTTCGTATCGAGCGCTGATAAAATTTGTTACAGAACCATGTGTCTGCGGTTCTAAAAATATATTCATATGTGTAAATATTGCAATATTTATCAAAGGTACCAGGATTATAATTTGCAAACTATGAATCTATATCATTTTTTGTCGTGCTCAAATGCTACTTTTATAAATCAAATAAAATGGTATGAAATTAAATAAAACATTATGCATATCTATGTTACTGTTTAAAAAAAAGTTGTGTTCAAATATTTATTGTAGATGCCAACACAGTAGCTTTCTACGCGTACATGAGTACACATGAATCAAATCCAGGGCGGCATCAAACTCTGATTTTCGACATGGTTCAAACAAATCTTGGGTCATCTTATAGCAAACACACTGGAGTGTTCAGCAATCAAGAGCATGGAACATACGTATTCACATGGACAATAACATCAGATGTCCATAGTTATATTTGTTCTGAAATAGTTATAAACTCTGTGCCATTTGGCAGCATTGTTACTGACAGTGAGGAAATCCACGATGATCATTCAGCTACTGGCATTGTTGTTGCGGAATTGAACCATGGAGATGTGGTTTATATCCGAACAAATCCAAATGCATCAATTGAGGGGAAAATTTTGAGTGACTCCCTTCGTCGATCTTCTTTCAGTGGCTGGAAAATAATGTAAATTCAAGAAAATAAAACACATCTTAATCTTGTTATTCTCCTCCTCATACTACAAATAAATTAAAATACACAGACACAAAATCAAACAATCAAATGTAGATATTGGCAATTGTAAAGTATAAGTCGCTAATTTGAGATCAGTTCAACGGAATTCAATATACTAGATGGTCATATATGAAAAATGTGTTGCACAAAATCATCCATAAATGTGACCAAATAGTAGATTGAAATATGTTCTACCACAATGATCATGCATATAAAAAGCTTGTCAGACAAAATGACATAGGCACTGCATGGGCTGCAATAGAGTAAGAAGTAAAATGATCGCACATCAAAATGTATAAATATTAACTTAGGAGTAGCAAATGCTTGAATATCTCGCCTGCTTGATCTACCATTATTTTTGTATCACAAGTGTGTGAACATCAGGTGTCATTAGAGGCTTCTCAACATCTAACGATCGAATGAAAATCGCCCTAACTTGCCTCAACGAGAAAAGAGGGAGCACACATATTTTTCATTAATTTTGGACTATTGGATGTGCACTTCGTCTTTAATAATAATTAAAAAGAAATACACATGCAGGGTTCTTTTAAATCATTTGGAGTTGAAGATATATTATATTGACTGCGAGGACTGCGTTGGAAACCCGGTTATTGGTGGCCTTCGGCTGTTGTCTACTCTTTGGTCGGGTTGTTGTCTCTTTGAAATATACCCCATTTCCATTCTCAATTTTAACGGTACCCCGATGTATCGAGTATTACAAGAACTAATTAATATCCAAAGGACAAATCGATTTGTCCCAAAAACATGTTGTATAAGTATTTAATTTTAAAATATTAGTCTTATTTACTCAATAAAAGTTCAATTTAACTCCAGGAAATCGATAAGCATGTCCTGTAAGTTATATGCAAATTACTTGTTGAAAACAATATGGCGGACGGAATTATTCAAAATTTAGACAACTTTAAAAACATGCATACCAATCGATTTCTTGAATATAACTATATTTATATTGAGTATTTACAACTAAAACGTCTTAGACCTTATAATTATACAAGTTTAAGCAGTATAAATACATGAGAATCATGTTTTTGGAACAAATCAATTTGTCCTGTTGATATTAATTTGTTCTTGTAATCCTCGGGAAATCGTTGTACCCAAACTAAACATTCGCCAATGAAACACACACACAAAATAGGTCATTGTCAAACATTTGTCAAAGGAAACCAATCATTCTAAACATCGAATACAGTTCACCTATTGCTTATAGTATCTAATAAATAGGCCAAATTGTTTTGACCAATAAACCACAAAACTGAGATTACGGTCAGATGAGACTTAACAGTCAAACATATGTACACGTGACAAGCAGACTAGCATTCTATATACCTTTTTCTTAACTAAGATAAGCGGACTTGACAACTAAAACTTGATCTAGATAACCGATCGACGAAATGAGATCGAGGTCAAGTGAACCAAGTCTGACGGACGTGTAGACCTACCAAGGAACCCATATACATAATATAGGTCTCCTGTTTCTTGTAATCAGTGAGAAAATACACACCCAAAAATACCATAGAAAATCGAGCAGTCTCATACGAATGAGGTCATGAGCAAAACAAATAAGACAGATAAACTTCGTAGCATCAGGTTTCTGAATACTAGGTATGAATCACCCATATGTGATTGAGTAAGTCATCGAATACATAATATTTCTTTGTATTGATCTGCTTTGATCAATATGATCACTTCTTAATAACGTGCTGTATTGTTCTTTTATTTCTCTTTATTAATATTACCTCTACTGTTTGGTCTATTTTTGGTGATATCCATTTGACGTGGCTCGGTACTTATGCATTCCGTTAATGTATTGTTAGTATTATCTTTCATTTTTACTAATGTGCTTTGTCCGTGTGACGTTTTGTGTTTCTTTGATAAATATGACATGGCTCTGTAAACATCCCCCATATTGTTATTGTTCTATCATTATTTTTGCATACTTTGAACGACAAAATAAGTTTATATATCTAGTAACGTTTACATTCTGATGTCAAACACGCGATTCTACACGAGATTTGATGTTAATCTCGCCATTCAGTCACAGGACTTTCATATTTCAATCCTTTGGGTTGATTTAACATACATAAATAAAATAAAAAAATAAGTAAGCAATGAACATGTTTTTTAAATTTGATTATGTTTTTTTTGTGGTTCTTTGTTTAATATTTGTTTGTTTTGTTCTGATTGAGATTGTGACACATTGATGACAGCTATTTTGACAATTTTATCTACTATATCTGTTTTGTTCACGCATTGTGGTCAATATGATGGAATTTGATGCAACTGTCATACAAGTGAGAGGTTTATCGCTATAAAACCAGGTTCAATCCACCATTTTCTACATAAAAAATGCTTGTATCAAGTCAGGAATATGACAGTTGTGTGTTTGTTTGTTTGTTTGATATGTTGTATCTTTTGATTTTGCCATTTGATTAGGAACTTTCTGTTTTGAATTTTCCTCGGAGTTCAGTATTTTTGTTATTTTACTTCAAAAAACATATGTTATGCCCAATTCTCATTCTATCAATAATTACTATGACCTTGATGTATTTACTAACCAGATGCTCCGCAGGGCGCAGCTTTATACGACCACAGAGGTTGAACCCTGAACGGTTGGGGCAAGTATGGACACAACATTCAAGCTGGATACAGCTCTAAATTTGGAATGTGATTAAATAGTTGACACAGCATAGGTTTCTGACACAGAATGAATGTGGTCTAATGAACTTAAAAATTTTTTTTTGCCTTTGATCAATTCACTTTGCTGTTGAATATTAATCCTCTCAAAAAAATGTTTGAAGAAATTTTCTTTTTATTTATGAAATCTGAAATGAGAAAAATTTAACCCCCCCCCCCATTTTTTTTTCACATCCCCCTTTCCCTTTTTTCAAAACTGATCTCAATTCAAATTTTTAATGGAGTTTGCAACAATAACTACTCATTTAAATACATCATAAAATATTAAAATGTAACAAAAGGTGCTTGTTATCACTGAATGGTAAAGATTGTTTTAATTTATCAGTTGGTAGTAAAAGTGAATATACATTGCATATTGTATAAAACAATGATTTAAGTTGACTCAACTACTATTCTGGACAAAGAAAGATAAACTCCAATCAATTGAAAATTGCTTGCTGTATCCTATCGACGAAATTAGATATTTCTGGCTATTGCGCAATACTGTGCAATTGAAAATATTTCTATTGCACAATACTGTGCAATTGAAGATTTCTTGCTATTGCGCAATACTGAGCAATTGAAAATTTCTTGCTATTGCACAATACTGTGCAATTGAAGATTTCTTGCTATTGCTGAATACTGTGCAATTGAAAATTTCTTGCTATTTCACAATACTTAATATAATAATTTTGGATCCAGATTTGAACCAACTTGAAAACTGGGCCCATAAACAAAAATCTAAGTACATGTTTAGATTCAGCATATCAAAAAAGCCCAATAATCAATTTTTGCTCAAATCAGATTTAGTTTAATTTTGAACCCTTTGCACCTTAATGTAGACCAATTTGAAAACGGGACCAAAAATTAAGAATCTACATACACAGTTAGATTTGGCATATCAAAGAACCCCAATTTTTCAATTTTTGATGAAATCAAACAAAGTTTAATTTTGGACCCACATTTGGACCAACTTGAAAACTGGGCCAATAATCAAAAATCTAAGTACATTTTTAGATTCAAAATATTAAAGAACCCTAAGGATTCAATTTTTGTTAAAATCAAACAAACTTTAATTTTGGACCCTTTGGACCTTAATGTAGACCAATTTGAAAACGGGACCAAAAATTAAGAATCTACACACACAGTTAGATTTAGCATATCAAAGACCCCCAATTATTCAATTTTTGATGAAATCAAAGTTCAATTTGGACCCTTAGGGCCCCTTATTCACAAACTGTTGGGACCAAAACTCCCAAAATCAAACCCAACCTTCCTTTTATGGTCATAAACCTTGTGTTTAAATTTCACTGATTTCTATTTACTTATACTAAAGTTATTGTGAGAAAACCAAGAATAATGCTTATTTGGGCCCTTTTTTGGCCCCTAATTCCTAAACTGTTGGAACCAAAACTCCCAAAATCAATCCCAACCTTCCTTTTGTGCTCATAAACCTTGTGTCAAAATTTCATAGATTTCTATTCACTTAAACTAAAGTTATAGTGTGAAAACCAAGAAAATGCTTATTTGGGCCCTTTTTGGCCCCAAATTCCTAAAATGTTGGGACCAAAACTCCCAAAATCAATCCCAACCTTCCTTTTGTGGTCACAAACCTTGTGTCAAAATTTCATCGATTTCTATTCACTTTTACTAAAGTAAGAGTGCGAAAACTAAAAGTAATCGGACGACGACGATGACGCAAGACAATGACGACGCCAACGTGATAGCAATATACGACGAAAAATTAAAATTTTTGCGGTCGTATAAAAAATCAAATCTTCTCTTACTCCAAAGTTGAACATATTGTTCAAAACAATATCTGGAAACCATCATTTTCAGTCTGTCAATAGATGCTGAGAACTTAGAGCTATATATTTGCACTAATACTAATATAGGTGGTTTTTGAATAACTAACCAAGTTAAGTGCACAAGTTAAAAAGACACCATTCACAAAACAGTTTTAAAATTGAGTCTATTGAGTCTATCAAATAGTTGGTATAACCTTGACATATTGTTCTAAATCAATATAAGCTTCACCACCTCATGACTTAATTATCTTCACACTACCACATGATTTACTTATGTAACAGATGATATCAGGGTCAAAACCGAAGGAAATGATATGATAAGATCATTTTTTCTGGCCCAGAACATTCGGAAAACAAATGATTCTACCAAGTAACTGATCAGATGTTCATGAGACACTACGACAGGTTTTTTTAACCTTTACTACCAATGAGGGTTTTTCATGGTTGGTAAGACAATATTCTTTCTGACATCAGTATTTATGTTTTTCTTTACTTTGTCTCTCGTATAAGCTGAAAGCTTCAAACTTCTTACATTTGGAACAAAATACAAAACCAGCCAAAAAGTAGCCTCATTTTGATTCCTTTGTTTTTATCATTTATATATAAGCAACAGCTTTACCCAAAACAATATTTTGATATAAAATGTATTTTACAAATATATTAAGGTGTAACTTTTCTTTTTGGTTGATTGAGTAGATTTTCAGATCAGTATTTCCCGAGTTATATATTTTAATCATTAAAAACAAGGCAAATATTCATTCATTTTTCTTATCAGTTTTCTCGAATTAAAGTCACATGCATTTTTTTCCAAGTGTCAACGAAGTAAGCTCTCCTTTTATTTTGAAGTTTTTTCTGATTAATTGTTCCATAGTAAGTCGATTTAGTGTCACAAACTAGAAAATTTTACAAAATTCTCATGACTCATGCATTATTAAAGTACCTTATTGCTTGCACTTTTTGTATTTAAACAATTCAATTTCCCATAAGAACTCCTTTCATGGCTAAAAATTGTGCCACTTTTACTATGACATTTGGAAACAAGCATATCCTTGAATGGATAGTTCATATGCACTACTATATTTGCATATGTCAAAACATAGGGATGTGCAGCATAATTTAAACATTTTTATGACTAACTTCTAAGAGTTAAACTCTCACATTTTTTTTTTACTACTCCTCCTTTTTCTTTGAGTGATCAATTGGTCCACTTTCCGACAGTATTCATACTGGTAAAATTCCGCAGTTGTGTCTCTATGATATGAAACATGGAGATTGAATCTTGAAACCAGAAAGGTTAAAGAAAATATTATCTACAAACACTATATATCTCCCCAAAAGAAGGGTGGTTTGTAAAATTAGATATATTTACAGATATATTTACAAAGTGCAACCTATTTTTTAATTTTGTACAGGTTTTTTTAAACATTCAATTAGTGATAAAAAGGGTTGGCAAACAAAACTGATATAAACTAAAACTGACATAATCTTTATTCAGATTAATATTTAACAACTTTAACAATCTCTCAAAACTGTTTATATCAAAACAAATCATTACAATTTGTCATATAGGCATTCTATAAATTTCTGACATCAAAACTTTCTGTCACCTTCTTAACAGCTGTTGTCGTTAGAACAAAACACATTTCAAAAGTAAAACTCAAATAAAATATGTTAAGAAAAACACACAATAGTTATTTATGATTTAAATCCAGTGCATATTAAAAATTGAATAATGGTGATAAACATAATTCCATTCAATAGAAACTGATGTGAGAACAATGTCCAAAAGTTTCCAAAATTGTCTAAGACAAAGAACTTTGTGTGTTCTTTTATAAAATTTTCATAAAGAAATTTAAGCATGAGGTCTTTATAATGCTATTTTTGTATTCCCAGTGGATATAACTCCTGTAAACTAGTTGACAAGTGATGATTTTAAAACTCATCCGGACTAAAAACCTTGCAAGAATTGCATGTGTAAGAGCCCTTACAATACGGACTGTCACATGGATATACACTTTTTATACATATATAAAAATGGACCAGTAGTTTGGCACTAAAAAATGGAGCATCATTATCTAACATAATGATATGATAAGTCTGTACCTAAAACATTTTTGTATAGATATAATAGAATGATGTTCAATATAGACAACTTACAGTGCATATTTGGAATGTTTTGTCATTCAACCAATAACGATTCCTAAACCTTTTTTTCCAAACGAAATCTTCTCAAACTGATCAACTGGGGGGAACTTTAGCTATTTTTACACAATGTATAATTATGCTTAATATTAACATTATTTTCCATAAAATACCTTAACATTTTCCCCAGATGATTACTTTAAAGAAATGCATCGATGCTGCAATTAAGAAAAATATTTTGGCAAATTTGTATTATGAAATTACAAAGCCTTTCAAATAAGCACTGTAATTTATATTACAATATTAAGATATCACTCTGCATTCAATATTACATTTACTCAGACACAACATAAAGTTCATTCATTTCCCTAACCACTCTTAAAAGATTTATCATTTTCTGGTTACATAATCTAGACAGCTCATCAACACTTTAGAGGATATAAAATACTAAATCGCTTGGTCAAATTTTAAACTTAATTTTCTTAAAAATCTTTTCATCATCAATCTTAACAATCAAGTTAACATGGTGCTTCTGACAAATACATAAAGTGCATGCCAAGCACAAAATTTAATATACAATCAACAATTCAAACTGTTTCAATACAGTATAATAATCATCAATTTAAATGATTTCTTTCCTTTTCCTCCATACATTACTAAAATCATCACCTTTATACCTGTAAGTAATTTCTTTAATGTATATATATTTCACTTGTTTTTAGTAAAACATATTTTTAATCAATATGTCACTCTCCAGAGGAAATTCATAATCCTCTATACATGTATACAGTAAGTCAGAAACAATTAGTATTTGATATATTGATTAATTTACATCCAGTGACAAATATTTGATGCAGTTGGAAGAAGGGAAAAATCAGTGCTCTATTAACAGTAACAATGATATCACAAGACCCCAAAAACTTCAAACACTCAACACCATGAAATAAAATCAAAACGATCAGAACTATAAAGGTATAATATAAAATAAAACCTATAATAATCAACTGATGATTATTCTTTAGAATTTTACTGATGAAGTTATATCTCTATGTACTCAAAAAAGAAGTACTAAAAAAACTAGATGAAACATAATGAAATATCCTTAATTCTAAAAAAAAAATGCTTTTTTTAATTTTTACTTGAGATTGAAATTGTTGTTCATTGCACTTGTATTTCAAAAAGAAAGGAATTGTATATCTTTTATTCAAAATATTTAGATTATATAAAACATAAGAGCACCAAGTATTCAAAACAATTTGTACTCTAAAGACATCTTATAATAACTGAAATCTAATCAAGTGTTCACTGTTATTTTGGTATAGTTATTCAATAATAATATCAAATTACAGTGAAACTTTTTCTATCACAAAATTGAGACCAGCATCTTCTAATAGCATCTATTTGTAGAAAAATCTATTGAAATTTAACCCGTCTGAAACGAACAATTGTTTCATGCCATCAACTTCTTTAATAAAATGACAGATTGATTCTGATACAACTACAAATGAAGCCACTAAGGGATAAACTCAAAAGTTGCAACACAGTTATTCAATACAAAAATCTACTAACCTTCTGGCTATATACATACATTTTATACATAATTGGATATGTAAATTCTAGATTATTTTTTAAAAAATGAATTTTAGTTTACTAAACAAATAATTGTGTCTAATTGAATCAGCTTAAATTTACTATTTCAAAAGCTGACCTTTTTGTTACATGTGACCTTTTGTTACACCAAAAAAGAATGAAACCTGAAACAATTTGTAACTTGATTTAAAACAAAATATATCAAACTAATTTTTTTTCTTAAATCTGAATACAAAAACAACCTGACATTAATTATTACAGTAATCATATGTAGATTATCATAATTTGTTGCACAAAATGTATAAGTTACAACTAAAATCTGCAAATACTTAGCTGCCTCTAAACATAAACAATTCATCATAATAAATCATTAACTTTTCATTCCATACTGATATACATAGGCTAAAAATTCATTGAAATCCATCATACAAAATTTCAAATTATTCATAAGCTAAAGCCCCTTCTGCCATTACAAAACACCTTAAAATATAAGCAAAATCAAATCAACTCGCTCCATATAACAAAAAAGTGTAATAAAAAACATTAAATCGATAAGAAACAAAAACAAAGTCCTTCTTTTTTTTTAATTGTTTTTGCATTCAAGCTTCTTCCATTTTCAACTTATTATCTATCATTTAGCAAACATATGTTCAATTTATCAAAAAAAAACTGTGTTTTTATTGTTAAGTATTCTGTTTGACATTTTGGTTATGCAAATAAAAAGAAATTCATTGTTTTCAGGACCTTAACTTTGCGAATTATGTAAAGATGAAGTTTATAAATCTACATAAAATGGTCAAACAAAAAAATCAATTCACTTACACACCATAAAATTTTGATTTCTTTTAGATGACTTTACTATGAAAAATGTGTCTACATGTAACACACTAATGAATAATAAAACTGCAATCTAAACTTAAGTACATGTATTAAACCCTTAACTTTAAAATATCTGATTAAATATAAGATACCATGATATCTTTTAAATCAAACAAGCTTTATCTCAAATTCCCATTGAAAGAATTTGTGAAATTATCTCCATTATTCCCTGAAAGCTTTAAGAATTATATCTTCAAACAGCTATCATACTGACAGATATCAATTTCACCTGTAGTAAACTAGACTAGAACAGAAGCAAACAGCTCCATAAATAAACAATGCCCAGGTGATTGTTAACCCTATAATGTCCAGAAGTTAGCTTGAGACACATCTGAATACTTTATTGTTTTTCTGTCTGTCTTTTAAGGAGTGTATATGAAATATTAAACAAATGATAATTGTCCTTAGAGACAGGTGGTGTGAAAACTGTGTCTATTTATAGTATCAACAGTGTCGTCTGCCATGTCTGTTTCAACCAGATGATGAAAGACTTTTGTCACTGAAAATAGATCTGAAAATAGAAAATATAACAATATTGTTCAATTTTGTCTATCAATTGAGCAAGTTAACATAAAAATTATCATCAAATTTTAAACTTCATCAAATTTTAAACTAACACACATCCTGTAATTTGTTAAAAGCTTTTAATTTAAAAAAAATAATACATTTAATTTGAAAAGCTTCAATTTAAATTAATTTACAGAGAAACAACTGCATTATGCGTAGCATGTTAGAATAGCAACATAGTGAATTTGATCATGTTTCACTTCAAAACTTTTGCATGTATCAACATAGGATCGAGGCTATCAAATTTTGTTTTCAAAATCAAACCGTTAGTGTGTAAAAGGTTATGCAAAATACAAATTAAAAGGACTACAAAGAAAACAATCAAATGAATTGAAATAATCTATGTATGTCATACAAAGAATAGAATTCAGTATGTTACCTGTTTACTGCTGTCCATACTCCACTGTTACAGCTTTGGTCTTCATGTATTCATGTAGGGCTTCTTCACCTGAAAAACAAATAGGAAACATTAAAAAGGTTGACGAATTTTAATGTCATATTGATCATATTAAACTTTTAAAAAAGGATGAGGGGAAAACATATTTAAAGCCGACTTGATATCATATATCATGTACTGATTTGTCATTGATGAATACACATATCCTTTTTTACCCCATTATTTTGATACTCAAAAGGCAACATCTTGCAAGTTAGGTTTATTTTTTATAATTATTTCAGGTAGAACTCTGATTTTAAAGGCAAGGACTAAATAGATGCAAGAGTTTTTATTGATGATTCTACAACTAACAAAGAATCAGACCTATAAATCAGATATAAAGCTATACAGTTGGCTACCTATGTCTAATCTTTGTCAAGTAAATTGCACTTACTGTTCATGTAACATAAACATTTACAGAACTTGTAAGTCTACATAGGAATTAGTACTTGCAAGGTCATAAAACAGGTTTATACATGCATAATCATTTGGTAGCCATGATGCTAACCAATACAATAAGACTTAATATATTACACTGGTATAATTCACATATAGAAGAAATAAGAATTTTTTGTGAGAGCCTATGAGACAACTCTCCATCCAAGACACAATGTGTAAAAAAATAAACAATTAAAGTCCAAGTACAGCCTTATCTCACAACGAACAGCAATCTACAAAAGGCCTCAAAATGACTGTATGTAAAACAGTTCAAACAGAAAAATCTACAATCTAATTGCTACAAAAAACGAGAAATGAGAAACATTTATGAACCACATCAACAAACAACAACCACGGAGCAACAGGATCCTTCTATTAATTTCTTAGAATAAAAACACTTTAGTATGGTTTATGAGTTTTTTTTCCTTGGCATAACTTCTAGTAGCAGCTTCTAGACAATGTTTTGCACATATATAATTTCAAAAATGTTTTTTCATATTATTTTCCTTTATTCTTTAAAGACCATCTACAGATTTTTCTCATTTTCAGTAATCTTGTTTTAGTTTAACCTATATTACTATACAATGCTTGACGATACTTAAAATGTTATATGCTAGTTAAGTTTTTAGTCACAATGTAAAATATGAGAACTATATATTTTGAAATGAAAATTCATTTTGGAAATGGATTCTTATCTATATCTTATAAGTAGTAAAAAAAATTACTATTCAGAAGTAACACAAAGGCCTGTAAAGTATCCATTTTGTTATCCCATTTTATCACGTTTTTATGTGAATCAATTTTAAACTCGATATTAACCACTACCATAAACCTAATAAAAGACCACAAATCTATATTCAATGTCGCCATGACATGGGAACAGCTGTTCTATGATCCTCAGAATATTTATCAATACCATTAAGTGTAGTAATGAAAGGAAGACTTATATGCCTAAAGAAGATTTCAAGAACCTGATCGTGGAATTGTCTTTTGATTCTGATCAATCAGTATACCCTAAGCAATTTTGTTAGTTAAAAACAATAGACTGATCAGAAAAAAAATGTGTGCAAATCTCATGTATACAGCTGTAAATTTTTTTTGTTTTCAAAATGGCTAGTTCAATTTCCAAGCACTTAGTCAACAAATAAATTGGATAAACAACTCGTTATCTTAATTCCAATCAATCTCGAGGCCAAAACATCCATTTTGTATGCAAAAAGAATATCTGGTCTCTACGGACATTTTACAAATATGCAATTTAACAAGTTATAGACCTTGCAAGAATATAAGCTGTCATTTTCAATTGTACGTCAAACAATGTTGTCTCTTGTGACCTAGTGGTATATACTGGTGTTTTCAGTACTTGTTTAACATGATTAATGATCTAATCCATTTATGCCAAAAACTATAAAAGACTTTCATCAATTCTTTAATGGAAAATAAAAAGCATTTTAAGAAAAATCCATTATATTTGTCAAGTTATAATCCTTCTGGGTCTAACTTGATAAAATTTTAATATGGCGATGTGTTAAGTTTGTTTTCATTATTGGATAATGTCTCTCTACGTGTTATAAAACCAGCTTCCCATGCATGTGATGAGAATAAGAATTTATAAGAAATTACCACCATAATTATCTCAAAGCAATTTAAATTTTCAAACTGAACTGTTTAGCCTGAATTATGTCAAAAGGACTTTACAACTTAATTAGAATTGTGTTACTGGTAGTGTCTGACTGTTTGAAATAAAGATTTTAAAAGATTAAAACCATTTATTTTGGCAATTACTAAAGCTTTGCAAATGGAAATTTTTCTAAGACCTTAGTAATGAATCCCAAAATAAACTCATGACACTATTTTCAATACCCACAATGTACAACTTAAACAAGTACAGGTGCCTTCTTTTTCTGAAGACTAAACATTTGGGAAGCCAAATAGGTAAAAAGATTCAATGTCAGTATCAAATCGAGATGAGTCTATTATAAAACAGAACAGCTTAGTTTTTCTGCCAGTTAACATTACTTTCACCATGTGGTAATAGTTTTTAAAATTTTAATAACTTTCTTACCTGGATTTCTACTCAACTTGGACAGAAGCTTTGGTTATGATCATATAATAGTATTCAGATGTAAATTTTGTAAAATAAATAATCCTGTTTTTCCGTATTTTACTTCTAAATGGACTTAGTTTTTCTGCCAGTTAACATAACATTCACTCTGTTTTTTTTAAATTATAATAACTTTCTTAAACTACCCTGGATTTCTACCAAACTTCCTGTTTTCTGTACGTACATATATATTGACTTAGTTTTTCTTCCAGTTAACATTACATACAGTCTGCAGTTCAAGTTCTTAAAACATTCATTAGATTCATAAAGTAGGCCAGACACCAGGTTTCACGGAACCCTTGTGAATTTTTTTTCTAGTTTTATTGCATGTATATGTTTGGAAGTTCAGTCAAGTGTTTTTCACTAAACTAGTACACATTACTAATACAGCCAGCTGAAGTCCACCTATGGTGCAAGATTTTCGCATTTTGTTGGAAGGCCTATAATGTTGGCCTTGGGCTGTTTTCTGCTCTTTGGTGAGGTTGTTAATAATTCATAATTTACTGTATTTTGTTTTTTGGTTACATTCCATTTACATATGATTATCATGTACACCAAACTGGTGAAACATTGCTCAACTCAAACAACAATTGAATTACTGAACCATGAAATCAACATGATCAAGGTCAATTATCTTTTGGACTTTTATTTTTTATTATTTTTATTTTGATATACCAGTAGATTGTTGTATTAAATTGGCATTGTGGTTTTATGAGGAAAACTGATTATTTGAGAAAAGTCCAAAGTACCATCCATAACTCTGCACACAATCATTAGACCAGAACAAAATTCAAAGTAGATTTGTAACTTGTCTGACATGACAAAGCTATATACAAATTATCAAATCAATAACTTCAAGCATGACAAAAACAGTGTGGAAAACTGATTTGCTAGACTGACAGATTGACAGACAGCAGAAGTGCAAATCTCAAGTCCCGTTCAATTTTGTTGGTAGGGCCTAGGGGTCTTACAAATAATTTAACTCTAAAGCTGTTAAGTTGTACAATTTTTCTTTTCTTCCATATTTTTTTATTCTTGAATTATACATGAACTTTTTTCTTATGTACTTTAAGTAACAGAATTAAATCAATCAATTCTTCCTTCCTCTTTGACCTAGCTTATTCAAGAAGTGATATGATTAATCTTGTTAAAAAAAATAGTGGAGTTGTATCAACCCATCAGCAACAACATCTGCAGCTTTCTTTGGGCATATCTTATGCTGATGAAATTAGTATTACATCATCCAGGATTTGTATACAATAAATTGACCTAATTGGAAATCCTACGTGGAAAATTTGGACACTGCTTGAAGTGCAAACTTTAGATTTATTTTCTTTGCTGAATATTAGCATACATAACAATTAAAACTAGAGGCTCAAAGGAGTATGTGCTGCTTACCTGGCCTTTTTCTTTAATATAAAACTGATGCATGCATTATTTAAGAAAATTTATATTCATTTCCAAAAAGAAAGCAATGGTATAGGGGAGGGTTGAGATCTCAAAAAACATGTTTAACCCTGCTGCATTTTTGCGCCTGTCCCGAGTCCAAAGCTTCTTGCCTTTGTTAGTCTTGTATGATTTTTTAATTTTAGTTTTTTGTGTATAATTCAGAGTTTAGTATGACGTCCATTATCACTGAACTAGTTTAGATATTTGTTTAGGGGCCAGCTGAAGGACACCTCTGGGTGCGAGAATTTCTCGCTGCATTGAGACCCATTGGTGACCTTCTGCTGTTGTCTGTTCTATGGTCGGGTTGTTGTCTCTTTTGACACATTCTCCACTTCCATTCTCAATTTTATTTTATAATAACTTTAAAAGTTAAAAAGATGATAAAAAATGATGTCTAGTTTTAGTTTAGTTTAAACATATTTTATTGTTCAAAAATGACAAATGGATAAGACACAAGTTTTTCAACTTAGTAACGTCTTCTCCAAGATGTCCAGTGAAAGCCTTTGGTTTAGAGCCAATTGAGATAAAAATTACATTAATTTGTATACGGCTACATACTTTCAGTTCATCAAAACTGAAATTTATTGAACTTATAATTCCCCATGACAATTGTACAATAAGCAATTTAGGACTATTTTTTTTCAAGTCAACGTAAAAAAATTCTCTTTATGAAAATATTTTGCGAAATCATTTATTATGATGATAAAGAATGAATCTACAATTTCTACAACATTTGAAGCTAATTTCACACAAAAGAGACTGACAATTTCAAAAGCAATCAATTGTAATGCATTGTTGCAAGAAACTCTTTGATAAGTCTAAGCAGTTATAATATAACAAAAACGTATCTTTTCAGCAATTTATTTTTCTTTTGAGGCTAATAAAAACCCATTTCCTTTTACAACAAAAGTCAATATCTTTCTACTTAACAAATTACCACTAGTCCTATGATAGTATCATCCTAACAGTATTATTCTGCTGAAGTCAATATAACCTACTTTTCAAGTCTCCTTTCTATAATGGTTTGCACTGTATAAGAGAATTATTTTAAGAGATAATTGTGTCTTAAGATAATTTGTCTGTGCTTTTATCTTTCTAAGATGAGATGCACTGACATATCTTTGGTATTTAGTCATACCATGATGTAATTGAATTTGATTAGCTGGTATTAAGACATGCTGTGATATAACCGACACATTGCTGCACCTTACACATCTTTTATAATGTCAGTTTTCAGTTCAATTTATTCCAAAACCTGTCTATGGGCACAAGAGTACATTAGCTACTTCTCAACTACCGGTAATTTAATAAGTACACAATACAATTATCTTGTAACCGTTATAAGACCTTATTTGTTGGTGTTTTAATATTTGAACAAAAGGATGATGACATCATTTTGCAGCATCTTTATTTTAGAGCAGTTAACTTGGGTTAAGAAGGATAACTGTTTATAAATCAGTAAAAAGTTTGAAATAGTCAGAAGATGTAGTATGAGTGCCAATGAGACACTCTCCATCCATGTACCAATTTGTAAGACATTATAGGTCAAAGTACTGCCTTTATCAATGATTTTAAGTTATATCATGTAAGTAAAATTAAACTAGAATTATGAATGAATTTACAAAGGATATCTCCCTTTCAACCTTGCAAATTTAATTTTCTAAAGCTTTTAACACCTTGAACAGGGTTTATATTCCTTTAAAGCAGATCTTTTCTAAGTGTTGCTGAAAGATACAGGGAGAGTTCAATAGACATATTTTCACTTGTATGCAAATATGTCCACCATTACATAAAATCATACAAGTTCCCCTAAACTTTGACATCATAAATCAAAACATTACACGTCGCAATTAAAAAGTAATTGTTGCTTGAAGTCAAAAGTTGATTCGAGTAGATCTAAGGTCATTCAAAGTCAAAATACAGCTAAATATCAAAAGTGTAAATACGTTTATTCCTACCTGTATGTTGGCTGGGGGTATAATCTGTGTTATTTAGAAGCCAAGAATATATGAATCATTATTTATGAATATAAATGATAAAAAAGTACCATTTGTTTCTATAAGTAACATACCTAAACAAAGGTCTAACTTCATGACCAATAATATATAAAACATTTGCATGTGGTTTCATTTGCTTGCAGTTTCATTTGCTTGCAGTTTTAAAATACTTTAATAGGTCATCTTGATTTTTTATGAAAAAACAAAAACATACAAACAGAAAGTAAATCAATAAAGATGCATATTCATGTAATACCTAACAATCTTATTAAAATGCACAGGAATTAAAGATGATAATATATTTCTTTAATAATTGTAGATGCACCGTTCCAATCATTGATAAGCATTTTTTTTCCAACTATTCCTAACAATGCCCATGACCTAACATTAATCTGCTAGTAATCTACATTACAAATCAATATCATCAAGCGGAAAGAAAAAAACGGTGGAAAACTTATTTGCAGAACTGACAGAATGAGAGCAAACCTAAAGTCCCCCTCAGCTCTGCCAGTAGGGGACTAAATACTGTCATCTTTAGATATTACTCATTTCATTTTTACTTGATTGAACTAGGTAAATTGATTTCAGCAGAATTCTAAGAGGTCAATTTATTTACAGCAGAATTGTAAGAGGTCAATTTATTTCAGCAGAATTCTAAGAGGTCAATTTATTTCAAGCAGAATTCTAAGAGGTCAATTTATTTCAGCAGAATTCTAAGAGGTCAATTTATTTCAGCAGAATTCTAAGAGGTCAATTTATTTCAGCAGAATTCTAAGAGGTCAATTTATTTCAGCAGAATTCTAAGAGGTCAATTTATTTACAGCAGAATTCTAAGAGGTCAATTTATTTACAGCAGAATTCTAAGAGGTCAATTATTTACAGCAGAATTCTAAGAGGTCAATTTATTTACAGCAGAATTCTAAGAGGTCAATTATTTACAGCAGAATTCTAAGAGGTCAATTTATTTACAGCAGAATTCTAAAAACTATATCAACCAACAGATAAAAAAATATATAAACAAGAATGTGTCCCCAGTACAGGGATGCCCCATCCGCACTATCATTTTCTATGTTCAGTGGACCGTGAAAATGGGGTTAAATCTCTAATTTGGAATTAAAATTAGAAAGATCATATCATACAGAACATATGTACTAAGTTTGAAGTTGATTAGACTTCAACTTCATCAAAAACTACCTCGACCAAAAACTTTAACCTGAAGCGGGACAGACGGACGAACGAACAGACGGACGGACGAACGAACGAACGGACGCACAGACCAGAAAACATAATGCCCATAAATGGGGCATAAAAATATAACTTAAGTGCAAATATTCTGAAATGTCACTCTTATATCAATTCTAAACCAAAGTGCTTGAAAGCACTAAACGGTAAAGATTGCTTCAATTTATCAGTGGGAAGTAAAATTAAATATTGCATTGGTTGTTGTTGATTTAACAGCTATTCTAGAGAAGATAACTCCAATTTATTTAGGTTGACAATGACATAATTTATATTTTTAGAACAGGTATTAGATTCCTGCATCTTGCAAAAGTTATGTAATTTTTTTAACAAGTGAAACATTATTACATCGAAAAAATTCTGAAAATGTTAATGGATAGTATGTATAGAATGTTATGATCTATGCACTATATTTTGTGTATCAAAATAGGTAGTGATCAGCCTTGGAATAGTTAGATGTCAAGTCAGTCCATTAAGGTTTTGATTGCACTTCAGGCAATCTTGATTTCAATGAAAACATATACATGCCCCAAATAAATTAACTAAAGAGGTAGGAGTTAACAAAAATTTTCACATTCCTTCAGGATATACAGAAATAAGGTGGACAAATGTCAAATAAAAATAATTTGGCATATAATGTTCAGGTGGTATATGAGTTAATCACATTCCTGTTTCAAAATTAAATCCATTCTTTAATGAGAGCACTGAAAATTTCAGATGTTGCCTGATAAATTAAGCTAGCAGTGTGTATGCTAATTTAAACGATTCTAACAAGGTTCCACTTGCAGAGTTTAAATTCAACTTTACACCATATTTTCTCATCTTCTTCTTTATTATAAAGCATTTTTTTTTCATAACAATTGACATGTTCATAACAAAATTTTTCATTTCTGAAACTCAGATTTCATACAATTTGTTTATACTTAGAAAATTTTTTATTTTAGTACACTTTACATCCCTTTTATGGGTGTATAATTGTTTCCCTGATCCTTCCTTGTAAAATTAGATAGCAAAGTATATGTCTGCATGGTAAGTAGAGCATTGTTTAATATTTAATAAAAGTCACTGATGAGTCTTTTGAGTTTATTAAGTTTATCATCTTCATAATCATGAATTTCTTAGGGTCTATGTAAAGTCCATGGACTTTCATTTACTTCAAGTGGACAGATAAATTTCTCAGTAAACCAGGAATACCTTATAAGAAAATTCCTCAGTTCAGGCAGTACTAATCATTCCTTTAGGAGGGCTAAAAACAACAGATATTGCCTACAAATTAAAGACTTTCTAATCATTTACAACAAGAAACTTACCAAGATCTTTGCCAAAACCTGACTGTTTAAATCCCCCAAATGGTGCTGCTACATCTGTCTTATTGTAAGTGTTAACAAATACTGTTCCTGCATCTATTTGGTCTGCTACATACATAGCTTTGTTTATGTCCTTTGTAAATACACCAGATGCTAGTCCATACTCAGTGTTGTTTGCACGTTTAATTACACCATCTACATCTCTGTAAAATAAAGTTTAATTTAATAATCTGAATAATAGTAATTTATTATATTTTGCTTCACAATTTTTTTTTTATAAGAAACTGCTGCATTTATTTTTAAATATATATATTTGCTATTCAATAGTGTGAAGTAAATTTTATAAGAAACCATCCCATCAAACCTCAGCTACACTAGGACATTTGGAAAAAACCAAGTTTGTATGAACAAAGTTCTGTAACTCTTAAAAAAACAAAAATGAAAATCCTCAAAATAAAATGATTGCTTACTGTCATTACTCTTTAAATAATGTAAAAGAAATTGTGCTATCAACCTGAGCAATTTTTGAAGCAAGTAATCATTAAGTGTGAAGAGTCGAAACATCATAGTACACCAATATATTTTTGTTGCTACAACAAATTTGTTTCCAGTGTGTACTTTTTACATGAATTTGAAGTGTTCATGCTTTTAAGTTAAACCATGATTTTATTTAATCAAAACTTGTGCATAGAAAGAAACTTGTCAAAAAATGTCATTCTGTTGTTAACCTTTTCAATAATATAACTGGCTAAAAATGATTTAACCATGTGTATATACAATGTAATCTGCATACAAAAGTTCTCTGTGCACAGACCTTAATGGAAGATGGCCGTCATTCTTTATAAATCCCTTGTATATCAAATCGTCTAATAAGTACTCACCCATCTTGGAATTTAGAGATAATCATGACTGGTCCAAATGATTCTTCATCAGCTATATACATGTGGTCTTCTACATCTGTAAATACTGTTGGTTCCATAAACAGTCCTACAAATCATAAAATAAAGCAATCAAAGGATGAAAGCACTAAGGTTATTGAACATAATCTAAGGAAAGGATGAATCATGAAAACACTGCAGCTGAACAAACAGTGCTGCCCTTTTATAGATTCCTGTAATATTTTAACAATCAAAGCGCGAAAGCGCTGTAAAGGCAGTTAATTACAGGTTGTGTGTATTTCTAGTCCAGTTATATCATTATCTTCCATAGAACAGAGGTGGTTTGTAGAATTTAAGATTTAGAGTTCTTTTGTACCTAGTTCACCTATATCTATAGTCTACTGTTTACAGTATATTTTCTGTGCCTCGCCATGAATTAATTATTCTACTGTTTACACTTTTTCACTAACTTGCCCCACTTTAAAAAAAAACTGCCCCAACCTGGATAACCAAATCGCCCCACTTGTGAAATGTGTTATATCCCTTAATATTACTCCTGCCAACTTGCCCCAACTTATAGAAAACGATAATATCTAGATAAATATATTATTAACCAGGAAGAATTTACTAATGCCAACTCGCCCCACTCATGTAAAAAGATGTTATCCCGTTGTATATAAGTTAAATTCCGTTAATATTACTCCTGCTAACTGGTCCCACCTAATGGAAATCAGTGAAATCTAGATAAATATATTATTAACCAGGATGAATTTAGTAATGCCAAATAAAGGCAACAGTAGTATACCGCTGTTCAAAACTCATAAATCCAGGGACAAAAAACAAAATCGGGGTAACAAACTAAAACCGAGGGAAGCGCATTAAATATAAGAGGAGAACAACGACATAACACCGAAACGTAACACACACAGAAACGGACCAAGCATCAGACAAAACACCACGAGAATAACAAATATAACATGAAAACCAAATACATGAATTAGAAATAGACAAGTACCGTGCCACGTCTGATCTCAATATCTCAAAAATAAGAGAAAACACAAACGACTCAACGTTAAAATGCAACACACACAGAAACGAACAATAATATAACAATGGCCATCTTCCTGACTTGGTACAGGACACTTTTAAAGGGAATAAAAGTGGTGGGTTGAACCTGGTTTTGTGGCATGCCAAACCTCGCACTTTAATGGCAAAGTTAAATATAACATTGAAATGACAACATATTACAGGACTACAATACAAATAAATAGGAGAACATATTAGACAAAGAAAAACATGATTAATAGATAACAAAAAGCATCAGGTTTAAAATTCAATACGCCAAAAACACACAGGACTTACAAGTGACGCCCAGATATAAAAGATCGAAAGAGAAAAAAGTACAAAGTTGTACAGCACTGGAGATAAAAAGTTGAAAAGGTTTCGCCAAATACGGCATTGTTTTTATGTCCGGGATAAGAACATTCTTATTATATAGAACAATTCATGCTATTGCAAACAGTAAATTTTATCAAATGAATATGAAAGAGATATACATAAAGAAACTGAAGTATTAACTAATTACAGAAAACTAAACCCGAATACATAACGCCCAGATATAAAAGATCGAAAGTGAAAAAGGCACAAAGCCGCACAGCACAGAAGACCAAAAGCTGAAAAGGTCTTGCCACTCTCCCCACTTATGGAAAAAGATGTTATCCCGTTGAATATAAGTTAAATTCCTTATATTGCATTATGATACAATTAACAGGTTTCTTTTCAATTGTTATGCAAATAACTAAGCTTCAAAACTTAGTTATTCTTCAACAATACATTTTTTTTTAGAATTATAATTTCAGTATATCAATAATAGTAATTAAATAAATTTTCGGTTTGTTTGTATTCTGTGTAGATTAGTTTTCATTAAAGTGGTGCGAGTTTTTATTTTTAATTATATATATATATATTAATCTAAATATTACCGTTTTTTTATAAGTAGGGCGGGTTGGCAGGAGTAATATTTAACATGATTTAACCAATTTCACATGTGGGGCGATTTGATAAATCAGTTTGTGGCGTTTTTTTTAAAAGTGGGCGATTAGCCAGTGGGGCGACTTGTCCTGCTTCCATTTGAAGGCCCCCTTGAAGGTTTTGTATGACTATATGAACCATCTTTCACGTAAAACCCCCATGTGCATTTTGAAAAGTTGGCAGATATGTTTCTAACTCCAGGCAAAATCTACCGGTATGAATGAAAAAGAAGTTTTCAATTAAGGCTCTGTGGCCATAACAGCTTTCTCATTAGCATTTTAACCACTTCCCATATTTGCAATTAAAACAATAGAAGAAAATTATTCAACGCAAAAACAAAACTTACTTGTAAATATGAAATTCTCTTTACGGTATGAGTTTTTCTCATTGTTTGAGATTGTACAGTAGTACCTGTATTAAACTGCTTATACCTATTTCTTATTCACTTTTGCTTGATAAACTCACTAAATATCATGTATATACATTGTACCACATCTCCTTATTTTTATATGCATTCCAATAACATGAACAATTGTAATTCAATTCTATATACCAAAGCAAAATGAACTGCACCACTTCCATTCACTAGTATGCATCTTTTGGCAAAATACAAGTTCTTAAATGACACAAGATATATTTATTGATAAAAAAAATAAAATTTAGTATACAACTCTTTAACAGGTATAAAAAAAAAAGCACAGCTGTGTCATAACTTGTGAAATCTGTGCTGAAAACATAGACATTGATGGTATTTGAGTAATTCCATATGTGAAGCTCAACATTAGCTCGTCAGTTGGTGGTGGACAGTTATAGTTCCTTTCTGCAGGCTAGGATGAATGACTTTTCAGGAAAACCAATTTCACAAATCAAAACTTTCCTCTAGATTTCTCCTACAATATTCATCCAGTTTAGTTCTTTTGGTTTAATTGGACACCGTCCTGATTTTTAATTTTGCAAACCATTCAGTCTCTTGCTTGCAAATGGTGCATGAAAATAGGATTGGTATGGCAGTAGACAAGTCTCTTTAAAGTGGGTTTGTGCCCTGAAAAAAAGTTTTATAACTTAAGTTTTTTTGAAACATGTGCAACACACATACCTAAATAACTATAACATAGAAGAGAGCATCATTCGTGTCAATGTTTTGTTCCTGTTTACATTGTCATTGATATTTTTTCAGAAAGCCTGAGGCATAGCTCATGAATTCCTGTCATTACATCCTAAATTAACATAATTACTGCTAGAATAATTATCAGTATGATATACGTACACTATCATTGTACAGCCCAAGTCTTCAGTATATATCATTGTTGCATTCATTCACTCCTGTGTTCAGTCGTTCAAAAATATTTAAACATCAACAAATGAACTTTAATAAGGACAAGAAAACACTAGAAAAGATACGTACATACAACCCGTGTTTAAGTGTATTTGAAAGAGAAATATATCTGGTTAAACGATGTATAAAGGAGGAAAAAATTGCAGATATTGCATTACGATGCTTTCTACCTAATAGCACGTGGATATGTTTACATATTTAGACTTGACCCAGTATGACCCGTACCTTGTAGGTCACCGCCGTCGTTTAAACACTAGACTACAGTCGTGTATAAGACAATAAAATGCTTAAGCCTGTACTATTTGTGTGAAGTAAATGTGTTTTTTCTGTACATTTAAATTGTTTTACCTGATAGCAAGGACGTATATCTATCCGTTTCCTTCTCAATTCACTTTGTCAATTTCTTCGAGCTCCTTCAAAACATACGTATTACTGCGCCCGGAAGTGAAAAAAATATTAGAAATCCTCGTAAAATAATGCTATTTTCAATTTTGTGGAATCCATTTTGTTATATTTATTATATAAAGATAAAAAAAGTTACGATTAATTATGAATTTGCATATCATTATACGGAACGCTTATGGACTATTTTTCCATAGCTGTAAGTCGGTCATTTTGGCGGGAAATCATGTACACATACACACGTAGATTGGCTGGTACCTGATCGTAATGTTACACATCAGATATATCAAATAGCTAATACCCGGAACGTAGTACCGGGAACCAGGATAATACGTAGACAACATACATAACTAATACCGAAATTGAAAACGCTTTACGGTTTCTCGTTTATAAACTGAATTCCGCTTTGAATTATAGAAGATGCAATATTAATCATGTTCAGTCGACTTTTTATTGTTATATCAACGTCTGAACTAAATAAAAAAATCTTTAGATCTCAGATAACACTCGAAATTGACCCGACCTCTTTCCACACGGAATACAAATAATGATAGTTTGTAGTCAGGTTGACTGCTTATAATGCAAAATACACATTAATAACAAGTTCTATAAAACGAACAATACACACTGATCGTTTCTTTAGTCCCCAATGTAAATGAAAGAAACAAAAACCATATCATACCATAAAAAGAAGAGGAGAAATTCGAACATTTCCGGATCTTTTTCTGGCCAAAAGACCCCCTGCATAGATTGCGTATGAAAAGATTAACCTCATGACTTGAAAGTCAGGCCTTAAAGCACTGCCTTTAAAAAACAAGGTAAAATGTATGTGATCACAGTTGTTTAAAGTCTCTTTTTGTCTATCCACATAAGTTTCACTCATCTTACATATTTTTTTTTAAGACAATATTGTACTGTTAAGAGCCATTAAAATTTGATCTGGAGAATAGTGTGATAGTTCAAGAGTTTTTTAATGATGTCAAAATCAAACATACCAATCTCCTAAAAATCATGAAAATTATCTAAAGAAGTTGGAACCTAAGACTTTTTTTGGCTAAAATTTCTTACAATACTAGAATAAGAATATCACCTAAAAATACATGTAATGTCTAAAAATAAATTACTCTATGGAATCAGTAAGTGTTCCTACCTTTCATATCACATTGTTTTCCTCCATACACCAGAGTAGCACCTTCCTTTACACCAGCATCACAATATTCTAATAGTTTCTCTAAATGGGCTCTATGATTCTGTGGTCCATGGTCTACTGATCGGTCCAATGGATTACCAATCTTCATTTTCTTTATTTCTGCAACCTACAGTAAATAATAAATAGTAACAGTGGTACCCAACACCTTGACTAATATTAATTTGGCTTGTTTAATTTTCATACAATTTTGACAAAATATTTACCTTGGTTTACCAAAATTTTAAAAAACTTGAACCAATCTGAATCACTTTCTTGTAAAAAAAATTATTGGCTATATAGCAGTTTGGCAAACACTCATTTTGATTATTGAGAAGCTTAATATTTCCTTAACAATAAACATAACTAAAGCATTTAGCTGATTTTACAGAGTTATCTCCCTATAGTCATTTTCCTTAGCTGGCAATAACTTGATAAAGTACATCAATATCTTAAACTACATTTTTGCAAAATCTAATTAAACCCTGATGATTTTTTTTGATAAAAGATTTAAACAATGGAAACATATCTTTAACCCTAAAGATATAAAAAAAATAAGAGCTCCTTTTTCTCAACAAATTTTATAATTTCTGGCTAAAGATTACTTCTTAAGAGAAAGCCTTTCAATATATAACAACAATTTTAGATCCTTGTTATGTTAAAACTTCCCAACAAACTGTGATACGGAAAAGTTTTGTTAACCAAATATTGCAATAAACAGTTAATGATTTTTTAATAATAAAAGAAACTTACACATCTTTCTACATATTCATCATGTATAGATTCCTCTACAAAAAGCCTGCCAGCAGCTATACAGTTCTCTCCCTTGTTAAAGAAGACTGAACTCAGTCCCTGTAAAACAAATTATAACTATTCTTTGAAAAAATTATGTTTCTTTGTTCATTTTTTCTATGAACTATATCTAACTAAATAGTTAGATGAATTATATAGGATCTACTTGCAGCTCACAAATTATAAAATCCAAAGCTTCAGCATTTCTGCATATAAAATAGACAAAAGCATATTTGCTTCTCATCACGGTGCGGAGCTATTAGTTTCAGTAGACATACACGCCATCTTGAAATAATTACTGATCACTGATTGGTTACTTTATGATGCGGCTGAGAATCAGCAACAGCCATTGGTTCGAATGAGATAAAGAATTACAGACTTTTCTCATTCAGGATATGTCATTAAAAGCC
Source organism: Mytilus galloprovincialis (assembly GCF_965363235.1). NCBI lineage: Eukaryota > Metazoa > Mollusca > Bivalvia > Mytilida > Mytilidae > Mytilus > Mytilus galloprovincialis. The sequence continues at coordinate 43,447,566 of NC_134838.1, forward strand.
CAAAAATTAACTATGTGTATATCAGTTCCGATCAACTGCCATTAATTTACGTTCGTTTTTTTATGCATATATTGCACACTGAAATTCAATATTGAAATATCAATTATCAATACACAATTTTTTGCTTTGTCAATCTGCAATTTGCACTATTTGCTTTCCTAAACAGTGTTCCTATATAAAATTTTCAAAAAAGCATTATCTGTACTTTATAACTTCTCCTAATCTAGGCACACCTCCAGAGATGCACACTCATAACGCACACTCTTAAAGTAAGTCCATTTTATATCAATCAACTATCTAAAAATACCACATGCACACATACTACATTGAATTAGGATAGAGCGAAGCAGTTTACAGCTTTTTAGAAAGCTAAAACTTGGTCATTTCTTATATTTGATTTGAAGTTGATTATCAAAGTTTATCAGATATGAAAGTAATTAACTACAATCAAGATTACTTGTGCAATGGTTGATGTTTATAATAAGTACTTACCATTCTGACAGCCTTGTCCATATCACAGTCACCAAAGATAATCAGAGGAGATTTACCTCCCAGTTCTAAAGATACTTTCTTTAAATTCACCTTCGAACAACTGTAAAAAGATTTCAAATATTTATTCAAAGTAAAAGTTTTCCTAACTATAAATGTTATATTACTGAATATGCAGGATAAAATGCACACAAACTGTAACCATTCTTTCACTATTGAATAGATCCTAAAAAGTTTTTATCCAGAGTTAACATTTCACTTATTTCATGAAAGCAATAGTTTTATCAACTAAACAATAGGCGCAGATCCAGTGAATCCTTGTTTTCTGTCAGAGCTTGACTATATTATATATAACCTCTAACCTACCTTTCCATGATTGTTTTACCAATAGGTGTAGATCCAGTGAATCCTAATTTTCTAACATGTGGATGTTCTGACAAGGCCTGGCCTATAGATGACCCTGGACCAGGCAGGATATTTATGACACCTGGAGGGAAACCAGCCTTGACAACAAGTTCTGCAAACTTCAATGCTGTCAATGGAGTAACCTGTAAACAAATCATGTAGATTTTACAGACTAAAAAGTTTATATCAAATCAACTACATCAATCAAACAAGTTAAATCAATCATCAAAATTTATCATAAAAGGTAAATCAATTTCCCATAAAAGAAAGAGGACTTTTTTCTGATCTGTAAATTTGTATTCCTTTTTCTATCTTTTTTTGCTTTTTGTACAAATTATGATGTCAGAATAGTAATGACTTTTTAGATAAAAAATGTAATATAAAAAATCAAATTCACTACAAAAATAAAGTGACCTTAAAATAAAGCAAAGATGTATACTCTAAGTGACCTTAAAATAAAGCAAAGATGTATGCTCTAAGTGACCTTAAAATAAAGCATAGATGTATGCTCTAAGTGACCTTAAAATAAAGCAAAGAAAGCATACCTGAGCTGGTTTGAGGACAACTGTATTACCAGCTGCCAAACATGCTGCCATTTTCCATGCCAACATCATCAATGGATAATTCCAGGGTGTAATAATAGCACATACTCTACAATAAACCAAATTGTTTCAACTCTATTCTTAATTAAATAAATACTCATAGCAACAAACAAATTATGTATTTATAATCCATTTACACTTACTCTTACAAAGCTTTTATTAGTCATGTCCTATCTTCACAATTTTTGCAAAACAATTTTGTTCCAGAGTTTTTGTGGCTCAAAACGTTACATAAAACAAATAACTGGAAAAAGGCTATTTGTCAGATCATAAAAATGGTAGTTGTAAAAATGCCATGAAATTAAAAATTGAGGACCCCTCAATTATTTCCAAATTGTTTCGTTTTGCCCAGCAAGAAAAATGACCCACAATAGTTGTAACCATGAACAATTGGCCGTTTCAGAATCTTGAACATTATGGGTAATTTCATTGTTCGTACCCAAAATGAAAATAACGTCACGTCATTGGTTAAATTTCCATTGTTTATGACATTTTTAACCAATCAGGACGCTTTGGTGTACATTTTTGAAAATATTATCCAGGATGCATTAGATTCTGAAACGGTGAATTGATACTTACCCAAGAGGTTCTTTTTTGGTATATGTCAGATTTTTACTTGGTCTAGCATGATTAATTGGAATGGTACTTCCCTGTAACAAAATAGCTTACATTTAATTCTTTGCATTATTGTCATTGTTGTAACAAATAAAAAAGTTCTTAAAATAGATATGTTGTTTTCTTGCCGACATATCCATGTGTTAAAGAAAGGTTACACAATCAATTAATAATTTTACAATTTATAAACTTTTTTTCAAAAACAACAAAGTCAGATTTTTTTGTAAACAACAGTACAGATTCTAATAAATATACTCCTTCATCATCAAAAGCGTAAAATTCAAAGTTACTAATTGTTGGATTATGTTTGTCATATTTGTTTTTTCATTTATTGTTTTGGAATACATCAAACCTTTGGTTTTCTTGTTTCCATTGTTTCACGGCCTTTTTTTGGTGGATATGTGTCCCATATGGCTATCATATCATATCTACTTATTTTTGTACACTATTGTCATTCAAATTGAATCTATTCATTATTCAAATACAAAATATATACTGCTAACAATCAAGGCTCTACAAAGAATAACAGACAGACAGACAGACAGACAGGTAGCAAACATCCTATTCTACATAACTCTGTAGTTTGGAGTATAATCAAGCACTGACCTGGATTTTATCACACCATCCGGCAAAGTATCGGAATGTAGTAATAGACATGCCAACATGTGTCTTCAAAGCCAGAGTATACACAGCACCAGAATCTATACTTTCAATGGTAGCCAGTTCTTCTTGATGTTGCTCCATCAAATCCGCTAATCTTAAAATAGAAAATGCCAGTATATGCACATTTTGAAGCATAGAATTAGTATCATAAATCAGCATATTGCCCCAGAGTTAAACCAACATTTTTAGAGGGGTTTGTGTAGCCAAATTATGCATAGTGATGTCTGGAATGTTGTTTGTTTATTTGGCTTTGAGTTTGTCTATTTTTCTTTTAAAGTGAAAGTTTTTGATTGTTCCCTTGGTATCTTTTTTATTTTAACCTAAATTTACAAAAAAAAAAAAGCATTTCCCCCTCTTTCCCCCGGTCACCTTATATCATCCTCATAACCCCAATCTACCTACTTGAACATGAGTGTTCCACGATCTCTTGCATTCATCTTTCCCCATTCTCCTTCCTCAAATGCAACCTAAAATTAGTCAAACATTAATTTTATAACTCATAACTTCCAAGGACAGTCACAATTCATTGATTGTTTCCAAGACGACATCATTGTTTACTATTACAATAAAGTATAGCAAAATATAAGCATCCGAAAAGCTGAAGTTTATTGAAGCAAAATATCATTACAAACTAAAAACAATGATAATTCTAATTGTTTGATCAAAATTAAGCATTCTATTGCAATTTTAACAGATTGCTTTTTTAAATAAATTGCATATAACAATTAAGAAAAAACATAAGTAGGCTTACAATAATGTTGAATCTTAAAACATATTTTTAGGATGGAAGATAACACTATTTACCTTTGCTGCCTCAACAGCCCTGTTTACATCATCAGGGGTTCCTTTAGCTATACTACATATCACCTGTTTGAATAAAGGATAGATTATATGAGTAAATAACATAATCTTACTACTGGTATACCTTTTTCCCATAAATTATTGATGCAAACAGCTTATATAATGAACTCTTTTAATTATTGATACCAAAAATTTAATGAACAATACCACACCCAGCTGTTGATAAATATTTGCAACCAAACTATTAATAAAATAGTGACTATTAAACCAAGAAAAGTTCTCAATAAACTTACAGATTCATCACTAGGATTGATTGTATTGAATGTGGCCCCAGAACTGGCATCTACAAATTCATTGTCTATAAACAGTTGTCGTGGGAATGATATATCCATGTCATTCACATGCATCTTTACCTACAATAAAATTTTAATTTATTTTATGAGCAATATAATTGAAATAAAGATCTATGTCCATGCTTGTTTACACTGATCTAACACTGTTGTTTTATTTTCATTTTTTTTCTTATGGTATACATCTTTAAAAATTTAGATGCAGAAATTTCAAAGGTTGATTTGATGCATATCAAAACATAAAAAAGAACTGTTTTTTTTTTAGCTTATTGTTAACAGAGCACAAAGGATCTGCATTTAAATCAGTTCTATCAAACTAAACATATACAGGTTATTATACAACAGCATCTATACTAACGGTTAAAGAGAATATTTTAAAAGCAACAGCAAGTTTTGTCAGTAGCTTTTATACTAAAGCTTAAAAATGTCAGGCCATAAAAAAGAATAGGTTTGTTTGCCCAAACCCTACCTACCCAGAAAAAAGCTGCCTACTCAAATTCTTTTATTGTCCTGATTTAAAGAAGTTTTTTTTTAATCAGATAGGCATGAAGACTAATAAACACCGGATGCTTCAATTTCTTTTTTTGAAAAAAAAAAGGAAATGCCTACCTACCTACCCACTGTCGCAACCTTGGAAAGGGTTTGGGCAAACCAAAATATTTTTAATTGTGGCCTCACATTTAAGATATCACCTATAGGCAAATAATTTAAGATAAAACATTTTCTTAGAAATACCAAATAGGATCTGTTAAATTAATAAACAGAAGTGTTCTTGTTTTGTCTTATACTTGAATTCCAAAGTGAATTTCACACTGAACAACTTACAGCTTCAAAGACTAATGGTTCTTTATCATCTATTCCTCTATTTCTTTTGACAAGGCAGTTAGACAGATCTTCAAATGTAGTATTCATGTACACATCCTCATTTTCTAATGCAACACCATTACACTTCTGTTTTATTTCTTCTATCAATCTTTGTAAATTAATCAAAATATGATTTAAACAGTATTTCATGCAATTTACTCAAATTAAGAAAATTTTAATTCTGCTACAACCCTCTACACAAAAACAAATTAAATTTCATTTGAAAATAATATATATGGAAAGACTAAAACTCATCAAAGTATTTATTTTTTTTACTTAAACTTTATACTTGTTATTGGAGATAAATGATGGTATAGCAATCATTTACACAAAATTCTAGGGAAATTAAATAAAACTTTTTTGTTACATTTATTTGTATGCAGCTTTGCCTGAAATATCATTAAATATTCTTCTCACATCGTTAATAATAAATGCATGCAAAAATTCTGAATATACATGTACATTCTTCTAATTTCTAGAGTTAATATTTCTATACATAAATACAAATGATTTTTTTTAGGAAGAAACGTAGTCAAATTAGTATTAAAAAATTTTTAAAATGATTTAATTGAAGTTCTCTGTTGAACTATATTAGCAAAGATATTTTCAAATCGTAAAATTTAAAATTCTGTAATTTTTTTCGTCATATCGTTTGGTATAAATTGTCTTATAACAGAGCTTCAAACAATAATTAAATTTACAAAATTGGAAATGTCTTATGCATGTTATGCCAGCTAAATAATATTAAGTAACCATTCCAAATTTCATCTTAAAATGAATTTGTAATTGAGTGACATATTATGGTGGTACCTAACACTACAGGGAAGATAACTCTGTGAAATCAGCTAAGCGTTTTAATTACGTTGTGTTGTTAAGGGAATATTAAGTCCTCAATGATCAAAGTAAGTGTTTGTCAAACTGCTATATAACCAGTGTAATTTTTCTGATAAAACGGTTGGTTCAAATTTTTTGAAATTTTTATATTTTTGTAAAAGGGTCCAAGTAAAGACTTTGTCAAAATTTTAAGAAAATTAAACCAGCCAAATTAATTTTAGTTAAAGTGTTGGGTACCACCTTAATTAAACAATGTTAAATATACAAAAATATATATTTCTCTGACATGTCAGACAATATACCAACCTTACAACATCCATTGATCCTGCTCCTGATTTAAAGAAGTCAGTGCTTTCTTCTACATCAGTATTCAAAATTCCTTTCCATATATCCTAAAAACAGAAATAATGTGTAAAACTTAAGTTAACCACAATAACTGTGCAACAAAATCTGTTTATGTCAACTGACAGAACATGAGGCATATTTTGATTAGATTCATCCAAAACCTTCAACCCCAAAACCTGAGATATTATATTAAAGTGCTCTAGACTCCAACCCCAACTCTATGCCACAGCAAAAGCCTATTTTAGTATTTTTTACATAGCTGACAGTGAGCTACTATGTTATAAATATTAATTTAAAACAATAAAGTAATGCTCAATTATCCTTTTGCTTCTGTCTTCTTACCACTGATTCTTCACAGGAATAAAGATGTTACTAAGAGATCCCTACATGCAATAGCCTCCCTTGTTTACACTAATCATACATAATCTGATAATTTCTAATTACCACCAACCAAATTAACAGATTTACAAAAGAAAACAAAGTGCCTCCTTCAAGAACAAATGACCATTAAAACCTAAGAGTAACTCATACCTTCATTGCTTTAATCATTCCTTCTTCCTCTGATGTGATTTCTATCTTAGACTGAGATGTGTCTTCTTTACCAAACTTAGAAGCCTGGATCATTTTTCCATTATCATACTGTAATTGGCTGACATTAACCTTTAAAAATGTCAAATCATCAATAACTAATGTAATTAAAATTCAATGAAGTTTTGCATTAATTGCGGTTTCCAACTTGCATATATGAAAACAATAGACCCTCCCTCACAAAGTGCTAAAATGGAAAAACATTAAATTGTTACATGTTACAAATGAATATTAACTAGTTTCTGATGAATTGCAGACAGCTGATCTTTAGACCACCTGCATATTATCATGAAAAGACCTATACATACCATACAACAAATATTGAGTTTCATGCTAGATGTAATCTAAAGAGTAACACATGTATGATGTCAGATGACATTGATAATGAAATAATGTCTTAAGTCCAGTGGCAAATATTATATTCTTATATTTAGAACATATTATTGTGTTATGAATATGAACCCTGCTTTGGAATAGACCAGCAGAGATTGATAACACCAAACGCTCTATAGATGAAAAAAACTAGAGGCTCTAAAGAGCCTGTGTCGCTCACCTTGGTCTATGTGAATATTAAACAATGGACACATGACAACATTGTGTTTTGATGATGGTGATGTGTTTGTAGATCTTACTTTACTAAACATTCTTGCTGCTTACAATGATCTCTATCTATAATGAACTTGGCCCAGTAGTTTCAGTGGAAAATGTTAGTGAAAATTTACAAATTTTATGAAAATTGTTAAAAATTGACTATAAAGGGCAATAACTCCTTAGGGGGTCAATTGACCATTTTGGTCATGTTGACTTATTTTTAAGTCTTACTTTGCTGTACATTATTGTTGTTTACAGTTTATCTCTAACTGTAATAATATTCAAAACAATAACAAACTAGAGGCTCTAAAGAGCCTGTGTCGCTCACCTTGGTCTATGTGAATATTAAACAATGGACACAGATGGATTCATGACAAAATTGTGTTTTGGTGATGGTGATGTGTTTGTAGATCTTACTTTACTAAACATTCTTGCTGCTTACAATTATCTCTATTTATAACAGTACTTTCTGTGGAAAATGTTATTGAAAATCTTCAAATTTTAAGAAAATTGTTAAAAATTGACTATGAAGGGCAATAACTCCTTAGGGGGTCAATTGACTATTTTGGTCATACTGACTTATTTTTAGTTCTTACTTTGCTGTACATTATTGCTGTTTACAGTTTATCTCTTATCTATAATAATATTCAAGATAATAACAAAAAAACAGCAAAATTTCCTCAAAATTACCAATTCAGGGGCAGCAACCTAACAACAGGTTGTCAGATTCATCTGAAAATTCCAGGGCAGATAGATCGTGACCTGATCAACAATTTTACTACCTGTCAGATTTGCTCTTAATGCTTTGGTTTTTGAGTTATAAGCCAAAAACTGCATTTTACCCCCATGTTCTATTTTTAGCCATGGTGGCCATCTTGGTTTGTTGGCCGAGTTACCGGACACATTTTTTTAACTAGATACCCCTATGATGATTATGGCTAAGTTTGGTTAAATTTGGCCCAGTAGTTTCAGAGGAGAAGATTTTTCTAAAAGATTACTAAGATTTACGAAAAATGGTTAAAAATTGACTATAAAGGGCAATAACTCCTAAAGTGGTCAACTGACCATTTTGGTCATGTTGACTTATCTGTAGATCTTACTTTGCTGAACATTATTGCTGTTTACAGTTTATCTCTATCTATAACAATATTCAAGATAATAACCAACCAGATGCTCCGCAGGGCGTAGCTTTATACGACCGCAGAGGTTGAACCCTGAACGGTTGGGGCAAGTATGGACTGGATTCAGCTCTAAATTTGGATTGTGATTAAATAGTTGACACAGCATAGGTTTCTGACACAGAATGAATGTGTTCTAATGAACTTAATTTTTTTGTTTTCTCTTAGAGCAATTCACTATGCTGTTGAATATTAATCCTCTCAAAAAAATGTTTGAAGAAATTTTCTTTTTTATTTATGAAATTTCAAATGAGAAAAATTGAACCCAATTTTTTTAATCACATCCCCCTTTCCCTTATTCCAAAACTAATCTCAATTAAAATTTCTAATGGAGTTTGCAACAATAACTACTCATTTAAATACATCATAAAATATTAAGATGTAAAAAAACTGCTTGTTATCACTGAATGGTAAAGATTATTTTAATTTATCAGTTGGTAGTAAAAAGTGAATATACATTGTATATTGTATATAACAAAGATTTAAGTTGATTCTGGACAAAGAAAGATAACTCCAATTAAAAAAAAATCTTGCTATTGCACAATATTTTGCAATTAGATATTTCTTGCTTACTATTCTGGACAAAGAAAGATAACTCTAATTAAAAAAAAATTTGCTATTTCACAATATTGTGCAATTAGATATTTCTTGCCATTGCGCAATACTGTGCAATTGAAAAGACTTGCTATTGCACAACACTTAATATAATAATTTTAGATCCTGATTTGGACCAACTTGAAAACTGGGCCCATAATAAAAAATCTAAGTACATTTTTGGATTCAGCATATCAAAGAACCCCAAGATTTCAATTTTTGTTAAAATCAGACTAAGTTTAATTTTGGACCCTTTGGACTTTAGTATAGACCAATTTGAAAACAGGACCAAAAATGAAGAATCTACATACACAGTTAGATTTGGTATATCAAAGAACCCCATTTATTCAATTTTTGATGAAATCAAACAAAGTTTAATTTTGGACCCCGATTTGGACCAACTTGAAAACTGGGCCAATAATCAAGAATCTAAGTACATTTTTAGATTCAGCATATCAAAGAACCTAACTGATTCATTTTTTGTCAAAATCAAACTAAGTTTAATTTTGGACCCTTTGGACCTTAATGTAGACCAATTTGAAAACGGGACCAAAAGTTAAGAATCTACATACACAGTCATGACAGTTAGATTCGGCATATCAAAGAACCCCAATTATTCAATTTTGATGAAATCAAACAAAGTTTAATTTTGGACCCTTTGGGCCCCTTATTATGTTGGGACCAAAACTCCCAAAATCAATACCAACCTTCCTTTTATGGTCATAAACCTTGTGTTTAAATTTCATAGATTTCTATTTACTTATACTAACGTTATGGTGCGAAAACCAAGAAAAATGCTTATTTGGGTCCCTTTTTGGCCCCTAATTCCTAAACTGTTGGGACCTAAACTCCCAAAATCATACCAACCTTCCTTTTGTAGTCATTAACATTGTGTTTAAATTTCATTGATTTCTATTTACTTAAACTAAAGTTATTGTGCGAAAACCAAGAATAATGCTTATTTGGGCCCTTTTTTGGCCCCTAATTCCTAAACTGTTGAAACCAAAACTCCCAAAATCAATCCCAACCGTTCTTTTGTGGTCATAAACCTTGTGTCAAAATTTCATAGATTTCTATTAACTTAAACTAAAGTTATAGTGCGAAAACCAAGAAAATGCTTATTTGGGCCCTTTTTGGCCCCTAATTCCTAACATGTTGGGACCAAAACTCCCAAAATCAATAACAACCTTCCTTTTGTGGTCATAAACCTTGTGTTAAAATTTCATAGATTTCCATTCACTTTTACTAAAGTTAGAGTGCGAAAACTAAAAGTATTCGGACGACGACGACGACGCAGACGACGACGCCAACGTGATAGCAATATACGACGAAAAATTTTTCAAATTTTGCGGTCGTATAAAAACAGCAAAATTTCCTTAAAATTACCATTTCAGGGGCAGCAACCCAACAACGGAATGTCCGATTCATCTGAAAATTTCAGGGCAGATAGATCTTGACCTGATGAACAATTTTACCTATGTCAGATTTGCTCTAAATGCTTTGGTTTTTGAGTTATAAGCCAAAAACTGCATTTTACCCCTATGTTCTATTTTTAGCCATGGCGGCCATCTTGGTTGGTTGGGCGGGGCACCGGACACATTTTTTAAACTAGATACCCCAATGATGATTGTGGCCAAGTTTGGTTAAATTTGGCCCAGTAGTTTCAGAGGAGAAGATTTTTCTAAAAGTTAACGACGAAGGACGACGGACGCCAAGTGATGAGAAAAGCTCACTTGGCCCTTCCGGCCAGGTGACCTAAAAAATGAAAAGACTTCAACAACCAGATCCTTGACTTAGGGTAGGCACAGCAGAATATATTTATCTTAACTATCATTCCATAATCAACATCATAAAGCAGTAAAGACGAGTGACAAAAAATTCCCTGTAAAATGTTACAAATTCAAAACCTACCATTTTGCCATCATTACCAAACAACACCAGTCCATATTTATGTACAATACCAGGCTTACTGGATCCTTTGACTTCTACACTGGTACCTCTGGGCTCAATTCTATCCCACACTCGGGAACCAAACAAAGTCACATTCTGAAATAAAACAAAACTTTACATAATTATGATTGTCTTTAAATTCTTTTTTTTTAATATATTTACCTTTCCAAATGGGATATTTGTTCTTGTATAAGCTATCTATCTTTCTTTTTTTCTTGATTGTTCATAATGATCATAATTCACTTATGATGTTTCATTTTCTGTCAATTTCTGACCTAAGCAATATAATATATAACAAACAACATACAAAAAGCTGACCATTTCTAATATAACTTTATCAAGAAAATAGACTGCTTACAGTTTTAAAGACCAGAAAAAAAAGCCCACAATTTCATATCCTTGATCCTCATATCTGAATTCCATTTAATGGTTGAGGAGAAGTCAATTACAAATTTGAAGTGAATACTGTTACCAACTAATTTTAGCTACCTCTTGGGGTGAATAACCTAAATTGTTTGCAAAATTAGTTTTGACATAGTATTTAACCATTTTCAGGAATATCCATTACTATGACATCATATACATGCCAATCAACTAAATTGGTTTGGCTCAAACTTTTTTTTCATTTATAAATAAAGCCTGGTCAGAGAGTATATACTACGATAACTTAGTTTGTTTATTTCATTAACATAATTTAACTCAAATACATTTTTCACTTTTGACTATAGGTGAACTCAAACATCTCACAATTTTCACTTGTTTCACTGATATCCACTCGACATAAACAAAGATAATTTAAATGGTCCTCAATGCTCTTCAACTTTGTACTTATTTGGCTTTATAAATATTTTGATATGAGCGTCACTGATGAGTCTTATGTAGACGGGTATGGCGTACTTAATTATAATCCTGGTACCTTTGATAACTATTAAACAAAACTGCTATATGCATACTTTACCTGTCCATTAACTGTAGCCCATGCTCCTGGAACCTTGTCACATCCTCTTATGAAATTATGCACATCTTGTGCTGTCTGGTCAAATTTGATCTAAAAAAATAACATAGTTTGTGTAAAATTATTAATCTCCCTGACTGATGAATACTTCCAGATTGAATGAGAAATGCCAGTGTTTCTCAATTTATACAACATATCAATTTCATTGGTTCACTAATATTGTTGAAACTTGTCATTGACAATCATACAACATCTCATATTTTAGATATTCTCTTGAATCATGAAAATAAGGCTGAGCTTTACATTAACAGCGTTATGAGTCCAAAGATGCATCTAGACTGTATCTGAGGTATATAATCATCATAATTTAGTTACAATAGTTGAAACAATAACATAAATTTTATGTGCTAATCTCAATTTAGAGCAGTGATTTTTTTCTCTCTGCAAATTCAAAATTTTAATTGTGTATTGCACACTTAAACATTCATGACATTATCTCCCTTAGTCCATAATTGCAAGAACAGATTGATTAAGCATAAACTACATGTATGTACTTTTTAATAAAATATCTTCTTAATAGGTATAATAATAACAAATCATCTTATAGAATTAATCTTTGCAGAATGAAAGGAAACTTTAATGGAAGATCTATGAACACTTCCAAGGGAGACAACCACTTGGGTTGATTGATTTGTGTTTCATTAATGCCACTTTCAGCACTTATGGCTGTTTCGTGTCTGCCAGTTTTTATTGGTGGAAGATGCCAGAGTGCCAGGAGGGAACCACAAACTTTTCTTTTTGAAAATCGACAATCCTAGTTTATTAAGATTGGTCCATTACACCTGCAATGTGAGGGGTTCAAACTCACATCAATGTTGACAAGCTAGTCATACAGAAGTTGGACTACTTGATCACTCAGCCACAGAGGCCCAACAACCACTGACAGCAAAAATGTATTTTCCTTCCCAAACTATCTATACAAGTAAGCAAGGTGATAATGAGGCATTTTTATGACCATATTTACCTCTGTTAGTGCTTTTTTGTTCAGCATGGCATCATAGGTAGCTCCCTCCTCTGACTGTACAATACTTGGTGCTCTGTTTTCAGTAATCATTTTCACAGCTTCTCCCTAAGAAACATTACAGGAAAAATTAATTCAAAAAATCAAGAATCTATTTTACATTTTTGTAACAGGCAATAAACATGATAAAACTCTGCGTTGAATATATCTAAATCTAAGTGAAAAACATGTGTAAGGGTCTTTCAAAAATTTTAAATTCATATCATTATTCACAAGTAACAAATATAATGACCTAATTTTGAAGAACATCATAAATATGAAAAAAAAATAAATTATTATAATTTTTCATTTATCCCATCAGGTTTACCAGGTACCTGGGGTTTTTTTAACATAATTTCAGACTTGTAATTTTTCTACCAGCTTATTTTTTAATCATATAAACAGTCATCCCAATTTTTTTAAATATTTGCGAAATAAAGATTGAACTAGAGGCTCTAAAGAGCCTGTGTCGCTCACCTTGGTCTATGTGACTATTAAACAAAGGAAGCAGATGGATTCATGACAAAATTGTATTTTGGTGATGGTGATGTTTTTGTACATCTTACTTTACTGAACATCCTTGCTGCTAACAATTATCTCTATCTATAATGAACTTGGCCCAGTAGTTTCAGTGGAAAATGTTAGTAAAAATTTACAAATTTTATAAAAATTGTTGAAAATTGACTATAAAGGACAATAACTCCTTAGGGGGTCAATTGACCATTTCGGTCATGTTGACTTATTTGTAAATCTTACTTTGCTGAACATTATTGCTGTTTACAGTTTATCTCTATCTATAATAATATTCAAGACAATAACCAAAAACAGCAAAATTTCCCTAAAATTACCAATTCAGGGGCAGCAACCCAACAACGGGTTGTCCGATTCATCTGAAAATTTCAGGGCAGATAGATCTTGACCTGATAAACAATTTTACCCTCATCAGATTTTCTCTAAACGCTTTGGTTTTTGAGTTATAAGCCAAAAACTGCATTTTACCCCTATGTTCTATTTTTAGCCATGGCGGCCATCTTGGTTGGATGGCCGGGTCATCGGACACATTTTTTAAACTAGATACCCCAATGATGATTGTGGCCAAGTTTGGTTTAATTTGGCCCAGTAGTTTCAGAGGAGAAGATTTTTGTAAAAGTTAACAACGACGACGGACGACGGACGCAAAGTGATGGGAAAAGCTCACTTGGCCCTTTGGGCCAGGTGAGCTAAAAATACAGAAAATTCTGAATTGTCGAAAAACATAAGAAAATTCATATCTTACCATAGCTTTGACTCCTTCTGGATATAAGAACCTATTGTAAATTGAATCAACTGTGTCGTTTGGTGCAACATAGCATTTCTTCTGGAGTAAGATTGGTCCTGTATCTAACCCATCATCTGCCCAGAACACTGAGAAACCTGCTGAGGGATCTCCTTGAATCAATGTCCTATTAACAAAAAATTATGCATAAATCATTAAAGGAACATAGACTTTATTGTCTGCAGTGTTTGGAGAACCATTACTGCTTGTAGGTGCATACAATCTATGCAAGTAGCAACAGACTATGTTAAATGTACCTGTTTTGTAGCTCAATAAAAATGACTGATTCTTACAATTGTTTTCTTTGTATTTTGCATAATCTGTCCCATAACAAATGTTTTTTTATTGTCATGATTTTTTACTTAAAATTTCTACATTAGTTCTCAGCTGATATTCTAGTGCAAAGATGCCATACCGGGATGTATCAAGTGCGAGAATTTTTTTGTCTGATTGCCATTTTTTATTACATTATTCACTGCATGTGGTTTATTATCATGATTACCTGGATCAAACATGATTGTTGGGTTTTATTTTTGTATTTCTTTAGTTACTGATTTAGGTCTTCATTGAAGAAAGGTTACCAGGGGTTTCATTATTTTTTTAGACTGGAGGTACCTTTGAGATTATAGGAGGAACCAAACCCAAACGGCGAGGGGTCTGGGGGTCGCTTAAGGCCCCCATTAGGTCCAGGGCTAGCCCTGGTAGGGGGGCCAGGGGGGCAAAGCCCCCCCGGAAGCTCCTGGATTTTAGGGATTTCAGCCTTAATTTTTTACTTTAAAAAATAGGGTAAAGTCTGTAATATTTGCTTCAATTTTGGGTAAGTTAACACTGAAGTGTTTTTTTTTCTTGAGTATTTATCTGAAAATACATAGCTTATAATTATTTTGTAATCAGTTATAAAATATGTATGACCTATAATGCACTGCAGGGGTTTCATGTGAAATGTTGTTTAAATGTTTTGTTTGTTTTTATACTTTTATTAAATGTTTTGCATTTGTTCAATATTGTAAAAGAAATTTCATAAGTTACAAACATTGTAGTATACCGGGTCTTATTAAATTAACATGCTCTCATGCAAAACAGCAAACAAACGTTTTTGATATACGCTAAGTGTTGTGATGATTGTTCTGGTCAGATAAAAAACAAGTATTAACTTTCACTTAACTTATATAAACATGATAAAGGGGTGATTGTGTTAGTAAAAATGTTGGGGTTTTTTTTCACTTCTTCAGAGCTGTCTTTTTTTTTTTAATTTTAAAAGTCTTAAATCTCGTCAGATATTATATTTTGTAAACGTAACAGTTATGTTTCACGAAGTTTTACACTAAAAATTTCCTGCAGACAGCAGTTATTTAAATCACAACCATAGAACACATATCGAGAAAACGGAGATCAGTGACAACGTCCAACGGGAAACGAACTGATTTGATACAATTAACGATTTTCTGAATTCCATAGAATGTTCACCTTTATTAAACCTTTTATTCATAAAATAATCTGTGATGCAAGCTGCCTTTTTTTTATTAGCCATAAGTATTGCTGTTGTTGTTTAAATTCATCAACAATTTGTCGCTTGAAAATATACTGCTAAATCGTCCCATTTTAAAGCGCTCTTACGATACAGACACAGACACAGACACGTGGTTTATAATTATCACTTCTCCTACTTTGGAGGTGTGCCTAAATTGGCAGATAGATCTATACTTTAACGCGGACCTCGACGAAGACACCTATAAAATACACATGAACGACGTACACGGAGATTATCTCTTGAGGAAAGAAATAAATTAGATTTGAACGATCTTCAAAAGAATTTTACACATTATTTTTTTTGTATTTTTATTTTTTCTGCCGGTACCAGACGCTTCCGTAGGCGGGTAAAAGTACCGGGTACCAGGTCTTAATGAATGCACTGGGTTACAAGTTAGAATTTCACTATTTCATCTAATTTTATCCTGAAATCAGAGAAAATGTCTCATTTTAAACTTTCCATCTAAATGTAAAATGCAAAACAAATACACTACATGTCCATGGAGAGAGTTGGCACAGAGTGGTTCTTTCTCTCATCATAAGTACCGGTACTCAACAGCAGATTATCATAAATGAGCAGGTCAAGATAAGACTTAAATCAAATTGGCATATGTTTATGGGCTTTGCTCATTGTTAAAGGCCATAAGGTGACCTATAGTTATTAATTTCTGTGTCATTTGGTCTCTTGTGGATAGTTGTCTCATTGGCAATCATGCCGCATCTTCATTTTTATACATAGTATATATATTTAATTGATAGATTCCATACCAGTTTATGGCTGAGGCTCCTCTGTGTCTAGGTAATATAGAGGGATGGTAGATAATAGATTTGCTCTTTGGGAAGTTGATCACATCCATAGGTATAAATTGTGAACAGAATGGTAAAACATTGAGGTCTGCCTTTACCGACTTGTATTCCTCCAAGACCTCTGATATTGCCTGTTTCTTTAACTGCCATCGTTTGTATTTAAAGACAGGTATGCCATCAGTTGATGCTGCTAATGCTGAAAGACAGAATATTAAAATGTAATTAATTATTGCAATTGATTTTTTTCAGATACAGAACTTTAAAATACAGATCCTCTTTCCACTCTGCATACAAGGATCTGACAATCCCTTTCAACTTTCTGTTTATTGGACAATTTCACAGCACAGTAGAGTGATATGAAAATTGATCACTAGAAACTAAGGGCAGACATGTTGTCAAAGTAATTAACAATGTCGTCATATGTAAAATAGCAAGAAACAGCAATAAACAGATAATCATTGGTCACCTCAACTCAATTGTTTTCTCCCTTTCGCAGTACAGGCTCAAGGGAGAAAATCAATCTTGTTGAGACGACCAATGAAAATCTATACATATCCACAAGTAATACCCAATGCTTGTTAATAATTATCTCTTCCTTACCCAAAGGATCAGGTTTCCCATTGACATCAGGTACAGTAAACACTCCTACAATATGGTGGCCATCTTTCTGGAGGAGTCTGTAAACATCCGCTCCAAACATACTTTGTCCAATTATTGCAATCCTCATTTTGTCGTACCATGACTACAATTAAGAACATATTCAACTGTTTTACAGTTAAGAGAAAAAATATAATGATTTATTCAGCTGATATATATGGTTGTTTGTTTTACACTTTGATTTGAACCATACCCAATACCAGTGAAAATTAAATTTTGTTCTTTTATTTGGTACTTTTCATAAAATTTCTTTTAAACCTCAATGACCATGATAACAAATGGACACCTTTAAATTATGGTATTCTGAAAAAACTTAAAAGATTTTTCAGAATGTTTTTAAACAGCTGCTTTCCATTTTTGGTAGCTGTAATCAAAGCAAAATGCTATACAAAAAATCCATATAAGCATGCAATATGACTTTACATTTAAAAAAACAAAAAGATCGTGTATGCTGTATTGATTGTGTGATGAGTGAGGTATGTGGGTGAGTATCTGTGCTTGTTAATTTCACTATCAGCCTCGCCACTGGATAGCAGCTGGCTTTCAATACTAGGGAGTAAATTGTATAAGTTTTGAAATTTTCTGCCAGTTATATGAATTTTCTTATTAGACAAATGTGTCCAAATATGGAATCTTCCTCGAGGCAGCATATATCAAATGGTAATCATATGATCCAAGAAAGAATCACAGCGTCTATGAAGAGACTAGGCCCCAGAAGATGGGATCCAGACCCATGGATGTGTGATCACGCCATACCCGTAGCCAGGGGGGTTCGAAATCTTGAAATCTAATAAGCACTGTTAAAGTCAACACTTTGTTCAAATTGTGACTGTTAAAGTCGAGTTCATGAATCCAACGAACCCGCCCCCCCCCCCCCTTTGAAATTCCTGGCTACGGAATATACCAATGGGAGTCCTGGACACAGATACCCTTATCTAAATATACAAGAGTCAATGTATTAATTCAAGCCTACATATATTGATATTTATTTTCTTTCAACCTTAATGAAGGACATCAGACATGTTAGAACAGTGTAAGTGATGCCACTCAAATTCTAATTTGCTCTTTGTTTGGTTGTAAAAAGGATTTTGTATTGATTTTAGATTTATTTGGTTGAGGTATCATGTTAGAGCAAACCTAAATGTCCCTTTCACATAGAGACAAGTGTATAATAATAAATAAAAGCTATGTTACTGAAACAGTAATAAAGTTAAATATACTATAATGTCTAACTTTAGCATACTGTTTTTTTGTTCTACTTTATTGTATTTGTAAATTGTAACTTTATATTGTCATACATGTATGTATATGCACTATGCCCCTTGAGGGTACCTCTTATGGAAATAAAAGATATTCTATTCTATTCTATTCTATACTAAATATTAAATGGCCACCGAAAGCAATGAAAAAGAGATTTTGAATGAATATGGCGTTTTTAATGCATTAAAGACCAAACAGCCTATTGTTTATGCGCATCAACTAACGCAACTTGGTAGTGACATAAAAGCTCTATGACGTTGTTTCTAGCAATGAAAAAACGTCAAAAAATAACGTCCTATTTCGCGTTTTTCACGGATTCTAACATGGTGTACGCTTAAAAATACGTCTCTCAAGAAAAGAGGAACTAAGCGTCGCGCTAATATCTTGTCGAAAATGGACACAAAAGATACTACACTATATTTAACCATCGTCCTAATAAAAATAATAAGATATGAATTTTGATCTCGACTTTTTGCATGTGCGCCGATCTGCATTTCATTTTTTTCTTTCACATGCGTAGATTTTGCCTTATACTTTCGCCGATCTGCATTTCATTTTTCTTATTCTTTCTCTTGCGTAGATTTTGTCTTTCATTTGCGCCGATTGTGTACATGTTAATTAGATAGGCGAAAATTATGTTTACGTCCAATATATGGGCATTATGTTTTCTGGTCTGTGCCTCCGTTCGGCCGTTCGTTAGTCCATCTGTCCCGCTTCCTATCAACTTAAAACTTAGTACGCATGTTCCTTATGATATGATCCTTCTAATTTTAACGTCAATTTTTCAAATATTTTTAAAAATTAGTATTCAGAAGGTTAAGCCGATAAACAATTATTCCTAGAACTTTTGACATACTGGCAGCCGCAAGGTATGCTTTTAACTGATGGCTGGATGATTCTCGTAAAATAATGTCCGATCTCGCAATGAAGTTAAAAACAATATACTGCTTATTTGACAAAATCTTATTAAAAAATTATGACAAAGGTCATTGTCATTTGTTTCATTTCAAACTTTCTTCAGGAGAAATGAAAAACACATTTCGCCTTTTCTCATGGAAGCTTACAGCTAATTTCCTAATATATATAGATCAACACTTAGGTTAGCTTGCTTGCTTTGATTGTATATTTTGTATAATTATACTTCGATAAAGTCCAATTGAATTTTAATATCACATATACAGGGTACATACATGTACCTATATATGAAGATGTCAATTTTAATTTCAACGCTTGAATAAACATTTATACAAACAAAACAAGGAAGCCAACCAAAGTGTTACTCTACGTGCATTAGGAAATTAGCTGTAAGGCAAAACATATTAATAAAATTAATACTCAGCGAATGTGAATTAAAAATTTTCGGTGTTTAAAACTAAATTGTTGTTAATTTAACTTATGTCAAAAACAATTGCTCCAAGAATAATATAAAACATAAGATTTAGCTACAACTATGACCGGAAAGATTGAAAGTAAATTCCGATTTCAATGCCGGCAACATTCTTGTCTCTGTTTTAATTTCCAGAATGAGCAACTTAGATTTACAATATTTTATTCTGTTGAAGAAATCTTACTATGTAGTTTTCAAATGAAAATTATTTCTAAATTAATTTTTGAATTTAAAACTTTTTGTATTTTTTATTTAGGGTCCCGTTTATTCAAAACACATGAGTTAGTAATAACAGGGATTGTATTTTATGATAGATGTATAACGTTTTAAAATCAAATACTTAATTTACCTATAATTTTGATTTCCTTAAATCTTAAATATTCAGAAATAATGAATTCACAAACTAGATGGAATAATTTCTATACGTCGTAGTCACGTAAAATAATGATATAAAGAAGTACGTCCATGCTTTTGTATGTCCGTCTGTCAACAGCAGCGAATGCGTCGTTACGGCAAACTTCTGAAATGGACGCGAAAAAAAACCACACATCTAGTCTGATATAGTCCAATACTCTGTAATTAAGCCAGTGCCATCTTTTATTTTTTATTATTTTCAAAAATTTTGCTGATGAGGGGCAGAGGCAGAAAACAGACTTTCCTAACAAAAGTGGCGTGAAAGGTTATTCAAACAATTTTCCATTCCGACGGATGGGTGTTTCTAAAGGTTAATGTTGTACGGCAAAAGATCATAAGATCTGAGACTGATACTGCTACATGCGTTTAATCTCTTGTATTACCAGACAATATAAAGAAGTTGAAATAATTCACTATAGTTATAATTCTGGGAAATTAAGATGTGGGTTTCAAACGTCCAGTTTGCGATTTTTTGTAAATAGTGCGCCAGCAAGGAAAGTTTGTACTATGACGTCAGATACAATGTTCTGAAGAAGGACAACTCTTTTCTTCAAAACGAACGAGAAAAAAACATGAAAATCACTCATAACTTTTTTGAGAGGTCGGTGACATACACTTTTTATTGCTTTATTTTGAAGAGTACACATGGCACTTTCCGTCTTGAAATTTTTATGAAGAAATCACTGGTAGATATTTTTTTAAACACTGGAAACGTCTTTCATTTTTACGTTTATTTTTGGCGGGAACGAAATAAATCATACTTTTAAAGATCAAAACTATACGAGTCTTACACTTTTGAACCTGTATTTAATAGATACAAATCTACTGTTTAACGTGAAACAAGAATTATGCTTGTAGGTTTGATATAAAGGATTTTTTTTAGAGTTTGGATAATCAGCAAATATTATGTTAATATTCGGGTAAACACCAAATTGAGGTTGCTATAGTGACAAAACAAAGTCGGTGACCCCCAATTTTTTTCATCATATGTTGTTCCTCAAATCATAAAATACCTTCACACAAAATTTTGAGGAAAAATCACTGGTAGAAATGAATAGGCTGTTTGGTCTTCAAATGGATGAAACATAAACTAAAGCCAATTATGATCACTTTCTCAAGAAAACTCAAAACTTATTTAGCTCATAATCAAACTTTTCACTCTCGATTTACAAAAAGTGATAGGAAGAGAAAGAAAGTAATACAGACCAAGTGGTATTAATCATGTCACAAGTGGCAGCTTGGGGTATTCCTATACAAACAGTTATCCCCCAAAGGGCAATTAACACCTATTTGATCACTCTTAATTGTCTATTGTCTGACTTGAAGGGATTAAAAGTGATATATTTTTTATGATCATAAGCGGTAATTAAAATTCAAAATTTAGGACATGGCTTTGTCATATAGAAACGAGAAAAATAACATCCTCAAAATAATTATAGTGTCGCGGGAACAAAATATAGCGTCGCGGTCCAGCAACGCTAAAACAGCCTGGGGAGAACACTGAGCGCTGTCAACCCCATCTTTCCCTATTTCCTTCTGCCTTAAAACTCAGTTTTCTTCTGACTTTTTTTTATCTCTTCCTTCCTTCATGTTTTAGCAATGATAATCAATTATTGGCATGAACAGGGAAAAGAAAACAGTAACTGACACTCCTCCCTTTTTTGCACTAACCGAGGCCAGGGCATGCATTTTATTCTCCAAGTAGTAAAAACTCATTCAACAGCATCTTAATTACGGTTTTTCATACACATACTGTATCTTTGGTTAAAAGGTTGTTTAGCGGTAGTATCGCACAGTTTTTCCATAGTCGCATGGAAAATTTTGCACAGCTGATTTGAGGTTGATTCAAAGTCGCACATTATTTTTGTTTTTGTTACCTATTAAATATCTCAAATGAATTTAATCTAGATATTGACCTTGTTTTTCCGTTATCTATCTTACCTGTGATGTTGAGAATAATCGGACTAACTGTCGAGAAGCGAACATATTTATCTCTGAAGTTTATTTAAGATCGTGGCAGGCCTTGGAGTTCAAAAGTCATGACCTATTTTTTGTCTGGTTTCCGGTTTAAACAGGGTTAATTTTCCTTATCTCGTATATATTATACGGTACCAGTAAATTACCTTTTATGGACATATGCTACTTATGATTGGAGTATGAACTTTGCGTAAAACTTGTATAACAGTCAAAGATCAGACTCAAGCTACGTCTTTTCTCTCGAGTCTTTTCTGCACCACATTACAATGCTCAAAAGTTACTATTGTGGGATGGACCCCATTTTTTAAATATTTGTTTCTTGTGTTGTTATCTTAGATATATTCTAGTTTTTGTGCAAAAAGTGTTTTATAATAAAAATTTCGATAAGTGATCATAAGTGAGGGTGGTTAAGGGGGGTACTGAACACGGAAACACGTGAAATAAAAATCGCAAAAACGTAGCACGAAAAATAAAAATCAGGAAAAACGAAGCACGAGAAATAAAATCGTAAATATTAAGGAAAAAAGCACCAGAAGTTATTACTCAGTCGTTCTTGGAGATCATGCAGCCATTTTAATAGAAGACCTTGCGGTCACATGGTAACGTCTGCTACTTGCATCTGATTTGGAAAAAAATACTATTCATAGTAATGTGATGGACTTTGTGACATTATAGTTAACAAAATAGGTTAACTACGACTTCTGTTGTCAGACATTTGCGATGAAGCTGACGTGATGGCGTTAAAAGTCACATTTTCATATCTCCGTGTTTTTATGAGTGTTTCAAGACCTCCAACAAAATCATCGTTTCTTCCTGTATAAGAATGATCTTTTTGTGGATTGAAAAAGTCAACTAAATGGTCCATCCCTTTTGTTTTACTTTCAATGTTGACATTCTTTTCCTTTTCGTCGAGCCTGCGTTTTTTGTCGCAAAAGCGAGACATAGCGAACCAACAGTTAACATTACATTCACACTGTGGTTAATTTTAAAAAAAAAATCTCAAAATATCCTGGATTTCTACCAAAATTGGACAGACGTTTGTTTATGATCATAAGATAATATCTAGAAATAAACTGAAGTTTGTAAAAAAAAAACTATACTTTTTCGTATATTTCTTATTTAAACGGACTATTTTTTTACAGTTAACATAACATACACTCTGCAGTTAAAGTTTAGATTTCATAAACCATCCTGAATTTTAAACAAATTTTGATAGAAGATTCTACAGAACTAGTCAAAAGATGGTATCTAGAGGAAAATTATAAATATTTTTTTTCATTTTTTTTGTTGGGCCTGCGACTCACAGCAAAAGAAGGCGAGACACTGGGTTCTGAAAAACCCTTCAAATTTTGATAGCTGAATACTCATTGATTTTCTAATTAGTATTACCAAGGATTTGTACAGTAAGACATTACAAATCCTTGGTATTACCATAACTTTTGATCAGTTGACCATATTACAACATTGTTTTAACAGTTAGTAAATAGGTGTAAAAATTCATTTTAAAATCAGTAATTACTGGTAATAACTGGGCAGTTTTAGGAATTACTTGTATTTACTAAATGCATCAGGAATTACATGTAATTCCTAAATTTTAGTAATTACATGTAATTCCTAATTTCACCTATTTACTGTAACATAATATACACCATAAAGTAGAATGGTAACACTATACACAGGTTACAGAATGTATTATAACACACTGACTTTGAATTAGATATAATTCACTTTTTAATCAAATGCAAGACAATGCAAGCACGAGAAATTAAAAGGACCGACACTAAACACGGAAAATAAATAAGCGGAAACACGAAGCACGCACATCGAACCAAGCACGAGAAAACGAGAAATAAAACACAAAAAAACACAAAAAAACGTGAAATAAAAAGGGCGAAAACGTTGCACGAAAATAACCCTTTACCACCCTCATAAGTTGTAATCGAATTCGAAGTGTTATATAAGTTCAATATTGGCTTTAATATAATTTAAGTCAGTAAATCAAACGGTATTGACATTATTTGAATTATTTAGAACTTTTAGAAAAATGCAGATAGAGCTCAATTTGTTTACATGTCTTTGTCTGTTGATATTTTATACAATATGGTTTATTAATGCTTTTAACACATATATGATTATGTCTATAGATGGTCTAGTTGTTGCTTAATTTAGATCATAAAAACTCCACATTTATGTAGGATTGTCAAAATTATATAAGTCTCTCAGTTATTTAAAAAATCACACATAACAATAAATAACTTTGCTCGTAATGGGCTCTGTTGTTTACATCTTAAAAGAATACCATTATCTCAAATGATTTTTCCATCTGTATTTTCAATGTGTTCCAAATTCTTGTTATTCTCCGAAGTTAATATCATATATGTATTAACTTTAAAGTGGTATTAGCAACGAGATATAATAATGATATAAAATAAAAAATGAAACATGTATTATTTGTTCAATCATTGAAGAAAGTGAAATTTAAATCGCTTTTAGCAGCCAGTTTTATTCAATTTTAATTTTATCAAACTAAGCTGAGAAACATTGCTGATAAATTATTCACTTGTAAATGAATAATTCAACCTTGAATTCATTTTTTTGTGAACTGCAATTTAATCCCTTAGCATGAATAAAGCGTGTTCAGCTATAACAATAAAAATAAATGTCAAAATTGAAATGATGATGATGTTCAACCTATGCCAACATTTTGAAATTTAGGTATAAAATTGTGTGAAAAAATGTTGGCATAGGTTGAATAATTTGTTACAGATTAAGTGTTATAAAAACATAAATTAATTAGGGGCTAATCAATCTACAACCAGTTTAAATCTAGCTTTGATGTTTACTCAATATACAATTTTTTTTACAAGTACTAGCTATATATTGAAAATGTAGGTAATTATGTTATGTTTTGTTTGTATTGCAATTAGTTATTATTTGTTATTTTGATGTCAAATTCTACCATGAAATTTTATTTATGTTTGGTGTCCCACTTTTCAAATAATTCTTTTTTATAGCTGCTCTTCTTTTTCTGATTTTTTTTTACTCATGCGTTATATTTTGTAAATAAAATCTTATTAGATATGACACATTGTATATGGATATTTCATATTTCAATGAATAAAGAAAAGACAAATATATCATACTATCATAACAAATACATTTGTATTTCATATCTAAATCAGCACTGAATTCAGAAACCCAATTTTAAATTTGCATACTTATATAGAAAATGTACATGTTATATTTTTTAATAATAGCATGAGAAAAAAACACTTAGTCTAATACATATAACATAAGAATTATTTCCGTATAGTTCATATTGTGAAAAAAACAAGGCACTGATGTACACATTTGAATGTTCAAAGTTCGTTTAGTTTCCAAGTTTGAGGATGTAAGATGCTGCATCACCATACTGAGGTTAATATGTTGATTGGCGATGTTTTCCAGGAGATTAAAGAATCTTATATAATTTGGACCAAGAAGTTAAGTCATAGTATACCATGTAATTCACAGGTTGTCGTTTGTTTATGTGTTACATATTTCTTTTTCGTTCATTATTTGTACATAAATAAGGCCGTTAGTTTTCTTGTTTGAATTGTTTTACATTTCTGGGCCTATTGTAGCTGTTCATGCAGTATGGGCTTTCCTCATTGTTGAAGGCTGTATGTTGACCTATAATTGTTGATATCTGTGTCATTTTGGTCTCTTGTGGAGAGTTGTCTCATTGGCAATTATACCACATCTTTTTTTTTTGTATTTTTACATGTATTATCTTTATTATATATATAATTATAATAACACAATTTAAAAAAAAATATATTATTTTATTTATTTTATTTAAGTTTCTGTAATATATGTAAACAAGTTTGTGGGAATACATTTTGTTCTTTCTTTTTTAAACTCTTTGTGTTGCAAAATGTAAAGGATACTTGACTGATTATTAAGAACTTTCTGGTTGCATAAAATTTATACAATTGAAACTTATATTAAATTAAGCATAAAAGAAGCAACTTTCTTACTGACTCATGTCTTATTGTGGATTTTTTTTCTGTTAAAATCATATAAATTGTCACAAAATTGTCACTTTTATTAAAAATAATAATTAAAGAGAAAAAATTCCCTAATTCAATGTTGTTAAAATTGCTATAAAAACACAGAGGTTTAATTTGTTTATTTAATATTTTTATCTGAATTCACATTTCGCCTTAGTTTAATTCCCATCTGGCCTTAGTATATTTTTTACCTTTTTTACCTGAAATTCACAGCTAAGGCGAAATGAAAACACACCATTGTGTGTGTTGAGGATCTATATTTCATAAAGGAATAAGTTTAAAATTAGTATAATGAAATAATGGGAAAGGGGGGGGGGGGATTTTATGAATTTTTATTTAAGGAACAATCATCTAGTCATATTGAATATCTATGAGTGTCATTTTCAGGAATAATATAGAAATATATGATAAAAATTTTCAATTTTATGTAAAATAGATTTCTTCAAATACAATGGCATACACCACTATTGAAACTCATGAATTTCATAGATACTGACTCATGTAAAATATCTATTTTAAATGTTCACTATTACTTCCATTACATTCAGAGAATAAGACAAATTTCACTAATATGATTGCCTCAAAAGTCATACTGTAAGATATGAATTGATGCTGCATCTGCACAAGCAGCTGGTGTCATGTTGTTATCCATTAGTAAAAAAACGAGACATAGCAATCCTACATTCCGTCGGCGTTGACGGCGTCCACAAATATTCACTCTGTTGTTGAAGTTTTTGAAATTTCTTAAACTATTCTGGATTTCTACCAAACTTGGACAGAAGCTTTTTTATGATTATAAGATAGTATCCAGAAGTATTTTTTGTACAACAAAAAATCCATTTTTTCTGTATTTTGCTTATAAAAGGACTAAGTTTTTCTGCCAGGAAACATTACATTCGCTCTGTGGTTAAAGTTTTAAAAATTTGAATAACTTTCTTCAACTATCCTGGATTTGTACCAAACTTGGACAGAAGCTCACAACTCAGTGTATGATGAATAAAAACAAACACAGAGTACATGAATTTTCTAAACTACCCTTAAAACAAAGTAAATAAATAGTGTACTGTCCAACTGGAAAGTTGCTGCCTATAAATGAACCAAAAAATCATTTATTTTTTTTAAAATTTATTTAAAATTTTATTTTTCAAAATTAATTTGATTTAAAAAAAAAGTTTCTGTTGATGTATATTATATTTGTATATTTTGTTGCTTTTTAAAGTATGTTTTATATTTAAGACAACAAAATAATGAAAAAGGAATAAAAAAAAATTGCACAATTGAAACATTTTTTGGTCTCTTTTTCTCGAGTATTGTTATATGACTAAATTTAGAAATTTAGTCTTATTTTATTATAATAATAATTTAATATTTATTTCAACTCAATTTTGCTAGTATCAAGTGTTCTATTTTACAATTTTTGTCTTTATAGAATTTTTTATAATTCCATTTTTTACTACAACACAATTTTACTTTGTTTTTGTTTGTGAATTTTTAAAGAGTAATATTTAATGCTTAAATATACTGACTGTATTTTATAAAAGTACAAAAAATCAATTTACAATTATGCACATGATATGCTCGATAATATGTATCAAAATTCCGTGTGTCTTTTCGTCTAAACACCATTTAATTAACCATAGAAGTGACCTCCGAAGACTGCCGACTGTCATATAACCCGATATAAACAATATATATATATATAAATAGATAACGAACTCGTGCAATATGATTTTTCTAGGTCTGTTTGATCTTATATTAAAGTTTAAAAATATATGTTTATCGTTTTAATCTGTATAAGAATGAGATAGTCTTTATGGATCGAATCGGTCAATCAAATGGTGTCTTCAACCTATGCCAACATTTGATTAAAATATATTCAACCTATGCCTACAAACAAAATACAATAGGTGTTGTTATAAGAATTATAAATTGATAAAAGGTAATTTAGATATATGTATTAGTATTGTTATATAAAATACTAGAATTAAAGTAAAATCGGTGAACATGAATTTTTCAGATAATACCTTTTCATTTGTTATCTTGCTATGATGGATATTTTGACAATTCAAGTTTTATTTTAATATAAATTTACTTACAGATAAGTGTTAAAATCTATCAGCAAAACGTTCATGCAGATAATGGCAATTTACAGAAATTCATATTGCCAGGAAAAAAACGGTGATGAGGTCTCAATTTGATAACAGAAAAATAGACGAAATTAAAATTTCATTGCAAATCCAAACAACTAAAAAAAATGCTCCGAAAGTGGTACAGCATTTCGAAAATTCTAGATAATATAATGACATTTTCATGTTTTATCAAAACTAATTGCTCTTTTTAGAACAAGAGTAAAGATAAACCTGTCATATCTTCGTATATATAAAAACCGTTTCCTTCATGATTGTTTTGTATATTTGTATGGATGAGGTGAGACGTGACTAAATTGTTTAATTAAATTAAAGAGTCACTGATTGATCTAAGAATTCATTAAGTTTCAAAACAAGTGGTCGTAGATTTTTAAACACCGAGTTTGATTCTTAATCCGCATTACATGTGCCCCAATTCTGAGAAGATGCATTGTGATTGGACGAAAGAGACACACCTCCAGGACAACAAAAATATGGAGCCATTTGTGTACTAAAAATATAGGAGTTGTTTTTACAGCATAATAAAATATAAAAACTATTGACCGGATTATTTTTTTTTATTCCTCAGACCTCAGTTTCTAACCCGCTACCTATGTTCGCAACTTTTTTTTAACTTATGAATACAACGTGAAAAGTTAAACAATTAGCAAACGAGAAGAATAAGCGGCTCATTTACTGGATCAAAATGCATCACCCTGATGAAACAGTTTCGTTATATATAAACCTTTAGTAATAATTCGCTGAATAAAGCACTTCGTACACTTCTTTTTAAGCTAGAATGAAATATACGGTCACAATGTTATACAACATCTAGAGCTGATGAGGGAAGTTTTTAACGACCTTGACTGGCTATACCATATACAGCTCTTGCACAATCGGCTCATAGAGCTGATACTACTACATGTGTATAACCCATTTATATTTGAAAATAATTGAAATAGTATTATTTAAAAAAAAAAAAAAGGGATGGGAACGGGGAACCCCACATGATGAATGACAGGAAAGTATTTGTAAAAATAATGTTAACGATTAACATTTAATTCCATTTGATGGTAACGGTAGCTAGCTATAAACGGGCGTTTGACGCTTGACGATATATAAGGGCATCGAATAAATAGACAGGTTAGTTACCTAGTTTAGAGAAACTACAATTACTATTACAAAATAGTGTTTGAACAACACGATCAACATGCACATATATATATAATTATATTGTCTAAATCATAATTAATATTTCTCTAGCTAAATCTGAAAATAAACCAGACAAACTTACAATGAAATTGTCCTATTTATGAAAATGTCCTGTCAAAAGCCCTGCACAAAACAACAGTACACACACAGGTGAGTATATGGTACAGTAAACAACTTATATAGGCGTCCCAATTTCCAACTTTCAACTCTTCTTCGTCACCTCAGTGTTATCATATGTGACAGTCATTTATCAGACTGAGAACAGGGGGAGGAAATCGGGGTGTACATCCTTCAAGTGTAATAATTATACTCTTATCTACCGGTTTAAGTTGTTCAAAGTGTAATCCCCTTAGCGGTGACAAAAGACACAATTATGTGGTAATCCATCAAGATAATGTGGTCATCACCCAAAATATAAAAAGAATAATACCCTGGTAAAAAACACTTTGAAAAAGACGATATGTTATAATATCCCATATAAGCTTTAGAAGAGGGATCATGCTTTGGTCGTTTTAACTGATTACACATTTTATTTAGTATGTTTCAGTCGATGATAAGTTTTTTAGCAATTTGTTTATTTGCATGCATTAGATACATTCAAGTATATAAATGCTTCGTTAGCAAAATATGAAAAACGAAGCCATGCCATATATGATGTGCAACATGTGTAATGTGTACCTCTTTTTATAGTTTATATCATTGCAGAGATATAATTTCTTCAAACATATGTGTCCTTGATTATAATCACGAATGCAACCAAACAAAATCATATTCATTAGTATTAAATCCAATTGCAGATATGCCACCAAGATATACAAAATCCACACAGGTACTTGTCTCAGAAAAAAATCCTATATACGTGTTTTATTGTGAAAGGTATATAGGATTTTTTTTCTGAGACAAGTGCATCCGCATATTTATAATTAGGAATATAAATGCAATAAGTATAATTATACTAGATAAATATGTATTATACTTCAGAATGTCGATGTAAGGAGATACTATTGTCAAGGTTAAGCACCAACTACATGGTACAGTTTTATCAAAAACACACGTATACCAGATAATTTTCAGTAAACATGTTATTATTCATCTACTTCTATATTTTAACTTATTATTTGTCATATCCGTACAATTTTTAAGTAACACTATAGTTTATATAATGTACCGCTGGTCAGATTCTTTGATAATGTAATAGAGAGAGCTATCTAGAGCGACACAAATCATCAGTGTTCGAAAGTCGGAGTATGCTAGACACATGAACAATCCAGCGGCGGCGGCGTCGAATACTATTTGTATTAAGCTTTATGTTTCAGAAGGTATAGAAGACCAGAAAGTTTCATCTTTTTAATGCAGGTTCCTTATGTTACGAAGTTTCCATCTGTCATATGTCCATTGTCCTTGACCACATTTTCATGGTTCGGTGACTGCTTGAAACAAATTTACAGTTGTTTTTGTCATGTGAATTAATAACATACTAAATGATAGTCAACACGGGTTTAGCAGTAAAAGGTCTTGTGAGACCCAACTTATCATCAGTTTACAAGATCTTGCAAAAATCATTGGGATATGGTAACCAAATAGATGTTATACTTTTAGATCTTTCCAAAGCTTTCGATAAAGTCCCCCATCATAGATTAGCCCAGAAATTAGAATTTTATGGTATTAGGAATCAAAATTTAATTTGGACAATTTTTAAGCTGACAGGCAACAGCAGGTACTATTAAATGGCGTTAAATCTTCAAAATTAGCTGTTGATTCTGGTGTCCCTAAGGGAACAGTTTTAGGCCCAACATTATTTTTACTCTTCATTAATGACCTACCCGAACAATGCAAGACTTTTTGCAAATGACTGTTTATTGTATAGGAATGTAAATAATAGTTCAGATGCCAAATTACTTCAAAAAGATTTATCTAGCTTAGTACAATGGGAAGAGGACTGACAAATGAATTTTAATCCTGAGGAGTGTTATGTTATTCATATTTAAAAAAAAAGTAAACCTTCCGCTTTTAATTATATATTTCACAATCATGTTTTAGAAGCAGTAAAAGACAGTAAATATTTAGGCGTAACCGTATAAGCCATGATCTTGATTGGGGAACACATATAAACAATATTACCTGTAAGGCAAATAAAACCTAAGGTTTTCTTCGTAGAAACTTGAACAAGAGTGCACACACTGAAATGTCTCGCCTTCTTTACTAATCATTGATATTATATTGATAATCCTAAATACAAAGCTTTATTACGACTGTCACATAAACTTAACATGAACCATGAAAATGAGGTCAAGGTCAGTTGAACCATATGCCAGGCAGACATGTACAGCTAACAATGCTTTTTTTTTTTTTTTTTTTACCAACAAATTAATATTCTTTATTCTTCAAATTGCTTGTTACATGTTTACTTCATTGTCCAAGCTTCAATAAAGTATCCCTGTGAAATACTTTCTGAGTATCCAGGAAAATACACATAAACTTAACATTAACCAAGATAACTAAACAAAGACCAATGCAACTTGAAAATGAGGTAAAGACCAATGAACCTTGAAAATGAGGTCAAGGTCAGATGAACCATGCCAGGCAGACATGTACAGCTAACAATGCTTCCATACAACAAATATAGTTGACCTATTGCTTATAGTTTAAGAAAATAGACCAAAACACAAAAACTTTACACTGAGCAATGAACCGTGAAAACCAGGTCAAGGTCAAATAAAACCTGCACGACTGACATATAGATTATAAAATATTTCCCTACACCAAATATAGTTGACCTATGACATATAGTATTAGATAAAAAGACCAAAACTCAAAAACTTTGACCACTGAACCATGAAAATGAGGTCATGGTCAGATGACATCTGCCCGCTAGACATGTACACCTTACAATCATTCCATACAACAAATATAGTAAACCTATTGCATAAAGTATGAGAAAAACAGACCAAAACACAAAAACTTAACTATAACCACTGAACCATGAAAATGAGGCCAAGGTCAGATGAAATCTGCTCGCTAGACATGTACACCTTACAATCATTCCATACAACAAATATAGTAAGCCTATTGCATAAAGTATGAGAAAAACAGACCAAAACACAAAAACTTAACTATAACCACTGAACCATGAAAATGAGGTCAAGGTCAGATGACACCTGCCAGTTGGACATGTACACCTTACAGTCCTTCCATACACCGAATATACTAGACCTATTGCTTATAGTATCTGAGATATGGACTTGACCACCAAAACTTAACCTTGTTCACTGATCCATGAAATGAGGTCAAGGTCAAGTGAAAACTGTCTGACGGGCATGAGTACCTTGCAAGGTACGCACATACTAAATATAGTTATCCTATTACTTACAGTAAGAGAGAATTTAACATTACAAAAAAATTGAACTTTTTTTTCAAGTGGTCACTGAACCATGAAAATGAGGTCAAGGACAATGGACATGTGACTGACGGAAACTTCGTAACATGAGGCATCTATATACAAAATATGAAGCATCCAGGTCTTCCACCTTCTAAAATATATCGCTTTTAAGAAGTGAGCTAACACCGCCGCCGCCGCCGGATCACTATCCCTATGTCGAGCTTTCTGCAACAAAAGTTGCAGGCTCGACAAAAACTACACACGTAAGGTTAAAAACCTTACGTACACATCACTTGTCCGTCCAGTCGTCGAATACTCTTCCCCGTCTGGGATCCGTACAAAAAGCAACACATCACTCAGGTTGAGCAGGTACAGCGTAAGGCAGTCAGGTTTATCTTCAATGATTATAAAGACAGATCACCTGGAGCAGTTTCAAATTTAATTAAGTCATCGGAATGGGAAAATTTGGAAATAAGACGGAAAAAAGCTAGATTAACTATGCTATATAAAATAAATTGGGGGTTAGTTGAAGTTCCTAAGGACAATTTAACAATATCTGATAGACGTACTAGGGGGAAACATAAATTTAGGCAAATATCAACAAATAAAGATTTCTATAAATTTTCATTTTATCCTCGCAAAATTTCGGACTGGAACTCACTACCTGAAGCAAAAGGTATGTCTGACACCCTGGAATCCTTCAAAAGTGGCATATCCACAACAACTTATTAAACTACAAATTTAAGCCACTGTACATAATGTATATATGTTATTGTTAATGATTTTTCTTTTTCATATTATTTTAAATTAGTTCCATATGTACATAGCACACAAGTTCCGGGAAGTTTTACACTCCTCAGTACCTAGGAGTCTACTCCCATATTCGGAAGAAGAAGATGAAATCAGCTTTCCAATTATTAATTTTCGACTTCCTCCTTTGTCAAATTCGACTGATCTTACACAAAAGCTTCTCAAGCAGCTAGCAGTGCCTGTTAATGACGTATATATCTCCCAGTTGATACGATATTCTAGAATTTCATAGTATGACCTCACTTTCAAGGAAACTATTTAACCAAACGGTAAACTTGAAGTCATCTCTTTGAAGGTTAAACAAACGCCGAAAATTAAGAGAAGATTTATTTGAATAAAAGCAAATGTTACTTTAAAAATCACAATGAGTCAGCAAATAAGTTCTCGAATTTTCATTCTGGACTATTGAATCGCAAAATCTTGCATTAAAATACCACCATACTGTGAGGGTGTATCACAATTTAAGATCAGTCGGAAGACAGTTAAATAGAATTGAGCTGTCATTTAGCTTTAGCTTATGCTTTTCTATAATATTTATAACAACGATTATGAAACTTTATTATTTTCTAATATCTATTCCTGGGATAAGAAATTCCTTAGTATTTCGATAAAAACATAGTTTTTTAACAGGAAATTTATAAAATTGACCATATAATTAATATTCATGTCAACACCCAAGTGCTGACTACTGGGCTGGTGATACCCTCGTGGAATGCGTTCAATATAGTCACCAAATTTTGAATTATTTAGTGAGAGAGCATCATCTATATAGTGGAAAGTAAAGTTAAATGATATTGCTAACTTCTTAAATTTCTTCCTTACAATTTCCTGTATGAAGTAAGCCTCATAATAATAAACAAACAAGTCGGCAACAAGAGGGGCACAATTGGTTCCCATTGGAATCAGGAATGCCGACAATCTGTTGAAAAACACATCATCCAAACGTAATTAATATGTTGTCAATCAAGAAATCAAGCATCTTGATCATGTCAGATTCATAGAATTTTTTGTTGAATCAGAGTGATTTTTTACAAAGTATGATGTTGTTTGGGGCTTTATCTGCGGGGACAACAACATATTTGTCATGGAGGTAGGACAAGTGTCTCATAATTAAGAGGCACATGACCTTCGTCTTAAAACTCAAAGTCAGACTCACTTAAATTTACCAACATAAAAAGTTCCAAGATTGTACTAATGTTAATGGGATCTGGCAGTGGACATGGTTCACGCCAAAATGGACGCACGTCTTCCTAATATTGTGGTGGCGAACATAAAATATAACTTGGTTTGCTAAAATTATGGACATAATTTTGGAAGTGAAATGAAGTATAATTGAGTGTTAATTGTTCAATTTCATGATTATTGGGCTTTAAAAAAGACTGGATAAGTAGGAACTATTACTGTGTATAAGTAGTTATAAACTTCGAACTAAGATTTTGTGCTATTGAAGGGATTGTTTGATCCCACTTTATAGTACTAGTATATTGTTGTTTTTTTTTAATTAAAATTACTGTTAAATTGTCTTCTCTCAACTTTTTCATTGTTCTTCAATATAATTAACAGTATAAAGTTTACTGCACCAGATGAGCAATTAAACAATTAATGTCTCTTCAGTGATACTCTAGTCCAACATATTTGAAAATAAATAACTTTACTCAAATTTGATAAGCTTATAAAACTTTAGGGGACCAAAAGGTAAAGCCTAATTCTGACAAGACACCAGTTCTATGCATGAGGGAGATGCAGCTCTAAAATTCAAAATGATATCCAAAATATATGACAGCAATTTCAATTAAACAATATCTGTATTATAATGCCAGTACAATACTGGTGGCAGTGATAACCTCATGGACTAACAACTGATAATTAAATATTGGTGTTTGGCTCTGTGAAATGATAAAAGACACATATATTGTTTTAATTTTTAAAGAAACTTCAACATTTAAATTAGAAAACTATAGTAAATTTGTATGACTTAAAAATTACACTGATCTTGTGCTAACAAAATTTGTAACAGTGAAAAATGATAGTACACATAAGAAAGACATGCATTTTGCACAATTATAGTAGTAAATTGGAATGATTTTATTTTAACATCTTTACTGATTTTTCAGTTGTTTAATATTTAGCTTGATGGAAAATAATTCTAAATATATAAATCTGAATATTTAATACATTTTTTTCAAATAATTTCAATATTAAACTAGATTGCAAGTTCGATAATATTCTTAGGAATATCCCATCTTAATTTTTTCCCTTTCTCCTGAATAACACATCTGAATATCAATAACTAGTGACAACAACTAACTCCAGCAGAGGTGCTGTATAAAGTTTAAATTCTATGTTTGACGATTTATCAAGATTTAGCCTTGTCCTCAGCATTGGTTTCTACATTCTTTTCCTGAGATCCATTTAATTGTTGTAATTCTAATCGTGTTTCTCGACTAGATTGTAGCAATTCTTGTAGTTGAGAGTACAGCGAATCATTTCTACTTTCAATGTTGGTCATCCATGAGTCTAGTTCATCCATAGTCTTGTTTAGATTTTCATATTCTGAAAATACAGTTAAGAAATAGTCATTAAGAAGTTAAAAATTGTTGTTTAATTACTAAGGAAGAAATTATGAGAAATTTTTCAAAATGACATAATTCAGTTTGAGTTACAATTTTATTTCCCTTGGTGTCCATATTGGAGGACACACAAGTAAAAGTAGTTGTTTTCTGTACTAGCAAGTCTGAGAAGATACATGTACTAAATTGAAGAGAGAACTATGCATTGCTGAAAGATTTTTTTTTTCTTCAGAAAACAACATTTTCTAAAGTCTAGTGGTCTAAAGTAATTTTGTTGATTTGCTAATAATTTTATGATCACAAATTTTTGTTTCCCATTTATATGAACATGTACAATAGTTTTGTTTCAATTTAATTTGGTTGATATATATATATTTAAAAAATGTATGAACATAGAATAATACTGTTAATTAAATCACCAGAAATTGGAAGTTTCCATTACATGATTACAAAAGAAAAGAACCAAATAAACAAATAAGCCTGTTACTATTCTTTTGATTTAGTGGTACTATACATTTGTACCAAGTTGCTTAAAATTCGACCAGAAACCTCCCAACAAAATAATTAATATATTTGTTGAAAAAAAAACCAATGTTGTGAATGAAATATTTACATGATATAGTAGGAAATCGAAGTGACCAATATTTTTGGCCCTGTTGTCCTAAACATGCATGAAATATTTGCCACTGGATATAAGCAACCAACAATCAATAACCCTTAGGCCTTTTACTGTAAAAATGTATATAGCACTTTTTTCAATTTAGCTTTTGATGACGACAGGACATGATGAATTTTTAAAAGGTAAAATCAGTGTAGAAAAAGTCAAACACGACATAATAGGTAACAAAACACGAAAAATTAATTTGCAAAAAAACAAATTTTAGGAAAGTTATATATAAATGTGAAATGTTTTGTAAATATATGATCATAAGACAACTCAATGGCAGAGTATTGATTGTTTTAACCAGAGACATATATATACATGTGTGTATATATATCTCTGTTTTAATAAGTTTTTTTATCATGTCATTATATAATGTACAATCAGTATGTGACACAATAATAAAATTAATTTATTATATTATATTATTATGATATGTCCGTTTAAATACGGTTTGTGGTGCGCCTTGTGTTTCTAAATCAGTAAATGAAATTACTAGTTATCTCAGTTTTAGGTTATAAAATATACCATTTGTTGCATCTTCCACTAAACATTCAATGTCTGCATTTGGATTTAAGCTCATTTCTTCTAATTCTGCTATGGGATCATTTACATTGTCCTGTTTATCATTTTGATCAGATTCTGATTTCCCTAAATCTCCTTCTGCCATTTTGACGTCATGTGATAGTAAAGGAAAACTGGTATAATTGTGCAATAATGATCTCCCTTCTTTCTAAAACCAGGACCCAGTAACAGGTATGAGTCGGATCAGAATACATTACAAAATATTTTAATCAAATCGTGTCAGGCTCAGATACGGATTTCTTTTATTGTTTATTTCGAATTTGATTTTTTACGTAATTATGAGGATACAACACCTGAATAGAATAGAATATTTTTATTTCCCAAATTAGGCCCCAGGAGGGCATATAGCATACAGACAATATTTTTATAAACAATAACATATGTAATACACAAACAATAAATATAACTGTATTCATTTGTTTCTTACTTTCTTAATATTTCTTTGAATCTTTTTTCATTTAATTTGTTATGCATGTTATTTATCTTTTAATTGTTCGATTTTATCTTAATACATGCAAGTACTTTTTTTTTTTTTAAATGTGTTAGATACTCCAAGGATTTGTATAGTAGTTAACGTTAAGTATAGAAAGTCCCTGGATACTCTTTTCGGCTTAATGTCTGTATGCAACTTAATCAAAGATTTTGGAAATTGTATAAATCAGTTTAATTATCTGTTTTGTCGATAAGGTGCCATTAAGGCGGCTTTCTTATAGCTCTGTCGATTCCTTTATTAGTTAATGAAGCTAAAGATACTAGAGGGACAATCCCGCAAAGTCATAGATCAAGATTAAACTGACAACGACATGGCTAAAAAAGAAAAAGACAAATTGAAATAGTAGTACACAAGACATGCACACCATAGAAAACTAAAGTCAGACTATTTTGTTGAAGCCACCAAAAACTGGGGGTGATCTAAGGTGCTCTGGAAGGCCGTAAGTAGATCCTGCTCCACATGTGGCCCCCGTCGTGCAGCTCATTTTATTACAAACCCGATTATGCGATAGTTAGTCTAATTCGGTAGGTCACATTCGTGAAAAAGGAACGGGATTGTAGTTACGACATAAGGAACATATCTGATATCTTCTGTGAAAGGGATATTCCATAACGGTCAACCAACTCGTGATGGCGTTCGTAAAATTTACGAAGGAATGAATTCAACTTCACCATTTGAAACTCTTGGTTTAATAGCTTCCTCTATCAAAGAAATCATAATTGGAAATACAAGCCCAGGAATATCGTATGAATTGGGAGATATATACTCCGTATGCAGGCGCTGCTGGATTGTGGCTCACATAGAAATGAAGAGTTCACAATTGGGAAACTGAAATCATCTCTTTTGTCGTAAAGTTTTGTTTTCAACCGGCCCTCATTGTCAATTTCTTGATGTAAGCCAAGATATGAGGCAGCCTTAACTGTATCGGTTGTGTCCTTTATCTCTAATTCAATGGGATACATTCGTTTAACATAGTCACAAAATAATTTATTTTACCGGACTCCCTTTACATGTGGTACTTAGACTATTGGCATATCAAAGACGTGATTAGTATAAAAAGTCCATTGTTACAGAATTAACTAGTATTTTTAGTCAGATGTTAGTTATTTATGTCCCCAAGCTAATTTTCCTAGAAATTCCAGTCTATGCATGTCACTTGTCAGGTAAAAACGTCCGTGTCCTTTATTTTAAAAGGAAAATTCTAATGAAACAAATTATTCACATGTACTAGTAAACAATATTTTAATGGAAATTCAATGTTTATGTTGTGCATTAATATTTTAATAGAATACATGTCTCCAGACTAATTTTTCGAGGAAATCATGCATGTCGATCCGTGTCATTAATATTCCTAGATTATAACGTCCAGGTTTCTTATTTTTAATAATTTTTTATAATATGATAAAAAAAAATAACTATTAGGACAAATATTTAATTTTCCCCAGGAAAAATAGTGCCAGATATATTTTCCTAGCTATATGGACATACATGCAGTAATACCGTATATGATAAGAAATGCGGTATGATTTCCAATGAGACAACTACCATCTCGAGACCAAATAACATACATGTTAGGTCGTCTTGTGACAATTAACAAAACCCATTTATGTTAGTAAGCGAATTGGGTTTTTTTTTTTTTTTTTTTTTTAATAAAATAAGGTTTATGAACTGTTATTCATGTTAACATTTTGTTCCGTTGAGGGTTGAAGACTAGATATCAGTCGGAAACCCGGTTGAAATAGAACAAAAGAATCGAAGCTCTTTGTTAGAGAAGGCGATAAATGCTTACTGTAATGTTTACTATAGTGACAAAAGATTTAAAAGTTCATAGAAACAAACAAAATTACAATTTTCTTCTCACATGTCTCAATTACGAAGTGTTTTATTTTAAAAACACCATTTGCATAAGTTTTTTTTTTATCTAGTTCATAGTTAAGCAGAACAATTAGATATCAAGTCGACGACATGGGTATCTTTCAAGTTGGATGTAGAAAATGATTTTATTTTTTTTTTACCACGGACGGAAAACATATCAATCTATTAGTTCAGTAATTTTCGTGTCTGCCCTTCCATTATGTGACTCAAGAAAAAATTCCAAAAAATGGGTAAAAATTGTATCGAAAAGAGAAAATCGAGTGCACCTTTTTATGTTAGGGCGTGTTTGAGTTGAATATTTTGTCTTGATATCGTACAAAGCAAGAATATTTCATACATCGTCTCGCTTCAGATTCTATCATTTCTATACGCCCGTCAAAATTTTGACGGGATGTATTATGGTATACAAATGTCCGGTGTCCGTCCGTCCGTCTGTCTGTCCGTCCGTCCGTCTGTCTGTCTGTCTGTCCGTCTGTCCGTCTGTCCGGCGTAATCATGTCGTACCGTAACTTGAGAACGACTTACCCAAATTTCATGAAACTTAATATAGTTGTTTATTATGATGGTCAAATGATCTGTATACTTTTTGGTGAAAATAAGATTTAAACTTTTTGAGTTACGGCACTTTGTAACTAAAACAGAGGTGTGTTTTTTTTCACATGTCGCACCGTATCTCAAAAACGTTTCTTGATTATTGCTTAAAACTTTACACACTTCTTAGTTATATTAATCTTAATATCTGTATACTTTTTGGTGATGATTCAAAATTTCATTTTTGAGTTTTTGAGTATTTTGTAAAAAAGGGGGAGGGTTTTTTTTACATGTCGCGCCGTATCTCAAAAACGATTTTTGATTATTGCTTAAAACTTTACACACTTTTTTGTTATATTAATGTAAAGATCTGTATACTTTTTGGTGATGATTCAAAATTTCATTTTTGAGTTATTGAGTATTTTGTAGAAAAGGGGGGTTTTTTTTTACATGTCGTGCTGTATCTCAAAAACGATTTATGATTATTGCTTAAAACTTTACACACTTCTTTGTTATATTAATCTTCAGATCTGTATACTTTTTGGTGATAACTAAAAATTTTATTTTTGAGTTATTGAGTATTTTGTAAAAAAGGGGAGGGTTTTTTTTACATGTCGAGCCGTATCTCAAAAACAATTTATGATTATTGCTTGAAACTGTACACACTTCTTTGTTATACTAATTTAAAGATCTGTATACTTTTTGGTTTGATTCAAAATTTTATTTTAGTGATATTAGTGGGGGGGGGGGGGGGGGGGGTTCACATGTCCCGCCGTGTCTCAAAAACAATAAATGGTTATTGGTTAAAACTTCCTCAGAAACTATTTATGATTATTGCATAAAACTTCCACACAAGACGTCGGGCGTATCATGCGCTCATGGCGCAGCTGTTTATTATATATCAAAGCTACAGGTTGACTTTATAACAAAAAAATCACAGTACTAAAAGATGAAATATATGGGTCAAGTGAAATACGGTCAAATACCTATCTAATGAATCACAAAAACAGAGTAGGTGTGTTCGATTAGCTTTTTTTTTACTGAAAGTACTTGACGACAGTCTTTCAAGTTGGATGATGAAAATGCATATCTTCGAAAAATTATAATTTTTTGTGTGTGATAACTAAGGTTTATAGTCTTCAACCACTAAAAAAATCTAGTCTGCCCTTCCACGAAATATTTAATTAGATTTTTTTAAATGTTTATGAATATTCGAAAATTCCACCTGACAACCGTCAGACAATAGTTTTAAGTTGAATCTATGCAGACAAGATCATTGAGTGATGCTCGTTAGCTAGTTGATACATTTGTCTTTTAAAATACAACTGACATATTATAAGGATCGTAATGGTGCAATGTGGATAAATTTATCGGTTTCCGAGAGCAAAAACTGTTTGGTATTTTTGTTATGTTTACATTTGTGTATTTGTTATTTTCTGCATTAATTTCTTAAACAACAACAATTTCCATTTAGGTCGTTTGACTTACAATACAGATTCAAACAGGTTATTTACTTTTTACATTTGTTTTACTACTTGCTCATTTGAAAAGAACCGAGGCAACCATTCTGGGAGGTACAATAACTTATCCATGGCCAACTTAACCAAACTAAGACAAAATCATTGAACTAAACGCTCCTCGATATGACTGGAATAAGAAACCGAAAATAATCATTACCTTGTTCATTTTGTAACATTAAAACACAACTTACGAAAGAAATCATGTCATCAATACCGCCGGTGAAAAAAACCCAGAGATTTTACATTACGATATCACTAGCTGTCAAATTCATGTTTACCGATTTCACTCAAGTTCTCGCATTTGATTTATCCATCTCTACTGAGCTAAGAGGATAAATTGAATTCACACATGATGAATACGGATTCAATGAGGTAGAATTATTCACTTGAATTAATGATTGAAAAACAATCATATAAGCCTACTTGATTTATATATCTCGTAGCT
The DNA here is from genome assembly GCF_965363235.1 of Mytilus galloprovincialis. Taxonomy (NCBI): domain Eukaryota; kingdom Metazoa; phylum Mollusca; class Bivalvia; order Mytilida; family Mytilidae; genus Mytilus; species Mytilus galloprovincialis. The sequence goes on from NC_134838.1 coordinate 43,490,056, forward strand.
AGTGCCTCATTAAAGTAAGGCAGTGGCTATTTTGCAGGCTCCGGCAAAATAGGTATCTTTATAGAGTTTTGCTATTTTGCCGGTCTCTTTACGGATTTTTAATCAGAGGCTATTTGAAATTAAAAAAATATTGAAATTATCTAAATACATTTTTTTTTATCAAACACACGTCAAGTTGAATTAAACGCTAAGTTTGACTCATATGAAGATTATGAAGAGCTACAGCAGCTATAGGTTTTGGATACTTCAGTTCTTATAATTTTATTATGTAAAAAAAGTATTCTAACTTATGATAAATTTCGTTTTGTTTACTCTCATTTTCATCTTGGGCATAACCGTTAATATGACTGAACATAATTTTCAGGATTTAATTTTAAATCATACAAGTACACACCCGTGATATCGCGGGTTCGTGACTGACTTAAAGTATATAACTATGCCTAAGCCTTTAAGTTATTTTAGTAATTGGTATTGTCATCTGATAAAGTCATGTCGATTATAAGATACACAGTTTTTTTTATTTGCTTTCAAATCTTTCTGTTTGAACCCGTCGACCTGGAACTTATCAATTATTGGTAATATTAATTATTTGGAAAACAAAAGGTCCTGGCTATCCAGGAATGGAGTATTTTTTAATCAACAGTATTGTCCTATATTAGTTATCTTAGAAAGTCTTGCTGATTGCTGAATAAAACTACAATAGGGAACAATTTGACAATGATAGAATTTACTGAGTAGTGTCAGCCCTTTGATTATGACCCGTGTATATAGCAAAATCCTAAATACACTGTTTGGTGGTGCGCCTGTCAAATGCGGAACGTACAGATAAGGTAATAGCTAACAGGTGAATATACTATTGGCGGTATCGGATTCGACCCGGAACTTGTTAATTATTGGCAATATTAATTATGTGGAAAACAAAAGGGTCTGGAGTGGTGTAATTTTTAATCTACACCATTGGCCTATATTAGTTCTATATAGAGTTGAATTCTTTGATTTGTCGTTTTTACCCGATGACGTTTAACAAATTGGACTTCGTAATTTTAGTATTATAGATAGGATAACATTATTTAGGCAATAGATCGTAACTGCCTAGGCCCTATGCGTTAGCTTATTGCCTATGATTTTAGCTTAAGGTCAAGTTACAGTAAATGGGCTATGCTACAGATTATAGTAACATTTTGCATACAACTCTGGCTTGATGAATTTCAACTGAAAATTTAAAAAAATAAATGCATTTGTAACGAAAATCGGTCATAGTTTATTTATTTTGATGTGAATCACCAGTTGTCTTTCCCTGTTAATTGTGTTTCTATATGTATATAAGTTTCTCCATAGTTGGAGCACCATGTATTACTTAAAACACCCCTAATTTTGGTATAGTCTTGATTTTCACCCCTTCACGTATAATGGACCATTCCATATCGTAGTATATAAGGCAGCTCAAGACAGAGAAACTTTGTCAGTTTTATGTGGACCATTGAAGAGTGAACTTCTAGGATTAAATATTCCAACTGGTAAGTAGAGTGGCTTTAGTGATTCAAAGGATATAAATTATAGTGTTTGGATTTATATGTGAATATTTCGAATAGTGATTGTGTTATAAAGTGAACTTATATAATAAGTTATTGTACAGTGAAAGTACAAAGTGTATACTTGCTTGTGTTGCAAGTTGTTATATTGTGGACGTGTATTAATTTAGTGAGAATACATGGTGAAATCTTGCTGGTGTTGCAAGTTGTTATATTGTGGACGTGTATTAATTTAGTGATCGAGAATACATTGTGAAATCTTGCTGGTGTTGCAAGTTGTTATATTGTGGAAGTGTTTAAGTGAAAGTGCACTGTGTTTAATCTTACCAGTTTGGAATATATTCATTTTGTTCGGATTCATAGTGATAATTAGTGTGTGAGTTGAGCTGTGTTCATATACATTCCTTGTGCATTGAAGCATTGTGCAAGTGTTATTGTGTCACTGTGTTATAGTGGTTTATTGAATATTCAAAGGTGATATTACAAATTGGTGAATATTGTTAATAGATGTTGTATATATGTGATGATGTGTTTATACGTTTTGTGTGATATAAATTGATGCATGTTGCATAGTAATCCGTTGGTGACATTGTGTAATTAAGTGTCTGATGCATGTTGCATAGTGATATATTAGTGACATTGTGAATACTCAGGCTTAATACATGTTGCAAAGTGATTGCATAGTGACATTGTGTGTATATATTCTATAATAAGGCATTGTGTTTATACAAAGTGAATGAGGAACTTCACCTTGTAATTTAGTTTATGTGCATTGTGTAGCTTATATATTTGACATTGTGAATTCATTTAAGGGTGTGTTAATTGTTTTAAATAGGACAACTTGTTGTGGTGCAAATTTAGGTTGAACACTTGAAATCCTGATTTATTCAGATACGGATCCATTGATCGCCCGGTTACACGTTACACATTTATCTCATTTATCATTTGAAATATTACTGATTGAATTTCTTAAAGAATGGCATGGGTGAACATTTGTATAGAAAGCACATAAAATCGCCGAAATTTCTGATTTCTACTCCATAGATTTTTCTTTAAAAAACTATATGTTACAGTAGTTGATACATACATTTCCATTATAATTAAGGATGCAAAATAAACTCGAGATTATGAGGGTCCCCAACTTCGTTTTTACAGTTTACATCAAATTACAATTTAGTCCAACAAGGCTATTTTTTGGCAAGGCCAAAAAAAAAAAGCCTTGCCAGACGCAGTCATAATTTTTTGGACTAACATCAATTGTGGTCTTGAGCAATGCACTCAGTCTGATAATTGTGTAACACTTGTAAAATATTTTGAGGTTGTTGAACGTTACTTTTTATTTCAAAACTAATAGGATATTCTTATTTAAAGTTTTCATTAGAATGTCGATTTTTCCCCGAGATATTCTTTTAAGAGGGCCCTCATGGGGTTTTTGATTATGTGATTACTTGGCCGTTTTTTTAATGATTATTTGATTATTAAGCCAAATATTTCATGATTATTTGATTACCTAGGACTGTATTTTTAGTTTATGATTATTTGATTACTAAAGATAAGCAAATATTTAATGATTATGTGATTATATTGGCAAAAAAATGGTGATTATGTGATTACTAGGACCCCCCCCCCCCCCCCCATGAGGGGCCTCTTTTAAAATTAACATGATTATTGAAATAAAAGGAAAATCTTAATTATACCGTGAAAATAGCAAAACTCTATAAAGATCGCTATTTTGCCGGAGCCGGCAAAATAGCCACTGCCTTACAGTAAATTAGTATATTCAATCAGGGACTTTCTATGCAGTACATATATTGTGTGAGTTCGTGGTCTAGTGGTTAAGACCGATGGCTACAGTGCTGAAGGTCCCGAGTTCGATTCTCACTCGGGGAGCTAAAAATATCAGTACATCAGAAGGGTAATTTTCACCCTCTCACACACATCTCTGGTACCCAGACCGGAGTTTAAACTATAATGGGTACTTTGGGGGCCTCGGTTGGTCAAAGTTGTCCCCTACTTTGACCTGGAGATCAATCTTCTGATATCTCTCTGGTTTGTCTGTTTCCACCGAGTGACCCGGTGGTTCTCTCCGAGTACTTCGGCTTCCTCCACCATAATAACAGACTTCCCGGTGTCCTACACGCTCCCTTGGGCGGTGTTGGGTGGGGATTGTTCTGGTGGTGGGATAATATTGTAAAGGACACATCTCCATTAATCCTTAGGGAGTGTACATGGATCCGCTGTACCCTTGCAGTCAATCAAGGGGTGCGTCTTAATTGGCGGAATCTCAGTGCATACATATACGTATATAAACAATAGAAAGCCGAGCTTGTTATAGTCCGACTTTGCAATAGGCCGAGTTTGTTTTAGGCTCAGTTATCCAAGTCAGCTGGTTCTCGGTTATCTAACATAATAAAGAGTGAAGCGCTAAATACAAGTGGGTCCCAGTTTACCAGTAGCGTGGTTAACAACCAAAAGCCAATACCACAATATCTTACTATAGAACTTTACTAAAGGTAGTATGACATTAATCCTAATCCATGCCTGAGGTTGGCAGACTTCCCAAAAACACATTTAACGTTGTCAATGCAGATGCCTAATCAATTTCCAATTATTTCTTTTATGAATATCGATGCCAATTTTAGTTTTGTTATAAGTTATCTATAACACAGGCACTTGTTTCTATCCATTGGAAGACCCAATATCAACGTAAATATACGTTGATAGTGGGTCTTGCTATGGATAGAAACGAGTGCCTGTGATCTTTTATCTAGGTTCATAACCCGTTCATAACCGTAGAAGTAGATCACCTTGAAGAGTACCACTACACACTGCGGCGAATCTCTGTAGATATTTTTACACCCTGAAGTACACCAGTAATTTGGTAATTTGACATATTTTTTACCAGGTGAATTGTCACACAACATTTTTAATCCATAGAGAAACTAGAATAAATCAAATTTCACAGTGAAGGTAATTATGTTGCAAGAATAATGTCTATGATAATAAGTGTGAACGTCAAAGTGACTTAAAGATAGGTGAGTCACAGATACCAAAGGGACATTCAAACTCGCAAGTCGAAAAAATAAAATGACAACACCAAGGATGAAAAAGAAAGAAAAAAATACCCAGACTAACAGCAGTGTACAGATGACAACATGGAAAACTAACGACTGAGCAACATGAAGTTGAACCATGCATATTAAAAACTGGTGGTGATCTTAGGTTCTCTAGAAGGGTAATCAGATCCTGCTCAACATGTGGCACCTGTTATGTTGCTAAATGTAGGGTCCAATTATTTTGAAAAATAAAGAAGATATACATGACATATTAGGCCAAGAACATACCAAAATTCTTGGACGTGTTGACCATATTATACCAGATAGATCATAAGATGTATAATTCTTTGGGAAAAGTTTCCTCAAATAATATGAATATGTGCTCATTTTTACTTAAAAAGTGGTTTTTAATGTCCTTACATTGAGGGGATATCCCTAGGTGTTGTTCCCAACCTGATAAAGGTCTTTCTTTGTGCATTATTTTAAATTGGAAAAGTCAACAATTATTTAATATCCTTACACATGAAATAATTCCTGGTCTTGCAGCTACATGTTCATCTTTTCTACTGATATATAATAACTAGAATCATGCAAATAAACTTAAGAAAAAGGCATGTAAGCTCATCTTACAAATATGACACTTTTTCTAAACCACAAAACAGCACACGCAAAATAGTCGTCGCAAAGAAATGTACCCTTGAAATTGTTGTCGCGCACTAAAACCCCCATGGGCACTTTCAAAACTTGGCAGGTATGTTTAAATATAAGCCTCTGGGTGCTGGATTTTCTCGCTGTATTGAAGACCCATTGGTGGCCTTTGGTGTTTTCTGCTCTTTGGTCAGTTTATTTGTCTATTTGACACATTCCCCATTCCCATTCTCAATTTTATTAAGAAGACATGACAGTTTACTTATGAAATCTCATTACATCAATGATTCTATGGCAAAAGCTAAATTATTAGATAGCAAACTTTAAATTTAAACAAAACCTTAGATTTGAAAGTTATTAAACAAATATAAAAGATTTTTGGTGCATATATTTTAATTTTACCTTGGATTCAGAATACTAGTATTATCAGCTCATACTCTGACTCCAAATAATTAAGGGAGTCTCAGATATCAAGTTACAATGTATTATCAGGTTAAAAATATTGCGTATTCATTGTTATATGGCTAGGCAGCAAATGCAAATCTTTTTTTGACTTGTACAAAGTATTTATTTACATGTAGTTTTAAAAGCATTGTTATCTCATCAATGCTATCAGTTTACAACTTCCAAGTTTTACACAACATGTTTATATACCTATATATGTCTCAGTATGTGAGTATGATTATAGTTGCAATTTATTAATAACAGCAGAGGCGGATTTTGGGGGGTGGCCTAGGTGGCCCCGACCTCCTCTTGAGGGAAATATTTGGTTGATTATATAGGGAATCACTTTTAGGAAAATTTCTGGATCCGCCACTGAACAGTTATATGCTTTTAAATGATAACAATCTGTATATGTTTTACTTTATTTTTAAGGTTCTTGAACAGAAAGACATGGAAGAGGAAGAATTATATGATTTTGATATCGACGAAACGGTAGGCATGTGCAATATGTATCAAATTGACTGTCATTTGAAGTTCGATGTGAATAAATATGTTTATGATTACCAATTTGCTTGACTATGGTAACAACATTAGAGGTGCCAACTTTGCTTCACCAGATGTGCGTTTTAACAATAAATTTCACTTTAATAAGGCAGTGATGCTCGTTGTCAACAACAAATTCAAACCCTAATACAAACATTTAAGAGATGATAAATCCATAAAAAAATACCTACAGTAAAGTCAAATCTGGGCAAGGAATCAGAGTTTTACATGAGGGAAATTTTTCCTTAATTTAAAATGATTTAAAAAATTTTACAACACCAAAGGCAAATTTTAATTTACTGATATCTGTATAATTTAATCAGTACCAAAGTACTTCGCCAAATCACTTTGTCTTTATATATTAAAAAATAAGCATATAATCAGCAAAAAAAAGAAAAATAGATGGATTGATTGGTGTTTAACACCACTGTCAACACCGTCGTGCTATTTCTTGGTGGTGAAAGTTGGAGTTTCCAGAGAGAACCACTGACTGTATGGATTTGTGTGCACCTGCAGGCCACATTTGAACTCACACCCTCAAAACCTCATAGTTGACAGACTAGTGATATTGAATGAGACTACAGGTCTAGACCCCTACGTTAAATAAATAGAGAAAAATGACATAAATTTAAAGAATTAAGAAATAAAGAACCCCAATCTAGACCTTCTTATAGGAAATCATTATCTCAGATAGAAAATAATGATAATTAATTGCTAAGAGGTTGTCAAAAAAGAACTCAAAGCAAAAAACACACTGTTGAAACAAATTTGGTTTACAGTAATTTTTAAACATTGAAGCTCATAATAAAACTGATCAAAATTAACCAAATCTGTTTAACAATATTTTTTATAATTTCTTTTCTAGCCTTCTGTCAATGAAGAAGATGAAGAAGGCGGAGCAGCTGTTGTAGGAGAGAAGAAAAAAGTAGGGAACATGTATTTTACAGAATTTCTTGGTCTGGTCTAACCTTCTTATTGTTTTGTAATTTTATATTTTCTGTCTACCTTCTTATATACTTGGGATGTTATATTACTGTTTATTTGTTTATCCTTCTGTCCTTTTACTCCATTCTATATTCGGCTAAAAGTAAAAAAAATGGTTTAGTTATTATACCAGGATGCTTAAGCATGTTAAGTTTGAAAATTAGTGCAGTGTGATTTTTGAAAATTATATGCCAGATTTGATACAAATTTCATGAAACACTGAACAAGTAAAAGAGTGGGAAATAACTCTACCATCAGGCGTCAAACAGTTAAGTTCAGCAACCGTTAGCATCAAATTGGTTGAAATTTTACCGTGATTAGTCAAAATATCAGCATCTTGAATCGTCACTCAGGTTTCAAATAAATATTGTTACCATTATTTTGGAAAAAAATTAATGTGATTCCTCAAAATCATGCAGATGATTCTTTATCTTTTTAAAGAAAGTGTTCATTTTATCATCATGCACCAAAAATTACCTTTAACATCATTTGGCAAGAAATTTTATCATTAATTGTCTTGAAGGTATCCCCATTACTACCCTCAAATTAGATAATACTAGAGTTTCTGTAACTGTTAAAGCAACTGTAAACTTCAGTTGTTGAGTATTTGTATTTGCTGGATATTTTCTTTTAAGGTGGTACCTAACACTACAGGGAGATAACTCTGTAAAGTCCACTTAACGTTTTAATTACGTTGTGTTGTAAAAGGAATATTAAACTTCTCAATGATCGAAATTGGGGGTTGTCAAATTGCTATATAACCAGTGTAATTTTTCTGACAAAACGGTTGGTTCAAATCTTTTAAAATTTTTATATTTTTGTTAAAGTGTCAAAGTAAATACTTTGACAAAATTTTATGAAAATTAAACGAGCCAAATTAATTTTAGTGAAAGTGTTGGGTACCACCTTAAAATAAAACAGGTGTCTTAGGTTTATGATGAGCTTTTGTCTATTTGAGCACTATTTGGGTACAACAAGTTCATACTTTTAGGTTAATTTTGTGGTTTATTTTAGAAAAGGAGAAATTTAGTAAAAGTACTGATTCTTGGAGGCATTGGGTAGGTACAAAATTACTTCTTATTAACATGTTTTAATTACGTATCATATTTATAGTTTGTAACAATTGAATAGTGAAACAAAGACAGAAAATTAATGGCTGTGTTAGGCCTAATTTGTCTCATTAAGAAAGGTCAGTAAAACAATATAGAAGTTAGAAAATAAAAATGGAAAGAGAGCTCTGTGAGGTTAATGCATACATAACCCATGTCACACATAAATTTTATTTCATAAAATTTCTAATCTTTAGATTAGCACTGATATGAGTCTCAAATTTAAAAGAACATGTATTTATATTTTTAGAGATCAAATATGTAAAATATAATCATTTATGATAATAACTTATCTGCTTGGAATTTGTGGTAATTTTAGACTTTGATTATCTTTCTAGGAGCCCCTGTCTAGATCAACCCGTTGCCAAAAAAGTGTTTCCATTTTATCTATAGAACTATATGCCATCCCATTTGTAAGGACTCAGACTAGCTTAAAGCTTTGTGAGAATTTCTATATATTTCTTGCATTTAAGGATGTACACCTCTGAGGAGCCAAAAATTTCTAGAATTAAACTTTTTTTCTTAACCTGATTTTTGGGTTTATAAGACTGTAACAAAATAATTGGTGAAGAAAAAATCCTATGGTGGTGCACTTCTTTTTTTGTTACGGCCCTTTGAAAATGCCTACTTTTGATGATTTTCCCATTTTTCATCGATTTTTACCTATTTTTGGGCTATTATCGTGAAAAAAATCACAGTTCCACAATTAAACTTTTTTTCATACTTTCTATAAAGATGAAGTGGACCAATCTGAATGAATTTTACTTAAAAAAACTATAGGTAGGTGTTAATATAAGAAAGTTTTATCATATTTTGACGCTTTTTTGTGTAAATTTTACCATGGTGTCAATTTTGTATTTTTGTGATTTTTCTCAGTTTTAAGAACAAAATGCATATTATGTCAACTTTTTTGTTATAAATGATTAAAAAAAAATACATATCTAAGAAATTTGAAAAGACCAAAATGATATGGGATGTACATGATTCTTGTAAAATAATTTTTTGTATCCCTAACCCATTTTCTCAAAATTTTGGCTAAAAATACTGACTTGATTGGTCGTAAAATTTGAAAACTGGATTACTCAAAAACCATTCAATGTAAATACACAATTTTTTCACAGAGTTATGTTTGATTATAATATTTTAAAAATTCATTGATATTTTCCACTTGTATCACATGTTTTGGAAAATAATTCAAGAACGAGATTTCAACGAGACTGAACGAGACTGAAAAGTCAGAAGAATACATCCTTAAAAGGGTTTTATATAAAATTCCTATATTAAAAAGTAATTTTTGAATATATTTTATAGTGTTGGTAAAACCTCTTTGATGAATCAGTACTCAGATGGTACATTCAATGAAAAATACAAAGTTACAATTGGAGCAGATTTTATTGTGAAAGAAGTCCCGAAAGATACTGAGCATTTTACATTACAGGTATATAATTATTTTTTCATGTAAATAGATATAAGAAGATGTGGTATGAGTGCCAATGAGACAACTCTCCATCCAAGTCACAATTTATAAAAGTAAACCATTATAGGTCGACCAAGGTATGGTCTTCAACATGGAGCCTTGTCTCACACCAAACAGCAAACTTTAAAAGACTCCAAAAATTTATTAGTGTAAAACCATTCAAACAGGAAAACCAAAGGTCTTATCTATATAAAAAACAAGAAACAAGAAACACTTATGAACTACATAAACAAACGACAATTACTGAAAATCAGATTTCTGACTTTTCATTCATGGAGTTATCTTCCTTTTGTCAATAATTTAAGTTGAACCAACTTAATACATTATGCAATATTTAAATTATAGTTTCCCCTGTAAAGTGAATGCAATCTTTACCCTTCAGTTGTCACAAGTGCTTCCAGTAAAATAGTTTGGAAAATGTGTATTATCCAAATTGATAATCAGTTTGTAAGTAATTAAAAGCTTGACAAGTTATTTCTCTGTTCCTGCTCTAAAAGAGAAGAACTTAAAGGTGTTACTATATATAGCTAAAAACTCATTAATCTAATACAAAATAACAATGTCTTGGCAAAAAATGAGAAGACAAACAATTGTACATAAAACACATCATAAAAAACTAAAGACTGAGCAACACCAACCCTACCAAAAACTACGGTATAAACAGATCCTGCTCTACATGTGGCACCAATAATGTTGCTTATGAAAGTTCAAATAACCCAGTTATAAGACTTATACAGTTGGTCATATTTGAGGAAAAGAAATAACTAACTGACATGGCAGATTGGTTTCTTGTGAAGAGTTGTACGTCTCATTGGAAAATAATTAGAACATCTTCTTTTTTATAATTAACAATACAGACCAGTACAGAAAGAGCACTTAAGTCTTAAATAAAAGTTTGATAAATTTTCTAAAAACACTACACATTAAGTAACCCTTTATGATTTACTTAAAAAATTTACACAGATTAATAACATACATGTACTGTAAATAAAATTCAAAAATCAAATTACCTTATATATTATTAACTGTAGGTTAGAAACAATAAAAGTAAAAGTATATATACATTTCTTACTACATATGTATAAACTTCAAGATTTACCTTTTTTTTTTTTAAAACTGTTTTTTTTCTAAAGTGAATATTTTCGAAGTGTTAAATATTTCGCAGTGGTGACTTGCCATGGCTTTGCTTGGACTTGTTTGAATGTTTGTACCTATATTTTATTAACTGTGCTTTTAATTCGTTTATAGTGTATTAATGTACGTTTTTTGATTGAGTTAAGTCTGCCAATTGATATTTTATTGTGTGTTTTATCTATGTTGTGATGTTATGCTATTGTTTCAGAAAAAGGATCCATTAAAACATTTAATCCCGCTGCAAATGTTTGCACCTGTCCTAAGTCAGGAATCTGATGTACAGTAGTTGTCGTTTGTTTATGTAATTTATACGCGTTTCTCGTTTTTTAAAATTTTATATAGATTAGACTGTTGGTTTTCCTGTTTGAATGGTTTTACACTAGTAATTTTGGGGCCCTTTATAGCTTGTTGTTCAGTGTGAGCCAAGGCTCAATGTGAAGGCCGTACATTGACCTATAATGGTTTACTTTTTTTAAATTGTTATTTGGATGGAGAATTGTCTCATTGGCACTCACACCACATCTTCCTATATCTATTTACTTGTTACACTCCTCTCCAACATTAGAGAGAGGTTACAGAATTCACAAACCAATGTTCCCAGGTAGTATAAACATGAATCCAGTGAGTTGATGTTAGCTATAGTTGTTGAATAAGTTAATTTAATTCATTGTTGTTTTGTTTAATCAAGCCATTGATTTTTGGAAAGATTGGAACTTGTTCTAAATCTTTCCTTAGGCACTGGCCTCCCTAACAACATGACAGGTTAGCTACTTTTACTAATGTATTCACACTGAAATATAGTTCCCTATAGTTCTCATATATGTGCACATAATATACATATAAACTGTAATCAAATGGGTATATTTTTGGAGCAGTTTATTCCAGAATGTATGTCATTAAGGTGTTTTGATGGAAAGGCTTTTTTTAAACGTATTGATTAGGTAATTGAGTATTGATACAATACTAGATGATTGACAACTATCATTATCATCAACCATTCAGAGACAAGGTGAACCTTTAATTACAATGCCCCACCTCCTAAACTGTCAATCAGATTGACCACATTACTTATCAACCTCAGTCTTACATAATTATACAGACCCTATTACATCTTTGCTTCAATATACACTACAGCTTAGGTGGATTTTGCTTTGTCCATCGGCCCACCATGGGAGTGGGCACCGGGTGGGCAAAATTTCTACCTTGTCCACTCTGCCCACCTGTAGGAGTGGGCATTCAATTTTTTTTGTATCATCTAAAGACTTGCAAGTACAATCACTTGAAAAAAGGAGATTAGAATTTTTAATCAATATTTTTACAAAAAAGAGATTAGAATTTTTAATCAATATTTTTACAAAAAAGAGATTATAGCTAGAGTGGGCAGGTGGAAAAAGCAAAATCCACATGGGCTGTTGTGTACATCCAATAAAAAAATATCAATGAATATTTGACCTCAAAATTAAATACACAAATGAATATATTAGATGTTTGATATATAAGGATGATAGATTTATTTATTGGCTATTACTTTTGATCTACATTACATAAAGTGAATCTGTAAATTTTGTCTGTAAGATAAATGATTAATTAAGGATTAACAAGATCTTTAAAAAAAAATGAAATATAATTAAAAACCAATTGTTCAGAGAACAATTGAAGGTCTTTCCACTGAAAACAATGTATTTTAATATGAAAGTTGTAAAATTAAGTTTAAAATGTCATTTCAATCGTCAATTGATAGGTTATTGTACGCTGATTCCAGAAATATATGGTTTCTATACAATATTTTTTAAATAAGGGAGATAATTTGTTACTTTCGGTTTGAAAAATGTTACTTCCGATAATATTTGAATATTTAATTGACACTGATTCCAAAAAGATCTGGTTCTATATACTTTTTTATTAATAAAGTACAAAAATAGCTACTTCCGGTTTACACAAGGTCACTTCCGGTTGTTTTTTTCAAGGTTAAATGGTTTGATACCTTTAGCCAAAAGTCTCATGGATATATCATGTATAAATATGAGCTGAAAGCAAAGGTCAAAAACTAGAACGTCAAATTAATCTATGACCTTGAGATCAATTTCAAGGTCATAAACCAAGGACCTCAAATCAAAAGACCATAGGACTTAATTATATTTGGTTAATCAGTTATATCACCATACACGTATTTTTAAATACAAGAGGGGAGAAAACTCACTTTTACGTTCAACGTACCCTTGCAATCAAAATTTACGTGTTACAACATGTCGCAACTAACAATTTAGAAAAAATAATTTGTCGATATCTTATACAGTTTCTGGAAATTAGTGGAAATAAGCCAAATTCAAAAATTGGAATATGACCTTGACCTTTGACCTTGACCTAATTTTTATTTTTTTGGACCAAGGACCTCAAATCAAAAGATCCTTGGTCTTTAGCACTTATGGTTTACAAGATAGAAATGCATATCACTAATATCAAATGCATAAGGGGAAATAACTCTCATATGGAGCGTTCATATCACTTCGGTCAAAATAGGACAAATCATGCGAAGGATATAACGAGCAATTTTGTAAAATTAATTTGTCATAATATTTTACGGTTGCGAAGGAGATGCGCTAACAAGGAAAACAGTGTTTGGGGAGATAACTCCTACAAAGAAAAGTATTCGTTTACGCAGGGTAAATTTCAAAAGCGCATAAACTGTTCGATATCATATACCAAATATCTAAGCGACATATTGCGAAACAAATGTTTATCGCAAGAACAAAATAAGGCGGAAGAAAAAAAAAAAAAAAAAATAATCAGAAGAAAAACAATAGGTCTTTCCACAGAAAAGTGGAAAGACCTAAATATGAATATAAAAAAGATATTCAAGTAAGGCCTTTGATAAATTTTCAATAATCGTCTGCAATTAATCAACAGTTTAAGTTAGTTCACTTACTTTTTTTTATCAATAATTGGCCAGAAACAGTTATAAAATTTTAAACTTTTTGATTATAACAAACCATTTTTTATTAGTTTATTCCCCATCAATCATTATGTCTATTTCAGTCATTTGAATTTTTATATTAAAGAAGTGAATATATATTTTTGCAATCAAGAAAAAATCTGCATTTCAATAAAATACGTTTTTTTTTAATTTGTTTACGTTGAAAAAATCTTTTTTTAATGCCCTGTTCTGAAAAATATAAATTGATCAAAAGGCACTCTACAACTTTTAGTCTTCAATGTCATACATGTATAACCTATGTTTTAACTTACAAAATGCCCCAAAACAACATTTTTAGATTATTTTTGTTGACACTTTAAAGTTCTTAGCTTATGTCTTATAAGAGTTGTTGGTAACATTTACTAGAAGAATTTTCAGCAATAGTGCTTTATTTATGTTCTTTTGTCCCCACCATACCTTAATATGAAATTATCAAATCAAATCAAATCAAATCAAATATTTTATTGTCTTATAAACTTTACAGTTTGTGACAAACATATATCAACACGAGGACCACAATAAACATATATACATACATATCAAACATACACAATAAAAACAGCATCAAAATCTATAACAACAAACAAGCTGTTAAGAGTCCCCTGCCCTCAGTTCTAATGACTTTTTTAGGAAGGATCCTAACTTATTTGTTTGTAGAGGCGTTGATGGATTTAGTAAATAATGATTTTTTTCTTCTTCAGTTGAATAATTAAAGTTATTATTTTCAGTAAATATGTGTTGAAAAAAGTTATTTCTTAGCGTTTTATTACAATCACAATAGAGTAAAAAATGTTTCTCATCCTCTAGTATTTTACATTTATGGCAAAGTCGTTCCTCTCTTGGGATTTTAAAATATCTCCCTTTTTCAATAAAGAGGGAGTGATCACTTATTCTAAATTTAGTGATTAATCTCCTTATTTGAAAATTAGATGTATTTAGATAAGATTCTAGTTTGTAAACTTTTTTAAGTTTTTTATAAAGATTCAAACTACTCTTCCAATCTTTCCATGAGTGATATCCATCACTTTGATTTCGTGAGTTATTTCACACTTTGTCAATCCTTAAGGTATAAAACCACTTTTTCATAGCCCTATTGCTTTCTATGTTAAATTCTGCAATTTCAAGCATTTATGGCTACTTTGTCTTAAGTTCAAATAAAGTGGCAGTCATTTCATGTCAAAACTTACCTTATCCTGCTTGTGCTGAAAGAATCAACATACCTTTAATTGCATATTAGAGCGTACTGGTTCCCGAAGTTTGATAGTACAAAAACAGGAACTTCTGATCTGAACAACAGGTCAAATGTGCCCTCCTATTAAAATTTTATATACTTCTTTATTATTGAAGTAAAACTTTTAACAAGGGTTCTGCAGTGACCCCATGTCCCCAGGCTTTCATTTGATATTAAAACTACCCAAATATTCCTACTATTGACAAAGATACAGCTGTGCTTAGGAACTATTTTGTTTCAAATATGTACTACTTTCTTGTATGTTCTTTCCAGCCGGGCCTGAATTAGTGGTTCTATACCTTAAGGTGGTACGAACCCTGTGGAAAATATGATCTGGCTTGTTTTATTTTCATAAAATTTTTACCCTTTGACCAAAATATATAAATTTCGAAAAGCTTGAACCACACACTTTATTGGAAAAATTTCATTGGATATTTAGGAGTTGGACATAAGACAAACACTTATTTTTCATCACTGAGAAGCTTAATATTTCCTTAGCAATAAACAATGGTTAATATATTCTGCTGATTTTTTTTAGAGTTATCTCCCTGTAGTGTTATGTACCTCCTTAATGGTTTTTACTTTTCTTCAATGCAAATCTTTAACTTTTTGAAGTTGATTAAAGAAAGATTCTTGTTTATATGACTTACAAACATAATTGTTTAATAGAAAATCTATTTTAAAAATATCCAATCAAAACCTATATGACAAAAACATTACTTAGAATTGTATACTTGTATAACAGGTTTGGGATACAGTGAGTAAAAAAGATTTCCAAAGTTTAGGACTAAGTTTTTACCGTGGAACAGACTGTGCTTTGTTAGTGTATGATGTTACACAGCCAGAGACATTTAAACATCTTGAATCAGTCCTGGAGGAGTTTTTGGCCAATGCTTTTCCAGAAGACGAAGACAATTTCCCATACATAGTCATCGGGAATAAGATAGATAAAGAAAATAGATTGGTATGTTTCAGTTAAACATTTGAAGTTTTAACATAAGGTTTGGGGTAGGAATGTCCTTTACCGTCAGGCGTCAAATGAATATTTCGTAATACAGGAGTTTATATAGTGGTGGAATCTGTTTCTCTAATGATTTTATCCTTCCTTTTCAAAGACACTAAGAACATTTGACGTCATAATTAAATTTCTACCAATCATTAGCTGAGAACAGATATTTCACTAGTGAGGAGAAATATATTCTTACACTAAACAAGCAATGTGAAAATAGCACAAATTTTTTAAGAGAAACAGAAATTGATCAGTTGCGTTACATTAAACACCCTGGTCCTGAATGATAAATATCCAACCAATTATTAATAACAGCTTTATTCATAATGAATTGTTTTTATATTTAGGTAACAAAAGAGGAAGCTATGAAATGGTGTAAAAAGAATGGCAATATTCCTTATATGGAAACCAGTGCTAAAGATGGAACCAATGTTGAAGAAGCTTTTATGTCATTAGTTGATAGCATGTCAGGGACAGTGGTTGAATAATCAAGAGATTTCTACCTTTTGAATGCAGGCATCTTAATAAGGACAGTGATTGAATGATTACGACATTTCTGTTGGAAATCACGCACAGAAGAGAGAACGTTAACGTAACACGGCATTATAGTATATCCAGCATTGTGTACTTATGACGTTATCTTGTACTTCAGTCATCAATACAAATTCATACAGTTTAGACGTCTTTCTTATTACATATGCAGTTTTAGTAAAACAACTTTACGATAATTTCTTTGTAATGAATGCAGGCACGTCAGGGACAGTAGTTGAATGATTAAGATATTTCTGTCTAATGCATGCAGTATAAGTGTTTCTCAGCTTCTTAAATGTACAGTCAAACTTGTATATAAAGGTCACCCTCAGGAATTATGAAAACTAACCTTATAAGGGTGGTGACATTTGAATTGATGTAAAAAATCCATTGGTGATATTATAGCAGGGCTATAAGAGTGACCTGACAAGACAGGATCATGTTTAATAAATAGAGATGACCTGTATATCATTTTTGACTGTGCAATTATAGAAGAGATTATGAAATACGAGGCCCCTCATGGGGGTATCAAAGTAATAACAAATCACATTTTTTTGGCAAAATAATCACATAATAATCAATATTCATTTATAAACATCAAAAAATCAAAAATACAGTCCAATATTATCAAATAATCATGAAATATTTGGTCTGGTAATCAAATAATTATTATAAAAACGGAAAAGTAATCACATATTCAGTGGCAGATCCAGAAATTTTTCTAAGAGGGGGCCCACTGACTGCCTAAGAGGGGGCCCACTCTCGTCATGCTTCAGTGATTCCCTATATAATCAAACAAATTTTTCCACCAAAAAGGGGGAGGGGCAGGCCCCCTGAAAAACCCTCTTAATCCGCCCCTGATATTATTAATCAAAAACACAATCAGGAGGCTCAAGTAAGCTCAGGAGTCTTTATACATATTATGAATCAATACTGACTATAATGAAACTAATATTGATGTGAATAAAGTACTGCTGTTGTCTAGCAGAATATATTTTCAAATTACAATCTAAATTGTAAAATTTAAATATTAGCCATACATGTATTACTATATAATAAACTCATCATAGATACCAGGACTAAATTTTGTATATACGCCAGACGTGCGTTTCGTCTATAAACTTGTTCTACACAGTCTTAACTTCAATTGTAATTTTGTTTGATTTGGCAAAGTATCATAGTTAATCAGTTCTTGAAACTATGTTAGTACTTTTATACTTTTACTTGTTTTTTTTTTGTGTTTTGCAACAAATAAATATTTTGGATAAACCCTACATTTTCAGTCAAAGTCTTAAAATATGTAAGCACTGAATTCACCAAATGAAGAAGATATGCTACAATTATTAACACACATACATGTTACAGGCTCATTGACTTGAGTGTGTAGGTAAAGGTTGATTTGTATATAACCTTATCTTACATTTTTTATGATTTTTATATTTTTTTAAATATTGATTATTCAGAAATTATAGATTTTCATTAATGCCATTGTGTGAATTATGTAATAGATATAATAATAAAACACATTTTGAATTCAAATACATATCTGTATGCAGATTTTCCTAAAATCACAATAATTTATACTCTCATTTTTGTCCTTTTTTAAATTTGCTATAATAAAAAACATTTGATATATCTGAATTTACAGTATATACCTACTTGTATTTTTATTTCCTTTCATATGCCACTAAACATTAAGCAACCAACACTCAATCAAACCCTTTTAATATATATAGTTAGTTAATCTTATGATCTTTGATCTTTTAAACAAATTTGTAGAACAACTTATTATTTACAGTTTATATATTAGTACATTTATTAGAATGAAACTTGATATCATAACCTAGGGATACAATAAAAATCACTTTCACTGAAGATTCCAGTCATCATATTAATGCCTTTTAGGGGTAAACAATTACATGCACAAAATCAAAACCCTTAAAGTTACTAGTTTAATAGTTATCAATATTTCCACTCATGAGATTTAAAAAAAGAAAGTACATTTAGCACAACATTCCATATTCCTATTTATGAACATCTAAACACATTTACCAATGAAATATATACTCCGATATCAAGTCATTAACATAGGTAAAGCTACTCTTGTAATTTAAGTGATAATCATTTAGTCCCCATGTTGTGGTAATTAATGTATGATACTAACATTACTGTAGTGATTTAAAGCAAACATATAATGTTCATAATTGTTAATTTTGTAGTATTCAAGATTATTGTAATATCTACTTAATATAGTTTTATGTAGATATAAAATGTGCCTCTTATCATTGGGAAAATATATGTCTCTGTATATTTATCTCTATTTATTTTGTTTCTTTTTGTATCTTTATTTTGTAAATGTCAACTGGTATTCATTTATTGGAATTTACACCAATAAAATTATTCGATTTGATCTGATTTTTAAAATTATCATTATCAATGATCCATATAAATCAAATCAAGGACAGAAGCCCTCTGTCAGACCAACATAATCACCTTACAGTAATTCCATACACAAAAAAAGATGAATAACTAATGATTTATAAAATCATGCATAACCACAAAATCTTTATATTGATCAATGAACCATGAAAATGAGGCCAAGGGTATATGATACCTGCCAGCTAGAGTGTAAAACTTGCAATTATTCAATACACCAATTATAGTTGGCCTCTTAATTAAAGTATCTCAATAACAGACTTGATCGGAAAAAACTTTAAATTTGACCAATGAACTATGAAAGTGAGGTCAAGGTTAGATTAAATACCTACCAAACAGGCATGAACACATGAGTTATAAACACCTTACTTTTAACGATGCATGCTATCTGCTCTTATTATATGTCATGTAAACCTGTTCGACAGACATGTATATCTTGCTGTATTTGGCAAAACTTTTTGTCAATTTTGTTCAAGTCGGTGTAAACTATAACTATCCCTATTTTGACATATTTACCTATTATGTCTATTTGTCTTGTTCACGCATCATTGTCATTATAATGGAATTTGATGCGGAGGTTTATAACTTCGGCTAGCTACAAAAGCAGGTTCAATCTACCATTTTCTACATACGAAAATTCGTTTACCAATCACGGATATGACAGTTTAATCCATTCGTTTGATGCGTTTGAGCTTTTGATTTTGCCATTTGATTAGGGACTTTCCGTTTTGAATTTTCCTCGGAGTTTTCATTTAAGCTATCGAACTCTTTATGTTGATGGCTTGATAGTTATCGATTTTCTATTCTTTACCACTGCTTTTGAGATAAACAAAGCATAGTGCATTGTGCACACAATTCTATATATCTTATCCATGAACTTTCAAGAAATTTACGAATGAAAAATGCATTCAGAATTTTTAAGTTACATGTAAGAATGTATGTATTAATTTAAACTGTTCTTCTCAAGAAAAAATTATCTAAATTGTATAAGGTGCATGAATTTAGATTTTATTAAGAATGCATTGCTTTTTACAGTGGCTTTACCACAAAAGCCGCTTCAATGACCAACTCCGAATATTTGATGAGATCCAGATTACGAATTTCGATTGATATATCTTTTCTGAAAATCACATAGCGGGTTTATCTTTTTTTTTTAACCGATCTACCGCAGCCATCAACCATTTAACCATTTCGGAGTTTTCACTATTGCTCACTAAATTCACTAAACGCTTTTCTCTAAAATATTTAGGTTTAGCATACAACCATAATACTCGTAGAACATTTAGATGGCCTTTCAGACAAGCAGCAAATATACCTTCTCTAACATTCAATTTGTTTTTGTCAAACCGTTTTAGTAGATCTTCTACAATCTGATCATTTCCAAACTCGCATGCATATTGCATTACCTTTTGTAAATCAAATTTTCTATTGCGAAATCTTTTAACCAGAAACAAGTAAATGGCAAATGTATCAAAGCCGTGACAAGCAGCTTCTAACGCTTTACTCGGATTTATATCTCTACACGTCTCACTGAATTTGTCAAATAACCAATTACGTGGCCTATCTTTCCTTGTTTACAAGCTAGAAGTACTGATATTTTAATGTCCAGTATATGATTACCACATTCCTTAAGCATCCAATTTAAAAGTTCAAAGCTACTGTTTTCTGACAATTTACCGTTTGATCTCTCCTTTTTGAGGCTTGCCTTGAATGTTTCAAGTATTGCCAATTTCATATCAAACTTCATATCGTACTTCTCGAGAAGCCACATTACTAGGTCGTTTTTTTCCGTTTCCACATGCCATTGCTAATGCTACATCCAAATTCAGAAACCATTCTACAAGTCTAGTTTCACCAGTTTTGCATATTGCAAATAGTAACGTTTTCATATCAAATGATTCTTTATCAAATATTTGTAAATGTAGTTTACTAACCCAAAATTTCCGTTCTGACAAGCCAATTTAACTGCATTACTTAAATCTACACTTTTAAAGTCAAAGTTTGTGAACGACCATAACACAAATTCAGCGTTATTTTTTCGGGTAACAATAAAACTTCATATACATCTCCTTCATTTGCTTTAAATTCCTGGGGTCTTAGCATTTCTAAAATAAAATCGAATTTCATCAACGGTATGATGCTTTCTATTTTAACGTCTGCATATGACAGTAGAACACTTTCAAGTATTATCCTATGCTGAAAAGAATATTTCGCAGACGGAGCAATTTTCAGATAAATTCCGGTCATTGTTTAAGCACTGTGAACTAAAACAGCACAATTACATATCTCCGACATAAATCGGGATATATAAGTTAGCAAACGACCAATCATCAAGAGATTGACATCATAGGGGTCAAAGTATTCTCCATTTAACAAAACGTAAACAAGTGAAACATATGTTTGCCTGCTAGTCATGTCCCTCTGTCTTGAAACCCTAAGGTTATTGACTTCGTCACAAAGATTACGAGTTGATAGGCGGGAAAATTGGAACCTTGCTCCATGAACCTAAAGTTTGTTGTAAATAAATAGCAAGATTCTTGAAAAACCCCAAAAAGGATTATTGTCAACACCAGCAATTTCACAAATCTGAGTTGTACATAGACTTATCCATCTTTACTGTTGTATATTCAGTTTCTATAACATCAACGTGAAACACAACAGCACCAACAACCAGTTAACAGAAAGCTTGTATACGTGGTAGGATTATTTGTAATCATTTTCTTTTGTCATTTTGAACTGACAATTTCTGAGGGAGTGAACTAGATATTCAGAAGATTATTGTTACACAAAAACACTTTGTCAACAAATGCCTTTAGAACAGTTTAACAGAAAAACTTTCATTTCGTTTCATCCATGTCGTATGCGAGTTATTGCACTACATATATCTTTTCTTGAGGGAAAACGGTACTATTTATTCCATAGGCGACAATACTAACATTTTCTAATTTTACCACTTTTTATAATAAAAACCTGGATAAAACAGTTATGTGTGTTGTAAGTACTTTATTACTCTATTTTAAAAATTGAAGCCAAATAGTATCATGACCAATTTCCAACGGAGCTTGTTTATGTTATCCATGCCCACCGTCATTTTGCAGCAAATTTATAAAATTTTGAAAGCCTTTTCGAATAATTCGGTTTTAAAATTTATATTGTAAATATAAACACTGCAGTTATTCATAGATAAATAACAAAAATATATTGTACCCTTACATCCAATCACGGCGCTCCTAAGTTGACTTCCTTTGCCTGTCTTGGGTACACAAAAGGCCAACCTAATGCTGGGAAAATGTAATAGTACCGTTTTCCATTGAAGAGATGTGTGAAGTTGATCATTTTACAGTATCATTTAGATTTTCCCATTTTTACAGGAAAATGTTTTTACTATCCTACCTTCAATGACACCTTGTGCACGCAAGTTGTCCGTGGACAATTGACAGTACGATCTCACACTTGTAAAATTATTTGTCATCACATACAATATAATATTAATGTACCACCATTTTGATATGACCATTTAAGCAGACGCCTCGATATATATGGCTGTGTTTGACCCATTAAATAACAGCAAAACAGTAAGCTTAAAATACTCTAAAAGATTGAAAGAGTTTTCATATTTCATGATTGATAAATGCTTGAAAACTTAAACTATTATGCACAATCTTTGAATCAATTACAAAAATTCAAATTTGTTGTTATTACCTTGATAGTTTTGATGCCATATTACAACATTAAGATCCAAACAAGTATCGTTCATATCATTTGAAGGTTAAACACATAGTATGAACTGTATAAACACAGGTTGTATCATACATTAGATCATGTGTATTTGTAAGATCAAGTTAATTGAGTCAGGATCGAAACTGGGGATACTTTTTAGATGAATGCCATGATGCGTTGAAATAAAAGTTTTATATATTTTTTTTTATTAAAATATTTATCATGGATGTATATAATATTTCTCTAATTCTTACACGATTTATCCGTTTCCTGGCATTTTTATTTTGTTTTATTTAATCAACGTGCGATTTGTTTAATCTCAGTTTTTCATTGGTCAAAATTCGATAATGACGTTGAATTTGCTTGCTTTTCTCTGAATTTTATATTGTGACGGCATGATGGCGTCACAAAGAAAAGCCACATCTTTTTGCAGACCATTTAAAAATAACGAATACGTTTGCCTGTGTATTGTTTAAGAATCATTACAGAAACAGATTCCAGCACCAAATTTTGTGTAATATATATTTATCCACTCTCGATAGTTAAATTTTAGATTTGAAAATTTGACTGTCTCGAGTGGATAAATATCGCATCACACTCGATGTTGTGGTAGAATCTATATATACTGAATGGTCACAATATTTATAAACCACAGGAAGTTGCACGCATTGACTTAAACAGTATATTCCTCTTGTTAGAAATTAAACCTTTGTTTCTGCTGAATAAAAAAATATTTAGCCAATTAGAGACT
This sequence comes from Mytilus galloprovincialis, assembly GCF_965363235.1. Classification (NCBI taxonomy): domain Eukaryota; kingdom Metazoa; phylum Mollusca; class Bivalvia; order Mytilida; family Mytilidae; genus Mytilus; species Mytilus galloprovincialis. The sequence goes on from NC_134838.1 coordinate 43,513,635, forward strand.
AAATGACATATGACATTACGGTTAAATTAAGTATGTATATAATCTAAATTCAACACATAATCTAAATTCAACACATAGTCGAATAGTAAAATAGTATGCTCTATCCTGACAGATCTAACACAATTGCTAACACATCTTAACATTTATAAAAAGTTTCAGACACCATATAAAATTATTCCTGAAATCTTCCTAAAAGGAAATTGAGGCATAAAATTATGCTTTATTGGTACAATGAAAATTCAAGTATCATTTTTTTTCCTTTTAAAAAGCAGAAACTGAGTACCATGCAATGAATTTTATGGAGAGATAGATCTATTGCTTTGGTGTTTGCAACACATTCTAGGAGTGTTGATATCAATATCTGAGAGGAAAAAAGAACTCATGAGAGATATATTTTATTTATTAATTCAATCATATAAACCATAGCATATTAAACCATTACCAATTCTCACAAATGATGTTAAACAAGAAAACAATTAAATAAAAGAAGACTAATGGTAAAAGATATATTCTAATAATTTCCTATTAAATGTTTGATGGCTTCCTAGTCAAGTTTTTCAAATATGACATTTATGTTTTCGACAGTAACAATATCAGTGAGGTATGATGATGTTCTTTTTCAACTAAATCAACGCATACAGACATAGTTCTATAAATGTGCTATCTAGGTAACAGTCTCAAAGACGACTTGAAGCCCTACTCAAATGCATTATTCTGTTCCGAGAATACCAGTTGTCTACTACCAAAAAGTAAAATCACAAAAATACTGAACTCCCCTTTTTTCGACATATGATTAGTCCTCCGCACATCATTGGGCATTATCAACCAAGGAAAAGTTTGGAATATGTTTTTCTTTTTCTAAAAGATGAGTAGAATTATTAAAAAAAAAACATTAAATCAAAAACTGACAAAATCATTGATACATGATTGGAGACACCATGATTATAAAAACAAATTCACCAATTAAAACAAAATCTTATGTAAAACATACATAACTAGAACAATGTATTAAAGGGGCATTAGCTGTCAAATTTACGTTCACCGATTTGACACACATTCTTTTCTTATACAGGTATTCAGTATAACGATGTAACTTTACCTAGATTATACTCTTGATCTAAAAAAAAATATACTCAAACGTATACCTAAATTACAAAATGTATAAGAGAAACAATCAAAAATGATTGGATTTGTTATTATTTATCAGGTTTTCGTGAGTATTTGAGAGTAAACTCCATTCTGATATCCCTCGACATTACCTCAATGGACACCCGACCGGTGACGGTCGTATAATCCGATATAAATATAATTATACAAGCACGTGTTGTCATTCTATGCCGATTTTTCTAGGTTTGTTTGATTTCATGTCATAGATTAAAACTATATTTAGTTCATCGTTTTACTCAATATGTGTATAAAAATGATATTTGTGGACCGGATCAATCAACGATTCTGGAGTACCTTTTCACTTTTCAATATGGAATGAATACACCAGATGCAGAAAACATGCACAGCCTTTATCGCTGAAGGTCAAATAAAAAGGTTGCATTAATACGTTTTCAAATGAGCTGAATTATTGACCTGCAAGCAAGCATCAGAGATTTTTCCAGCTTATTTTGATTAAATTAATTAATTAAATGACTGCCAATAGCGAACTGTTGTTTCTATATTCTGTGTTTATCAATATATACATATTCTGCGTTTATAAATGTTCGAAACCAAAAAAATCCTATCTTAGTTTTTATTTTGTCTTATTCGTAGACAATGTCCATTTAAAACAAGATATATCTTAATGCCAAAATGATAAAGTCTGGTTACATTCCCACAGCCTCATGTTAGTAAATAATGATATGAAGTAAGAAGGTACATTCTATGATTATTAATATTTCCCAAAACAATAATTATTCTCCAGTAAACATACTTAATTTATAACAATAAAATAACGAAACGTATATATATAAATATAATAAATTGTATATAATTCATGTGAACAAATAGAAATAAAACATTGATTAAATATACAAGTTATGTAACAGAACTAAGACAGTACTATTAACATATTAAAAGTATTTCACTGATATAACAAAACTTAAATATAAAAAAACCTTTATGAGTTAAATTACAGAACTAAACCATTATTATTGACATGTTTTAAAGAAGTCGATGAAATAACAATACTATAAAAGATAAACCATATCAATGAAATAACAGAAGTAAAAGAGATGACATAACAGAACTAACAGAAATAACTTTTTCTTATACTTGTGGCATGTAATCTATCACTTGCAAGAATAAACGTTTATCGTAGCACAATGCACGTATCACACTCCGTTAAAGTGTGATACGAAAATGTCATATAAATACCGCGTTTATTCGATTAGATTATCCTGAACTATGCTATAATATTAAGAGATTTTCGTTGACAATATTTTGGGCCATTGATGACTTTGAAAGAATAATACGATGTACGTTTCGTTATGACCAAATGTCATATTTGCATTTTCATCATATACAAAAAATCTCACATTTTTCACCCGCAAATTTTCTTTTAGTCAAATTTTATTACCATCTAAAACGAACAAAAAGTTTATTAATGTCTAAACTTAATGTTTGACAGTGAACATGATATATAACTGGAACCTACGAAAGACGAGATACACGGTTCGCCTAATTTTTAGGTTAACGCTATGCTATTGTTGAACATTGGAGAAAAAGGTTAAAAAAAACTCGTGAGAATTTGATATTGCTTGATATCAACTCAGTGAAATAATAGAGATAAACTATATCTGTGAAATATTAAAAGAAAAATATTATAATCATATATGCATGTAAAATATCAGTGAAAAAATGAAAATGATTTAACACAAATAAACAATCTGAGTTAAAATGACAAACTTAAAACATCTGATAGATTTTTGAGAAACATAACATGACTAAAACATAAATAAATTATATCAGTAAAATTACCAAATTACTATTAACAGAGAAAAACTATATAAGAAAAATAGCAGAACTCAAATATGTACCAATATATACTGAAATAACAAAAAAAATATGTCATACAAATAACTCTTGAAAGTAATAGAATACTGTTACTGGGAGGGAATGCATTTTTTCATAAAAATGTTATTTTGGATATGTCAAAATGTGACATACTGGAAAAGATGATTTATTCGACTGATTAAAGTCATTAGCTTTATAATCAATATGAGAATCCTTGTGTTTTTAAAAGAGATTTAGCTTATATAAGAAGATTATTTTTACCACATTACGAATGGTAATTTTAGTTAGATTAAGATACAGCAAAATATGGCCGTACTTCTTAAATCATAAATGTTTGATAAAAATAAAATATCTCTAACACGAATTGAAAACACACCTTTTCTACAAATATACCATACATTTCTGTTTTCAAAATCCCGTTTGCGTAAATTTAAAAAAAGGGTTAAAAAACCTAGGAATTTTGAGAACATTTCTAAAGCTTCGACCAGATGTATCTCAAAAAATAACACAGGAAGCTTTTTTGTTGTTAAGTGGTAAAATTGATTAAGTTAAAAATGTAAAAATTCACAGTGAGATAACTGTAACATGTGCCATTAAAATCGATAAACTATATTAGTGAAATATCAGAATAACCTTAAACATAGATTAAAAGATATGTCAGTTAAGTAATAGAAACCAATAAATAGATAAATTATGTCAGTGAAATAACAGAACGAAAACAAAAAAAATAAAAACATTCACAAACAAGCGGAATTATTACATTAATAAACAATATATTATTAAAATAGCAGACCTAACTCATAAATAAACCATATTCATGATATGATAATAAAAACATTGATAAATTATATCAGTTTAACAACAGATCTAAAACATATAGGTCAATATAACAGTTCAATAATAGTACTGAAACACATAAACAATATCATTCAAATAACAGAAACAAAATAAACAGATAAAATATATCATTTAAATAATGGAACTGAAACAGAGATAAGTTATTATAAAATGCTTTTAACTAAGACAAACATACACTGGACATACACTGAAACATTTAAATGACAGATCTAAAACATATATACACAAAAACAATAAAAACACAGAACTAAAACATATCTGCCATATATCAGTGAAACAGCATAATTTGATCATAGATAAATAAATGGAACAGTAGTATAACGCTGTTTGAAAGTCATAAACCGATAAAGAGAGAATAAATCCGAGTTAAATATATCAACTATAAGATGAAAACAACGGAACAACAAAAACACTGAACTACAACGACAAAAAGCTATTATCCATAAATTTAAGGTCAAATACCAACACTTAAGCATAGGTAGAATATAATGATAAAAAAGCATAACTAAAAAATACATTAAACATTAAAAATTGTGCTTAAACTTAACATGAATGAATACACAATTACTTCATTGTTAAATTTAAAAAAGTTAACGTCTAACAACAAATTGTGAGTAATTTCTCAAAAATCAAACATAAAAAATCCACAATTGTGTACATTTCTATTACATGGGCAAATTTAATAATAACATGATGAGTTACAAACATTCTGAACTTTTCTATTTTTTGTTTAGGTAAAACTGTAATTGCCCTTATAGGACAATCATAACTTTTCGAAACAGATAAAAGAGAGACGAAAGATACCAGAGGGAGAGTCAAACTCATAGATAGAAAATAAACTAACAACGCCATAGCTAAAAATAAAAAGACAAACAGATAAATAATAGTATAGAAGACACAACATGAAAAAACTAAAGACTAAATTCATTGATAATAGTTGAAAATACCTTAAAAGAATCTACTAAATTGCATCAAAACAAAAGTCCCTTTATCTAGATGTATAGTTAAGTAAGGAGTGTATATTCTAGCAATTTTTTTTCATAATAGAGCCTGTTTAATGACACCATTATTAAACACTCAAATATTTAATGGATAATTAAAACACTGACATACAAAAAATATTAATAGTATGCTGGATACAGTTAAAACGAATTTAGACTTTTTAGTTAAGATTTCTTTTTCATCGACATATCTTAAATCCTCTGTAATTGTTTTTTAATCAATATCTCATCGATTAGCTTCCAAACTGCAATAATATGTCCTGTACTTATCATATGTTTATCTTCTCTTTCTGATTGTAGTGCCCGAATGGCTTCTCTTAAAATATCATCTACAAAACTGTCTCCTTCATATGGGGATGCATCAGTATAACCATACAGCATGTCATGTAAGCTAAAATATAAAACTCATAAAATTGAGAATGGAAATGGGGAATGTGTCAAAGAGACAACAACCCGACCATAGAGCAGACAACGGCCGCAGGCCACTAATGGGTCTTCAATGCAGCGAGAAACCCCCGCATCCGGTGGAGTCCTTCAGCTGGTCCCTAAACAACTATATGACTATATTATGTTATTTATTGTTTTAATGAATTATCATATATGCATATCGCTTGTTATAGTGCGAGCTACAGATAACACTATAAAGACAGAACAAACATGAACCATATGAAATTCCGAAGTGATCTCATTGCTTTTAACGAATCGGTCAGTCTGATCGTCCGGCTGTCAGTCAGTTTTGTTCCTGGATGTTAGTTTAAATGGTAAATATCAGATTGCAACTTTACTTAAACATATGGTCATATGATATATATCATTTACAGTAATCATTAGGCTAAAACGGTCAACACTGGTGTTATGAGTTTGAACCCTGCTCAAGACATGTTCGTTTGATTCCAATTTTTATTAACATGTTTTGCTAGTGGCAAAACTCGTTTGTTTTCTCAAGACACTCTAGCTTAATCAAATAACATAACAGTCTGCCATGATTAAGCTAACAGCACGGAAAGACCAACAATTAACCATATGCCACAATGGTTACCCTTCAATTCAATACACTGGCTTTTTAAACAATAAAAATGATATAAATACCTACAACAATAAAACATCTGTACATTGTCCTAAATCAAGGTCAACCATATTTCGGTTTCCAGAATTTTGTTATCGACCATATAAAGGAATGCTTCAGATATGATTTGTTTGCACAAAAATTATCAGAACCATATATTTGTACCAAATTGGATACTGTTGTCGAACTATCAGTTGCAGTTGCATCTGATCTAGTATCTTAAGCTTCAGTAGTTTTGCATTCTTTTAATTGTAAATTAGTCTGTTCATTTCTTGTTTTATAAAACCAAATAATTATATTTAGCCAAATATAAAGTGTTGTTGTTCTTCAGACAAAGTTTACCATATTTTGTTTTAGCTGAATGTTTTTGATTTCAAACTCTCGGATTATGTTTTTTTTTTTACAATAGCTTGATGAAATTCAAACATGTCTTTTATAAATTAAAAAAACCAAGGAGGAAATGCAGATTAATTGCCAATGCCTCTGAGATGACTATCCATCATGGCAATATTTATAACAATACAATTTTCGAAAAAACAAATATAAAAGACAACCACTGAATTATAGGCTCCTGATTTCGGACAGGTACATCAAGAATGCGGATGTGTTAAACGCTATTAAAGAAACAAACTGTAATCATCAATTAACATGATCAGATTAGTCTTGTAATTGATATCGAACAAAACCTTTTCTTTCAACTAGGAAGGTCTGAAGTGCACTTCATATATCAAACTATCTTATCAAACAAAATGTATGTTTTTCCCTTTAAAATTCGAGAATAACTCTACTAGAGAAAACTGGAATACTCTTATAGGGAGTTGAGAAGAGGACGAAGAATGACAAAAGTCCTCCTTCCATATAGAGATCAAGTTATACTAGCATAAATTAATCTTACCTTATATCGGCAAAAGCATCACTTTCAGGGTTATCCAGTTTGAGCATTACACATTCAAACACTACTATAAGTACAACGTTTATATGTTCAACTGATAATCCGTTCATGATCTTTTGAATGACAGATTTTTGTCTGTGACCGAGTGGATTTTTAAAGGCTTCTGATATTCCCTCAAATACATCCTGAAATTATTTATTAATCAGAGGTAATACTAAAAGTTAAAACATTGTTAACATGTAAAAATATCGTATTTACTAGAAGGAAAAAAGAAATATAACAAAAACTCCGAGGAAAATAATAAAAAAACACCAAAAAGTCCCGTATCAATTAACAAAATCAAAAGTTCAAACACATCAAAAGGATGGAAAACAACTAGCATATTCTAGACTTGATGCAGCCATTTTCTGATGTAGAAAATGGTGGATTGAACCTCGTTTTATAGCTAACTGAATATAACTTGTATGACAGACGCATCAAATACTATTATATTGAATGTATGTATATATATGTGTGAAAAAACAGACAGACATTATAGGTTAAAATTTCCAAAATAGTAGTGCAGTAGTCAGCATTGTGTTATAATCTTTATCACTTTAAAATCTGACACATATACGTCAACAAAGAAAAAGAAAAAGGCATATAGATAAAGTAAAGAAGAAAGAAAGCACCCATCTGTATTTAATTTGGGAAAAACGGTGAAGAAATAATAGATATTCACTGTCATCTTGGGATAACATGTCAGTCATCAGCTTCATGGAACACACATATTAATAATATTTCTAAATAACATGCTCTCGTTTATCTGTGCTTCGATAACTGAAAGATTTATTAGACAGGAGTTTACTAATACCTATTTAGTTTGGTATTATTATACCTATATTAGAGTTTTGTGAAGTTGTTTTTGGGAAATTTCTCTCGGAACGAGTCTGACCATATCAAAGCTATTCAAATATAAGCTGCTAGAATCATTACTGGAATACGGCGTGATTCTTCAAGACAAAAAGGATTTTAAACTGTGGAGAATAGATGGAACAAACATAAGCTTATTCTGTTTTATAAGATATTACATGAGATTTTTATATAATTTGTTCTGTTCTTAACTGTTCAACACTTTCCAAGGTTATGCAAGGGTTGTCCCCTGTACAACTGTTTACCCACCACATTCTATATATATGCTTGTCCCAAGTCAGGAGCCAGTAGTTAATTGCTACCGTTGGTGCATGTTTATCATAATTAATTTTAGTCAACTGTTTTGTTATTAATAGGCGATTATTTTTCTCAGTAAAATTATTTAGTATTTTTGAAATCGGGGACTTTTTTTTTTTATCCCACAATACATGTACTGTGTGGACTTTTTTCTAATTGCTGAAGGCTCCACAGATGACTATAATTGCTAACATTCACTTCATTCCAACTGAGGTGGATATTTGTCTCTATGCCAATCATGCCACATCTCTTCATTCTTATATAGTTTTTCTGAAGCACGCCTCCGGGTGATGTATTTTCACGCTGTATTGAAAATTTATTGTTGGCCTTCGGTAATTATTGTGCTCTATGGTCGGGTTGTTGTCTCTTTGACACATTCCCCGTTTCCATTCTCAATTCAATTTTAGCTATTTATTGCATAAAGGCGATATTAAGCTAACGTTATCGATAACTAGTCAAATCTCGTCAACACTGCCATAGATTTTCATCATGTTTACCCTGTAACTGTGGCTGATGGAAATCTCACATGGATGAAGAGTCAATAATATGCTCTTATGCAACTGAATCATTTCATTTTCAAGTACACTCGCTTCAAAAATTCGAAAGTTGAAGGGAAAATCCTCTGTTTGTTTTTCTGGAATTTTTAAAAATTTTAGGACCTTCACTTATGTGGTTATATGGATTAATCGGTTTAAATTAGAGATTTGAAACTTGCATACGATGATCTCTTGTTCAATAACTGTCCAGTAATATCATATCTCTGATTAAGAATTAATTTTTTTAAAATGTTTAAAAATAAATATAAAAAAAAATACATTACTCCGAGGAAAATTTAAAAAGGAAAGTCCCTAATCAAATGGCAAAATCAAAAGTTCAAACACATCAAATAAATGGAGAACAACTCTCATATTCCTGACTTAGTACAGGTATTTTTTAGGTATTTTTTATGTAGAAAATGGCGGATTGAACATGGTTTTATAGCTAGTTAAATCTCTCACTTGTATAACAGTCGCATAAACTTCAACTATATTGACAACGATGTGATAACAAAAAAGACAGACGTACTATTTTTTATTATTTTTTTAATATAAAAGGTAAACAATTCAAAATAGAGATACAACAGTCAACGGTATGTTATAATATTAAACACTAAAAAAATGCAAATAAAAGAATACTTTAAAATGTTATAAAGACGACAAACAACGTCTGTACCCAGAATCTATACTTCAGGACTGTGTTTATTTGTGAAGGTGATACGGAATATTTATCAACAAGGCCTTGGTACATTCCGATGAACTTTTGTTTTAGAAAAAGGACGGAACGTACCCCTGGTTCATTAAATTCTGCTGTACACTGGTGACGTTTTACAAAGTGTAAGTAATAGCTGCAATACCGAATAAGTTGGGAAATGCATATCTTATATGCAGGTGAAGTTGGTATATTGCTACTAATTTGAGAACTTCAAAATTCAAATCGTCTCGTTTGTAATAGATTCTGGTACTTACACGAACGTGTACGTCCAATTCTTGGTATAAATCTTAAAAAGAAGCGGAGGAAGCCATGTCTATTGTTTCTGTAATTTTAAGTTCTCGGGGATACATTAATGGAATCCATCGGAAAAGTTTGGTTTGTAAATGGAAAGAACATCATCAATATATCTGTATGTACAACTAAATGACATGGCTTTGTTGATCTTTTTTATTTTTCAAAAGTGTCTACAGGAACTCTGATTCATACGAAAATAGGAAGAGATTGACAAGGAGAGACGCATGGTTTGGTAAAGAACGTTATTTAACAATTATAAAAAAACGACAACAGATATAAGAATTATTTATAGGAGTTCGGAACAACAATTTAATCTAAATATGTCGAATTTTCGTATATTGTCCTAGATGATTTCTTGAAACTAGAGGATCTAAAGAGCCTGTGTCGCTCACCTTTGTCTATTTGAAAATCAAACAAAGATGGATTCATGCCAAAATTGTGTTTTGGTGATGGTGATGTGTTTGTAGATCTTTACTGAATATTCTTGCTGCTTACAATCATCTCTATCCATAATGAACTTGGCCCAGTAGTTACAGTGGAAAATATTTTGTAAAAGTTACAAAATTTACGAAAATTGTTAAAAATTGACTATAAAAGGCTGAAACTCCTTTAGGGATCAACTGACCATTTTGACCATCTTGGTTCACGGGCCAGGTCATCGGACATTTTCTTAACAAGACACTCAAATGATGATTGTGGACAAGTTTGGTTAACTTTGTCATAGTAGTTTCATAGAAGAAGATTTTTGTCAAATTTACAAAATTTATGAAAATTATTAAAAATTGACTATCAAGGTCTATAACTCCTTAAGGGGTCATTTTGGTCATTTTGACTTATTTGTAGATCTTACTTTGCTGAACATTATTGCTGTTTACAGTTTATCTCTTTCTAAAGAAATATTCAAGATAATAACCAAAAACGGCAAAATTTCCTTAAAATTACCAATTCAGGGGCAGTAACCCAACAACGGGTTGTCCAAATCATCTGAAAATTTCAGAGCAGATAGATCTTGACCTGATAGACATTTTCATCCATGTCATATTTGCTCTTAATGTTTTGATTTTAGAGATATAAGCCAAAATCTACATTTTACCCCTATTTTCTATTTTTAGTCTGGCAGCAAACTTGGTTGGTTGGCCCAGTAGTTTCAGAGGAGAAGATATTTGTAACGGACGATGACGACGACGATGAAAGCCGGACGCCCAGTGATGAGAAAAGCTCACTTGGCCCTTGAAGAATAACAAAATTACCGAACTTCAAGGAAAATTCAAAACAAAAAGTCCTCTTTAAAATAGCAAAATCAAAAGCTCCAACACATCATGCGAAAAAGCTTCTGTCAGAGTTCCATAAAAATATATTAGGCTGGACAAAGTTATCGTGATTTTGAAACGATGAACCAAAATATACCAAACATTCAGGCGAGACAAAAAAACAACTTAAATTGTCCATTTTGAAAAAATAACTAGTTGTGTCCCGTACAAGTCTTCTGAGAGTAGGAACTTGAGAAAGAAATGTAACCTAATATTCCACTGAATGTAAATAGTGATAGTTAAATGAATAGTAGATTAGTTGTGACGCTCCCACAAGGATACTCAACAATACATTACATTTATCTGAACGTATGTTCCTTTCTGAACCTTGTTTTCTCCCATTTTATATCATATTCCTTCTATATGATGTTGTTTCCTCATTTGAACTTGTTTAAAAATCTTGACGTAACGCACAATGTATGTGATTTTTTTTTATACGTCAAAATCATTACAATATTTGTTTTGTTTATCAGGTATATATTACAAGAGAAAAAAAATTGAAATGATAAATAATCAATAAGTTTATAACATACTAAAGAAATTGTGTGAATATGAAGATTCTGTGTTTTTTCAAGACATAAACAGTAGGGACATATAATATGAAACCTATTTACTTACATAATGAAAATATGACGGTTAAGTCACTCTCGTAAATGCATATTTCCCCCTGGCAATGTCATATGGTAATAAAAGTCATATAGCACTAAAAGATATTCATATCTCACTAGTTCAATGGAAATAAATCTATGATGTATACCTTCGTAGACATTATTTTTACGTAAAAGTGAATGGCCTTCCGAAATTGGACAATTAATAATATTTTTGTAATACCTTTAATTAAAGAATTCCAACTAAAAAGTGAGAAATTTTATGTAGAAAAAAGACAGAATTCTAATTCGTTTAAGGAATACCTGATCGTATTTATGCTGTAATTTGCATCTCTCCATTGATAAAATAATCCACCAAAATAGTGTATTTTCTAACTTTATAAACTGTTGAGCCTACAACGGAGAAAAACAATATGGTTAAAAGAAAAAAAAATGTTCATGAAAAAATATGAAAAGATGTGTTAAGATTGCTACTTCAAAAACTATTCATCAGAGACTAAATGACATGGATTCATGATAAGTTTTTGCCATGGTATATTAATTTTTATTGAATAACATTTTGAAATAAATCATACTGAGAATACAATTCGTAAACTTCCATCAATCAGATTTATAAATTGAAAAAAAAGTGAAAATAAAACGACATCATTAAAACAAATTTGAACGTTACTTGATTTTAAGGGAAATAGCAAAATTGAATAAGAAGTACTAGCGTACAACCTCTACATTCTAGAAAGATATACTAAGTAAAAAAAATCAGAGTCATCACACATTTTGAAAATAACACACGCATTCATGAAAAAAATATTATTGCATACTCGAAACACGTTACTTTAACACACGTTTTTAAATCAAACCATACTGTTATTCACAAAAGCACTTTACAATTACACTTAGCTTCTAAAGAGATATGTTTTTATTAAACCTGTTCTTTCGAGACATAGTAGCAATGGATCAATAAATCACAAAAATATAAAGCGTAAAGTATTGTTTGATCCATATAAAATAACTAATTGTTTTTACTAAAATTATTTTTATATTTCTGAAAAGAGATAATTTAAAATAATTGTAAACCTTTTGACTTGGAAATGGATGGTTCATTTTCAAAGTTTTAGTCATAAATTCATTTAGACAGCTCTCAAGATCAGTTCCAACAGACTTTAGAAATTTGACTGCAATGTCCAGTTTATCAAGACTTTCACACAAATCTGTATAACTTCTGATTTGTAGCTCAGCGCATATTTGACTTCGTACAAAATTAGTTATTCTTGTCTGAAAAAATTATATACATATTGTTAAGTTTCTTCATCAAATTGTTTTCAATATCAAGTGTGTGGACCTTCTTTCCGGCAGAAAACATAATAAGAGAGAACCGAATTGTGTTAAAGTGAAGGTAACCGATGATAAACATTTGTAACGTGTTCGGTGGAACCGTGTGTCTCGCCTGCGGTTGCTGCTATCAATGTTAAAAGTGTATTGCTAACAAGGGAGTCCATTTATCAGTTAAATACATAATTTAAAATAAACCATATTAAATCTTTTTCTTAGGAGCATTTTTGTTTGGTTTTAAATATTACCTTATACCCAAGATTCATACCAATCTATAACGGTTTATCAACATAATGTGATTACAGATTGTCTGCAAAAAGTTAACTGTAAATACTGAAGTCCATATTTCAGAAAAATACCAAATATGAAAAGGTTTGCTTCAGACATTATCTCTTAGTCATTAATAAGCTTCTGCCAAAGTTTTACACAACACCATATAAAAGTGTGAACAGTAGTTGATGTGCAATATAAATTATGCCGTAAGTTTTCTCGTTTGAATTGTTTAACATTTGTCATTTCTGAGCCTTTTATAGCTGACTATGCGGTATACGCTTTACTCATTGTTGAATGCCGTACGATAAATTATAGTTGTTAGTTTCTGTGTCATTTGGTATATTTTGAAGAGTTGTCTCATTGGTAATCATACCACATCTACTTTTTTATATTTTACCATAGACTGTATCTACTTGTTATCTTTTAAAAAAAGTCCATTTATCAGTAAAATACATAAAAACTTTGATATTAAAACTGCTTCACTTTTGACCAAACAAGAAAGGACTTAAAATTGCAACGTTAACATTTTGCAGGTGCATGAGGCACAAGATAAGGGTTGAAAATCAATCACACAGCAACTCAGCAGCATACAACATCCTGAAAGACGCGATACACTTTACAAAGATGACCAATAGAGGCAAACCAGTTCTCAAACTTACTTGTTTTATTCTTTGTGACAATTCTTCAAACATAGACGCAGTTGTAGATTCTGCTCTGTATGTAAATGTTGCTATCTAAATTATAAAAGTACTTTTTTACTTGTTTTGTTATGAACTCATATTATTATTCATTGCATGGGACTTTTCAAGATCACATCATGCACATATACATATATCATTTCTGTATGTTTGAATATGACCCGAAATTTCAAATTTAAATAGATACTAAATCAAGACATGTTAAACTAATACTGAAAATCAATTCTAATCTAATATATCGTTAATTAATATTTCACCTCATTAATGTCAGTAATTATTGACTTGGAAAACAGAAACCTGTCAATAAGCTGTCTCTCAAGGTTACTAAAGTCATATTCCTCTTTGGTTCCTTCACCAACTTGAAATGAGTAATTACAATTGGCCAATACCATTGGTAGCAGATCCTTCTCTGGATGGTAACTGATCAAATGAGCTGAGGATATGTCGTTTACACTAACCTGAGGCAGACTGGCCAATCTAATAGAAACAAAAACAAAAGTAAAGACACATTTTTAGTCATATCTTTTAATTGTTTCTTGGTTAATCATATAGCCATATTCTTATATGTATTTTGTTAACCTTTGTATATAATATTGCATACCATTTTTGAAAAGCCTTGCTTTTCTTGATAATATTTATTCATGCAGTGACTGTAGATTCTTCTATTAACTAGACTTTCACATTTGAATAATATTAAAGGTCTGAAAGAAAATGATATATTCACCAATATAGTTATCTGAAACAAATGGTTTATTTTCATTAATGTTACCTTTGACCTCTTGCCTGGCAAAACTTATCTAAAAAGTTGTTCTGTTTCTCTAATAAAAATCTCAGCATCATGTAGGAGCACAAACCCTCATCTTTTAATGTGGGAAGCAACACAGAAACTGGCGATCTTGAATCTATTCTCTCTCTACACAGTTCTTTTCTTACTTTGATAATATTTCCATTTACAGAACAAGCTAAAAACAAAATTGTATAATCTGTTAAAATATAATAAAACATGTAATAAATAACTGTATGCTTTTACTGTTTATCATAAAAAAACGGATGCTTTTATTCTTTCATCGGACCAGTATTGTTTTATTTTGTCTAAGTTTGATGCTGCTCAATATTTAATACCACTAAACAAATTCATTCTTGCAATTACTTTAAATCACAATTAAGAAGTTGTAAATTGCTCTAGGCATATCTATATATCAACAAAGGCTTTTTAAAGGTAATTCTATAACCAATTACTGTTAATGTTCTGTCTTGAGACTTGGATAACATAGAATTTACTTATTCTGAGATAAATGTCACAGTGCTCATACTTAGTTTCTGTGTATATGTTGTAAATGTAGCACTTGTGATCGATTACTCCATAGTATATTTTATACTTTTCACATAAATATAAATTACCATAAAAAACGGGACATGTCAACGTATTTTTAGTTCAACACAAACATTCACAAGCAACTTACAAGTAATCATTTGTTACCTATTACGCTATATATATATATAAGTCTGAATGTTCAGTTATTTACTTTTTCAATTTCATTTATGATTCTATAAAAGAAAGTCTGATTTAATGTTTTATTTCTCGTAATCTAAAGCTCGTTTAAGAATAAACAACTAGAATATAATCAAACACTACATGCGATATCAAGTGCTCTGGAACAGGAAGCATGTATCTGACAGATTTAAAAACTACTTCACGTAACAACAGCAGCAGCAAACCAAGTAATAATTCATTATATTAAGGAGTACCTGAAGAAAGTTGGACTAATATCAGTTTGTCGAATGATCAAACACTAGACGGACAGACAATCTGAAAGCTTCATTGTACCTACTTATAGAATGAAGACATTGTAAACAATAAGCCTCTTACTGTATGATTCAATTGACTGTCTGACACACTCCCATGCTTCTATGAACATGCTGAGTAAGCTTGTAAATTCTTCTGATTGTCTTTCTATCATAATGAAAAGATATAAGGTTTCAACTCACAATTTATGTTTGTTATATTATGTTCCGAACACATTTGTAAAGAAAGAACAATCAGTATTCGTATCTATAGCTAAAGTACATATTTGTATCTTTACAAAAAGTGGGCTATTCAATTGTTACAAAAAGGCAATTTCTGACCTATTAAAGCAGTGATCTATAAAAAAAAACATCTTACAAAGGAATGAATACATATGCAATTCAAGTTAAATGATCATTACATTTATCCGTAATAGCCCCGAAACACACTCGCACACATATACATGTTTTTTTTTATAAACTTGTATAAAGCAAATAAAAAATCAGACAAGTTTTGTTATACGTTAAATTTAAAATCAGTGAGTGTACATGTACAAAATTATTATGAATTTAAAGCTTTAAGTCACTTTTGCAATAATGATTTCCCTTAACAAAATTAACAACGTAACATTATTATGATTTACATAGAAGCATTTGAAACATTGATTAAATATTTTATTAGTTCTTAAATTAGCATATAATGATGAGAGCATCTATATAACAAACTATACCCTGTTCAATATAATGAATAGAATATTGTGAAGATCTTTTACATCTGTCCAACTTTCTGTTGTACTTCTGAATCAGCAGGTTTTGAAGTCTTATAATACTTGGTATAAATCTCAATGATCTAAGAAACGGCTCCTGGAACAAATCATACAAATTGTAGTAAGTTAAATACGATTACAATACTCATTTTAGAAAATTTAAACTGTAAACATTTTTTATATTAATCGTTCACATTGGTGACTTCAGTTAGAAGCGAATGCAATATGTGGTATGTAGAGAGTCTCTGAATAAACACCCATGCAGATTTTCAACTTGTTTTGCCTTATAATTTCAGAAGAGAATATGTGTTGAAAATTACACACAGGCTTTCCATACACTGAGCTTGAAATATCTTGAGTTTTAGTAACACCACTCCCTTACCATGCGAGGGCCGTAAAATCATGACCGTACAAGTAAACACCGCTTTTTGCTTCAATGGCGCTCCATACATTTGAAGGTCAACGTTATGACATTCATTACGAAGTTTTAACATGTGTTCACAATTTAACACTATTTATTGTCATGTTTCTCAGTTGAAATGTTTATTTTGAACTCTGTTTTAGCTCCATTTTGAATGTGTTTTTTCCCCTTTTTTATTTAAGGGGCAACTTTGGTTATCAAGGCCTTTAGATACCTTTTGGTGATTATTCATGCTTACAATGCACTAGCCGTAATATTACGAACGTAACCAAAACACCGTTTTTTGCTCCAATGGCGCTCCATATATTTGAAGGTCAAATTTTTGCCATTTATTTTACACAAGTGTATACATGTTCTCTCAATCTGACATAATTTGTTGTCAGGTTTCTCCGTTTTAATGTTTAATTGAGCTTATATACGAACTTCGACAGTTGAAATCGGATAAAACTGGAGGGGTAGGCTTCCCTTCGAGGTCTGACACACGACGTTCTGAGACCTAACAATTTTACAAATAGTGTAAACCCGAGGAAATATATCTACTGGTCGTGTTTATTATTGAAACACGCATTGGCAATAACATTCCCTAGGGTTAGAACTCATTCATTGTATCTGTTCCGTCTAATGTAAATGATTAAAAACTAGAAGGAAAAAAAAAATGACACGATTTATAAAGTGCACACTTTTTTTAGGTATTTAATTACCAGTGGTCACAGAAACAAATTACTGTTGGCATTATAGGTATCAAGGCAAATTGTTATCTGATGAGAGTCCCGAAAAGACGTAAAAATGTCAAATATGGTTTTTATACATTCCATTTGGTTTCTAGAAAAAAGTGCTTGTTTACTTGATTGACTACAATCAATAGCTGCCAGCTTTAGTATGGTGTCAAATAATGAAGGTAAATACATATCTTGACCTACATGAACTTATATGAAAATAAGGAGATGATAAGTGATATGGAAACTATCCATTAAAGTTCAAATGAAGAGGATGAAAAAAAGAGATCGAAACCTGGTTTTATATCAATCTTCACCTATAGCTTGTTAGACATTGTTTATAGTTCGTTATAACAACAAAATTGTATAAGCAAAACATACACACTCATGCTAACATTCACTTCATTTGAACTTTGATGAATAGTTGTCTTAATGGCAGTCAAACCATATTTCCTTATTTTTTATCAATTGTTAAACGTTATAATAATTGTGATACTCTGTCAAACATGCAAGCCAACTGACTTGATAATCACCTATGAATTCAAAAGGTTATAAAAGTAAAATGTGCAAGCAATACTTCTATGTATCAATACCTTCAACCTTTATTTATCAACTCTAAAATCTTTTTTAAAACAATTTGCTTACCCTT
The DNA here is from genome assembly GCF_965363235.1 of Mytilus galloprovincialis. NCBI lineage: Eukaryota > Metazoa > Mollusca > Bivalvia > Mytilida > Mytilidae > Mytilus > Mytilus galloprovincialis. The sequence goes on from NC_134838.1 coordinate 43,531,765, forward strand.
TCAGGCAGGTGAGAAAAAAAATCAAAATGCTATTGTTTTCACATAAGTCATTGAAAACACGAATTAAAGTAATATTAAAAAATATGAGAACAAAGGAAAATGTGTCGTCATATTTCATGCACAGTTGAAAGCAAAACACAGAAACAGCTCTATGTTTATAGTTGCTAACACATATTTCAAAAGTCAACTTGAATTGTGCATAAACCCTTATATTCAAACTTAGACAGATGATACTTTGTCTTGCATATAGTAAACTCAATTAATTTGTTTAGTTTTAATCTCTCCCATTCTCCCTAAAATAAAAAAAATATAAATGATAGGTTTCAAAAAGTGCAACATTAGACGGAACATTTTGGTTCAATTTATTTATTTTAATCTTATACCTCTTCAAGGAATATCTGTAGCAGTGGACATTTGTGTTGACTTGTAGTCAGCATTTGAGTCAAGTGATCCAAAGAAACATGAGCTCTGTAACGCCAGACTGCAGGAATACTATGTAAATTTCTTATTGTTACATTTTCTGTCAGTATTTCTGTCTCGTTAAGTAACTGTAGAAGATAATCTGATCCTAAAAGTGTAACATGAAATAACTTTGCTTTAAAAGTTTGCATATAAAATTAGAATTTAAAAACATTAGTGAAACGCTTCATCTCTACAAACAGGGTCATATATTACCATTTGAAAGAAAACAAGAGAGTAAATGGAATTAACTTTTCAAAAAAGTATTGAATGGACTAGAACTAGAAACGAATACAAACATACCAATTGCAGAACACGATCTAGATATATAAAAAACATTATAAGACTGACTAAATAAAGGCAGCAGTAGTATACCAATATTCAAAAGTCATAAATCGATTGGGAGGAAACAAATCCGGGTTACAAACCAAATGCGAGGGAAAAACATCAACTATTAGAGGAAGGTAAGATAAGATAAATAATAGTTAAGAAAGATGATCTCACAAACTACCCTATCTAGAGAGGAATCACCTTATTATAAAATCCAAGTAACTTTTTCAGTAAAACCCTAATAGGTAGAATCAAAACAGCACTTGACAACAACAAAAAAGAAAAAAAGAACAGGAGCTGTTGCGACAACATATGTGTGCTATGAAATATCATCGAACAGTGTCCAGAGTATACCTTTAAGGATATAAAACATAGTAAATACTATCTTAACCTAAACTTTATGAATCAAAACCCTATATTTTCCTGATGCAAAAAAACTGATTCCTTCTCAGGATTCGAATCCTTTTTTCAGGAACACAGATTTTTCTGCAGTGAAATTTTGCGTTGTAAACACGGCGATGTTTATCAATTCTTCTGAAAGAGTTTAGTTAAGACATATGTATTTGCTGAATTAAGGTAGCCCAATACAAAGATTTTTATACTTCCAATCACTAACCTTTAAAATGCTGTAACTTTCTTATGAATGCATAGAAAATAATAAAAGAGGTATATATTGATAGATAAAAGATTAAACTTTTAAATGGTTGCAGTATGTTTACTATGCAATCATTATGTAATCAGTTATTATGTAATTAGTGGCAAAATCTGGGTTAGTTCTTTTGAATGAATTTAGCTCCATCATCTCTTTAACTATACAGAAATTTAACGAAATCTTAATCAACACATCATGGGCTTCAAAAGGGTGTCTCAAATTGTCCTTATGGTATTCCATTCTCTCATAAATCTCTAATTAGTGTAAACATCCTAACCACATAAAAGAAGATAATGTTTGATTAGGTGTAAAATTTGTTCTTTACATTCTATCTGAAATCTGAGACACACTTTTGTAGAAAATGGCAATAGGAACAACATATAATAAAATCAACCCTCTAGGGATACTCATGTAGAAGCCAATTTCATTTGAAAGTGTAAATTTGCTGAAAAATATTTTAGACACAGTTAACATTAAAATTGGTTACATAATTGTTGCATACTACTAACATTGCATGTATTTGAAAGAGTAATCTGTTAGCTATCCAAAACTTCCACTTTTATAAATTTTCAAGCATTATTAAGAAAGTTACAGCATTTTAAAATTTGGTAGTTGGAGTTATAAAATCTTTGTATTGTGCTACCTTAAAGCAATATGGATTAGACACAATTGAATCATACTTATTAAGTCTTCCCCATAATACTATATAAAATTACAATTAAAGTATAATAGAATAGGCATGCATGCATGTAAAGCAAACAGTTAATAAAATATAATACAAGCTACCACACGTAAAAAAGAAGATAGAGAGAGCAAAAAATAAAAAGAATGTTTGAAAGTCTTATAATTCTGTGATGATGCTGTGAGTGTTGATGATGATGTTCCGTGTCAGTATCAAAAACGCTTTATGAAGGTATAAGGAATCCGTTTGACCGTTTGATGAAACTTATGAACATGGTTGAAAATTGGTATAAATGCTGCAAATTTTGTATCTTAAACATTCTGAAAGTGTTAGATTGAGCAGGAATGTAAAACAACATATAACAGTCATCGCATCTGGACGATTTGTATCTTGATATATTTCATTGACGTCGGTGTATAGTTATATATGTGGTAACTTGCTGTGTCATTGACATGTACCCAAAATATAATTTTATGTATATATATAAAAAATTCTTACCAAGTCGTTTGTCTTCATATATACTTTTATTACTTCTCTCCAGTATTCTGTCTAAATTCTATCAATTAAAAAACGTTAATACATTATTAAATACTTGTGAATACGCTTTTAAGTATGTTCTTTAATGTGTCTTTCATATGAATGTTATAATTGTAATAAAAGAGAAAATTAGTACAAAACTGAAATGTGATTAAATTAGAATAAACATATTCTTTGGGGGTCCAATATATGATATTGCACATTGTCTTATAGCTTAGTCTTTTTTTTTTGCAATTTGAGATTATTCATAATTATATGTTTTAAGATTATACGAAACATTTGAATTGTAAAAAACAAGAATGTGTCCCAAGTACACGGATGCCCCACTCGCACTATAATTGTCTATGTTCAGTGGATCTTGAAATTGTGGTAAAAACTCTAATTTGGCATTGAAATTAGAACGATCATATCATAGGTAACATGTGTACTAAGTTGTAAGTTGATTTGACTTCAACTTCATCAAAAAACTACCTTGACCAAAAACTTTAACCCTGAAGCGGGACAAACGGACGGATGAACGGCCGAATGAACGAACGAACGGACGAACGAACGGACGGACGAACGGACCCGCAGACCAGAAAACATAATGCCCCTCTACTATCGTAGGTGCATTACAATCTCAAATTTGCAATACCCCATGCATATGTAAAAACCAAAACAATGGCAGTATTACTAAAACATTGATCCATTCATTATAAGATAATCGTGATTGCTTCTTTCATTATATAGAAAAGTGAAATAGATAGATAGAAAAAAAAGCCATCAGAAAATTCTTCAAGATCTAAATGACTCGAAAATCATAAACGGTACCAATTGTTCTACACCAAAATGCGCATTTAGACAGCCAATGTCTTTTTAGTGATGCTCGATGCCATTATATTTGAAAATCCAAAGCTTATTCAAAGTATAAAGACCTATAACCCCCCCCCCCCCCCAAAAAAAAAAAAAAAGTATAGCCAAATCTGGGCAGGGAATCATACCTTTGCATGAGGGAACATCTTCTATTAACGATAGCACAGGACAAAACAAAGAGTTACATATCTTTTAGACGAATATATAATCTTGAATTTCAAACAAAATTGTTTACAATTCGTTAGTTAGTTATGCCATACACACATCGTATTGGATAATCAAGTTAAGAAGTGTCAGTTTTATTATCTTACTTCCTATACAATTCTAGGAATATGAATGGTAAAAAGTAACCACATGGAGACCGTGTATATTCCATACTAGGTTAGTAAGCGGGGCTTATTTCAATTCACGATAAGTAGTTGTGTTTTGTCCCTTTATAAAAACCACACAGTGTTTTGGAAAAATCTTAAAAGTTTGATGATAATGAACGATTGAAATAAATTCATAAAGCACATTTAAATCGAACAAGTTGTTATTGTTTGCATATGTTTTGTATACACCAAAGAAAGTAGGTTCCTAATACTAACGGTCACTTCATAACTTTGATAAGCCACTGGTCTAGATGCCACGTAATATGTTTGAAGATAGTCGGTAAGATAAATTCGTTACATAGTGCGCTACAGACCTAATACAATATATAATGGGTCGCTAAATTACTATGTAACTATAAATCTTACCTACTCATAACTCTGTTGGAGCAGTTTCTGTGTCATGAGTACACACTTGTGTAAGAAGTCCGTAAAGTGTGTACATGCACGGGTAAAATGTATCAGCTGAGATATATAAACACCATATGACAGAGCTGTGTGAGAGCCGTGGTCTATTGGTTAATGCATCGCGGACTATTAACACAAAGTGTTCCTGGTTCGATTCCCGTTCCGGAAAGAAAATTTCAGGGCCTAAATTTTCGGCTCTCCCTTGATACAATTTGCGAGTAAGTATAAGTTTCGGGAGAGCCGAAAATTATTTCCGTCAAATTTTTTGATCTCCCTTGACACCATTTGCGAGTTTGGTCTTGAGGAAACGATGATAGTCCGTCGGAAGGGAACGATAATTTGCTGACCCGTGTTAAGATAGATATAGAGCCATATCTCTTGCAAGTTAAAGGCACCCTTGGAGATTTCGAAAAAGAGCAGGCTAATGCCGCTTCAATGCACCACTCTCACACGCTAAGTGGAAAGGGATTCATATAAGTTGCAAAACTTGTTTCTTAATCCATTTAAAAAAATTTTGTTTAAACTAAACCATATGACAGAGCAGAGGGTAAGTTACTGCTGAGAAATTGAAAATTGGTAAGTGGAAAGTTGAAATCATCGCGTTCGTCATAGATTTATATGTGAAGTCTTCCATCTGTGTTAATTATGAGAAAAAGATCAAGAGATGAAGCAGTCCGTCTACTGTCAGTATTGTCCTCAATTTCAAATATAAATATGAGATACAGACAAAATGTTCATAGCAAAATGTTACATTTTTTACATCATATAATAGTTAAGAATGTAAGAGCAGGACAGGTTAATTTAAATGTATTATAAAATATCAGCTGCTACTTTTTGTTTGTTTGAGTTATGATAGCAAGATAAGGGATTGTATCCGAGTTAATAAATTTCCTAAAACAAGCTAAGAAAAAACATAGCAGTGTTAAGAGGCGTATAAAAAGAAAAAAAAAACTATTTCTAAAAAAAAATGAAAAAATGCAATGTATACACCTGTATCCATGCGCATAAATACCAATATATATTGTTTGGTTTTTCGATTTCACTGTTACCAGAATAAAATAAATAATTTAAGGGCAACGAAACTTTCCTCCGCATTATACTCTCAGTTTGACAACTGACTAATATATACATGATATATGCACAAACCTTCAAAACAGGAGTAATGTATCTTTTGGCAAAGTTTTCTTCCCATTCAAGTCTTCCATCCTTACTTAATAATTGACACAAACCAGGATCCAAATTTTCTACTAAAAAATGTCAAATTTTTATACTTGAAAAAATTCGGTATTAAAGAGACTACAAAAAGTGGGTATTTCAAAGCACATACAGAATTAAGAGCTTCGTGTGATTATCTTTTATATCCTGGCCGATTTTGATCATTCGTGAACCTTCTTTGGGGCAAAACTCCAAGATTTATAGGGATACACTATCTACAAGTACATCGTGTTTGATAGTTATATGTTCTAGCAATGTTTTCGTTATCCTTGCAAGATCATTTGTTATCCGTTCTTTATAATTATCATTTATCTGTTCTGGTTTTTATAATAAGGTAAATCAAAACAATGGTTTATTATGTGATTAAATCATATCATGTTAAGGTAAGACAAACAATTAGCGGGCTTTAAGGGTTTCCATACGACTTCATTAATTAAAAGTCTTGCATTTTTAAGACAATGACATGTCGACATATTAAGTCTGCAAAATTAAAGGATAAGCATTCACTGCTCTCCTTTGTTCGTTTAGGGCTAATGTCAAAATGAAATGCATATTTCTTTTTACAACGTTGACGAGTTCAAAAACATATTTTCGCAAAGAAGGTAACTGTTATTATTGTCAGACTTTTAATGTTAGTGGAAAGTATCTAGATTAGAAACCTGACATCAGGAAATCATATTATTTCAGTAAGAAAGTCTTACATGGTATAAGTGTCCATTTTGTTTTAATTTACAATTAATATATTCTATTAACTCTGGCCTTTGTTGGTCTTTTTGTTTTAGGTTTAGTTCATTTATATGTTTGGAGTTTAGTAGGACGGCAATTTTCACTGAATAAGTACACATTTTTATTTAGGAGCCAGCTGGAGACCGTCTCCGGGTGAGGGATTTTCTCGCTGCGTTGAAGACCCATTGGTAGCCTTCGGCTGTTATTTGCTTTTTGGTCGTGTTATTGTCTATTTGACATATACCCCATTTCCATTCTCAACTTTATTGCTGAATTTATAATTTGTGATAATCAAAGAGATTGTTTACCCATAATGATTAACTATTGATGCTTTTATTCATTCATTGTAAAAATAATCTATTGTTCAAATAATTATATAATTCGCGATTAATATGGCGTCATTTCTTCGAGATTGTGACAAAAACAGTCTTCGTGAAAATTAAAAAAACCCACACAAATGATGTGGGTATGTTGATACAACACAGTAAATTTTTCAATTACCGTCTTGACTTGAGGCATGTTCATCCATAATGCTGTTCAATATACAGTGTACTAGAAGACATACATCATCCTTGCTTTTACCAAGTGTTTTTTGTAGAACGTGAAGGTCAGATGCAATATGATCCATTATAAAAGGAATGACATGCTTTGGTGACAATTTTTCCTCAACTTTAATTGTAGAGATAATTGCCTACAATATTAAAGTTTTTCTATCCATAACATAATATCCAACCATAGTTTAAAAGCAATACATATATGGGCAAAATACAAACATGTACAGAATTTAAACTTGATAACCAGTAGTTACGACAGGTAAAAATAACTCTACAAATATTTTAGTACAACTGCTGCGACTTGATCTAGGATCAAAATCAAGTTAACCTTGTAGTCAGACTTGGTCTATGGGCTATTTTGATTACAGTCGAAAAAGTTAATGAGGTCCGCTCATTCAAAATACTGAAATGCCACTAAACACCAGCAATTTGTATATCACAAGATGGCTTGCATCAAAAAATTTTGAACTCATGAACCAGAACAAACCATTTGAACTTTATGATGAAAATTATGAATAAATTTTATAAATACAAAAACGTAACAAAAATTGGCAGCATGACTACGAAATTTTTCAGCATCAATTCCGACATTAAGAGTGTCACTATTCTATGAGCGTCACTGATGAGTCTAATGTAGACGAAACGCGCGTCTGGTGTACTAAATTATAATCCTGGTACTTTTGATAACTATTCAATATACTGAAGCGTCATTAAAAACAGCAGTGATAGTATGTCACATAAATATTAGCCGCATCATCAAACACTGACCATATTTGTACTTTTTTTTTAATGAAACCTGTTAATCTTTTCTGAATAAAAGGAGAGGATAAAACAGCTAGAACATCATGCGTAAAAACTCTGTGCTCATTGTATGAAGTAAAATTTATTATATCTTTACTATAATTTGATATATATATATAGATTATAACATGGCATTTTTCTTATCAGACCCCTTATCAGCCCGAAAGCCGACAGGCTCGGGGGATGATTTTGACCATGGGCTGATAAGGTGTCTGATCTGAAAAATTATATGTTATGTTCTTTTTATCATATATTTCAGCAAAAGACATACAGACTAAAAATATTTTGAAAACGTCGAATCAATACGTTTTAGTGTTGTAACATTTGTTTTGCAGTTTTTAATAATTATATATATTCGTTATTCTTAATATTTATTGTATCCAACTTTATAATGTTAACTTTACATCACTGGGTCGATGCCACTGCTGGTGGACATTTCGTCCCCGAGGGTATCACCAGCCCAGTAGTCAGCACTTCGGTGTTGACATGAACATAAAGTATATGGTAATTTTTTTATAAATTTTCTGTTACAAAACTTTGAATTTTTCGAAAAACAGGATTTTCTTATCCCAGGAACATATTACCTTAGCCGTATTTGGCGCCACTTTTTTTAATTTTGTGTCCTCGATGCTCTTCAACTTTGTACTTGTTTGGCTTTAGAACTATTTTGATCTGAGCGTCACTGATGAGTCTTATGTAGACGAAACGCGCGTCTGGCGTATTAAATTATAATCCTGGTACCTATGATAACTATTTATATCACTGGGTCCATGCCACTGCTGGTGGACGTTTCGTCCCGAGGGTATCACCAGCCCAGTAGTCAGCACTTCGGTGTTGACATGAATATCAAGTATATGGTCATTTTATAAATTTTCTGTTACAAAACCTTGAATTTTTCGAAAAACTTAAGATTTTCTTATCCCATGAAAAGATTACCTTAACCGTATTTGGCACAACTTTTTTGAATTTTGGGTCCTCAATGCTCATCAACTTTTTACTTGTTTGGCTTTAGAACTATTTTGATCTGAGCGTCACTAATGAGTCTTGTGTAGACGAAACGCGCGTCTGGCGTATCAAATTATAATCCTGGTACCTTTGATAACTATTTACACACAAAAACGTACCATTGATGTGTACTTTCCGGAATTTGCCGAATGACGTCGAATGTCATGCGATAATGTTACAGAAAAGCATGAGATAATAACCGGAAGACGTTGATATGATACGGAAGTATTTGATATAAATCGGAAGCAGTTGATAAAAAATCATATCTCACGGCTAACGCAATTCTTCAAATTTAACGAATAAATGTTCTAATATTTCACATGAATCTGCATAATTTAAAATCCATTAATTACCAAAAAAGCAAAATCCCATGTTTCTATTTTGAAAATACTAAAAACATGGATAACATATGGACGTGGTCGAACTAACAAACCAGAAACTTTAGAACAATCAGACAACACATAATATGAGTAATAAATATATAAAGATAAACTGGCACAATTTAGTTTTTAATCATTGGATAAAGGACAATACAATTTATATATATATATATGCTATAATTTATGACAATGGTAGAATATCTAAAGATAATAAATCTTCAATAAGTTAAACTTTTAAAGAAATTGGATTGTTGATATAATACAAAAGGAAGAGACGTCAAAAACTATTGTCAAGTGTTAAAAAATAACTATCCAAAAAGCAAATGCGAAATTATATATGATTTACAAAAAAATAATATTTAAGGTATTTATATAATTTTATCCTAAATTTAAAGAAAATAATGGTATAATTGTACCCCATGATAAAACTAACTTTTACATATATTTATTATTATATTGCTGAAAAATCAAGTATATGTGGTAATGTTCCGAGTAAGAAAACTGTCTATCTGAGATCAAATGACATTGATTTTTATAGATAACTGAAGGGCACTTAACAATAATCAAAACCAAAAACCGTACAGTAAACTATAACCGGTCTCAGCAAGATAAATTGTGAAACAATTCATACGGAAATAAAACGGCCTAATGTGTTATAAAACTAAAAAAATAAAAGACAGCAACTTATAAACAGGCTCCTGACATGTAGGGATACCACAGTGAAATTCAACTCGTAAGTCGAATACAAACTGACAAAGCCATAGCAAAAACCGTTGAAAAGACAAAGAACAGAACTAAAAACATAACAGAACATAAAATACTGAGCAATAAGAACCCACCGTAAACAGTGGGTAATTGCAAGTGCTCGGGACGGAAGGTAAGAATATCCTGCATCACATGCAACATCCGTCTTGCTTCTACTTTAAAATAACTTGATATGTTATATCAGAGATGACAAGGATATTGACGAACGAACGTACAAAAGCGTAACTTGACGAATCGTACCAAACAGGAGCCATTGTTTAAACATATTATATTCAAAGGATAAATCTAACACATAACGCATCTTAAGTTATTCACATTGGAGTTGCAACTCGTATATTACATCTCTGATGCTCGTTACATCTACTGACAGTGAGTTTATACGGCAATCAACGAGTTCACAGACTGCAAACAACAACAGATTCATGTAAAAACTCAATTTACAACAGACCACGGCAAATGAGTTGCATACTGGTTAGGTTCCAACTTTCTGAATATAAAATATATACATTTTACTCACTCATACAGATGGATCTTATGTACATGACACCTTGCTGACATGGATTGTCATTGATATGGTCATATTTATAAATTATCTGTTTACAAAACTTTTAAATTTTTGAAATACTCAGGCTTTTCTATCTCAGAGATATATTACCTTACCTGTTTTTGGCAAAACTTTTAGGAATTTTGGTCCTTAATACTCTTCAACTGCGTACTTTATTTGGCCTCTTCAATTTTTTTTTATTTGAGCGTCACTGATGTGTCCTTTGTAGTCGAAACCCGCGTCGTCTGGCGTAAATACAAAATTTAATTCTGGTATCTTTGATGAGTTTATTTACTCACAAGGCAATTAATTCTAGTGAAATTGTTTCCGTCTACTTTGGCATGTTTTGAGCTCATGTGGTAATCAACAATGTTGGGACAAAGCTTAAGTTTTGTACAAAATAACTTATTTTCCATTGATTTCATGTTAACTATTTTCTATTATTACTATACCAATAACGATATGATAAGCCGATTCGCGCCGCCACCAGGTAGTTTCACAATAACTTTTAAACCGGGCTTTGATTGCTGATAAGTTGATGATAATAATTTTAAAAGAGTTTATTGGACCTTTTGAAGATCTAGCAAAATAACGCTGTTTGAAAGGACACTTACGTAGTTAAGATATTCAATACTGTGAAGGAATATCCAGTTCTTCATCTTTGGTAAATTATCCCAAATAGAACACATACAAGACCTATGATTAATCAGGATTTCTTTTTTGAGAAATATAGTGGAGATATTTGAATTTCCAAATGATTTTTTTTAATAAATTCATTACTTAGGAGAATGAATAACTTAAGATTATTGAATTGACATTGGAGTTCTTGCTTGTTTTGCTACAAGTTTTTTTTTCTACTGGTACAAAGAAACTTTCACACTAATTATTTGTTGTATTAATGAATTTAGTAAAGGTTTTAACTTATTTGCTGTATAGAAATTCCGTACTTTATAATTTATCAGTTATACATATAAATATTAATCAAAAGGATAATCTGAATTGTAATGTATTAAAAACATTGTGACAGTACTATTGGTAATCTTCATCCCTTTTTTACAATAGTTTCAGTTTTAACTAAACATGCTATTTTGCAGTAATGTATCACATAATGACAAAACACGAACAACTATCATCATATCCACAAACCTCATTATCAATATTAGCTCCTATGAACATAGACAAGTGTGTGAGTAACCTAATCAATGAAACAGATATTCGGTCTATACTTCTATCTTGTAGAATGACAAGTTTCTGAGTTAAATTTCGTGCACTACCAAGTATGTGACCTTTTTCAATCATGTCAACACTGTGAATAGCAAAATGCATATATAATAATATTGCTGAAAATGATATTATCTAAGCAAATAAACTGATTTCAGAGACAATGCAACATATAATTGGACACAATAAATCAAAGATATGCTTTGCATAATCTGCTACAATTTCCTCTAATTTTATAGGTCATTTGCGCCAAAATATAGTATGAAAGCAGACTTATTTAGAAATTGTTTGTTCACTGAGTGTGTGCATTAGCTAAATTATACTTTTTGATATTGAAAAGACAAATTAAACAGCTTAAGTATCCTTTTGGTTTACATTGGTTTGTTAATTTGTGTTTGAATTTATCTTTATGATATATAACAGCTATTGAGTAAGACGGGCATGAAGGCCGTTGGTGTTCTCGTTTGAATTGTTTTACATTGTCATATCGGGGGCTTTTATAGCTGACTATGGATATGGGCTTTGATACTATATATGCGCTTGAATTTTTACTTTATAAAATTTTTGTTCACTTTGAAGATTCCGTATATCGTCAAGTTATTGGAATTCAAATGGGTACTCACTGTGCACCACTTATTGCGGACCTGTTTTGGTATCGTTATGAGTTACAATTGATGACTAAAATTAGCACTGACCCTATCGAAACAACATTTGATACAAAAATTTAAGAATACTTTTAGATATTTGGATGATATATTGGCTCTCAATAATGACGACTTCAGTATGTATACTAAAGAAATTTATCCTGTTGAACTTACTTTGTATAAATCTAATACTAACAATGACCACTGCCCTTTAATAAAAAAATTTATGATAAAAGAGATGATTTTTCATTTCCTATCGTTTATTATCCATTTTTAGATGGTGACGTTCCCTTGCCACCATCTTATGGTGTTTATATATCTTAACTTGTACGATTCGCTCGTGTATGTAACAACGTATCAGATTTTAGCGAGAGACATTTATGTATTACTGAAAAATAATTACACCAGGGTTTTCGATATCACAAACTAGACAAAACATTTACTAAATTTTATCATAGGTATAAGGAAATAGTTCGTAAATATAACTCAAGATGCAGACATCTTATACGTTCAGGTATTTCACATCCAATCTTTATGGTAATATTCTTTACAAAGAACAAAAATGTCAGTATTCACCTCAAAAGCTTACAAAACCTTTAAACAGACTTATTAAGAAGGGATATATTTACGATACTGTTGTCAGGTCATTAAAGATTGCTTATTTTGGCTTTAATGTTGATTCACTTATAGGGTCTTTGCATCGGAACTAATCACATTTAAAAAAAACCCCAGTTGTTGGCATGACACGGGTTATGTTCTTCTCATATATTTTATGATATTATGATACGTAACCCCTAACGGGAGGGATTGTGCCTGATATTCATATGACGAAGGCATACTCTTTCAATCAGTTTAATTGAGGTCTGGACCTGGCATGTCAGTTAACTGCTAGTAGTCTGTTGTTATTTATGTATTATTGTCATTTTATTTATTTTCTTTTGTTACATTTTCTGACATTGGACTCGGACTTCTCTTGAACTGAATTTTTATGTGCGTATTGTTATGCGTTTACTTTTCTACATTGGCTAGAGGTATAGGGGGAGGGTTGGGATCTCATAAACATGATTAACCCGGCCGCAATTTTGCGCCTGTCCCAAGTCAGGAGCCTCTGGCCTTTGTTAGTCTTGTATAATTTAATTTTCTTGTGTATAATTCGGAGTTTAGTATGACGTTCATTATCACTGTAGTAGTATACATATTTTTTAAGGGGCCAGCTGAAGGACGCTTACGGGTGTGGGAGTTTCTCGCAACATTGAAGACCCATTGGTGGCTTTCGACTGTTGTCTGCTCTATGGTCGGGTTGTTGTCGCTTTGACACATTCCCCATTTCCTTTCTCAATTTGATTTGCTCATTGTTGAAGGCCGTACGGTGTTTTAATTTGTATAACTATTGATTTTGTTATCAATAAATTAAAAGCAAACTAAATATTACTAGTATGTTATATAGATATACACATTCATGGATCTACAATCTGTCGATACCTGTAACTTTGCATTGCACAAGATAATATTTTTCTCTGTACTGTTTATGACGTCTTTACACTTAATCCATTGGATGTTGAATGTTTACGGATTGATAGTTTAGTCTTAGATGCATGATATTTTTATTAGTTGTTAGTTGCTTTGAACTAGCTGTCAGATAACTGCGATTCTCTCAGATCTGTTCCTAGTGTCATTTTGTTTTCGGGATGTACAAGTACCCGGCCACGTACAATTATATTTTTATCCATCTGATGAGTTAAGCCTTTTTCAACTGGTTTTTATAGTTCGTTCTTATGTTGTACTATTATACCATTGTCCCAGGTTAATGGAGGGTTGGGATCCCGCTAACATGTTTAACCCCGCCACATTATAAATGTATGTGCCTGTCCCAAGTCAGAAACCTGTAATTCAGTGGTTGTCGTTTGTTTAAGTGTTACATATTTGTTTTTCGTTCTTTTTTTTTTTTTTACATAAATAAGGCCGTTGGTTTTCTCGTTTGAATTGTTTTACATTGTCATATCGGGGCCTTTTATAGCTGACTATGCGGTATGAGCTTTTCTCATTGTTGAAGGCCGTACGGTGACCTATAATTGTTAATATCTGTGTCATTTTGTCTCTTGTTGATAGTTGTTGCAATCATACCACATCTTTTTTTTTATATGTATAGAATCAATTACAAATTTATCATTTGCATAGAAGAATAACTGTATTTACCCTTCGTCCTTTATATTTCCTTCAACTGGCTGATGATCATGTCCCCCAATCTTTTCACCACAGACAAGACATTTACTTTCAACAGTTGGTTTCCCACACTGAAAGTAAACTGAGGATATAAAGAGTCTGCGGATATGTACTGAATGTAAAACGGATAAAAGCATCAGAAATGCCAAGTATTGGTATGTCAAATTTCGAAGAGATATTGCAGCGGGTCGGCCCTCGTATAGCAAACCAAAAAATTCGCTAAAAGCAGGAATCAAGTTAGCAATGACATTTAGACATCCTGCTTTTGGAGCAAAATATCGTAGCATACATTACAATGGAGTCTCAGAGTTCTGCATAACACCATATCCGTTTTCAAACAAGAGATACGTAATATGAACTGATTCAAAATAGCAAAACTGTTTTCGAAATCAAGTGAGCTTGTTTGCATGTTTATTATTTCATGTCATCCGTTTTATCCGATAAGCTTCCGTTAGGTTTCCGTTTTATGTGGTACTCGTGCGTTTGATGTACGTTCGACATCCGTTCTGTCCTGTATGTTTCCTGTGTGTGTCCATTAGATATTCGTGACGTGTCTGTTTTATTTCGTCAGTAAACCAACGAACTCCTAACGGATACAAATTTTGTAAACGGAAAAGTTTCATTCGTACGGTGTCCTTTCGAGCAATCCGGTTAGTTGTGACCACAGCTAAAAAGGCAATAACTCCTTAGAGGCTCAGTTTACAATTTTGGTCATGTTTACTTATATGTTAATCTTAATTTGTCTAACAGTATTGCTGTTTACAGCTTATTTTTATTTATAACAATATTCAAGATTATTACTTAAAACTGAAAAATGTTCTCATTCTGACTTTTAAAATGTCAATTGAATTAGGAGTGCAAATTTTTTCTTGATAAGTGGCAAAATGGTACATAAAGTAATGTATACAAATCAAAATTTTGAATAAATTCGATATCACTAATATAAACATGCCATTTCTCAAGTACTTCCAACGAAATTTCTACACTACAAAAGTAATTCTTATGTTGTACTGTTAAACCACTGTCAAATGTTATGGGAAGGGTTTGAATCCCGCTAGCATGTCTAAACCCGCCACATTCTTATGTATGTGCCTGTCCCAAGTCAGGAGCCTGTAATTTAGGGTTGTCGTTTGTTTATGTGTTACATATATGTTTTTCGTTCATTTTTTGTACATTAATTAGGCCGTTAGTTTCTTGTTTTACATCTCTCATTTCTGGCCTTTTGTAGCTGACTATGCGGTATATGCTTTGCTCATTGTTGAAGGCCGTACGGTGATCTATAACTGTTAATGTCTGTGTCATTTGGTCTCTTTGTGGAAGGTTATTTGAACAATTTATTACCAAGTTTACATATTCATTTGTTTTTGTAATATTCTTTTTTCATTCCATCTTAAGTTCACAATTATTTAAATGTTATTTCCTGGCAGATCCTTTTATATGGAATTTATTATCCTTTTTTTTCTTCGATAAATCTATTAACTGTACCATATATTAACATACTGCAAGTTCTTTTTTATAACCACTCCCCACTTCCCACATCTTCTTATGCTCTTTCAGTGAGATATGTTCATTTGTAATTAAAACTAATTTCCATAAACAGTGCAAGATATGGAAGAATATTTTTCTTCGGTTGTTTAAGAGTGGTAGGATATACATTTTTTGTAACAAAAACAAATGAAAATTAAATTCTAATAGAATGTCATCGGGTTTGTTTTATACTACCTTCAACTTGTAACATAACATCCTTTAATAATTTTGTATACCAACATTGCTATGAAACAGCATATGTGATTCCATGCATTGAAAACACAATGTGTAAAAAATGGTTAAGAAAAAAAAACCCGCTGGAACGAAGTCATTGTTTTATACTTTTGTATTATTCAAAGCGGATCGTTCTTTGCGATCAATCGCAAGAGAATATGATCACAAGTTATCTTGATAGCAAACTGAACCACAGTCAAAATTCACCTACGTTACAGTTTTGAGAATAATTACAAACATCGCAAAAAGTGTATAAGAATTATCATTAAATGACAAATAAAAGCGTCCACTGACGAGTTTGATTATAACTTTTTGTGCAACTAGTTATACAATATTTTACCAGACAATATAAAAAAGGCTAGATCATCTTTAAAGTTTATACGGAGACAACTGGCGGTCTGATAGCAATGGTAAACGTTAGGCCTATGTGATTTTAGCAATGAATAATACGACATGTAGTAAAACTAAAATTGTGTTGGTTGTGTTTTCATTGTCATTAACAAGCTGAAATGATAATGGATTTTTACAATTAGTTTCCTGTTTAGAGTATTACTTTTTGGACTTGTTAGGTTTTCTTAACTCACCACAGGCTGTATTCAAGTAGAAATTTCGTTAATTTCCTCAAGTTTTACTAATGACACATTAATTGCATCTCTGGTGCTGTATTTGTATCTTTGATGTTTTACTACATTACTTATAACGATGCCACATGTGGAGCAGGATATGCATAATCTTTCGGAGCCTACGAGATTACTCCGAATTTCTATAAAGTGGGGTTCATATTGCATAGTCTTTTTTTTCTATGTTGTGTTTTGTGTTCTGTTGTTTGTCTGTATATATATTTTTGTTTTTCAGTAGCAGCGTCGTCATTTTTTTCTCTTCTTTCTATGAATTCGCTTCTTTGAAATATTTCGCTTATATTTTAAGTACTTATAAACTACTGTTTTGTTTGTATATATTCATTATGTAAGAATTAAAGTTCTATTATCATTAATGATAACCATTTAAAAGAGAAGAGTATACATAAAATGCACACATTTTCCTACCAGTTTCTTATTCTGGTCCTTTAAAAAAAGATTATACTGTGGTTTAGTGTACTTACTTCACCAACAACATATGGATGACCTTGGGAGCATTCTGTAATTAGAAATAAAACATTTTTAAATTAAGCAAACTCTAATAAAAATAATTATTATTAATGTCTCCAGAATTATTGCATCGATATCATAATTGTTCTATGTCACTGATATATAAAAGCTAGTCGAATTTAAAAAAAAAATTATGCAGAAGTATCACATATAAGTTAAGGCATTGGTTATTCATAATTTAGGAATACATCAATTACTAAACATCATTGAGATGTGACCCATCTTTGTTGACCCGCTAACATTAACGTGTGGTATGTATGGACAGGTTGATATTAAGCACTTTTTAAAAGTTATTACAGGGTGTACGTTGCACTTATGTGCTAAGAGTGATTTCATTTTATATTTTCTAAGTTAAAGTGTTATATTTGGCTAAGGAAGTTGTACACACACTATGATACACCCTCTTTCATGGGTTTTATACATGTCAATTATTAACTTTGAAATCATAACATCGGTATCATAGAACATAGGGTTGTCAACTGAAACCAAAGTTTTTGAACTTGACTTTTGATCTAGTAAGTTGTACATAAATTAGGACACACCCTCTGATGTTGGTTAATATACATGTCAAGTATAAACTTTAAAATCATAACTGTTCTCATAATAAAGGTCGGACACGATCTTAACCATAGGACATGGGGTTGTTAACCGAATCCAAAGTTTTTGACCTTGACAAATGACCTAGTAAATTATTCAAAACATTATATAACACCTCTGGTGTTGGTTACATAGAAGCATATCTCGATTTAAAAACCCCCAATTTTATAACTATCACAAAATACACAGAAAGAAGTAAGAGAATCATAAGGTCAAAACAATATCAAAGAATTGGAAAATGAAGAAGTTGTGTGACTTATTCATTAGTTAAGGAGATAATACCCAGCAGATCGTCTTCCTCTTGTTTGTGACTCAATATTAATTTTTATGAGTACTTGCGAAATATGTGACGATATTTATTAATTTTACATATTAACTTGTTCAATTTGAGTTGCTTATATCTACATCATTTGGTATCTAGTGGGTAGTTAACTCATTGAAATATTTACCACAACTTCTTATGATTGATGAAAAATTGGAAAGCAGAAAGGTATGTGTATGACAGGTCTGAAAATGGATTACATTTTTGCTGATCTTTACTGTCGAAGTGCTTATTACATTTAACCTTACTCTATGAAGAAGTATTTGATCAATATATGTCTAACATATTACTGGAAAGAACAATATTGTGTTTATGTTTTAATGCAAATAAATGCTATTTTGTTATCTTTATGGCGTAAATTCGTGGTATTTGGATTTATTTTAATGTGTGAAAAAACAACAGAAAACAAAACTAGCGTATAAATGATGTATACTAAGGATTTTCTTATCCCAGGAATAGATTACCTAATTCGCATTTGGCACCACTTTTGGGATTTTTGGGTTCTCAATGCTCTTCAACCTTTGACTTGTTTGGCTTTATAACTATTTTGATCTGAGCGTCACTGATGAGTCTTATGTAGATGAAACGCGTGTCTGGCGTACTAAATTATAATCCTGGTACCTTAAATATCTATTTACACCACAAGGTCGATGCCACTTCTAGTGGACGTTTCTTCCCCGAGGGTATTGCCAGCCCAGCAGTCAGCACTTCGGTGTTGACATGAATATCAATTATATGGTAATTTTTATAATTTTCCTGTTAGAAAACTCTGAATTTTTCGAAAAACTAAGGATTTTCTTATCCCAGGAATAGATTACCTTAACCATATCTGGCACATCTTTTTGGAGTTTTGGGTCCTCAATGCTCTTCAACTTTGTACTTGTTTGGCTTCATAATTTATTTGATCTGAGCGTCACTGATGTGTCTTATGTAGATTAAACTCGCGTTTGGCGTATTAAATCATAATCCTGGTACCTTTGATATCCATTTAAAGTTAACAGACATAGAATCTTTTGACTAACCAGGCAAGGACCAGTTATTCAAAGGGATAGAAATAAATTTAGAATACTATTTATTGACAGGATAATTGAATTCAGCTTTGCATGGATCGCCTTTTGAGTAAATTCACATTCAGTCAAAATGTAACCACAAGAAGGAAAACAATAGCACAATTACAAATCAGACGACTACTCTAGTGGAGTAAGGAAACTAACGGCTTCATTTATGTATAAAAAATGAACGTTTAGAGAAAATTAAAGTCCGTAGAACTGTGATTTCAAGCAATTTATCAAAGTCCAAAGAACGTAATTTCGAAAACAATTATCGGTGCAGAACGAAACTTTAACTTGATCTGTAACTCGCCATCCTCAACTCACAAACTAAGAAACTCAAAGAAATATCTTATGAACTGTATATCATATATCATATCATAAAACAACTCACTGTACATAACTGACTGGTCAATCAGTGCTTCTCTGACATAAGTTATCTCCTCCTGAGGCATTGTAGGGTAATAAGAATTCTGAAATAAAATGAATTGAAATAGATATCATAAAACACTATCATTTTTTTCCTTCAGGATGAGACAGTATACATGTACTTGTAATACATATTTGATTTGTTTTGAGTGATGGTTCCTTATAGCATGCAAATGGAAGCAAAACCACAAAGATCTTCGACGTAAATAACGATCATGTAAGTTTACGTCATAATGTATCACATCAACCGTAGACTTAAATACGATCGTCTACAAATTCGACATTGTGTACTACATAACACTTGCTAACTAACGACGATGGAATCAATAGGTCTGAAAGTTGTGAATTAAATTCCTAAGATATGGGCCCGAACAAAATGGTAGTATCTTTTAAAAAATATGTAGCTTTTGGAAAAAATAAAAAAAAAATATCCTAGCATATTCAAGTCTGGGAAATTTTGTCTATGCTGGCAACAAAATATAATTGAAAATCTTCTCGTTTTTGTGTTTCTGATGAAAAAAAAACAATTTCAAAACAGATTTACATATTTTAAAATCTTACTATTAAATCATTTGTACATTTAACTACCAATATTTTCATATTTTGTCTCGCCTGTGAGTATGAAAGAGGTAGGAACAGTTTTAAGTGTATTTGTGTTAATGTATATTTTTTAAGTACAATAATAAAATTCAATTATGTTTTGTGAATGGAAAGAATTTTAGATGTACATGTCGGCCCTCTAGTCGGTATTATCTGACCTTGACTTCATTTTCATGATTTATAAATCAGTGTTTTAATGTTTGGTCTGTTTTTCAAATACTTATAGCAATAGGTCAGCTATATTAGGTGAATGGATTAGTTGTCATGTTACATTTGTGTCATATTTTAATAAAACCTTGTTGTGTAAGACTTTCATCATAAAATCAATGATCAATAAACCAGGTAAGACATTTCAGCTTTTGTACTCTTGTTTGGTTTCAATCATAATATTTATGAGAATTGGACATCGATCAGTAATATATGATTGCCTTAATTTACTGTATACTTTTCAGGTTTTTTTTCAAACCTGTCCTCTTTTTCTCGATTATGTCATCAACTGAACAGACTTCTCACTTGATTTGTTTTTCGTAAAAGACAGAACGGATGCTAAAAGTCGAGCAGGAACTGTCTATCCTTGCGGACTACCATAGTTCATTCCGTGATTCTTATTTTTTAGTTTTCTCTGTAGTGTTGTGTGGACATGAACATCATACCACATCTTCTTATTTCAATATCGGGTATCTTTTAGTCATATTCCTCCTACTGCCTTTGCGTTGTCAGATGTACTCAACTTATTAGTTTTGAATGTCTTTTTAATCTCCCGACTCTCATTCAGTTCAAACCGGAAAACCTAAGCATCCTCTTTTATACAAGAATTACCGACTACATTGTTAGTACGCATTTGATTCACATTTGTAATTATTTATTCATTAACGACATTTGCTTTGAATTTCCATAAGATAATTGCGATTTTATTTCCACGTATCTAGTCTTAGCTCGGGAGGACCAAAATTGAAACTTATTCTTTGTAAATAGTAATATTTTCAAGACACTTGACTATGTTTTCTTGCACTGGCCCTTTTTTTAAAGCAAAACTGGCCATGTTTGTTGAGTGACAGGAAAAAAAAATCAAAGTGAATATTAGATCACTTCAAATTATTAAGGTTATCGGTTCAAAAGACAATGTGTCAGATATTAATGAATGGCGGAAGATATCAAAGGGGTACTCGAACTCTTCAAAGTTGTTCTTCCAAGGCCTTCTATAGCTGACTTTGTGGTATGGTCTTGGCTCATTGTTGGAACCGTGAAGTGACCTACAGTTAGGTTTCTTGTGAAGAGGTGTCATATTGGCAATCATATCACATGTTCTTTTTTATTTCTTGGGTTGAAAACAAACTTACTACATTAAAATTTTATTTTTTAAGATTTAAGGTTCTTCTTATGACATATCAATAAAATATATGTTGATACATACTGTCTAATTTTTTTATTTTTCTGATAAAAATAAACAACTAGTAAAATAGTGTTCGAATTTACTATATGTGTGCTTTTCATAGTAATAATTTGGCTTTGAAGAATGTAGGAAGTCTGTATCATACATATGAAACTTATTCATTTTTGACAGTCCCTTCAAAGAACTTCAAAAGAGAAAGCATAAAGTGTGGTCTCTTTGTTTTTAATATAGTCGACCAAATTTGATCCCTTATGTTGACTACCACAGGAATTTCGTTTCACTTTAAATTATGATATTGTTTATTCAGACCTGTTATTTTCAAAGTATACCATGTGGCCGCTAAAAAGGAAGATTTAATAACTTACAACCATTTCTTTGGGATTCAAAGCAATATTCATCAATGGTTCCAAAACTGTAGCTTTGAAAGGAAACTCAAACATCAGCGCAAGGTAATGAACTAACAAACATGCGATGTTCTGTTCTGTTAAACTCATGTTTATATACAGATTATATCTTTGTGCAATCCATATTCTATTTTCTATAACTGCTATTGGCAAGTCCTATAAAAGAACAAAGTATATCTACTCGGGAAATAACTGGAGTCTGTGATAACAAAAGATAGCAAACGATCGGTTTAGTTTTATATAAACAAGCAAATTTTATGCGGTAATGCTACTCATCACTAGGGTTCTCCATTAAGTGAACAGATGTTTTACTGGATTACAATTTATTCTATGATTTAGTTTGATTTATACAAATATCTTTAAACTTTCTTAACAAGTTGCAAAAAGATAAAGAAATTTTATACAGGAATGATAAGTTAATGTGTCAATATTTTTTTTATTTTATGCAGTCATTTATGGTAAATCATCATTCTTTTTTTCTGAACTTAAATAATCAAAGCGAAATTCTATTATTTGATTTCCTTCTGATTCACAAAATAATGCTTTTCATGGCATAAATGTCACCTAAAAATAATCCTTTCGTACATCCTATTGCTAAAAGTTGATCTAGTTTTAAAATTGTTTTGAAATATCACTGAAAGTAGAACACTGCATTTTCGTAACATATCAAAACTCTCTTTAATATTAGTTACTTCAAACTACCCACATCTCTAAAATACTATTGCTAGTTTTTTTTTTATTAAACACGTTTTCATTTTGCTGACCTACCTATATTATAATAAGTATAAAGGCATTACATTTTCAGGTCTGTGTTCTACTTTAATATATGTTTCCAGTATAGGTTGTTACCTATATTTCATTGTTCAATTAACATCAAAATACAATTTTAATGCATGGAATATGTTGTTTACCATCAATTCAGACACATCACATTAAAATTAAAAACACATGTTATTTATGTAACATTGGTTAAAAGTTTCTGCCAAATTAGTGTTGTGATTAAAAGCAAGACATTTTGTGTTATGGTAACATTGTCGTTTTTGTGTTAATTTATATAATAAATGAATATAAAATTCGTAAAGTAATCAATTCTATATTTTCATGTTCCTTTATCAAGAAGAGAATAAGGTGAAAAATATAAAGAAAGAAACTTTACAATT
Source organism: Mytilus galloprovincialis (assembly GCF_965363235.1). Taxonomy (NCBI): domain Eukaryota; kingdom Metazoa; phylum Mollusca; class Bivalvia; order Mytilida; family Mytilidae; genus Mytilus; species Mytilus galloprovincialis. The sequence goes on from NC_134838.1 coordinate 43,554,994, forward strand.
CATATCACCAACTTAGCACCTATTACCTAAATGGAAACAGAAGAACGACGACCTATGTAATGTTTGTAACGAAGAAGAAGAGTACAACCACTGGTTGATCTTGCTAGTTTTAAGAATATATTTGGAAAAAAAATCATGAGTTAATGAAAAAAATGAATTTAA